>NC_135235.1:695245589-696468923 GCF_051348905.1 Ranitomeya variabilis | reverse complement strand
CGCTGGTCGTGATCGTTGGTAAGTCGTTTAGTATGACTCCAGCTTAAGAATTCGGATTCCAGGCAGGGAGCATAGTGGAGACAAATAGCAGGAAGAGGTCATTAACTCATGTTTGCTGCACTATTGTGGCTTATAACAAAAGTTATGTACCGCCACATGGAACCGGAAAGTTCCTGACTCTGCACAATGCAGAAGAAGCATTCATAAAGTGTTGTGCCTGCTATCTGATGTCTATACTTCTCATCAAGTTCTTGTTAAGTTAAGGAAAGTCTATTTTGAACTTTGGTCTCCCTCACTTATCACCATACCATCTGGTCTGGGCCTACAACAACAGCATGCAGTCTGCAGAGTCGGGAGATATGACTCTGCCAAATATATATATATATATATATATATACACTCACTCACTCACCGGCCACTTTATTAGGTACACCTGTCCAACTTCTTGTTAACACTTAATTTCTAATCAGCCAATCACATGGCGGCAACTCAGTGCATTTAGGCATGTAGACATGTTCAAGACAATCTCCTGCAGTTCAAACCGAGCATCAGTATGGGGAAGAAAGGTGATTTGAGTGCCTTTGAACGTGGCATGGTTGTTGGTGCCAGAAGGGCTGGTCTGAGTATTTCAGAAACTGCTGATCTACTGGGATTTTCACGCACAACCATCTCTAGGGTTTACAGAGAATGGTCCGAAAAAGAAAAAAAATCCAGTGAGCGGCAGTTCTGTGGGCGGAAATGCCTTGTTGATGCCAGAGGTCAGAGGAGAATGGGCAGACTGGTTTGAGCTGATAGAAAGGCAACAGTGACTCAAATCGCCACCCGTTACAACCAAGGTAGGCCTAAGAGCATCTCTGAACGCACAGTGCGTCGAACTTTGAGGCAGATGGGCTACAGCAGCAGAAGACCACACCGGGTACCACTCCTTTCAGCTAAGAACAGGAAACTGAGGCTACAATTTGTACAAGCTCATCGAAATTGGACAGTAGAAGATTGGAAAAACGTTGCTTGGTCTGATGAGTCTCGATTTCTGCTGCGACATTCGGATGGTAGGGTCAGAATTTGGCGTAAACAACATGAAAGCATGGATCCATCCTGCCTTGTATGGAGCATCTTTGGGATGTGCAGCCGACAAATCTGCGGCAACTGTGTGATGCCATCATGTCAATATGGACCAAAATCTCTGAGGAATGCTTCCAGCACCTTGTTGAATCTATGCCACGAAGAATTGAGGCAGTTCTGAAGGCAAAAGGGGGTCCAACCCGTTACTAGCATGGTGTACCTAATAAAGTGGCCGGTGAGTGTATATACTAGCTGAAGGGCCCGGCATTGCCCGGGCATAGTAACTAACTCTGTTTAGTTATGACAAATTATAATTATTATCCTCCATCCCATAGTCCAGTGCCCATATACTACTACTACTATTATTATTATTATTCTTTATTTATTTATTTATATGGCACCATTGATTCCATGGCCTATACATGAGAAGGGGTTGCACGCAAATTACAGATATCACTTACAGTAAACAAACTAACAATCACAGACTGATAAACACGGGAGAGGACCCTGCCCTTGCGGGCTTACATTCTACAGGATGGTGGGGAAGGAGACAATAGGTTGGGGGGTTGCAGCAGCTCCGGTGTTGGTGAGGAGGTAGCAGGGTCAGTGTAGGCTGTAGGCTTTCCTGAAGAGGTGGGTTTTCAGGTTCGGTCTGAAGGATCCGAATGTGGTTGATAGTCGGATGTGTTTTGGCAAAGAATTCGAGGATGGGGGATATTCGGGAGAAGTCTTGGAGGCGGTTGGGTTGAGGAGCGAATAAGTGTGTAGGAGAGAAGGAGGTCTTGGGAGGACCGGAGATTATGTGAGGGAAGATATCGGAAGATTAGTTCAGAGATGTATGGAGGAGACAGGTTATAGATGGCATTGTAGGTCAGTATTAGTAATTTGAACTGAATACTATGAGGAAATGGGAGCCAGTGAAGAGATTTGCAGAAAGGAGAAGGGAAGGAGAATCGAGGAGAGAGATGAATTAGTTGGGCAGCAGAGTTAAGGATGGACTGGAGAGGTGCAAGGGTTTTAGCAGGGAGGCCACAGAAAAGGATGTTGCAGTAGTCGAAGCGGGAGATCATCACACATCCTGTATCCCATAGTCCAGTGCCCATATACCCATCATACACATCCTCCATCCCATAGTCCAGTGCCCATATACCCGTCAAACATCATTCATCCCATAGTCCAGTGCCCATATACCCATCATACACATCCTCCATCCCATAGTCCAGTGCCCATATACCCGTCAAACATCATTCATCCCATAGTCCCGTGCCCATATACCCATCACACATCCTCCATCCCATAGTCCAGTGCCCATATACCCATCATACATCCTCCATCCCATAGTCTCGAGCTGGTTGGAGCTGAGCAGGGAGTTCCTGGAGATGTGCTGTTATGTAACCTGGCAGTGCGGCTCTGTGTGCGGCCGCTGATGATTCGATTTTCTACACCGGTAACAGAGTGCGGCAGTAATAGAGGAGGGGGTGATTCATTTATGTAATGTGATCTCTGCTCCTTTCTGGGGGGCAGCCAATGGCTGGAGCTTATGTTCCCAGGGATGCTAGATTTCTCCCACCCGGTCAGTGTCTGCTGAGGTGTTGTGGAGTGAGAAAACTATTGCTCATAGCAACCAACCACAGCTCAGCTTCTTTTAAACAGCTCTAGTGAAAAGATGCTTAGTGACTGGTTACTATGTGGAATGGGTGTGGCTTGACACACTCCCACACATACATACTGTACATACATACATATACACACACATACATACATACACTCAGCTTTATATATACACTGTGTTCCAAATTATTATGCAAATTGGATTTAAGTGTCATAAAGATTTAATTGTTTTGTTTTTCAAATAAACTCGTGGATGGTATTGTGTCTCAGGGTTCAATGAATCACTGAAATCAATCTTAAACACGTGATAATTGGTTTTCCAGGTGATTCTAATTAAAGGAAAACTACTCAAAAATGATGTTCCACATTATTATGCAGGTCACAGGTTTCAAGCAATATGGGAAATAAAAAGGATCTCTCTGCTGCTGAAAAGCGTTAAATAGTGCAATGCCTTGGATAAGGTATGAAAAAATTAGATATTTCACGAAAACTTAAAGAGTGATCATCTAACTCTGATGAGATTTGTGACTGAAACAGAGCACAGACAGAGTTCATGCAAATAAAGGCATAATGAGGAAGTTTTCTGCCAGACAAATTAATTGGATTAAGAGACCAGCTGCCAAAATACCATTACAAAGCAGCAAACAGTTATTTGAAGCTGCTGGTGCGTCTGGAGTCCCTCAAACCTCAAGGTGTAGGATCCTTCAAAGGCTTGCTGTGGTGCATAAACCTACTATTCGGCCACTCCTAAACAGTGTTCACAAGCAGAAACTGTTGCTGTGGGCCCAGACATACATGAAGACTAATTTTCAAACAGTCTTGTTTACTGATGAGTGTCGAGCAACCCTGGACGGTCCAGATGGATGGAGTAGTGGATGGCCACCATGTCCTAACAAGGCTGCGACGTCAGCAAGGAGGTGGAGGAGTCATGTTTTGGGCTGGAATCATGGGGAACCAGCTGGCAGAGCCCTTTAAGGTTCCTGAAGGTGTGAAAATGACCTCAGCAATGTAAATAGTTTCTGACTGACAACTTTCTTCCATGGTCTAAAAAGCAGAAACGTGCCTTCAGGAACAAAATCATCTTCATGCATGACAATGAATACCTCTGAGTATAATTGGCTGCTATGGGCATAAAAGGAGATAAACTCATGGTGTGACCACCATCTTCCCATGACCTCAACCCTATAGAGAACCTTTGGAGTATCATCAAACAAAAGATCTATGAGGGTGGGAGGCAGTTCACATCAAAACAGCAGCTCTGGGAGGCTATTCTGACTTCATGCAAAGAAATACAAGCAGAAACTCTCCATAAACTCACAAGTTCAATGGATGCAAGAATTGTGAAGGTGATATCAATGAAGGGCTCCTATGTTAACATGTAACTTGGCCTGTTCGGATGTTTTGGAGTTAAATAGCTTTTTTGTTCAGTGAATGTGACCTCCTAATGCTGCAAATTCCACAAATGAGCATTTTCAGTCCTTTAAAACATATCAAGTGTTTAGAAATACTACTGAGCCTAATAATTTGGAACAGTGAATTTTGAGTTTTTATTCATTTTGGAGATTATACTGTTATCATTGGGAGGTTTCTTCAATAAAATTCGATGTGTACTCTAACGGGTGATGACTTTTATTAGACTGCCTGTCATTTACACATTTACACTGACCATTTAGGAAAATCCGAGAAAAATGTCATTTGCATAATCATTTGGAACATAGTGTGTGTGTGTGTGTGTGTGTGTGTATATATATATATATATATATATATATATATATATATATATATATATATATATATATATATATATATATATATATATATTGTATATAGATAGATAGATTTTTTTTTTTTCTTTACGATGGAGGGCCCAATTCCAGCTATTGCTGTTGGACCTGTGATTTCTATCTACTCCACTGTGCACAGGATAATAGAGTATAATAAAGTAGTTATGGACGAGACTTAACTAACATTGTGCAGTGACTCTGCTTTCCATATAGTGACAGATATTTCTTGTTGCTGAAATTATGATGTTTTTCCCTTTAAACCTTTGTTAAACCCCTCTGATTAGTGCGACCATACAACATACAAGCCTCTGATGGCTCCAGTGATGCCCTGTACTACTGTTGTGCCGTGTATCATCACTGCCTGTCAGTGTAAGGCTACTTTCACACTAGCGTCGTGCACTGCACGTCGCTATGCGGCGTTTTGTAGAAAAAACGCATCCTGCAAAAGTGCTTGCAGGATGCGTTTTTTCTCCATTGACTTGCATTAGCGACGCAGTGTGACACGTCGCAACCGTCGTGTGACGGTTGCGTTGGACCGTCGACACCATAAAACGTTGCTTGTAATGTTTTTTTGGTGCGTCGTTCCTGTCTTTTCCGACCGCACATGCGCGGCCGGAACTCCACCCCCGCCTTCCCGCACCTCACAATGGGGCAGCGGATGCGTTGAAAAACAGCATCCGCTGCCCCCGTTGTGCGGCGCATTCACTGCTAGCGTTGGTACGCCGCAACGACGCAATTCGTCGTGCGTCGTCCGACGCTAGTGTGAAAGTAGCCTAATACTAACGGCCCCATACACATGAGATAAGAGTTAGCTGAACGGTCATTTGGCAGACGGCTATCTCTCCCGACTCCGCCACACACACAAATATTCCAGCTTTCCTGTGGTCTGTATGAGAGTCGCCTCCAGACTCCTCTAGCGGAGGATGATCTACAGGAAGAACAAACGGATTATCCTCTGAAATTCAGGATGTCAGATCCTTTGCCCTGACATCATCTGTCGAGAGGCCCCCAAATACATTATATAGTCGCCCAAAACCCCGAAATCAGTGCAAAAGGTAACTTATTGGACGCTGCCTCTGGCCCGACCTTATAGACCTTAAGGGTATGTGCACACGTTCAGGTTTTTTTGCATTTTTTTCGCAATAAAAACGCTATAAAAACTAATTAATAACGCATGCATTATGCATCCTATCATTTAGAATGCATTCTGCAACTTTTGTGCACATGATGCGTTTTTTTCCACAAAAAAAACGCATCGCGGTAAAAAAAGCAGCATGTTCATTAATTTTGCGTTTTTTCGCATTTTTCCCGCTATTCTATGCATTGGGAAAAAACGCAAAAGAAACGCATAAAAAAATGCGGTAAAAACGCATGCGGATTTCTGGCAGAAATGTCCGGTTTTTGTCAGGAAAATTTCTGCCAGAAATCCTGACTTGTGCACATAGCCTTATACATTGCAGCCCAGACACCATTATTAGGCATGTAAGTATGGTAATAACTAGGCCGCCCCATACTATCGAGTACTTGGAGGCGGGGGGCATTCAGCCAAACTCTGTCACACCTTCTTAGATGTCATGTTTGCTATTCACAACAGCAAGTGGTTAAACTGCCAGGATTTTTGTTGAAACCTCATCTGTGCCATCCCTACGGTGCACATCTATGTTCTGGTGCACAAAAACATTAGTTTCTTTTTAATAAAAGTTTAACATGTTAAAAATTATAAAATATGTCTTCTGCCTTTTCCATGTTTTTTCTTTTTACAAGAATTGTTGGAGCCAATTTTCTTTAGAAACATTTTAATTTTTGTTTTTCTCGTTCGTCTCATTGGGGGACACAGGAATGTGGGTGTATGCTACTGCCACCAGGAGGCTGACACTAAGTAAATATAGAAAAAAATTAGCTCCCCCTCCGTCGTATACACCCTGACACTGGCTGCAGGCAGACCCAGTTTATGCTTAGTGTCTGAAGGAGGCACAAGTCTGTTTTACAGACCTCCAGTATTTTTTTCTTTTTACCTTGAAGAAGACACATGGGCGACGGACCCTTTTGAAAGGGTCCGATCTCCCCAAACCAACGGGCGAGCACATGGAGTGTTGCTTCCATGTATCCTCTCCCGCAACGTGGGACCACTTGCCGGACTTAACCCCTGACCATCCTAAGGTAATGAAACTCTAGGCTGTACAGGCGCATATGGTCTGTCCGTGCGGCTTCCACTACATCACCAATGCTCAGATAGCAGTGTTTGAGGGAGGCGGACGGTCCCTCTCCTCATCCCCTCAAGGGATGATGGAGTTAGGGTGCCTGCACTGTCTTTTTCTTACAGCCCCTCCTCTAACCTTAAACTCCATCGCGCGATGG
Source organism: Ranitomeya variabilis (assembly GCF_051348905.1). NCBI lineage: Eukaryota > Metazoa > Chordata > Amphibia > Anura > Dendrobatidae > Ranitomeya > Ranitomeya variabilis. The sequence continues at coordinate 696,462,108 of NC_135235.1, read as the reverse complement.
GGGGCTGGGAGGGCTCCTGTGGCAGTGCGCGTCTCCAACACGTCTGGATAACGGCAGGCGCGGTGGCGCCACGCCGCAGGGAGATCCCGGCGTCAACTTCCGGGTATGCCCCATTCATCCTCGAACGGACGCCGTGTAATTTAGTCCCCGGCTTCTGGCATGTTAGGCCGCGGGCGGAAGTCCCGCCCCTTTTTGGCCGCATCTTCGGCGGACCCGCCCCCTCTTCCCTGGGTGAACGCGGGGGGTAAAATTTAGGTCCCGACTTCGGCCTCTCATAGGCCGCAGACTGCAAGCGCCGCCTTTTCCAGCGGGTCCGCCCTCCAATTGAGCGCTCTTGTTAAAAGGAATAGCGCAGATGCATCGCCCTGTCACAAGTTCCACTGGATGGACGGGGACACAGGATTGGGGTAAGTGCTACTTCCCCCAGCCTGACAGCTGCGATATTTGTTCCTGCAGCTTATCTGAAGGTTCTGAATATAGCAGCAGCAGGGTCACCATGTCTAGAAGGACTAAGACTCATACGGTTTTATATACCACATGTGTAGCCTGTCGGTCCGCTTTTCCGCATGCCCAGAGTAATCGTCTCTGTGAGGCCTGCGATTCCGAACGCGCTCAAGAGCCCTCCCCTGCAACCCAGTCCAGTGTGCCCACAGCAGAAAGTGCAGTTTCACCCCCGGAATGGGTTGCGTCCTTAGCTCAATATATGGCGTCCCTAACAAAGGCGATCGAGTCCCTTCAGACCCCGGCTGGGGCCAGAAGCAGCGGTTCGCCCGTCTTGGAGAGGTCCTCCGGTTCACAGGAGCCACCGGCCTGCAGGGGCCGCTCTGTCTCAATGCAGACGCGGGGGAAACAAACTCCATACAGTGTCTCCCGGTCCATCGGGTGCATCTGCATTCTTGAGTTCTGTCTCTCGTTCACCCTCACCTGCGGAGATTAGTGAACATGGTTCCGACTACGATTCCGAAGGGTCACTCAATTTAGAGGCGCCTGATTACCAGGAGTCAGTAGACAGCCTCATCGAGGCCGTTAACCAAACCCTGGGAGTAGAGGGCGAATCCACCTTGACTTCCGGTCATAAGGTGTCATTTAAGAGGTTCAAGCAGCCTCATACAGTGTTTTCTACTCATCCTGAGTTTGAGGACTTAGTGCAACACCACATGGAGCGTCCGGACAGGTGCTTTTCGGGATAGAAGGCTCTAAGTGCAAGATACCCTTTCACACCTGAGCTACGTAAGAAGTGGGCAGAATTCCCTTCGGTAGATTCCCCCCGGTTTCTTGTTTGGCCTCTAACACACTCATATCCCTTCCCAACGGCTCCTCTATTAGGGATCCAACTGATCGGCTCATAGAAAGCTTGGCTCGTTCAGTTTTTGAGGCCTCAGGTTCAGCCCTCTCACCCTCATTTGTGGTGACTTGGGTAGGTAAGGCCATGATATCCTGGTCAGAATCTTTGTCTAAGGCTCTACAGGATAGGGACTTACCAGTAGAGGTGATGGAGATGTCAAATCAGATATCTCTAGCTGGAAGCTACCTGATCAGTGCATCCTTGGATGCAGCGAACTGTGCAGCATTAGCGGCCACAAACACAATTTCCATTAGAAGAGCTCTATGGTTAAGGACATGACAGGCGGATTCTACTGCAAAAAAATCCCTTACAACTCTCCCCTATAAGAGTGGCCGATTATTTGGCGAAAAACTGGATCAGCTCATTTCTGATACCACAGGAGGGAAAAGCAATTTTCTCCCACAGCAAAAGATTAAACAGTCTTTTCGTTGCCAGTTTCAGGCTCAGTTTAAGCCCTTTCGTAACACCAGGTGGACCACAGCGTCAAACCCCGTTGGCCCAGGTCAGTCCAATCAGGACAGAGATCATCAGATCTACTACAGAGTCAACCCATTGGGAAGAATGCGGTCCCAGCTGCCAAGATCAAGGGGATATAGGTCCCCAGCCAAATGACTGGAGGCAGTCTCCTGTCATCACCAACAGAGTAGGTGGCCGTTTACTCTTGTTTCATCAGTCCTGGATCACTGTCGTTCACGACAGATGGGTAAGAGAACTGGTGTCCTCAGGGTACAAGATGGAGTTTATCAGCCATCACCCGAGCCGTTTCTTTCACTCCCGTCTTCCCAGCTCAGAATCCCTTGTACTAGCCTTGTTCAAAACTGTCGAATCCTTTCGGATCAACGGGGTCATCATTCCTGTTCCGAAGGAAGAAAGCTTTCAGGGGTTCTATTCCAACCTGTTCATAGTTCCCAAAAAGGACGGAACTGTAAGGCTCATTTTGGACCTGAAATGTTTAAGCAGGTTTGTCAACATTCATCACTTCTGAATGGAATCTCTCCGCTCGGTCATTGCGGCTATGGAAAAGGGAGAATTCCTAGCTTCAATAGCTATTCAAGATTCCTATCTTCACATAGTTACATAGTTATTAAGGTTGAAGGAAGACTGTAAGTCCATCTAGTTCAACCCATAGCCTAACCTAACATGCCCTAACATGTTGATCCAGAGGAAGGCAAAAAAAACCCATGTGGCAAAGAGTAACTCCACCATGGGGAAAAAAATTCCTTCCCGACAATCCCCATATTACCTTCATATCAAAGATTTCTTCGGTTTGCCATAGGTAAGCTTCACTTCCAGTTCACAGCCTTACCTTTCGGGCTGGCCACCACTCCCAGGGTGCTCACAAAGGTAATGGCAACAGTTGTATCACTCCTGCATTCCCGGGGCATAGTCGTCTTGCCATATCTAGATGACCTCCTTGTCAAGGGGCCGACTTTGCGGGCCTGCAAGGAAAATGTCAGCATTACTCTGGATACCCTGTCTCGCCTAGGGTGCCTGGTGAATCTAAAAAAAGTCGTCCCTTGTACCATCTCGGAAAATCTCTTTTCTAGGGATGATCTTCGACACCTCCCGAGGTTTGACAGTCCTTCCTAGGGACAAGTTCCTGATCCTCCGGCAGGAAGCAAAGGTTCTTCGTCATTCGGTCTCTCATACAATCCGGTTTTGCATGAGGGTCTTAGGAAGGATGGTGGCAGCTATAGAGGGAGTGCCATTTGTGCAACTCCATCTTCTTCCAGTCCAAAATGCACTCTTGGCATCCTGGGACAGAAATCCATTCTCTCTCAACCTCAAGTTCTGTCTGTCTCTCCAGGTCAGACAGGCTCTAGCATGGTGGACAATGAGTTCTTCTCTACAGCAGGGGAAGCCTTTTCCCCCAGCCCATTGGCTGGTAGTCACAACAGATGCCAGTCTTCTCGGTTGGGAAGCAGTGTTTTGCCACCACACAGCTCAGGGACGCTTGTCTTCACGAGAGTCAACCCTCCCGATCAATCTTTTTGGAGATTCGGGTGGTTCGGCTGGCCTTGCAGCATTTTCATCATCTTTTGGCAGGCCGCCTTGTCCGGATTCAATCGGAAAATGCCACAGCTGTGGCATACATAAATCATCACGGGGTACCCGCAGCAGGGCTGCCATGCACGAGGTAAAACAGGTCCTCTACTGGGCCGAGAAAAACCACTCGGTGATCTCGGCAGTCCACATCCCGGGCAAGGAAAACTGGGCGGCGGATTTTCCCAGTCATCGGGGCATTGCGTCCGGGGAGTGGTCTCTCCATCCCAGCGTTTTTCGGCAGATATGTCTGCGCTGGGGAACCCCGGACGTGGACCTGATGGCCTCCGGGATGAATGCCAAAGTACCCAGGTTCGTCGTTCGGTATCGAGATCCACAGGCAATCGCTGTTGACGCGTTAGTTCTACCCCGGAACTAGTTTCGTCTCCCATATCTGTTTTCCCCTCTGGCACTAATCCCGAAGGTAGTCAGAAAGGTCAAGACAGAGGGAGTCCCAGCAATCTTAATAGCCCCAGATTGGCCTCGTCAGTCATGGTACGCAGACCTGGTACTGCTGCTCGCAAAAACTCCTTGGCGGCTTCCAGTGCACCCGGATCTTCTTAATCAGGGCCCAATATTCCACCAGAACTTAGGGGCCCTGCGTTTAACGGTCTGGCCATTGAATCTTGGATTCTAATTCAGGCTGGGTTTTCCCAAAGGTAGCCGCTACTATGATTAGCGCCCGGAAATCCGTCTCAGCACATATTTATCATCACACCTGGAAGGTTTTCTTTTCATGGTGCAGAAAGCTGGGGCTTCCCCCGCTTCATTTCTCCATCCCTTACATTTTAGCATTCCTCCAAACCGGCCTGTATTCGGAGCTGATAGAAACCCAACGTTTCGACCCTCCCGGGTCTTATTCATGGGGTTACTATGGAAAAAAAAGAGATAATATCAGATTTAAATCTCGTAACATCGACAGAGGCAAAGAAGATGTAACGTGAGAATAAGCTAAATCGTAATATATATACACACACCAATGGCTAAAATAAACAGACAAACATAAATGATATCTACAAATATATACAGATATATATACAAAGGGAGAGTAGCCAGAGATGGTAAGAGACTACCATTGTAGAGCAATGCTCCTACCCTACGTCTGCCACTCTTATATGTGTCTAATCGTAAAACAAGGTAACTAGCTTATATGACACCTTTTATTTCCAACACCCCGTATTCAGGTTAATGTTGCATGCAATTTTGAATCGAATATTGTTGGTCTACAATGGTAGTCTCTTACCATCTCTGGCTCTTCTCCCTTTGTATATATATCTGTATATATTTGTAGATATCATTTATGCTTGTCTGTTTATTTTATCCATTGGTGTGTGTATATATATTTTGATTTAGCTTATTCTCACGTTACATCTTCTTTGCCTCTGTCAATGTTACAAGATTTAAATCTAATATTATCTCTTTGTTTTCCGTAGTAACCACTTGAATAAGACCCGGGAGGGTCGAAACGTTGGGTTTCTATCAGCACGTTCTCTTTTGTTGCATCATTGACTGTGAACACAATAAACTTGTGAAATATTTTTGCATCATACCTGTTCTGAGTGTGCGGTAATTTCCAGTACATGACTATTTGGACTACATGGTTTGTTTTACCAGCACCTCCCTGTTCTTGACCTGAGTGCACACCATTACTTCCCTTATGTATTCGGAGCTTGCACCAAGTACCCTCAGAAGACAAATATCAGCCTTGTCAGTTCTTTTTCAGCGCAAGATCGCTACCAATTTACAAGTAAAGACTTTCTTACAGGGAGTCTCTCATATGGTACCGCCTTACAGAGCTCCCCTGGATGCTTGGGACCTTAACCTGGTCTTAAGTGCCCTGCAGGAAGCTCCTTTCGAGCCTCTTCAAGACGTTTCCTTAACTTACCTTTCCTGGAAGGTTGTGTTCCTGGTGGCCGTAACTTACATTAGGCGGGTATCGGAACTGGCGGCTCTATCCTGCCAGGCTCTGTTTTTACTGTTCCATCAGGATAAGGTGGTGCTCAGGCCAGCACCTTATTTTTACCAAAGGTGGTTTCCTCGTTCCACATTAACGAGGACATTGTCTTACCTTCTTTTTGCCCGGCGCCAACGCACCGTGTGGAAAAATCTCTCCATATACTAGATCTAGTGAGAGCGCTCAGAAGGTACGTTTCACGGTCGGCATCTTTTCAGCGGACTGATGCACTGTTCATCCTCCCTGTGGGGCATAGGAAGGGACTCGCTGCTTCAAGATCGACCATAGCTAGATGGATACGATCGACCATTCAGGAGGCCTACCGCATCAAGGGCTTGGTCGTCCCTGCTGGGATCAGGGCGCACTCCACTCGGGCAGTGGGGGCTTCCTGGGCGCTTCGGCACAAGGCATCGGCAGAACAGGTTTGCAAGGCGGCAACCTGGTCCAGTCTGCACACCTTTTCCAAGCACTATAACATCCATACTCAGGCTTCTGCAGATGCAAGTCTGGGTAGAAGGATTCTCTAGACAGCGGTAGCACACCTATAGGCGGTAAGTGCCTAGGGTTTTATTCCGTTGAGTCTTCTTCCCACCCAGGGACTGCTTTGGGACGTCCCACAGTCCTGTGTCCCCCAAGGAGACGAAGGAGAAATATGGATTTTTGGGTTACCGTAAAATCCTTTTCTCCGAGTCGCTCGTTGGGGGACACAGCTCCCACCCTGTTAGCCAAATAAATTTATTTTTTTATTTTTTTTTTCAGCCGGTGGGGTTATTTCTAGGCATGTTGTTCCTACATTAATGCTGTTTCATTTTTTCTCCCACTGCTTTTGCACCAAACTGGGTCTGCCTTTGGCCAGTGTCAGGGTGTATGCGACGGAGGAGGAGCTATTTTTTTTCTATGTTTACTTAGTGTCAGCCTCCTGGCGGCAGTAGCATACACCCACAGACCTGTGTCCCCCAATGAGCGACTCGAAGAAAAGGATTTTACAGTGAGTAACACAAAAATGCATATTTTATGGTGTTTTTCTTGTAATATAGGAAAACCTAAGGCCAGAAATAAACCCCATAGATCACTGTACATGGAGACTTTGGGATCAGATCATTTCTGTCCGCATTGATTGTGGAAACAAAAAAGCTTTTATTAAAGCCTTAAACTTGTGTGTGTGAATCAGACCTGAGATCTAACGTGATAGAAGATTACAGTGTGGGGAAGATGGGAAACCTTCATATAGACGGCCGGTGGTAATGGAGTCAGTGACCGACTCTGGCCAAATATGTTTCTAGAGCCGTAGTAGAAGATCAAGATGTCGTCCTCATGAAGTAGTTAATTCTCATGTCACATGTAATGAATATCTCCTGCAGTATTACTAATGCCGATTCCAGTGTCGGTAAATGAGACGAGAATTAGCGTATTGGAAGATGAGTCTGAGAAAGGTATTTAGCTGCCGACTCCGAGGAACAAACTGCTTGTTGTCTGTGGCCTAAATATATAGGTTTTATTAGAAGATGTAAATAAGGAAACTAAATACTGTAAAATAATAAATCTCATGTTTCCCTTATTATCTCCAGTAATTGTATTATTACACAGGATTCTTATGATGTTACATCGGCTCTTTTTCCCATTCAGATCTCTACAATATTGGATCCTCTCAGTGAAGATCTTCTACAAAAGAAAATTTTCCTGATTTACCCATCAAAGATGGATATGAACAGAGACAAGATGGCAGAGAAAATATTACACCTCACCGTAGAGATCCTATTCCATTTTACTGGAGAGGTGAGAGATTCTGATGACGTCACATTACATTATTCTTATCTATGACAATAACAGATGGACAGAACTGGAGAGGAGAGGACTCTGGATATGTCTGTAGTGAGATTTATTAATGTCTCCATTACCAGGATTACACAGTGGTGAAGACGACCTCTAGTGATCGCTGTCAGGATCCTGTGTCTGAGGAATGCGGAAGATCCCTGAGCCCAATCACGGGGCCTCCACGTCACCCCCTGATCCAAGAGGACATCAATGACCAGAAGATCCTAGAACTCATCTACAAGATGATTGAACTGCTGACTGGAGAGGTGATACTGCTGGGAATTCTGGGACATTACACAGTAACACTATGAAGGGATCGGGGGATGACGGTATCATTGTATGTGTCAGGTTCCTATAAGGTGTCAGGATGTCGCTGTCTATTTCTCCATGGAGGAGTGGGAGTATTTGGCAGGACACAGAGATCTGTACAAGGACGTCATAATGGAGGTTCCTCAGCCCCTCACATCTCCGGGTAATAGACGGGACTAAATACATATACAGCCTATAATTCTATGTATGTAAAGAATGAATTCACTTCCTGTATGTGTTTCCTCCAGATCTATCCAGTAAGAGGACAACACCAGAGAGATGTCTCCGTCCTCTTCTTCCACAAGATTGCAAGCAAGAAGATCCCAATGCTCCTCAGGATCATCAGGTAAATGGAGAGAAGGTGTCACGAGATCTCCCCTATGATGTGTAGGCGCTGCTGAAGGTCTTGTGCTCAGTCTTGTTTTATCCACCAGTGTCACGGGGTCCTTCTCTGGTATCACACAATCAACAGAGCAAGAGAATAGTGAGCAACTCCAAGACCTTTATTTAGGCAAAAATACGAAAGGTCCATATACGATCCACCAAAAAATAGTCCAGAATTCGAATGCAGTTCAGTAACAGAATAAAAGTCCAACAATCCAGCAGATAACATAGTCCATATACTCTTCTTTCTTTCTGACGTGCTGTCTTCACATCATAGTTCCACACAGGATCTGAGATTGTGTCTCACCTCCCTGATATTTTAAAAGTCTCCCTCTTCATTAACAGGTCAGGAGGGGGAAGGTTGCAGGGGCTCATTGTTTCAACAAGCTAGCTCAATATGTCATTAGCATATTAGCAAACAACACAGTACTGTGGGGGCTACCTCAGATTCTTCCCCGCACCCGTTTCCTTTGTTTGGTGCCAAATCTGTTCTGCCTTTGGGGAAACAGCCTTTATAATATCAGTAAACTGTGTCATCAAGGTCACCTGACCAGGTGTACCATCTAGACTCTTCCTTCCTGAAACCCTCCCTCTTCCCATTGGTTTCACATGGTCCCGTCTGGACGGCGGATAGCAGTCTTTTTGTACAAATGCAGCACAGCCCTGAGGATTCTTTTTTATGACACTCCTTTTTACACCCCTTATGCAGTATATATGACGCCGCTCACACAGTATAATGTTTCCACAGTGCTGGCATCTCTCGTAAAAAATGTATTTTCACACTACCGCCATACCCCCACACACAGTATAATGTTCCTACAGTACCTCCATCCCACCACACACAGTATAATGTTCTCATAGCACCGCCATACCCCCACACACAGTATAATGTTCCTACAGTACCACCATACCCCAACACACAGTATAATGTTCTCACAGTACCGCCATACCCCCCACTCACAGTATAATATTCTCACAGTACCGCCATACCCCCACACACAGTATAATCTTCTCATAGTACCGCCATACCCCCACACACAGTATAACGTTCCTACGGTACCGCATACCCCCACACACAGTATAATGTTCTTACAGTACCTCCATCCCACCACACACAATATAATCTTCTCTTAGTGCCACCAAACCCCCAGACACACAGGATAATGTTCCTACAGTACCGCTATACCCCCACACATAGTATAACGTTCTTACAGTACCTCCACCCCACCACACACAGTATAATCTTCTCATAGTACCGCCATACCCTCCCACACAGTATAATGTTCTCACAGTACCTCCATCCCACCAAACACAGTATAAAGTTCACACAGTGCCATCATCCCACCACACACAGTATTTTGTTCCACAATAGTGGCTTCCCACAGATACAGGACAATGTTTCCACAGGACTGGCAACCCTCTCACACACAGTGTAATGTCCCCACAGTACTGCCATCCTCCCACTTTTTCATGTTCCCACAGTACTGCCCCCTACATGCACATGATGGTACCATCCACCTCACTGACTACCTCAGATCACTGACAATTAATAAAATACTCACTTGGCCTCATTCTTGGTGGACATACTAATGAACCTAGGATCTATGAGATATTTACCATACAATAGTTGGATAGGCAGGAGTGTATCATCCATAAAGGTAGCCCAGTCGGTTGCTATGATGCCTATGAATTGACAGGGCTCAGTGGGGTGTGGTATTGTTCACCCTCTCTTTCCCATCATCACAATTTCAGTGATATCCGCATTCCCATGACGGTGATACCATTGAATAGATTAGTGAATCAGGAAGTTGAAAGCTCCTGATCCACCATTCAGCCTTCGCTTCTGGGTCTGAGACTCCGTGCACTGCAGGCACAATGATGTCACTACATCACACCTGTAGTATGGAGCCTCAGTACTCCCACCGCACAGACCAGAGCAGCGCACCTCAGGAACTGGGTTGGCTGAGTAGTGTGTGTTTTTTTTTTTTCAAATATAAGGAACTGTGGGGGCATTATATTAAGAGAAGAGTTGTTGGGACTCATACTGAATGTGTGGCTCCTAGGGGCCATTATACTGGGGTTGTGGTGGACTGTAAATGCCTCCATACTGAGTGGGGTTTTTTATTTTGTGTAGCAGGTTGTGGTGGCCATAATTAGAGATGAGCGAATATGTTCAGAAAACGATCGCCAAACATAAATTTGGCACGAATATGGTACATTCGGATTCATGATCGGTAATATGAGAATTTTTCTTAAGATCGGAAAAAGTCGGTAACATTCGGTAAAAGACATAATAGAAGCCGGCAATACATGTACCGCGTTTAGTAAAATCACAGCCACCAATGTGGGAGACTGGGGTTCAAATCCTGGCTCTGCCCTGTTGGACATAATATACCAGTAGTGGTCCATAACACTATGGTGCCTACCTCAATAAACATGAGTGTCACGAACAAAGAGAGTCATGCCAGCTCAGACGTCTCCTGGATTAACAAGGTCCGCGTCAGATGTCGAGGAACAAGGACAATCTGATGATAAATGGGCTGCTGTACCAAACCATACATGGAGAAGGCAATGGAACCTGGATCTGATGAAATGCTATTATAACAGCAGCCCAAATGAGAGAGGATATATGAAGCGTATGAGGAAACTCTAAATGGATACATGACCTGCATGTCCACTAATTGAGAAACAACTAGTCACCAAATGTTTCAATATCATAAAGAGAAAGCTATTATCACAACTTGAGATGGATCAACTGTTCTGCAGATCCACCCCACATGAAGATCTGGAAAAACAACATGTGCAGCCCCCTGAAGATCCTGATCCAACCCTGCAACTAGAGAGCACTGCAGCTGGTCTGAAACAGAAGATCTTAGATAAACTAAATACCATCAATACCAGAGATCTACGGCCAACGCTCAGCAAAGAAAGATCACTTAACAGTATGCTAGAGGATGCCAATAGAGCAGCACTTGCATCAATAACTACCACCACCATAACTCAAACTAATAACCTGATATATGCTACGGCCTCAGCAATCATGGAAATGCTTGGCTATACAACCAGCAAAAACAACAGAAGTACATGCCCCCCTTAGAAAAGAAGACAGTAGACAAAGATCAAGGTGCTACAAAGGGAAGTCAGCCATCTATCAGAAATACAGAGATGTGTAAAAATCAAGAATAAGACCAAGCTGGACAAGTACAAAGGCCTGACCCCAAGTGAAGAGACTGCTAAATAAAGGCTGACGGCACTCGCTGAAAAACTACGGAGATACACTAGAAAAGCTGAGGCCAAGCAGATAAATGCCCTGTTCTCCAAGAACCATCCAAAGTGTACTCCCAACTACAAAGGAACAGCACAAAGGCAGCAACTCCACCAATAGCAGAGACTGAACAATACTGGAATAACATATGGCAGAAGGAAAAACACAACACCAGTGCAATGTGGCTGCAATATTTGAGAATGAAGCACAGCAACCACCTAGAGCAAGAACCAGTCACCATTCCATAAGCAGACACCCAACAGCGGGTCAAGAACATGAAGAGCTCGACAGCACCTGGCACATACATGATCCTCACCTACTGGCTAAAGAAATTCACAGCGGCACATGAACACATAGCAATTGTGTTTTAATATTTGATGTGTCAATAAAGTTATTTATTTTTATATTTGCGGTGGTTGTGCTTACCTTACAGTGACTCTTTTCTCCTTATTACTTGTTCACTATTGTCACTGGTGATGCACCCATGTTACAATGATGTTTACAGTGTAGTGCGCCTTGTGTAAAGCAATTTTTTGACACATAGCAAAGCAGATGAATTAACTGCTACAAGCAGGTCACCACCCAGCTTGGCTAACACAAGTAGAACAGTGCTGATCATGAAGGATCTTCACAAAGGAACAATTCCATCTAACTACTGCCCATTAACCTGCCTTACAACAACATGGAAACTTCTGTCAGGCTTTATATCCACCAAGCTACAGAACCATATGAGCCAGTACATGAATCCAGCTCAGAAAGGCATTGGGACTGACACCAGAGGCTCTAAGCACCAGCTCCTAGTAGATAGAGCAGTCGCTCAAGACTCAAGATCCAGACAGACCAATCTCAGCACAGCCTGGATTGACTACAGGAAAGCCTATGACTCAATGCCACACACATGGATCTGTGAATGCTTGGCTCTCTACAATGTCAACAGGAAATTAAGAACCTTCCTCAGAAACTCAATGGGGCTATGGAGAACAACATTTGAAGTCAACTCTAGACAACTAGCACAAGTGACCATTAAATGCGACATATACCAAGGTGATGCACTGTCCCCATTGCTGTTCTGCATAGGCTTGAACCCCTCAGTCAGATAATTACAGAGTGTGGCTATGGATACAAGTTCAAGATCATCAGCCACCTCCTCTACATGGATGCCATCAAGCTGTATCTGAAAAACAAACGAGATATAAATTTCTGATCCACCTGACAAGGAACTACAGTTAAGACATCGGGCTGTCCTTTGGACTGGAGAAGAGCGGCCGGTTGGTTATAGAGGCAAGGTAGTCAAGACTGACACCAGTGACCGGAGGTAAACTTTTTATAGCTCCGATCACAGATGAGGGGTCACACTGCCTTCTGACAGGGTGGGAACCGCGTCCCTCTGACCGGCGGGGATGAATTTACTGCCGATCAGAAGCGCTACGCCGGTGATTACCACGCTGTCGCACAGCTTGGGAAACACCGGCTTTTGTGGTGTGCATGTTTGGCTATATTCGGTGACTTTAAGCAACGATTAAATCAGCGAATATTGCAGAATTCGGCGATCGTGAGCTGAACAGAACATTGAAATATTCGCTCATCTCTAGCCATAATACTGTGTGAGGGGCTGTGGGGGCCATCATACTGTGTGGGAGACCTCATACTGAGCTACCTGGGCACACAGGAGAACAATTTCCTTGTGAGGAGTCAGATAGAAAGTGAGAAGTACAGACCTTTGGTTTATATGATTGCAGTCCTCCTGAATTGATATGGTGTTGTGTGCCAGGAGGGAGACATCAGATAGTACGTTCTGAAGGTAAGCAAAGATATAATGGCAGTAAGAATTCGGATTCCAGGCAGGGAGCATAGTGGAGACAAAGAGCAGGAAGAGGTCATTAGCTCAGGTTTGCTGCACTATTGTGGCTTATAACAAAAGTTATGCACCGCCACATGTAACCGGAAAGTTCCTGACTGCACAATGCAGAAGAAGCATTCATAAAGTGTTGTGCCTGCTATCTGATGTATATACTTCTCATCAAGTTCTTGTTAAGTTAAAGGGAACCTGTCACCTGAATTTGGCGGGACCAGTTTTGGGTCATATGGGCGGGATTGTCGGGTGTTTGATTCACCCTTTCCTTACCCGCTGGCTGCATGCTGCCCGCAATATTGGATTGAAGTTCATGCTGTGTCCTCCATAGTACTCACCTGCACAAGGCAAGGCTCTCTGCTCCCTGCTGGCACACCTGCACCCTGTCGCTGCGATGTCCCAAGGTACTAGTATTTAGTTTGATCTTCTTATTGGAGCTACCTTGTGTTCTATATTATAGTGCTGTAACTCAGCACTCTGGGTTTTCAGTACTTGTATTACCAGCTCGTCTTTTTATCTGTTACCCTCATTGAGGTTTTTCATTGACAATATGCTGGCGTCAGTCATGGCATTTTTGTTCCAGGTGTTGCAGGCTGTGCGGCAGTGATATATTTTTGAGCTGTCTTTCAGCGCATCCTTCATTTTTTGTTACATCTGATGCGCTGTTCTTTTTAGCTGTTTTTTGCTTACTGCTGTCCTTTTTGCATGATGTATTTAAATATTTAATATCTAGTATTTTCAATAAAATTTATACTCATAATGACCCCCGTTTGGTATGGATTTTGTATATATTTTTACATTTGATGTTTTTTCAACTGTTTGGCTATATTATTTATCCATTACCGTACTGAGGTGTTTTCGGTTTATATGTTCTGGCTACGGGGGTTGACTTTGGTAGCTCTTAGGGTTCTTTTAGGTTTATTATTGTACAGGTGCATATGGTCTGTCCGTGCGGCCTCCACTACATCACCAATGCTCAGACAGCGGTGTTTGAGGGAGGCAGATGGTCCCTCTCCTCATCCCCTGAAGGGTTGACTGAGTTAGGGTGCTTGCACCGTCTTTTTCTTACAGTCCCCCCTCTAACCTTAAAGAAATTGTCCCCTACAAAAACTTTTTTTTTTTCATAAATCTTGGTATTATGTGACACTGAAAACATCCACTGTGTTTATTTTAGCAATATTACCTTTTATCATGCTGTAGCAGCACATCTTCAGTGCAGGATCCAGCTCTCATGGGGTTAATCGGCAACTTCCTTTCTCCTGACTTATTGTGCTCTAATACTACAAGTTCCATGATGCATTGCACTGGCCACTAAGCCCGAACCTACCACACCCACTCCAAAACACACCCAAACCCCTCCCTCCTCTATCTTCAAAAAGATTTGTGATGTCATTTCTGTCCAGCCTCCACTTTTACATTTGTCCAACCCACACTCCATTACACACAGATAGATAGATTGATAGATATGGGATGAATAGATAGATACATACAGAGATATATCTATATCTATTATTTCTTTAGTTTTCGTTTATCGTTCCCTTTCTTTCCAGAGCCATAATTTTTCCGTCAATATGGCCATGTAAGGGCTTATCTTTTGCGGGACAAGTTCAACTTTTGAACGACATCATTGGTTTTACCATGTCGTGTAACAGAAAATGTGAAAAAATTCAAAGTGCGATGAAATTGCAACCAAACTAGATTATTTACCAATCAAAAATCAGTGTATAGCAGCAAGGTAAACATATAGGTATCAATTATGTAAAAATTTAACCTTTAATAGATCCCATTAAAATACCGTAGGGTATATATACCCAGCCGGTCTGACAAAAGAAAAAATGAGAAATAACAACACACCAAAAACGAATTACACCATTTAAAATTCCAAACAAACCCCCTCCTTTTAGAATAGGAGGAAAAAGGTAGATGTATGTCACAATAGCTTCAAAATTGTGCTCCACCACATAAGCCCGAAGGCCAAATCAACACCTTGTAGCCTACAGGCCACATAAACACCTTTGTTTCATAAATTTAATTATCTCTAATAAATAACAGAACGATCTCACCCAGCGTTGCTGTTTTCAAGAAGCATTCATAGGGTTCAGAATATCCGTGAATCCCGGGGGAGGCTTTATGAACATCCATACAATACCCTGTTCCTTGGGACAAATTCAGGATCCTGATCAATTCATCCCCAGAAATGTGGCAATGAAATTGCAAAAAAAGTGTAATCCCACACTTGATTTTTGCTTGGCTTTTTTGCTAGGTTCACTAAATGCTAAGGCTGTGTGCACACATTGCGGATTTGATTCCAGATCTGCAGCGTTTTTTGCCACACAGAATTGCATCAAATCCGCAGTGTAGTGCACAACCATTGTAAGTCTGAGAGCCGCAGACTTGTTGTGCACATGCTGCGGAAAAAGCCGCATCGGAATGCAGCTTTTTTTTGTCCGCAGCATGTCAATTCTTTTGTGCCGAACTGCAGCATTTCTGCACCCTTAGACTTTCATTGAGTCGGGGACATCTGCAGCAAAATCGCAGATATAAAAAAGATCTGCAGTTTTGCAGCGGATGTGGGTCCGAGAAACGCTGCAGTTCGGGAGGAGGGAAGTGTGTGGGCGGTGACTGTGTGCGTGTATGTGTGTGCGGGTGGGGTCTGCAAGCCGTCCGGATGTGTGCAGGACTATTCAGGTGTGTGTGGGGCTGTTCGGGTGTGTGCAGGACTGTGCGGATGTGTGCCTGGCTGTTTGGATGTGTGCGGGACTGTTTGGATGTGTGTGGGGCTGTGCGGGTGTGTGCCTGGCTGTTCGGGTGTGTGCGGGTCTGTTCTGATGAGTGCGGCGCTGTGCGGGTGTGTGCCTGGCTGTTCGGGTGTGTGTGGGTGTGTGCCTGGCTGTTCGGGTGTGTGCGGGACTGTTCGGGTGTGTGTGGGTGTGCGCGGGGCTGTTTGGGTGTGTGCCTGGCTGTTCGGGTGTGTTCGGGACTGTTTGGGTGTGTGCGGGCGGTGTCTGCAGGCATGTTCGGATGTGTGCGGTGCTGTGCCGGGACTGTTCAGGTGTGTGCGGGACTGTGCGGTTGTGTGCCGGGCTGTTCGGGTGTTTTCGGGACTGTTTGGGTGTGTGGGGGCTGTGCGGGCGTGTGCTTGGCTGTTTGGGTGTGTGCGGGACTGTGTGGGGGTCTTTTGGGGTGTGTGTGCAGGCATCATCCGATGGGTCTACAAGTACGCAGCTTCAAATCTGCAGCTAATTCGGATGTAATCCGGACAGTGGACACGCACCCTACACTATCCATACATCTATCAATAGATATATTTATCCAGATATATCTATAGTTGGATATATGAATAGATAGATGTATGCATCTATAGATCTATCTATCTGTAGATCTGTCTATCCATTTCATCTATCATCTATCTGTCTATCTGTGTGTAATTGAGTGTGGGTTGGACAAATATAAAAGAGGTTGGACAATAATGACATCACAAATCTTTTTTTTTTGTTCAATAGTTGTTATGACCCCAATGGCGAGGGTCTCAGAGGAACGTGGAAGTCTGCAGAATACAAAAATCCAGCTCATAGGGCAGTGGTAGCTGGGTTGACCATATATCTACTCCTAACGCCAACACTAGAAGTAGCCGGGGATCATTCCTACGTTGATTCTAGATGACACGCTCCAGCCGGAGAATCTAGCTACCCCTAGTAGAGGAAAACAAAAGACCTTTCTTGCCTCCAGAGAAGGGGACCCCAAAGCTGGATAGAAGCCCCCCACAAATAATAACGGTGAGGTAAGAGGAAATGACAAACACAGAAATGAACCAGGTTTAGCACAGAGAGGCCCGCTTACTGATAGCAGAATAAAGAAAGGTAACTTATATGGTCAACAAAAACCCTATCAAAATCCACACTGGAAATTCAAGAACCCCCGAACCGTCTAACGGTCCGGGGGGAGAACACCAGCCCCCTAGAGCTTCCAGCAAAGGTCAGGATATATATTTGGAACAAGCTGGACAAAAATACAAAACCAAAACAAAATAGCAAAAAGCGGACTTAGCTGATATAACTGGAACCAGGATCAGTAGACAAGAGCACAGCAGACTAGCTCTGATAACTACGTTGCCAGGCATTGAACTGAAGGTCCAGGGAGCTTAAATAGCAACACCCTTAACTAACGACCCAGGTGCGGATAAAAGGAATGACAGAAAAACCAGAGTCAAAAAACTAGTAACCACTAGAGGGAGCAAAAAGTAAATTCACAACAATAGTACATCTTTATTTAGCTTTCAAAAACGCATACAAAAAAGCATAAAAACTGCACCAAAAACTAATTAAAAAATGCATCAAAACCGCGCAAAAAACGCACCAAAAATGCATCAAAACCACAAAAAACTGCATCAAATCCGCACCAAAAACTGCATAAAAAAACACCAAAACGAGTCAAAAAATGCATCGAAACCACGCAAAACGCATACAAAACTGCATCAAAGCAGCACCAAAAACTGCATCAAAAACCACACCAAAACGAGTCAAAAAATGCATCAAAACCATGCAAAAACGTATAAACAACTGCATAAAAACTGCATCAAAACCTCACCAAAAACTGCATCAGAAACGAGCAAAAAAACGCACCAAAAACAAGTCAAATAATGCATCGAAACCGCGCAAAAATGCATCAAAACCGCACGAAAAACTGCATCAAACCGCACCAAAAGCTGCATCAAAAACTGCATCAAAACTGCACCAAAAACTGCATCAAAACTGCACCAAAAACTGCATCAAAACTTCACCAAAACTGCATAAAAATGCACAAAAAACCTGAATCAAAACCGCGCAAAAAAACGCATCAAATACTGCAGCAAAAACTGAATCAAAACCGTGCAAAAAATGCACCAAAAACTGCAGCAAAACCGCACCAAAAACACGCAACAAAACCGTGAAAAAAACGTATAACAAAACGCAGCTGCGTTTTCTGCAAGGAGATGCAGATTTTGTGCAGAAAATTCTGCACCCAAATCTGCAACGTGTGCACACAGCCTAAAACTGAGCTGCCATTATGCTTCTCCAGGTCATTATGAGTTCATAGACCCCAAACACGTCTAGGTTCTTTTTTATCTAAGTGGTGAAAAAAAAATTCCAAACTTTGCTAAAAAAAAATAAAATAATTGTGCCATTTTCCGATACCCGTAGCGTCTATATTTTCTGAGATGTCGGGGGAGGGCTAATTTTTTGCGTGCTGAGCTGACGTTTTTAATGATACCACTTTTGTGCAGATACGTTCTTTTGATCGCCCGTTATTGCATTTTAATGCAATGTCGCGGCAACCAAAAAAACATAATTTTGGCTTTTGTTTTTTTTTTTCTCGCTACGCCGTTTAGCGATCATGTAATTTTTTTTTTTATTGAAAACAGCTGACATGTTGCGGCTTTGAAGTGGGCTCACCGCCGAAGCCCACCTCAAAGCGGGGGATACTGCCAACTGACGTACTATTCCGTCAGCTGACCGAAAGGGGTTAATGAACAATATGTTTCAGTTAACAAAAAATGGCGTGGGCTCCCGCGCAATTTTCTGCGCCAGAGGGGGAAAGCCGACGGCCAGGGCCAATATTTGTAGCCTGGGAAGGGGTTAATACCCATGGCCCCCTCCCAGGCTATAAATATTAGCTGGACGCTGTCTGCGTAGCCTTTACTGGCTATTAAAATAGGGGGACCCCCCAAAAAAATGACGTGGGGTCCCCTATATTTTATAGCCAGAAAGGCTACACAGACAGCTGCGGGCTGATATTCATAGCCTAGAGAGGGGCCATGGTTATTGCCCCCCGGCTACAAATACCAGCCCGCAGCCGCCCCAGAAATGGTGCATTTGTGAGATGCGCCAATTCCGGCACTTAGCCCTTCTCTTCCCACTCCGGAGTAGTGGTGGGATATGGGGTAATAAGGGGTTGATGTCACCTTGCTATTGTAAGGTGACATTAAGCCGGGTTAATAATGGAGAGGCGTCAATATGACGCCTATCCATTATTAATCCTATAGTAGTGAAAGAGTTAAAAAAAATAAAGACACAGCCAGAAAAAAGTATTTTAATATTCTTAATTTCACCATACCTACCATACTTGATCACCTGCAAAAAATTTAAAATAATAAACCATATACTACCTGTCCGCCGTAGTCCAATTAATAACGAGTGTCCCACGATGATCTCCCCTATAGAACAGTGACATTGGGTGATGTCACTGCTCTATAGGACCTCCAGTGACACGCTGACAGGAGACAATGGCTCTTGCAGTGCATCACCGAGGTTACCTCAGTTTAGGGTCTCACTTTATGGCATTGCTGCGTGGGAACTTTCTCACACAGCAGTGAGACTAGGGACTATTTTCTCACAGGGGTGTAGGAATACATTGTGGGGAATACATTGTGGAAGGATACCTTCCATCATTGTATTCCTTGAGCCTCTGGAGAGGGGTCGCATCAGCTGATGCTGCTGCTCTCCAAGGGAGAACGTCGAGGGACACTCATTTTAATTGGATTTCTGCGGATCAGGGAGTATAGTGTTTGTTTATTATTTTAATATTTTTTACAGGTGACAAGTGATGGTGAGTATGTACTCTCTGTTTAATGTACTGTATGTCTATATGTATTTTGTATGTATGTACTGTATGTATGTACTGTACAGTTGTGGCCAAAAGTATTAACACCCCTGCAATTATGTCAGATAATACTCAGTTTCTTCCTGAAAATGATTGCAAACACAATTTCTTTGTTGTTATTATCTTCATTTAATTTGTCCTAAATGAAAAAACACAAAAATAATTGTCCTAACGCCAAATTGGATATAATTCCACACCAAACATAAAAAAGGGGGTGGACAAAAGCATTGGCACTGTTCGAAAGATCATGTGATGCTTCTCTAATTTGTGTAATTAACAGCACCTGTAACTTACCTGTGGCACCTAATAGGTGTTGGCAATAACTAAATCACACTTGCAGCCAGTTGACATGGATTAAAGTTGACTCAACCTCTGTCCTGTGTCCTTGTGTGTACCACATTGAGCATGGAGAAAAGAAAGAAGACCAAAGAACTGTCTGGGGACTTGAGAAACCAAATTGTGAGGAAGCATGAGCAATTTCAAGGCTACCAGTCCATCTCCAAAGACCTGAATGTTCCTCTCTACCGTGCGCAGTGTCATCAAGAAGTTTAAAGCCCATGGCACTGTGGCTAACCTCCCTAGATGTGGACGGAAAAAAAAAATTGACAAGAGATTTCAACGCAAGATTGTTCCGATGTTGGATAAAGAACCTCGACTAACATCCAAACAAGTTCAAGCTGCCCTGCAGTCCGAGGGTACAACAGTGTCAACCCGTACTATCCTTCGGCGTCTGAATGAAAAGGGACTGTATGGTAGGAGACCCAGGAAGACCCCACTTCGTACCCCAAAACATAAAAAAGCCAGGCTGGAGTTTGCCAAAACTTACCTGAAAAAGCCTAAAACGTTTTGGAAGAATGTTCTCTGGTCAGATGAGACAAAAGTAGAGCTTTTTGGGCAAAGAGGCATCAACATAGAATTTACAGGAGAAAAAAAGAGGCAATCAAAGAAAAGAACACGGTCCCTACAGCCAAACATGGCGGAGGTTCCCTGATGTTTTGGGGTTGCTTTGCTGCCTCTGGCACTGGACTGCTTGACCGTGTGCATGGCATTATGAAGTCTGGAGACTACCAACAAATTTTTCAGCATAATGTAGGGCCCATTGTGAGAAAGCTGGGTCTCCCTCAGAGGTCATGGGTTTTCCAGCAGGACAATGACCCAAAACACACTTCAAAAAGCACTAGAAAATGGTTTGAGAAAAAGCACTAGAGACTTCTAAGGTGGCCAGCAATGAGTCCAGACCTGAATCCCATAGAACACCTGTGGAGAGATCTAAAAATGGCAGTTTGGAGAAGGTACCCTTCAAAGATCAGGGACCTGGAGCAGTTTGCCAAAGAAGAATGGTCTAAAATTCCAGCAGAGCATTGTAAGAAACTCATTGATGGTTACCGGAAGCGGTTGGTCGCAGTTATTTTGGCTAAAGGTTTTGCAACTAAGTATTAGGCTGAGAGTGCCAATACTTTTGTCTGGCCCATTTTTGGAGTTTTGTGTGAAATGATCAATGTTTTGCTTTTTGCTTCATTCTCTTTTGTGTTTTTTCATTTAAGACAAATTAAATGAAGATAATAATAACAAAGAATTTGTGTTTGCAATCATTTTCAGGAAGAAACTGAGTATTATCTGACAGAATTGCAGGGGTGTCAATACTTTTGGCCATAAGTGTATGTGGCATAGTGCATGTCGCGTGTCACATGTGATATGTTGCATGTCGTATGTTGCATGTCACATGTCATATGGTGCATGTCGCATGTTGTTTGTAGCATGGTGCATGGCACATGTTGCATGTCGTATGTCATATGTCACATGGTGCATGGTTCATGTCGCATGTCACATGATGCATGGTGCATGTCGTATGGTGCATGTTGCATGTCGCATGTCACATGGTGCATGTCACATGATGTATGGTGCATGTTGTATGTGTGTAATGTATGTTGTATGTATGTACTGTACATGTGTGTATGTGTTGTTTTTTTTTTTACATTCAACACATTAGCTGGATGATGGAACTACTACCTTGTACAGAAAAAATATCTCAGCACATGAGTACAGCCGGCCAGCAGACCCCAGCTTATGAGACAGCCAGCAGACCCCAGCCCCGCAGGCTGACCCCAGCCCCGCCCACAGCCCAGTCACTCTTGATGAGTGACCGCTGTCTGTGGAGGCTGGGTCACGTCTGCTGCTGATGTCACGTCAATTTCCAGAGATGTCGGCGGAAATTAGCGGCGGCTGCAGCCTGGGGGTCACGTGACCCGGACTAAGCCGCCGCCATAGCGCCGCTCACAGGTGAAAACGGCAACAGAAGGTATTTACAAAATTCATTAGGGGCCCCGGGGGGATACATTGGGGGGTTAACTGAAAGTAGTGGACAACCCCTTTAAGCTCCATCGCGCATTGGGGGTCTGGGAGGGCTTCTGTGGCAGTGTGCGTCTCCAACACGTCTGGATAACGGCTGGCGCGGCGGCGCCACGCCGCAGAGAGATCCCGGCGTCACCTTCCGGGTACACCCCATTCATCCTCGGACGGGCGCCGGATAATTTAGTCCCCGGCTTCTGGCATGTTAGGCCCTGGACGGAAGTCCCACCCCTTTTTGGCCGCGTCTTCCGATGGACCCGCCCCCTCTTCCTTGGGTGAACGCGGGGGGGGGGGGAAATTTAGGCCCCGGCCTCTCATTGGCCGCAGACTGCAAGCTCCGCCTTTTCCGGTGTGTCCGCCCTCCAATTGAGCGCTCTTGTTAAAAGGAATAGCGCAGATGCATCGCCCTGTGACAAGTTCCACTGGATGGACAGGGACACAGGACTGGGGTAAGTGCTACTTCCCTGTTGTGAATTCCGCTCTTGGGCTCCCACCGGTGGTTGTAAGTGGCACTTTTGTGAGTTCTGCTCTTGGGCTCCCTCTGGTGGTTTTAAGTGGAACTGCTGCTTCTTGGATTTAGCAGTCAGCAGCTGCTTCCACTGATCGTCTATTCTGGCTCGGCTATTTATCCTGGTTCCATCCTTCAGCCAGTGCCAGTTGTCAATGGTTCCTGGTTGGATTCACATCTCTCTTGGATTTCCCTGATATTCTGACCAGTTCAGCAAAGATAAGTCCTTGCTTTGTTCTTTTGCAGTCCATTTTTTGTGGACTTAATCGTTCAGTACATTCTATGTTTTTTTTAGTCCAGCTTGTCAGTATGGATTTATTCAGTTAAGCTGGAAGCTCTGGGAAGCAGATTTACCCTCCACACCTTTAGTCAGGTGTGGAGATTTTTGTAAACTCTGTGGTGGATTTTTCTAGTATTTTAATACTGACCGCACAGTATTCTGTCCTATCTATCTAGCTAGATTGGCCTCCTTTTGCTATATCCTGGTTTCATTCTGTGTATGTCATTTCCCTCTCCACTCACAGTCAATATTTGTGGGGGGCTGCCTATCCTTTGGGGATTTTCTCTGAGGCAAGATAGCTTTCCTGATTCTATCTTTAGGGGTATTTAGTCCTCCGGCTGTGACGAGGTGTCTAGGGAGTGACAGGAACATCCCACGGCTACTTCTAGTGTTGTGTTAAGTTCAGAGTCTGCGGTCAGTAAAGGTACCATCTCCTCCAGAGCACGTCCCATGTTGCTCCTAAACCACCAGTTCATAACACTTCCCCCAGCCTGACAGCTGCGATATTTGTTCCTGCAGTTTATCTGAAGGTTCTGAATATAGCAGCAGCAGGGTCACCATGTCTAGAAGGACTAAGACTCATACGGTTTTATATACCACATGTGTAGCCTGTCGGTCCCTTTTTCCGCATGCCCAGAGTAATCGTCTCTGTGAGGCCTGCGATTCCAGTGTCGGTAAATGAGACGAGAATTAGCGTTATGGAAGATGAGTCTATGAGAAAGGTATTTAGCTGCCGACTCCGAGGAACAAACTGCTTGTTGTCTGTGGCCTAAAATATATAGGTTTTATTAGTAGATGTAAATAAGGAAACTAAATGCTGTAAAATAATAAATCTCATGTTTCCCTTATTATCTCCAGTAATTGTATTATTACACAGGATTCTTATGATGTTACATCTTCTTCTCATTCAGATCTCTACAATATTGGATCCTCTCAGTGAAGATCTTCTACAAAAGAAAATTTTCCTGATTTACCCATCAAAGATGGATATGAACAGAGACAAGATGGCAGAGAAAATATTACACCTCACCGTAGAGATCCTCTTCCGGCTTACTGGAGAGGTGAGAGATTCTGATGATGTCACATTACATCATTCTAATCTATGACAATAACAGATGGACAGAACTGGAGAGGTGAGGACTCTGGATATGTCTGTAGTGAAATTTATTAATGTCTCTCCATTACCAGGATTACACAGTGGTGAAGAAGACCTCTAGTGATCGCTGTCGGGATCCTGTGTCTGAGGAATGCGGAAGACCCCTGAGCCCAATCACAGGGCCTCCACCTCACCCCCTGATCCAAGAGGACATCAATGACCAGAAGATCCTAGAACTCATCTACAAGAGGATTGAGCTGCTGACTGGAGAGGTGACACTGCTGGGAATGCTGGGACATTATACAGTAGCACTATGAAGGGCTCGGGGGGATGACGGTATCATTGTATGTGTCAGGTTCCTATAAGGTGTCAGGATGTCGCTGTCTATTTCTCCATGGAGGAGTGGGAGTATTTAGAAGGACACAGAGATCTGTACAAGGACGTCATAATGGAGGTTCCCCAGCCCCTCACATCTCCAGGTAATAGACAGGACTAAACACATACAGCCTATAATTATCTATATATAAAGAATGAATTAAATCCCTGTATGTGTTTCCTCCAGATCTATCCAGTAAGAGGACAACACCAGGGAGATGTCTCCGTCTTCTTCTTCCACAAGACTGCAAGCAAGAAGATTCCAATGCTCCTCAGGATCATCAGGTAGATAGATGTACACAATCAACAGAGCAAGAGAATAGTGAGCAACTCCAAGACCTTTATTTAGGCAAAAATACGAAAGGTCCATATACGATTCACCACTCAAAGGATAAAATAGTCCAGAATTCGAGTGCAGTTCAGTAACAGAATAAAAGTCCAACAATCTAGCAGACAGAGGATAAAGTCCATATACTCTTCTTTCTCTCTGATGTGCTGTCTTCACATCATAGTTCCACACAGGATCTGAGATTGTGTCTCACCTCCCTGATATTTTAAAAGTCTCCCTCCTCATTCACAGGTCAGGAGGGGGAAGGTTGCAGGGGCTCATTGTTTCAACAAGCTAGGTCAATATGTCATTAGCATATTAGCAAACAATACAGTACCTTGGGGGCTGATATCAGATGGCAGCAACAGCCATTCATCAATTAGCAAATAACTCCTTTTACAAGAGAACACCATGAAAATAAGTAAAATAGAAATCTGCACAAACATGGTACCCACATAACATATGACACCATCACTACCAGTATTATATGTTTTTATACTTGTGTAATGAGAGTGGTGGAGATGGCAGGATTAGAGCTGATCATAGATGTGACCTCTCCATCTGTCGGTGACTTTTACAATATTTGTTTCAGGGTGAAGATCTGACCCATATTAATACTACAGAGACATATGTGAGGGATGATGATTGGTATAAAGAGGAGATTCCTATATATGACTACCCAGGTGAGTAGTAAGCACTAAATGCAGAGAAGTCACAGATTCTTCTCAGTCACCGGCTGTGGCTGCTTTATCAGTGGTGTAGTCCGGCCGTATTACCATGATCACCATTTTGCCTCTAGACCACAACATTCTCCTCCAACCAAAACTGTTCAAATGACTTTGGTCATTGAAAGCCCTTTTCTATAGAACTTACAACCTGGTGGATCCACCTACACCCTGGGTTTAGTAGACGCTGTTACCTGCCCAGATCTGTAAACTATAAAGCCAAATGACAGCGTACGTAGAATGTGCTGACAAGATAGAAAAGCACTTGAAGAAAAATATAATGATGGGCCTGTAAGAGAAAGCGGAGGGTAATGATGCTGTTGGCTTCCTAGAACCCTGAGATCTTATCGGATGAATCTACCTTCTCTCCCTTCTGTGCTGCTGAATGTGATCATATGGTTCCTACAAGACCAGGTCCCGTCTTTCTGGCCAAACTTCACTTTTATGATCGACAACATTAAATGTGTAGTGAGGCCAAGTGTGAATTTCTGTACAATAACAACAGAGTTTCCCTTTATCCTGACTTTTCAATTTGTATTAAAACCAACTAACTTCAAGGAGGATTGTGATACACTACATAAAACACATTACACCTGTGCCATGATATATCTCTGAGCTGTGCGTGGCTGATGGCTGTAATATCCATGTATTCCCGCCTGCAGGAGATGTGTTGGCTCGAGCTCTGGTTTCATGGATTCATTCCATCTCATAAATTACATTATGTTTTTGATCCTAAGAAATTCAGATTACTGCACAATCTCTCCTGAAATGGGGAGCAATATTATTTTCTCGAATCTTCTGGTCAGGATTCATAGTAGCACCAATGGTCCACCATAAATGAATGCAACTCTGTATTTGTAGTTTTCAGTTAATGAGATTCTCGTGCTCTGTGGCGGGGCTTTATGTGGTGCTCTGGGGCGGGGCTTTGGATGGCCTGTGGGCGGGGCTTTATGTGGTGCTCTGATTACATATTCATCTGTATTGGCTTATGATAGGTCACTGATCCCTCACTGATCTGCCCCCCATTTTTACATAATTCATATAATAGTGGTGATATTATTGTTGATAATGCCTATAATATTGTGGCAATTAGGAGGATTAGAAAAAAATTTACATCCATCAAAATGACACCAGCGGCGCCTGTCCAGTAACATCTATCTCTTACTTATAGATGCTACTGCGCAGGCGACGCCATCACCGGTGACCTCTTGCTGGGTGTGATTTTTTTTTTTTTTTTCTAAGCACGAGCATCTCATTAACTGAAAACTACAAATACAGATTAAACAGCAACCACAAGACGGATTTCATCACCAGGTATCCGTGTAATCAGTATAACGGCACCAACCTGACAGTGTCTGTAGGTTACTGAGCACAATCCTGCTGACAGATTTCCTTTAAGACATCTGCGCTCTGCACTATTGTACACCGTTCTCTTTAAATGTGTAATATTTCTTCTTGAAACTCATCTGACAGAAAATATTGGAGCTTACGATAGTTTAGATTGTGAAGTCACCGAGTCCCATGCTCTAATTACCCCAGAGAGGTTTCACCACTAGCTACTCATCTATTACTACTAATGGAGACTGTTCAGAGTATTTCAGTAGATGTTATTGTCTATAGTCAC
Source organism: Ranitomeya variabilis (assembly GCF_051348905.1). Classification (NCBI taxonomy): domain Eukaryota; kingdom Metazoa; phylum Chordata; class Amphibia; order Anura; family Dendrobatidae; genus Ranitomeya; species Ranitomeya variabilis. The sequence goes on along the minus strand of NC_135235.1, from coordinate 696,435,217 downwards.
AGTTTTTGATTACAGTAGTGTCCAAAATACTCTGATTTTACCTCTTCTCGCAGCCAGTTTTGTGTTCTTAATCAGGCCCCATTTTTACAATCTGACGTGTGTCACTTTATGTGGGGATAACTTTGGAATTATTCACAAAGCATAGTAGAAATAAATGGATCTTACTAAATATTTTCCCATTACGTCCCTCCGGACAGCACCATGGAGGTCGTCCTGCCTTGACCTATAGCGGGACAGGATCACAGAGAGGTTAAAAGGCCCCTCCCACCTCCACCCTCCAGTGTTTTTCCTGTCCCTTCAGGGGATGGTTGTATGAGAGGTTGCTCGAGGAGTGAAGATAGAAGATGCACGTTTTATGGGGCTCAGGGGGATTGTGCGGCATGTCCATACCTTCCCCCTGTCAAGTAGCCCGGGGCTGAAACCGTCCTGGGTAGGAGTCCATCAGCCACAGAGACCAGCGAGCAGACAAGGCTCCTGGCTAGAGCCGCTTCCTCCCGCAGTGGAGATTCTCAGCTCCAAGGCCGGCCGGCAAGCCACCGCTACTTCCGGAAGTCGCACGGTGGAGAAGGCCCATCGCACTTCCGCTGATGTCAGAGCTGGACAACGTGGCATAAGGTTGGCGTGCGTTCCATGGAATTGAAGAACTAGACAGGCAAGAGGCTGGTTTCTTGGATCTTGTGGGGCACAGGAGAGGAAGTCATTGGCAGCAATGCATCATTCCTGATGGGACGCCGCTTCCCTTCATGATAGGCTCTCGGTGTTACCAGCTCCCCCTGTTTTCTAGCAGGTAAGGAGCCAGCACAGGTGAGTGCATGGCGGAATGTTCTGTTGATGGTCTAGGCCTCTGCAAAAAAACAATTAGAATATTCAACCAAGGTCCAAAAAACTAAGCAAAAAACAAAAAGAAACCTTATACCTTAACAGATCATAGATAAAACCAAATCTTTATTTCTCACTTTAAAACATTGAACAAACAATCAACATGCAAGCAACCGTGCTGGGCTAAAGCTGCCCCTCACACTGTTAATACTAATTTACCCTGCTGTTTGTCTATGAATACATCAGAAATGATAAGTACCCCATTGTTATAACTGGTATATACATGTGTTACAGAATGGGATCACAGTCTTGTTTCAGTATTGTGCCCATGTAGCCTGCCTAGAGATTAAGTTGCATGGCCGTAACATTTGGGGCCATCGATGTTATACCCTTGTAGGGATTAGTTTATCTGTAGGGCTTGCTTTTAGGGTAAGCCGACGTTGAGAGAGGACACCATATCCGCTGAACAGTAGGGTGCCAACCTTCCCAGACAGGCAGGATGCATATCAGCAGGGAGCAGTTATAGTGAGGTACCCAGTGTTTAATATGCACTTTTGCACTTTATGTTATTCTGTTATTCACCCTTTGTACACTGTTCTATGGTTGCTGCTAATGAATTAGTTACTGATGGGCAATCATCGTTCTTTTTATCTTTTCCTGCCATGTCAGAATGGTGGTTTAAATGTATCACATCTACTATATAATTGTCTAAGGGTCACTTCCGTCTGTCTGTCCTTCTGTCACGGAAATCCCAAGTCGCTGATTGGTTGTGGCAAAACAGCCACGACCAATCAGCAACGGCCGCAGGTCAGCGGCAAAATGGCCGCTCCTTCCTCCCCGCAGTCAGTGCCCGCTCCATAATCCCCTCCAGTCAGCGCTCACACAGGGTTAATGACAGCGGTAACGGACCGCGTTATGCCGTGGTGTAATGCACTCCGTTACCGCTGCTATTAACCCTGTGTGACCAACATTTTACTATTGATGCAGCCTATGCGGCATCAATAGTAAAAAGATCTAATGTTAAAAAAAAAAAAAAAAATCATTATGTACTCACCTTCTGTCGCCCCCCGGATGCAGCCCAGGCCTTTCCCGCTCCTCACGACGCTCGGGTCCATGCACTGCGGTATCGCGAGATGATGATGTGCGGTCTCGTGAGACCGTGACGTCATCATCTCGCACAGGCCGCTCCCTACTCCCCTGCCCTCAGTGTGTCAGGACTCTGAACATTTTTTACCTTTTGTGCATTACTGCCCTTTTCCAACATGGCGTCTTTGGTCTCATGTGCACTTGTCTTCCTGCTATAAAACTCCACCCCAGCCTTCAGTCTGTGCTAGATTATTCTGCTCTGCATCCAGCTCCTGATTACTCCCTGGCCTTGCACCTGCACCTGCTCCTGTGAACCTGTGTTGGAGATCCTGCCACTCTGCTCTGAGATCCTGCTGCATACACCAGTGTTCAGTAATCCTCCTTCATCTGCTGCTTGTGTTACTTCCATCTGCATTTGCTGGACATGTAAGCTGTTTGCTGCTCTGCAAAACCTGAGACTATTAACCAGGCCTCCCTGGTTGAGCTAAGATATGATTTGAACTGCCTTATAGCATATCTATCTGTGTCTGGACTAAGTCAAGGATCTATTCGTGTCAAGTTTCCTCAAGAATAACTGTGCTTCATAGACTTTCGGTTTGTTTGCATCTACCTCTGAAGTTTCCTATTGACTGCTAAGCTGCGTTTATTATTTGCACCAAGTGTTGTGGACTTGAGTTTCTCTCTGCACCCGTTTGAATCACCGTGTGATAATATAAACTTTACCACTTATAAAACTGTGTCCTGTTGTCTTGTTCCATACAAAGAGTCTCCTGAATTATCCCCTATAATTATTACAGGATAATCTAGCCATAAAAAAAGGGGACTGCTGGAACAATGACTGCAGAGAGCAGATTAGAGCAGGTGTTTTCCATAATTAGATCACTGCAGAAAGATATGGAAGGTCTGAAAAAGAAGTTTGGAAGCTTTGAACTCAATCAACAACTGTTTGGACAGACTTTGCAGGACTTGAGCAACCGCATGGCAGCCCAGGAAAACAAACTTGCTGGCATAGAGTCCCAGTATGGATGGGCTTTTCAGGACATAAGCACGCAAATAGCTGCACAAGTGACTTTACCCTCTGGGCAACCGCCACCAGCTAGCCCACCTAAGTTGCCCCCATTCAGATTTAATGGTGATCGTGACAAATTTCGTGGCTTTGTGAATCAATTTATGCTATATTTTGATGTGCATGCTGACCGTTTTCCTAATGATAGATCCAAAGTATTGTGTGTAATAATGCTACTGACCTCACGAACGCTCGCCTGGGCGAATCCGATGATTGAGTCTTTTGACCCACGGTTAAATGACTTGGATGATTTCTTGGCCGCTATGGCATTAATGTTTGATGACCCTAATCGCCGTGCAACCGCTGAATCTGCTTTGTTGTCTTTACGCCAGGCTAAACGTTCTGTTATTGAGTATGCCACTGAATTCAGGAGATTGGCGGTAGATACCAATTGGGACAGTTATGCACAATTGCATATTTTTAAAAGGGGTCTGTCTAGTATTATAAAAGATGAACTAGCTCGCTCGGAGTCACCACAAGAACTAGAGACATTTATACAGCATTGTGTGTGCATAGACATTCGCCTTACTGAGCGTAGGCAGGAGAAATTTGCTGCATATAACCGTATTTCTAACTTTTCCCTTCCTTCCAAAGAGCCTGCAGGTAAAACATCTCGGGAAGTGGAGGAGGTGCCCATGCAAATTAATTTTGTTCAGAGACGCGAGATCAATGAGCGCCGGGAGCATCGCCTTCGTGAAAGTCTATGTTTCTACTGCGGCCAGTCTGACCACTTCTTGATCAGTTGTCCTAAGTGTCCTAGACGGCCAAACAAGGTGCTAGCAGCAATAGGGGAGTATGACAACTGTGATGATGAATCTGACGTCTCTGAATGTAGCCTGCCTTTAAACGCTGTATTCCATTCACTTTCTATGACTTCACCCCCCAAGGAGCTGAAGGAAAAGAACTCTCACTGTTCTCTCCCTATTAAGATCCTGTGTTCAGGACAGTGGATTTCCAGTTCAGCTATGATTGACTCTGGTGCAGGTGGCAATTTCATGGATATCACATTTGCCAAGGAACATGGTATTAAAATTCAGCAAAGAGCCTCTCCAATTACCATGGAAACAGTGGATGGGTCACCTTTAATCTCTGGGCCTGTGGATCAGGAGACCGTACCCCTTGAAATTTTGTTGGAGCCTAATCATCAGGAGCAACTTACTTTCTTGCTAATTTCTTCTCCTCATTTTCCTGTGATTTTAGGCACTCCTTGGTTGCGTTCTCAGAACCCGATTATCAACTGGGAGACAAAGGAGATAATCTTTCCAACAAGGAGCAACTCAGCGTTAACAGAAGCTGTCCCTGAGTCCACGGCTAAGGAACCACATGTACAGGTATTTTCTTTACCTCCAGCATATAAAGAGTTCTCTGACCTCTGTGACAAGAAGAATGCAGATCAGCTTCCTCCACACAGGCATTATGACTGTTCCATTGAGTTGCTTCCTGGGGCAGATATTCCTTTTGGTCACGTATACCCTTTGGCGGCACCTGAGCTTCAAGCCTTAAAGGAGTATATTGATGAAAATCTGGCCAAAGGCTTCATACGTCCTTCTTCCTCACCAGCAGGGGCACCCTTTTTTTTTGTAAAAAAGAAGGATGGGACCCTGAGACCCTGTGTTGACTATCGGGAACTCAATAAGGTAACCGTACGAAACCGTTACCCTTTGCCTCTGATTCCCGAATTACTGGAAAGAGTCCGCCATGCTAAGGTGTTCTCTAAGCTGGATCTTCGTGGGGCTTATAATTTGGTGCGTATTCGTCCAGGGGATGAGTAGAAGACAGCATTCAGATGCCAGTATGGACACTTTGAATCTCTTGTGATGCCCTTCAGGCTTTGTAATGCCCCTGCAGCATTTCAACACCTTGTTAATGACATCTTCAGAGATTTGTTGGACCAGTTTGTGGTGATCTATTTGGACGATATTCTAATCTTTTCTGACTCTCTACAGGAACATGAAGAACATGTCAAAACTGTTTTAAGACGTCTGAAAGAGAACCAACTGTATATCAAGCCGGAGAAATGTGAGTTCCATCGTTCTGAGATACAGTTCTTGGGTTATATCATCTCTCCCCAGGGGCTGAACATGGAATCTGGTAAGATTCAGGCTATCCTTGACTGGCTGGCACCCAAGAACGTTAAGGAGGTCCAACGTTTTATTGGTTTTGCAAATTTCTACAGATGCTTCATTCAAAATTTTTCTGATATTGTCCGTCCCATTACTTCCTTGACAAAGGAGGAAAAGCCCTTTAAGTGGTCATCACAGACTCAAGAGGCTTTTGATCGGCTGAAGATCTGTTTCACATCAGCACCGCTGTTGATACACCCAGATCCAACACATCCTTTCATTGTGGAGGTTGACGCTGCTGATAATGCTTTGGGGGCTATTCTCTCCCAAAGAACTGGAGAGAAGGGTCTGCTACATCCTTATGCTTTCTTTTCCCGTAGACTAACCTCAGCAGAGAAGAATTACGACGTGGGAGACAAGGAATTGCTGGCTATTATTGCGGCTTTCAAAGAATGGAAGAGTGCAATCAGCGACATTGGCGCAGGATTTAAATTGCGCTTCGCTGATTGGTCGCGCCGGCTGAGAGCTAGCAATCAGCGAAGCGGGATTTAAATCCCACGCCAATGTCGCTGATTGGTCGCGCCCAGCCGGTGCAACCAATCAGCGACATTGGCGCGGGATTTAAATCCCTCTTCGCTGATTGCTCTTGCCCAGCCGGCGTGACCAATCAGCGACATTGAACTAATGAACACTTTCTGTCAGTCATAGTGCCACGTAGTTAAGTCATCCTACTATACAATTGTCTAAGGGTCACTTCCGTCTGTCTGTCCTTTTGTCTGTCGTGGATATTCATTGGTCGCGGCCTCTGTCTGTCATGGAATCCAAGTCGCTGATTGGTCGTGGCAAAACACCCACGACCATTGCCACGACCAATCAGCGACGGCCACAGCCGCTCTTTCCTCCCCTCAGTCAGTGCCCGCTCCACACTCCCCTCCAGTCATCCAGTCAGCCCTCACACAGGATTAATGCCAGCGTTACCGGAACGCGGTGTAACGCACTCCGGTTACGCAGCTATTAACCCTGTGTGACCAAGTTTTTACTATTGATACTGTGTATGCAGCATCAATAGTAAAACGATCTAATGTTACAAATAATAATAATAATAATAATAATAATAATAATAAAAAAAAAACAAAAAAACTTATTCTCACCCTCCGACGTCGCGTCCTGTCTGCCGGCAGGTTCCGGTGCTAAGGATGCTATGGGAGAAGGACCTGCCATGACGTCACGGTCATGTAACCGCGACGTGACGTCATCACAGGTCCTGCGCTCACAGTCATACCAACCCTGGGACCGGAAGCTGTCGCATGCACCGTACACAGGAGCCAGGACTAAGGTGAGTATATGTTTATTTTTTATTTTATGTCACTGGCCAATATTCTACATTACTGGGCAATATACTACGTTGCTGACCAATATACTACATACTACGTGGCTGGGCAATATAATACGTGGCTGGGCAATATACTACGTGGCTGGGCAATATACTACGTTACTGGGCAATATACTACGTCACTGGGCAATATACTACGTGGCTGGGCAATATACTACGTGGCTGGGCAATATACTACGTGGATGGGCAATATACTACGTTACTGGGCAATATACTATGTGGCTGGGCAATATACTATGTGGCTGGGAAATATACTACATGAACATGCATATTCTAGAATACCCGATGCTTTAGAATCGGGCCACCATCTAGTTATCTATAGTTGACAAACAGGAGTCATAGGGACAGCCACCGTTGAGCGGGGGCGCCTATCTCGTATATATTTGTAGGGTGCCAACCTCTGCTGCAAGGCAGGGTAAATTAGTATTAACAGTGTGAGGGGCAGCTTTAGCCCAGCACGGTTGCTTGCATGTTGATTGTTTGTTCAATGTTTTAAAGTGAGAAATAAAGATTTTGTTTTATCTATGATCTGTTAAGGTACAAGGTTTCTTTTTGGTTTTTGCCTGGTCTAGGCCTCTGGGCTGATGCTAGTCTCATGCCTTTGTGCCAAAGCTGTGCCTAGAGCCTCATGTGCAGAGGTATGTTTTCAAATATACGCAGCTAGGCCATGGACCTCTAGGCTATAATAAGGCCATATGTCCAGGCTACATCTCAGGATTTGACTTCAGTTAGTTGCATGTCTCGTCTGCACAGAGCCTTATGATTGGGCTTCAGAGTGACTTTTTTGAAACATGTTTTCCATTTTTTGGTTCGATAAACAGGTGTTTCACTTTTTCTGCAACGTAACTACTCCATCCATAGGACGACACAGGGTGTTAATGCAGCACATTGTCTCCATGAAGACAGCCCTCCAGCTGCGGCTCATTAATTAGCTCCATTGGGTGGGGTCAGTCTGACAAATGATATGTACTATTCAGAGTTAAGATTTATCCGGAACTCTGAGAGATTGCTCTCTTGCTTGTAACTGTGGGCCTGTTGGCACCTTCAAGCATGGCTGTAGCTCTATGCATCATATTGAGTGCCTCTGTGCATCATATTACATCATAGTGCCTCTATACATCATATTGCATCATAGTGCCTCTATGCATCATATTGCATCCAAGTGCCTCTATGCATCATATTGTATCATAGTGCCTCTATACATTATATTACAATCATAGTGCCTCGGTGCATCATATTGTATCATAGTGCTTCATATTACATAATGGTGCCTCTGTGCATCATATGGCATCATAGTGCTTCATATTGCATCATGGTGCTTTTTTGCTTCATATTGCGTCATGGTGCTTTTTTGCTTCATATGGCATCATAGGGCTTCATAGCGCCTCTATGCATCAAAATGTGTCAAAGTCCTTATGTACATCATATTGCACCATAGTGCTTCGGTGCCCCTGTGCCTCATGGGGTATCAGTGTGTCATAGTACCTCGGACCTTGTGGCTTTTTCATCTCTGGCTGTGAGCCTCGGGGTTAGACCTTCTTACTGGTGCCTTGTTGCGTGGCTGCACATTGTATTGTCGGCCTACCACCTCACATTTTATCTTGGGCCCCAACTCTGGTTATAGAGTCCTCGTGTTTTTGGACCTAGGTCCAACTTCTGTTGCTTCATTCTTTACAACAGGGCTTAGCCAAATAAACAGCTATGCTTGAATTGGCTTAGTAAATTAGCATTTCTTCTGTTTGGAACAGATCTCTCAAGTGAGCTACTACCTAGAGTGCTAAAGGCAGGTCTCCTTCATAATTGGCTTTAAAAGGTGACATACTTCTTTTTGGGGGTTCATCCTATAAAAGGACATACTACAGTCCTGGGAGCTGAAAATCCCACGAGGTGGAAGGAGAGAATCCTTCCCGACTCCACATACGGCAATCAGACTAGTTTCCTTGATCAACATTCAGTAGACAGATTCTTGTCCCATAAGTCCATTGTATAATGTTACCAGAGATGGCATCTCTGAATTTGGTACCTTGGGTCGAGTCAGCAGCACTGTCAGGTGGCAGAGGATCCCATACTCGCTGCTCTTAGGGCTCCTAAGATAAAGAATCTGTATCCAGGACTCTTACAGTTGAGAACCCATAGTTCCACTGCCTCACAGTAGATAATCTCCCTCTGTGATTGGAAGAAACCTACTTTTCTCTAGCCATATAGTATGGTTACTCCCTCCATGGCTGGCTGGGTGTATAAATATCACTGAGAAGATTTTAGGATATGTACATGTGTCTAACATCAGTAAAACAGGAGTGATGATCCGCGTTTCCCTTTCAGTGGTTCTAATGAGAAGCTCAACGTTGGAAATGGCAGGAGATGTTACCTACCAGGTGGCATATTCCTTAGTTTTAATAATATCCAACCCTTACTTGGGGTTTAGACATCTAAGGATTCAGAATAGACGTGATCTCCTGGATGAGTAATGTGCGTACATCCCAATGCTCTGCCATTATCCATGTACTGTTATTGGTTTGATCTTCCCATGGTCCAGGGTCTCTGTCCTGCAGGTTCCTTGTAGTATGGTAAGCTGATCTCTAGCCGAGGTATAATCTGAGCCCAGGAGGACCAATGAAGGAACAGTCCTGTGTTATAAGCACATGTAGCCGATTATTGGTTGGCACAGTCCTCATTGTGTGGTGGCTGTGGCTATCGCCATACTTTTGCTGGGCAATAAGGTTTTTTATAAACCTATTCTGGGGCTGCGGTGTTTAAAAGTATCTATCACAATAACTGTAATTGACTGCTGTTCATTATTGGTATTGGGGCTCAGTGTGTGTTTCACTCTCTGTTTCTGCTCCATACCTTGTTTACCACATTCATAAAGAAATTGGCCATTATAGACCTTTATCAGACACTCAGTACGGTGATTATCTTTGCGGATTTCTTTAGATAGCTATATTTCTTCTGATCATTTGGATCATTTCTATATCTAGCCTGGTTTTTACCTGGGACTTTCGTCATTGGGCTTCTGTACCCACCCTGGGACCTTTACTTTGGTATTCTTCATCGTGCTGTCTGGAGGGTTGTAATGAAAAAAGGGAATTAGACCTACAGGTAATTCTGTTTCCAGGTATTCCCTCAGGACAGCACCCTTATTTCCCTCCCTTATGTTTGTCTTTAGGCTTGCACGGGATCAATCTTCCGGCAGATAGTTCATCCGTTGGGTCGCCATGGCTCAAGATTAAGATGAAGCTGTTAAATGGTTTATTACATACGCGTTTGTAAGGGCGCATTTAGACCATTTCCTTCCATCCTTCTCTTGGTACTTTGAAAAAACACTGGAGGTGGGAGGGGCCTTTAAACCTCTCTGTGATCCTGCCCCGCTATAGGTCAAGGAAGGACTACCTCCATGGTGCTGTCCTGAGGGACTACCTGGAAACAGAATTACCGGTAGGTCTAATTCACTTTTTTATAAGGCAGATGGTCCAGGAAAGTTTGTTGCTACAACACACTTTCCTAGTGATTTGTCTCTTTGGCTGGTGTAACGCTGACGTCATAAGGACCTGAACCAATCAGTTTTCGATGAGGTCGGGGGTCACAGGATGCGTTTTGCACCAGAATCCCCTCGTTATAAGGTACTTGGGGGTCCCGATGAGCACAAAACCGCTGTCCGTAGACAAATTTCGGTGCTGAACAAAGCCCTGCTAGCGCCGACGTTTATCTACCATTGGCGGTCACAAAGCGCTTAAGTTAAGGGTACCATCATTTCTGTCCAGGTCTATTTCATGAGTTTTGTTTTTTTTTTTAAATTCTGTGGAAGCATAGTTGAAAAGCAATGTCTGACTTTCATTTGTTTATTTTCATAGATTTTTAATTTATTATTACTTTTTGTCAGATTCAAGTTATTTCTGTGACCATTGTGGGTTTTTCTGTCATTAAACGAGGGGTACCAACAATTTAGACCACAGTGTAGGAGGAAAGAATATTTTGACTCCACAGCCACTTTCCGGAAATTAACACACAGTGGATGTTGGAGAGTGAAAATTACACATTTGCCATTTTGTTACCCAGCACATAATGCACAGATTGTGATCCAGGAGACACACACCGTAAATTAAGTGGATTCTTCTCACTATAATATTGTTAAATACAGGGATCCTAAATGTTGTTTATGCACACTGCAAGACTCAGAAGTGAGAGCCGATTTTGCTAGATTGTTTTCTAGAAACTCTGTTGCTTTTCAACAGCCTTTGAGCCACTTAGGCCAGGGTCACATTGCGTTAGCGCAATCCGCTAGCGCTTAGCACTAAACGGATTGCCCTAACGCAATGTCTTTTTCGGGGTCGCGTTAAACGTCCCCGCTAGCGCAGATCCCCGATCTGCGAGAGCGGGGAACGGACCTCGGGCGCGCCGCGGATGCTGCAAGCAGCGTCCGAGGCGCGCTACAAAAGACCGGCACATCGCTAGCGCGTGCCGAAAATGACACGCGCTAGCAATGCGCTTTAACATTGCGGGCAATGGGAGCGTTAACGGACGCGTTGCACGGTGTTAATTTCCCCGTGCAACACTGTCCGTTAGCGCTCAGCCATAAACGCAATGTGACCCTAGCCTAATAGTGTGGGAACCTCTGTTTTTCCATTGACAGATGATGGACCTGAGTGGGCACTTGTTTTTTGTGAGATGAGAATTGGTATTATTTTCGCCTACATAACATTGATTGGTTTCTTTTTATTCGATATTTGGGAGGCAGAATGAACCAACAGTTGAACACCACACACTACTGGTTCATCCAACAAGGTTTTCTATTAGACTGTGAACTGTCATTGTCTTGGTAAATAATTAAAGTTTTTTTTACATAGCTTGCCATTTTTATGGACAGTTTAAGTAGAAATGTTCAAAAATATGAAACACAAGCATATTTTATTAAAAAAAAATATTTTTATCTTAGCAGATGACTGTACCAGCTTATCAGAGGGACAGCTGACATCTTCAATTAAATCTGATGATCTTGAGATCCCACAAGATACAACTGAAGGGATTGCTGTTACTCCAAATATATTATCATCCATTCACAGCAAAAATCTATCATCTGATCCTATGAAACAGGTCCCATCTTCTGATTCATTACTGACTACTAAGGAAAATCTAAGTCACAAAAGAGGAATTAAAAAACAAACTGCTCCTAAAGCAAATAAGTCATTTTCATGTTCAGAATGTGGGAAATATTTTGTACGTAAATCACTGCTTGTTAGTCACCATAGAACTCACGCAGGAGAGAAGCCTTTTTCCTGTTCAGAATGTGGGAAATGTTTTAGCCAGAAATCATGTTTGGATAGTCACCAGAGAACTCTCACAGGGGAGAAGCCTTTTTCCTGTTCAGAATGTGGGAAATGTTTTAATCAGAAATCATGTTTGGATAATCACCAGAAAACTCACACAGGGGAGAAGCCTTTTTCCTGTTCAGAATGTGGGAAATGTTTCAAACAGAAATCACGTTTGGCTAGTCACCAGAGAACTCACACAGGGGAGAAGCCTTTTTTCTGTTCAGAATGTGGGAAATGTTTTATCAAAAAATCAGATGTGGTTAGGCACCAGAGAACTCACACAGGGGAGAAACCTTTTTCCTGTTCAGAATGCGGAAAAATTTTTAAGCAGAAATCATGTTTGGCTAGTCACCAGAGAACTCACACAGGGGAGAAGCCTTTTTCCTGTTCAGAATGTGGGAAATATTTTATCAAAAAATCAGATGTGGTTAGGCACCAGAGAACTCACACAGGGGAGAAACCTTTTTCCTGTTCAGAATGTGGGAAATGTTTTAACCAGAAATCATGTTTGGATAGTCACCAGAGAACTCACACAGGGGAGAAGCCTTTTTCCTGTTCAGAATGCGGAAAATTTTTTAAGCAGAAATCATGTTTGGCTAGTCACCAGAGAACTCACACAGGGGAGAAACCTTTTTCCTGTTCATTATGTGGGAAATGTTTTAAGCAGAAATCATATTTGGTTAGGCACCAGAGAACTCACACAGGGGAGAAGCCTTTTTCCTGTTCAGAATGTGGGAAATTTTTTAAGCAGAAATCATGTTTGGTTAGTCACCAGAGAATTCACACAAGGGAGAAGCGTTTTTCCTGTTCAGATTTTTGGAAATATTTTAATCCTGAAACCGCTTCTTGTTAGACTTCAGAGCAGTCATACAGGGGAGAAGCCTTTTTCATTTTCCTAATGTGGGAAATATTTTACTTGGAAATCATCTGTTAATAAACATCAGAGACGTCACATATGGGAAAAGCCTTCTTTATGTTCATAATTTTGGAATAGTTTTAACCAAAATTGGATCTTCTTTAATGGGTTGTCTCTTCTCATTCCTCATGTTTGCTGACAAAAGGATAAAACTAAGCTTTATTAATTTCAAATGTAAAAGTATACCGATAATTCACCCCCTGAAGGTTACTAACGTCAGTAGGTGACTAATAGAAAAAACATGTACCCCACAGTTCAGTATATAGGGTGAGGTGACGTATACACCCTCTCCAAGCCTCTAATTTCTACGGGTTTCATCGTCCTCACCAAAAGCGACTCATCAGGAGGCTATTTAATATTGATCTATATTCAAGCGAGACTAGAAAAAAAAACTAAAATCATGTATCATGTTATCCGAAACAGTCAGAAAACCATCCACATATTGGCAGATCCCAGACCTCAAACTATATACTTAGTAAGTTTATAAGCCACTCCAGTGTCAGGAATAGATAGTATGTGACAATGCAATATAATTAGATAGTATGTGACAATACAGAATAATTCTTGTGATTTTCTCCTATAGAGACTGCCCTAGTTATTGTAACAACTGTTAAATAGTAGTGCAGACAAATTGTCCTACTCTAAACTCCGTTTTCAAATGGCCCAATATGTACCACTCAGGGAAAACTTACCTGCTCCAAAGATCAATAGCAGCTTCTAATTAATGGCCATGCTGCAGTCTGTCAAGGAATGAGTGCAATATCGTTATAAAGACTAGGGATGTGTGCAACCATAATGTCTGGAAGATCTGTGCCATTATTTAGTATGAATATGGAGATTATCTCTGGAAGTTAAGTGTTCCCTGAGCGGTATATACGGTGTTTTCACATACTATCTATTCCTGACACTGAAGTGGCGCATAAACTTACAAAGTATATAGTTTGAGGTCTGGGGTCTGCCAAAATGTGGCTGGTTTTCTGACTGTTTCGGATAACATGATACATGATTTTAGGGTTTTCCTTGTCTAGTCTCGCTTGAAAATAGTTCAATATTAAATAGTCTCCTGATGAATAAATCCAATGAATATTCATTTCTCTTAAGTATTGGCACACGTGACCGCCAGCAGCAGCAGGAAACCGGTGGCTGGCACTGCACACTACTGAAGAGCACTGAATACTCACTGATCTCTGTGCTCACAGTCCTGGCGAGTACTCCAACACCTGTGCTCTGCTTGTGACGTCCCTGCCATGAGCAGGATGCTGGGAGGGAGTGCCAGGTAGGTAAATATAATGTTTTGTTTGGTGCAGATACGATCTTTTGATCACCCATTACTGCATTATAATGCAATGTTGCGGGGACCAAAAAATGTAATTCTGGCGTTTTTACTTGCATTGCGCCGTTTAGCGATTGGATTAATTATTTTCTTATACTGATAGATCAAGCGATTCTGAACGCGGCGATACCAAATATGTGGATGTATGATTTTTTTTTGTTTTATTTTGAATGGAGAGAAAGGGGGTGATTTGAACTTTTATTTTTTTTATTCTTTTAATATTAAAAACTTTTTACTTTTGGCAATGTGAAGACATACAGCAGTGTATCTTAATTAACCAGACGACGATTTTTTGCAAACAAAGAATAATAGAATGACAATAGTAAAAATAATGAAGTAATGCTACTTGATCTCATCTCCATTCTTACCCTTTATGTAAATACTGAATGAGAGACATTTGTTAAGTCTAAAAATAGATTACATGCCTCTGTATAAAGAGACTCAGAGAGAGAAACAGCCAGAGAGATTCTGCCAAGACATCCATACATCTCACAAGGACCAGAGACGACAGGACAGCAGCCATTTTACATCATGACTCCATTAAGAGAGACACGGATCTATCATTCTATAAGAAACAACCTAGGGGTTTTCAGCCTCGGTTGGAAGAATACAGATCTGCTCCATTTACAATCGCTGAACCATGGATATGTTTGGAGAAGCCAGGTTGTGATCCTCAGATCAATTGGCCTTGTACCTTGTATGGACTCAATGGACTGTCATCTTCCTATACTTGTTACCTCCTCTCTGTATGCATGCCACAGGTGGAGTAACCAACCCTGGAACATGAAGCCAAGTTGTGATCCTCAAACCAACTAGCCTTGTATGGACTGTCATCTTCCTACGCTTGTCATTACCTCTTCTCTGTGTGCGTGCCACAGGTGTAGTAAACGACCCTGGAAGATCTAAATACAACAACCACTGATGCATGTCATTTGCAAAGCTCCTACCAGGAATACGCCCCGCAATGGACATGAGGGATAACAGGGAAACTCCACTAATGCACAAATCCTATAAAACAACTACGGAGTATAGATACCCATTAAGTCATAAGTAAAAAATGACAACTTTTATTAAGCGTAATCAAGTCACATAAATTACAAACATTACAGACAAAGTGCACGTATAATGCATGTGCGGCGGACAAACAACACTGCAGATATCACCTGGGGTATAGAAAAGGCAGAAATTGCTGACTACTCTGGGCCTGCTAGTTAATCAGTAGAGCATATTTATAAATTTAAAGGGGACGTCCCCCCGAGGAAGCCTACGCGAAACGCGCGTCGGGGCCGCCGGACACACACTGATACCAACGACATTTGGGTAAGATTGGCAGTTTTATATGATTAGCACTTATATCTATTGTGGGCTATGGAGCAGTGATATAGATGGAAGGACCAGGCACATGCTGGTTCCTAAGGAGCACTATGCACTTTAAATTTATAAATATGCTCTACTGATTAACTAGTAGGCCCAGAGTAGTCAGCAATTTCTGCCTTTTCTATACCCCAGGTGATATCTGCAGTGTTGTTTGTCCGCCGCACATGCATTATACGTAAACTTTGTCTGTAATGTTTGTAATTTATGTGACTTGATTACGCTTAATAAAAGTTGTCATTTTTTACTTATGACTTAATGGGTATCTATACTCCGTAGTTGTTTTATAGGATTTGTGACCCTGGAAGATCTGTAGTCACAGATGCTATTATCCTGGCGAGTCAGCGGAAGGGTGAGACTCTGTAATGTGCCCCATCTTGGGTACTGTGCTGGGACTGTTCTATGTGTTATCTGCCTGTTTTGTGGTACAATAAAGCTTTTCCACACTGTTTTGCCCTCACCCTGTGTTGCCTGAGTAGCATTTTGCCTATGTTAAAAGGAGAGCAGGAGTTCAGTGAGACGATCCCTGGTCCATGCGTTTTTGGCTAGCGGGCGGCGCTTATAGCAATCCGGCAGTGATAACCATAGCCTTCTGCTGGAGATCTCTGGTTGTCACACTGACCCATCGGTGACCCGCGATCATGTGACAGGGTCACTGATGGGTGGGATTTCCGGCGTGCTTGCTGACATGTGTCAGAAAAGATGTGGCTCAGCGCTGGAGCCCACATCAAAGGGAGGAAGTTCGACATCGGTGTACATTAATGCCTGATGTCGTAAAGGGGTGTAAGGGGATTGTTTTTACAGAGACAGAAGTGGTAATCAATCATGTATACATATATGTATGTATCAACAGTTCAATAGAAAAAAGCTGACGGCACCGCTTATGCGGCAGAGTCTTTGCATCTCAAGTGTTGAAGGCATTAACAGGCTATTAGTGATGAGTGAATATACTCGTTACTCGAGATTTCTCAAACACGCTCGGGGGTCCTTTGACTATTTTTTAGTACTCAGAGATTTAGTTTTTCTTGCCGCAGCTGAATGATTTACATCTGTTAGCCAGCATAAGTACATGTGGGGGTTGCCTGGTTGCTAGGGTATCCCCACATGTACTTATGCTGGCTAACAGATGTAAATCATTCAGCTGCAGCAAGAATAACTAAATCTCCAAGTACTAAAAAAATACTTGGAGGACTCCCGAACGTGCTTGAGAAATCTTGAGTAACAAGTATCATCACTATAGGCTATACCTTTGGATTCCGGGTGTTCTTCCAGAAAAAACATCATAGTGAATATGAGAGGTCAGCACTGGCTCGCACACTCCTTAACCCATGCTCTTGGTCATGATATTTTAAATGTTTTAATAAAGTATGGAATTTTACAAGGATCGGTGAGTGCTATCCATCTTCTCATTTCTTTATATTCACATATATGTATGTGTGTATGAAACCACGCCCACTCCACATAGCCCCGCCCACTCTGCATAGCCACATTGACCCCACATGCAAATCCCCATATAATAAATATCTAATATATCTATTTCATAGGCACATCTTCTTGACGACAACAGCTTACACTGCCTGTGTTGCCCATAGCAACCAATCACTAAGCATCTTTCAATTCACCAGAGCTGTTTAAAAGATGAAAGCCAAGCTGTGATTGGTCGCTGTGAGCAACAGTTTTCCTTGTAGACAGTTGTAACTGAGGCCTATTATTCTTCTGATTTCTATGGTGTTATCGTCCTTCTGTAAAGCTGGAAATAACACAATTTATTACCGTGCCGACACAGACCACACTCTGCCACAGACTGCAGGGGGCCCAGAATCAAGAAATTCTCTTTGTCTGGCAGGAAGCATCTGATTAAGGCTGCTTTCACACTAGCATCATACGACGAACGTCGCAATGCGTAGTTTTGGAGAAAAAACGCATCCTGCAAAATTGCCTGCAGGATGCGTTTTTTCTCCATACACTTGCATTAGCGACGCATTGACACACGTTGCATCCGTCGTGCGACGGATGCGTTGTGTTGTGGCGGACCGTCGGCACAAAAAAAGTTACATGTAACTTTTTTTGTGCGTCGTGTCCACCATTTCCGACCGCGCATGCGCGGCCGGAACTCCGCCCCCGCCTCCCCGGACATCACAATGGGGCAGCGGATGCATTGTAAAACTGCATCCGCTGCCCCCGTTGTGTTTTTTTTGCACAGTATGCGTAGGTATGTCGCATTGTGACGTGCGTCGTACGACGCTAGTGTGAAACTAGCCTAACTTCAAACACAGATTAAAGAAAGAAATACAAGATGGATTTCTCCAACCCAGGAACCATTTTACTCGGTGTAACAACGCCAACCTGACAATGCCGGGTTCACTTTATATCTATTTACAGTATACAGCTACAACTAATGCCGCTCTACATGACTCCTTCTATACAATGTCTAACTAAAAGGTATTACTGAAATGCTCTGTGCTGTGGGGACTTATCCTGCACCATGTACAGATGGGGGGAACCTGGAGACGACACAGGAATATACTATATACAGGGGAGATGACATAAAGGTATATACTATATACAGGGGAGATGCCACACAGGTATATACTACATACAGGGGAGAGGACATAGAGGTATATACTATATACAGGGGAGATAACACACAGGTATATACTATATACAGAGGAGATGACACAGGTATATACGATATACAGAAGAAGATGACATACAGGTATATACTATATACAGGGGAGAGGACAGGTATATACTATATACAGGGGAGATAATACACAAGTAAATACTATATGCAGGGGAGATACCACACAGGTATATACTATATACAGGGGAGATAACACAGGTATATACTAAATACAGGAGGAGAGGACAGGTATATACTATATACAGAAGAAGATGACATACAGGTATATACTATATACAGGGGAGATGACACAGGTATATACTATATACAGGGGAGATGACACACAGGTATATACTATATACAGGGGAGAGGACACACAGGTATATACTGTATACAGGGGAGAGGACACAGGTATATGCTATATACAGAAGGAGATGACATACAGGTACAGTATATACTATATACAGGGGAGATGACACACACAGGTATATACTATATATAGGGGAGATGACATACAGGTATATACTATATACAGGGGAGATGACACACAGGTATATACTATATACAGGGGAGAGGACACAGGTATATACTATATAAAGGGGAGATGACACACAGGTATATGCTATATACAGGGGATATGACATACAGGTATATACTATATACAGGGGAGAGGACACACAGGTGTATACTGTATACAGGTGAGATGACACAGGTGTATACTGTGTACAGGGGAGATGACACACGTATATACTATATACAGGGGAGAGGACACACACAGGTATATACTATATACAGGGGGAGAGGACACAGATATATACTATATACAGAAGGAGATGACATACAGGTATATACTATATACAGGGGAAATGACACACGTATATACTATATACAGGGGAGATGACACACACAGGTATATCCTATATACAGGGGAGAGGACACACAGGTATATGTTATGATCCGGTGGTAGGATCTCAAACTGACCTGACACATATACCCTGAATATATAGGACAAGTTCTGGGGATGTGGAAGCTATACTGACCGCAATCCTGATCCTATCCAAACACACTAAAGGCATCTGTGGAGCGTTACCTGAAAACCTAGATGCCTCGTCACAGCCTGAGAAACTGACTACCCCTAGAGAGAAAGCAAAGACCTCACTTGCCTCAGAGAAATATCCCCAAAGTTTTAGATAGCCCCCCACAAATAATAACGGTGAGTTAAGGGGAAAACACAAACGTAGAGAAGAAACACATTTAGCAAATGAGGCCCGCTAATACTAGATAGGCAGATAATAGATAGGTGTCTGTGCGGTCAGTACAAAAACTATCAAAAATAAACCACGCAGAGATTACAAGAACCCCCACACCG
Organism: Ranitomeya variabilis; assembly: GCF_051348905.1. Taxonomy (NCBI): domain Eukaryota; kingdom Metazoa; phylum Chordata; class Amphibia; order Anura; family Dendrobatidae; genus Ranitomeya; species Ranitomeya variabilis. Next base: position 696,415,866 of record NC_135235.1, on the reverse strand, counting down.
ACTCACGATGTGAGGGGCGCACTCTGCACCCCAGAACTAACCAGCAAGTGAAAAATCACATAAAAGCAAGCTGGGCTGAACTCATAATATACTGAGAAACGTTTTCAAGGAAATAATGAGAAAATGAACAAGCAAACTTAGCTTCTCCTAGCAGGAGACTGGTCACAAGGAATATTCAGGAGAGCACAGAATCAGGACTTAATACACCGACAGCAGGCGACAAGTAAAGGTCCAGGTGAGTTAAATAGCCCAGCCTAGCAGGAAATGAAACAGCTGAGCCCAGCCAAGACCAGCCATATCGCTAAAGGCCACCAGAGGGAGCCCAAGAACAAACTCACACAGTACCACTCATGACCACAGGAGGGAGCCCGAGAACGGAATTCACAACAGGTATATACCGTATACAGGGGAGAGGACACACAGGTATATACTATATACAGGGGAGAGGACACACAGGTATATACTATATACAGGGGAGAGGACACAGGTATATACTATATACAGAAGGAGATGACAAACAGGTATATACTATATACAGGGGAGATGACACACAGGTATATACTGTATACAGGGGAGAGGACACAGGTATATACAATATACAGGGGAGAGGACACAGGTATATACTATATACAAGAGGAGATGACACACAGGTGTATACTATATACAAGTGAGATGACACAGGTGTATACTGTATACAGGGGAGATGACACACATATATACTATATACAGGGGAAATGACACACGTATATACTATATACAGGGGAGAGGACTCAGATATATACTATATACAGGGGAGAGGACACACAGGTATATACTATATACAGGGGAGAGGACACAGGTATATACTATATACAGGGGAGACGACACACAGGTATATACTATATACAGGGGGAGAGGACACAGGTGTATACTATACAGTATATAGGGGAGAATACACAGGTATATACTATATACAGGGGAGAGGAAACATAGGTATATACTGTATACAGGGGAGATGACACACAGGTGAAGAAGGCCGCAACGCGAAACGCGTGTCAGAGCTGCTATTTGTGCCTGGTCCGGTGTTCATCATCCTCCCTCATGGGTAAGAATTAATTAAACCTACCACGGCTGCTTTGCACTATTGCACTTTTTGCATTTGCACTTTTTTATGGCACTTGAGTGACCTTCTTTATAGCTAGCAGTGGATTGACGTTGACAGATATCCAGGGTCTTTTTTACCTGGTCTGTGATTTTCTGACGTCCGGACTTTGGTTTAATTGGCAGGTCCTGAGCCTTTACAATTGAGGTTACAATCTTATTACCTGCTTTTGGTAGTGATGCTCCAGTAATTACCGTGCACATTTCTCTTTTTGTTGTTCCTCTTCCTCATTTTGTACATTCGTCCATTAATTTACTTGGAATATAATTTTTGTACTGTATATGTGTGTGACGCTAATAAAATGTTGAATTTTGATTAAATTTAAAGCAGGCTGTCTCACTCAGTTTGTAAATTCATTGAACATTATCTGCATCCACTTGTGTAGACGCTGCCCTCCTATGTCAGAGACACGACGGACGTCCTGGGGAAAATTAGTGGTCTCTCCCTCGAACCAGATATGCTGCTAGCAGCGATTGACGTGGAATCGCTGTATACTAGCATAGGGCATGCGGACGGTTTGAAGGCTACTGCCTTCTATCTTCAAAACAGCAATTTGGATGCTGATTTGTGCTCCCTGATCCTGGAACTCCTGGAATTTGTACTTACACACAATTATTTCACCTTTAAAGATAGGTTTTTCATTCAACAGCGTGGCACTGCGATGGGCGCAGCCTGTGCGCCCTCGTACGCAAATCTCTTTCTCGGTTATTGGGAGAGGGAGATTTTTGGGGAGGGCGCGCGGGCCGCTTCCCAGGCGCAGTGCTGGTATCGCTACATCGACGATATTTTCGTCGCGTGGCAAGGTACTGAGCCTGGGTTTCATGGCCTCATCCGGGAGCTTAACTCTAATCCATATAACATCAAACTGACATACAAAATTGCCTCAAAGGAGATCAAATTTTTGGATATCAAGATCTTGGTAGATGTTGCGGGGAACATTCAGAGTGATGTTTACCGTAAGGAGACTTCGGTGAACTCACTGTTGCACGCTTCATCGGCACAATTGGCCTCAACAATAAAAGCGCTGCCAACTGGCCAATTTCTGAGGATGAAGAGAATTTGCTCCTCGGATGGGGCTTTTGAGGCCCAGACTCGTGATCTTTCCAGGAGATTCCGGGATCGGGGGTACAGTAATAGGAGTATCAAGAATGGATACTCTCATGCGAGCAGAGAACCACGGGATAAGTTGCTCTGTAGAATTCCGCCCAGAGTCAAGAAAGATCCACCTTTGAGATTTATCTCAACATATAATAATCAGTGGGATCTGATGCGACAAATACTTCAGAAACACTGGGCGGTTCTCAGAACAGAACCTACTTTGAGGCGTATTATCCCTGATCGACCACTGGTAACGGTTAGACGAGGGAGAAACCTAAAAGATATGCTGGTTAAGAGCCACTATGTGGCCAACCCTCCAAATTTCTTTGGGACCTCAAAGCAAAAATGGGGTTGTTATCCTTGTGGGTCTTGTTTGGCATGCCGCAATATTGACCGAGCCACGTCTTTTACAACAGCGGATGGAAGTAGGGACTATGTCCACTATATCTCATGTAGTACCACACATGTGGTGTACTACGCGGTGTGTTCCTGCAAATTGATCTATATATTGCCTTTCGCTGGCGTGTACTCCGGAGGACACAGAATGAACTTCAATCCAATATTGCGGCCAGCATGCAGCCAGCGGGTAAGGAAAGGGTGAATTAAACACCCGAAAACCCCACCCATATGACCCAAAACTGGTCCCGCCAAATTCAGGTGACAGGTTCCCTTTAAACCTTCCACGGCTGCTTTGCACTATTGCACTTTTTGCATTTGCACTTTTTTATGGCACTTGAGTAACCTTCTTTATAGCTAGCAGTGGATTGACGTTGACAGATATCCAGGGTCTTTTTCACCCGGTCAGTGATTTTCTGACGTCCGGACTTTGGTTTAATTGGCAGGTCCTGAGCCTTTACAATTGAGGTTACAATCTTATTACCTGCTTTTGGTGGTGATGCTCCAGTAATTACCGTGCACATTTCTCTTTTTGTTGCTCGTCTTCCTCATTTTGTACATTCGTCCATTAATTTACTTGGAACTTTTTGTACTGTATATGTGTGTGACGCTAATAAAATGTTGAATTTTGATTAAATTTAAAGCAGGCTGTCTCACTTAAATTATTGTATGAGTTTAGTGCTCCTTTTTCTTATGTAGGATATATGCTTCTTGGGAGATACTCATTTTGCTTAAATGCAATCTTGAGTTATTGATGTACAACCGCTATGTCAGGTGTTGTTAATTATAAACAGAAGGAGATGACATACAGGTATATACTATATACAGGGGAGATGACACACAGGTATATACTATATACAGGGGAGATGACACACACAGGTATATACTATATACAGGGGAGAGGTCACACAGGTATATACTGTATACAGGGGAGAGGACACACGTATATACTAAATACAGGGGAGATAACACACAGGTATATACTATATACAGGGGAGAGTGTTGTGAACTATACCTTTTGGCTCCCTCTTGTGGTCACTAGTGATTTGGCACTTGGATTGTCTTTTACCAGGTTGGTACTCACCTGCTTCGTTAGACCATGGGTGTTGCTATTTAAACTTCCTGGATTCTCAGTCCAGTGCCTGGCATCGTTGTAATCAGTTCACTTCTGTTTGCTCCTGTCTTTGCAAGATAAGCTAAGTCCTGCTTTCGTACTTTTGATCATTTGCATTGTTCTTATTTTTTGTCCAGCTTGTACAAAATGTGATTCCTGATATCGCTGGAAGCTCTAGGGGGCTGATATTCTCCCCCCACACCGTCAGTCGGTTTGGGGGTTCTTGGATATTCAGCGTGGATATTTTGCAGGGTTTTTTGCTGACCATATAAGTCTTCTTACTATATTCTGCTATTAGTCAGTGGGCCTCTCTTTGCTAAATCTAGTTCATTCTTACGTTTGTCTTTTCTTCTTACCTCACCGTTATTATTTGTTGGGGGCTTGTATTACTTTGGGGTCTTTTCTCTGGAGGCAAGAGAGGTCTTATTTTCCCTGATAGGGTTAGTTAGTTCTCCGGCTGGCGCGAGACGTCTAGAATCAACGTAGGCACGTTCCCCGGCTGCTGTTAGTGTTTGCGCTAGGATCAGGTATATGGTCAGCCTAGTTACCACTTCCCTATGAGCGAGTATTTATGTTTTGCAGACTTTGCGGTAATCTCTGAGGTCCCCTGCCATTGGGACCATAACAGGAGAGGACACAGGTGTATACTATATACAGAAGGAGATGACATACAGGTATATACTATATACAGGGGAGAGGAAACAGGTATATGCTATATACAGAAGGAGATGACATACAGGTATATACTATATACAGGGGAGATGACACACACAGGTATATACTATATACAGGGGAGATGACATACAGGTATATACTATACACAGGGGAGAGGACACAGGTGTACACTGTATACAGGGGAGATGACACACAGGTGTATACTGTATACAGGGGAGATGACACAGGTGTATACTGTATACAGGGGAAATGACACACAGGTATATACTATATACAGGGGAGATGACACACAGGTATATACTATATACAGGGGAGAGGACACAGGTATATACTATATACAGAAGGAGATGACATACAGGTATATACTATATACAGGGGAGATGACACACAGGTATAACCTATATACAGGGGAGAGGACACACAGGTATATACTGTATACAGGGGAGAGGACACACAGGTATATACAGGGGAGAGGACACACAGGTATATACTATATACAGAAGGAGATGACATACAGGTATATACTATATACAGGGGAGATGACACACACAGGTATATACTGTATACAGGGGAGAGGAAACAGGTATATACTGTATACAGGGGAGAGGACACACAGGTATATACTATATACAGGGGAGAGGACACACAGGTATATACTATATACAGGGGAGAGGACACAGGTATATACTATATACAGGGGAGAGGACACACCGGTATAAACTATATACAAGAGGAGATGACACACAGGTGTATACTGTATGCAGGGGAGATGACACACAGGTATATACTATATACAGGGGAGATGACACAGGTGTATACTGTATGCAGGGGAGATGACACATGTATATACTATATACAGGAGAAATGACACACGTATATACAGGGGAGAGGACGCACAGATATACAGTATACTATATGCAGGGGAGAGGACACGTATATATTTTATACAGGGGAGAGGACACAGGTATATACTATATACAGGGGAGACGACACACAGGTATATACTATATACAGGGGAGAGGACACAGGTGTATACTATATATAGGTAAGAGGACATACAGGTATATACTATATACAGGGGAGAGGACACAGGTGTATACTGTATACAGGGGAGAGGACACACAGGTATATACTATATACAGGAGGAGATGACACACAGGTGTATACTGTATACAGGGGAGATGACACAGGTGTATACTGTATACAGGGGAGAGGACACACGTATATACTATATACATGGGAGATAACACACAGGTAAATACTAAATACAGGGAAGAGGACACAGGTATACACTATATACAGAAGGAGATGACATACAGGTATATACTATACACAGGGGAAATTACACACTGGTATATACTATATACAGGGGAGAGGACACACAGGTATATGCTGTATACAGGGGAGAGGACACACAGGTGTATACTGTATACAGGGGAGATGACACAGGTGTATACTGTATACAGGGGAGAGGACACACGTATATACTATATACAGGGGAGAGAACACACGGGTATATTTTATGTACAGGGGAGAGGACACAGGTATATACTATATACAGGGGAGATGACACACAGGTATATACTATATACAGGGGAGAGGACACACAGGTATATACTTTATACAGGGGAGAGGACACACGTATATACTATATACAGGGGAGAGGACACACAGGTATATACTACATACAGAGGAGAGGACACAGGTATATACTATATACAAGGGAGATGACACACAGGTATATACTATATACAGGGGAGATGAGACAAACAGGTATATACTATATACAGGGGAGAGGAAACAGGTCTACACTATATACAGGGGAGGACACACAGGTATATACTTTATACAAGGGGAGAGGACACAAGTGTATACTATATACAGGGGAGAGGACACAGGTATATACTATATACAGTGGAGTGGACACACTGGTATATACTATATACAGGAGCAGATGACACACATATATACTATATACAGGGGAGATGACACACAGGTATATACTATATACAGAAGCAGATGACATACAGGTATATAATATATACAGGAGACGATGACACACATGTATATACAGAGGAGAGGACACAGGTATATACTATATATAGGGGAGAGGACACACAGGTATATACTATATACAGTGGAGATGACACACAGGTATATACTATATACAGGGGAAAGGACACACAGGTGTATACTATATACAGAGAAGACACACAGGTATATACTATGTACAGGGGAGAGGACACACAGGTGTATACTATATACAGAGGAGAAGACACACAGGTATATACTATATACAGGGGAGAAGACACACAGGTATATACTATATACCAGGGAGAGGACACACAGGTATATACTATATACCGGGGAGAGGACACACAGGTATATACTATATACAGTGGAGATAACACACAGGTATATACTATATACAGGGGAGAGGACACACAGGTGTATACTATATACAGAGGAGAAGACACACAGATATATACTATATACAGGGGAGAGGACAAACAAGTATATACTATATACAGGGGAGAGGACACACAGGTATATACTATATACAGGGGGAGAGGACACAGGTATATACTATATACAGAAGGAGATGACATACAGGTATATACTATATACAGGGGAGATGACACACACAGGTATATACTGTATACCGGGGAGAGGACACAGGTATATACTGTATACAGGGGAGAGGACACACAGGTATATACTATATACAGGGGGAGAGGACACAGATATATACTATATACAGAAGGAGATGACATACAGGTATATACAGGGGAGATGACACACACAGGTATATACTGTATACAGGGGAGAGGACACAGGTATATACTGTATACAGGGGAGAGGACACAGGTATATACTGTATACACGGGAGAGGACACACAGGTATATACTATATACAGGGGGAGAGGACACAGATATATACTATATACAGAAGGAGATGACATACAGGTATATACAGGGGAGATGACACACACAGGTATATACTGTATACAGGGGAGAGGACACAGGTATATACTATATACAGGAGGAGATGACACACAGGTGTATACTGTATACAGGGGAGATGACACAGGTGTATACTGTATACAGGGGAGAGGACACACGTATATACTATATACATGGGAGATAACACACAGGTAAATACTAAATACAGGGAAGAGGACACAGGTATATACTATATACAGAAGGAGATGACATACAGGTATATACTATACACAGGGGAAATTACACACTGGTATATACTATATACAGGGGAGAGGACACACAGGTATATGCTGTATACAGGGGAGAGGACACACAGGTGTATACTGTATATAGGGGAGATGACACAGGTGTATACTGTATACAGGGGAGATGAGACAAACAGGTATATACTATATACAGGGGAGAGGAAACAGGTCTACACTATATACAGGGGAGAGGACACACAGGTATATACTATATACAAGGGGAGAGGACACAAGTTTATACTATATACAGGGGAGAGGACACAGGTATATACTATATACAGTGGAGTGGACACACTGGTATATACTATATACAGGAGCAGATGACACACATATATACTATATACAGGGGAGATGACACACAGGTATATACTATATACAGAAGCAGATGACATACAGGTATATAATATATACAGGAGACGATGACACACATGTATATACAGAGGAGAGGACACAGGTATACACTATATATAGGGGAGAAGACACACAGGTATATACTATATACCAGGGAGAGGACACACAGGTATATACTATATACAGTGGAGATGACACACAGGTATATACTATATACAGGGGAGAGGACACACAGGTGTATACTATATACAGAGAAGACACACAGGTATATACTATGTACAGGGGAGAGGACACACAGGTGTATACTATATACAGAGGAGAAGACACACAGGTATATACTATATACAGGGGAGAAGACACACAGGTATATACTATATACCAGGGAGAGGACACACAGGTTTATACTATATACCGGGGAGAGGACACACAGGTATATACTATATACAGTGGAGATGACACACAGGTATATACTATATACAGGAGAGAGGACACACAGGTGTATACTATATACAGAGGAGAAGACACACAGATATATACTATATACAGGGGAGAGGACAAACAAGTATATACTATATACAGGGGAGAGGACACACAGGTATATACTATATACAGGGGGAGAGGACACAGGTATATACTATATACAGAAGGAGATGACATACAGGTATATACTATATACAGGGGAGATGACACACACAGGTATATACTGTATACAGGGGTGAGGACACAGGTATATACTGTATACAGGGGAGAGGACACACAGGTATATACTATATACAGGGGGAGAGGACACAGATATATACTATATACAGAAGGAGATGACATACAGGTATATACTATATACAAGGGAGATGACACACACAGGTATATACTATATGCAGGGGAGAGGACACGGCTATATACAGGGGAGAGGACACACAGGTATATACTATATATAGGAGCAGATGACACACGTATATACTATATACAGGGGAGATGACACATATATAATATATACAGGAGCAGATGACATACAGGTATATGCTATATACAGGAGGAGATGACACACACGTATTTACTATATACAGTGGAGATGACACACAAGTGTATACTATATACAGGGGAGATGACACAGGTGTATACTATATACAGTGTTATGCTGTAAGAATCAGGCTGCACTCAGATGTAATCCGGGTGCAGTCCAAATGTGAGTGTGACGATTCAAAGAGGGAAAACGGAAAGTGGACCCTCTAGACCGCGACGACGAACCCCTCACGGACGAGTTGACCAGATAGACCGTCCCTATACAGGGAGAGTTAGGGGCAGGCCCATGAGGGACTATCACCTTGGAAGCTGGAGGACCAGGACGGGAGAAGACCAAGAAGAGGCGGAGGTAGTAGGACCACAGGATAGGTGAGTACCTCAGAGACACAGGACTGGTGGGTAAACTGCAGCAGTGCAGAGACTGGCGGAGGAACTGAGGGAACACAGAGGCTAGCAGGATACAGGAAAGACAGGATAAACCCAAAGTGAGAGGGAAAACGAACTTCACAGAGACTAAGAGCGGCCAGGAACACCTGAAGGAACAAATGATAACCAGGCACAGAGGGACAGCAGGAAGCAGTTTAAATACCTAAAGGCAGGGTAGCACTTCCGGGTAACAGACCTCCAGAACCATAGAGAGGACAATAAGGAGGTCCAACTTCCGGGTACTAGTCCTCCAGGACCATAGAGGAGACGCCGACAGAAGATCAGAAGTGCACACGCGCAGCACTGAACCTGGTATGTGCTGGCGCACGAGAAGCAGAGGCCGGGAGCGAGCGAGGAGGCGGCAGCATAGGTATGATAGTACCCCCGTCTTTACATCCCTCCCTCCTCTTTAGGCCAGAAAGAAACTTAGCTAAAATTCGAGGAGCCTGAATGTTCTCCCGAGGCTCCCAGGATCTCTCCTCAGGACCGAAACCCTTCCAGTCGACCAAAAACAAAGTTCTACCTCTAATTTTTTTCAGGTCCAAAATGTCCTTAACCTCAAAAACATTGTCTGCGGAAACAGGCGAAGATGAAGAAAGAGTCGAGGTATGAAACCAATTAAAAACTACAGGCTTAAGGAGACATACATGAAAGGAATTAGGGATACGAAGAGAGGCAGGTAACTTAAGTTCGTAAGAAACGTTGTTAATACGTGCCAAAACCTCGAAAGGACCAATATAACGGGGACCCAGTTTATGTGAAGGGATTTTAAGGCGAATAAATCTAGAAGAAAGCCAGACCTTATCCCCCGGATGGAACACAGGAGAATCGAGACGCCTTTTATCTGCATGCCTCTTCATCCTATGCTGAGCTAGTTTGAGAGCAGACTTGGTCTCCTGCCAAACCCTGGAGAATTCTCTAGACAGAAGATCTGCCGCCGGCACAGTAGAGACAGGAGGAACTGGTAGAGGAAGACCAGGGTGTTGTCCGTAGACGACAAAAAATGGAGATTTGGTAGAAGCTTCTCTGGTGTGGTTATTATAAGAAAACTCTGCCCATGGTAGTAAGTCAGACCAATCATTTTGATGAGCGTTGGAGAAATGCCAGAGATAAGTAACCAGGATCTGATTGGTACGCTCCACTTGGCCGTTGGACTGTGGATGATAGTTACATAGTTACATAGTTATTAAGGTTGAAGGAAGACTAAGTCCATCTAGTTCAACCCATAGCCTAACCTAACATGCCCTAACATGTTGATCCAGAGGAAGGCAAAAAAAACCATGTGGCAAAGAGTAAGCTCCACATTGGGGAAAAAAATTCCTTCCCGACTCCACATACGGCAATCAGACTAATTCCCTGGATCAACGCCCTATCAAGGAATCTAGTGTATATACCCTGTAACATTATACTTTTCCAGAAAGGTATCCAGTCCCCTCTTAAATTTAAGTAACGAATCACTCATTACAACATCATACGGCAGAGAGTTCCATAGTCTCACTGCTCTTACAGTAAAGAATCCGCGTCTGTTATTATGCTTAAACCTTCTTTTCTCCAGACGTAGAGGATGCCCCCTTGACCCTGTCTCAGGTCTGTGATTAAAAAGATCATCAGAAAGGTCTTTGTACTGTCCCTTCATATATTTATACATTAAAGTAAGATCACCCCTTAGTCTTCGTTTTTCCAAACTAAATAGCCCCAAGTGTAATAATCTATCTTGGTATTGCAGACCCCCCAGTCCTCTAATAAGCTTGGTCGCTCTTCTCTGCACCCGCTCTAGTTCAGCTATGTCTTTCTTATACACCGTCATTAATAAATACGGTATGTTAAAAAGAAGAGGGCCCAATACTAACACCTGTGGTACCCCAATGCTAACCGCGACCCAGTCCGAGTGTGCTCCATTAATAACCACCCTTTGTTTCCTATCCCTGAGCCAGCTCTTAACTTACTTACACATATTTTCCCCTATCCCCATTATTCTCATTTTATGTATCAACCTTTTCTGTGGCACCGTATCAAAAGCTTTTGAAAAGTCCATATACACTACGTCCACTGGGTTCCCTTGGTCCAGTCCGGAACTTACCTCTTCATAGAAGCTTATCAGATTAGTCTGACAGGAATAGTCCCTAGTAAACCCGTGCTGATCTTGGGTCATGGGGTTATTCCTCCTCAGATACTCCAGTATAGCATCTCTTAGAAAACCCTCCAGGATTTTACCCATAGTAGAGGTGAAGCTTACTGGCCTATAATTTTTCCCATTTCTAATGTCCTAGAAATGAAAAAAATTTTAGGACTTACATTCGCTATGGGGCTTGTTAAAAAAAACGAGCATTTGGTCCTATTGGTTCAACCACCCTGTTCAAGCCACCCCAATGTTTTCTGCCGTTCTTCCTAGGACCCATTATGAAATGCTCATGAGATTTTGACATTTTAACGACAATTGTCGATGCCTGCCTAGAAATGCCCCAGAACATGACAGACTATTCAAAATCAGACCCATCATCGAAGACTTGACAGAAAAGTACTTAAAGCTCTACACCCCAACAGAAAACATTTCCATTGATGAGTCCCTTGTAAAATTCAAAGGAAGACTGCACCTCAAGCAATTTATTCCTTCTAAGAGGGCAAGTTTCGACATAAAGCTCTATAAAATGTGCGAGAGTGCAACCGGATGCACATCAGCTTTTCGTATTTATGAGGGGAAAAATAGCCAACTAAACCCACCAGGATGCCCTACTTATCTGGAGACATCTGGAAAAATCATTTGGGAGCTGATAACTCCATTTTTACAAAAAGGCTACAATCTGTATGACAACTACTACACCACCATACCCCTATTTAATCACTTAGCGACAGAGGCAATTTGGTACTTAATGACCGAGCCAATTTTTACAATTCTGACCACTGTCACTTTATGAGGTTATAACTCTGGAACACTTTAATGGATCCCACTGATTCTGAGATTGTTTTTTCGTGACATACTGTACTTCATGTAAGCGGTAACATTTCTTTGATATTACTTGCAATTATTTATGAAAAAAATGGAAATATGGCGAAAATGTTAAAAATTTTGCAATTTTCAAACTTTGAATTGTTATGCCCTTAAATCAGAGAGATATGCCACACAAAATAGTTAATGAATAACATTTCCACATGTCTACTTTACATCAGCACAATTTTGGAAACAACATTTGTTAGGAAGTTATAAGGGTTAAAAGTTGACCAGCGATTTCTCATTTTTACAACAAAATTTACAAAACCATTTTTTTAGGGACCACCTCACATTTAAAGTCACTTTGAGGAGTGTACATGACAGAAAATACCCATACTTGACTCCATTCTAAAAACTACACCCCTCACGGTGCTCAAAACCACATTCAAGACGTTTATTAGCCCTTTACATGCTTCACAGGAACTGAAACAATGTGGAAGAAAAAAATGAACATTTTACTTTTTTTGCAAACATTTTAATTCAGAACCAATTTTTTTATTTTCACAAGTGTAAAAAGAGAAAATGAACCACAAAATTTGTTGTGCAATGTCTCCTAAATACGCCGATACTCCATATGTCGGGGTAAACCACTGTTTGGGCGCACGGCAGGGCTTGTAAGAGAAGGAGCGCCGTTTGACTTTTTCAATGCTGAATTTGCTGAAATTGATATTGGACGCCATGTCGCGTTTGGAGAGCCCCTGTTGTGCCTAAACAGTGGAAACCCCTCACAAGTGACACCATTTTGGAAACTAGATCCCTTAAGGAACTTATCTAGATGTGTGGTGAGCACTTTGAACCCCCAAGTGCTTCACAGACGTTTATAACGTAGAGCCGTGAAAATAAAAAAATCACATTTTTTTACACAAAAATGATTTTTTCGCTCACAAATTCTTATTTTCCCAAGGGTAACAGGAGAAATGGGACCCCAAAATTTGTTGACCAGTTTGTCCTGAGTACACTGATACCCCATATGTGGGGGGACCACTGTTTGGGCACACATTGGGGCTCGGAAGGGAAGTAGTGATGTTTTAAAATGCAGACTTTGATAGAATGGTCTGCGGGTGTCATGTTGCATTTTCAGAGCCCCTGATGTACCTAAACAGTAGAAACCCCCACAAGTGACCCTATTTTGGAAACTAGACCCACAAAGGTACTTACAGTATCTAGATATGTGGTGAGCATTTTGAACGCCCAAGTGCTTCACAGAAGTTTGACGCAGAGCTGTGAAAATAAATCTTTTTTTTTCCACAAAAATTATTTTTTAGCCCCCAAGTTTTTTTATTTTTGCAAGGGTAACAGGAGAAACTAGACCCCAAAAGTTGTTGTCCAATTAGTCCTGAGTACGCTGATGCCCCATATGTGGGGGTAAACCACTGTTTGGCCGCACGGCAGACCTCAGAAGGGAGAGAGCACCATTTGACTTTTTGAGCGCAAAATTGGCTGTCACATTTGGAGACCCCCTGATCTACCTAAACAGTGGAAACCCCCCAATTCTAACTCCAACACACCCCTAACCCTAATCCCAATCCGATCCATAATCCTAATCACAACCCTAACCATAACCCTAATCACAACCCTAACCCCAAAACACCCCTAACCCTAATCACAACCCTAACCATAACCCTAATCAAAACCCTAAGCCCAACACACCCCTAATCATAATCTCAACCCAAAGCTCAAATTTAACCCTAATCCCAACCCTAATCCCAATACATCCCTAACTCTAATACCAACCCTCACCTTAACCCTAATCCCAAACCGAACCCTAATCCCAAACGTAACCCTAATGCCAACCCTAACCCTAATGCCAACCCTAACCCTAGTACCAACCGTAACCCTAATCCAAACCCTAATCCCAACTCTAGCCCTAACTTTAGCCTCAACCCTAACCATAGCCCTAACCCTAACTTTAGCACCAACCCTAACCCTAACTTTAGCCCTAACCCTAACCCTAACCCTAATTGGAAAATGGAAATACATACTTTTTTAATTTTATTGTTATTTTCCTAACTAAGGGGGTGAAAAGGGGGTGGAAGAAGCTGGTGGCCAGGAGGGAACACAGGAGGACTGAGGGACATCGGTAAGTATAACAGGGTCCCCAATCCCCCTATTTTTCTGTCCTCTGATGTGCGATCACATCAGAGGACAGAGAATGACAGACATCGCTTTTTTTTTTGGTCGCCGCTAAACGGTTAATTACCGGCGATCGCAAAACAGGGTTCGGTAAAAACTGACCCCGATCATGTTCTTTGGGGTCTCGGCTACCCCAAGCATCCGAGACCCCAAAGATCTGCCAGGTGCCGACCGCCATTTTTTCCTCGGAAGATGGCGGCGCCCATCGGGAGCCATGAGGAGCACCGGGGGACACGGGTAAGTATCGGGGGGCGATCGGGGACCCCATTTCTCAGTCCTCACATCGGAGGACAGTGAAATTAAATGGGAAATCAAGTTGTTTTTTTGCGGCCACTGGTAAACAGTTAATTACCGGCGATCGCAACCCGGGGGTCAGTAAAAACCGACCCGAATCATGTTCTCTGGGGTCTCGGCTATCCCCGGCAACCGAGACTCCAGAGAAAATCCAACTCTGGGGGGTGCTATACACTTTTTCCACAGCGCCGTGAAATAACGGCACTGTGGTTTAAGTACCTTTAACTGCCGCCGTTAAAAGTCATATCGGCGGTCGTTAAGGGGTTAAAGGTCTGGTTGAACATAACATGGGGGCTTGTGAGACCATTCGCTTTACACAATGGAGAGCTGCTTGCCCTTAAGTATAAGGATAAAAAAGATATTTTATACTGCTCTCGATCCACACAGATGCCACAAGGGCCACTGCAGACCAACAGGGATACACTACTCCAAAACCTGTGTCTGTCATTGACTAAATCAAATATATGGGCGGTGGATCTTGCAGATCAGGTTCTACAGCCATACCAGGCATCAAGAAAACCGTATACCTGGTATAAAAAGTTAGTCATTTATTTGTTTCAGGTGGCCACGTATAATTCTTTTGTGTTATGCAAAAAAGCCGGAAATGCAGATACTTTCCTTGATTATCAGGAAAAGGTTATTGAAAATCTTAAGTAAATAAAAAAGTATTTTACAGCTCACCTGTCTACTGTGTGTATGGCTGCCATCCCAGGAAAATCCAACAAGTAGTAAAAAATCCAGCACCTAGAGGTTGCACTCCAATAAGCTATATTGCAAAACCTTCATTAAAAGCATGGACATCCGACAATAGAAAAATGGCATAAAAAGCAGGGGTACCAGACACCGGTTTACGCTTTTCAGGGCCAAATATGCCCCTTGGTCATAACCTAGTGTTATACCAGTGAGTCAGGGTTTATATAAAACGCCCCATCACACGGTTCAGTTATTTCACACTCACAACATTAAAACTCTTTTACCAGTACAAAAATACAAACTTAAACCCAACAATATGCTGCTGTTGTTATACACAGTCAAAAGTTCAGTGAACAGTATTAATTAAACAATATTATATCTGTGCGCTTATTTTCACATTGATGGGACGGGCGGTCTCCATCATCAGGATCCAATGGGTTTCTCGGCCAATAAGTTTTTGTCACCAAGCTCTGCCCCTTCTGGGCTTGCTGACCCTTTCCATTCCGAAAAACTGGAAACCACTCAAATCGCCGCCGTGCACCTGATAAAATGTTTGGATACATTAGAGGGATTAGGTCTCTGGTCACTGATCCCTGAGGGGCTCACTGAGGCTGCCGGAGGTCTCGTGTTGTGCAGTCGAAATAGGAGAGATCACAGATACTGCAGGTAACCATGTATATGACATATGTACTACTGCAAGTCATAAAGTCACCAATTGTAACCATTGTTTCACGCCTCACTTAACCAATTGCTTGGTATTTCCTGCATATTTACATGCTCCACATCTGCCTCTGCAGCTGAAGAAACCTTTAGTAGACAGCCAGGACATTCTACCAGGACCATCCATTACCAGACTAAGGGGTCAGCAGATTAGGAAGGGTGGAAGCTCTCATTGTGGAGAATAAGTTCCTCCTGAAGAATACTCTCCTAAACAGGATCGCTTCTCAGCATTGGCACTGACGATTCTGATATTCCCAAATTAATGAGTTATCCGAACAATAATAACTGTAAGCTTTTTTTACCCACACCCATAATAAAACGAGCATCAGTGTTTTGGACTTATTGATCTCTGTGGATGACAGGAATAAGGTAAAATCTACTTCTCACCGCAAGGAAACTATGGGCAACACCATTCTGAGAGCTGATTCCTTTCATCCCAGACATGTGAGGGTTAATATTCCAAGAGGAGATTTGTATAGGTCTAAAAGAAACCGCAGTGACCATTAATCCTATATTCAACAGACAGGAGAAATCTGTGCACATTTAAGGGAAAGAGATCATCAGAATTCGGTTTTGGAACAAAGCAAAAAATAAAACTGTGGAAAAAATTCCCAGAACTGACCTGGTAAAATTCCATTAAAAAAAGACCAAAAAAACAGGAGGATCAAAAACCCACATGTGTCACCACCTATAGCAGAGAATACAACCAAAGATGATTATCAATAAATACTCGTCAAAGCTCAGAAGCGATCCTGCTCTGGAGAGTATTTTTCAGGAGGGGGTTTGTTTTCCACAAAGAGAGCTCCCACCCTTCTTAATCTGTTAACCCCTAGTCTGGTAATGGATAATTGGTCTTCACCCATCTCTGCTCTCTATCTAACTTCACCACCTCCCCCTCTATCCGACCACCATCTGCTCACTTGCTCATCCCTGTCCTCCTCACCGGTCACCCATGTCCCATATCCAACAACATGCGCACCCCTGCAGAAACCTTGCACACTTTGACACCCACACCCTCTCTAACTCTATCCTACCACTGGCATCCACATCCTAACTCCACGAGACAGACACTGCCACTGCTTTCTACAATACCACTGTCGGGACTCTGAACATTTTTTACCTTTTGTGCATTACTGCCCTTTTCTAAGATGGTGTCTTTGGTCTCATGTGCACTGTGTCTTCCTGCTATAAAACTCCACCCCAGCCTTCACTCTGTGCTAGAGTATTCTGCCTTGCATCCAGCTCCTGACCTCTGATTACTCCCTGGCCATATACCTGCTCCTGGGAACCTGTGTGGTGATCCTGCTACTCTGCTTTGAGTTCCTGCTGCATACACCAGTTTCCAGTAATCCTCCTTCATCTGCTGCTCGTGTTTACTTCCATCTCATTTGCTGGACATGTAAGCTGTTTCTGCTCTGCAAAAACCTGAGACTATTAACCAGGCCTCCCTGGTTGAGCTAATATATGATTTGAACTGCCTTACAAGCTTATCTATCTGTGTTTGGACTAAGACAAGGATTTATTCATGTCAAGTATCCTCAAGAATAACTGTGCTTCATAGACTTTCTGCTTGATTGCATTTTCCTCTGAAGTTTCCTATAGACTGCTAAGCTGCGTTTAATATTTACACCAAGTGTTGTGAACTTGAGTTTCTCTCTGCACCTGTTTGAATCACTGTGTGATAATATAGACTTTACCACTCATAAAACTGTGTCCTGTAGTTGTCTTGTTCCATGCAAAGAGTCTCCTGAGTTATCCCCTATAATTATTACAACCACTCTCACATCAGCTATAGATACGGTTGCCCCTCTCATTCATGGCAGAGTGCGACGTATCAATAGACAACCCTGGCACAATAACACCACTAAAAAGCTTTGGCAAGTGTCCAGGGTTGCAGAGCGACATTGGAAGAAAATACATTCGCAAGACGACTTCACTGCATTCAAACAGGCAACACTCGCTTTTAAATCTGCTCTCACCTCTGCTAAACAGGCCTACTTCACAACCCTAGTATCTTATCTATCCTACAACCCAAAACAGTTATTCAAAACCTATAACTCCCTCCTCCACCCCCCCTCTGCCCCCTCCAACCTCACTTATCTCTGCTGAGGACTTTGCCACACACTTTAAAAATAACATCAACCAAACAAGGCAAGTCTTCAGTGTTCATCCACCACAACCCCTTTGTATACCAGACCAATGCCCAAACCCCATAACCTCCCTATCCAACATCACACCTCACCACCTGTGCACTCGACCCCATCCCATCCCACCTCCTCCCCAACCTCACCGCCACTCTTATCCCATCCCTAACCCACCTCTTCAACCTATCACTAACTTCTGACACCTTCCCTTCTGCCTTCAAACATGCCACAATCACGCCTATCCTTAAAAAGCCAACCCTTGATCCAACTATGTCCAGCTATAGCCCAATATCACTGCTCCCATTCGCTTCCAAACTCCTGGAGCAGCACATCCACGCTGAACTTTCCTCCCACCTCTCATCTAACTTGCTCATTGACCATCTACAATCTGGTTTCCGCCCCATCACTCAACTGAGACAGCCCTGACCAAAATTACTAATGACCTACTTACAGCCAAAGCTAACGGAAAATATTCTGTACTCCTCCTTCTAGACCTGTCCTCTGCTTTCGACAGTTGACCACTGCCTCCTGCTACAGATTCTCTCCTCCTTTGGCAACAAAAAACCTTGCCCTATCCTGGATCTCCTCATACATTTCCGACCGCACATTCAGCGTCTCCCACTCCCACACTACCTCCTCATCCAACCCTCTCTCTGTTGGAGTCCCCCAAGGCTCTGTTCTAGGACCCCTACTCTTCTCAATCTATACACTTGGCCTGGGACAACTCATAAAGTCCTATGGATTCAAGTACCACCTTTATGCTGATGACACTCAGATCTACCTTTCTGGCCAGACGTCACCTCTCTGCTGTCCAGAATCCCGGAGTGTCTATTAGCCATATCCTCCTTCTCCTCTCGCTTCCTCAAACTCAATGTGGACAAATCTGAACACATCATCTTTGCTCCATCTCATAGATCTTCCTTACCTGACCTTTCTATCTCAATTAATGACATCACGCTTTCCCCCGTACCAGTAGTCCGCTGCCTCGGAGTAACCCTTGACTCTGCCCTGTCCTTCAAACCACACATCCAAGCTCTTTCCACCTCTTGTCACCTCCAGCTCAAAAATATCTCCAGAATCCGTCTTTTCCTCAACCGCCAATCTACTAAAATGCTTGTGCATGCCCTCATCATCTCCCGCCTTGACTACTGCAACATCCTTTTCTGTGGCCTCCCTGCTAACACCCTTGCACCACTCCAGTCCATCCTTAACTCTGCTGCCCGACTAATTCATCTCTCTCCTTGCTACTCTTCCACGTCCCCCTCTGCAAATCTCTTCACTGGCTCCCATTCCCTCAGGGTATCCAGTTCAAATTACTAATACTAACCTACAAAGCCATCCATAACCTGTTTCTCCAATATATCTCTGAACTAATCTCCAGATATCTTCCCTCACGTAATCTCCAGTCCTCCCATGACCTCATTCTCTCCTCCAATCTTATTCGCTCCTCCCCCAACCACCTCCAAGACTTCTCTCGAATATCCCCCATCCTCTGGAATTCTTTGCCCCAACACATCTGACTATCAACCACATTCGGATCCTTCAGACGGAACCTGAAAACCCACCTCTTCAGGAAAGCCTACAGCCTGCACTGCCCCCGCTGCCTCCTCACCACTACCAGAGCTACCGCCTCACCAACACCGGAGCTCCTGCAACCCTCAATCTATTGTCTCCTTCCCCACTATTCTGTCCTCGTCCCTCTGTATCAGTCTGTAATTGTTAGTTTGCTTACTGTAAGTAATATCTGTAATTTGTATTTAACCCCTTCTCATGTACAGCACCATGGAATCAATGGTGCTATATAAATTAATAATAATAATAATAATAATAATAATAATAATAATAATCCTGGTAGAATGTCCTGGTTGTCCACTAAAGGTTTTTCCAGCTGCGGAGGCAGATGTGCAGCATGTAAATATGTAGTAAATACTAAGCAATTTGTTAAGAAAGTGAGGTGTGAAACAATGGTTATTGGTGACTTTATGACTTGCAGTAGAACATATGTCATACACATGGTTACCTGCAGTATCTGTGATCTCTCCTATATCGGCTGCACAACACGAGACAGCCTCAGTGAGCCTCTCAGAGATCAGTGACCAGAGACCTAATCCCTCTAATGTACCCAAACATTTTATCAAGTGCACGGTGGTGATCTGAGTGGTTTCCAGTTTTTCAGAATGGAAAAGGTCAGCAAGCCCAGAAGGTGGCGGAGCTTGGCAACAAAAACTTCTTAGCCGAGAAACCCATTGGATCCTGATGATGGAGACTGCCCATCCCACCGGTTTATATAAGTACACTGATAGAATATGGTTTTATTAATATTGTTCACTGAACTTTTAACTGTGTATAACGACAGCAGCATATTGTTGGGTTTAAGTTTGTATTTTTGTACTGGTAAAAGGAGTTTTAATGTTGTGGGTATGAAATAACTGAACCATGTGATGGGGTGTTATTTTTTTTTTGGTATATAAACCCTGACTCACTGGTGTAACACTAGGTTATGACTAAGGGACATATTTGGCCCTGAAACACGTAAATCTGTGTCTGGGACCCCTGCTATTCATGCCATTTTTCTACTGTCGGTTGTCCATGCTTTTAATTAAGATTTTGCAATAAAGCTTATTGGAGGGCAGCCTCTTGGTATCTCATTGAAATTCTTGTTTTTGAAAATGTTGTCCCCACCAATCCTTTAGAATCTGAAGATGTCAGAAGGCTCACTGAGCGACATTTTATTGCAGTCATTCCAGCAACTGAAATAAGAAAGAACCCCAGAGAAGATGTCGTGTATGTTCCAAGAGAGGAATGAGGCATGATACCCGCTATTATTGCCCACAATGCCCATCATTGCCAGCCTTATGCCTCCATGACTGATTTACAATCTTCCACACAGAACTACATTTTTAAACTGTTTTGACATACAAGCATTATTATTATTATTATTTATTTATATAGCACCATTAATTCCATGGTGCTGTACATGAGAAAGGGGTTACATACAGAGTTAAACATTTGGTTTATTTAGTGACAGACACATCTGAGGAGACCTTGCTTAACAATTTCCAGGGGTAGGTGGAGAGATGGGCACAATATATTGGGCACTACAATTAAATTTTTGCAATTTTTGCTCTAAAACTTCCTCTACGTGTTTCTGGAAATCATCCATGCAGTGAAAATTGTCATAATATCCATAATAACCAGAGGGGTGTAATTTCCAAAATGGGGTCACTTCAGGGGGGATTCTGTTGTTCTGGCACTTAGTGGCTCTCCAAAGTGCCACAACTGCAGAATCCCCCTGAAGTGACCCCATTTTGGAAATTACACCCCTCTGCGAATTCATCTAAGGATGTAGTGACCATTTACCTATCTAGCTATTTTCCAATGTAAAACTGGGGTTAAAAACAACATTTTAGTGGTAAAAATGTGATTATTTTTTCTTCACTGCCCAATGGTATAATTTTCTATGGAACAGCTGTGGAGTCAGTATGCTCACTGCACCACTAGAAGAAATCATTCAGGGAAGTATTTTGTGAAATGCAGTCACTTTTGGGGCTTATGCTGTTCTGGCACCTCAGGGGCTCTGACAATGTGACATGTCACCCACAAACAATTCCAGCAAAATCTGCTCTCCAATAGGGCGCTCCTTCCATTCTGAGCTTTGCAATGCACCCAAACAGTGGTTTATCCCCACATATGGGATGTCAGCATACTCAGGACAAATTGCACAACAACTTTTGGGGTCCAATTTCTCCTGTTACCCTTGGGGTCCAACGTGGCCCCGGCGTACGCAAACCTGTACATGGACCACTTCGAGAGGGAGCATGTATATGCCAACCCCAATTTTCAACAACACGCATTAGTTTGGTATAGATTAGTGTTGAGCATTCCGATGCTGCAAGTATCGGGTATCGGCCGATACTTGCTGTATCGGAATTCCGATACCGGGATTCCGATACTCTTGTGGTATCGGGTATCGGGTATCGCAACAACATTAATGTTAAAATGTGTAAAAGAGAGAATTAAAATAAAAAATATCGCTATACTCACCTGTCCGACGCAGCCGGGACTTCAGCGAGGGAACCGGCAGCGTTGTTTGTTTAAAATTCGCGCTATTACTTGGTTACGTGAATTCCCGGCTTGTGATTGGTCAGGTCGGTCACGTTGCCGGGACGCGGACCAATCACAGCAAGCCGTGACGAAATTACGTCACGGCTTGCTGTGATTGGTCCGCGTCCCGGCAATATGGCCGCCCTGACCAATCACAAGCCGTGACGTCACGGGAGGCTGGACACGCGCCCATTTTAAAATGAGCGCGTCCAGCCTCCCGGCTTGTGATTGGTTGACCGCGGCGCAACCAATCACAAGCCGTGACGTCACGGGAGGCTGGACACGCGCCCATTTTAAAATGAGCGCGTCCAGCCTCCCGGCTTGTGATTGGTTGACCGCGGCGCAACCAATCACAAGCCGTGACGTCACGGGAGGCTGGACACGCGCCCATTTTAAAATGAGCGCGTCCACCCTCCCGGCTTGTGATTGGTTGACCGCGGCGCAACCAATCACAAGCCGTGACGTCACGGGAGGCTGGACACGCGCCCATTTTAAAATGAGCGCGTGTCCAGCCTCCCGTGACGTCACGGCTTGTGATTGGTCAGGGCGGCCATATTGCCGGGACGCGGACCAATCACAGCAAGCCGTGACGTAATTTCGTCACGGCTTGCTGTGATTGGTCCGCGTCCCGGCAACATGGCCGACCTGACCAATCACAAGCCGGGAATTCACGTAACCAAGTAATAGCGCGAATTTTAAACAAACAACGCTGCCGGTTCCCTCGCTGAAGTCCCGGCTGCGTCGGACAGGTGACTATAGCGATATTTTTTATTTTAATTCTTTCTTTTACACATTTATATGGTTCCCAGGGCCTGAAGGAGAGTTTCCTCTCCTTCAGACCCTGGGAACCATCAGGAATACCGTCCGATACATGAGTCCCATTGACTTGTATTGGTATCGGGTATCGGTATCGGATTGGATCCGATATTTTGCCGGTATCGGCCGATACTTTCCGATACCGATACTTTCAAGTATCGGACGGTATCGCTCAACACTAGTATAGATATATCGATGATATATTTTGTATATGGCAGGGGAACCACACCAGTCTTCAGGAATTCTATAACGACATCAATACCACCAGACCAGAACTTACTTTCACACTTTCATACCATGACAGTGAAGTCACCTTTTTGGACACCAAAGTCCTCAAAGACTCCCTGGGCAACTTGAATACGGACATATATTCTAAACCAACTGATTGTAATAGCCTTCTGCTCTACAACAGTTGTCATCCTAAGTCCACGAGAAACAGCCTCCCAAGGTCCCAGTTCAAGAGGGTATCAAGAATTGTTTCTGACCCAGACGTAAAAGCAACCAGGCTACAGGAAATGTCAGACAAATTTAGGGTCCGTAATTATCCCGCTGACCTTCTCAACACTGAGTCCACCAGGGTTATTAATGAGACGGGGAATGGAGTAATAAAATCCCAGAAGAACCCAAGACTTCCATTTGTACATAGTCACCATCCCACAATGCGTAAAGTGCACAACCTGATTCGGGCACACTGGCCACTTTTGAATAGGGCATATCCAACCATTCCCATATTCAAAGAACCCCCACTGATGTGTACCAGAAGGCCCAGGAATATAAGAGACAGGGTCGTCAGAGCGGACCTAGGTACGCAAAAAACGCTAGCAAACAGAACACTCTCGGGACACAAACAAACAGGGACCTTTCCTTGTTTGGGCTGTATGAGCTGCTCTAACGTGATTAAGGGCAGTGAAATAGTACACCCACGGACAGGCAAGTCATACAAAATTAAGGACTATTACACTT
The DNA here is from genome assembly GCF_051348905.1 of Ranitomeya variabilis. Lineage (NCBI taxonomy): Eukaryota > Metazoa > Chordata > Amphibia > Anura > Dendrobatidae > Ranitomeya > Ranitomeya variabilis. The sequence goes on along the minus strand of NC_135235.1, from coordinate 696,391,541 downwards.
GTGAAACGAATTTTGTTGTCTACATTATAAAATGCCCTTGCGGGCTATTATATGTAGGGGAGACCACCCAAGTGGTTAGAGACCGTATATCTAACCACAAATCGACAATTCGATGTGGCAAGCTATGGCTCCCCCTCCCCCTGCATTTTAAAGAAGCCAACCACAATGTAGCACAACTAAGGTTCCAAGTTATAAAAAAGATTTCCCATCCCAGGCGAGGAGGCAATCATGTAAAATTACTAAAACAGCGTGAGACTTTCTGGATATACACGCTCGATACCCTACATCCACGTGGCTTGAACCGCGAGATAGATTGGCTTGGCTAACTTAATTTTATCTCCCATATAGATCCATTGACTTCTTGCACAAACAACCTCTGTGATATACGCACTCAAGCTGGTAAGATGAATACCCGACTAGTTCCTACTTAAGTTTAATTTTTACAGTTTTTTCATTTTTTGCATTTTTTTAAAATTTTTTTCAATTTATCATCAATTTATTTTTTTCTGCTGTTTATTTTGTCATTAGAATTTCTTATCAACATAATTTTTCCGTTTTTTCATTTTATTATTTTTCTCTTTTCCCCATTTTTTTCATTTTGTTCATTTTTTTCTTTTCTTTCTTTTTTTCTTTTCTTTTTTTCATTTTTTCAATTTTTTTCCCCGTTTTTTCTTTTTTTCTTTCTTTTCATTTGCTTCAGTTCATTTTCAGTTTTTTTCATTTCTTCATTCCGTTTCATTTCATCTTATTTCATTTTATTTCCAATTTTCTTTTACTTTATCTTCCTTTTTTCAGTTTGGACTCCTACCATTGTAATTGTTTATGCACTATAACATGATTTGTTGTATTTACTGTGGTCTTAGGGTTTTATTTTCAATTGCAGACTTATTACAGCTAGGGTCAGATCCTGCAGTATTGTACTGGGACATTGTACCTGTGGACAATCAGGCTATTCCCTTCCCCCCCCCTGTTCTCAGGCACAGTGCTGGCCTATTTGTATATACACAACATGTATAGGCACACTCAAACTTCTGTAGGCTCTTCTGAGTCAGTTACACTACGCCAGTACCGACCACTGAACATAGAGCGCAGGCGCCTATAACACAGCACCTTGTAATCCAGCGCGCAAGCGCCGATCACTGAGGGCATCAGACAAGCGCTCAGCTCAGTATCTAGTGCGCAGGCGCCGGTACTATGGTATACTCACACCGGTAATAACACACGTGCGCATGCGCCGGCGTTCCCCTGCTCATCCGGTCACATGACCGACCGGGGAGTCTCATATACGCCGGGAGCCATGACTCATATTAAGCCTATTCACCGCCGTGACACAGGATTGTGTCGGCTTCCTCCACTTCGCCACCAACGCTTGCCCCCTGCCTGCACAGGAGACAGAGACGTGAGGCTCCAGCACAGCATTCAGATAAGTGTATCACCACCCTGACTATTTGATTGAGCCTGCATTATCCTCTTCTTAACAGGGACGCTATTCCCAGCTCCACCTGCAGCACACTACACCAGACAGGTGGTTCACTATCGCAACTGTATCCCCAAATACGTCTGTGCCCCTGAATGGATAGGTGATACAGGTACCCACAGTAATTCAACTAGCATACATATTACTATCTATCATTTAAATACTTCTCCTGGGAGTTTCAGCCATATATCACCTTCTTGCCCACAGCATTATATTTCCATGTTCCCTCCGAGACATTCCAGAGAACGCAGAAAGGACACAGCCTGATTTGTATCTCTCATCCTACAACAACATATAGATGAGCGGGCGCCATCCACCTTATAATAAAATAAGGGGATCACCATATGCATACTCAATATAGTATACCAAACAAGAAAACGTGTATGCACACAAGTTGGGATCACCACAACAATATTGGAAAAATATAAACAATCTTTATTTTGAAATAGTACACACAAGAAATATTAAAAACATTTAAAAACCCATAACATAGTTATTGGGTACTGGGTCCACATCAAATAACAGATAAATATCCAAAATAAGTATAAATCACAAAAACAGCCAGATATTTAATATGGTACAAATGCACATAAGCAGATCACATATACCAGTCCATACAAAAAGGTTGCATATCTAATAGCCCTATGTGCCAATATAATTGGCAGGTACATAAATGCCACTGTATCCCAGACTCCTGCCTATAAGTACCTGCAGGGAAAAGAGGGGGGACGGACAAAAAGTGTCTGTCCTAGATACTGAAAATATACGGGCAAAATGCCTTCCACCCACTCCAACCCCTCAACAATAGGAGGGCTCTTACCTAACCTTCCAGGGTAAAAATACCCTGCAACCCTAAGATGTCTGGTCTATCCGATCAAGAAGGCTGCGTACATACAAAGACCCACGCGTATCGACGCTGCAAGCGTCTTCCTCAAGGTCAGTATTGTTAAAAGTGATACAATTCCAAGTTTAAATAGAAACAAAAAGTGTTATAACACATACCAGGTGTGTATAGCAATGGTGATACCGGTTCATCTTATCGGCGTATCCAGGATCTCTCTGCGCAGGCGTTAAAAAGTTTCCCCTGCTCCCGATTTAGACACAGTGCGCATGTGTTAAGCACCATTCAGGTTCTCCCCATGGAGCTGGTAAGTATCTACTTCCGCCCACACATACGGTATCCTCTTAGGTTCAGGAAGGGCGGTAACACACAGAGTCAGTGCGTGATTCTTATCCTGGAGACATCAGTCAGACATTCTGCGCAAGCGCTCATCACGCTTGCCCTGGCCAGGGCACACACCTCCAACGCATACACTCGCGCTTCAGATAGTCATTCGCTACGTATTCATATGCTATTGAGCTACAACAGGGGATTCTCCCATGGACCAAAAACTGTACCTACTAAACCCCGAGATAACCACAATGATAACATCAATTATTGTGACTTGCATATCGTAATAAAAAAAGGGGCAACATGTTGCTAGTAAGATATTATAAACATACACTCGAAACAGTGCTATTAAAAAGCACCTTCACCAGCTAATGTGTCCATACATTGTTGTAAATGCTGCAAATCAGGTAATAATCTTAAAGGCGCATAATGATAGGAATTCTCCTACATAATATTGGCAATCTAAATGTGCCTGTATTGTCCAGGGGATAGGACCTCTGAGACTCCCAGTAGATTTTCCGAGTAATTTTTTCGGATATTATTCTTCTCTTCGGATAGTCCAATCTTGCCCATCTTCCCGTAAAACTGCATGTTGTGAGTAGCAACCCGAATTTCCTCTAGGGGCTGTCTAGAATGTAAAAAGCAAGATAAGGGGCAAAATAGAACAAAATACCACAGTAACACACAAACTAAGGCAGTGCGAATTCCACCCTTATTATGCAGGTGGTGCTATACATGGTTATATTCATGGCCACCCCAAAAAGAACATAGGAACAATTGCCTAAAGCTTTTTGTAGAAGCCCGTGTATAGCAACTCCTCGTTCATGCCTCCCGGTGTCAAGCTTTTAAGTTCATATATTAAGCGAGACTCCCTTCTCAGTAGTTCATCTGTTATCCTACCCCCCCTAATGTTGGGTGTCACTCCTTCCAGGCCCATCACCCGAAGGGTCCTATGGCTACCATTATGGGATTCCAGAAAGTGGGCTGCTACGGACATAATCTGTTTCCCCTTTTCCTTGTCTGTTTTTGCTGTGGTAATGTTTGAGATATGTTGTTGTACCCTCCGGCGCAACTCCTGGGTAGTTTGCCCCACATAGATTTTCTGGCAACCACAGATAAGGGCATACACCAAATTCCGTGTGCGACAATTAAAGTACGCTTTTGATTTCACCTGAAAAGTCAAAGATGGAACAAAGGTCCCCAAACTAGCTAGCATGAATGGGCATACAGAACAGCTACCACATGGAAAGGAGCCAATAATAGTTTTACCTGAGCCTGTTCTTATAGTCGGCCGTCTGTAGTGACTCCTTGATAAACAGTCCTTCAAATTCATTGCTCTCCTGGCCACCACTCTCGACTTCTTCGAGATCATTGTCCTTAGTCTTGCATCACTTAATAAGATTCCCCAATTTGATTCCATAATGTGATGGATATCCCTCCATTGATTGTTGAATTTGGTCACAAGGCTTAGTTGATTTTTATTATTATTCCTCTCTTGTGTTTTCAGGACCTCCTCCCTCGTTCTCTGTCGTGAAAATTCAAACGCCCTCGAGATCACCCTCCGTGGGTATCCCCTTTCTTGGAAGCGATTTGTAAGTGATTTTGACTCCTCCTGAAAGTTTGTCATGGTGCTGCAATTTCTCCTGACCCGCAGGAACTGCCCCTTAGGGATGCTATTTCGTAGGTGATGTGGATGAAAACTGGAGTAGTGCAGGATATTGTTGGTAGCCGTTTTCTTGCGGAAAAGGGTAGTATTAATACGGTTATCTTCAATCATGACCTTCAGGTCCAAAAACTCCACAAAACTCCTGGAGTAACATGATGTTAACCGGATGTTGTAACAGTTAGTATTCAGTTCCTTAACAAAGTCCTCCAATGCTTCCGCCGTGCCTGTCCACAAGACAATGACATCGTCAATAAAACGGTACCACTTTAAAACATGTTCTTGAAAATAACGGTTCTTGATCACCTGAGTCTCCTCCCACCACCCCATAAAGAGGTTTGCATATGGGGGCGCACATCTGGCCCCCATAGCTTTTCCAGACACTTGCCTATAATAGACCCTATCAAAAATAAAATAGTTTTTTTCCAAAATAATTCTGAGAAGGTCCAAAATAAACGAGTCATTACCCCTATTACCGGTTGTATATTTGTCCAAGAAGTATCCCACCGCTGCAATACCTAGGTCATGGTTGATGTTGGTGTACAACGCCTCCACGTCAAATGTGGCCAGAATAGTGTCATCAGGTAACCTCAGGGGGTCCAGCTGTTGGATCAAGAAAGATGAATCCCGTATATAAGAGTCAAGTTTTAGGACCATGGGCTGCAGAAAAAAGTCCAAATAAATACATGATCTTTCATAGAGTCCCCCAATCCCCGACACTATGGGTCTGCCCGGTGGTTCCAACAACGACTTATGTATTTTTGGTAACATATAGAACGTTGGAACCACCGGGTGTTTCACTGTAACGAAATCCAGTTCCTTTTTGTTAATAATACCGTGCACAAAAGCCCCATCCAAGAGTCTATCCAAACTGGGAAATCCAGTTCCTTTTTGTTAATAATACCGTGCACAAAAGCCCCATCCAAGAGTCTATCCAAACTGGATTTAAATACTAGTGTCGGGTCCGAAGGTAGGGCAACATAGTGCTGCCGATTATCCAATTGCCTTCTGGCCTCTTTACAGTACATGTCCTTAGGCCACAGCACTATGTTGCCCCCCTTATCTGCCTCCTTTTCTTTCAAAACACTCATTGGATCTCAGCCCTTTAAGTGCTTGTCTTTCCTCTTTAGACAAATTATTCTGTCCAAGCCTGTCCAATCTGAGGTCCTGGATATCCCTGCTTGTCTTTTCAAAAAAAATTTGAATAGCGGGAAATAGGGTAAATGATGGAGTGGCCTGAGATGGTATCCTACCCATAAATTTACGCCTACCTTGGTAGTTCTCACTTTCCTCCAACAAGTCTGTTAGATCACGTAATAGTTGTCTATCCGTGTCCGTTAAATCATCCAATACTGAGGGATTTTGATACAATAGCCAAAAGGTTAATTGCCTGCAGAATAAATACAGATCTTTTGTTAATTCGAATTTATCAAGAGTGCTTGTTGGAGAGAAAGACAAACCCTTAGACAATAATTTCTTTTCTTTTTTTTTTTCAACTTCAGAGAGATTATATGAAGACAGATTAATCTGTCTTCATATAATCTCTCTGAAGTTGAAAAGAAATTATTGTCTAAGGGTTTGTCTTTCTCTCCAACAAGCACTCTTGATAAATTCGAATTAACAAAAGATCTGTATTTATTCTGCAGGCAATTAACCTTTCGGCTAATGTATCAAAATCCCTCAGTATTGGATGATTTAACGGACACGGATAGACAACTATTACGTGATCTAACAGACTTGTTGGAGGAAAGTGAGAACTACCAAGGTAGGCGTAAATTTATGGGTAGGATACCATCTCAGGCCACTCCATCATTTACCCTATTTCCCGCTATTCAAATTTTTTTTGAAAAGACAAGCAGGGATATCCAGGACCTCAGATTGGACAGGCTTGGACAGAATAATTTGTCTAAAGAGGAAAGACAAGCACTTAAAGGGCTGAGATCCAATGAGTGTTTTGAAAGAAAAGGAGGCAGATAAGGTGGGCAACATAGTGCTGTGGCCTAAGGACATGTACTGTAAAGAGGCCAGAAGGCAATTGGATAATCGGCAGCACTATGTTGCCCTACCTTCGGACCCGACACTAGTATTTAAATCCAGTTTGGATAGACTCTTGGATGGGGCTTTTGTGCACGGTATTATTAACAAAAAGGAACTGGATTTCCTTACAGTGAAACACCCGGTGGTTCCAACGTTCTATATGTTACCAAAAATACATAAGTCGTTGTTGGAACCACCGGGCAGACCCATAGTGTCGGGGATTGGGGGACTCTATGAAAGATCATGTATTTATTTGGACTTTTTTCTGCAGCCCATGGTCCTAAAACTTGACTCTTATATACGGGATTCATCTTTCTTGATCCAACAGCTGGACCCCCTGAGGTTACCTGATGACACTATTCTGGCCACATTTGACATGGAGGCGTTGTACACCAACATCAACCATGACCTAGGTATCGCAGCGGTGGGATACTTCTTGGACAAATATACAACCGGTAATAGGGGTCATGACTCGTTTATTTTGGACCTTCTCAGAATTATTTTGGAAAAAAACTATTTTATTTTTGATAGGGTCTATTATAGGCAAGTGTCTGGAACAGCTATGGGGGCCAGATGTGCGCCCCCATATGCAAACCTCTTTATGGGGTGGTGGGAGGAGACTCAGGTGATCAAGAACCGTTATTTTCAAGAACATGTTTTAAAGCGGTACCGTTTTATTGACGATGTCATTGTCTTGTGGACAGGCACGGCGGAAGCATTGGAGGACTTTGTTAAGGAACTGAATACTAACTGTTACAACATCCGGTTAACATCATGTTACTCCAGGAGTTTTGTGGAGTTTTTGGACCTGAAGGTCATGATTGAAGATAACCGTATTAATACTACCCTTTTCTGCAAGAAAATGGCTACCAACAATATCCTGCACTACTCCAGTTTTCATCCACATCACCTACGAAATAGCATCCCTAAGGGGCAGTTCCTGCGGGTCAGGAGAAATTGCAGCACCATGACAAACTTTCAGGAGGAGTCAAAATCACTTACAAATCGCTTCCAAGAAAGGGGATACCCACGGAGGGTGATCTCGAGGGCGTTTGAATTTTCACGACAGAGAACGAGGGAGGAGGTCCTGAAAACACAAGAGAGGAATAATAATAAAAATCAACTAAGCCTTGTGACCAAATTCAACAATCAATGGAGGGATATCCATCACATTATGGAATCAAATTGGGGAATCTTATTAAGTGATGCAAGACTAAGGACAATGATCTCGAAGAAGTCGAGAGTGGTGGCCAGGAGAGCAATGAATTTGAAGGACTGTTTATCAAGGAGTCACTACAGACGGCCGACTATAAGATCAGGCTCAGGTAAAACTATTATTGGCTCCTTTCCATGTGGTAGCTGTTCTGTATGCCCATTCATGCTAGCTAGTTTGGGGACCTTTGTTCCATCTTTGACTTTTCAGGTGAAATCAAAAGCGTACTTTAATTGTCGCACACGGAATTTGGTGTATGCCCTTATCTGTGGTTGCCAGAAAATCTATGTGGGGCAAACTACCCAGGAGTTGCGCCGGAGGGTACAACAACATATCTCAAACATTACCACAGCAAAAACAGACAAGGAAAAGGGGAAACAGATTACGTCCGTAGCAGCCCACTTTCTGGAATCCCATAATGGTAGCCATAGGACCCTTCGGGTGATGGGCCTGGAAGGAGTGACACCCAACATTAGGGGGGGTAGGATAACAGATGAACTACTGAGAAGGGAGTCTCGCTTAATATATGAACTTAAAAGCTTGACACCGGGAGGCATGAACGAGGAGTTGCTATACACGGGCTTCTACAAAAAGCTTTAGGCAATTGTTCCTATGTTCTTTTTGGGGTGGCCATGAATATAACCATGTATAGCACCACCTGCATAATAAGGGTGGAATTCGCACTGCCTTAGTTTGTGTGTTACTGTGGTATTTTGTTCTATTTTGCCCTTTATCTTGCCTTTTACATTCTAGACAGCCCCTAGAGGAAATTCGGGTTGCTACTCACAACATGCAGTTTTACGGGAAGATGGGCAAGATTAGACTATCCGAAGAGAAGAATAATATCCGAAAAAATTACTCGGAAAAACTACTGGGAGTCTCAGAGGTCCTATCCCCTGGACAATACAGGCACATTTAGATTGCCAATATTATGTAGGAGAATTCCTATCATTATGCGCCTTTAAGATTATTACCTGATTTGCAGCATTTACAACAATGTATGGACACATTAGCTGGTGAAGGTGCTTTTTAATAGCACTGTTTCGAGTGTATGTTTATAATATCTTACTAGCAACATGTTGCCCCTTTTTTTATTACGATATGCAAGTCACAATAATTGATGTTATCATTGTGGTTATCTCGGGGTTTAGTAGGTACAGTTTTTGGTCCATGGGAGAATCCCCTGTTGTAGCTCAATAGCATATGAATACGTAGCGAATGACTATCTGAAGCGCGAGTGTATGCGTTGGAGGTGTGTGCCCTGGCCAGGGCAAGCGTGATGAGCGCTTGCGCAGAATGTCTGACTGATGTCTCCAGGATGAGAATCACGCACTGACTCTGTGTGTTACCGCCCTTCCTGAACCTAAGAGGATACCGTATGTGTGGGCGGAAGTAGATACTTACCAGCTCCATGGGGAGAACCTGAATGGTGCTTAACACATGCGCACTGTGCCTAAATCGGGAGCAGGGGAAACTTTTTAACGCCTGCGCAGAGAGATCCTGGATACGCCGATAAGATGAACCGGTATCGCCATTGCTATACACACCTGGTATGTGTTATAACACTTTTTGTTTCTATTTAAACTTGGAATTGTATCACTTTTAACAATACTGACCTTGAGGAAGACGCTTGCAGCGTCGATACGCGTGGGTCTTTGTATGTACGCAGCCTTCTTGATCGGATAGACCAGACATCTTAGGGTTGCAGGGTATTTTTACCCTGGAAGGTTAGGTAAGAGCCCTCCTATTGTTGAGGGGTTGGAGTGGGTGGAAGGCATTTTGCCCGTATATTTTCAGTATCTAGGACAGACACTTTTTGTCCGTCCCCCCTCTTTTCCCTGCAGGTACTTATAGGCAGGAGTCTGGGATACAGTGGCATTTATGTACCTGCCAATTATATTGGCACATAGGGCTATTAGATATGCAACCTTTTTGTATGGACTGGTATATGTGATCTGCTTATGTGCATTTGTACCATATTAAATATCTGGCTGTTTTTGTGATTTATACTTATTTTGGATATTTATCTGTTATTTGATGTGGACCCAGTACCCAATAACTATGTTATGGGTTTTTAAATGTTTTTAATATTTCTTGTGTGTACTATTTCAAAATAAAGATTGTTTATATTTTTCCAATATTGTTGTGGTGATCCCAACTTGTGTGCATACACGTTTTCTTGTTTGGTATCTCTCATCCTACACGCAGGACAGGTATTCCAGCGACTCTATATGTTTCTTCAGTCAGGCTAATTCATATATTTCTTCCCTGATCCTCATATATATATAAACATGTATTTCAGCCACAAGTCTCTTCCCAGCCGGAACTACGGCTATAGTGCCTCGGCAAACGCTCTTTACGATTCCAATTTGGTCAGTACATTTATGGCATGTTATTCACCTCGTTGGTATTGATATATATATATATATATATGGATATAACCAGGCACATACAAGGGGGACTAAAGTAGACGTGTCCATGTGATTTTTTGCTCTAGCTCCAGTTTGTCTGGTGTGTTTTTATTTAATACTCTACCCTATGGGTAGATTGCTGCTGCATGGTCCTATGGGCATGATTCAGATCTCCAGTGGGATATATGTGTATATACAGTCTCAATCACATTCTTACGCTATATTGTTCCTTCCAGGGTATGCAACTACATCCCTTTATTTGACTCACCGATCACACAGGGTCCTTTCTTTACAAATAACAGAGTATCAACGGGGTATGTCCTTCTTTCCACATTTATCTGAATTATTCGTCATAACTTTCTCCTTTGAACTCCTTTCCATTTGTAACTTTTTGGGAACCTTACCCTTGTGGATGCAGTGTATAGTCTTTATCTTGATGAAGTATGTCCTAATATGGCAGCTAAATTCTCTTGACATGTATTCTTTTATGTAAATATGTAAATATGTATATACACCTGTCTGTTAGTAATATTATGTTGTCTTTTGCTTGTTACAGCGATTTTGTGATCAAGGCCACGGGTTGGCCGAAACGTCAAAATAATTTGCCAAGTACCTCTTTTCACTGAGTCAAGACTAATAAACTTTTGATAAATGCAATTTGAATATATATGAGTGCAGTGATTATTTATACTTTATGACTTGTGGGATCGAGTATCCCATTCACTGGCACCGTGAACCATATTGATTGAGTGCTAGCTTTCAATATTCTCCATAGCAACTATTTTCGTAAGTTATAAGCACCAATCGAATCCATGTCAGCCGAGACATACGTCTATGATGAATCTACAGGCTCTACCATCTTATCCAAGATAAAGACTAAGACTGACTTCCTTCATCTACCAAGTAAAGATGTAAAATCAAGAGATTGGGAGAAGGAGAGGAAGAAGCTCATCAGCTAAGATCTACATTGTGCAACATTGGGAGAATACCATCGACAGGCCAGAATACCTCGAGGTTTACGCTGTAACTTACGTCCAACATTATTTTCGGACAATGAGAAGTATTGTGCCACATTTTAAAAAATTTTGAATAAATTTTCTTTCGATATAATACTATTGACCATTGAATACCTACAAGAGGCTATAAAAAACACCAAAGAAACAATCGAGAGTATTGAAACGCAACTAACAGCTACTCTAAGTACTACCGAACTTTCTACGCTTAAAAGTAAAATAGACTCAAGCCTTGTTTCCTACCAACGGTCCCTAGAGGAAAGGAAACGTACAAAATTCCAGAGGGACACCGAGGACTATTTATCCAATAAAGTGTACCGATGGGAGGATACAGCTCCCCGCCGAGCAAGATCAAGATATCGACGCACACCAGGAGGGAACTACCCCTCAGGGGGCTCCTTGCCGGCCGGGGGCTCATCTGCAGGATCCGGCAGCGAGACTGGTGGGGCCCAAGCCACAGGACCGCGTTTTTTAGGACAAGCCGCGTGCCCACAAGGAGGGGAAGGAAGAAGAAACGGGGATCGCCACATGACATTGAGATCACAAGTAGGAATCCAAACTCTGTAGTAAACATCTCTGACTACACCCTTTCTCCTCTAGAGCTTAAAGTCTTGAATATGGGCCTATCTTTTTGCCCTACTCCCAAATGGGACTCGTTCCAACTAGAAAGAGATCTTCAACACTTCTATAGGAACATAAGACTAAAAGTACACTTTGAAGAACCCCCAAATTCAGTAGTCAATAGATTAGGCACAACACGGAGTCAGAGAGAGGATGCTAAAATCACCTTAGGGTCACTAGGCTTAAGAAATCCTAGCACTTTTGTCCCGCCTAAATCTAACCATGCGGTAGAAACTTTCATTACTCTCCTAGATAGAGACATCAAGGGGACCATACATGAACAGCGCCTTGGTCTCCTCCCAGTCCGCCATAACCTCAATCCTTTAGAAAAACAAGCACTAGACACATTGAGTGAAAACAGGAGCATTGTAATCAAACCAGCAGACAAGGGGGGAGCCATCGTCATTATGAATAAACACCATTACGTCACCGAAGTGAGGAAACAGTTATCTTATACAGAGACCTACAGAAAACTTCAAGGTGATCCCACATACTCCATAAAGCGGAAAATCAATACTGTGATTGACAAATATATGGGCTTAAGAACTATTGACAGTAAAACTAAAACCTATCTCATTAATCATCATCCAGTTACTCCAGTATTGTATATTCTCCCTAAAATACACAAAAATCTCCAGAATCCCCCTGGCCACCCCATTGTAGCCTCGACTGACTCAGTACTCAACCCCCTCTCCAAATTTTTGGAGAAAATACTCACACCATACACCCGGTTGACGAAATATTTTATATACCCAAGAGAGCAGGCCCCAACCACAGATCTCCGCGCTGAAGATCTGGCCAATTACTTCAAAGAAAAAATTGACCACATTCGACAGGAAATCATCTCCCAATCTCTTCATACCAGGCACTGTCCTCCCTCCCCCACTGCATCTAGTTCACTCTCTGACTTTGAACCAGTTACTGAAGAAGAAGTAAGCAGGCTCCTTGCATCTTCTCGCCCGACCACTTGCACCAGTGACCCCATTCCATCACATCTCCTCCAGTCCCTTTCCCCGGCTGTCACCTCTCACATAACAAAAATATTCAACCTTTCCCTCACTTCCGGTATTTTTCCCTCCTCATTTAAGCATGCCATCATACATCCATTACTTAAAAAACCCTCCCTCGACCAAAACTGTGCCGCTAATTATAGACCTGTCTCTAATCTTCCCTTCATCTCTAAACTCCTGGAACGCCTGGTCCACTCCCGTCTTACCCGCTATCTCTCAGATAACTCTCTTCTTGACCCTCTTCAATCTGGCTTCCGCTCTTTACACTCTACTGAAACTGCCCTCACTAAAGTCTCTAATGACCTACTAACAGCTAAATCTAATGGTCACTACTCCATGCTAATTCTATTGGATCTTTCCGCAGCATTCGACACTGTGGATCATCAGCTCCTCCTCACTATGCTCCGCTCCATCGGCATCAAGGACACCGTTCTCTCTTGGTTCTCCTCCTATCTCTCTGACCGATCCTTCACTGTATGTTTTGCTGGTTCCTCCTCCTCTCACCTTCCTCTTACTGTTGGGGTTCCTCAAGGATCAGTCCTAGGCCCCCTCCTCTTCTCTTTGTATACTGCCCCTATTGGACAAACAATCAGTAGATTTGGTTTCCAGTGCCATCTCTATGCTGACGACACCCAATTATACACCTCTTCTCCTGCTTTCACTCCGACCTTCTTAGAAAACACCAGTGATTGTCTTACCGCTGTCTCTAACATCATGTCCTCCCTCTATCTGAAACTGAACCTGTCAAAAACTGAACTCCTCGTGTTCTCTCCCTCTACTAACCTACCTTTGCCTGACATTGCCATCTCCGTGTGTGGTTCCACCATTACTCCAAAGCAACATGCCCGCTGCCTTGGGGTTATCCTTGATTCCGAGCTTTCATTCACCCCCCACATCCGATCACTGGCTCGCTCTTCTTATTTGCATCTCAAAAACATTTATAGAATTCGCCCTTTTCTTACTTTCGACTCTGCAAAAACTCTTACTGTTTCTCTTATTCATTCCCGTATGGACTATTGTAACTCTCTACTAATCGGCCTCCCTCTTACCAAACTCTCCCCGCTCCAATCTGTCCTGAATGCTGCTGCCAGGATCATATTCCTCACCAACCGTTACACCGATGCCTCTACCTTGTGCCAGTCATTACACTGGCTACCCATCCACTCCAGAATCCAGTACAAAACTACTACCCTCATCCACAAAGCACTCCATGGCTCAGCACCACCCTACATCTCCTCTCTGGTCTCAGTCTACCACCCTACCCGTGCCCTCCGCTCCGCTAATGACCTCAGGTTAGCATCCTCAATAATCAGAACCTCCCACTCCCGTCTCCAAGACTTTACACGTGCTGCGCCGATTCTTTGGAATGCACTACCTAGGTTAATACGATTAATCCCCAATCCCCACAGTTTTAAGCGTGCCCTAAAAACGCATTTGTTCAGACTGGCCTACCGCCTCAACGCATTAACCTAACTATCCCTGTGTGGCCTATTAAAAATAGAAAAAAAAACAAAAAAAAAAACAAAACAAAAAAACAAAACACATAATCAGGTTCCTTGCATCGTGTTCTCATACACCTTATGCAGTTAATAGCACTCTGTGTCTGTACTGCTACATACTTAGGCAGTTAACTGGTTCATGCAGCTTTACATGAACACCCGAGCCTTACACTATGGCTGGTCCAAATAACTAAAGCAATTGTTACCATCCACCTCTCGTGTCTCCCCTTTTCCTCATAGTTTGTAAGCTTGCGAGCAGGGCCCTCATTCCTCCTGGTATCTATTTTGAACTGTGATTTCTGTTATGCTGTAATGTCTATTGTCTGTACAAGTCCCCTCTATAAGTTGTAAAGCGCTGCGGAATATGTTGGCGCTATATAAATAAAAATTATTATTATTATTATTATATTGGACATCAGTGATTTTTTATCCAAACTCCATAATATCTCGAGCATCCCTCCTGACAGTCTTTTATGCACGTTGGACGTCAACAGTCTGTATACCTCTATTGTACACGATAGGGGGATTGCAGCTGTTTCACTCACATTACAGGAAGCAGAAATTTACATTAATACACACGACCTTTGTATAGACCTCTTGAACCTGGTGCTCAGGGAAAACTTCTTCCTCTTCGAGGATGACTTCTTTGTGCAGAAGTGCAACACCGCCATGGGGTCCAACGTGGCCCCGACGTACGCAAACCTGTACATGGACCACTTCGAGAGGGAGCATGTATATGCCAACCCCAATTTTCAACAACACGCATTAGTTTGGTATAGATATATCGATGATATATTTTGTATATGGCAGGGGAACCACACCAGTCTTCAGGAATTCTATAATGACATCAATACCGCCAGACCAGAACTTACTTTCACACTTTCATACCATGACAGTGAAGTCACCTTTTTGGACACCAAAGTCCTCAAAGACTCCCTGGGCAACTTGAATACGGACATATATTCTAAACCAACTGATTGTAATAGCTTTCTGCTCTACAACAGTTGTCATCCTAAGTCCATGAGAGACAGCCTCCCAAGGTCACAGGTCAAGAGGGTATCAAGAATTGTTTCTGACCCAGACGTAAAAGCAACCAGGCTACAGGAAATGTCAGACAAATTTAGGGTCCGTAATTATCCCGCTGACCTTCTCAACACTGAGTCCACCAGGGTTCTTAATGAGACGGGAAATGGAGTAATAAAATCCCAGAAGAACCCAAGACTTCCATTTATACATAGTCACCATCCCACAATGCGTAAAGTGCACAACTTGATTCGGGCACACTGGCCACTTTTGAATAGGGCATATCCAACCATTCCCATATTCAAAGAACCCCCACTGATGTGTACCAGAAGGCCCAGGAATATAAGAGACAGGGTAGTCAGAGCGGACCTAGGTACGCAAAAAACGCTAGCAAACAGAACACTCTCGGGACACAAACGAACAGGGACCTTTCCGTGTTTGGGCTGTATGAGCTGCTCTAACGTGATTAAGGGCAGTGAAATAGTACACCCACGGACAGGCAAGTCATACAAAATTAAGGACTATTACACTTGTGAAACAAATATTGTTGTCTACATTATAAAATGCCCTTGCGGGCTATTACCGTATTTTTCAGACTATAAGACGCACCGTACTATAAGATGCACCCCAAATTTGGGGTGAAAAATGCAGAAAAAAAGATTTTTTATAAGATGGGGGTCCGTCTTATTGTCCGAATTTAAGATCTCTTACCTGAGGGCAGGCAGTGGCAGAGCAGGGTCACAGGAGGCATGGTGGTGGCAGAGGTGAGGTGATGCTGAGGTGCGGTGGGCGGAACGGCGTGCACCTGAGCAGGGTCCCATCCTGCTTAGGTGGGCGACGCCATGGCCTGGTGTCCATAGGGAGGTTGCTGTGGCGATGGCAGACGTGCGGTCACTTCCTCAGGTGGCAGCGGCCAGGGTCCCTTCCACATTTGAGGTGACGCCACAGAAGTAGTGAAGGAGAGCAGCAGAGCTGGGTGGTTTTCCTGGTGGCGGCGGGCTTACCGGCATTGTGGTGGCGACAGAGGTGCGGGCATGATGTGGCACGGTGAGCTGTATGGCGTGAGCAGGTCCCATCCATATTTGAGGTGAATCCGCGGCCCGGTATTGATGGAGAGCAGCAGCGCTGGTGAGTTACAGTATTTTCCGGTGGCGGCGGCCATCTTGCTGAAGCCGCGCGTGCGCAGATTCACTACTCTGCGTCCCAGGGCTTCAGGAAAATGGCCGCCGCGATCTCCATCTGCGCACGCGCGGCCTCCTGTGGCCATTTTCTATCAGCCTTTCTATCAGCTCGAACCAGTCTGCCAATCCGACCCATGACACCTATGTGGCGTCATGGAATGATCGCGTCCCTGCAGATCGGGTGAAAGGGTTAACTCCAATTTCACCCAATCTGCAGGGACAGGGGGAGTAGTACTTCAGCCCATGGGGGGTGGCTTCACCCCCCCATGGCTACGATCGCTCTGATTGGCTGTTGAAAGTGAAACAGCCAATCAGAGCGATTTGTAATATTTCACCTAAAAAACTGGTGAAATATTACAATCCAGCCATGGCCGATGCTGATGCTACAATATCATCGGCCATGGCTGGAAACACTTATGTGACCCCCCCACCCCACCGATCGCCCCCCCAAGCCACCGATCTGTGCTCCGCTCCCCTCCGTCTTGTGCTCCGATCCCACGTCCTCCTGTCCGCTCCCCCCGTGCACCTATGCCACCCCCCCGTGCTCCAACGCCCCCCCCCGTGCCCCGATCTCCCCCCCTTATACTTACCGAGGCTCCCGGTGTGCATCCGTCTTCTCCATGGGCGCCGCCATCTTCCAGCCGGCAGATTCGTTGCAAGTACATTTTGATCGCTGTAATAGGTTCTATCACAGCGATCAAAATAAAAAAATAATAATAAACCCCCCCCTTTATCACCCCCATAGGTAGGGACAATAATAAAATAAAGAAAATATTTTGTTTTCTTTTTCCAGTTTGTTAGGGTTAGAACTAGGGTTAGAACTAGGGGTAGGGTTAGGGGTAGGGTTAGGGTTATGGCATGTGCACACAGTGCGGATTTGGCTGCGGATCCTCCGCGGATCCGCAGCGGATTGGCCGCGGATCCGAAGCGGATTGGCCGCGGATCCGCAGCGGATTGGCCGCTGCGAATTCGTAGCAGTTTTCCATCAGGTTTACAGTACCATGTACACCTATGGAAAACCAAATCCGCTGTGCCCATGGTGCGGAAAATTCCGTGCAGAAACGCTGCGTTGTATTTTCCGCAGCATGTCAATTCTTTGTACGGATTCCGCAGCGTTTTACACCTGTTCCTCAATAGGAATCCGCAGGTGAAATCCGCACAAAAAAACACTGGAAATCCGCTGTAAATCCGCAGGTAAAACGCAGTGCCTTTTACCTGCAGATTTTTCAAAAATTGTGCGGAAAAATCTCACATAAATCCGCAACGTGGGCACATAGCCTTAGGGTTAGGGTTGGAATTAGAGTTAGGGTTGGAATTAGGGCTAGGGTTGGAAATAGTGTTAAGATTAGGCTTGTGGTTAGGGTTACGGATAGGGTTAGGGGTGTGTTGGAGTTACAGTTGTGGTTAGGGTTGGGATTAGGGTTACGGTTGGGATTAGGGTTAGGGTTGGAATTAGGGTTACGGGTGTGCTGGGGTTAGGGTTGTGGTTAGGGGTGTGTTGTGGTTAGGGTTGTGATTAGGGTTATGGCTACAGTTGGGATTAGGGGTGTGTTGGGGTTAGTGTTGAAGTTAGAATTGAGGGGTTTCCACTGTTTAGGCACATCAGGGGTCTCCAAACGCAACATGGCACCACCATTGATTCCAGCCAATCTTGCGTTCAAAAAGTCAAATGGTGCTCCCTCCCTTCCAAGCCCCAACGTGCGCCCAAACAGTGGTTTACCCCCACATATGGGGTACCAGCGTACTCAGGACAAACTGGGCAACAACTGTTGGGGTCCAATTTCTCCTGTTACCTTTGCAAAAATAAAAAATTACTTGCTAAAACATAATTTTTTGAGGAAAGAACAATTATTTTTTATTTTCACGGCTCTGCGTTATAAACTTCTGTGAAGCACTTGGGGGTTGAAAGTGCTCACCACACATCTAGATAAGTTCCTTGGGGGGTCTAGTTTCCAAAATGGAGTCACTTGTGGGGTGTTTCTACTGTTTAGGCACATCAGGGGCTCTGCAAATGCAACGTGATGCCCGCAGACCATTCCATCAAAGTCTGCATTTCAAATGTCACTACTTCCCTTCCGAGCCCTGACGTGCACCCAAACAGTGGTTTACCCCCACATATGGGGTACCAGCATACTCACAATAAACTGGGCAACAAATATTGGGGCCCAATTTCTCCTGTTACCCTTGTGAAAATAAAAAATTGCTTGCTAAAACATCTTTTTTGAGGAAAGAAAAATGATTTTTTATTTTCACGGCTCTGCGTTGTAAACATCTGTGAAGCACTTGGGGGTTGAACGTGCTCATCACACATCTAGATAAGTTCCTTGGGGGGTCTAGTTTCCAAAATGGGGTCACTTGTGGGGTGTTTCTACTGTTTAGGCACATCAGGGGCTCTGCAAATGCAATGTGACGCCCACAGACCATTCCATCAAAGTCTGCATTTCAAATGTCACTACTTCCCTTCCGAGCCCTGACGTGTGCCCAAACAGTGGTTTACCCCCACATATGGGGTATCAGCGTACTCACAACAAACTGGGCAACAAATATTTGGGTCCAATTTCTCCTGTTACCCTTGTGAAAATAAAAAATTGCTTGCTAAAACATCTTTTTTGAGGAAAGAAAAATGATTTTTTATTTTCACGGCTCTGCGTTGTAAACTTCTGTGAAGCACTTGGGGGTTGAACATGCTCACCACACATCTAGATAAGTTCCTTGGGGGGTCTAGTTTCCAAAATGGGGTCACTTGTGGGGGTTTCTACTGTTTAGGCATATCAGGGGCTCTGCAAACGTAACATGATGCCCGCAGACCATTCCATCAAAGTCTGCATTCCAAAATGTCACTACTTCCCTTCCGAGCCCCGGCATGTGCCCAAACAGTGGTTTACCCCCACATATGGGGTATCAGCGTACTCAGGAGAAACGGGACAACAACATTTGGGGTCAAATTTCTCCTGTTACCCTTGCAAAAATAAAAAATTCTGGGCTAAAAAAATATTTTTGAGGAAAGGAAACACATTTATTATTTTCACAGCTCTGCGTTATAAACTTCTGTGAAGCACTTGGGGGTTCAAAGTGCTCATCACACATCTAGATAAGTTCCCTTGGGGGTCTAGTTTCCAAAATGGAGTCACTTGTGGGGAGTTCCTACTGTTTAGGCACATCAGGGGCTCTGCAAACGCAACCTGACGCCCGCAGAGCATTCCATCAAAGTCTGCATTTCAAAACGTCACTACTTCCCTTCCGAACCCCGGCATGTGCCCAAACAGTGGTTTACCCCCACATATGGGTTATCAGCGTACTCAGGACAAACTGGACAACAAAATTTGGGGTCCAATTTCTCCTATTACCCTTGGAAAAATAAAAAATTCTGGGCTAAAAATCATTTTTGAGGAAAGAAAAATTATTTTTTATTTTCACGGCTCTGCGTTATAAACTTCTGTGAAGCACCTGGGGGTTATAAGTGCTCACTATGCATCTAGATAAGTTCCTTGGGGGGTCTAGTTTCCAAAATGGGGTCACTTTTAGGGGAGCTCCAATGTTTAGGCACACAGGGGCTCTCCAAACGCGACATGGTGTCCGCTAACGATTGGAGCTAATTTTCCATTCAAAAAGTCAAATGGCACGCCTTCCCTTCCGAGCCTTGCCCTGCACCCAAACAGTGGTTTACCCCCACATATGAGGTATCGGCGTACTAAGGAGAAATTGCCCAACAAATTTTAGGATCCATTTTATCCTGTTGCCCATGTGAAAATGAAAAAATTGAGGCTAAAATAAATTTTGTGTGAAAAAAACTACTTTTTCATTTTTACGGATCAATTTGTGAAGCACCTGAGGGTTTAAAGTGCTCACTATGCTTCAAGATAAGTTCCTTGGGGGGTCTAGTTTCCAAAATGGGGTCACTTGTGGGGGAGCTCCAATGTTTAGGCACACGGGGGCTCTCCAAACGCGACATGGTGTCCGCTAAAGATTGGAGCCAATTTTTCATTCAAAAAGTCAAATGGCGCTCCTTCCCTTCCGAGCCCTGCCGTGCGCCCAAACAGTGGTTTACCCCGACATATGAGGTATCAGCGTACTCAGGACAAATTGGACAACAACGTTTGTGGTCCAGTTTCTCCTTTTACCCTTGGGAAAATAAAAAAAGTGTTGCTAAAAGATCATTTTTGTGACTAAAAAGTTAAATGTTCATTTTTTACTTCCATGTTGCTTCTGCTGCTGTGAAACACCTGAAGGGTTAATAAACTTCTTGAATGTGGTTTTGAGCACTTTGAGGGGTGCAGTTTTTAGAATGGTGTCACTTTTGGGTATTTTCAGCCATATAGAACCCTCAAACTGACTTCAAATGTGAGGTGGTCCCTACAAAAAATGGTTTTGTAAATTTTGTTGTAAAAATGAGAAATCACTGGTCAAATTTTAACCCTTATAACTTCCTAGCAAAAAAAAAATTTGTTTCCAAAATTGTGTTGATGTAAAGTAGACATGTGGGAAATGTTATTTATTAACTATTTTGTGTCACATAACTCTCTGGTTTAACAGAATAAAAATTCAAAATGTGAAAATTGCGAAATTTTCAAAGTTTTTGCCAAATTTCAATTTTTTTCACAAATAAACTCAGAAATTATCGACCTAAATTTACCACTAACATGAAGCCCAATATGTCACGAAAAAACAATCTCAGAATCGCTAGGATCCGTTGAAGCGTTCCTGAGTTATTACCTCATAAAGGGACACTGGTCAGAATTGCAAAAACGGCAAGGTCATTAAGGCCAAAATAGGCTGGGTCATGAAGGGGTTAATACTTTACCCTATGGGTAGATTGCTGCTGCATGGTCCTATGGGCATGATTCAGATCTCCAGTGGGATATATGTGTATATACAGTCTCAATCACATTCTTACGCTATATTGTTCCTTCCAGGGTATGCAACTACATCCCTTTATTTGACTCACCGATCACACAGGGTCCTTTCTTTACAAATAACAGAGTACCAACGGGGTATGTCCTTCTTTCCACATTTATCTGAATTATTCGTCATAACTTTCTCCTTTGAACTCCTTTCCATTTGTAACTTTTTGGAACCTTACCCTTGTGGATGCAGTGTATAGTCTTTATCTTGATGAAGTATGTCCTAATATGGCAGCTAAATTCTCTTGACATGTATTCTTTTATGTAGATATGTAAATATGTATATACACCTGTCTGTTAGTAATATTATGTTGTCTTTTGCTTGTTACAGCGATTTTTTGATCAAGGCCACGGGTTGGCCGAAACGTCAAAATAATTCGCCAAGTACCTCTTTTCACTGAGTCAAGACTAATAAACTTTTGATAAATGCAATTTGAATATATATGAGTGCAGTGATTATTTATACTTTATGACTTGTGGGATCGAGTATCCCGTTCACTGGCACCGTGAACCATATTGATTGAGTGCTAGCTTTCAATATTCTCCATATTACCCACATCGTGCCCGTGCCCCGTTCCACCAGCCACAACACTTCCAGCGTTCCCGTGCCCCTTCCCACCAGCTACACTACCTGCGTCCCGCCCGTGCCCCTTCCCACCAATATGATGATCCCGACCCATACCACTTCCCATCCACTTCATCCGCGCCTCCTCTCCCTGGCCACTACCACCAGCCTGTTTCACCTCCTTCCCAACCCTCTTCTCCACCCATCACTGATTCTGCCTCCCAATCCTCCCAAAACATCACCTTCACCCCTCCATCCTACCAAATTCCTAACCCCAATCCCACTTTCCTGTCCACCCGCTCAATTGCCTTCTCCACTCCTTCACCACTACCTATTGATCCTTCCCCACCACCAACACATTCCTCTCTCCACACTCCCACTGTCGAAGTGTCCCTATTCGACAGCCCCTCCAGCACTATCTCCACCCCGACTTATTCAGATCTATAGTTCTGTGTTCAGCAGAATAAAGTTTATTTTTGTGTTGCAAAATAACATTATTTTTTTGTTAAAAAAAAAAATTGCAATAAAACTGTGTTGTTTAAAGCTATTTTGTATTTTCTTTATAAGGTATAGATAATACTTTGGTTAAAGAAGGTTTATTGGTCAGAGGTAAAATACTTTGGGTACAACCCAAACAGGCACACAACTTGGGTAAAAGGTAAAATCAAACAGGTACACAACTTCGGTAAAAGGTAAAACCAAACAGGTACACAACTTTGGTAAAAGGTAAAACCAAACAGGTACACACAACTTTGGTAAAAGGTAAAATCAAACAGGTACACAACTTGGGTAAAAGGTAAAATCAAACAGGTACACAACTTAGGTAAAAGGTAAAATACTTGCTTTACAAGGAAAAAGACAAATAGTTCAAACTCTCTCATCCTGCCAGTCTATTCTTCCTTCGGGTGAAATAAAATATTCTGCAAATTTATCTCGAGTTCGGGAAACAGTCACAGAACTTCTATACGTTTGGTTGCTATAATCAGCCAAGGTGGTTTGTTCAGACTGGTCCTCAATGGAAAGCTGTTCCTTGGATATTACATAATTGTGCAGGACAACACACGCTTTCACTACCTCATCCACAGTGTCTGTCTTCAAGTTCATAGCTGTCAGTAGAACTCTCCATTTGGCGATTAAGATCCCAAACGCACAATCCACCATTCTCCGTGCACGTGTGAGTCAGTAGTTGAAAATTCTTTTAGTATTGTTTAAACCATGGCTGGAGTAGGGTTTCAAAAGATGTTCTGAAAGCTGAAAGGCTTCATCCCCAACACAAACAAAAGGCATTGGTGGCTCAGAGGTTTGAGGCAGTGGTCTTGGGGGGGGGAGGGGGGAATTGAAAGTTTTTTTTCATACAAATGCCGCCCCATAGAAGACAGTTCAAAAACTTGCGAATCATTAGATGACCCATACGCCCCAATATCCACTGCTACAAATTTGAAATTTGTAATCCGCATTGGCGATGGCCATCAGCACGATGGAAAAGTACTTTTTATAATTAAAATATTCTGATCCAGAACCAGCCGGTTTCACGATATGGATGTGTTTCCCGTCCACCGCGCCCAAGCAGTTGGGAAACTGACACACTTCCTGGAATCTGTCTGCTACTTCCAACCAAGTCTGCATTGTGGGATGTGGAATAAAATCATCGTACAGAGAGTCCCAAAGTGCACGGCAAGTGTGCCTCACTATTCCAGATATGGTTGAAATTCCCAGTCTGAACTGGAAATGTAGTGAAGACAGGGATCCCCCAGTTGCTAGGAATCTGTGAACAAAAGCAAGGCAGAAATTACTGCAAATTCAAAATATCAATCAACGAAAGAGCCCTACAAGAGTACATCCAAAAAGAATGCTTACCGAAGAGTGACCATCAGACGCTCAGCCGGTATAATGGAGAATCTGCAATAGGTATCACTCCTTCTTATTAGATGTTCAACCTGCTCCACCAATATATCAAAGTTCTCCGCTTTCATCCGCACATAGCTAAAAAACTTCTCTGGGTCTCCTCGTAGCTCAATGTATAAAGTGGAAAAGACTTCCCGCGTCATTCTCTGTGCCGTGATGGGGTGGATCCACAAACGGCACAGACGCATGACACGCTGTCTCTCTCACTCCTTCTCAAGAACTATTGTTTTCAATCGATTCGCCTGCACGATGAAATCCACGTTGTTCTGCAGAATCTTCGCAATAATGCCGTCCATCTTGCTCTGTATCTTGCTCCTCTCAAACCTGTCACTGATGGGCTGTAGGAACACTGTACATATAGTTTTCAGGGGGCCAATCACATGTCAGGGGGCGTTTTTAAAAACCGGATCCGTCGAAAAACGGATGGAAAAATGGATGCCAACCGGATGGGACGGATCCGGTTTTATGCCGGATTCGGCTGAATACCGGATCTGTCCCATCTGGTTTTCACACAAAAAGCCAGATCCAGTGCTGCGACGCGACACCGGAACCGACATGCGGCGAAAAACCTGATGTGTGAAAGTAGCCAAAGCCTAAACTGGAGAGGTGGATGGCCGTATATGACCCTTAGCCGGACTCTTCTGAATATAGTCTGTGAAGCAGCCCTCCCTGGAAGGGGTTAAATAAATGAGATTTCGGCATTTTAGCTCCTGGTATGGAGTCGGTAGCACAATCATATGCCGCCATATAGTAGACGTCCGGTAACTGGTGATAATTCCCTCGTGTGGGGTCTATTTGTCTCCAGAGAAATCACACGTTACATCCCACACATAACACTGTGTAGAAAAGGCGGCGCGGGGTAATTGTGCCAGTAGTGAGGGGAAATAATGGCGGGAATGTCACTGACTGAGGAGAAGTTTCCATGTAGCGTCTGCACTGCGGATATCATTCCCTGAGGCCCCTGATCATGTGACCCCCTGACTCCTCCCCTCCTGTGACCTCATCACAGGTCCTGTGCGCACAGAGCAGCCATATATGTGGAGTGCGGCTCTGCAGGTGGAGGTAGGTGCTGGAGATTCCCCATTACTGGGCACAGGGGGACATTAACCCCTTCTGCACTGAGACTCTTGGGGGGGATTTGTTGCCACTTTATAAGAATCGTTGCATTTTTGTTCTGTTTCCTGTAATAGATACATAGGACCCAACTATGGGAGACAGGAAGTGAGGGAACGGATTGTTCTCCTAGTACAGGGCCCCTTTCTTGGCCCCACACAGTGTAATGCCCCCATTATGCCCCTTATGCAGTATATATGATGCCCCCACACAGTATAATGCTCCTGTTATCCCCCTGTAATCAGGTGACCGGATACAAAACACAGACAAACTGGAAGTAACAAATATAATTATTAATTTCCCTGATAATGGGAATTGTGATCACTATGGTAACAGTGAATAATGCAGAACATGGTGATTACGAGGTGAAATATGCAATATCAGATATACAATGAATTCTCTGGCTCACTCTCACTGTAAGGCTGCCGTCACACTATCAGTATTTGGTCAGTATTTGATATCAGTATTTGTAAGCCAAAACCAGGAGTGGGTGATAAATACAGAAGTGGTGCATATGTTTCTATTATACTTTTCCTCTAATTGCTCCACTCCTGGTTTTGGCTTACAAATACTGATGTAAAATACTGACCAAATACTGCTAGTGTGATGGCAGCCTCTAACCACGTTACGTTAGCTACTAAAAAGGGTGATTTTCCTGACAAATATAGTCGACAACACTGTCTCTTCTGCAAACACAGGCCATAGCGGGGTCTCCATCTCTTCCTGTTAAGTCATAAGTCTTAACCAAGTCTATCAAGGCTCGCTGGGCCGCCTTCACTTCAACTGACTTTTGCCTTGTCTGTTGTACTACCCTGGACCAACACCTGTACTGACATCACTGCTGGAAGCAATGACCAGTCTCACTCGCGCCTCCTGCTCTTCTCTGCAGTTGTATACTACTGAGCGGAATCTCCTCACAGATCTTTTGTACTTGACCAACTGCGGTTGTCTCTTGTACCAGAAGAAATAAGAGCTGTGACTCTGCTCTTGCCGTAGTTTGGACTCTGGGTCTTGACTGGTGCAGGTCTGGTTCTCAGGCCTTGGCAGGCATAGTCTGGACTCTGGGTCTTGACTGGCGCAGGTCTGGTTCTCAGGCATTGGCAGGCGTAGTCTGGACTCTGGGTCTTGACCGGCGCTGGTCAAGTTCTCAGGCCTTGGCAGGCATAGTCTGGACTCGGACTCGTCTGGTGCCGCCTGGGTACTGACACCACAACCAGCTGCCTCGGGCACTTTGCCATGGCCTGGTTCCTCAGATTCTTCCCGGGCACCCCATTGTTTTGCTTGGTGACATCAGTTCTGGCTTTGGAGCTATGACCTTTTATAATAACAGAAAACTGCGTCATCAAGGTCACCTCAACTGGTGGACCATTTAGACCCTTTCTTCATGAAACTCTCCCTTTTCCAATTTATTCCGTAGGGTCCCATCTGGACTGCAGATGGCAGTCTTTTTGTACAAATGCCACACAGCCCTGAGGATTCATTCTTATCACACTCCTTTTTACACTCCTTATGCAATATACACTCACCGGCCACTTTATTAGGTACACCATGCTAGTAACGGGTTGGACCCCCTTTTGCCTTCAGAACTGCCTCAATTCTTCGTGGCATAGATTCAACAAGGTGCTGGAAGCATTCCTCAGAGATTTTGGTCCATATTGACATGATGGCATCACACAGTTGCCGCAGATTTGTCGGCTGCACATCCCAAAGATGCTCCATACAAGGCAGGATGGATCCATGCTTTCATGTTGTTTACGCCAAATTCTGACCCTACCATCCGAATGTCGCAGCAGAAATCGAGACTCATCAGACCAAGCAACGTTTTTCCAATCTTCTACTGTCCAATTTCGATGAGCTTGTACAAATTGTAGCCTCAGTTTCCTGTTCTTAGCTGAAAGGAGTGGTACCCGGTGTGGTCTTCTGCTGCTGTAGCCCATCTGCCTCAAAGTTCGACGCACTGTGCGTTCAGAGATGCTCTTAGGCCTATCTTGGTTGTAACGGGTGGCGATTTGAGTCACTGTTGCCTTTCTATCAGCTCGAACCAGTCTGCCCATTCTCCTCTGACCTCTGGCATCAACAAGGCATTTCCGCCCACAGAACTGCCGCTCACTGGATTTTTTTTCTTTTTCGGACCATTCTCTGTAAACCCTAGAGATGGTTGTGCGTGAAAATCCCAGTAGATCAGCAGTTTCTGAAATACTCAGACCAGCCCTTCTGGCACCAACAACCATGCCACGTTCAAAGGCACTCAAATCACCTTTCTTCCCCATACTGATGCTCGGTTTGAACTGCAGGAGATTGTCTTGACCATGTCTACATGCCTAAATGCACTGAGTTGCCGCCATGTGATTGGCTGATTAGAAATTAAGTGTTAACAAGAAGTTGGACAGGTGTACCTAATAAAGTGGCCGGTGAGTGTATATGATGCCCCTCACACAGTATAAAGTTTCTACAGTACTGGCATCTCTCACACAAAAGATATTTCCACAGTATCACTATACCCCCACACATAGTATAATCTCACAGTAACGAAGTTCCCTCCACACACAGTATAATCTTCTCACAGTATCACCATCCTACCACACACGGAATAATCTCACAGTCCCACCATTCTCTCCACACAGTATAATGTTTCCATTGCACCATCATCCCACCACACACAGTGTAATGTTCCCACAGTACCACCATCCCCCTACATAGTATAATGTTCCCACAATAGCAGCTTGCCATACAAAAAGGATAAATGTTTACACTGGACTGGCATCCCCCTCACACACAGTATAATGTTCCAACAGTAATGCCTTCCCCCCACTTTCTAATATTCACACAGTACTGCCCCCTACTTGAACAATATGGTACCATCCACCCCACTGACAACCTCACAGGTAATTAAGAAATTCTCACTTAGCCTCATTCTTGGTGCAGATACTAATGAACCCAGGATCTATGAGATATTTACCATACAATAGTTGGATAGCAGGAGTGCATCATCCATAAAGGTAGCTCACTCGGTTGCTATGATGCCTATGAATTGAGAGGGCTGGTGGAGTTTAGTATTTGTCAACCTCTCCTTCCCATCATCACAATTTCAGAGATATCCACATTCCCATGACAGTGATATCATTGAATAGAGAAGTGAATCAGGGAGTCAAAAGCTCCTGATCCACCATTCAGCCTTCGCCTGTGAGTCTGAGACTCTGCGCCTTGCAGGCACAATGACGTCACTACATCACACCTGTAGTATGGAGCTTCAGTACTCACTTCACAGACTGGAGCAGCGCACCTCGGGAACTGGGTTGGGTAGGTAGTGTGTTTTTTTTAAATATCAGGAATTGTGGTGGCTAATATTAAGAGAAGAACTGTTGTGACTTATACTGAATGTGTGGATGGTAGGGGCCATTATACTGAGGGGTTGTGGTGGACTGTAAGGGACTTCATACTGACTGTGGGTTCTTATTTTCTGTGGCAGGTTGTGGTGGCCATAATACTGTGTGAGGTGATGTGGGGGCAGTCATACTGTGTGGGGGCCACCATACTGTGTGGGAGCCCTCATACTTAGCTACATGGGCACACAGGCGATCAAATTCCTTGTGATGAGTGAACTTTGGTCTTTCTGATTGCAGCCCTGAATTGATATAGTGTTGTGTGCCAGCATGGAGACATCAGATAGTACGTTCTGAAGGAAAGCAAACATATAATGGCAGCAGGAATTCAGATTCTAAGCATGTAGACTAACGGAGAAAAAGGGTGGGGCGAGGTCCTTAGCTTAGGTTTGCTGGACTGTTGTGGCTTGTAACAAAATTATGTACCACCACATGTAACCGGAAAGTTCCTGACTCTGCATAATGCAGAAGAAGCATTCATAAAGTGTTGTGCCAGGTATATGAAGTATATTCTTCTCATCAAGCTCTTGTTAAGTAAAGGAAAGTTTATTTTTGAACGTTTGGCCTCCCTCACTCATCTCCATACCATCTGGTCAGGGCTTGCCAATTACATCAGCATCATGCGATCTGCAGAGTCGGGAGATATGACTCAGCCATATCTATCTATCTATCTATCTATCTATCTATCTATCTATCTATCTATCTATCTATCTACACTGGTCAAAAAAATAAAGGGAACACTTAAACAACAGAATATAACTCCAACTAAATCAAACTTCTGTGAAATCAAACTGTCCACTTAGGAAGCAACACTGATTGACAATCAATTTCACATGCTGTTGTGCAAATGGAATAGACAACAGATGGAAATTATTGGTAATTATCAAGACACACTCAATAAAGGAGTGGTTCTGCAGGTGGGGACCACAGACCACATATCAGTACCAATGCTTTCTGGCTGATGGTTTTTTTTTTTAAATTCGTTTATTTTCAAACGCAAATAAAGCATAGCATACATGTTTGTCCTTATCATTAATCTGCATGGTTACATTTACAAAGAAAGGTAAAGACAGCACATACATATGCCAATCATTTCACAGGAGGAAAACATAATTGTATAATTATAAAACAATCAAAACATAAAGTTATAAACATAAAACTTTAAAACTACAACCAAACTAAGCCTCTGAAACTATTAAGCCGCCATTTAACGATAGCGGAATATTATTTTTTCCCTCCACTGCACAGTACTTGCAGTACAAAATCAGATAAACCACGTCTTTTTCTATTAGTCATGTCACAGGGTGAGATGAGAGGTGTTCCATCTATCCCAGATTTTGTTGAACTTACCCGGGCAACCCCTGTTTTGATAAAGAGTACGCTCATAAGGCACAACCACATTCACCAACTCGACCCAGGACCTAATGGAAGGGGGCGAGTTCCCCATCCATCGCAGAGCTAACAACTTCCGCGACAAAAACAGGGTTTCACGTAGAAAAATCCTCGTCCCATACTCCAAACAGGCAGACTAAAGGCTCAAGAGGAATCGGGATTGACAGTATGGAAGCCAATAGTGACGTTACCTCCCTCCAATAATTAAGAATAATGGGACACTGCCATACCATATGTACAAAGTCAGCGTCTGGTGAGTGGCAACGCAAACACTCCGACGTCGAGTATCGACCCATCCGAAAGAGTCTCAGTGGAGTCAAATATGACTGGTGGATTATATATAATTGGGTCACCCGATTATTGACCGACGGGGAGACTTTGAGAGGGGAGTCCAAAATATCCTCCCATTCCTCACTCTGCACATTAGTGATAAGCCCCTCCCATTTACCTCTTACTGAGTCTATAACAGAATTCGCTCCCGTTGATAGCAGATATGTGTATAGGGACGAGATAAGACCCTGAGGTCCCTGTGACTTAAGGATACCTATTAAGGGCAGAGATGAAATGTTCCGGTTTGTTCCCACACTCCTAACAAATGACTGAATGGCAGACCTGAGTTGCAGGTATCGGAAAAATTGAGATCTTGGAAGACCACATCCAACTTGTAGTTGCTCAAAGGATTTAAAGACCCCCTGATCATACAAATCCCCTATTGACAGGACTCCGTGGGAAACCCAGAAATTTGCAGACGGGTGATTCATCAGTGCAGGGAAATAACCATTATCCCATAGAGGCATCTCAGCTACAATGTCCCCAAACCCAATGACCTTTTTAATTTTCTTCCAAGTGGATCGCGCCAATCGTATCATGGGCAACAATCGGGGGGCATTTATTTTTTCCGACTCTAGAAGACCCAGTGGACACTTAGCCCCAACAGAATTAACCAGGTGGCTTTCAGAATTAGGGAGATAATTATGAGGCATCCATTTACAAAGTGCCCTGGCCTGTCCCGCCAGATAGTATAAAAGGAAATCCGGCAGTGCCGCTCCTCCTCCCTGCTTAGGCCTTTGCAAAGTCGTCAGTTTAAGTTTGGGTCTGCCCTTCCCCCACACGAATGAGGCAACATAAGAATTTAAGTTAGTTAAAAAGTATTTTGGTACAGTTACCGCGCTATGCTGAAGGCAATAGTTGAATTTAGGGAGCAGAATCATTTTTATGAAATTAATGCGGCCTGCTACAGACAGTGGAAGTTTACTCCAAGATGTGAATTTCGACTTAGCGTATTCCAGCAGGGGAAAGATATTAAGTTGTAGATCCGATCCGCTACATCGGGACATATAAATACCCAAGTATTTAAATTCAGACACTACAGGTAACAGGGAAAGAGTGTTGAGGTTAGATATTGGGGATTGGGTCAGAGGCAATAGGGCAGACTTATCCCAATTAATATATAGGCCTGAGAACCCACCAAATTTATCTATGATAGTGATTACCTTTGGCAACGTTTCCTCTACCTTATCCATGAATATTATTATATCATCAGCATATAGACCAATGATGTCGGTGCGATCCGCTATCGTAATACCATCAATATCGGGGGCAGAACGTAGACGTATAGCCAATGCCTCTATCGCTAGAGCAAACAAGGCTGGGGAGAGGGGACACCCCTGCCGGGTTCCCCTATGTAGTGAAAATGGCTCAGACATGGAGCCGTTTACGATTATGCGGGCTTTAGGTTTCAAGTATAATACGCCAACCCATTTCAAAAAATTTTCCCCAAAGCCATATTTCTGCAGACAAGCAGATAAAAAGGGCCACTCAAGAGAGTCGAACGCCTTAGCCGCATCCAGCGACGCCAGCGCCCAACTGTTATCTGGTAGTAAAGAGCTATACTGAATCACTGATTGAACCCGTCTAATGTTTATAGATGTACTCTTACCAGGCATGAAGCCTGTTTGATCTGGATGTATAATATCTAAAATAATGGAGTTCAACCTGGTCGCCAGTATTTTAGTAAAGATCTTATAATCCACGTTTACCAGCGATATGGGACGATAGGATCCGCATTCCAAAGGATCTTTCCCCTCCTTCTTAAGTACGATAATATGTGCCTCATAAAAAGTATCAGGTAGACATCCACCCTCCCATATCTCTTTAAATACTTTCAGCAAAAGCGGAGCCAGCGTCTCCCGGTATTTCCTGTACAGCTCTACAGGGAAGCCATCCGGTCCAGGGGCCTTCCCAGAAGCCATATCCGCTAAATCCTGCTCCACTTCCTCCAAAGTAAACTCAGCATCCATAAAGGCCTGCTGGGTGGGGCTCAGTGTGGGGAACGCTATATCGGACAAATAATCTAGACAATCGGAAACGCCAAAACCACTCTTAGATTCATACAATCCTCTATAGTAATTATAAAAACATTGAAGAATTTCCTCAGTAGTGGAATTTAATGAGTTATCTGGTGAGCGAATTTGTATTATCATATTAGATGCGTTGTGCTGACGCACCAAGTAGGCAAAAAATTTCCCCGACTAATTCCCCATTTCAAAATATGATTGCCGCGTAAAAAAAAGTTTACGCTTAGATTTAGTGTCCAAGTGTTGGGTATACAGTCTTTGTAAAGTCAGCCACTCAATCCTATTGCTGTTAGTCTGGTCAGCTGTATACGCGGCCTCAGCATCTCTCAAACGCTGCTCAACCTCATCGTCCTCCCGTGACGTTACCCTTTTAATATAAGAGATCGTAGAAGAGAGACAGCCCCTTAGATATGCCTTAAGTGCATCCCAAAATAAATTAATATTCTGAAGATCTGAATGGGATTGGATGTAGCAGTTCAACTGGTCAACCGTCCTATCATCTGAATCTATTAGTTTGAGCCAGAAGGGATTCAATTTCCATATTCTACCATTATTCATTCCCCCAAACACGAGTTTAAGTGAAATCGGGCTGTGGTCTGAGATTCCTCTATTACCGTGCTCCACACTATCCACCCACTGTACCAAGTTGTCTGATCCGAAAATATAGTCTATACGTGAGAGAGAACGTTTAGTGGATGAGTGGCAGGTATATCCCCTCTCCCCCTGGCGGCGCATCCTCCACAGGTCCACCCAGCCGCTATTTTCTATGAACAGGGCCAGCTGAGTCGGGGCTGAAGAAGGGGAGGAGGGCAAGGGTTCCCCAAGAGATTCATCTCCCAGTCTCATTCTATCAAGATCACTGTCCATAACTAGGTTGAGGTCACCCATACAAATAACATGCGCGTCTGGGTAATTTAACGCAAAGCTCATTGCCATCTTAAGTATTGAGGTACTGGCCGGAGGAGGGTTGTAGATACACAATATGACATATTCGCGGGAATTAATTAATGCATGGACAAAAACAAAACGTCCCTCCAAATCCCGCCGAGTCGTCTGGGCTTCCCATCGGACATCTCTATGTACTAATAATGACACCCCTCTCGAGTAGCTAGTGTGAAATGCGTGAGCATGCCATTGTACCCAAGGCTTCTCTACACAGCTGGCCGTATCTCTGGTCAGATGCGTCTCCACCAGGACCACAATATGAGGATGGTACCGCCTTATCTGAGAAAACACCTTAATTTTCTTCCGGGGTGTCTTAATTCCCCATATGTTCCATGCCATACATATTAGCTCAGACCCCATATCCACCTGTTAAAGACATGATATGCATTGATAGTAATAAAAATCCACAGATTACGCATAGAGGGTTGTAACCGTGTCGAAGGCGGCTTTTACCTAAATACCTACTGAGGCTAGTTAACTTTATCAAGGAAAAAAACAACAACTTAACAAGATCTGAATAATCCAGGAGCTTAATTCAACGCTCCCATCCTCAAGTAAACCTGGGGATACCCCCGCTGATTCCAGCGTCCGGTATTATTGGTATATCAAACGCTCGCAGGGAGAGCTCCAATTCAACAATTGAATAGTTGCAAATCAGCTGAGAACCTATCAGGGTTCTGCTCCATTAGACTTCCCTCGAGAACGCAGCCAGTCCGCTGCCTCTGACGGGTCAGTGAAGAACAGGGAAGAGCCATTGCTGACAACCCGCAGACGCGCCGGGTAGATCATGGAGTAGATAATGTTCTTATCTCTAAGTTGCTTCTTGACATCCACAAATCTTGCCCGCTGTTTCTGGAGCTCAACGGAGAAGTCTGGAAATATCGAGATTGTAGCACCGTCGAACTTAATGGGACTCTTTTGTCGTGCCAGCCGCAGGATACCGTCTCTGTCTTTACAGTTGAGGATACGTGCCAGGAAAGGTCTGGGCGGAGCTCCAGGAGGGAGGGACCTAGTGGGGACTCTATGGGCTCTTTCCACCGAGAACATTGGGGAAAATGCATCTCCCAACGAGGACTTAAGCCAATCCTCCAGGAATTTTTCAGGCAGCTGGCCTTCCGCACGTTCCGGGAGACCTATGATGCGAATGTTATTGCGACTCATTCTGTTCTCAAGATCGTCAGCCTTTTGTTTCCAGGCATTCGTGGAACCAGCAACTTTTGCCAATTTTGCCTCCATAGGTTTAATGGTGTCTTCTACCTGGGACACCCTTGTTTCCACTTCCGCCATACGTCCCTTCATAGCTTGCATGTCTTGTCTTAGATGTCCCACCTCAGTGTGCACATCCTCTATTTGCTCAGAAAGGGACGTTCTAGTCAGAGATATAGCTTGCATTAATTGTGCAGATGCTTGCGTAAGAGTCAGTTCATCTTGCTCAACCTCGTCAATATTATCAGAAGGACGGTTTTTCCCCCACTGGGCTTGTGAGGAGCTATTCCTAAGAGATCTTGCACTATCTTGGGCATCGCCCCTAGCAAACTCTCTTAGCTTGTCAGCTGCAGATGTATTCTTTGTACGCTGCATGATTGACAGGTGAGTGACACAGCAGGGTGTTCCAAATCAGAACCGCAGCAATATTTAGTGGCCACACCAAAGTTATTGTATATAATGTGCAGTGTTGCTCGGAGCCTTTATAACCAGGAGGCGCACTGATGTCTCATCAGGAGATGCAGGCTGAAAATCAATGGCAGTCCCTGCAATAGAGAAAGTCTAAGTAACGGTGATAGCGGTGAGAGGGGGGCCCCAAAAAGTCTCCAATTAGAAGTACAGCCGGCCGAGTTATTACTTATGGGAGAACGTGGGGCTCAATCTTTCAGAGCTCACACCACATTGTCCCTGAGTTTATGGAGAGCAGATATGTGCTGCTCAGCCGCGCTGTGGCAATGGAAGCTGCGCTGCACTCCTCTGCTGCCGGAGCGCGCGCTTTAATAATGGCCGCCACACACAGCCACCCCCGTCACCAGGATATCGTCCTCTTCGCTCCCGCCGGGCCAGGGACCCGCACCTCTCACCTGCAGGCGTCCGCCGCCCTCCAGAGGTTAAGGAGGATCTTCAGCCGCCGTTACCTGCAGCGCCGTGCCCTGTATCGGAGGAGCGTCCTCCTGGAAGATGGCCGCCGTCACATGCAGGTCTCACCGCACCGCCGACCTTCCTCTCTCACCGACGCTCTCCGGTCACCGCTTCAGCCCTCTCCAGGGGCCAGCAACCTCTGTACCTCCAGGGGTCTCAGCAGCGGTGGGGTATGTATTTATAAAGGGGTCCAATGTGCAGGATGGCAGCAGGATATTGAGGAGCTCTCCCTGAATGCGTCCTTCCTCACCTACTCCATAGCCACGCCTTTCTGGCTGATGTTTTGGTCACTTTTGAATGTTGGTTGTGCTTTCACACTCGTTGTAGCATGAGACTGACTCTACAACCCACACAAGTGGTTCAAGTAGTGCCTCTCATCCAGGATGGCACATCAATGCGAGCTGTGGCAAGAAGGTTTTCTGTGTCTGTCAGCATTGTGTCCAGAGGCTGGAGGCGCTACCAGGAGATAGGCCAGTACACCAGGAGACGTGGAGGGGGCCGTGGGAGAGCAACAACCCAGCAGCAGGACCCCTACCTTAGCCTTTGTGCAAGGAGGAACAGGAGCACTCCCAGAACCCTGCAGAATGACCTCCAGCAGGCCACAAATATGCATGTCTGCACAAAAGGTTAGAAATCAACTCCATGAGGATGGTCTGAGTGCCTGACGTCCACAGGTGGGGGCTGTGCTTACAGCCCAACACCGTGCAGGACACTTGGCATTTGCCCCAGAACACCAGGATTGGCAAATTCGCCACTGGTGCCCTGTGCTCTTGACAGATGAAAGCAGGTTCACACTGAGCACATGTTGCAGACCTGACAGAGTCTGGAGACACCATGGAGAGTGATCTGCTGCCTGCAACATCCTTCAGCATGACCGGTTTGGCAGTGGGTCAGTAATGGTGTGGGGTGGCATTTCTTTGGAGGGCCGCACAGCCCTCCATGTGCTCGCCAGAGGTAGCTTGACTGCCATTGGCCCTGGGTTCCTCCTTATGCAGAACAATGCCAGACATGGCTGGAGTGTGTCAGCAGTTCCTGCAAGATGAAGGCATTGAAGCTATGGACTGGCCCACCCATTCCCCAGACCTGAATCCGATTAAACACATCTGGGACATCATGTCTCGCTCCATCCACCATCGTCACGTTGCACCACAGACTGTCCAGGAGTTGGTGGATGCTTTAATCCAGGTCTGGGAGGAGATCCCTCAGGAGACCATCCGCCGCCTCATCAGGAGCATGCCCAGGCATTATAGGGAGGTCATACAGGCACGTGGAGGCCATGCACACTACTGAGCATCATTTTCTTGTCTTGAGGCATTTCCACTGAAGTTAGATCAGCCTGCAATTTTCCACTTTGATTTTGAGCATCATTCCAACTCCAGACCTCCATCGGAAATTAGTTGTGATTTACATTGATCATTTTTCGGTTTTACTGTTCTCAACGGATTCCACTATATAATGAATAAAGATTTACAACTGGAATATTTCATTCAGTGATATCTAGGATGTGGGATTTTAGTGTTACCTTTATTTTTTGAGCAGTGTATATATAATTTTATATATAAAATCAGAAAAATACAGGCAGCACTGCAAAAATCAAAGTGAAGAACCGTGTCTTTACTGGTCCATTAGCAGCAGCGTTCTGTCACATTTCTCTGCCTTTCTCAAGCCTTATACAGTATATACAACCCCTGGCAAAAATTATGAAATCACCGGCCTTGGAGGATGTTCATTCTGTTTTCCCTATAGTAATGGATATTTCTTGTTGCTAAAACTGTGATTTTTTTTTTTTCTTCACGTTTAACCATTTTTTAAACCCCTCCGATTAGTGCGATTACACAACATACAAGCCTCTGATGGCTCCGGTGATGCACTATACTACTGTAGTGCCGTGTATCATCACTGCCTGTCAGTGTAATACTAACGGCCCCATACACATGAGATAAGTGTTGGCTGAACAGTCATTTGGCAGACGGCCATCTCTCCCGACTTCCCCATACACACAAATATTCCAGTGGTCCGTATGAGAGAGTCGCCTCCAGACTCCTCTAGCGGAGGATTATCTACAGGAAGAGCAAATGGATTAGCCTCTGAAATTCAGGATGCCAGATCCTTCTCTGCCCTGATATCATCTGTCGAGAGGCCCCCAAATTTATTATATAGCCGCCTAAACTCCTGAAATCAGTGATTTCATGTAACTTTACTCTGTTTGGGGGCATTAAAAGGTAACTTATTGGACGCTGCCTCTGGCCCGGCCTAAGAGACCTTTGTACATAGCAGGCCCTTTTCTGGTGTTTTTTCTTGTAATATAGGAAAGCCTAAGGCAAGAAATAATCCCCATAAAACACTGTACATGGAGACTTTGGGATCAGATAATTTCTGATTGCGGTGTTTGTGCAAACAAAAAAGCTTTTATAAAAGCCTCGAATGTCTGTGTGTGAATCAGACCTGAGATCTAACGTGATAGAAGATTCCAGTGTGGGGAAGACGGGAAACCTTCATATAGATGGCCGGTGGGGATGGAGTCCGTGACGGACTCTGGAGAAATATGTTTCTAGAGCCGTAGTAGAAGATGAAGATGTCGTCCTCATCATGAATTAGTTATTTGTCCTGTCACGTGTAATGAATGTGTTGCTAATGTCGATTCCAGTGTCGGTAAATGAGACGAGAATTAGCGTTATGGAAGATGAGTCTATGAGAAACTTATTCAGCTGCCGACTCCGAGGAAGAAACTGCTTGTTGTCTGTGGCCTAAAATATATAGGTTTTACTAGTAGATGTCAAGAAGAAAACTAAATACTGTAAAATAATAAAAATACAACTGCTGCTTGGGTCCCCGCCTGTCTCTGTATTTTCTGGTCAGTCCCAACGATCTTGTGTTTCCTACAGCCAATCAGTTGACAAAGCAGTGAGTAACATAGCCAGTGATTGGGAAAATGGAGGAGATGTCTTAGTCAGCAATTCCAATTATGCTCCAGTCCATACAAGACTAGAAAATAGAACATCTACACATTCTATCTCCTGATGTTTCCCTTACTATCTCCAGTAATTGTATTATTACACAGGATTTTTGTGATGTTACATTGGCTCATCTTCTTCTCATTCAGGTCTCTACAATATCAGATCCTCTCAGTGAAAATCTATAGAAGAAAATTTTCTTGATTTACCCATTAAGGATGGATATGGACAGAGAAAAGATGGCGGAGAGGATATTACACCTCACCCTAGAGATCCTCTTTCGGCTTACTGGAGAGGTGAGAGATTCTGATGACGTCACATTACATCATTCTTATCTATGGGAATAACAGATGGACAGAACTGGAGAGGTTAGGACTCTGGAAATGTCTGTAGTGAGATTTATTATTGTGTCTCTCAATAACCAGGATTACACAGTAGTGAAGAAGACCTCTAGTGAGCACTGTCAGGACCCTGTGTCTGAGGGATGGGGAAGACCTCTGAGTCCAATCATGGGTCCTCCTCCTCACCCCTTAATAAATGAGGACATCAATGACCAGAAGATCCTAGAACTCGCCTACAAGATGATTGAGCTGCTGACTGGAGAGGTAACACTGCTGGGAATGCTGGGACATTATGCAGTAACACTTTGAAGGGATCATGGGGATGACTGTATTATTGTATGTGTCAGGTTCCTATAAGGTGTCAGGATGTCGCAGTCTATTTCTCCATGGAGGAGTTGGAGTATTTAGAAGGACACAAAGATGTATACAAAAACGTCAAGATGGAGGTTCCCCAGCCACTCACTTCTCCAGGTAATACAGGACTTAAATGCACACGGCCTATAATTATATGTATGTAAAGAATGAATTCAGTCACTGTATGTGTTTCCTCTAGATCATTCCAGTAAGAGGACAACACCAGAGAGATGTATCCGTCCTCTTCTTCCACAGGACTGTAAACAAGAAGATCCCAGTGTTCCTCAGGATCATCAGGTAGATGGAGAGAAGGTGTCATGAAATCTTTACAATGTGGCTGTGGAGGTCTTGCATTCAGTCTTGTTTTATCCTCCAGTATTATATTTTTTATACTTGTGTAATGAAAACGGTGGAGATGGCAGGATTAGAGCTGATCATAGATGTGATTTTTGCAATATTTGTTTCAGGGTGAAGATCTGACCCATATTAATACTACAGAAACATATGTGAGGGGTGATGAGTGGCGTAAAGAGGAGATTCCTATTTATGACTACCCAGGTGAGTAGTAACCACTAAATACAGAGAAGTCATAGATTCTTCTCAGGCATCGGCTGTGGCTGCTTTGTTGGTGGTGTAATCCATATCACAATCGTGAGAACACCACTTTGTCACTACACCATAACATTTTCCTCCACTCAAAACTATTCAAATAATTTTGGTCATTTGAAAGCCCTTTTCTATAGAACTTACAACTAGAGATGAGCGGTGTTCGAGTCAAACTGTTCGCCAATTTCAAATTCGAGCTGTTTTGGGCGGTGTTCGAGTCGTTCGACGAACTCGAACAATTTGCTTAAAATTCGGCTGTTCGAGTTTCTGTTCGATAACTGTTCGTTCACCAAAAGCCTAGCTTGATTTGCACATTAAAACTGTTTATCATTGTTAATGGACTGTTTCAGTGTATAGTGGTCGGGGGATAGATCTGTGCTGAAATAACGCCGATCTCCTTTTTTTTTTTTTTTTTTCTTTCCCGCATTTACAGAGGGGCGGTGCAGTCTCTCAGCCTATCAGCAGTGCGCACACACACAGCAATGTGCATGTGATGCACACAAGCAAGGGCATGTGTCATTGGCTGTGTATGTCACATGTCCTTGCCCTATAAGAACCAGCCATTTGCCCCGACGCCACCATTTCCTCGCTGCTGCCGTGGGCGCTATACAGACTAAGAGTATTTTTTTGGAGCAAATTCTTAGAGAGATAGGTTTAGGGAGTCGGGACTAGTTGTAATATCAACCCTTTTCAGGGTAGGTTACAGCAGTTCATAGCACTGTTTGCCAGGCAGGTCTCAGCCAGTGCTGTGCAAGTGTTAAGGCCCCGTCACACACAGCGACGCTGCAGCGATACAGACAACGATGCCGATCGCTGCAGCGTCGCTGTTTAGTCGCTGTGTGGTCGCTGGGGAGCTGTCACACAGAGCGCTCTCCAGCGACCAACGATGCCGAGGTCCCCTGGTAACCAGGGTAAACATCGGGTTACTAAGCGCAGGGCCGCGCTTAGTAACCCGATGTTTACCCTGGTTACCAGTGTAAAATGTAAAATAAAAAACACTACATACTTGCATTCGCGTCCCCCGGCGTCCGCTTCCTGCACTGACTGAGCGCCGGCCCTAACAGCAGAGCGGTGACGTCACCGCTGTGCTGTGCTTTCACTTTCACTTTACGGCGCTCAGTCAGTGTGGGAAGCGGACGCCGGGGGATGCGAAGGTGAGTATGTACTGTTTGTTTTTTTTACATTTTACACTGGTAACCAGGGTAAACATCGGGTTACTAAGCGCGGCCCTGCGCTTAGTAACCCGATGTTTACCCTGGTTACCAGTGAAGACATCGCTGAATCCGTGTCACACACACCGATTCAGCGATGTCAGCGGGACCTCAATGACCAAAAAAAGGTCCAGGCCATTCCGACACGACCAGCGATCTCGCAGCAGGGGCCTGGTCGCTAGTACGTGTCAAACATAGCGAGATCGCTACTGAGGTCGCTGTTGCGTCACAAAACTTGTGACTCAGCAGCGAACTCGCTAGCGATCTCGCTATGTGAGACGGGGCCTTTAGTCACAGCATTTGGTGTAATCTAGCTCAGCCAATCCTTTTGGGCTAGTAGCATTGTCTGATAGTCATCTGAGTAGCCCGCCTGTGAAGCTAGCTACACCGCCTGTGTATCTCAATTTTTACTGCATCTAACCCAGTTAATAGTTTTGGGGTTTTGGGCCTAGGAGAAGTGTCTGCACGTCAGCAGAGTAGCTCGCCTGTGAAACAAACTATACCGCCTGTGTATCTCAATTTTTACTGCATCTAATCCAGTTAATAGTTTTGGGCTTAGTAGCAGTGTTTGCACGTCAGCAGAGTAGCCCGCCTGTGAAGCTAGCTACACCGCCTGTGTATCTCAATTTTTACTGCATCTAATCCAGTTAATAGTTTTGGGGTTTTGGGCCTAGGAGCAGTGTCTGCACGTCAAGCAGAGTAGCCCGCCTGTGAAACAAACTATACCACCTGTGTATCTCAATTTTTACTGCATCTAATCCAGTTAATAGTTTTGGGCCTAGGAGCAGTGTCTGCACATCAGCAGAGTAGCCAGCCTGTGAAACAAACTATACTGCTTGTGGATCTCAATTTTTACTGCATCTAATCCAGTTAATAGTTTTGGGCCTAGGAGCAGTGTCTGCACTGTCCGACGAGCCCTGGTGCAATACGTTATGACGTATAGCCTGAGCCAACGAGCTCAAGAGATGGGGCAAATCATGCTGCAGGAGTGGTCTCAGATCAGGGACCTATGCACCCTTCTGCACAGTTTTGAAATGGCAACAAAGATGTTTAGTGCTGACGATGCCATTATCAGCATGACCATTCCGGTGATTTACATGCTGGAGCACACTTTACACAGTGTTCGGTCAGGTGGTGGAACGAGGAGGAGGAGGAACAGGAGGAGTCGTATGCGGAATGGACCACATCTCCAAGGTCAAGAAGGTTGGCAGCACCAAGGTGGCTGATATTGGAGGCTGGGGGAGAGGGATTACCGAGGGCCCATGGTAGCAGCCAAACTGTTGAGGAAGGTGCAGGAGGTGAGGAAGAAGTGGAGGACGAACTGGCGCTGGGCATGGAAGACTCATCAGATGAGGGAGACCTTGATCAAATTTCTGTTGTGCGAGATTGGGGGGAGAGGGCAGACGAAGGAAGCATGATTCTCACATCGCCACCACCAAGACAACAAGGACTTGGTCCTCCTGGATGCGCAAGACACATGAGTGCCTTTTTGCTGCACTACCTGCAACATGACCCTCGGATTGTCAGAATCCGAAGTAATGCCGACTACTGGGTTGCCACACTCTTTGATCCCTGATACAAAAGCAAATTTGGGGAAATAATTCCTGCCATAGAAAGGGATTCACGCATGCAGGAGTATAAGCAGAGACTGTTACAGAATCCAACATCTGCTTTTCCACAAAACACCAGTGGTGCACGTAGTCAATCTCTGAGTTCTAACTTGCCAACCATGGGACTATCGAGTCATCACTCTAACCGTAACAGTAACATCGTTTCTGGTGGTAACAGCAATTTTTTCCAATCGTTTCAAGATTTTTTTAGACCATCCTTTGCAAGGCCGCAGGAGACAAGAAGTCTGACGCACAGCCAACGCCTAGAAAGGATGGTACAAGAGTATCTCCAAGTTAACATCGATGCCATGACTGTGGAACTGGACCCTTGCTCATTTTGGGCTTCCAATCTTGAAAAATGGCCTGAGCTCGCCACTCACGCCTTGGAGATCTTGTCGTGCCCCGCAGCCAGCGTTCTCTCTGAACGTGTGTTCAGCGCTGCTGGTAGTGGACAGATAAGCGCACGCGGCTGTCCAGTGACAATGTAGACAGACTAACGTTCATCAAGATGAACAAATCCTGGATCCGCAAGGACTTTTCTACCCCTGTGTCATCTTGGGAAGACTAAAAGCTTGATGATTTTTGAAAATCACCTCACCAACCGTTTTAAAAAACTCTGGTGAAATTGATGCCACTTAACTGGTGTCTGTGGCTGAATGTTTTGAAAAAATGGAGACTCTTTTATTTAGTCCCCTTGCTGAGTTTTGCATGACGTTGCCATCATCAATTCCAGGTGGGTGGGGTCGTCTGCAGAGTTGTTTACTCATACTATGGCCTGGGATTCAGAGGTCTGCTCCAAAGCTTCAGTGGTCTGCTAGTCAGCAGAGTAGCCCAGCTACCCACCGCCTGTTTACCTAAGTACTATTTTTTTAATGGCATCTAGCCCAGGAAATCCTTTTGGGCTACTGTTTAGGCACATCAGGGGCTCTGCAAACACAACGTGACGCCCGCAGAGCATTCCATCAAAGTCTGCATTTCAAAACGTCACTACTTCCCTTCCGAACCCCGATGTTTACCCCCACATATGGGGTATCAGCGTACTCAGGAGAAACTGGACAACAACTCTTGGGGTCAAATTTCTCCTGTCACCCTTGGGAAAATAAAAAATTCCGGGCTAAAAAATGATTTTTGAGGGAATAAAAATTATTTTTTATTTTCAAGGATCTGCGTTATAAACTTCTGTAAAGCACCTGGGGGTTTAAAGTGCTCACTATGCATCTAGATAAGTTCCTTGGGGGGTCTAGTTTCCAAAATGGGGTCTTTTGTGGGGGAGCTCCAATGTTTAGGCACACAGGGGCTCTCCAAACACGACATGGTGTCTGCTAACGATTGGAGCTAATTTTCCATTCAAAAAGTCAAATGGCGCGCCTTCCCTTCCGAGCCTTGCCGTGCGCCCAAACAGTGGTTTACCCCCACATGTGAGGTATCGGCGTACTCAGGAGAAATTGCCCAACAAATTTTAGGATCCATTTTATGCTGTTGCCTATGTGAAAATGAAAAAATTGAGGGTAAAAGAATTTTTTTGTGAAAAAAAAGTACTTTTTCATTTTTACGGATCAATTTGTGAAGCACCTGGGGGCTTAAAGTGGTCACTATGCATCTAGATAAGTTCCTTGGGGCGTCTAGTTTCCAAAATGGGGTCACTTGTGGGGGAGCTCCAATATTAAGGCACACGGGGGCTCTCCAAACGCGACATGGAGTCCGCTAAAGATTGGAGCCAATTTTTCATTCAAAAAGTCAAATGGCGCTCCTTCCCTTCCGAGCCCTGCCGTGCGCCCAATCAGTGGTTTACCCCCACATATGAGGTATCAGCTTACTCAGGACAAACTGGACAACAACATTCGTGGTCCAGTTTCTCCTTTTACCCTTGGGAAAATAACAAAATTGTTGCTAAAAGATCATTTTTGTGATTAAAAAGTTAAATGTTCATTTTTTCCTTCCATGTTGCTTCTGCTGCTGTGAAACACCTGAAGGGTTAATAAACTTCTTGAATGTGGTTTTGAGCACCTTGATGGGTGCAGTTTTTAGAATGGTGTCACTTTTGGGTATTTTCAGCCAAATAGAACCCTCAAAATGACTTCAAATGTGAGGTGGTCCCTAAAAAAAATGGTTTTGTAAATGTTGTTGTAAAAATGAGAAATCACTGGTCAAATTTTAACCCTTATAACTTCCTAGCAAAAAAAAATTTGTTTCCAAAATTGTGCTGATGTAAAGTATACATGTGTGAAATGTTATTTATTAACTATTTTGTGTCACATAACTCTCTGGTTTAACAGAATAAAAATTCAAAATGTGAAAATTGCGAAATTTTCGCCAAATTTCCGTTTTTTTCACAAATAAACTCAGAAATTATCAACCTAAATTTACCACTAACATGAAGCCCAATATGTCACGAAAAAACAATCTCAGAATCGCTAGGATCCGTTGAAGTGTTCCTGAGTTATTACCTCATAAAGGGACACTGGTCAGAATTGCAAAAAATGGCCAGGTCATG
The DNA here is from genome assembly GCF_051348905.1 of Ranitomeya variabilis. NCBI lineage: Eukaryota > Metazoa > Chordata > Amphibia > Anura > Dendrobatidae > Ranitomeya > Ranitomeya variabilis. Next base: position 696,346,964 of record NC_135235.1, on the reverse strand, counting down.
AAGGGGTTAAAAAGCGGTCTCCATTGCGTCTTGCAAATCCCCAAGATCTAAATTTAAGACACCTCAGTTGGACACTATTATAAAAAGTTATTTTTGAATGTCTAATATTTCTCCTTGAAACTCATCTGATAGAAAATATTGTCCCTTGTTAAAGGACAGGGTTACCGCCACAATTACTAAAACTTATGGATACCAAATGGGGGAACCCTCCTGGCACCTCTATTGAGGTCTGATATTAACTATTATCACCAAACTTGACTATTAATAATTAATATCCACCTAATAATGCCTCAACGTTATCTTTTCCTTATACTATATACTGAGACAAAACAGTGTAACAATAAAGGATATTTATTACACACACACTGCAGTCTATAACATACATATATATTTATACCCAAACTGGCGACTATAAATAAATAAATAAATATATATATATATATATATATATATATATATATATATATATATATATATATATATATATATATATATATATAAAATATGTGTGTGTGTATATATATATATATATATATATATATATATATATATATGTGTATGTGTATATATATATATATATATATATATATATATATATATATATATTTACACACACACACACACACACACACACACACACACACACACACACACACACACACACACACTACAATTCTAATACGGTAATATCATTACAGTATACAGTGTTATCTCTACAATATCACACAGTAATAACCCACAATAACCAGTAGCATCACAACAATGTGACACAGTAAAAACCCACAATTAACTGTTCAAATCGCCCAAATCAGACATACAATATCAGCCCTCCCACCTATGGCTCATCTATCCCTAAGGCCTAGTAAGTAGAGTGTATAGTATATAGAGTCAGCCATGGCCATGTGTGTCCATCCCAGGAAGCAAGAGGTAAGAGAGGGCTCCAAGCACATGTGTTGTCCCTTTTATGTCCAGCCAAGAAGAGGTGTGTTTAGCCCCAGGTGTGTGGGGATGAGGTCACAAGTCTATTGTCCACTGGCAAAGGTACATCCCCTCAATCCTGATAGCAGCACATGGTGTATGGTGGAGGAGGGGCTGCTTCGCTTTGCTTCTACAATCCCCCTGTTGTCGAGAACATGACAATGACATTTCAGGGAAGTGTTGTACTGGGATTATTTGCCTACTCAACCCCATTTATAACTAGTGACAGTTCAGGATGGAATGAAGCATAATTCTGCACTTAGGTACCTAGACATCATCCACAAGGCCATCAGCTCTTCCCTGCCGTTCACCGTAACCCACATCTCTATCCACAGAGTACACCTTCTTCTTCTTGTCTGGAATCTTATTGCAGTCTTCAGTCCCTGTTCTGGTCTTTAATTGTCAATCTTCAGGTATCGACCTATCTCAAAGCCATCTTTCTCCAGTAGTGACTGGTCAGACTCTGGAACGGCTTCACCCTCACAGTCCATAGGTCAGTCAACATCATCCTGTTTGCACCTGTCACCTTGCCAGACGTCATGTTACTCTCCTATAGCTTGATTCAGCAGGATTTTGAGTATGTCTGGCATGATGAGACTGCTGGGTATCACAGGTTTTTTTTTTCTGGGCCTCGCGGCCTCAGGCCCTACAATCGACTGGACTCAGGCACTGGAATCGACTTTCATCAGACATGCATCAGACACGACTTCCATCAGGCACTTCTCCTGTAATCTTGATTGAAGATCATTGATGAGGTTCCTCTATGAATAGATATGCAGATCTTTACTAGGCAGGTCAGAATTTCTGAAGTAGGGAGTGAGGTCACAGTACGTAAGTTGACTGTGGGAGGAACACCGTCTAATTCTGACATTCAATCCATCCCTTACGAACTTCACCATTGCTAGGGTTAAAGTGGCAAATAACTTAGATGCTGTCCCTAGAGAACCTTGCTCTTTTTTTCCCATTCACACAAAACACAAATTACAATTACATAATGCATATAGAGACTTAAGCTAAAATAGCATGGCTGCTAATGATCCATAATGCACTTGCAGATCATTGATCCATGTACAGTTGGAGTTATCTACTGGCCTTAAATGCATGAACACCTTCACATGAACACACTTACTGAGTTGGTCCATGTACAGGTAGTCCTGCACTTACACCTAAAGTGTCTATATGCACACATATGGAATTACTACACAATAACACGACAATGAATATAACATCAATATATATATATATAAATATATATATATATATATATATATATATATATATATATATATATATACACTCACCGGCCACTTTATTAGGTACACCTGTCCAACTTCTTGTTAACACTTAATTTCTAATCAGCCAATCACATGGCAGCAACTCAGTGCATTTAGGCATGTAGACATGGTCAAGACAATCTCCTGCAGTTCAAACCGAGCATCAGTATGGGGAAGAAAGGTGATTTGAGTGCCTTTGAACGTGGCATGGTTGTTGGTGCCAGAAGGGCTGGTCTGAGTATTTCAGAAACTGCTGATCTACTGGGATTTTCACGCACAACCATCTCTAGGGTTTACAGAGAATGGTCCGAAAAAGAAAAAAAAATCCAGTGAGCGGCAGTTCTGTGGGCGGAAATGCCTTGTTGATGCCAGAGGTCAGAGGAGAATGGGCAGACTGGTTCGAGCTGATAGAAAGGCAACAGTGACTCAAATCGCCACCCGTTACAACCAAGGTAGGCCTAAGAGCATCTCTGAACGCACAGTGCGTCGAACTTTGAGGCAGTTGGGCTACAGCAGCAGAAGACCACACCGGGTACCACTCCTTTCAGCTAAGAACAGGAAACTGAGGCTACAATTTGTACAAGCTCATCGAAATTGGACAGTAGAAAATTGGAAAAACGTTGCTTGGTCTGATGAGTCTCGATTTCTGCTGCGACATTCGGATGGTAGGGTCAGAATTTGGCGTAAACAACATGAAAGCATGGATCCATCCTGCCTTGTATGGAGCATCTTTGGGATGTGCAGCCGACAAATCTGCGGCAACTGTGTGATGCCATCATGTCAATATGGACCAAAATCTCTGAGGAATGCTTCCAGCACCTTGTTGAATCTATGCCACGAAGAATTGAGGCAGTTCTGAAGGCAAAAGGGGGTCCAACCCGTTACTAGCATGGTGTACCTAATAAAGTGGCCGGTGAGTATGTATATATATATATATATAGGATTCAGGGTAAAGGACTGGATTTTTCTTATGTCCTTAACCCCCATCACCGGCTGACTTCCGTGCAGTTGGGTGTCCAGTCTTTTAGTCCTCCTGCAGATCATAATCAGTCCAATATATATAAAAAAATGACAGGACGAAGTGGCGTTAGGTTTTATTACAGTCTCATCCTCATGGCTGAAATCTGAGAGGAGATCACCCGTCTGAACTATCAGCGCTCTGAATGCACAGAATTACACAACAGTTCACCCTGTATCAATGTAATCTGGCCATGTCCCTCCGGCCTGATCAGTTCACAGACGATGACCAGAAATTCATACAGCAAAACATGGAAAACAAAATCTAAACAGTGGGCCTGTAGCTCGCCATTGTAAATGGACGGGGATTCCTCCACAAAATACTAAACTTATAGTTGCCAAAAGGGGGAACTCTCTCTAAACCTCTATTGAGGTCCGATATCAACTATTAAATTGACTACTAATAATTAATATCCACTTAATACCACAGCGTTATCTTTACCTTATACCATACACTAACTATTATCTATTTCTTATACTATATACTAACTGAGACAAGACCGTGTATCAATAAAGGGTACACACACACACACACACGTCTGCAGTTTATAACATACATATATATTTATACCCAAGCTGACGACTATAAAAAAAAAAATATATATATATATATATATATATATATATATATATATATATATATATATATGTGTATATATATATATATGTGTATATATATATATATATATATATACTGTGTATATATATATATATGTGTATATATATATATATATATATATACTGTGTATATATATACTGTGTATATATATGTATATATATACTGTGTATATATATGTATATATATATACTGTGTATATATATATATGTATATATATATATAAATATATATATATAATATATACTAGATGGTGGCCCGATTCTAATGCATAGTACTAGTACGTACTAGATCTAATGCATCGGGTATTCTAGAATATGCATGTCCACGTAGTATATTGCCCAGTGAGGTAGTATACAGCACAGAACCACATAGTATATTGCCCAGTGAGGTAGTATACAGCACAGAACCACATAGTATATTGCCCAGTTGCATAGTATATTGCCCAGTGACGTAGTATATTGCCCAGTGACGTAGTATATTGCCCAGCCACGTAGTATATTGCCCAGTTACATAGTATATTGCCCAGTGACTTAGTATATTGCCCAGTGACGTAGTATATTGCCCAGTGTCGTAGTATATTGCCCAGTGTCGTAGTATATTGCCCAGCCACATAGTACCGTATTTACTCGAGTATAAACCGACCAGAGTATAAGCCGACCCCCCTAATTTTGCCACAAAAAACTGGGAAAACGTACTGACTCGACTATAAGCCTAGGGTAGGAAATGCAGCAGCTACCGGTAAATTTCAAAAATAAAAATAGATATATAAATGCGCCATACAATTCATTATTGCCCGATAGATGCTCCATACAATTCATTATTGCCCCATAGATGCTCCATAATACAATTCATTACTGCCCCATAGATGATCCATACAATTCATTATTGCCCCATAGATGCTCCACACAATTCATTATTGCCCCATAGATGCTCCATACAATTCATTATTGCCCCATAGATGCTTCATACAATTCATTATTGCCCCATAGATGCTCCATACAATTCATTATTGCCCCATAGATGCTCCATACAATTCATTATTGCCCCATAGATGCTCCATGCAATTCATTATTGCCCCATAGATGCTCCATGCAATTCATTATTGCCCCATAGATGCTCCATGCAATTCATTATTGCCCCATAGATGCTCCATGCAATTCATTATTGCCCCATAGATGCTCCATGCAATTCATTATTGCCCCATAGATGCTCCATGCAATTCATTATTGCCCCATAGATGCTCCATACAATTCATTATTGCCCCATAGATGCTCCATACAATTCATTATTGCCCCATAGATGTCCATACAATTCATTATTGCCCCATAGATGGTCCATACAATTCATTATTGCCCCATAGATGGTCCATACAATTCATTATTGCCCCATAGATGCTCCATACAATTCATTATTGCCCCATAGATGCTCCATACAATTCATTGCCTTTTAGATGCTCCATACAATTCATTATTGCCCCATAGATGCTCCATACAATTCATTATTGCCCCATAGATGCTCCAAATAAAACTGTGCCACATTTAATGCTGCTGCTGCTGTAATAAAAAAAAAAAAGTGACATACTCGCCTCTCTTGCTGCCCGCTGCTCCTCGGCGTCCCGTCTCTCCGCACTGACTGTTCAGGCAGAGGGCGGCGCGCACACTAGTACGTCATCGCGCCCTCTGACCTCAACAGTCACAGCAAGAGGACGGGAAGACAGAGCGGCGCCCGGCGGGTGGAACGAGGGAAGGTAAATATGAAATACTTACCTGCTCCGGCGCGGTCCCTGGCTCCTTCTCCCGGACAGATGGTGTCCGGGCACGGCAGCTTCTAACTCTGTCAGCGGTCACTTGTACCGCTCATTACAAGGAATGAATATACGGCTCCACCCCTATGGGGGTGGAGTCCATATTCATTACTTTAATGAGCGGCATCATGTGACCGCTGAACAGAGGAAGAGCTACGGCACCCGAAGACCGTGGGACATGAGGGGACCACATCAGGAATGCCAGGAGTAGGTGAGTATGTGACAGCCTCTCTCCCCCTCACCCACCGCCGACCATGACTCGAGTATAAGCCGAGAGGGGCACTTTCAGCCCAAAAATTTGGGCTGAAAATCTCGGCTTATACTCGAGTATATACGGTATATTGCCCAGCCACGTAGTATATTGCCCAGTGACGTAGTATATTGCCCAGTGACGTAGTATACAGCACAGAGCCACGTAGTATATTGCCCAGTGACGTAGTATACAGCACAGAGCCACGTAGTATATAGCACAGAGCCACGTACTATATTGCCCAGCCACGTAGTATATTGCCCAGCCACGTATGTCACAGGTTAAAAAATAAACATATACTCACCTTCCGAGGGGCCCCTTGTAGTTCTGTCGCCTGTGTTCGGTTCAGGCTGCAGCTTCCGGTCCGAGGGTGTGATGACGTCGCGGTCACATGACCGTGACATCACAGCAGGTCCTTCTCGCGCAGGCGCACAGGGCCTGCGATGACGTCACGGTCACATGACCGTGACGTCACGGCAGGTCCTGACGTCGCGGTCACATGACTGTATCAGAGGAGAACAAGGCTGTATATGACAGCTGCTGGCAATATGCTTTGAGCTTTAGTAGGGTGTGGTGCTTTCTAATTGGCTGAAGCAGGGAGCAGATTACTACAGCTGGATAGCACACATACCCAAACTGCCAGACTCTGGATGGTATTACAGGCACCCTAATCTTAGTGGCTGGATAGAAGCTGTGCCACCCATAGCTTCTGGTTCCAACGTCTCCTCAATCACCAGCGCTGCCTGCAGAATGAATAAGGCTGAGCCTGGTGATAGAAGCAGATGGCACGGGAGCATATCCCAGAGAATACGGGACGCAACATTTGCACAAGCCTTAATATTACACAATGGCAGAAAACCAGAGCAGTAGAAATCCCCATAAAGTGACTCCATTTTGGAGATTATATCCCTCAGTGAATTAATCTATAGGACTATTTTGACTCCACAGGCACATTCTGGAAATTAGCAGGCAGTGGATGTTGGAAAGTAAAAATTTAAAATATACCATTTTATTACCCAACACACAGTGCCCAGATTGTGCTCCAGGAGACACCCACAATGCAATTTAAGTGGGTTCTTCTTACTATAGTAATGGCAAATACATGGATGCTAAATGTAGTTTGGGCCCATTGCAAGGCTCAGAAGCGAGGGGAAGATTTGACTTTGGCAGATGGGATATTGCTGGATTGGTTTATGGAAACCATGTTACTTTTCAAGAGCCTTTGAGCAACTAATGTGGAAACCTCTGTGTCACATGGATACCGCAACAAAGAGGGGCCAAATGATCATGGCTTCTGGTTTCACAAACTCCTACACTGGTTAAAAGTACATCACCATCTTATTAAATCATGCAGTTTCATTGCTTAATTTATTCAGTTGAAGCTCCTGGAGCTTTCCTATCTGGATTGTAGCAGCTGTTCAGTTTCTGCCACTTCCCTCTACTATGTATGCTCACCTCTGTCACTTAGGAGTGCCAGTGTTAGCTTTTACTGCCTGGGGTGGAGTTGCAGATGTGGTTGAAGTTGGCGGTTTGATCAGAAGATCGTTCCTTGTAGTTTTGTTTGCGTGCGCATCCCCATCTTCTCCTATTTGGTTTCTCCTTTCTTTATAGGGAACCTGTCATCAGTTTTGGCCGATATAAGTTATGACCATCACCTTTCAGGGCGGATATACAGCATTCTATAATGCTGTATATCAGACCCCAACCCAACCTGTAAGAGCAGGAAAATAACTTTTATTATACTCACCTGTGGGGTGGTCCGGTCTGAGGGGTGTTGCTCTTCTTGGTCTGGCGCCTCTCATCTTCATGTGATACCGTCCTCCTGCTTACTTTGTGTCGTGCTCCTGCGCATGCTTACTTCTCTGGTCTGTTGACGGCAGAGCAAAGTAGTGCAGTGTCCAGGGGCTGGGAAAGGTCAAAGAGCTCTGATGCCTGCGAACTGGAGTACTTTGTTCTGCCCTCAACAGGGCAGAGAAGTACGCATGAGCGCGATGCTGAGGAGATTGTGTGGATGACGCAGGGCTGCATCCTCCACACGAAGCAAGAAGGAGGACGGCATCACATGAAGATGGGAGGCGCCGGACTAAGACCAGTGACACCCCTCGGACCAGACCATTCCGCAGGTGAGTATAATAAAAGTTATTTTTATTCTCTTTCAGGTCAGGTTGGAGGCAGATATCAGCATCATAAAATTCTGTATATCATCCCTGAAAGGTGGTGGCCGTAACTTATATCAACCAAAACTGATGACAGGTTTCCTTTAACTGTCATATGTTCCCTTCTGTTGTTTTGTGAGTGTATTTTATGCAGCTCTGGCAAAAATTAAGAGACCACTGCAAAACGTTCAGTTTGTCTGATTTTTCTCTTTATAGGTATATTTTTGAGTTTAATGTAAATTGTTCTTTTAGTCTATAAACTTCTTACAACATGTCTCCGAATTTCCAAGCAATAAATGTTGTATTTTTTTTCTGACAAAGAAAATTGGTCAAAATTAAAAACAAACAGTGCTTTCAAACCTCAAATAACGCAAAGAAAATAAGTTCATAATCATTTAGAAACAACAATACTAATGTTTTAATTCAGGAAGAGTTCAGAAATCAATATATTGTGGAATAACCATGATTTTTAATCACAACTTTTATGCGTCTTTGCATGCTTTCCACCAGACTTTCACACTACTTCTGGCACAAAAATATAAGCAGTTCTTTTGTTTGATGGCTTGTGAATATCCATCATCCTCTTGATTACATTCCAGAGGTTTTCAATGGGGTTCAGGTCTGGAGATTGGGCTGCCCATGACAGGGTTTTGATGTGATGGTCTCTTAATTTTTGCCAAAGCTGTATGATTGTTGTTTTCATTTATCCCTGTTTGTTTACCCCTTGGTTGTCTGGTTAATGCATTCCTATACACTTCAGTTTCCACCCTCCCTGGGGGATAGAAGGTACAAAAGCGGTTAATTTAGGTGCTTAGTAAGGTACGTGATCTCGGAATCTCCACCTTCTGGAGTAATGCAGAGGACAGGGACAGACCAGGGTGCGCCTAGTTCTAGTGACCTGGTTAGCACCCACAGTTCCTAGGAATTGCTTGACATTATTTTTCCACTGACAGATGATAAACTTGAATGGGGACTTGTTTTTTTAGATGGATAGAAGTTTATATTACTATTTTTTTTCCCTCTCCCATGAGAGCACCATCTGAGAGAGGGTATCCGCCCACCAGGACAGGAAACCTACTGAATAAAAAGGCCGTACCTCTCCTTCGCATCAGTTCGGTGTCCTGTCCTCGTGGGAGCCTACAGAAGCAAGTGGTACACTTACCCAGGAGGGTGTGCGGGAATTCACGCGCAACGCCATGCAGGAGGAGACCACTTGGGTAAATGTCTCCTGCCTGCACGGGTCCTGGGCAAGGGAGATCTACATAGCTCTTATCATAAGAGGCTTTACCCGGAGTGTATTCAGCAGACAATCTCAGATTAGACACCTGGGTTTTAATGGATCTTAAGTCCATCATCAGATCAGAGGTCCAGGAGTCCTTAAAGGACCTGATGGGGCAAAAAGGGAAAGGGAAAGGGAAGCCAGAGCCACTGAATTCAAGAGTCTGAGGGATCAGTGCAGCTTGGGGAGAGTTCGGACCTGGATTCATCCTCCTCTTCCGAGGAGGAGGAGGATACGGGGGATAGGCCCTTCTTCCCAGCAGAAGATACTGACAAACTGGTTAGAGCCATAAGGTCCACTTTGGGCATCTCGGATCCTAAGTCAACCAAGTGAGTTCAGGACATTATGTTTGGGGGCTTGGATCAGAGGAAGAGACATTCTTTTCCAGTTAATGAGAACATCAAATGCTCATCAACAAGGAATGGAAGAAGCCAGAGAGGAAAGGGCCACTACCATCTTCTTGAAAAGGAGATACCCTTTTGAAGAAGAGGAGGCAGTCTTATGGGAGAAAAACCCAAAGATTGACATTGCAGGGGTTAAATCAGTTAAGAAATCAACATTGCCCTTTGAAGACCTGGGGAGTCTAAGAGATCCTTTAGACTAAAAGGCTGATACCTTTCTAAAGCAGGCATGGGAGTATTCGGTAGGTACATTAAATGCGGCAATAGCAGCAACCTGACGGCAAGATCATTGAAAGTGTGGCTACAGCAATGACCGTCTGAGAGACAATACCCCAAGTTAAGAGATTCTGGCAGATCTTCCTCTGTTGCAGGAAGCAGCTTCCTTTCTGGCCGATGCCTTGGTGGACTCCGGTTAGCAGCAAGATCAGCAAACCTCTCTAACACTGTTCGGAGAGCTCTATGGCTCAAAAGCTCGCCGGTGGATGCTCAGTCCAAGACTAGGCTGTGCTCAATTCCATGTGAAGGAAAATATCTTTTTAGTCAAGATTTGGACAATATTCTTGATAAGGCAGCAAACAAGAAGAAGGGTTTCCCTACTGTATCACATTCACAATTTAAATGTTCCTTTTGGAGGAGAAGATATGGCAGGAGCAAACCACCCAAGGAACAGGATGACTGTAGAGATAAGAAGCCAAAGAACAAAGGTTTCATGTTTGGGGGTTCCTCGTCAAGGAACCAAAAATCCTCCAAGTGATGGGTGGAAGGCTGTCCCACTTCTGAACTGCCTGGGAGAAGATCTCGGCCAATGTCTGGGTGCTCAGTATACTAAAATCAGGACTGAAACTAGAGTTCGCATATATCCCAAGGCACATAAGGATCTCATCCCCCAGATCCTGGAAGGAACAACAGGCCCTGGAAGCAGAGGTGCTGCTCTTGCTACAAAAGAGGGTGCTAGTGGAGGTGCCCATTCAGGAGCAGGGGAGGGGATTTTATTTTCCCCTGTTTTTGATAAAGAAACCAGACCTGTCATACAGGACTATCATCAATCTGTGTGGCCGTAATAGTTTACTGGTCTACAGACCATTCAAGATGGAGTCCATAAACTCAGCAATCAAGATCTTTTTCCTGGTCTGTTATAGGAGTGTCTTAGACCTAAAAGATGCATATTACCATGTCCCCATTCACCAGGAAGACCAGCAATTCCTAAGAGTACATAGTGAAAAAGTCCAGCACCAAAATGTTGCACTCCAACAAACTTTATTCCTTCTTTGTCAAGGAAGTAATGGGACAGACAATATCAGAAAAATTTCGAATGAAGCGTCTGTAGAAATTTGCAAAACCAATAAAACGTTGGACCTCCTTAATGTTCTTGGGCAAAGGCCAGTCAAGGATAGCCTGAATCTTACCAGATTCCATGTTCAGCCCCTGGGGAGAGATGATATAACCTAAGAACTGTATCTCAGAACGATGGAACTCGCATTTCTCCAGCTTAATATACAGATGGTTCTCTTTCAGACGTCTTAAAACAGTTTTGACATGTTCTTCATGTTCCTGTAGAGTCAGAAAAGATTAGTATATCGTCCAAATAGGTCATCACAAACTGGTCCAACAAATCTCTGAAAATGTCATTAGCAAGGTGTTGAAACGTTGCAGGGGTGTTACAAAGCCCAAAGGGCATCACAAGATATTCAAAGTGTCCATACCGTAATGTGAATGCTGTCTTCCACTCATCCACTGGACGAATACGCACCAAATTATAAGCCCCACGAAGATCCAGTTTAGAGAACACCTTAGCATGGCGGACTCTTTCCAGTAATTTGGGAATCAGAGGCAAAGGGTAACAGTTTCGTATGGTTACCTTATTGGGTTCCCGATAGTCAACACAGGGTCTCAGGGTCCCATCCTTCTTTTTTACAAAAAATATAGGTGCCCCTGCTGGTGAGGATGAAGCCTTTGGCCAGATTTTCATCAATATACTCCTTTAAGGCTTGAAGCTCACGTGCCGCCAAAGGGTATATGTTACCAAAAGGAATAGCTGCCCCAGGAAGCAGTTCAATGGGACAGTCATAATGCCTGTGTGGAGGAAACTGATCTGCATTCTTCTTGTCACAGATGTCAGAACTCTTTATATGCTGAAGGTAAAGTAAATACCTGTACAGGTGGTTCCGTAGCCGTGGACTCAGGGACAGCTTCTGTTAACGCTGAGTTGCTCCTTGTTGGAAAGATAATCTCCTTGGTCTCCCAGTTGATAATTGGGTTCTGAGAATGCAACCAAGGAATGCCTAAGATCACAGGAAAATGAGAAGAAATCGGCAAGAAAGTAAGTTGCTCCTGATGATTAGGCTCCAACAAAATTTCAAGGGGTACGGTCTCCTGATCCACAGGCCCTGAGATTAAAGGTGACCCATCCACTGTTTCCATGGTAATTGGAGAGGCTCTTTGCTGAATTTTAATACCATGTTCCTTGGAAAATGCGATATCCATGAAATTGCAACCTGCACCAGAGTCAATCATAGCTGCACTGGAAATCCACTGTCCTGAACACAGGATCTTAATAGGGAGAGAACAGTGAGAGTTCTTCTCCTTCAGCTCCTTGGGGAGTGAAGTCATAGAAAGTAAATGGAATACAGCGTTTAAAGGCAGGCTACTTTCAGAGATGTCAGACTCATCATCACAGTTGTCATATTCCCCTACTGCTGCTAGCACCTTGTTAGGCCGCTTGGGACACTTGGGACAGTTAATTAAAAAATGGTCAGACTGCCACAGTAGAAACATAGACTTTCGCGAAGGCGATGCTCCCGGCACTCATTAATCTCGCGCCTCTGAATGGAATCAATTTGCATGGGCACCTCCTCCACCTCCCGAGAGGTTTTATCTGCAGGCTCTTTGGAAGGAAGGGCAAAGTTAGAAATACGGTTATATGCAGCAAAATTCTCCTGCCTACGCTCAGTAAGGCGAATGTCTATGTGCACACAATGCTGTATAAATGTCTCTAGCTATTGTGGTGACTCAGAGCGAGCTAGTTCATCTTTTACAATACTAGACAGACCCCTTTTAAAAATAGGCATTTGTGCATACCTGTCCCAATTGGTATCTACCGCTAATCTCCTGAATTCAGTGGCATACTCAATAACAGAACGTTTAGCCTGGCGTAAAGACAATAAAGCAGATTCAGCGGTTGCACGGCGATTAGGATCATCAAAAATTAATGCCATAGTGGCCAAGAAATCATCCAAGTTATTTAACCGTGGGTCACGAGACTCAATCATTGGATTCGCCCAGGCAAGCGCTCGTGAGGTCAGCAGCATTATTACACACAATACTTTGGATCTATCAGTAGAAAAACGGTCAGCATGCACATCAAAATATAGCATACATTGATTCGCAAAGCCACGAAATTTGTCGCGATCACCATTAACCCCTTCACCCCCAAGGGTGGTTTGCACGTTAATGACCGGGCCAATTTTTACAATTCTGACCACTGTCCCTTTATGAGGTTATAACTCTGGAACGCTTCAACGGATCCCAGTGATTCTGACAATGTTTTCTCGTGACATATTGTACTTCATGATAGTGGTAAAAATTCTGTGATAGTACCTGCGTTTATTTGTGAAAAAAACGGAAATTTGGCGAAAATTTTGAAAATTTTGCAATTTTCCAACTTTGAATTTTTATGCAATTAAATCACAGAGATATGTCACACAAAATACTTAATAAGTAACATTTCCCACATGTCTACTTTACATCAGCACAATTTTGGAACCAAAATTTTTTTTTGTTTGGGAGTTATAAGGGTTAAAAGTTGACCAGCAATTTCTCATTTTTACAGCACCATTTTTTTTTAGGGACCACATCTCATTTGAAGTCATTTTGAGGGGTCTATATGATAGAAAATACCCAAGTGTGACACCATTCTAAAAACTGCACCCCTCAAGGTGCTCAAAACCATATTCAAGAAGTTTATTAACCCTTCTGGTGCTTCACAGGAATTTTTGGGATGTTTAAATAAAAATGAACATTTAACTTTTTTTCACAAAAAATTTACTTCAGCTCCAATTTGTTTTATATTACCAAGGGTAACAGGAGAAAATGGACCCCAAAAGTTGTTGTACAATTTGTCCTGAGTACTCCGATACCCCATATGTGGGGGTAAACCACTGTTTGGGCGCATGACAGAGCTCGGAAGCGAAGGAGCGCCATTTGACTTTTCAATGCAAAATTGACTGGAATTGAGATGGGACGCCATGTTGCGTTTGGGGAGCCCCTGATGTGCCTAAACATTGAAACCCCCCACAAGTGACACCATTTTGGAAAGTAGACCCCCTAAGGAACTTATCTAGAGGTGTGGTGAGCACTTTGACCCACCAAGTGCTTCACAGAAGTTTATAATGCAGAACCGTAAAAATAAAAAATCATATTTTTTCACAAAAATTATGTTTTCACCCCCAATTTTTTATTTTCCCAAGGGTAAGAGAAGAAATTGGACCCCAAAAGTTGTTGTACAATTTGTCCTGAGTACGCTGATACCCCATATGTGGGGGTAAACCACTGTTTGGGCGCATGGGAGACCTCGGAAGGGAAGGAGCGCCGTTTGACTTTTCAATGCAAAATTGACAGGAATTGAGATGGGACGCCATGTTGCGTTTGGGGAGCCCCTGATGTGCCTAAACATTGAAACCCCCCACAAGTGACACCATTTTGTAAAGTAGACCCCCTAAGGAACTTATCTAGAGGTGTGGTGAGCACTTTGACCCACCAAGTGCTTCACAGAAGTTTATAATGCAGAACCGTAAAAATAAAACAAAAATTTTTTCCCACAAAAATTATTTTTTTAGCCCCCAGTTTTGTATTTTCCCAAGGGTAGCAGGAGAAATTGGACCCCAAAATTTGTTGTCCAAGTTGTCCTGAGTGCGATGATACACCATATGTGGGGAGAACCACTGTTTGGGCGCATGGGCGGGCTCGGAAAGGAAGGAGCGTCATTTGGAATGCAGACTTAGATGGAATGGTCTGCAGGTGTCACATTGCGTTTGCAGAGCCCCTAATGTACCTAAACAGTAGAAACCCCCCACAAGTGACACCATTTTGGAAAGTAGACCCCCTAAGGAACTTATCTAGATGTGTGGTGAGCGCTTTGACCCACCAAGGGCTTCACAGAAGTTTATAATGCAGAGCCGTAAAAATAAAACAAAATTTTTTTCCCACAAAAATTATTTTTTAGCCCCCAGTTTTGTATTTTCCCGAGGGTAACAGGAGAAATTGGACCCCAAAAGTTGTTGTCCAATTTGTCCTGAGTGCGCTGATACCCCATATGTGGGGGGGAACCACCGTTTGGACGCATGGAAGGGCTCGGAAGGGAAGGAGCGCCATTTGGAATGCAGACTTAGATGGAATGGTCTGCAGGCGTCACATTGCGTTTGCAGAGCCCCTAATGTACCTAAACAGTAGAAGCCCCGCACAAGTGACCCCATTTTGGAAACTAGACCCCCCAAGGAACTTATCTAGATGTGTTGTAAGAACTTTGAGCCCCCAAGTGTTTCACTACAGTTTATAACGCAGAGCCGTGAAAATAAAAAATCCTTTTTTTTCCCACAAAAATTATTTTTTAGCCCCCAGTTTTGTATTTTCCCAGGGGTAACAGGAGAAATTGGACCCCAAAGGTTGTTGTCCTATTTGTCCTGAGTACGCTGATACCCCATATGTTGGGGTAAACCCCTGTTTGGGCACACGGGAGAGCTCGGAAGGGAAGGAGCACTGTTTTACTTTTTCAACGCAGAATTGGCTGGAATTGAGATCGGACACCATGTCGCGTTTGGAGAGCCCCTGATGTGCCGAAACAGTGGAAAACCCCCAATTATAACTGAAACCCTAATCCAAACACACCCCTAATCCCAACAGTAACCCTAACCACACCTCTAACCCTGACACACCCCTAAATCTAATCCCAACCCTATTCCCAACCGTAAATGTAATCTAAACCCTAACCGTAACTTTAGCCCCAACCCTAACCCTAACTTTAGCCCCAACCCTAACTGTAGCCTTAACCCTAGCCCCAACCCTAGCCCCAACCCTAACCCTAGCCCTAATGGGAAAATGGAAATAAATACATTTTTTTTATTTTTCCCTAACTAAGGGGGTGATGAAGGGGGGTTTGATTTACTTTTATAGCGAGTTTTTTAGCGGATTTTTATGATTGGCAGCCGTCACACACTGAAAGACGCTTTTTATTGCAAAAAATATTTTTTGCGTTACCACATTTTGAGAGCTATAAATTTTCCATATTTTGTTCCACAGAGTCATGTGAGGTCTTGTTTTTTGCGGGACGAGTTGACGTTTTTATTGGTAACATTTTTGGGCACGTCACATTTTTTGATCGCTTTTTATTCCGATTTTTGTGAGGCAGAATGACCAAAAACCAGCTATTCATGAATTTCTTTTGGGGGAGGCGTTTATACCGTTCTGCGTTTGGTAAAATTTATAAAGCAGTTTTATTCTTCGGGTCAGTACGATTACAGCGATACCTCATTTATATTATTTTTTTATGTTTTGGCGCTTTTATACGATAAAAACTATTTTATGGAAAAAATAATTATTTTTGCATCGCTTTATTCTCAGGACTATAACTTTTTTATTTTTTTGCTGATCATGCTATATGGTGGCTCGTTATTTGCGGGACAGCGGTACCATGGTTATTTATATCTGTCTTTTTGATCGCGTGTTATTCCACTTTTTGTTCGGCGGTATGATAATAAAGCGTTGTTTTTTGCCTTGTTTTTTTTTTTTTTCTTACGGTGTTTACTGAAGGGGTTAACTAGTGGGCCAGTTTTATAGGTCGGGTCGTTACGGACGCGGGGATACTAAATATGTGTACTTTTATTGTTTTTTTTTATTATTTAGATAAAGAAATGTATTTATGGGAATAATATTTTTTTTTTTTTTCATTATTTTGGAATATTTTTTTTTATTTTTTTGTACACATTTGGAAATTTTTTTTTTTACTTTTTTACTTTGCCCCAGGGGGGGACATCACAGATCGGTGATCTGTCAGTTTGCATAGCACTCTGACAGATCACCGATCTGAGAGAAGTGCAGGCTGCTTCACAGTGCCTGCTCTGAGCAGGCTTCTGTGAAGCCACCTCCCTCCCTGCAGGACCCGGATCCGTGGCCATCTTGGATCCGGGTCTGGAGCAGGCAGGGAGGGAGGTAAGACCCTCGCAGCAACGCGATCACATCGCGTTGCTGCGGGGGGCTCAGGGAAGCCCGCAGGGAGCCCCCTCCCTGCGCGATGCTTCCCTGCACCGCCGGCACATCGCGATCATGTTTGATCGCGGTGTGCCGGGGGTTAATGTGCCGGGAGCGGTCCGTGACCGCTCCTGGCACATAGTGCCGGATGTCAGCTGCGATAGGCAGCTGACACCCGGCCGCGATCGGCCGCGCTCCCCCCGTGAGCGCCGCCGATCGCGCTGGACGTACTATCCCGTCCGTGGTCATGGGGGCCCACCCCACCTCGACGGGATAGTACGTCCGATGTCAGAAAGGG
This sequence comes from Ranitomeya variabilis, assembly GCF_051348905.1. Classification (NCBI taxonomy): domain Eukaryota; kingdom Metazoa; phylum Chordata; class Amphibia; order Anura; family Dendrobatidae; genus Ranitomeya; species Ranitomeya variabilis. The sequence goes on along the minus strand of NC_135235.1, from coordinate 696,329,646 downwards.
GTTAAATCTGAATGGGGGCAACTTAGGTAGGCTAGCTGGTGGCAGTTTTTCTGAGGGTAAAGTCGCTTGTGCAGCTATTTGCCTGCTTATGTCCTGAAAAGCCCGTCCATACTGGGACTCTATTCCCGCAAGTTTGTTTTCCTGGGCTGCCATGCGATTGCTTAAGTCCTGCAAAGTTTGTCCAAACACTTGTTGATTGTGTTCAAAGCTTCCAAACTTCTTTTGCAGACCTTCCACATCTTTCTGCAGTGATCTAATTATGGAAAACACCTGCTCTAATCTGCTTTCTGCAGTCATTGTTCCAGCAGTCTCCTCTTTTCTGGCTAGAGTATCCTGTCATAATTATAGGGGATAACTCAGGAGACTCTTTGCATGGAACAAGACAACTACAGGACACAGTTTTATAAGTGGTAAAGTGTTATGACCTGGTGGTTAAGGAACCTCATGAGTTGTGACCTAGTGGTTAAGGAACCACATGAGTTGTGACGTAGTGGTTAAGGAACCACACGAGACAAGCTCTGGGGAGGTGGGAACTATACAGACCGCAGTCCCTGATCCTAACACCAACACTAGCAGTAGCTGTGGGATGTTCCTGTCACTCCCTAGACACCTCATCACAGCCGGAGATCTAACTACCCCTAAAGGTAGAAAAGGAAAGCTAACTTGCCTCAGAGAATTTCCCCAAAGGAAAGACAGCCCCCCACAAATAATGACTGTGAGTGGAGAGGGAAATGACATACACAGAAATGAAATCAGAATTCAGCAAAGGAGGCCACGACTAACTAAATAGACAGAACAGAATAGGATACTGTGCGGTCAGTATTAAAAGCTAAAAAGCCAAGCAGAGATTGCAAAAACTCCACACCGGACTAACGGTGTGGAGGGCAAATCTGCTTCCCCAGAGCTTCCAGCTAAACTGAATAAATCATACTGATAAGCTGGACAAAAACAAGCACCAAATGAACTGAAGGATTATGTCCACAACCAGTGGACAACAAGAGCAAACATGGACTTAGCTTTGCAGAAATGGACAGACTATCAGAGAAATCCAAGGAGAGATCTGACTCCAACCAAATAACATTGACAGCTGGCACGGACTAAAGACCAGAGCCAGACTAAATACAAATCCAAGAGAGGCGATCAGTGGATACAGCTGCAATGCGAAGTCCAAAGAGCAGCAGTTCCACTTAAGACCACAGGAGGGAGCCCAAGGACCGAATTCACAAAAATACCGTTTACAGCCACCGGAGGGAGCCCAAGAACGGAATTCACAACAGTAAAGTCTATATTGTCACACGGTGATTCAAACAGGTGCAGAGAGAAACTGAAGTCCACAACACTTGGTGTGTCATGATTTCCCCAATGGCAGGGGAATCAAAAATAACGAACGGACTAGCTCTCGGGTGATGGGAACTAAAGTGACCGTGACCTGAACCTGACACAACACTGGAAGTAGCCGGGGAGTGTTTCCTACGATGCCCTAGACACCACGCGCCAGCCGGAGATCTAACTACCCCTATCAGAGGAATATACAGGCCTGCCTTACCTCCAGAGATGAACCCCAAAAGGAGATAGCAGCCCCCCACAAATATTGACGGTGAGTCAAGAGGAAAAGACATACGTAGGATGAACAGCAGATTTAGCACAGTGAGGTCCGCTTTCTAGATAGCAGAAGTACAGGAAAAAGTTACTTCACGGTCAACTTCAAAACACTACTCAAAAACACCATCCTGAAATTACTTTAAAACTCCAGTGACAACTCATGCCACTGGAGTGGCAATTTCAGTCCACGAGAGCTTCCAGCTACAGAGAGTCACATTGCAGATAGCTGGACAAAAATAGCATAAACAAGAAACAAAATTCAACTTAGCTGAACAGGAGCTTGAGGCAGGAGAATGCAACAGAATGCTACTGATACATTGTTGGCCGGCATAGGACCAGCAGCCAAGCAGCCTTAAATAGGAAACTCCCCTAATGGGTGGCAACAGGTGATCAAGGATAGAAGGCAAATAAGTGGCACTACCATAAAACACCACCGGGGGAGCCCACAAACAGAATTCACAACAGTACCCCCCCCTTAAGGAGGGGGCACCGAACCCTCACCAGAACCACCAGGGCGATCTGGATGAGCACTATGAAATTCACGAACCAAATCAGGAGCATGAACATCAGATGCTGTCACCCAAGAATTATCCTCCTGACCATAGCCCTTCCACTTAACCAGATACTGAAGCTTCCGTCTGGAAACACGGGAGTCCAAGATCTTTTCCACCACATACTCCAATTCACCCTCAACCAGCACAGGAGCAGGAGGATCAGCAGAAGGAACAACCGGCACCTCATACCTCCGCAATAATGACCGATGAAAAACATTATGAATAGTAAAAGATGCTGGGAGATCCAAACGAAAGGACACAGGATTGAGAACCTCCAGAATCCTATAAGGGCCGATAAACCGAGGCTTAAACTTAGGAGACGAGACCTTCATAGGAACAAATCGAGAAGACAACCAAACCAGGTCCCCAACACAAAGACGAGGACCAACACGCCGATGACGATTAGTGAACTGTTGAGTCTTCTCCTGGGACAACTTCAGATTGTCCACAACCTGTCCCCAAATCTGATGTATTCTATCAACCACAGCATCTACTCCAGGACAATCCGAAGACTCCAATTGACCGGACGAAAAGCGAGGGTGAAACCCTGAATTACAAAAAAATGGAGAAACCAAAGTGGCAGAACTAGCCCGATTGTTAAGGGCAAACTCTGCCAATGGCAAAAAATCAAGCCAATCGTCCTGATCAGCGGACACAAAACACCTCAAGTAAGTCTCCAAGGTCTGATTAGTACGCTCAGTCTGGCCATTAGTCTGAGGATGGAATGCAGACGAAAAAGACAAGTCGATGCCCATCCTGGCACAGAACGCCCGCCAAAATCTAGACACAAACTGAGTGCCCCTGTCAGACACTATATTCTCAGGAATACCATGCAAACGCACCACATTCTGAAAAAATAGAGGGACCAGCTCAGAGGAGGAGGGCAATTTGGGCAAAGGTACCAAGTGAACCATCTTGGAAAAACGGTCACACACCACCCAGATGACGGACATCCTACGAGAAACAGGAAGGTCAGAAATAAAGTCCATAGAGATGTGCGTCCAAGGCCTCTTAGGAATAGGCAAGGGCAACAACAACCCGCTGGCCCGGGAACAACAGGGCTTAGCCCGAGCACAAACATCACAAGACTGCACAAAAATACGCACATCTCGAGACAAGGAAGGCCACCAGAAGGACCTAGACACCAGATCCCTGGTGCCAAAAATTCCAGGATGACCTGCCAACGCGGAAGAGTGAACCTCCGAAATAACTCTACTGGTCCAGTCATCAGGGACAAACAGTCTACCAGGCGGACAGCGATCAGGCCTATCCACCTGAAACTCCTGCAAAGAGCGCCGCAGGTCTGGGGAGACAGCTGACAATATCACCCCATCCTTCAGGATGCCAGTAGGTTCGGAATCACCAGGCGAGTCAGGCTCAAAACTCCTAGAGAGGGCATCCGCCCTCACATTCTTAGACCCAGGCAGATATGAAACCACAAAGTTAAATCGAGAGAAAAACAACGACCAGCGCGCCTGTCTAGGATTCAGACGCCTGGCTGACTCAAGATAAATTAGATTCTTGTGGTCAGTCAAGACCACCACCTGGTGTCTAGCACCCTCAAGCCAATGACGCCACTCCTCAAATGCCCACTTCATGGCCAAAAGCTCCCGATTTCCAACATCATAATTTCGCTCAGCGGGCGAAAACTTTCGAGAGAAAAACGCACATGGTCTCATCACTGAGCAGTCAGGACCTTTCTGCGACAAAACTGCACCTGCTCCGATCTCGGAAGCATCTACTTCAACCTGGAACGGGAGCGACACATCAGGCTGGCGCAACACAGGAGCAGAAGAAAAGCGGCGCTTAAGCTCCCGAAAGGCCTCCACAGCCGCAGAGGACCAATTAGCAACATCAGCACCCTTCTTGGTCAAATCAGTCAAAGGTTTAGCAATGGCAGAAAAACCCGCTATGAATCGGCGATAGAAATTAGCAAATCCCAAGAATTTCTGAAGACTTTTTAGAGAAGTAGGTTGTATCCAATCACAAATAGCCTGAACCTTAACAGGGTCCATCTCCATAGATGAAGGGGAAAAAATATATCCCAGAAAGGAAATTCTCTGAACCCCAAAAATACACTTTGAGCCCTTCACAAAAAGAGAATTAGCTCGTAAAACCTGAAAAACTCTCCTGACCTGTTGAACATGAGATTCCCAGTCCTCCGAAAAAATCAAAATATCGTCCAAATACACAATCATAAATTTATCCAGATATTCACGGAAAATATCGTGCATAAAGGACTGAAAAACGGAAGGGGCATTCGCGAGACCGAAAGGCATTACCAAATACTCAAAATGGCCTTCAGGCGTATTAAATGCGGTCTTCCACTCATCCCCCTGCTTAATCCGCACCAAATTATACGCACCACGTAGATCGATCTTAGTGAACCATTTCGCCCCCTTTATGCGAGCAAACAGATCAGTCAGTAAAGGTAACGGATACTGGTATTTAACTGTAATCTTATTCAGAAGTCGATAGTCGATACAAGGTCTCAATGAACCATCCTTTTTGCCCACAAAGAAAAACCCTGCCCCCAGTGGAGACAAAGAGGGGCGAATATGACCCTTTTCCAAAGATTCTCTGATATACTCCCGCATAGCAGTATGTTCAGGTACAGACAAATTAAACAAGCGACCCTTAGGAAATTTACTACCGGGAATCAACTCAATAGCGCAGTCACACTCTCTGTGAGGAGGGAGAGAATCAATTTTAGGCTCCTGAAAGACATCATAAAAATCTGACAGAAATGCTGGGATCTCAGAGGGAGTAGATGAAGAAATGGGAACCAAAGGTGCATCCCCATGAATCCCCCGACATCCCCAGCTCAGCACAGACATTGATCTCCAGTCCAAGACTGGATTATGAATTTGTAACCATGGTAATCCAAGTACTAACACGTCATGTAGATTATATAACACAAGGAAACGAATAATCTCCTGATGGTCTGGGGTAAGATGCATAGTCACTTGTGTCCAATATTGTGGTTTATTGCTAGCCAAAGGTGTAGAATCAATACCCTTTAAGGGAATAGAAACCTCCAGAGGCTCTAAATCAAACCCACAACGCTTGGCAAAGGACCAATCCATGAGACTCAGAGCGGCGCCAGAATCCACATAAGCATCCACAGTAACAGATGATAAAGTACAAATCAATGTCACGGACAAAAGAAATTTAGACTGCAAGGTACCCATAGAAAAAGATTTATCAACCTTTTTATCAACCTTCTTTATGCGTTTAGAGCATGCTGATATAACATGAGCTGGATCTCCACAATAGAAGCACAACCCATTTTTGCGCCTGTAATTCTGTCGTTCGCCTCTAGACAAAACACTATCGCATTGCATATGCTCTGGTGCCTTTTCAGAGGTCACCGCCAAATGGTGCACAGGTTTTTGCTCAGAAGATACCGCCATATGGTGCACAGGTTTTTGCTCAGAAGACACCGCCATATGGTGCACAGGCTTTTGCTCAGAAGATACCGCCATATGGTGCACAGATTTTTGCTCAGAAAATACCGCCATATGGTGCACAGCTTTGCGCTCCCGTAAACGCCGATCAATCTGGATAGCCAATTTCATGGCATCATTCAGACCTGTAGGCACAGGGAACCCCACCATGACATCCTTCACGGCATCAGAGAGACCTTCTCTGAAATTAGCTGCTAGTGCGCACTCATTCCATTTAGTAAGCACCGACCATTTACGAAATTTTTGGCAGTATATCTCAGCTTCATCTTGCCCTTGGGAAAGAGCTATCAAGGCTTTCTCAGCCAAAATCTCTAAATTAGGTTCTTCATAAAGCAACCCCAGAGCCAGAAAAAACGCATCTACATTTAATAACGCAGGATCCCCTGGCGACAATGCAAATGCCCAACTTTGTGGGTCACCCCGTAATAGAGAAATAACAATTTTAACCTGTTGTGCAGGATCACCAGCAGAGTGAGATCTCAGAGACAAAAACAATTTACAATTCTCTCTGAAATTCAAAAAACGGGATCTGTCTCCGGTAAAAAATTCAGGCATAGGGATCTTAGGTTCAGACATTGGAGCACGTATAACAAAATCTTGTAAGTTCTGGACCTTTGTAGCCAGGTTATTCAAACCTGCAACCAAACTCTGTGGATCCATGATTCAAACAGGTGTAACCAAAGCCATTCAGAGATTAAGAGGAGAGGAAAAAAAAAGGCTGAAGACTGCAGTTTAAGCAAGGAGTACAAATGAGCACATTCCAAACACAGAAGGAAAAAAAAAACCTTTTCACATCCTTTCCAGCTTTAGTGCATAGTTTTAACACATTTGGCCGGCCAAACTGTCATGATTTCCCCAATGGCAGGGGAATCAAAAATAACGAACGGACTAGCTCTCGGGTGATGGGAACTAAAGTGACCGTGACCTGAACCTGACACAACACTGGAAGTAGCCGGGGAGTGTTTCCTACGATGCCCTAGACACCACGCGCCAGCCGGAGATCTAACTACCCCTATCAGAGGAATATACAGGCCTGCCTTACCTCCAGAGATGAACCCCAAAAGGAGATAGCAGCCCCCCACAAATATTGACGGTGAGTCAAGAGGAAAAGACATACGTAGGATGAACAGCAGATTTAGCACAGTGAGGTCCGCTTTCTAGATAGCAGAAGTACAGGAAAGAGTTACTTCACGGTCAACTTCAAAACACTACTCAAAAACACCATCCTGAAATTACTTTAAAACTCCAGTGACAACTCATGCCACTGGAGTGGCAATTTCAGTCCACGAGAGCTTCCAGCTACAGAGAGTCACATTGCAGATAGCTGGACAAAAATAGCATAAACAAGAAACAAAATTCAACTTAGCTGAACAGGAGCTTGAGGCAGGAGAATGCAACAGAATGCTACTGATACATTGTTGGCCGGCATAGGACCAGCAGCCAAGCAGCCTTAAATAGGAAACTCCCCTAATGGGTGGCAACAGGTGATCAAGGATAGAAGGCAAATAAGTGGCACTACCATAAAACACCACCGGGGGAGCCCACAAACAGAATTCACAACAGTGGTGTAAATAATAAACGCAGCTGGACAGTCTATAGGGAACTTCAGAGGAAAATGCAATCATGCAGAAAGTCTGAAGCATAATTATTCTTGAGGATACTTGACACGAATAAGTCATTGTTTTAGTCCAAACACAGATAGATATGCTTATAAGACAGTTCCAGCAATGTCTTATCTCTACCAGGAAGGCCTGGGTGATAATCTCAGGTTTACACATGCACATGAGACCAAAGACGCCATCTTGGAAAAGGGCAGTAATGCACAAAAGGTAATAAAAATGTTCAGAGTCCTGACACTATCGTCTCAAACTGTCCCCCTCTGTTGACCTGTCCTTTGAGAGGAAGGTATTGCAAGTGGTGATCCCTCCCTAGTGTGCTTTAATCTATATAAATCTCTCAGGTAGTGCTGTCATGGGAGGAGGGAAAAAAATCGAAGTTACCTACTGTTGACGGGATTTTACAGAGCACACAACAGCACCTTTTATATTCCCTCCCCCGCCTTTTCACTTTGGTGTGCACTATTAAGGGTGTTAAGAGAAATGTATTTGGTGATGGTTATACTACTAACTGTCTGGATGTCTTCTCGTGCTCTGAAACCAAACTGATGTGGAGGAGAGGTACTGACTTTTTATTCAGTAGGGTTCCTGTCCTGGCGGGCGAATACCCTCTCTCATGTGGTTCTGTCATGGGCTCTGTAAAATCCCGTTAACGGTAAGTAACTTAGATTTTTCACCTACATAACATTGGTGACTTTATTTAATATTTTGGAGGCAGAATGGACAAACAGTCGAACGCCATGCTCCACTGGGTCATGCTATGCATTTTTCTATTATAGTGCAGCAAATGTGAGTTTTAAGGATAGACAAAACACCAACATACGTATTTGCTCCTTTTTGCACTGTGTCTCTTCATGGAACACACAACACATGGATACCAATTTTGTGACATATTGCATTTACTGAGATGCATATATGATTGACTACCACTTCTGTCGCTGTATAAATTGACCCCCTTTATTCTAGATTTTTAACTGTATGTTTTATTATGATGTATTTACCGGTAATAAAGATTAAAATATTTTTTTATTATTTTTATTATTGTTTGATTATTTTTCATTGATTATTTGGGTAGTTTAATTTATGTTGGTGTACAGTTTTCTATTAGACTATTATCTGGCAGTGTCTTGATGAGAAATTTTTTTTACGCAACTTGCCATTTTTATGAACAGTTTAAGTAGAAATGTTAAACAAAAAAAATCAAGGGTATTTTATCCAAAATAATAATAATTGGTTTTATTTTTGGCAGATAACTGTACCAAGAAATCAGAGGGACAGCTGACAACTTCAATTTTTAAATCCGATAATCTTGAGATCACACAGGATTCAATTGAAGTGAATGCCATTACTCTAGATATACCATCATCTCTTTACAGCAAAGATCTGTCATCTTATTGGTCGAGAAAGGTCCTGCCTTCTGATTCATTACCGACTACTAAGGAAATTCAAAGTCACAAAATAAGCATTAAAAAACAAAATGCTCTTAAAGCAAATAATCCATTTTCAGGTTTAGAATATGGCAATAGTCTTCGTCTCAAAAATTATTTTCTTAAATATCAAAAAATTCACAGAGCAGATAATGGATTTTCTTGTTCCAAGTGTGGGAAATGTTTTAACCGGAAATCAAATCTTGTCCGTCACCAGAGAAATCACACAAGGGAGAAGCCATATTCATGTTCAGAATGTGGGAAATGTTTTATTCATAAATCAGTTTTGGTTAGCCACCAAATAATTCACACAGGAGAGAAACCTTTTTTATGTTCAGAATGTGGGAAATATTTTAAGCTAAAAGGACATCTTGTTGTACACCAAAGAACTCACACAGGAGAGAAGCCTTTTTCATGTTCAGAATGTGGGAAATGTTTTAACCGGAAAGCACATCTTGAAAGCCACCACCGAACCCACACAGGGGAGAAGCCTTTTTCATGCTCAGAATGTCTGAAGTGTTTTAACCAGAAATCAGATTTGGTTAAGCATCAGAGAACTCACACAGGGGAGAAGCCATTTTTATGTTCAGAATGTGGGAAATATTTTAAACTAAAAGGACATCTTGTTGAACACCAAAGAACTCACACAGGAGAGAAGCCTTTTTCATGTTCAGAATGTGGGAAATGTTTTAACCGGAAATCGAATCTTGAAAGCCACCAGAGAACCCACATGGAAGAGAAGCCTTTTTCGTGTTCAGAATGTGGAAAATGTTTTAAGCAGAAATCAGATTTTGTTAAGCATCAGAGAACCCACACAGGGGAGAAACCTTTTTCATGTTCAGAATGTGGGAAATGTTTTAACCGGAAAGCATATCTTGAAAACCACCACCGAACCCACACAGGGGAGAAGCCTTTTTCATGCTCAGAATGTCTGAAGTGTTTTAACCAGAAATCAGATTTGGTTAAGCATCAGAGAACTCACACAGGGGAGAAGCCATTTTTATGTTCAGAATGTGGGAAATATTTTAAACTAAAAGGACATCTTGTTGAACACCAAAGAACTCACACAGGAGAGAAGCCTTTTTCATGTTCAGAATGTGGGAAATGTTTTAACCGGAAATCGAATCTTGAAAGCCACCAGAGAACCCACATGAAAGAGAAGCCTTTTTCATGTTCAGAATGTGGGAAATGTTTTAACCGGAAAGTGCATCTTGAAAGCCACCACAGAACCCACACAGGGGAGAAGCCTTTTTCATGCTCAGAATGTCTGAAGCATTTTAACCAGAAATCAGATTTGGTTAAGCATCGGAAAATCCACACAGGGGAGAAACCTTTTTTATGTTCAGAATGTGGGAAATTTTTTAAACTAAAAGGATATCTTGTTGAACACCAAAGAACTCACACAGGAGAGAAGCCTTTTTCATGTTCAGAATGTGGGAAATGTTTTAACCGGAAAGTGCATCTTGAAAGCCACCACAGAACCCACACAGGGGAGAAGCCTTTTTCATGCTCAGAATGTCTGAAGTGTTTTAACAAAAAATCAGATTTACTTAAGCATCGGAGAATCCACACAGGGGAGAAGCCTTTTTTCGTGCTCAGAATGTGTGAAGCGTTTTAACAAGAAATCAGATTTGGTTATGCATCGGAGAACCCACACAGGGGAGAAGCCTTTTTTATGTTCAGAATGTGGGAAATATTTTAAACTGAAAGGAAATCTTGTTAAACACCAAAGAACTCACACAGAAGAGAAGCCTTTTTCATCTTCAGAATGTGGAAACAATTTTAACCAGAAATCAGATTTTCTTAAGCACCAAAGAACTCACACAGGGGAGAAGCCTATTCATGTTCAGAATGTGGGAAATATTTTAACCAGAAATCGCATTTTAAAAGACATCAGATATGCCACACATGTGAGAAACTTTTTTTCATGTTCAGAATGTGAGATATGTTTTGCCGAAAAATCAGTGCTTATTAAACATCAGAGAACCCACACAGAAGAGAAGCCTGTTTCATGTACAGAATGTGGACAATGTTTTGTGAAGAAATCATCTCGTCTTAGCCACCAGAGAAGTCACACAGGGGAGAAGCCTTTTTCATGTTCTTAATATGGGAAATGTATTGCAAGTAAATCAACTTTAAATAAACATCAGAGAAGTCACATGGGAGAAGTCTTTTTCATGTTCAGAATGTTGAACATTTTTTAACCAAAAATGTTATCTTTGAAAAGGGGTTGTCCACTAGTAGGACATATTTTTATCATACCTCATGTTTGGCCAGTGTCAGCAGTGCCTTTCCAGCGGGGTCAGCAATTGCTTTCCCGGGGTTCATGAGAGGTTGTTGCATCACACAAGCCCTGTAGCTAGTCGGCACCATCTTCACTGTCCCTGCCTTCGGATGTATGCTTTCTGACTTCCTCTTATTATTTGATGTGTGCAAATGTGGGGATATTAATGCCAGGGCAGGCATGAGAGGTTTGAGTAAGGCCAGGTTCACATTGGCGTATGTGTGCGAAGCGTATCCCTGCGTACTGATCCGCATGCATCTTGCGTACATATATTTAACATTGTGTATGCAGGGACATGCGTTTGCATGCGAATGAGTACGCATGCGTCATTTCGTGGTGTGTGGTAAACGCACCATGTTGCATTTTTTGAGGCATCAATTTAGTGCAGACATACGCATGTGGATGAGTGCATCAAAACAGCACATTACTTTCTATGGGAACGCATTGATACGCAAGGACATGCGTACGCATGCGTTCGATACACATGCGTACGTCACACTAATCATGTCCAGGAAATTATGTCACCACCTACAAAATCCCTGATGTATAAAAGGGGGTCTGGAGACAGGAAGTCCATTACTCTCAAGACTTTGGATGCAAGCACAAGTCTCTGGATGTAAGTATGGAAGCTTTGAAAATGTACGTCTGTCACTGCATTCTGTACTTAAGTTTTGTTTTCTGCTCCTTATTTTAAAGTATAAATATATGACGTGACAGTACAAAGACCTTTCTGATGATCTTTTTAATCATAGAACTGAGACAGGGACAAGGGGGCATCCTCTACATCTGGAGGAAAGAAGGTTTAACCATAATAACAGACGTGGTTTCTTTACCATAAGAGCAGTGAGACTGTGGAACTCTCTGCCGTATGATGTTGTAATGAGTGATTCATTACTTAAATTTAAGAGGGGACTGGATGCCTTTCTTGAAAAGTATAATGTTACAGGTTAAGGTACCGTCACACTAAACGATATTGCTAGCGATCCATGACGTTGCAGCGTCCTGGCTAGCGATATCGTTGTGTTTGACACGCAGCAGCGATCAGGATCCTGCTGTGATATCGCTGGTCATTGATTAAAGTTCAGAACTTTATTTGGTCGTCAGATCGCCGTGTATCGTTGTGTTTGACAGCAAAAGCAACGATACCAGCGATGTTTTACAATGGTAACCAGGGTAAATATCAGGTTACTAAGCGCAGGGCCGCGCTTAGTAAGCCAATGTTTACCCTGGTTACCAGTGTAAAATGTAAAAAAACAAACAGTACATACTCACCTTCGCGTCCCCCGCCGTCCGCTTTTCGCACTGACTGACTGCCGGCCGTAAAATGAAACCACAGCACAGCGGTGACGTCACCGCTCTGCTGTTAGGGCCGGCGCTCAGTCAGTGCAGGAAGCGGACGGCGAGGGACGTGTGACAGACATCAGAGGGTGAGTATGTACTGTTTGTTTTTTTACATTTTACACTGGTAACCAGGGTAAACATCGGGTTACTAAGCGCGGCCCTGCGCTTAGCAACCCGATGTTTACCCTGGTTACCCAGGGACCTCGGCATCGTTGGTCGCTGGAGAGCGGTCTGTGTGACAGCTCTCCAGCGACCAAACAGCGACGCTGCAGCGATCGGCATCGTTGTCTGTATCGCTGCAGCGTCGCTAAGTGTGACGGTACCTTTATATAAGATTCCTTGATAAGGCGCTGATCCAGGGAACTAGTCTGATTGCCATCTGTGGAGTCGGGAAGGAATTTTTTTCCCCAGTGCGGAGCTTACTCTTTGCCACATGGGTTTTTTTTTGCTTTCCTCTGGATCAACATGTTAGGGCATGTTAGTTTAGGCTATGGGTTGAACTAGATGGGCTTAAAGTCTTACTTCAACCTTAATAACTATATTCTAGACTGTGTGTTTTTCCTGTCCTGGACTTCTTGCATGGCTTGATGATTCCTTTTCCGTGATTACCTGTTGTGGATTGCTCCTGTGGCCCTGTGTAAGTATGAGTGTGTGTACTATGTTGCTCTCCCCAGTTTCACACCCTTCATCACTTTGTGTCTTTATTTCTTCCTTTTTTTCTGGTTGACTGTGCAATGCTGCTGTCCCCAGTTTGAGTTTTTTTTCCAGTGCGGTGCTGCTGTCCAGTGTTGAGCTTCTTTTCCGGTACGGTGCTGCTGTCCCCGTGTTGATAAACAAAATGCGGAATGACACCCCTTGGAAGCCGCAGTTAAATATCCAGATAGCATTAAAATTAAAATCAATTTTTATTATGATATATTAAAATTAGAAATACAAATCTAAAAATATATACAGCTACCCCAAATAGGAGGGATTCTGGAACTAATGGTACATACATCAAAAAAATGCAAATTCAATAAGGAGCTTGAAAACACTTAACCACAGCCGAGCACAGTATCAAATCCAAAAAAGACCCTATTTAGTACAAGGAAAGAAAATTAGCATACCATCCATATCAAAGTCATGTGACCTAATGGTGCTCCAAACAATCCCAACTTATGCTGAAGGTAAGAAACCTTTGGCAGTTCCGGGGGCGGAACGAAACAATTACCTACCCATTCCACTGGTTCATGATTGTGTAGCGTTGTGGGACCCCATGATCATAATCATTCCGACTCAGTATTGATTTGACGACTCTGAGAAGAAGTGGCCTGATTGCTGTTGGATGATTGGGACCATGCAAGGCCAAAAGTCAGAAAGGATTTTCGTAAGTATTGCAATGTGGTCTCAGTTTTGATGTAAATGTCTTTTTTTGCAATTTTTTTCCTTCCCCCTTCACAGGGAAGAGAGTAAAAGTTTGTTGGCATTCGATGAAGGATCGCTCCAATAAGGATATCAGAAAGGAGATGCGGGTTAAAAGTGGTGCTGCTCCAAAGCTTTCGAAGTACAAATACAACCATATGCTGTCTTTTCTGAGGCCTGCGCCTGCTTATCAAACGTGACTATATTTTCTGTTGTCTATTATATAAACTTTAAAAAAAGTTTTAGTAATATTTTTCTTTTATTTTCCACACAGAACCTGGAGCAGCACTATAGAACCTGGATTTTCCTCTGAGCGTTCCCTCATCGACCAGCCAACGAACAGTCTCAACAGTCCTAATCATCCATTATCGATGTAGCAATCGGGCAGGCTTCACAGGCTGGGTAACAAGCAGCCGATCTATCAGGTTTTCCCCTCTCCCAGCCCTCTGCCACTGCTTTTGTTGGGATTTCTCATCAGGGGCAGAGGGCCTGGGAGGGGTTAGTCATGCCCGAGTTTATTCACTTAAGCTTAGTCTTCCAGGATTGGATGAAGGTGATTGGAGATAGACTGGACAGTGGGTTCACTCAGGTGTACACACTTTTCCAGGATGTCCACAGACGCCTAGACCTCCTGGAAGCCAACCTTCAGAGGCCGGCGAGACATTTTTTTTCAGCAATAGAGTGGGGCGTGTCAGAAAAACTTATGCCTGAACTCCAGCTGAACATCATGCAGGCCTGGCAGGCTGCTTACAGCCAGGCATTACAGCCTCAGCAGTCCCAAAGCTATCAGACGCAGGCCGGAATTTAGCAACATCACCAAGCACAGCATCCCTGGCCTGTTCCCCCAGTTTACAGCTACACCATGCTCCAGAGTGCAGCATCCACCACGCTCCAGAATGCAGCAGCTTTGCAGCAAGCAGCATCCACCACGCTCCAGAGTGTAGCATTCACCATGCTTCAGAGTGCAGCAACCTTTCAGTAAGCAGCATCCACCACGTCCCAGAGTGCAGCATCTACCATGCTCTAGAGTGCTGCAGCCCTGCAGCAAGCAGCATCCACCACGCTCCAGAGTGCAGCATCCATCACACTCCAGTGCAGCAGCCCTGCAGCAAGCAGCATCCAACTCGCCGCACAGTCCAGCATCACATGCTGCTACAGAGGCCGGAGACATCAAGTTTAGATTTCAGAAAGGCAGATTTTAAGGGACTCCAAAAGAGAATCAGAGGGATCCAATAGCTGGATATCCTTAACCCATTACTTGCCAAATTTAAATTTTTACAAGTACGGAAAAGGGCGTCCCAATATTCATTTAAAAATGACAATGACATGATTTCCTATTTTGAAAACATTCATTTTACAAACACAACACAAAAAATTGGACCCAATTATAAAAATTATAAAATCTTAGTTGCTAGAAGCTAAAGATTAGGCATCCCAAAAAAAGGACATTGGTAGATAATGGGGTAAGGACAAAAATGTCCAGGAAGGATGGGAAATCTTGAAAAATGAGATTGTCAAAGCACAATCGTTAACAATTCCGAAGAGGGAAGAATAGGAAGCATTTAAGGAAACCAGGATGGATGAACACAGAACTTAAACAAATGCTAAAAGGAAGAAAGAAATGCTTATCAAATGGAAAGAGGCATATCTAAAGAAGAATATAATGCTGTCTGCAGAACCTGCAGGGCTAGAATCAGATTAACCTAAAGCTGACAATGAATCGACGTCAAAACCAATTAAAAAGGATTTTTGGGGATATGTAAAAAGTAAAAGAAAAGTCAAAGATGCTATAAGATCTTTACAGTATGGAAATGATGAAATGGTAAGAAAGGTTGAACTTTTAAATTCCTATTTTGCATCTGTTTTCTCTCAGAAAGGAAATGTAACATTAACTGATTTTCACTGTCCTGTTAAGGGAATAGAAGAATCCAGGATATCTATAAACAGAAAGATAGTGAAGAAACACTTAACTAACAAATGAATTCAAGTCTCCGGGTCCAGAGTAAGGAATGAGATAGCAGAAGAAATTTTTGAACCACTCTCCATAATCTTTGAGACGTCAGGAGACGTCCCAGAAGACTGGAGAAGAGCAAATGTTCCTATCTTCAAAAAAGGGGAAGAAGGTGGACCCAGGGAACTATAGGCCAGTGAGTCTGACGTCTATGCCAGAATGGTGACTGGTCTGCAAACCATGTCCTATGAGGAACGTTTACAGGATTTGGGAATGTTTAGCTTGCAAAAAAGAAGACTGAGAGGAAGCTTAATAGCTGTCTACAAATATCTCAAGGGCTGTCACATTGTAGAAGGATCATCTATATTCTCATTTGCACAAGGAAACACTAGAAGCAATGAGATGAAGCTGAGTGGGAGGAGACCCAGATTAGATATTAGAAAAAACTTTTTGACAGTTAGGGTGATCAATGAGTGGAACAGGCTGCCACGAGAGGTGGTGAGTTCTCTTTCAATGGAAGTCTTCAGAGGCTGGACAGACATCTGTCTGGCATGATTTAGTGAATCCTGCTTTGAGCAAGGGGTTGGACTCCTAATGTGTCGTCTACTTCTAATGTGTCCAGTCCCATCCAGGATCCTATCCTTCAATTGCCCCTTCCCCTGTAACCCCTTCATCATCAAAAATTAACCAATCATCCCTGCTCAACACCCCCAAGGTCCACTATATATCACCGGCCTACAGGCCCCGAAAATAAAACCCATTGTTTGTTAACTAAAATTTGTATTTTGTTTGCACAATCCGTGTTTTCTTTGTCTCTTTATGCGAAAACACACTTGTGTATTGTATTGTTGAGTCAAGTTGTAACGGGTGTTTAACTGGAGGTGTTTTATTAGTAAAGTCAGCAAAAATATGTAGTAAGTCAGCAAACATAACATTTAATTAAAGTGTTTTAAACCATATTGTCTTGCCATGCAAGACGTCCAATGTCCAAAGTAATCAGCAAACTTGTCCATCATGTGGGCAACTTCCACTGTAGTCCTCAGAGGGTGAACACTGTAATCCTGCAAAGTGGTATCAAGGGGTTCGTCAAGTTCTAATTGTAGTCGCTCTTCTTCCAGGTTGAAATTGTGCATAACAACACACGCTTTGACCACCTCATCAATTGTCTCAGTTTTTAGATTGGTGTTACCAAAACACGCCATTTTGATGCCAGCAAACTCCACTGTCCTTCGTGCCCTTGTAAGTCGGTAGTTGAAAACCCTTTTGGTGTAATTCAAGTCCTGACTCGAGTAGGGTTTTACAAGGTTGGCACACATTTGAAATGCCTCATCCCCAACCGCAACAAACAGCATTGGCAGTCCTTCTGTGTTTGGAAGATGTGGCAGTGGAAAATTAAAATGATTACCATAAAAACGTCCCATGTCAGAGTTTTTGAAAGACTGAGTCATTTCCTCATCCAAATAAGCCAGTCAACTGCGACAAATTGACACTCAGCATCTGCAATTGCCATGAGAACAATCGAAAAGTATTTTTTGTCATTGAAATATTCAAAGCCACTTCCAGCAGGTTTCAGAATCCGAATATGTTTGCCGTCCACAGCCCCCACACAGTTAGGAAACTTACAAATGTCATTGAATTTTGCTGCATTTTTCAGCCACAGTTCAGTTGTGGGTTGGGGGAGGAATTCTGAATGAAGAACATCACATAAAGCACAGCAGGTTTCTCCAACAATCCCAGAATGGGTGGACATTCCAATCCAGAATTGGAAATGTAGAGATCTTAAGGTCTCTCTGGTAGCAAGGAATCTGACAAACAGAAAATGGGGGAAAAAATCAGTACATGGCTTTTCTATCAATAATACAAATGACTTGTTTATTTTTCAAAATTACATACCTCAGGGTTACCAACAGATGTTCCTCAGCAGGGGTTGCTCTGCGGAGTTGCGTGTCCTGCCTGGTGATGGATCCTTGCACACGTTGCAGTAATTCATCGAAGCTCTGTTCAGACATCCTCATGTAGTGGAAAAACTTCTCTGGGTTTGCCCGCAGCTCGGTGTACAACGAGTGGTAGGCTCCACGGCTCTCTGATTTCAACAATGGGGTGTTGACAGTAGCAACAACAGCATCTTCTCCGTCTTGCTCATCTTTCTTCACAAGCCACAGCAAAGGCAAAAGCCAATTTCAATTCCAAATCCAGATTACGATAGAAGCTCTCCATGGCAAGATCCATCTTGTAGCTGTATACAGCAGCAAAAGGTGAGGATTTAATCTGTGTAGGGTCTACATATGCAGAATCCCCATGAGACATGCCCATTGGGTGTGGTTTTTGTCAAGGAAATTCCCCTGGAACAGCATTTGAAACTTCGAACGCATGCGCTGAAAAAAAGCAAATGCATGCAAGAACTCCTACTAATGCATGCACAAGCAATGTTTTTTGGGTGTCATGCAGAAGCAGATGTGGATAAAAAAGGCAGGGTAGCCATGCATTTGAATGCGTTTTGGCAAGCATTTGCACATGCAGATGATAAGCTGTGCACCAAGACGCTAGTGTGAACTTAGCCTAAGTGTTTTTATTTAAGTTTCACCAAAATAAGGAATGTTAAGGGTTTGTCTAAGTAGTGGACAACCCCTTCAAAGATCACAAATCCCACACAAAGAAAAGGTTATTATCATACCTAGAGTATGAAAAATGAATCTCTGGAAAATCAATTTTTGTTAACCATCAAAAATAACTCAGATGAGGAGAAATTATATATGTTATTGACAGATTGTGCAAAAACATATCACAGTCGTATAATTAAATGAGAAAAGGAAATTACTTTAGAACTTAAATCTTGCTAATAATTGAGTGCATCTTATAGAGAGCTTCCTGTGACAGAGGAAAATGCTGAAACACTGAGATCCTGATCACTGAGAGAACTCTCCGGCCCCACATTTGTCCAAGTGATTAGTGGAGAGAAGAAGGTATTGGACCTGCACAGAGGCTGCACATCCTAATCAAGCAGCTGAAGAACCTTCCACCTTATTAGCTGAAGGAACTTTCAGATCATGTAATCAATCACAGGAGCTGTAAGGAACTGTGAAATGGGGTAATGTATATAGGGTATGTGTATGGAAATGTGCATATGTAGTAGATCTGTGTGTATGTAAGTGTGTGTAACCTACGTGGTAGTGTAACCACTGTGCCGCGGACCAATGAGAGCTTGGAGGGGTGTGAATAGGCGCACACCTGACTCTTTGTAGTCCCTGATGGTGTGGTTAGACTTGGCTCTAGGTGGATGCCAGGTGCTACTCCAGGACAGACCTCGGACACATGGCAGCTGACCCCCAAAGAGGTAGGAAGCTGGAATGGCCAAGAATTAGAAGGCATGGCTTGTGTAGGCAGGCACGACTGGTATCCAGGAACAGCAGGTGCAGGCAGGCTCAACTGGTATCCAGGAATGGCAGGTGCAGGTTGACACGGTATAAAGGCACAGCAAGTACTGGCAGGTACAGATTGTATACAGGTATTGGCAGGCAAGGCTGGCATACAGTAACAACAGGTACTGGCAGTTTCAGGCAGGCATGGCTGGTAGACAGGACCAGCAGGTACTGGCAAGCACAGCTTGTATACAAGAAGGCAGATACAGGTAAACTGGGAACCTGATAACTACCAAGCGTACAAAATGAAAGAACATGTTGCTCAGGCACCTCACAGCAGGTAGCACTGCCTTTATTAAAAAGTGTCTCCCAACCTTAGGTTGGAGACACTATAGGACTGTGCATTCTGACCTAAGTGCACTGCCTGGGGATCTGCCAGATGTGTGCAGACCCCGAGAGACCACAGTAGCAGGACGAAATGAGGGCTGGTGTGAGTCGGCATCTCTGCCAGGGAGAGCAGGATGGGAATCACACAGGGACGCCAACACTACTGTATCCCTTTCTTTGATCCCCTTGTTTTCAAGTTCACAAGATATCTCTCCATAATGGATGTTCTCCTTGGGCTCACACAACCTCCCTTCCAATCCACTAGAAAAATGTTTTTTCATCTTACCCTCTCAGTGGCCAGAATATTCTCTTCTCTACCTCGAAAATATCTTCAGATCTTACTGGACCAGGAGTGGTATTCCAAGTCCTTGAAGAAGGATATGTGGAATGAGTTGGGATACATAAAAAGGCAGGGAGCTTGTAGGATACGGCATCTATGAGAATCTCGAAAGGACATATAAAACAAGGATCCAATTTGTATGAATATTCACAAAACCGGTCACAAATACATGGCTCTCCAGTGATGTTAAGGGATGTTTCGGATGTGGCCACTGCGTGGCCTGTTCAAATGTCATGCGCCATACCTAGTAAGGTCTTTGTGAATAATGTCACAGGTAAACAATGAGATATCAGAGAATTTATCAACTACAGTAGCAGAGGTGTGGTACACAAGGCTATGTGTGCATGTGGCATAGGATATGTAAGAAAGACGATCAGGGAATTAAAAGCAGGATATGTGACCACTTGGGGACATCCAACACAATGGGGATACATCCACATCATGCCATATTAATAACTGCCGCAGTGGCAAAGTCAAATTTATTAAATTTATGGGTATTGAGAGAGTCCCTAAACAACTCAGTGGAGGCAACTGGGATAGATTGGTCCTGCAAAAAGATGGATCTACCTCAAAACTCTTGTCGCCGGAGGCCTGAATGACCAACTTAATTATGGATGATTTGTCTGAATATCTCTCATCTACAACAATCATATTGACCAACTGAAAATAGTTCTAACAATCTTCCTTTAGCTAATATTGCTGCTTATCAAGGAGGTATTGCAACTATTCTTTACCTCTACTGGGTGTGTAGTATGTGATATATTTTTATAATGATTTCAACACTCCAATTAATTAATATGAATGATAGAGATATTGATTGGTTTTATTATATAATATACAGTGTATATATATATGTACTTTCAATGGAGTCCACAAAAGGTTACATGTCAATTGTCCAGAATGTAAATGACCCAGTAATTTACACTTATCTTCAAAGATGAGAACCAAGGGAAAATCATGTAAATGCTAATTAGGCAGATACTTGTTAAGCCCTGAGGGATGCCAGGTGGTGTTCTTATCTATTTGGCCTTAAGGCTTCAGTACACTTACCATGATATAGAACAAAGCCCTCAGATAACCAAATGGACAGTTTTTTAACATAAGGGTATGTGCACACGTTGCGGATTTCTTGCAGAAAATTCCTGAAGAAAACCGGAAATTTTCTGCAAGAAATCCGCATTTTTTTTTTTGCGTTTTTTTTCCGTTTTTTTCGCGTTTTTTTAGCATTCTGCAAGCGTAATTAGCTTGCAGAATGCTAAAGTTTTCCCTGCGATCTGTAGCATCGCTTGGAAAACTGACTGACAGGTTGGTCACACTTGTCAAACATAGCGTTTGACAAGTGTGACCAACTTTTTACTATAGATGCTGCCTATGCAGCATCTATAGTAAAAGATAGAATGTTTAAAAATAATAAAAAAAATAAAAAAATGCTTATACTCACCCAGACATCTCACCGGCGTCCGTTCCGTATAGCTGGTCTGTGCGCACAGGACCTCCCGTGACGTCACGGTCACGTGAGCGGTCACATGACCGCTCACGACCAATCACAGGACAGTGACGTCATTCGGCGAGGTCCTTCAGCGCACACCAGGTACAGAAACCGAACGGCAGCGTGCGAGGAGGCGGCAAGACATCGAGGGTGAGTATAGGACTGTTTATTATTTTATTTCTTATTTTTTGACCACTTATATGGTGCCCAGTGCGTGGAGGAGAGTCTCCTCTCCTCCACCCTGGGTACCAACCGCATATAATCTGCTTACTTCCCGCATGGTGTGCACAGCCCCGTGCGGGAAGTAAGCAGATCAATGGACCCCTAGGTGTGCGGAATCCCTGCAATTCCGCATTTTTAATGAACATGTTGCTTTTTTTTCCGCTATGCGATTTTTTCGCGGA
Organism: Ranitomeya variabilis; assembly: GCF_051348905.1. Classification (NCBI taxonomy): domain Eukaryota; kingdom Metazoa; phylum Chordata; class Amphibia; order Anura; family Dendrobatidae; genus Ranitomeya; species Ranitomeya variabilis. The sequence goes on along the minus strand of NC_135235.1, from coordinate 696,308,024 downwards.
AAAAATCGCAACATTTGCACCAAAAATGCGGAATACCCTGTAAATAATAGGAGGCTTATGTAAGCGTTTTTTTTCGCGTTTTTATCACGTTTTTATAGCGAAAAAACACGAAAAAAACGCTAACAATCCTGAACGTGTGCACATGGCCTAAGGGTATGTGCACACGTCCGGATTTCTTGCAGAAATTTCCTGAAGAAAACCGGAAATTTTCTGCAAGAAATCCGCATTTTTTTTTTGCGTTTTTTTTCCATTTTTTTCGCGTTTTTTTTTTAGCATTCTGCAAGCGTAATTAGCTTGCAGAATGCTAAAGTTTTCCAAGAGATCTGTAGCATCCCTTGGAAAACTGACTGACAGGTTGGTCACACTTGTCAAACATACTGTTTGACGAGTGTGACCAACTTTTTACTATAGATGCTGCTTATGCAGCATCTATAGTAAACGATAGAATGTTTAAAAATAATAAAAAAAATAAAAAATGGTTATACTCACCCAGATGATGTCAGCGGCGTCCGTTCCTCTTCCTATAGCTGGTGGGGGGCGCGCAGGACCTTCCATGACGTCGCGGTCATGTGAGCGGTCACATGACCGCTCACGACCAATCACAAGACAGTGACGTCATCACAGGTCCTTCACCGCACACCAGCTATAGGAACGGAAGAGGCAGCATGCAGCGGTGAGGCGGGAACACTGCGGGGGACATCGAAGGTGAGTATAGGACTATTTTTTATTTTAATTCTTTTATTTTTGACCAATTATATGGTGCCCAGTGCGTGGAGGAGAGTCTCCTCTCCTCCACCCTGGGTACCAACCGCACATAATCTGCTTACTTCCCGCATGGTGTGCACAGCCCCGTGCGGGAAGTAAGCAGATCAATGGACTCCTAGGTGTGCGGAATCCCCGCAATTCCGCATTTTTAATGAACATGTTGCTTTCTTTTCTGCGATGCGATTTTTTCGCGGAAAAAATCGCAACATTTGCACAAAAAATGCGGAATACACTGTAAATAATAGGAGGCATATGTTAGCGTTTTTTTCGCGTTTTTATAGTGAAAAAACGCTAAAAATCCTGAACGTGTGCACTTGGCCTAAATGTGGTATGCGGGAGACAGATGGAAGAGAGAGGACACAGAGAGATGGCTGATTGACTCCTACCATTTCAATGTAATATATGACTTGATTATTTGCTATTTTAGTGATTGTTTATATATATTATCTTTTATTATGTAAATTCATTTTAGTTTATTCAATTTTTGTGTGAGCATTTATTTATTCATCACAATTTTTTGAACCGTAACAAAACAAGTGTCAGCAAGTGGGAATTGTGTCTTGCATAAAAATGTTTGCAAAATTAAATAAGTTTGTTAAGAATAGGAAAACAATTTAGAGTAGTGTCAGATCCTTGCTGGAATGGGTGTTGTCAGGACCGTGGAACCCAATGGCACAGGAATATGATAAGTATATGGAGGGACAGCGTTTAGCAAATCCCCAGGATGTGGCTGCAAAATTTGATCTCTCAAGGTATGATGCTGTTGAGGGAGGATCTAAATTGATCCTTCACGGTTAACTCAGTGATTTCCAATTTAATCTACAGGGCATTGCCGGCAACTGAAAATGACCAGACGGAGACGTGTGTCTCTGTTTGGGGGGATCAAGCAGATCCCTGAGCCCAGTTTATTGTGTATCACTTTTCATAATCATGGAAATTATAATTCAACCAATCAGCATAAGAACACGCTCACAGTTCTTAACCTATAAGAATGCAGGAACAGTCTGTACGTCAAAGTCTCATAGAACAATACACCCTCAGTCTCATGTCCTGTACAGATTGCAACAATCAAGGTCTCATAACAGCTGTGAACTTTAGCCTAGTAACAAAATTTATCTTAAAACAGCAAGATGGAGTCGAAAAGCACAAAATGGATAATCTTTCTTAATTTGTTCCTACACATTCCCCCTAGCTAATTTTGTTAATTAATGTCCACCATCAGAGGTACTATCCCAAGCTATAAACTCGAGGGGTACTGGTCTTCGCATGACTGGTGCCATGTTACCAGCCATGGCTGTTGCAGCGCACCCATCCCCCTGTATACTAGAAGTTACAAATAACAATTATTGATAACAGTAGTGGGGATATTTTGAAGATAGCCATGTGCTTGGCTTCAACATCTTCAGGTAACTTTTTGAAATCGGTGTAGAGAAGAGCAGGGTTGGCAACGCTTTTGGTATCATCAGTTGTCCTAGTGCAGAATTTCCTAATACATACAGAAATACACCAAAGAACAAGTTTTAGTATTACATACATGACAAGGATAAAGGCAGCGATGTGTAACAAACTTTGCAAGATTCCAGCTATCCAGCCCCCAAGTCCCTTAAACCAATTTGCTGTCATTGTCTTTGAATGTCCTCTAACTTTAACTTCATAATGTTATTGGGATCTGTATAATGACAGCATGTGGGTCCAATAACCTGACACATACCACCCTGTGCTGCTGGTAAGTAATCCAATACTACAGTATATTAATCAGTGACTATGATAAGTTGGTTTTGGACAACAACAGTAGTAAGTATATCCAAAATTTGATCATCTAGATAATCTGTGGCCCTAAGCAATTTATCCCACATTTGTGTAATCATAGGGTAAATGAAAATAGAACTGACAATTTTATTGGTTATATCCATCTGTACTACTAATCTTTCATGATATTGTACAAACTTATTATTCAAGGATTGTAGCAAGAAAAAAAGAAAGAAAGAAGGTTCGCACATACAGCTTATGTGATCAGGATAACTGGGTATCAACGCTGCTTTTTGCGTAGGTGCCGCTCGGGCTGCAGGGCGGGGTGCTCCTCAGCTGAAAAACAGTCCATAAATAATAAAAAGAAAAAGAAATGAGGGCACTCACCGTCCACAGCCTTATTAGTCCTTTATTGTGGCTTAAAACATGTTTGTAGTGAGGTCTTACGGGAAAACGACAGGTGTCATGAGACGACGGACCGTTTCGCACTTGTGTGCTTCTACAGGACATGAGCAACATTATTAAGTCCACAGAAGTGGACCACAAATGAACAAATAAGGACTTAACTTTGCTGAAATGGACAAGCTATCAGAGACATCCAAGAAGAGGTCTGAATCCAACCAAGGAACATTGACAGCTGGCACGGGCTGAAGACTAGAGCCAGGCTAAATAGCAGAGCAGGAGAGACGATCAGTGAAGGCAGCTGCTACAGCCAAACTCAGGGAGCAGCAGTTCCACTTGAAACCACCGGAGGGAGCCCAAGGGCAGAATTCACAAAAATGCCATTTACAACCACCGGAGGGAGCCCCAGAACGGAATTCACAACAGTACCCCCCCCTTGAGGAGGGGTCACCGAACCCTCACCAGAGCCCCCAGGCCGATCAGGACGAACCAAATGAAAAGCACGAACCAAATCGGCAGCATGGACATCGGAGGCAACAACCCAAGAATTATCCTCCTGGCCATAGCCCTTCCACTTAACCAGATACTGAAGCTTCCGCCTCGAAAAATGAGAATCCAAAATCTTCTCCACCACATATTCCAATTCCCCCTCAACCAACACCGGAGCAGGAGGATCAACGGAGGGAACCATGGGCACCACATATCTCCACAACAAAGATCTATGGAACACATTATGAATGGAAAAAGAAGCTGGATGGGCCAAACGAAAAGACACCGGATTGATAATTTCAGAAATCTTGACCTGAAATACCATCCTGACCTGCTTCACATGAGACTCCCAATCATCGGAAAAAAAACAAAATATCATCCAAATATACAATCATGAATTTATCCAGATAATTCTGGAAGATATCATGCATAAAGGACTGAAACACAGATGGAGCATTAGAGAGCCCGAATGGCATCACAAGGTATTCAAAATGGCCTTCGGGCGTATTAAATGCTGTTTTCCATTCATCACCCTGTTTAATACGAACAAGATTATACGCCCCTCGAAGGTCGATCTTGGTAAACCAACTAGCCCCCTTAATCCGAGCAAACAAATCAGAAAGCAAAGGTAAAGGGTACTGGAATTTGACCGTGATCTTATTGAGAAGGCGATAATCTATACAAGGCCTCAAGGAGCCATCCTTCTTGGCAACAAAAAAGAACCCCGCTCCCAACGGTGACGAGGACGGGCGAATATGCCCCTTCTCCAAAGACTCCTTTACATAACTCCGCATAGCGGCATGCTCTGGCACAGACAGATTGAAAAGTCGGCCCTTAGGGAACTTGCAGCCAGGAATCAAATTAATAGCGCAATCACAGTCCCTATGAGGAGGTAGTGAACTGGACTTGGGCTCATCAAATATATCCTGGAAATCCGACAAAAACTCAGGAACTTCAGAAGAAGGGGAAGAGGAAATTGACATCAAAGGAATATCACTATGTATCCCTTGACAACCCCAACTAGTCACAGACATAGATTTCCAATCCAGCACTGGATTATGTACCTGTAACCATGGAAAACCCAGCACAACAACATCATGCAAATTATGCAACACCAAAAAGCAAATATTTTCCTGATGTGCTGGAGCCATGTACATGGTCAACTGTGTCCAGTACTGAGGTTTATTCTTGGCCAATGGCATAGCATCAATCCCCCTTAAGGGAATAGGGCTCTGCAAAGGCTCCAAGGAAAAACCACAGCGTTTGGCAAATTCTAAGTCCATTAAGTTCAGGGCAGCGCCAGAATCCACAAATGCCATAACAGAAAAGGATGACAAAGAGCAAATCAGGGTAACAGACAAGAGAAATTTAGGCTGTACAGTACCAATGGTAACAGACCTAGCGACCCTCTTAGTACGCTTAGGACAATCAGAAACAGCATGAGCAGAGTCACCACAGTAAAAGCACAGCCCATTCTGACGTCTGAATTCCTGCCGTTCTGCTCTAGTCAAAATCCTATCACATTGCATAGGCTCAGGACTCTGCTCAGAAGTCACCGCCATATGGTGCACCACCTTGCGCTCGCGCAGGAGCCGATCAATCTGAATGGCCAGACACATTGATTCATTCACACCAGCAGGCGTGGGAAACTCCACCATAACATCTTTGAGGGCTTCAGAAAGACCCTTTCTGAAAATAGCTGCCAGGGCATACTCATTCCATTTTGTGAGCACAGACCACTTTCTAAATTTCTGGCAGTATACTTCTGCTGCTTCCTGACCCTGACACAGAGCCAGCAAGGTTTTTTCTGCCTGATCCACAGAATTAGGCTCGTCATACAGCAATCCGAGCGCTTGAAAAAATGCGTCTACATTGAGCAATGCAGGATTTCTTGGCTCAAGGGAGAATGCCCAGTCCTGCGGGTCGCCATGCAGCAGAGAAATGACAATCTTCACCTGCTGAATGGGGTCACCAGAGGAATGGGGTCTCAGAGCAAAAAACAATCTGCAGTTATTTTTAAAGTTCAAAAATTTAGATCTATCCCCAGAAAACAAATCAGGAATAGGAATTCTAGGCTCTAAAACCGGAGTCTGAACAACATAATCTTGGATACTCTGTACCCTTGCAGCGAGTTGATCCACACGCAAGGACAGACCTTGAACCTCCATATCAGCACCAGAATCCTGAACCACCAAGAGATTAAGGGGAAAAAAAAGACAAAACAAGCTGCAAAGGAAAAAAAAATGACTCAGAACTTTCTTTTCCCTCTTTTGAGATGCATTCAACACATTGTGGGCCAGCTGTACTGTTATGACCTGGTGGTTAAGGAGCAACACTGATATGACCTGGTGTGTTGTGAAATTGGATTCTGGGCTCCCCCGGTGGCCACTTGTGGAATTTAACTTGTGTGCATCATCCCCTCTGTTCACCTGCTCCTATCAGGATATGGGAGTCGCTATATAACCTTGCTCCTCTGTCAGTTTCATGCCGGTCAACAATGTATCAGTAGCCTTTCTGTGCATGTTCCTGCTACTAGACAACTCCCAGCTAAGTTGGACTTTTGTCCTTGTGTGTTTTTGCATTTTGTTCCTGTTCACAGCTGCTGTTTCGTTACTGTGTCTGGAAAGCTCTTGTGAGCGGAAATTGCCACTCTGGTGTTATGAGTTAATGCTAGAGTCTTAAAGTAATTTCTGGATGGTGTTTTGATAGGGTTTTCTGCTGACCATGAAAGTGCCCTTTCTGTCTTCATGCTATCTAGTGAGCGGACCTCGATTTTGCTAAACCTATTTTCATACTACGTTTGTCATTTCATCTTGAATCACCGCCAATATATGTGGGGGCCTCTGTCTGCCTTTTGGGAAAATTTCTCTAGAGGTGAGCCAGGACTGTCTTTTCCTCTGCTAGGATTAGGTAGTTCTCCGGCTGGCGCTGGGCATCTAGGGATAAAAAAACGTAGGCATGCTACCCGGCCACTTCTAGTTGTGCGGCAGGTTTAGTTCATGGTCAGTATAGTTTCCATCTTCCAAGAGCTAGTTCTCATATATGCTGGGCTATGTTCTCTCGCCATTGAGAATCATGACAGTTTGACCGGCCCAAAAAAAAGGGTTAAATTACTGGCTGAGAAAGGAGAGAAAAAAGAAGTCTGCTACAATTTTTTTTTTTTTTTTTTTGTTTTTTCCCTCTAGTTCTGAGTGTGCTCTTAATTGAATCACTTGCTAGTCTGCCTATACTGCAGCCTTCCTCTCTTCCTCTCCTTCTAATCCTTGAATGGCTCTGTGTTCACCTGTTTCAAATGGATCTTCAGAGTGTAGCTACAGGTTTGAATAATCTCGCCACAAAGGTACAAAATTTGCAAGATTTTGTTGTTCATGCACCTATGTCTGAGCCTAGAATTCCTTTGCCTGAATTCTTCTCGGGGAATAGATCTCACTTTCAAAATTTTAAAAATAATTGCAAATTGTTTTTGTCCCTGAAGTCTCGCTCTGCCGGAGACCCTGCACAGCAGGTCAGGATTGTAATTTCCTTGCTCCGGGGCAACCCTCAAGACTGGGCTTTTGCATTGGCACCAGGGGATCCTGCGTTGCTCAATGTGGATGCGTTTTTTCTGGCCTTGGGGTTGCTTTATGAGGAACCTCATTTAGAGCTTCAGGCGGAAAAGGCCTTGATGTCCTTGTCTCAGGGGCAAGATGAAGCTGAAATATACTGCCAAAAATTCCGCAAATGGTCTGTGCTTACTCAGTGGAATGAGTGCGCCCTGGCGGCGATTTTCAGAGAAGGTCTCTCTGATGCCATTAAGGATGTTATGGTGGGGTTCCCTGTGCCTGCGAGTCTGAATGAGTCCATGACGATGGCTATTCAGATCGATAGGCGTCTGCGGGAGCGCAAACCTGTGCACCATTTGGCGGTGTCTACTGAGAAAACGCCAGAAAATATGCAATGTGATAGAATTCTGTCCAGAAGCGAGCGGCAGAATTTTAGACGAAAAAATGGGTTGTGCTTCTATTGTGGTGATTCAACTCATGTTATATCAGCATGCTTTAAGCGTACTAAGAAGCCTGACAAGTCTGTTTCAATTAGCACTTTACAGTCTAAGTTTATTCTATCTGTGACCCTGATTTGTTCTTTGTCATCTATTACCGCGGACGCCTATGTCGACTCTGGCGCTGCTTTGAGTCTTATGGATTGGTCCTTTGCCAAACGCTGTGGGTATGATTTGGAGCCATTGGAGGCTCCGATACCTCTGAAAGGGATTGACTCCACCCCATTGGCTAGTAATAAACCACAATACTGGACACAAGTGACTATGCGTGTTAATCCGGATCACCAGGAGGTTATTCGCTTTCTGGTGCTGTATAATCTACATGATGTTTTGGTGCTGGGATTGCCATGGCTGCAATCTCATAACCCAGTCCTCGACTGGAGAGCTTTGTCTGTGTTAAGCTGGGGATGTAAAGGAACTCATGGGGACGTACCTTTGGTTTCCATTTCATCATCTATTCCCTCTGAGATTCCTGAATTCTTGTCTGACTTTCGTGACGTTTTTGAAGAACCCAAGGTTGGTTCACTACCTCCGCACCGGGAGTGCGATTGTGCCATAGACTTGATCCCGGGTAGTAAATACCCTAAGGGTCGTTTATTTAATCTGTCTGTGCCTGAACACGCTGCTATGCGAGAATATATAAAGGAGTCCTTGGAAAAGGGACATATTCGTCCTTCGTCATCTCCCTTAGGAGCCGGTTTTTTCTGTGTGTCTAAGAAAGACGGCTCTTTGAGGCCGTGTATTGATTATCGACTTTTGAATAAAATCACGGTTAAATATCAATATCCGTTACCACTGCTTACTGATTTGTTTGCTCGTATAAAGGGGGCCAAGTGGTTCTCTAAGATTGATCTCCGTGGGGCGTATAATTTGGTGCGAATCAAGCAGGGGGATGAGTGGAAAACCGCATTTAATACGCCCGAGGGCCATTTTGAGTATTTGGTGATGCCTTTTGGTCTTTCAAATGCCCCTTCAGTCTTCCAGTCCTTTATGCATGACATTTTCCGCGATTATTTGGATAAATTTATGATTGTGTATCTGGATGATATTCTGATTTTTTCGGATGACTGGGACTCTCATGTCCAGCAGGTCAGGAGGGTTTTTCAGGTTTTGCGGTCTAATTCCTTGTGTGTGAAGGGTTCTAAGTGTGTTTTTGGGGTTCAGAAGATTTCCTTCTTGGGATACATTTTTTCCCCCTCTTCCATCGAGATGGATCCTGTCAAGGTTCAGGCTATTGGTGATTGGACGCAACCCTCTTCTCTTAAGAGTCTTCAGAAATTTTTGGGCTTTGCTAACTTTTATCGTCGATTTATTGCTGGTTTTTCTGATGTTGTAAAACCATTGACTGATTTGACTAAGAAGGGTGCTGATGTTGCTGATTGGTCCCCTGATGCTGTGGAGGCCTTTCGGGAGCTCAAGCGCCGCTTTTCTTCCGCCCCAGTGTTGCGTCAGCCTGATGTTGCTCTTCCTTTTCAGGTTGAGGTCGACGCTTCTGAAATCGGAGCTGGGGCGGTGTTGTCGCAGAGAAGTTCCGACTGCTCCGTGATGAGACCTTGTGCTTTTTTTTCCCGTAAATTTTCGCCCGCCGAGCGGAATTATGATATTGGGAATCGGGAGCTTTTGGCCATGAAGTGGGCTTTTGAGGAGTGGCGTCACTGGCTTGAGGGGGCCAGACATCAGGTGGTGGTATTGACTGACCACAAAAATTTAATTTACCTTGAGTCTGCCAGGCGCCTGAATCCTAGACAAGCGCGCTGGTCGTTGTTTTTCTCTCGGTTTAATTTTGTGGTGTCTTACCTACCGGGTTCTAAGAATGTTAAGGCGGATGCCCTTTCTAGGAGTTTTGAGCCTGACTCCCCTGGTAATTCTGAGCCCACAGGTATCCTTAAAGATGGAGTGATATTGTCTGCCGTTTCTCCAGACCTGCGGCGGGCCTTGCAGGAGTTTCAGGCGGATAGACCTGATCGTTGCCCACCTGGTAGACTGTTTGTTCCTGATGATTGGACCAGTAGAGTCATCTCTGAGGTTCATTCTTCTGCGTTGGCAGGTCATCCTGGAATCTTTGGTACCAGGGATTTGGTGGCAAGGTCCTTCTGGTGGCCTTCCCTGTCACGAGATGTGCGAGGCTTTGTGCAGTCTTGTGACGTTTGTGCTCGGGCCAAGCCTTGTTGTTCTCGGGCTAGTGGATTGTTGTTACCCTTGCCTATCCCGAAGAGGCCTTGGACGCACATCTCGATGGATTTTATTTCGGATCTGCCTGTTTCTCAGAAGATGTCTGTCATCTGGGTGGTGTGTGACCGTTTCTCTAAGATGGTCCATCTGGTTCCCTTGCCTAAGTTGCCTTCTTCTTCCGAGTTGGTTCCTCTGTTTTTTCAAAATGTTGTTCGTTTGCATGGTATTCCGGAGAATATCGTTTCTGACAGAGGGACCCAGTTCGTGTCTAGATTTTGGCGGGCATTCTGTGCTAGGATGGGCATAGATTTGTCTTTTTCGTCTGCTTTCCATCCTCAGACTAATGGCCAGACCGAGCGGACTAATCAGACCTTGGAGACATATTTGAGGTGTTTTGTGTCTGCGGATCAGGATGATTGGGTTGCTTTTTTGCCTTTGGCGGAGTTCGCCCTCAATAATCGGGCCAGCTCTGCCACCTTGGTGTCCCCGTTTTTCTGTAATTCGGGGTTTCATCCTCGATTTTCCTCCGGTCAAGTGGAATCTTCGGATTGTCCTGGAGTGGATGCTGTGGTGGAGAGGTTGCATCAGATTTGGGGGCAGGTGGTGGACAATTTGAAGTTGTCCCAGGAGAAGACTCAGCTTTTTGCCAACCGCCGTCGTCGTGTTGGTCCTCGGCTTTGTGTTGGGGACTTGGTGTGGTTGTCTTCTCGTTTTGTCCCTATGAGGGTTTCTTCTCCTAAGTTTAAGCCTCGGTTCATCGGCCCGTACAAGATATTGGAGATTCATAACCCTGTGTCCTTCCGTTTGGACCTCCCTGCATCCTTTTCGATTCATAATGTTTTTCATCGGTCATTGTTGCGCAGGTATGAGGTACCAGCTGTGCCTTCCGTTGAGCCTCCTGCTCCGGTGTTGGTTGAGGGTGAGTTGGAGTACGTTGTGGAAAAGATCTTGGACTCTCGTGTTTCCAGACGGAAACTCCAGTATCTGGTCAAATGGAAGGGATACGGTCAGGAGGATAATTCTTGGGTCACTGCCTCTGATGTTCATGCCTCCGATCTTGTCCGTGCCTTTCATAGGGCTCATCCTGATCGCCCTGGTGGTTCTGGTGAGGGTTCGGTGCCCCCTCCTTGAGGGGGGGGTACTGTTGTGAAATTGGATTCTGGGCTCCCCCGGTGGCCACTTGTGGAATTTAACTTGTGTGCATCATCCCCTCTGTTCACCTGCTCCTATCAGGATATGGGAGTCGCTATATAACCTTGCTCCTCTGTCAGTTTCATGCCGGTCAACAATGTATCAGTAGCCTTTCTGTGCATGTTCCTGCTACTAGACAACTCCCAGCTAAGTTGGACTTTTGTCCTTGTGTGTTTTTGCATTTTGTTCCTGTTCACAGCTGCTGTTTCGTTACTGTGTCTGGAAAGCTCTTGTGAGCGGAAATTGCCACTCTGGTGTTATGAGTTAATGCTAGAGTCTTAAAGTAATTTCTGGATGGTGTTTTGATAGGGTTTTCTGCTGACCATGAAAGTGCCCTTTCTGTCTTCATGCTATCTAGTGAGCGGACCTCGATTTTGCTAAACCTATTTTCATACTACGTTTGTCATTTCATCTTGAATCACCGCCAATATATGTGGGGGCCTCTGTCTGCCTTTTGGGAAAATTTCTCTAGAGGTGAGCCAGGACTGTCTTTTCCTCTGCTAGGATTAGGTAGTTCTCCGGCTGGCGCTGGGCATCTAGGGATAAAAAAACGTAGGCATGCTACCCGGCCACTTCTAGTTGTGCGGCAGGTTTAGTTCATGGTCAGTATAGTTTCCATCTTCCAAGAGCTAGTTCTCATATATGCTGGGCTATGTTCTCTCGCCATTGAGAATCATGACACTGGTGGTTAAATAGCAAGGCCAGGAGAAACGATAAGTGAAGGCAGCTGCTACAGCCAAACTCAAGGAGCAGCAGTTCCACTCGAAACCACCAGAGGGAGCCCAAGGGCAGAACTCACAAAAGTACCATTCACAACCACAGGAGGGAGCCCCAGAATGGAATTCACAACACACCACATATCTCCGCAACAAAGATCTATGGAAAACATTATGGATGGAAAAAGAAGCTGGAAGGGCCAAACGAAAGGATACCGGATTGATAATTTCAGAAATCTTATAAGGACCAATAAAGCGAGGCTTGAACTTCGGGGAAGAAACCTTCATAGGAACATGGCGAGAAGATAACCAAACCAAATCCCCAACCCGAAGCCGGGGACCAACACACCGACGACGGTTAGCAAAACGTTGAGCCTTTTCCTGAGACAACGCCAAATTGTCCACCACATGAGCCCAAATCTGCTGTAACCTGTCCACCACAGAGTCCACACCAGGACAGTCAGAAGGCTCAACCTGCCCTGAAGAAAAACGAGGATGAAAACCAAAATTACAAAAAAAAGGCGAAACCAAAGTAGCCGAACTAGCCTGATTATTAAGGGCAAACTCGGCCAATGGCAAGAAGGCCACCCAATCATCCTGATCAGCAGACACAAAGCATCTCAAATAGGTTTCCAAAGTCTGATTGGTTCGCTCAGTTTGGCCATTTGTCTGAAGATGAAATGCTGAAGAAAAAGACAAATCAATGCCCATTCTAGCACAAAAGGCCCGCCAAAACCTAGAAACAAACTGGGAACCTCTGTCAGACACAATATTCTCCGGAATGCCATGCAAACGAACCACATGCTGAAAAAACAATGGAACCAAATCAGAGGAGGAAGGCAACTTAGGCAAAGGTACCAAATGGACCATCTTAGAAAACCGGTCACAAACCACCCAGATAACAGACATCTTCTGGGAAACAGGAAGATCCGAAATAAAATCCATGGAAATATGCGTCCAATGCCTCTCAGGGACCGGCAAAGGCAAAAGCAACCCACTAGCGCGGGAACAACAAGGCTTGGCCCGGGCACAAGTCCCACAGGACTGCACAAAAGAACGCACATCCCGCCACAAGGAAGGCCACCAACAGGACCTAGCAACCAAATCTCTGGTACCAAAAATCCCAGGATAACCAGCCAACACCGAACAATGAACCTCTGAAAATTGCTGCCAGGGCATACTCATTCCATTTAGTGAGCACAGACCACTTTCTAAATTTCTGGCAGTATACTTCCGCCGCTTCCTGACCCTGACACAGAGCCAGCAAGTTTTTCTGCCTGATCCACAGAATTAGGTTCATCATACAGCAATCCAAGCGCTTGAAAAAATGCATCTACATTGAGCAATGCCAGATCCCCTGATTCAAGGGAGAATGCCCAGTCCTGAGGGTCTCCACGCAGCAGAGAAATGACAATCCTCACCTGCTGAATGGGGTCACCAGAGGAACGGGGTCTCAAAGCAAAAAACAATCTGCAGTTATTTTTAAAATTGAAGTACTTGGATCTATCCCCCCAAAAAAAATCAGGAGTAGGAATTCTAGGCTCTAAAGCCGGAGTCTGAACAACATAATCTTGAATACTCTGTACCCTTGCAGCAAGTTGATCAACACGAGGAAATAAACCCTGAACATCCATGTCAGCGCCACAATCCTGAACCACCCAGAGAGTAAGGGGAAAAAAAGGAAAAAAAAAAAGGCAAAGCATGTTGCAAGAAAAAAAAAAAATGACTCAGAACCTTTTCTTTTTTCCCTCTTTTGAGATGCATTCAACACATTACTGGCCAGCTGTACTGTTATGACCTGGTGAATAGGAGCAACATAGGATGAGCCCTGAGGAGGAGGTATCTGTACTGACCGCAGTTCCTGATCCTAACACCAACACTAGAAGTAGCTGTGGAATGTTTCTGTCACTCCCTAGACATCTCGTCACAGCCGGAGAGCTAACTACCCCTAAAGATGGAAACAGAAAGCTATCTTGCTTCAGAGAAATCCCCAAAGGAAAGACAGCCCCCCACAAATATTGACTGTGAGTGGAGAGGGAAATGACGGGCTGAAGACTAGAGCCAGGCTAAATAGCAGAGCAGGAGAGACGATCAGTGGAAGCAGCTGCTAATGCTCAACCCAAGGAGCAGCAGTTCCACTTAAAACCACCGGAGGGAGCCCAAGGGCAGAATTCACAAAAATGCCATTTACAACCACCGGAGGGAGCCCAAGAACGGAATTCACAACAGGGGTGTCCATCCCTTATGAGGTATGGTTCGAGCACTGGGCTCCCAATGGAACTACATCTCTATATGATTCCACCCAAAAATCACCCCACCATCGGGGACAAACCTCAGATCCTCTTTGCAGTAACAAACACTGGAAAACCACACCAAACGGTCAATCTGGACAGTATAACTGCCAACTTACCGTGGTTGTTGTGGGGGATGATCAGTTGCAATTTTCCAGTGCCTGTGTCCGGTCCAAGGGTCCTTTGTCTTGTTGTCCGGGGGGCAGAGGCATTCCTGTTTGGGGCCCCACGTTCGGGCGCCAACTGTTGAGGGAGGATCTAAAGTGATCCTTCACGGTTAACTCAGTGATTTCCAAATTAATCTACAGGGTGTTGTCGGCAACTGAAAATGATCAGACGGAGATGTGTGTCTCTGGGGGGATCAAGCAGATCTCTGAGCCCTGTTTATTGTGTATCACTTTTCATAATCATAGAAATTATAATTCAACCAATCAGCATAAGAACACGCTCACAGTTCTTAACCTATAAGAATGCAGAAACAGTCTGTACGTCAAAGTCTCATAGAACAATACACCCTCAGTCTCATGTCCTGTACAGATTGCAACAATCAAGGTCTCATAACAGCTGTGAACTTTAGCCTAGTAACAAAATGTATCTTAAAACGGCAAGATGGAGTCGAAAAGCACAAAATGGAGAATCTTTCTTAATTTGTTCCTTCACAATGCAAAGGAGCAAAAAACAGCAGCGGCCGTTGGATGGGTCTGTGTCCAGGCACTGCAAAGTTTGCAAGAGGAGATTGATCATTTGTGTTTAGAGCTGCATACAGCTATAGAGCAAAGGATCAGCTTGCAATCAGCTTTGAGAAATCAAGTGAAACAGCATGATAAAATGCAAAAAAAAGTTTTGAAGAATATGTGATAAAAAATATAAATAAGAATAAGCACAGGAGGAGACAGCAGCCAGTGTCCGATAGTCATACTGCACATGTTAGAACCATGATTGCACATGAGAAATGGTCAGATTTGTTAGAATGTGATGACTTAGAAAATAAGGTAGAACTGCATGCCAGACCTATTGTAGTAACAAAGACCAGGAGAGAAGTCACTCAGCATAGGGAAGATAGGATCGATGCAGGAGATGCAGCTGTTGGCGCAGAATCCGCCATGTCAGAGGAAAGTAGAAATTATACAGCAGGGGAACTAACAATTAGCTACCAGGTATAGGCAGCAAACAGGAGAGAATTTATTAACATGGATTCTCAGGTTATAGGATTTTAGAGCAGATACAATAATCTTGAACCGTCTTGAGGGCATAGAAATTGCTAGCATTTGTATTGATACCATGGTGCGTTTAAAAATGAGACGTGCATGGGACACTGCAGAGAATTTTTCCCTATTGCATTTGGTGAGGGGTTCTGTGGCACAAGTATATGATTCTCCTATTGAATTAGTACCACAAACACGATGGGAGTCTCTTGCAGATGGAGTGCAGAGACTGAGAGAAATCGCATGTATAGGTGGTATAACTCGAAATCCTTTGCCAGATATGAATGAACATTTTGCTGTTGTCAAGGATTGGAAGGGGCCAGATGCTGCAGTGATGACAGTACTGATGAAAAATAAGTTCATAGAAGGTGCCCCAGCTGCTTATAAATCCCCATTATTCACCATGTTCAGTGGCCTCATGGGAAATTCCACTAATGTATATACAGCATGCAGTATAATTTCTCAGTTATCTACTCTAGAGAAAGCAAAAGTGTCAAGAAATTACACAATAGACAGAGTAGATCAAGAGAGAAGGAAAGGCGATAATTCCCAAGTTAGAAAAAGCAGAAAGGAGCTGTTGTGTGACAGTAGTAGAGCATAGGGACCTTTCGTCAAACTCAATTTGACAGGTGGACATGCCCCTATCAAAGTGTATCAAAGTGTGTAACCCCCTCCCCTCCCTGTCAGCCAGCTGTTCCTCCTTGTCTGGCTGTCCCCTTTTGATATAGTTTATTATTATCACAGTATTTGATGCAGTGAATGTTATCACAGTAATTGTTTTATATTAGCTGTTTATATGCTGTATTAAGATTACTCTTATTTGATAATCCGCTGATAGGGAGAGTGAGGCTGTGTTTCTGCAGTATTATCGGCTAGTGGTATTCTCATTATATGTGATTTATAATGGGCGCATTATGTATGCGGCCATATTACAACACCCACAAGTATGAAGCCTGGTGTTTTATACGTTTATAAAAAAGCAGACACGGTATTGTAAAATGTAAAAGATTTTTATTGTAAAATAAACACATCTCAAAGACATTTCGCTGCTGCATCGTACAAAATAAATAGTATCGCTTGAATATACAGCAACACACTTCTTACAAAATAAATATCAATGCTGCATCGTACAAAATAAATAGCACGTTGATTATACATCATTACACTTCTTACAAAATAAATATAGTGTTACAACAGTAATTGTTTTATATTAGATGTTTCTATGAAGCTGAGATTAGTTGTCTATGAGTTCGAGTTTCTGTTGACCCAAGCAGTAAAACAGGTGTAGAACTGAGTTTGCTCCCGTAATCAGAGCAGTGTATTTTAGACCCAGTGTTTCTGTCTGCAGCATGTAATGTGTAAGAAGTTCATCAGCACACACATGGCTCCTCAATCAGCACAGCAAAACTGTCTTCATTTGCTTCCCACGGGCGTTAAAATTCTTGCATACAAGTCATGTTCGTCATTTATCCACTATAAGATGTGTTGTGGATTCTGTTTGTGGGCTCCCTCTGGTGGTTACTGCTGGTACTGGGTGACTTTGGTGGGTTGCGGCCTTTGGTTTCCACCTGTCCATCAGTGGCTGGGTGTTTCCTATTTTACCTGGCCTTTCTGTCATTTCCCTTGCCGGCTATCAATGTATTCAGATGTGCTCTGTTTGGTTCCTGCCTACCTGCTCCCAGATCTTTCAGGATAAGCTAAGTGCTGATTTTCAGTTGTTTGGTTTTTTTGTCCAGCTTGCTTATTATGTCTCTATGCTAGCTGGTAGCTCTAGTGGACTGAGGTTCTCCCCATGTGCCATGAGTTGGCACATGGGTTCTTGTAATCTCAGGATGGTTTTTTTGATTAGGGTTTTTTGCTGACCGCTCAGTCCCCTTTTGTATCGTTCTGCTTTCTAGTTTACAGCGGGCCTCAATTTGCTAAAACTATATATATCATCTCTATGTGTGTGCCTTCCTCTCATTTCACCGTCAATACATGTGGGGGGCAACTATATCTTTTGGGGTTCATTCCGCTGGAGGCAAGTGAGGTCTTTATTTTCTCTGCAGTGCTAGTTAGCTCTTAGGCTGGTGCGTGGCGTCTAGAACCAACGTAGGCACGCTCCCTGGCTATCTCTAGTTGCGTTTGTCAGGCGTAGGGCAGCGGTCAGCCCAGGTTCCATCACCCTAGAGCTCGTCCGTAATATATTTGTACTTTGCTTGTCCTGTGCTATCCCTAGCCATTGGGATTCATGACAGTATAGCCGGCCCACAAAGTGTTAATTGTTTGGGCTGAAGCAGGAGAAAGAGAAGTGTTTAAGGGAATTTTTTTTTTTTTTTTTTCCCTTCAGAGTTTTGCTGCCTAGCCCTTAATTGCTGTCTAGCTGCTTCTTACCTCCTCTTAACCCTTGAATGGCTCTGATCTTAGCTGTTTAACATGGATGTCCAGAGTTTGGCTTCCAGCCTGAGTAATCTTGCGGCAAGAGTTCAAAACATACAGGATTTTGTTGTTCACACTCCCATGTCTGAACCTAGAATTCCTATTCCAGAGTTCTTTTCTGGAGATAGATCTACCTTCCTGAATTTCAGGAACAATTGTAAATTGTTTCTTTCTTTAAAATCTCGCTCCTCTGGAGACCCTGCTCAACAGGTCAAGATTGTAATATCTTTCCTGTGGGGCGACCCTCAGAATTGGGCATTTGCATTGGCACCAGGGGATCCTGCATTGCTCAGTGTGGATGCGTTTTTTCTGGCATTGGGATTGCTCTATGAGGAACCTAACCTGGAGATTCAGGCTGAAAAGGCTTTATTAGCCCTCTCTCAGGGGCATGATGAAGCGGAGATATATTGTCAGAAGTTTCGGAAATGGTCGGTGCTTACTCAGTGGAATGAGTGCGCCCTGGCTGCAAACTTCAGAAATGGTCTTTCTGAGGCCATTAAGGATATTATGGTGGGGTTCCCTACGCCTACAGGTCTGAATGAGTCTATGGCTATGGCCATTCAGATTGATCGGCGTTTACGGGAGCGCAAACCCGTGCACCAGTTGGCGGTGTCTTCTGAACAGGCACCTGAGACTATGCAATGTGATAGAATTCAGTCCAGAAGTGAACGGCAAAATTATAGGCGGAAAAATGGATTGTGTTTCTATTGTGGTGATTCAGCTCATGTTATATCAGCATGCTCTAAACGCACAAAAAGGGTTGATAAATCTTTTGCCATTGGTACTCTGCAGCCTAAGTTCATTTTGTCTGTGACTCTGATTTTTTCACTGTCTTCCATTTCCGTCGATGCCTATGTGGATTCGGGCGCTGCCCTGAGTCTTATGGATTGGTCATTTGCTAAACGCTGCGGTTTTAGTCTGGAACCTCTGGAAGTTCCTATTCCTCTGAAGGGAATTGACTCTACACCATTGGCTATGAATAAACCGCAGTATTGGACACAAGTGACCATGCGCATGACTCCCGTTCATCAGGAGGTGATTCGCTTCCTTGTACTTTATAATTTACATGATGTACTAGTGCTTGGTCTGCCATGGTTACAAACTCATAATCCTGTCCTGGACTGGAAAACAATGTCTGTGTTAAGCTGGGGATGTCAGGGGGTTCATGATGATGCACCTCCGATTTCAATCGCTTCATCTACTCCTTCTGAGATCCCTGCGTTTTTGTCTGACTATAGGGATGTTTTTGAGGAGCCTAAGCTCAATTCGCTCCCTCCGCATAGAGATTGTGACTGTGCTATAGAATTGATTCCTGGCAGTAAGTTCCCTAAGGGTCGTTTATTTAATCTGTCACTGCCAGAGCATACTGCTATGCGGAATTATATTAAGGAGTCCTTGGAAAAGGGACATATTCGTCCATCTTCGTCCCCTCTGGGAGCAGGTTTTTTTTTTGTGGCAAAAAAAGATGGTTCCCTGAGGCCTTGTATAGATTATCGCCTTCTGAATAAGATTACAGTCAAGTATCAGTATCAATTGCCATTATTGACTGATTTGTTTGCTCGCATTAAGGGGGCTAGGTGGTTCACTAAGATAGATCTTCGCGGTGCGTATAATCTGGTGCGGATAAAACAGGGTGATGAGTGGAAAACCGCATTTAATACGCCTGAGGGCCATTTTGAGTATTTGGTAATGCCTTTTGGACTCTCCAATGCTCCGTCAGTCTTTCAGTCCTTTATGCACAATATTTTCCGTGAATATCTGGATAAGTTTATGATTGTGTATTTGGATGATATTTTGGTGTTTTCTGATGACTGGGAGTCTCATGTTCTACAGGTCAGGAAGGTGTTTCAGGTTCTGCGGGCCAATTCTCTGTTTGTGAAGGGCTCAAAGTGTCTCTTCGGAGTCCAGAAGATTTCTTTTTTGGGGTACATTTTTTCTCCTTCTACTATTGAGATGGATCCCGTCAAGGTTCAGGCGATTTGTGACTGGACACAACCTACATCTGTTAAGAGCCTTCAGAAGTTCTTGGGGTTTGCTAATTTTTATCGTTGGTTCATTGCTAATTTTTCCAGTGTTGTTAAACCTTTGACTGATTTGACTAAAAAGGGTGCTGATGTTGCTGATTGGTCTCCTGCGGCCGTGGAGGCCTTTCAGGAACTTAAGCGCCGGTTTTCTTCTGCTCCTGTGTTGTGTCAACCAGATGTTTCACTTCCTTTTCAGGTTGAGGTTGATGCTTCCGAGTTTGGAGCGGGGGCGGTTTTGTCACAGAGAAGTTCTAATGGCTCGGTGATGAAGCCATGTGCATTCTTCTCTAGAAAATTCTCGCCCGCCGAGCGCAATTATGATGTGGGTAATCGGGAGCTTTTGGCCATGAAGTGGGCATTTGAGGAGTGGCGTCATTGGCTTGAGGGTGCTAAACATCGTGTGGTGGTCTTGACTGATCACAAGAATCTCATTTACCTTGAGTCTGCCAGGCGTTTGAATCCTAGACAGGCTCGTTGGTCGTTGTTTTTTTCTCGTTTCAATTTCGTGGTTTCATACCTGCCAGGTTCAAAGAATGTGAAGGCAGATGCTCTTTCCAGGAGTTTTGTGCCTGACTCTCCTGGAGACTCTGGGCCTACTGGTATCCTTAGGGATGGGGTAATATTGTCCGCCGTATCCCCAGACTTGCGACGTGCATTGCAGGAGTTTCAGGTGGATAAACCGGATCGTTGTCCACCAGAAAGACTGTTTGTTCCGGATGATTGGACCAGTAGAGTCATCTCCGAGGTCCATTCTTCTGTGTTGGCTGGTCATCCTGGAATATTTGGTACTAGAGACTTGGTGGCCAGGTCTTTTTGGTGGCCTTCCTTGTCTAGGGATGTGCGTACCTTTGTGCAGTCTTGTGAAGTGTGTGCTCGAGCTAAGCCTTGCTGTTCTCGGGCCAGTGGGTTGTTGTTATCCTTGCCCATCCCGAAGAGGCCTTGGACGCACATTTCCATGGATTTTATTTCTGATCTCCCGGTTTCACAGAAAATGTCCGTTATCTGGGTTGTGTGTGACCGCTTTTCTAAGATGGTTCATTTGGTGCCCTTGCCTAAGTTGCCTTCCTCCTCTGAGTTGGTCCCTTTATTTTTTCAGAACGTGGTTCGTTTGCATGGGATTCCGGAGAATATCGTTTCTGACAGGGGATCCCAGTTTGTGTCTAGATTTTGGCGGACGTTTTGTGCCAAGATGGGCATTGATTTGTCTTTCTCGTCTGCATTCCATCCTCAGACGAATGGCCAGACGGAGCGAACTAATCAGACCTTGGAAACTTATTTGAGGTGTTTTGTTTCTGCTGATCAAGATGACTGGGTTGCTTTTTTGCCACTGGCCGAATTTGCTCTTAATAATCGGGCTAGTTCGGCCACGTTGGTCTCTCCTTTTTTTTGTAATTCGGGGTTTCATCCTCGTTTTTCCTCTGGTCAGGTGGAGCCTTCAGATTGTCCTGGAGTGGACGTGGTGGTGGACAGGCTACATCAGATTTGGAATCAGGTGGTGGACAATTTGAAGTTATCTCAGGAGAAGACTCAGCAGTTTGCTAATCGCCGTCGCCGCGTGGGTCCCCGACTTCTTGTTGGGGATTTGGTGTGGTTGTCTTCTCGTTTTGTCCCTATGAAGGTCTCTTCTCCTAAGTTCAAGCCTCGGTTCATCGGTCCTTATAGGATCTCGGAGATTCTTAACCCTGTATCTTTTCGTTTGGATCTCCCAGCATCGTTTGCTATTCATAATGTGTTCCATCGGTCGTTGTTGCGGAGGTATGAGGTGCCCGTTGTTCCTTCGGTTGAGCCTCCTGCTCCGGTGCTGGTGGAGGGAGAATTGGAGTATGTTGTTGAGAAGATCTTGGATTCTCGTGTTTCCAGACGCAAACTCCAGTATTTGGTTAAGTGGAAGGGTTATGGTCAGGAGGATAATTCCTGGGTGGTCGCCTCCGATGTTCATGCGACTGATTTGGTCCGCGCCTTCCATAGAGCTCACCCTGATCGCCCTGGGGGTTCTCATGAGGGTTCGGTGACCCCTCCTCAAGGGGGGGGTACTGTTGTGGATTCTGTTTGTGGGCTCCCTCTGGTGGTTACTGCTGGTACTGGGTGACTTTGGTGGGTTGCGGCCTTTGGTTTCCACCTGTCCATCAGTGGCTGGGTGTTTCCTATTTTACCTGGCCTTTCTGTCATTTCCCTTGCCGGCTATCAATGTATTCAGATGTGCTCTGTTTGGTTCCTGCCTACCTGCTCCCAGATCTTTCAGGATAAGCTAAGTGCTGATTTTCAGTTGTTTGGTTTTTTTGTCCAGCTTGCTTATTATGTCTCTATGCTAGCTGGTAGCTCTAGTGGACTGAGGTTCTCCCCATGTGCCATGAGTTGGCACATGGGTTCTTGTAATCTCAGGATGGTTTTTTTGATTAGGGTTTTTTGCTGACCGCTCAGTCCCCTTTTGTATCGTTCTGCTTTCTAGTTTACAGCGGGCCTCAATTTGCTAAAACTATATATATCATCTCTATGTGTGTGCCTTCCTCTCATTTCACCGTCAATACATGTGGGGGGCAACTATATCTTTTGGGGTTCATTCCGCTGGAGGCAAGTGAGGTCTTTATTTTCTCTGCAGTGCTAGTTAGCTCTTAGGCTGGTGCGTGGCGTCTAGAACCAACGTAGGCACGCTCCCTGGCTATCTCTAGTTGCGTTTGTCAGGCGTAGGGCAGCGGTCAGCCCAGGTTCCATCACCCTAGAGCTCGTCCGTAATATATTTGTACTTTGCTTGTCCTGTGCTATCCCTAGCCATTGGGATTCATGACAAAGATGTGTTTCATTATCATAATATAGTGTTACAAGTTATGTACGTCATTTATCCACTATAAGATGTGTTTCATTATCAGCGAACACATTCTATAGTGAATATTGCAGAAACGACAGGCAGGAGTTGGTTCCTACATAATCACACTAACAGCTGTGATCGTGATGCTTGGGATATGTCCGCGAAGCCTGTTCATGCATTCACAAAACATCATCATACACATGGCTCATCAATCAACGCAGCAAAACTGTCTGCATTTGCTTCCCACCGATGTTTGGGGGGTCCCAGCAGCTGTTTCTCTGGTATCCCCAGTTAGCTGAGCAAACACAGAATGGTTTAAAATCTTTTATTGTTTGAAGTAAAGCATAACAGAGTTAAATGCTAGCAGCTGTCACCCTTGCAGCCCTTCTAACTAGGACCTGGACAATTATTTAGATCATCGAAGCTGGCAATAGCAAGTGCATTTTTGATTAAATTGATAATTACAATTAGAACGAGTTAAATTTGAAAATGTTGATGAAATAAAATCTGTTACGGTTCTATCGTTTTTTTTGTACATCAGAACTGAAACGTTGTAAAACATTCTTGAATGGTAATCCCCGCGCTAAATGGTGCAATACATACACGCAGTAATGACCGCATGTGTGGCTATACAGATCTTGGATTTGGGCGTTTTGATAACAATACGCGTCACAATTCTTGTTCAGGAATGACACAAAATCGCGTAGGAAGATTATATTTTCAGGGCTAAAGCCGTAACTATCAAAAAATATGCCCGTCTTATCATCGCAGAGTACGATTAATACCCAGTGACGTCCAGCTTGATTCGCCGGGTCTGTATTCACGATATATGCCGCGGGTCTCTGAGTCACCCTTTCTTCCGGAAGCAAATCACACGGAAACACACCGGCGAATATGCGATCTGTATAATTATCGGACTTCAGTATCGTTGTAAGCTGCAGACTGTCCATCGTTAATTAAAATCGTACAAGATCTCTCTCCTATTATTAATTTCCAGAATGGTGTGGTTGACTGCAAAAACAATCATATTTATCGTGTGGGGTGTCGCTAGCGCAAAGCGGACTTCAGCACGTAGGTTACCTGTTTTAATGAGCGAGAAATGTCCTCCAGGCTCTTGATCAGGCGATAAATCAAAAGCAAACAGAGTGAATCCATCCATAAATTCTTCACGATCTATCGCCATGGCACAATCAGCCTTTTGCTTACCAGATATATGGGCAAGCGCCATATACTCTCTGATGGCTAATCCATCATTAAAATTAGGATTATAAGGCCTCGCGGGTATCTGCTGACCGTCCAGATATAAGGCGGCATGGTTGATGTGGTAGTGGTGGAATTGAAGGGGATTTTTTACATAAGCCCCACAGAACGATTCATTATCCACAAAGCCCAATATAACAGTCTTTGGGATCTGGCCTAGGAAGAGGTTCTCGTGGTTCGTGATCCGTGTCCCTGCGGCGATGCTGTACACTTTCAGACATGTTCGGTCAATAGCGTACTTGGCGGTTGCGGATAGGAGGGCCTGGCTGTGGCCGATTCGGACAGCCGGAGACACCTGCACTCTTTTCACGTAGAGAGCCGCTTGCGAGATTTGCACCTTCAGCGGCTCGGCTTCTGCAGACATGAGGCAGAAAGCATCCTTATTTCTTGTTAGCTTAACCTTAAGGTCAAGTCCGTTCAATATTAACTTTGGCTGATTAAATATATCCCCAAAGATGGGCCCCAAGAGGTCGATGGGCTTTGAGCGAGAAGCCGCATCGGCTCTTTTGATAAACCCCGCATTTGCGCCATCCAAGCTCCGGTCATTATGATGGCCCGCAGTGTCTTGATAGAACAAACCGGCTGTAAATTGTGATGCCAGCGTCTGCGAGCTGTAATTTAAAAGGGTCTCTATGTACGCTCTATAGCTGTAGAGATTGTCCGATTGTGAGATAAGTCGATCTCCCAGAGTAATATCGACCTGGTTAAAAAGGGTGGCTAGAGGATAATTTATGAGAGCCACCTGGGCACCATCGCCAATAGCCGTGTTATCTTGCTTCACGATGCGACAGCTTACGTACAACAGAGTATTGTTCAGATCATAATAATAATCGCCACTCCCAGATATGAAAAATTCCAACGGCCCGTTGTCTGACAGAGCCGCAACCGGCTGTACTTCTACAAATAGAGATTTCTCTATACTTGTTTGTGTCGGGGGTACGTCAAAAATATCCAGTTCAGATTTAGCACACTCTACAGAAGCGTCATGCAGGAAAGCCATGATAACTGATTAGAAGATGTCGTCCGCAGAGCGTCTTACGCGTTTCTGACGGTGACGTCTCTTGGCGGTAGTTTTATTCATGAGCATCGGCGGTAAAGGCGGGCAAGCGCGCCTCTTTCTTTTTTGCGCTTTTTTAGCTACATAAATTAACCCAGACCCGTCTTGCTGCAGTTGTGTATTTATCCGTTTCATAAGGGCCGTTGAGGCGGTCATGACGGCGGCCGTCGCGATGTTCCGGACCGCCGTCTTTATGTGCGGTTTTACTAATTCTAAGCCTTTTCTGAAAAGCGGTACGGCGCATCGAAATAATCCTTTAAATATCCCGGCCAGGCCGGAGCCATACATGTACTCGCTCCCGCGGAATCCCTCTAGCCCATGCCCCGACTGGGCAGTATAGTAGCGGGCATAAACAGCGGGATCTCCATACACCCTTT
Source organism: Ranitomeya variabilis (assembly GCF_051348905.1). Taxonomy (NCBI): domain Eukaryota; kingdom Metazoa; phylum Chordata; class Amphibia; order Anura; family Dendrobatidae; genus Ranitomeya; species Ranitomeya variabilis. Next base: position 696,283,063 of record NC_135235.1, on the reverse strand, counting down.
GAGACACCATTTTATCGTGTCAATACTGTCGCGGTCTGAAATGTAATCGCACTATACACTTTCCGTATCTGAATTTAACAGGCGTAGCCTGGTCCGACATGACTGTAATGTTTATGGAGTCAAAGTGTTGTTTGCACAGCGGTATGTAATTGGGCCGCGTGTAGCGCACCGTGACAATATCATTATCATCGCCGCTAACTTCTACGGTTCGTAACAGCTGAACGTAACTATCGCCTACAAGCTGGTGCTGAATTATATCGGTGTATACAAAAAGAGAATAAAAACCAGCCTTTGAATCGGGGTAAAAGCGCCGATTCCATGGCATTAAAGCAACGGGGGAGTCATCGACGGTCTGTAGCCCAAAAATAAATTTTAGCTTAGTACCCAGAGCAAACTGTATAGGGGCCGGGTCGGGCAGGATCACCTCTCGGCGTAGCTCATCATACCGTATTCTGTAGGCAGGCGCAGATAAATTCAGCACCTCTATTCGGGCATTGACCGTGGCAACCAGCTTATGAATGTTCAAGTAAAATCCTGATTTTATGTGATAATGTTCTAACGGTTCGCCGTGTTTCGCGGCGTAGAAGTTCCTTTCAAAAGCCTCAAACGTGTTCCACGTATGGGGGTACTGTATTTCCGTTAACGCCACTTCATAAGCGTCTGAAAGGTGAACGGCCCTCGCTAACTTGGTGTTGTAATTCGATATGGTGTTATCGGGGTAGATATTAATTGACGAATTACTGGGCAGGGTCACGAAAAAGGAGCGCGCTTCCATGGCTATATATCTGACAACTCCGAAGCCGGGATCCAACTATTGAATTTTTCGGGGTACCCCAGCCATTTGACGAGGCAGTGACTCACACCCCCGACACGTTTTTTTCTCAAAATCTTTTCCACTCTGTAGACGCGATTCTCATCCACAGGTATTTTTTGCAGTTCTTCCTTATAAAATGACCCCTCTACAGGGTCGCCGGCTAAATCACTAATTTTATAAAGAGGTTTATGAAATTTACTGGAGACGCCTGTAATTAAAAAAATCTCTTCGCTGTACGTTTTCTCATACCCCTTACAGAATGTATCTTTATGGGCCGATATTCTCACATGATCTCCGACCTTTAAAGTCGGTTTAATCGGTTTATTAGTAATAGTAGAACTGTAAATATTGCGCCAGATTTGCATAGCGTTTTTCTCTGTCACTTCAGCGGGAGTACATCGTATGGTAGAATGATAAGTATGATTGTAGCTATGCACCAAATCCGGTAAAATATCAATATACCTAAAGGTATTATGCTATCGTGAGATAGCGCCACATACGAGTTTTTAATGTGCGATTAAAGCGCTCTACCATAGCTGCTTTCACAGCGTTGTTGGTAAAAAAGTGGTGAATATTATGTAAATTACATAGTTGCCTGACTGACGAATTTATAAATTCTTTGCCGCGATCCGTCTGCAATTTCTTCGGTATGCGCTTATCATTTTGAAATATTAATTCGAACGATCTGGTCACACTAGTGCCCGTTTTGTTTGACAAAGCCACACACCACGCGTATCTCGATAGAGTATCAATCACCATCAGGATGTATTTGACATTATCATTTTCCCTTGAATAGTCGATTAAACTTACGAGATCCGCCTGCCATTGCGCGTCAATGTTCGAGATGTAAATTTGATTTGTCAAAAAACGTTTTCTAATAGGCTTGTGCAGCGTATAAACGTCTTGTCTATCCAGTCACGTCAGATTTCTTTATTCCGCGGTCTCTCGTCGCTCTAAATAATTTGTCTATTCCATAGAATGATCCGGAATTGCTAGCTGTAAAATATTGTTTTTCTAATATGTGATCCCGGGTATTAGAACCCATGGCTGAATAAAATGATTGTGTCTCGGTAATCAGCAGCCTCCTGCTTTCAGAAATTCAGTTGCATAAAATTTCATATTAAACGCTGTATTTACCCCAAATATTCCAGTCCAAGATGTTATTTAGATTTTAACACAACAGCTGCGAGTCATTAGTGTAATCCGATACTGCCTGGTTGAAAACGCTGAAGAGCCGGACACAGACACGTTGTTTGTTTTCTCTTTAAATACTGGTCAGACTGCTACAGCATTGGCACAGAAGACAACTTTTCTGCGAGCCTGAATAGCTGTTATTTTAAAAGGTAAGTGCTAACTGATTTATTTGCGCCCCGATATTATCATTCATGTACAGTATATATCGGGGCGCTGCAATGTCTAGATAGTTATATTTATCTTTTTTATTATAATTCATGTACAGTATATATTTGCGATAGTCATACACTTTTAAGTTTCCTTCTGCGGTATCACACTGTCATCTAGTGGCCATCTCTTTAACTCCAGTATTTTACAATCTCTCTCTTGCTTAGCAGCAATTATTATTCCCACATTTGTGCCATTATAGAATCTATCAACACCATCACCAAAGCCATTTTTGATGTGAGGGCATTGCCATGTATATATTTATACTTCTGGTTGCCTATTTTTAGTTATACCCTTCAATCAGATATAAGACTGACATGCGGTTCTTCTAAAGAGGCGATGGAGGTCCTATTTCTTCCAACACCCTGTCTTTTAAAGATATGTAATTTTTAAAATAATATGACAATAAAGATATTTTTACTTTTATTTACTAATGTGTCACTTCATACCTTGTTAGGTAATTTTTGTCAGCACTAATTCATATATAGTATATTTGTTATATAGTTAAATCTGTATTTATCGTCGGTATACAGGCTTGTGACGGGGCGTAACTGGGGTGTGTTTCTGGGTGTTAACACTCGGCTTGCTTTCTGACCCGCAGAATAAATACAGCTGTCTGTAGTGTACAGCCACCAGAAGTCAGACGCCGTCTAATCTCTGAGCTATTCGGAAATGTAAGTATATAAGACAGTTTTCTTATTATTCGCAAATGCTTAATTATGTTTTAGAGACGCATAGTTAAATATATTTATTATTGTAACATGATTTGTGTAATACAGTAGTTAATAGCTGTTAATACATCCTAACTAGAGTATTCAGCACGTACTTATTACCTATGTTTGGTTAGTACAATATTTGTGGCGTGAAATTAATATAGACAGTACAAAAATTTACACGGATAATTTATTTTTAGATGGAATCCCAAAATTTTTCGGCTTTTTCAGGCCTACTTGAGGAAACGATATTAGGTATGTTTCAAGCTTTATATAAATGCATCTGTTAGTGTACCATTCTAAGTAAGCGCTGTTATGTATATTATATTTATTTATTTTTATTTATATTTATTTATTTTTATTTATTTATTTTTTATTTTTTATTTTTTTATTTTTTTCTTGTTTAAGATGAACTTGTCAGGAACATCCCGGATGATATTTTTAACATATGCAGCGTGCCTGCTCTGGAGTGCGATACAGCCGGAGCTGAGTATAGTATCGCTGATGAGACTAATGCGTGGGCTTTTGCCCAGGACATTATAGGTGCGTTGTGTGTCTGTGCGTGTGTGTGTGTGTATATATCTTTTAAGTATTTGGACGTGTAATCATATATTAATTCTTTACAGATGGCGACATGAATCTCTTAAGTATTTAAACGTGTAAATATATATTCATTCTTTACAGATGGCGACATGAATCTCTTTTAAGTATTTAGACGTGTAAATATATATTCATTCTCTACAGATGTCGACCTGATTCCAGAACCAGCTACCTCGGAACACAATCAGATGATCGTTGAAGACCTGTCGTACCAGACTCCTACACCGAGAAACAGCCCTGTTTCGAGAGGCCCTAAAAAACCGCGAGGAGCTGCGAGCAAGAAAGGAAAAGGTAGCAATCGTATGAAAATGTGTTTTTGCACAACCGCTCTGAGAAAATCCCCCTCGTCACTACTAAGGCCTATATCTTTATTTATAGCTTGTAAACTGAAGCCTAGAAGGATTTTCACAAAAGAGAATATACACCTGCTAGTGGAGAACCCCGCAGAAGCTCCAGAAGCCGCCACGGCAGTCATCCGCCCCATATCGCTAGCCCGTAAGTGTATGTTTTGATATACGTGCACACTCTCTGTACAGTCAATGATACACGTGCTTCTCCAATGAGATCCTGATCACACACATATCTGACACATATCTGGCACATATCACACACATATCTGACACATATCACACACATATCTGACACATATCTGACACATATCTGACACATCTGGCACATATCTGACACATATCTGACGCATATCTGACACATGTATAATCTTTCCTGCAGCTAAAAGCAAAGTCATGAGAAAAATACCTCCAACACCTCTACAGCCGCTACAGCTCTCCGAGAATGGCGCAGTACCAGTGTGGACAGCAATACAGTCATCTAATGGACCTGTTAGAGCAGCCCCGGTATCGTCGACCTGTGTGGTGCACGGCCTGGGAAACCCTGTGTCTGCGGTCCAGCGTGAAATACCCCATTCAAGTGTTGGGCAGCCATCGACCAGCAGTGTGAATGACCCCTCGCTACTATATCCAGAAGTGGTAGAGGCACCCCGAAAACATAAGCGAAAAACAAAACATATTACAGAGCCAGCAAACACAACCAGTGCCGTGGGTACCACAGCAACGATGCCTCGTGAAGAGCTTGATCGTGAGATTGATCAGCTCGCTGATGGTAAGCAATCAGCCGTGGAACCGATCATTATACGTATGTCACACACTATGCAGCCGCCAGCGGCATATCTAACTGTACCTGCTAACTCCTCTGGCGCTGCCCCCACAGGCGCCTCTAATTTGGGTAGCACATCTCATGCTTGTGTATCTAACTCTGTTAATACTAAGAAACGGTTAAAGAGGGCTTTACCAGCGAGTGTTAAGTTGTGTAAAAAGCAGAGGATTCAAGCGCCATCTACAAAGCTGACGCATGAATCCATCTGTTGGGGGGGTCGCTGAAATGACTGTGTTTCAGGAGCTGTTCACGCGCTACTTACGCTACAAACTCTGGGGCCCCAACATAATGTTTTTTTGTGTTACTTTTGAAAAATTATTATCAACACAAACCCCAACACACGCTAATAAGGCCGAACTATATGCACTCCGGAATCTGCAGCTGGATGGCGAGACAACAGCTGCCGCTAGCCCATTATGACTGAATATGGTCGGTGTCATGATTCCCCAATGGCATGGGAACATCAGAAACACAAATGTCATGATTCTCAATGGCGAGAGAACATAGCCCAGCATATATGAGAACTAGCTCTTGGAAGATGGAAACTATACTGACCATGAACTAAACCTGCCGCACAACTAGAAGTGGCCGGGTAGCATGCCTACGTTTTTTTATCCCTAGATGCCCAGCGCCAGCCGGAGAACTACCTAATCCTAGCAGAGGAAAAGACAGTCCTGGCTCACCTCTAGAGAAATTTTCCCAAAAGGCAGACAGAGGCCCCCACATATATTGGCGGTGATTTTAGATGAAATGACAAACGTAGTATGAAAATAGGTTTAGCAAAAATCGAGGTCCGCTTACTAGATAGCAAGAAGACAGAAAGGGCACTTTCATGGTCAGCAGAAAACCCTATCAAAACACCATCCAGAAATTACTTTAAGACTCTAGCATTAACTCATAACACCAGAGTGGCAATTTCCGCTCACAAGAGCTTTCCAGACACAGTAACGAAACAGCAGCTGTGAACAGGAACAAAATGCAAAAACACAAGGACAAAAGTCCAACTTAGCTGGGAGTTGTCTAGTAGCAGGAACATGCACAGAAAGGCTTCTGATTACATTGTTGACCGGCATGAAACTGACAGAGGAGCAAGGTTATATAGCGACTCCCACATCCTGATAGGAGCAGGTGAACAGAGGGGATGATGCACACAAGTACAATTCCACAAGTGGCCACCGGGGGAGCCCAGAATCCAATTTCACAACAGTACCCCCCCCTCAAGGAGGGGGCACCGAACCCTCACCAGAACCACCAGGGCGATCAGGATGAGCCCTATGAAAGGCACGGACAAGATCGGAGGCATGAACATCAGAGGCAGTGACCCAAGAATTATCCTCCTGACCGTATCCCTTCCATTTGACCAGATACTGGAGTTTCCGTCTGGAAACACGAGAGTCCAAGATCTTTTCCACAACGTACTCCAACTCACCCTCAACCAACACCGGAGCAGGAGGCTCAACGGAAGGCACAGCCGGTACCTCATACCTGCGCAACAATGACCGATGAAAAACATTATGAATCGAAAAGGATGCAGGGAGGTCCAAACGGAAGGACACAGGGTTAAGAATCTCCAATATCTTGTACGGGCCGATGAACCGAGGCTTAAACTTAGGAGAAGAAACCCTCATAGGGACAAAACGAGAAGACAACCACACCAAGTCCCCAACACAAAGCCGAGGACCAACACGACGACGGCGGTTGGCAAAAAGCTGAGTCTTCTCCTGGGACAACTTCAAATTGTCCACCACCTGCCCCCAAATCTGATGCAACCTCTCCACCACAGCATCCACTCCAGGACAATCCGAAGATTCCACTTGACCGGAGGAAAATCGAGGATGAAACCCCGAATTACAGAAAAACGGGGACACCAAGGTGGCAGAGCTGGCCCGATTATTGAGGGCGAACTCCGCCAAAGGCAAAAAAGCAACCCAATCATCCTGATCCGCAGACACAAAACACCTCAAATATGTCTCCAAGGTCTGATTAGTCCGCTCGGTCTGGCCATTAGTCTGAGGATGGAAAGCAGACGAAAAAGACAAATCTATGCCCATCCTAGCACAGAATGCCCGCCAAAATCTAGACACGAATTGGGTCCCTCTGTCAGAAACGATATTCTCCGGAATACCATGCAAACGAACAACATTTTGAAAAAACAGAGGAACCAACTCGGAAGAAGAAGGCAACTTAGGCAAGGGAACCAGATGGACCATCTTAGAGAAACGGTCACACACCACCCAGATGACAGACATCTTATGAGAAACAGGCAGATCCGAAATAAAATCCATCGAGATGTGCGTCCAAGGCCTCTTCGGGATAGGCAAGGGTAACAACAATCCACTAGCCCGAGAACAACAAGGCTTGGCCCGAGCACAAACGTCACAAGACTGCACAAAGCCTCGCACATCTCGTGACAGGGAAGGCCACCAGAAGGACCTTGCCACCAAATCCCTGGTACCAAAGATTCCAGGATGACCTGCCAACGCAGAAGAATGAACCTCAGAGATGACTCTACTGGTCCAATCATCAGGAACAAACAGTCTACCAGGTGGGCAACGATCAGGTCTATCCGCCTGAAACTCCTGCAAGGCCCGCCGCAGGTCTGGAGAAACGGCAGACAATATCACTCCATCTTTAAGGATACCTGTGGGCTCAGAATTACCAGGGGAGTCAGGCTCAAAACTCCTAGAAAGGGCATCCGCCTTAACATTCTTAGAACCCGGTAGGTAAGACACCACAAAATTAAACCGAGAGAAAAACAACGACCAGCGCGCCTGTCTAGGATTCAGGCGCCTGGCAGACTCAAGGTAAATTAAATTTTTGTGGTCAGTCAATACCACCACCTGATGTCTGGCCCCCTCAAGCCAGTGACGCCACTCCTCAAAAGCCCACTTCATGGCCAAAAGCTCCCGATTCCCAATATCATAATTCCGCTCGGCGGGCGAAAATTTACGGGAAAAAAAAGCACAAGGTCTCATCACGGAGCAGTCGGAACTTCTCTGCGACAACACCGCCCCAGCTCCGATTTCAGAAGCGTCGACCTCAACCTGAAAAGGAAGAGCAACATCAGGCTGACGCAACACTGGGGCGGAAGAAAAGCGGCGCTTGAGCTCCCGAAAGGCCTCCACAGCATCAGGGGACCAATCAGCAACATCAGCACCCTTCTTAGTCAAATCAGTCAATGGTTTTACAACATCAGAAAAACCAGCAATAAATCGACGATAAAAGTTAGCAAAGCCCAAAAATTTCTGAAGACTCTTAAGAGAAGAGGGTTGCGTCCAATCACCAATAGCCTGAACCTTGACAGGATCCATCTCGATGGAAGAGGGGGAAAAAATGTATCCCAAGAAGGAAATCTTTTGAACCCCAAAAACACACTTAGAACCCTTCACACACAAGGAATTAGACCGCAAAACCTGAAAAACCCTCCTGACCTGCTGGACATGAGAGTCCCAGTCATCCGAAAAAATCAGAATATCATCCAGATACACAATCATAAATTTGTCCAAATAATCGCGGAAAATGTCATGCATAAAGGACTGGAAGACTGAAGGGGCATTTGAAAGACCAAAAGGCATCACCAAATACTCAAAATGGCCCTCGGGCGTATTAAATGCGGTTTTCCACTCATCCCCCTGCTTGATTCGCACCAAATTATACGCCCCACGGAGATCAATCTTAGAGAACCACTTGGCCCCCTTTATACGAGCAAACAAATCAGTAAGCAGTGGTAACGGATATTGATATTTAACCGTGATTTTATTCAAAAGTCGATAATCAATACACGGCCTCAAAGAGCCGTCTTTCTTAGACACAAAGAAAAAACCGGCTCCTAAGGGAGATGACGAAGGACGAATATGTCCCTTTTCCAAGGACTCCTTTATATATTCTCGCATAGCCGCGTGTTCAGGCACAGACAGATTAAATAAACGACCCTTAGGGTATTTACTACCCGGGATCAAGTCTATGGCACAATCGCACTCCCGGTGCGGAGGTAGTGAACCAACCTTGGGTTCTTCAAAAACGTCACGAAAGTCAGACAAGAATTCAGGAATCTCAGAGGGAATAGATGATGAAATGGAAACCAAAGGTACGTCCCCATGAGTTCCTTTACATCCCCAGCTTAACACAGACATAGCTCTCCAGTCGAGGACTGGGTTATGAGATTGCAGCCATGGCAATCCCAGCACCAAAACATCATGTAGATTATACAGCACCAGAAAGCGAATAACCTCCTGGTGATCCGGATTAACACGCATAGTCACTTGTGTCCAGTATTGTGGTTTATTACTAGCCAATGGGGTGGAGTCAATCCCTTTCAGAGGTATCGGAGCCTCCAATGGCTCCAAATCATACCCACAGCGTTTGGCAAAGGACCAATCCATAAGACTCAAAGCAGCGCCAGAGTCGACATAGGCGTCCGCGGTAATAGATGACAAAGAACAAATCAGGGTCACAGATAGAATAAACTTAGACTGTAAAGTGCTAATTGAAACAGACTTGTCAGGCTTCTTAGTACGCTTAAAGCATGCTGATATAACATGAGTTGAATCACCACAATAGAAGCACAACCCATTTTTTCGTCTAAAATTCTGCCGCTCGCTTCTGGACAGAATTCTATCACATTGCATATTTTCTGGCGTTTTCTCAGTAGACACCGCCAAATGGTGCACAGGTTGCGCTCCCGCAGACGCCTATCGATCTGAATAGCCATCGTCATGGACTCATTCAGACTCGCAGGCACAGGGAACCCCACCATAACATCCTTAATGGCATCAGAGAGACCTTCTCTGAAAATCGCCGCCAGGGCGCACTCATTCCACTGAGTAAGCACAGACCATTTGCGGAATTTTTGGCAGTATATTTCAGCTTCATCTTGCCCCTGAGACAAGGACATCAAGGCCTTTTCCGCCTGAAGCTCTAAATGAGGTTCCTCATAAAGCAACCCCAAGGCCAGAAAAAACGCATCCACATTGAGCAACGCAGGATCCCCTGGTGCCAATGCAAAAGCCCAGTCTTGAGGGTCGCCCCGGAGCAAGGAAATTACAATCCTGACCTGCTGTGCAGGGTCTCCGGCAGAGCGAGACTTCAGGGACAAAAACAATTTGCAATTATTTTTAAAATTTTGAAAGTGAGATCTATTCCCCGAGAAGAATTCAGGCAAAGGAATTCTAGGCTCAGACATAGGTGCATGAACAACAAAATCTTGCAAATTTTGTACCTTTGTGGCGAGATTATTCAAACCTGTAGCTACACTCTGAAGATCCATTTGAAACAGGTGAACACAGAGCCATTCAAGGATAAGAAGGAGAGAAAGAGAGGAAGGCTGCAGTATAGGCAGACTAGCAAGTGATTCAATTAAGAGCACACTCAGAACTAGAGGAAAAAAAAAAAAAAAAAAAATTGTAGCAGACTTCTTTTTTCTCTCCTTTCTCAGCCAGTAATTTAACCCTTTTTTTTTGGGCCGGTCAAACTGTCATGATTCTCAATGGCGAGAGAACATAGCCCAGCATATATGAGAACTAGCTCTTGGAAGATGGAAACTATACTGACCATGAACTAAACCTGCCGCACAACTAGAAGTGGCCGGGTAGCATGCCTACGTTTTTTTATCCCTAGATGCCCAGCGCCAGCCGGAGAACTACCTAATCCTAGCAGAGGAAAAGACAGTCCTGGCTCACCTCTAGAGAAATTTTCCCAAAAGGCAGACAGAGGCCCCCACATATATTGGCGGTGATTTTAGATGAAATGACAAACGTAGTATGAAAATAGGTTTAGCAAAAATCGAGGTCCGCTTACTAGATAGCAAGAAGACAGAAAGGGCACTTTCATGGTCAGCAGAAAACCCTATCAAAACACCATCCAGAAATTACTTTAAGACTCTAGCATTAACTCATAACACCAGAGTGGCAATTTCCGCTCACAAGAGCTTTCCAGACACAGTAACGAAACAGCAGCTGTGAACAGGAACAAAATGCAAAAACACAAGGACAAAAGTCCAACTTAGCTGGGAGTTGTCTAGTAGCAGGAACATGCACAGAAAGGCTTCTGATTACATTGTTGACCGGCATGAAACTGACAGAGGAGCAAGGTTATATAGCGACTCCCACATCCTGATAGGAGCAGGTGAACAGAGGGGATGATGCACACAAGTACAATTCCACAAGTGGCCACCGGGGGAGCCCAGAATCCAATTTCACAACACACAAAATAACAGACTAGCCCTCGGGTGATGGAAACTCAAGCTGACCGTGACCTAAATCTACCACACAACTAACAGTAGCCAGGAAGCATTCCTACGGCTGCCTAGATGCCATGCGCCAGCCGGAGAACTAACTACGCCTGGAAGAGGAAGGAACAGACCTGGCTTACCTCTAGTGAAATTCCCCAAAGATGATAGTAGCCCCCACATATATTAACGGTGAGTTCAGAGGAAACGACATACACAGTATGAAGGTAGATTTAGCAAAGCGAGGTCCACTTACTAGATAGAGGAAGGATACAAAAGAGGACTTCACGGTCAGCTGAAAAACCCTTTCAAAAACCCATCCTGAAATTACTTTAAGACTCCTGTGTCAACTCATGACACAGGAGTGGCAATTTCAGTCCACAAGAGCTTCCAGTAACAGGAAATGACAAACTGTAAACTGGACAAAAAATACAAAACAAAAAGGACAAGAGTCCACTTAGCTGATCAGCAGACTGGTAGCAGGAACATGCAACTGAAAGACTCAGGTTACAATGATGACCGGCAAGGAAGTGACTGGAGAGCAAGGCTAAATAGGGAACTCCCAAAACTGATGGAAGCAGGTGAGCTGAGGCAGAAAAGAACACACAAGTCTCCAGTACCACCAGCCACCACTGGGGGAGCCCAAAAAGCGGATCACAACAGGTCGGCCACGGTATGCATAAATCACCTAAATCAACAACACCCAGCTATAATAGGGCTAGAGTTATAAAGAGGGCTCTAAAATTGTTGGTCAGCGCCAGACGCTCGCTATGCGCTAGGAGGCGTCGTGGCGGCATGTGTCCTGCAATACCGCTACAGACGCCACAGTTGCAGCCACATGCGTCAGACCCGCATTCACATAGCCGAGACCACTCTGCAGATGCCATGCATACATCTACACAAAATTCACAAGCCTCAGACGTTGACACAGCCGCTGATGGTGATGTGTTGTACAACGATCATACAGTATTTTTACAACGCATCTATCATCATCATAGGCCTCTCCGCAATTTCAACGGGCATTGTTGTGAATTAGACTTTTTGGCTCCCTCTTGTGGTCACTAGTGATATGACTCTGGGATTGTCTTTTTTCTGTTTGGCATTCACCTGGGCCGTTAGTCCAGGGGTGTAGCTATATTAACTTCCTGGATCCTTAGTCCAGTGCCTGGCATCATTGTAATCAGAGCCTTCTGTTTGCTCCTGTCCGCTGGTCCTGGATTTTGCAAATTTAAGCTAAGTCTTGCATCTTGGTTATTTTGGTTATTTGCTTTGCTTCTATTTTTGTCCAGCTTGTACTAAATGTGATTTCTGACCTTGCTGGAAGCTCTAGGGGTGCTGGTGTTCTCCCCCCGGCCGTTAGACGGTTCGGGGGTTCTTGAATATCCAGCGTGGATATTTTAATAGGGTTTTTGCTGACCATATAAGTCATCTTACTATATTCTGCTATTAGCTAGTGGGCCTCTCTTTGCTAAATACCTAGCTCATTCTTATGTTTGTCTTTTCCTCTTACCTCACCGTTATTATTTGTTGGGGGCTTGTATCCAACTTTTTGGGGTCTTTTCTCTGGAGGCAAGAGAGGTCTTTCTTTTCCCTTCTAGGGTTAGTTAGTTCTCCGGCTGGCGCGAGACGTCTAGAACCAACGTAGGCACGTTCCCCGGCTACTGTTTAGTTGTGGTGCTAGGCTTAGATATATAGTCAGCCCAGTTACCACTGCCCTATGAGCTGGTTTTTAATGTTTGCAGACTTGGTATTTAATTCTGAGACCCTCTGCCATTGGGGTCATAACAGTATGCCAGGCCAACATTGAATGTTTAATGCATTGCAGAAGTGGGATAATAAGAAAGGAAATTCTGAGTTTTTTTTTTTTTTTTTCTTTCCTCTCTTCCTCCCCTTTACCTCTGAGTGGCTTGAGCTTGCTGCAGACATGAATGTCCAGACCTTGATTACCAATGTAGACCAGCTTGCTGCTCGTGTGCAAGGCATTCAAGATTTTGTTACCAGGAGTCCTATGTCTGAACCTAAAATACCTATTCCTGAACTGTTTTCTGGAGACCGATTTAAGTTTAGGAATTTCAGGAATAATTGTAAATTGTTTCTATCTCTGAGACCCCGTTCATCTGGAGACTCAGCTCAGCAAGTTAAAATTGTTATCTCTTTTTTACGGGGCGACCCTCAGGATTGGGCCTTCTCGCTAGCGCCAGGAGATCCGGCATTGGCAAATATTGATGCGTTTTTTCTGGCGCTCGGATTGCTTTACGAGGAACCCAATCTTGAGGTTCAGGCAGAAAAAGCCTTGCTGGCTATTTCTCAGGGCCAGGATGAAGCTGAAGTGTATTGCCAAAAATTTCGGAAGTGGTCTGTGCTTACTCAGTGGAATGAGTGTGCTCTGGCCGCAAATTTCAGAAATGGCCTTTCTGAAGCTATTAAGAATGTGATGGTGGGTTTCCCCATTCCTACAAGTCTGAATGATTCCATGGTGCTGGCTATTCAAATTGACCGGCGTTTGCGGGAGCGCAAAACCGCTAATCCTCGGGTGGTGTTGTCTGAACAAGCACCTGATTTGATGCAATGTGATAGAATTCAGACCAGAAATGAGCAGAAAAATCATAGACGTCTGAATGGGTTGTGTTTTTACTGTGGTGATTCTACACATGTTATATCAGCATGCTCTAAACGCCTAACAAGGGTTGTTAGTCCTGTCGCCATTGGTAATTTGCAACCTAAATTTATTTTGTCTGTGACCTTAAGTTGCTCATTGTCCTCTTACCCTGTTATGGCGTTTGTGGATTCAGGTGCTGCCCTGAGTCTTATGGATCTGTCATTCGCCAAGCGCTGTGGTTTTGTTCTTGAGCCGTTGGTAAATCCTATCCCTCTGAGGGGTATTGATGCTACACCATTGGCGGAAAATAAACCGCAGTTTTGGACACAGGTTACCATGTGCATGACTCCTGAGCATCGGGAGGTGATTCGTTTTCTTGTTCTACATAAAATGCATGATTTGGTCGTTTTGGGTTTGCCATGGTTACAGACTCATAATCCAGTCTTGGATTGGAGGGCAATGTCTGTGTCAAGTTGGGGCTGTCAGGGTATTCATGGTGATTCCCCCCCGGTGTCTATTGCTTCCTCTACTCCTTCGGAAGTCCCTGAGTATTTGTCTGATTATCAGGATGTGTTCAGCGAGTCCAGGTCCAGTGCCTTGCCTCCTCATAGGGACTGTGACTGTGCCATAGATTTGATTCCAGGTAGCAAATTTCCTAAGGGAAGACTATTTAATCTGTCTGTACCTGAGCACACCGCAATGCATTCGTATATCAAGGAATCTCTGGAGAAGGGGCATATCCGTCCATCCTCTTCCCCTCTTGGTGCGGGATTCTTTTTTGTGGCCAAGAAGGACGGATCTTTGAGACCTTGTATTGACTATCGGCTTTTGAATAAAATCACTGTTAAATTTCAGTATCCTTTGCCTCTGTTGTCAGACTTGTTTGCCCGGATTAAAGGTGCCAAGTGGTTCACCAAGATAGATCTTCGTGGTGCGTACAACCTTGTGCGCATTAAGCGAGGAGATGAATGGAAAACCGTGTTTAATACGCCCGAAGGTCACTTTGAGTACTTGGTGATGCCTTTTGGGCTCTCTAATGCTCCTTCAGTGTTTCAGTCCTTTATGCATGATATTTTCCGGAAGTATCTGGATAAATTTATGATCGTTTATCTGGACGATATTCTGTTTTTTTCTGACGACTGGGACTCGCATGTAGAGCAGGTCAGGATGGTGTTTCAGGTTTTACGTGAGAATGCTTTGTTTGTTAAGGGCTCAAAGTGTCTCTTTGGAGTACAGAAGGTTCCCTTTTGGGGGTTTATTTTTTCCCCTTCTGCTGTGGAGATGGACCCAGTCAAGGTCCGAGCTATTCATGATTGGACTCAGCCTACGTCAGTTAAGAGTCTTCAGAAGTTCTTGGGTTTTGCTAACTTTTACCGTCGTTTTATTGCTAATTTTTCTAGCATTGTTAAACCTTTGACGGATATGACCAAGAAAGGTTCTGATGTTGCTAACTGGGCTCCTGCAGCCGTGGAGGCTTTCCAGGAGTTGAAGCGCCGGTTTACTTCGGCGCCAGTTTTGTGCCAGCCTGATGTCTCACTTCCCTTTCAGGTTGAAGTGGATGCTTCTGAGATTGGGGCAGGGGCCGTTTTGTCGCAGAGAGGCCCTGGTTGCTCTGCTATGAGACCTTGTGCCTTTTTCTCTAGGAAGTTTTCGCCTGCTGAGCGGAATTATGATGTTGGCAATCGGGAGTTGCTGGCCATGAAGTGGGCATTTGAGGAGTGGCGTCATTGGCTCGAGGGTGCTAAGCATCGTGTGGTGGTCTTGACTGATCACAAGAATCTGATGTATCTCGAGTCTGCTAAACGCCTGAATCCTAGACAGGCCCGTTGGTCATTGTTTTTCTCCCGTTTTGACTTTGTGGTCTCTTATTTACCAGGTTCTAAGAATGTGAAGGCTGATGCTCTTTCAAGGAGCTTTGTGCCTGACTCTCCGGGAGTCGCAGAGCCAGTTGGGATTCTTAAAGAGGGAGTTATCTGGTCAGCCATTTCTCCGGATTTGCGACGTGTGTTGCAGAGATTTCAGGCTGGTAGACCTGACTCTTGTCCACCTGACAGACTGTTTGTTCCTGATAAGTGGACTAGCAGAGTCATTTCCGAGGTTCATTCCTCGGTGTTGGCAGGGCATCCGGGAATTTTTGGCACCAGAGATCTGGTGGCTAGGTCCTTTTGGTGGCCTTCTTTGTCACGGGATGTGCGGTCGTTTGTGCAGTCCTATGGGACTTGTGCTCGAGCTAAGCCTTGCTGTTCTCGTGCCAGCGGGTTGCTCTTGCCCTTGCCTGTCCCGAAGAGGCCTTGGACACACATTTTCATGGATTTCATTTCAGATCTCCCGGTGTCTCAGGGCATGTCTGTCATCTGGGTGGTATGTGATCGCTTTTCTAAGATGGTCCATTTGGTACCTTTGCCTAAGCTGCCTTCCTCTTCCGATCTGGTTCCTGTGTTCTTTCAGAATGTGGTTCGTTTACACGGCATTCCTGAGAATATTGTGTCTGACAGAGGATCCCAGTTTGTTTCCAGGTTCTGGCGATCCTTTTGTGCTAGGATGGGCATTGATTTGTCGTTTTCGTCTGCCTTTCATCCTCAGACTAATGGACAAATGGAGCGAACTAATCAGACTCTGGAGGCTTATTTGAGGTGTTTTGTTTCTGCGGATCAGGATGATTGGGTGACCTTCTTGCCGTTGGCTGAATTTGCCCTTAATAATCGGGCTAGTTCCGCTACATTGGTTTCGCCATTTTTCTGCAACTCTGGTTTCCATCCTCGTTTTTCCTCGGGACATGTGGAGCCTTCTGACTGTCCTGGAGTAGATTCTGTGGTGGATAGGTTGCAGCGGATCTGGAATCATGTGGTGGACAACTTAAAGTTGTCACAGGAGAAGGCTCAGCGTTTTGCCAACCGCCGCCGCGGTGTGGGTCCCCGACTTCGTGTTGGGGATTTGGTATGGCTGTCTTCTCGATTTGTTCCTATGAAGGTCTCCTCTCCTAAATTTAAGCCTCGCTTCATCGGTTCTTACAAGATATTGGAAATCCTTAATCCTGTGTCCTTTCGCTTGGATCTTCCGGTGTCATTTGCCATTCACAACGTGTTCCATAGGTCTTTGTTGCGGCGGTACGTTGTACCTGTGGTTCCTTCTGTTGAGCCTCCTGCTCCGGTGTTGGTTGAGGGCGAGTTGGAGTACGTGGTGGAGAAGATCTTGGATTCTCGTCTCTCCAGGCGGAGGCTTCAGTATCTGGTCAAGTGGAAGGGCTATGGTCAGGAGGATAATTCCTGGGTGGTTGCCTCTGATGTGCATGCGGCCGATTTAGTTCGTGCCTTTCACGCTGCTCATCCTGATCGCCCTGGTGGTCTTGGTGAGGGTTCGGTGACCCCTCCTTAAGGGGGGGGTACTGTTGTGAATTAGACTTTTTGGCTCCCTCTTGTGGTCACTAGTGATATGACTCTGGGATTGTCTTTTTTCTGTTTGGCATTCACCTGGGCCGTTAGTCCAGGGGTGTAGCTATATTAACTTCCTGGATCCTTAGTCCAGTGCCTGGCATCGTTGTAATCAGAGCCTTCTGTTTGCTCCTGTCCGCTGGTCCTGGATTTTGCAAATTTAAGCTAAGTCTTGCATCTTGGTTATTTTGGTTATTTGCTTTGCTTCTATTTTTGTCCAGCTTGTACTAAATGTGATTTCTGACCTTGCTGGAAGCTCTAGGGGTGCTGGTGTTCTCCCCCCGGCCGTTAGACGGTTCGGGGGTTCTTGAATATCCAGCGTGGATATTTTAATAGGGTTTTTGCTGACCATATACAGTGGGGCAAAAAAGTATTTAGTCATTCAGCAATAGTGCAAGTTCCACCACTTAAAAAGATGAGAGGCGTCTGTAATTTACATCATAGGTAGACCTCAACTATGGGAGACAAACTGAGAAAAAAAAATCCAGAAAATCACATTGTCTGTTTTTTTATCATTTTATTTGCATATTATGGTGGAAAATAAGTATTTGGTCAGAAACAAAATTTCATCTCAATACTTTGTAATATATCCTTTGTTGGCAATGACAGAGGTCAAACGTTTCCTGTAAGTCTTCACAAGGTTGCCACACACTGTTGTTGGTATGTTGGCCCATTCCTCCATGCAGATCTCCTCTAGAGCAGTGATGTTTTTGGCTTTTCGCTTGGCAACACGGACTTTCAACTCCCTCCAAAGGTTTTCTATAGGGTTGAGATCTGGAGACTGGCTAGGCCACTCCAGGACCTTGAAATGCTTCTTACGAAGCCACTCCTTCGTTGCCCTGGCGGTGTGCTTTGGATCATTGTCATGTTGAAAGACCCAGCCACGTTTCATCTTCAGTGCCCTTGCTGATGGAAGGAGGTTTGCACTCAAAATCTCACGATACATGGCCCCATTCATTCTTTCATGTACCCAGATCAGTTGTCCTGGCCCCTTTGCAGAGAAACAGCCCCAAAGCATGATGTTTCCACCACCATGCTTTACAGTAGGTATGGTGTTTGATGGATGCAACTCAGTATTCTTTTTCCTCCAAACACGACAAGTTGTGTTTCTACCAAACAGTTCCAGTTTGGTTTCATCAGACCATAGGACATTCTCCCAAAACTCCTCTGGATCATCCAAATGCTCTCTAGCAAACTTCAGACGGGCCCGGACATGTACTGGCTTAAGCAGTGGGACACGTCTGGCACTGCAGGATCTGAGTCCATGGTGGCGTAGTGTGTTACTTATGGTAGGCCTTGTTACATTGGTCCCAGCTCTCTGCAGTTCATTCACTAGGTCCCCCCGCGTGGTTCTGGGATTTTTGCTCACCGTTCTTGTGATCATTCTGACCCCACGGGGTGGGATTTTGCGTGGAGCCCCAGATGGAGGGAGATTATCAGTGGTCTTGTATGTCTTCCATTTTCTAATTATTGCTCCCACTGTTGATTTCTTCACTCCAAGCTGGTTGGCTATTGCAGATTCAGTCTTCCCAGCCTGGTGCAGGGCTACAATTTTGTTTCTGGTGTCCTTTGACAGCTCTTTGGTCTTCACCATAGTGGAGTTTGGAGTCAGACTGTTTGAGGGTGTGCACAGGTGTCTTTTTATACTGATAACAAGTTTAAACAGGTGCCATTACTACAGGTAATGAGTGGAGGAAAGAGGAGACTCTTAAAGAAGAAGTTACAGGTCTGTGAGAGCCAGAAATCTTGATTGTTTGTTTCTGACCAAATACTTATTTTCCACCATAATATGCAAATAAAATGATAAAAAAACAGACAATGTGATTTTCTGGATTTTTATTTCTCAGTTTGTCTCCCATAGTTAAGGTCTAACTATGATGTAAATTACAGACGCCTCTCATCTTTTTAAGTGGTGGAACTTGCACTATTGCTGACTGACTAAATACTTTTTTGCCCCACTGTAAGTCATCTTACTATATTCTGCTATTAGCTAGTGGGCCTCTCTTTGCTAAATACCTAGCTCATTCTTATGTTTGTCTTTTCCTCTTACCTCACCGTTATTATTTGTTGGGGGCTTGTATCCAACTTTTTGGGGTCTTTTCTCTGGAGGCAAGAGAGGTCTTTCTTTTCCCTTCTAGGGTTAGTTAGTTCTCCGGCTGGCGCGAGACGTCTAGAACCAACGTAGGCACGTTCCCCGGCTACTGTTTAGTTGTGGTGCTAGGCTTAGATATATGGTCAGCCCAGTTACCACTGCCCTATGAGCTGTTTTTTAATGTTTGCAGACTTGGTATATAATTCTGAGACCCTCTGCCATTGGGGTCATAACAGGGCATATACATACAAATCATTTTAGATTTGTAAATTTGGAGCGTGTACAATCATTTGTAGAGGGTGTGAATATTGTTCATGACGGCATTCAGTCATTACTGGATAGAATCATCAGGGACATTGAACCTGGTGACTTTGTACAGTTAAGGCTTGAAGGTGGCGATACTCTAGACCCTATTTTCGCTACAAAACAGACCAGGGAAGATTTTAATTCCGAATCTTTTTTAAATGCTGTTGCCCGTACATTTCAAAATAATGCTGAATGCATAGCAACCAATTCGCTAAGGCTAGTCGTCACCATCATTAAAAACCGACGCGGTGGTGTAAAACAAAGGCGCTTGAAATCTATAGCGAGCAGTCAAAATCATTAAACAAAAGAGGCAGTGGCTGTATGATTTTAACAATTACACGACAAATCTGTGTTTGTCTGCTAGCGTGTGCGCCCTGATGGCCGACACGGATCTTGCTGATGGCGATTTACTGAGCCGCTCTAAAAACATACACACAGCACTGGCCATCCCTGATGGTCAGTTAGTGAGCTTTAGCGACATTCCAGCATTTGAAAAATATTTGGGGGTCACCATTAAAGTACTGTACTATAGCCAGGGTGATTGGCGCTACTTTCAGAGTGGCAATACAGCTAATGGTAAAACCGTATTCATATTGTTCCATGATCACCACTACTACGGTATCAAAAATATGAAGGGTTTTATCGGTGCTGATTACTTTTGCGAACGCTGCAATTCTGTGTTTCATCACAAGAGCAATCATTCCTGTCAGTATTTTTGTAAATCCTGTCAGAGAGATGATTGTGTAGAAGCCACTGGCGAGCAACAGCCCAGGTGCCCTATTTGCAGGACTTATTGCCGATCGAGCAAGTGCTTAGATTATCACACACAATTGGGTGTAGCCGACTTAACATTCTGCAGGCTTAAAACATTTTGTGATAAATGCAACCGTTTTGTTTTCAGAAATAGCGAGACTGAGCATAAATGTAAAGGTTTGCGCTGCCCTGTATGTCGCGGCCGTATAAATAAATTTGATGTTCATCTTTTTTACATGCGGCGGTATGTAGCACAGGATGAGATGGATTGTTATATCTTTTATGATTTTGAATGTATGCAGGAGACAGGCATACACATTCCGAATTACATTTATGCTACTACGCTGTATGGTCACCCCTACTGGGAGTTTGAGGGTGATACCTGTACACATGACTTTGTACAGTTCTTTGCAAGCGGTAAATTTTCAGATCACACATTTATTGCCCACAATGGTGGTAGATACGACTCATACTTTATTGTTAAGGAACTGATTTCTAAAAAACTACAGGTAAAGTTGATAACCCGAGGCGGCCGCCTCTTGTGTGTGACGCTACTCGATCTGTTTATAAGGTTCATAGACTCTCTAAATTTTATCCCCATGAAACTCAGTAAATTACCACAGGCCATGGGTTTTTCAGGAGGCAAAGGGCATTTTCCACACTTTTTTAATACCAGAGAAAACCAAAACTATGTAGGCCCCATACCTGATGTAAAATTTTATGGGACGGAGTACGTGTCACCTGGTGAGAAGGTAGAGTTCCTGGAGTGGTATGCGACACAGGTAAATACAGGTTTTGACTTCAAGGCTGAGCTAAAATTTTATTGCAAACAAGATGTTGAAATTCTGAGACACGCCTGCGAGATCTATAGAGAGCGTATTATGCAGATGACACAGAAAAATGTCAAAAAATACTGTAAGCGTCAAAGGCAAATGATTGTAGTGAGCAGATGTGTTGATCCTTTTCAGCTCATCACTCTGGTCTCAGTGTGTATGGCAATGTACAGGTTTAAATTTCTTCCAAAAAAGACCATCAGCATTTTGCCTGGTGATAATTATCACAAGGCAAAAAAGCGCTACTCGTCACCGGCTATACAGTGGCTCATGTATGTAGCACAAACCGAGAACATCGACATCCGCCACGCATTGAGAGGCGGTGAAAAACGAGTCGGGAAATATTTTCTAGATGGTTATGCCTATGTTAGCGGCCAACACATAGCATTTTAATTTCAAGGGTGTTTTTACCACGGGTGTCCCGTGTGCTATAATGAAAATGACACGAATAAGGTCACAAAGACGTCCTACGGTCAGTTATATTACACCTTTTTAGCTAAAAAACGCTACTTACAGGCCTGCGGCTACACAATAAGAGTGATGTGGGAGCATGAGTGGAATGAAATGGTTGAAAATGATTCTAACCTTCAATCATTTCTCCACCAGATGGAATTCCCCGTTCCTTTAGACCCCCGTGATGCGCTTTATGGCGGCCGAACTAACGCCATTAAGCTCTATCACCAGCTGGCAGAAGGGGAGACTTTACATTACTACGATTTCACCAGTCTGTACCCCTTTGTAAACAAAACTAAAACATACCCTGTAGGTCATCCAGACATCATCTATGACAATTTTGGATTTATTAAAAAATACTTTGGCATTGCTAAAGTCAAGGTCTACCCACCGAGAGATTTATTTTTTCCAGTTCTACCGGTAAAACTCAACAAAAAATTAATGTTTCCCCTATGCTACACATGCGCTGTAAATTCCCAGGCAGATATTTGTGCGCATAGTGATGAAGAGCGTGCATTGTCAGGCACCTGGTGCACTATAGAGCTCGAGATGGCGATAGAAAAAGGGTATCGGATCGCCCACATCTATGAAATATGGCATTTTCCTAAAACCACTGATGATCTGTTTGCACCCTACATTAAATTACATTGAGGGAGAAGCAGGAAGCCTCTGGTTACCCTAGCTGGTGCACTGATGAGGTCAAGAAAAGTACATTGACTCCTTTCTTGAAAAAGAAGGTGTGCAATTACGACCTGAAAATATAGCTGTCAACCCTGCTAAGAGACAGATCTCCAAGCTTTTCTTAAATTCTTTATGGGGGAAGTTTGCTCAGAGATCTAATCTATCATGTACCAGCATTGTTAGGGATCCAGATGATCTTTTTAAGTATTTGTTCCTGCCTTACTATGACATCTCGATGTTACATTTCCTTGATGATGACACCGCAACCATTAACTGGAAATACGCAAAAGGTCACCACACTGTCAACAAAAACACAAACATTTTTATAGCGTGTTTTACAACAGCGTATGCCCGGCTAGAGCTCTATTCGCTGCTGGACCGGTTGCAGGAGAGGTGCCTTTATCACGACACAGATTCAGTTATTTTTGTACAGAGAGATGGTGAGTGGCAGCCGCCTTTAGGCGATTACCTGGGGGAGCTGACCAGTGAAATACCCGATGGTACACACATCACAGAATTTGTATCCGCGGGCCCCAAAACTTACGGGTACAAACTCAACACGGGTAAAACTGTCTTAAAAGTTAAGGGTATAACACTAAATGTTGGTAACTCTCAATCTATTAATTTCAACAGTCTGAAGATCTAGTTCTGGACTACCCGAGCAATTCTGACACAGATACACAGAAATGTATTGTCGTACAACAGCCGTCCATTGTAAGAAATAAAAAGTACTGGGAGATTGAAACGAGGCCGTTACGCAAAACACAAAAGTGCGTTTATACAAAGCGGCGACTAATTGACGGTTTCACAACCCTGCCTTTTGGGTATTAGCAGAGTATTGTGCTGATGGATACACGCTTGCAACACCCATTCTCATGCATTCTAGCAGGACCATCTAATTCTGGAAAGAGCTATTTTGTAAAACAACTGCTGTATAATATTGAAACAAATTTTTCTCAGAAACCTGATAATATTGTTTGGTTTTATTCGTGTTGGCAAAAACTATATGATGAAATCTCTCTCTCTTTTCCCCACGCCAGATTTGTGGAGGGTCTGCCGAATACATTCGTAGATGATGAATTATTCCCGCCGGAGAAGGTGAATTTGGCTATTGTTGATGATCTCATGGAGAGTGCTAGTGAAAATTGTGAGATAGAAAAAGCCTTTACCAAGTATGTGCACCACAGAAATCTCAGCATTTTCTACCTGGTACAAAACATATTTTGCCAGGGTAAGAAAAGCCGTACGATAAATTTAAACACAAAATACATGGTGCTTTTTAATAACCCCTGAGATAAATTACAAATTTTAACTCTAGCTCGCCAGATGTATCCCGGAAAAACACGTTTTTTCCTAGAAGCTTTTGAGAATGCCACGCGGGAACCTTATGGGTATTTGCTTGAAGATTTGAGAGCTAATACCCCTGAGGAACTTCGCTTAAGGACCGGCTTGTTTCCACCAGCGTTGCCTGCTGTTTATGTTCAAAAGAAAAACACTTCTAAAAAGTGAATTTTACCCAGGTATCAGACATTCTACGCTGTGTGCGTTGTGCTGTAAAGATGTCTGAGAGACTCCGGCGTAACTGGGCTCTCTTAAAAACTCTGGTGAAGGCAACCCCGGCTGTCCGAAAGTCTATTTTGCGCAATGCAAGCAATGATTTAATTACAGCCATAGGCGAGATTGCTTTAAACATCTTAAAAGGCAGGATTCCGCTGAAAGAGTGTCAAAAAGGCATATTAAAGAAGTGGCGTAAAGCTATAAGAACCCTGAGCGACAGATCTCAGCCCATAAAGAAAAAGAAGCGGCTACTAAAGCAGGCCGGCGGGTTTATCGGCCCTCTTTTAGCTTTTGCAATCCCTATAATAACAAGCCTGCTCGCAGGAAGATAATGGAGCATACAGAGAAAATGTATCTAGTCCCCAAACAGGAGCTAGACAAACTAAGACCCGGCGCTACAGCTAACATACGCGACAGTGCTATTCAACGCCTTGATGGCGAAATTAGCGACATTTTACAACGTCGTGACATTCCCGATGATGTGAAAATTAAAATGTATAGCACAGCGCTACAACGATACTTGGTGCATACGCGGCACAGCTCAAAAGAAGTAACGGCTTTAAATCTCGTTAGCACTCCTGATCCTGGTCAGCAACAATTGTCAAATACCGACTCTGATAAAAATCAAGAGATCGCTGAAATTGTCAGCCATATAAACCAAAGATATAAAAAGAATGCTGAATTTTTACTAAACAGGTTACTACAGAATAAAAATGTTACAGACTGGAATAATAAAGCTGAATTTATTTTCAAAGGATCCGTAATACCGGGGTCTAACTTACTGGATTTGGTACGTAGCACTACGCAGAGTCATGCTCTGACCGGCAGAAATTTACCGCCGGGTTGGGAAGCATTTATGCAGGCTATGGCCGAGCTAAATATACCGTCTACAGTTGTTGGTAATCCCACTACTAGGAAGCTTTTAGATGAATTAAAAATTTCCAGCAGCGAGACACACGCAGTTTCTACGCCGCTGAAGCTAGCTCCGACGCCGCATACAATCCAATCTTTACATTCCCCGTCATTAGGTACCACACAAGGAACTCTGCTACCTAAAAAAAGGTCTCTACCAATGCTACAAACCATGTGGCTCACGATGTAAAGAATGTACTGGATAAATATGTCGTACATGACTTGTAACACCATATTATTTTGTAAGAAGTGTAATGCTGTATATTCAAGTGCTGCTATTTATTTTGTAAGAAGTGTGTTGCTGTATATTTAAGCGATACTATTTATTTTGTACGATGCAGCAGCGAAATGTCTTTGAGATGTGTTTATTTTACAATAAAAATCTTTTGCATTTTACAATACCGTGTCTTTTGCTTTTTTATAAACGTATAAAACACCACGCTTCATACTTGCGGGTGTTGTAATATGGCCGCATACATAATGTACCCATTATAAATCACATATAAATTAGAATACCACTAGCCGATAATACTGCAGAAACATTGCTTTTTTATAAACGTATAAAACACCACGCTTCATACTTGCGGGTGTTGTAATATGGCCGCATACATAATGCGCCCATTATAAATAACATATAATGAGAATACCACTAGCCGATAATACTGCAGAAACACAGCCTCACTCTCCCTATCAGCGGATTATCAAATAAGAGTAATCTTAATACAGCATATAAACAGCTAATATAAAACAATTACTGTGATAACATTCACTGCATCAAATACTGTGATAATAATATTAAACTATATCAAAAGGGGACAGCCAGACAAGGAGGGACAGCTGGCTGACAGGGAGGGGAGGGGGTTACACACTTTGATACACTTTGATAGGGGCGTGTCCACCTGTCAAATTGAGTTTGACGAAAGGTCCCTATGCTCTACTACTTGTGACCTGATGGCTAGTGGAGTTCCATTCCAGGACATAGATGGCATCCTTACTTGTGACCTGTTCAGAAGATGGCAAGATTTGAGCAGAAAAGGCACATTGAAAATCGCCAGGCACAGGAGGGTGGCGACAAATGAAAGGAGGTTGGAAGGATAGATGTGGGACACCTGATAAAAGTCCCTACTGCACCCACCCTTTTGACTCCTCCAATACCATGCCTGTATTCCCTCATGGACTAATTAGATAAAAGTTGTGGAACAGTCCATGAGAATTGTGATTGAACAGTTTTGCCATATTTTTTGTGATGTCTAATGATTTGTTTTTGTTTTAATAGTTTATGCGAATAGAAAAATCCTGTGAGCATATTATGACATGTGCGCTGGCAGATATGATGAATTGGGTTTGGTCTTGGTGATGCATAAATATGCATTTCTCATTTGAGGGTTTGTAATTAGTGTTGAGCATTCCGATACCGCAAGTATCGGGTATCGGCCGATATTTGCGGTATCGGAATTCTGATACCGAGATCCGATACTTTTGTGGTATCGGGAATCGGAATCGGAACCATATTAATGTGTAAAATAAAGAATTAAAATAAAAAATCGGGATATACTCACCCTCTGACGCACCCTGGTGGTAACCGGCAGCTTCCGTTTCTAAGAATGAGCGCTTGAAAGACCTTAGATGACGTCGCGGCTTGTGATTGGTCGCTGGGCAGTCACGTGACCGCCACGCGACCAATCACAAGCCGCGACGTCATCTAAGGTCTTTCAAGCGCTTGAAAGACCTTAGATGACGTCGCGGCTTGTGATTGGTCGCGTGGCGGTCACGTGACCACCCAGCGACCAATCACAAGCCGTGACGTCATCTAAGGTCTTTCAAGCGCTCATTCTTAGAAACGGAAGCTGCCGGTTACCACCAGGGCGCGTCAGAGGGTGAGTATATCCCGATTTTTTATTTTAATTCTTTATTTTACACATTAATATGGATCCCAGGGCCTGAAGGAGAGTTTCCTCTCCTTCAGACCCTGGGAACCATACAGGATACCTTCCGATACTTGGTGTCCCATTGACTTCTATTGGTATCGGGTATCGGTATCGGCGATATCCGATACTTTTCGGGTATCGGCCGATACTATCCGATACCGATACTTTCAAGTATCGGACGGTATCGCTCAACACTATTTGTAATGCCTTCCAATTAACAGTCTGCTGTCACTTGGTGCTAGACCTTGGTGTTTTTCAAATGGCAAAAGACCACAACAGATGCAAGATGACTGTATGTGGAAGCCATTGTGAAAGAGACATACAAGGAAAAGAGGGTATTAAAATTACAGACAATGATTAGTTAGATGACAAATAAAAAATTATGGAGGTTGACTGAAGTAATAGATGACTTGACTTATTTGTTACATGTTTGTCACTGTATGTTGTTTGTGCAAACCCCTGTATTTGTCATGGATATCCTTTGTTTAAATTGGTTTATAGCCAAGAGAAAATCCACGTGGTATTTTTGTATTTTTATTGGTAATTTTTTTCTTTTTAAATGAGCTCATTGTTTCAACTTTGTACAGTTATTCAGTTTGGTTTTTTTTTGTTTTTTTTTAAAGGAACAATTTTCTCCTTTCAGTCCACCAAATGTTGGATTGGGGGTGGGGGGTGTAAATTAGCCTTTTGTTTGTTTACAGGAATGAAAGAAGAGACCTTGGCCATCTGATTACCATGTGTACATGGGAAATAGTTTTTGTCTCTGCAGTACTCAAATAGGAATCCATTTAAATTTAGAAGTGACTTATTTTATTTTTTGAGGGTTTTTTTTCACGTTTTTATATTTTGGGAGTTCCTGTGTTTGTTGGGTTTTTGAAAAATGGATATGTTAATAAGAAGAAGAAATGCTAGCATGGGCCTCCAGAATCCGTTGTTTCATATGCTGCACATCTCGCAGCATGGAAGACAATTACCTTCAGATGACCCCAAAGCATCTGAAACAACGGATACTGAAAGCCTGTGCTAGCATTTCGTCTGCAGTGTTGCTATCAGTATGTCAAGAGTGGGAGAAGAGGGTTGCATTGGCAATCCAACACAATGGGCAGCACTTTGAACACATAAACTTGTAAATTACTCATCAAAGAATACAGTTACGGTAAAACCAAGCACACCATTGTTTTTCTTGTGAAATTCTCAATATGTTTGATGTCTCATGACCCTCTTCTCATTGGAAAAATAAACTTGGATCTAAAATGACCGACTTCAAAATGGCCGCCTTGGTCACCACCCATCTTGAAAAGTTTTTCCCCTCCCATATACTAATGTGCCACAGACAGGAAGTTGATATCACCAATCATTCCCATTTTATATAGGTGTATCCATATAAATGGCCCACTCTGGGTATGTGTATATATAAATACACACATATACATATATGTGTGTGTGTGTATGTATATATGTATATATATTTGTATGTATGACATTCAAGTTTCTAGACGTATGGCCCACCCTGTATACTGTATATTATAACACATTCACTCACCTTGTAATCTTCATATAATCTTGAGGGAGAGTATTATGTTCAGAATATTTATCATTTAGTCCCAAAATTTCCATTCATTTATTGGATTTCATAGTCTCCATTCCTTGATACATAGTTTTTGTCATGGTAGAGTCAATCAGTCTTTGAACAAGTCCTCTAATGCATGGAATAGCACAGCATCCACAAGTGATCAGCACACTGGCCATGTGGTAAGAGATATCAAGGCAGAAGTGAATAATCCAGACCATTTCCCAAACCATTCTTCAATCCCGGAAGTAAATATGTCATCATATCCAGAGTTTCCAGCTAATTCATTAGATAAAGCAGTCAGTCCATCAAGAGCTTTGGAGATACTTCCATCAGGAGCTGTATTATCAGGGATAAAGTGTGGGAGAAGAGGGTTGCATTGACAATCCAACACAATGGGCAGCACTTTGAACACATTTTATAAGTGGTCATAATCTTGTAAATAACTCATGAAAAAATAAAGTCACGTTAAAACCAAGCACATTATTGTTTTTCTTGTGAAATTCTCAATAAGTTTGATTTGTCACATGACTCTCTTCCCATTGAAAAAATAAAGTTGGATTCAAAATGGCCGATTTCAAAATGGTCACCATGGTCTCCACTCATCTTGAAAAGTTTTCCCTCTCACATACCAATGTGCCACAAACAGGAAGTTGATATCACCAACCATTCCCATTTTATTTAGGGGTATCCATAAATATGGCCCACCCTGTGTATGTGTATTTATACATATACGTGTGTGTGTGTGTGTGTGTGTGTGTGTGTGTGTATATATATATATAACATTTAAGTTTCTAGACGTAGAAACTTCAGCTGATGTGTTGCGAAAACATGGGTGTAACTTTTGTGAATGCTAGTTGGCTATCCTAGTCTAACGTACAAATAAAGGTATCATCCCTTTTTCTTTGGTAACGTAGATACAGGAAAGCTGACAGTCATGCATATGATAAAAGTGTACTATTTTCAACTTTAAACAATTGTCCTTACTATATAATTGGCACTTCCAAAACACATGCTAACACAACTTCGATCCGCCACTAAGCAGCCGAAAAATACGAAGAGATCCAAATAATAATAAAACAAGGCTTTATTAGTGGACACACATATCCATTGCCATAGTGCACAAGCACCTTAACAAGAGGTGGGAAACCACCACATATATCATGCTAAAAAGCACATCCTGCAATATAGAACAAAGTAGCGCTGTATATATCTAAGGTGCATAGCACTAACTATTGCCTAAGCATATATAGTGCAAGTAATACAATATAAATACCAATCATATATCAGCAGTCACCATATCTACCTGTAGCAGTTTCGGCGTCCCACCTCACCCCAACGCGCGTTTCGCAGATAGCTTCTTCCGGGGGCGTGTCTGGGGAAGGGGAGTGCAGGGTTTTTATAGTGCATAGGCTCCAATAAGCTCCGGAATACACGAACATGTGATCGAGAACGTTGCTAGGTGACTGCAGGCATTTACCGGCGCATGCGTCTCTTCTTCCCTAGTCCCAGGTAAAAATCACTTCCGGACTTGCGCTCGATGGAACGCTTGCTGGACCGCAAGCTATCCAGTGTGGAGCGCATTCTGGAGTGAGTGGGACGGTGAGAGGCGCATGTGCACTGCCTAGCACCACCAGTGCTGTCAGAAAAAATGGTACTGCTCAGGGAGGCAAAAAGGGGAAGGGGGGGAAAAAGGAAAGGGGGAAATGGGAGTTGCCGCACTAAGGGGCCGTTATTCACAAAGACAGTGCATGACCATCATATGGGACTGTGTAATATCTTAACCCCATGATTATACAGAAAAGTGCTGTGAACCATTGTTAGTGCAAATGCAACTATATTAAAGAACTAGAGTGCTGCAATAAAAACCGACCATAAAGAGCGTACTGCTCAAGGAAATGTAAAGGGGAAGGGAAAATGGGAATCGCCGCATTAAGGGGCCATTATTCACAAAAACAGTGCGTGACCTTCATATGAAAATGTGTAATATCTTGACCCCATTAATTACACAAAAAAAGTGCTATGTGCCAATAATAGTGCAAGTGCAACAACATTAAGGGACTAAAGTGCTACAATTAATCCTTCATTAAAAAACCGACCATCTATAAAAATTAATAAACGTGATTTATTACCAATATTTTTAAAGTGACAAGTGCTTATTTAAATGAATTGTTATCATAGTGCTTGAACTAAGGTGCTGATTATATATGTGATTAAAAATACACTTACATGGTCCGTTATTGCTACATCCTATAAATGTATAAATCCCCCACATCTCTATCAGAAAAAGCCCCCTCCCCCTTATCCCACCCATTAAACCGGGAGACCTACATAGTTCATACTAACGAGAAATGCCATCAGAACACACATATAGTAACCCCTATATATAATACATGGGACTGCCCCCATAAGATAAATAGAATATACAAAACACATACAGAATATCTTAATCAAAACTCTATAATTCTTGAAAAGGGGCCTTGGTATCCATATTTTCGGCATTATTCTCCTTCGCCAACCGTCTGGTACTAAAGGATGTCCTTTCTGTACAGCGCAACAGAACAGTAATGGCAGTACTATAATATCACATGTTCCTATAAATCAATAAAATAAAATGTTAAAATCATAAAATCAAACATTTATTATTTAAAACCCACTAGAACACACATCTAACCCTATCCCATAAAAGGATGTCTCTCATATAATAACCAGGAGATTGTATCATTTTCTAAGCCCAAACGATTATAAGAAAGATGCGAATCCCAAATTCTCATTAAGGCCTTGCGGGGTCATTGTCCCTAGCCTATAGATCCACTTGCTCTCCAATTGGGCCAAACTCCTGCCCAAATCACCGCCCCGTATGTTGACATTAATCTGGTCGATACCCTTAATTTTTAGACCACCTGCCTGCCCATTATGGTGTCTCCTAAAGTGTCTAGGCAAGGTCTTCAATGTCGTTTCATCTTTTACCATTTTGGCTTTATTGATGTCCCTAACATGCTCCCTCGTTCTCACCTTCAGTTCCCTAGTGGTTAATCCGATGTATACCTTGCCACAAGGGCACTGGGCATGGTAGATAACATGGTAAATATCGAGCTGCGGGCCCATCATACTGTGTATAAGGGAGCTGCGGGCCCATCATACTGTGTATAAGGTAGCTGTGGGCCCATCATACTGTGTATAAGGGAGCTGTGGATCCATCATACTGTGTATAAGGGAGCTGTGAGCCAATCATACTGTGTATAAGGGAGCTGTGGGCCCATCATACTGTGTATAAGGGAGCTGTGGGCCCATCACACTGTGTATAAGGGAGCTGCGGGCCCATCATACTGTGTATAAGGAAGCTGTGGGCCCATCATACTGTGTATAAGGGAGCTGCGGGCCCATCATACTGTGGTAAGGGAGCTGTTGGCTCATACTGTGTATAAGGGAGCTGTGGGCCCATCATACTGTGTATCAGGGAGCTGTGGGCCCATCATACTGTGTATAAGGGAGCTGTGGGCCCATCATACTGTGTATACGGGAGCTGTGGGCCCATCATACTGTGTATAAGGGAGCTGTGGGCCCATCATACTGTGTATAAGTGTTATGACCCCAATGGCGAGGGTCTCAGAGATATCAGCAAGTCTGCGAAGTACAAAAATCCAGCTCATAGGGCAGTGGTAACTGGGTTGACCATATATCTAGTCCTAACGCCAACACTAGAAGTAGCCGGGGAACATGCCTACGTTGGTCGCTAGATGTCTCGCGCCAGCCGGAGGACTAACTACCCCTAGAAGAGGAAAACAAAGACCTCTCTTGCCTCCAGAGAATAGACCCCAAAAGTTGGATACAAGCCCCCCACAAATAATAACGGTGAGGTAAGAGGAAATGACAAACACAGAGATGAACTAGGTTTAGCAAAGAGAGGCCCACTCACTAATAGCAGAATGTAGTAAGATAACTTATATGGTCAACAAAAACCCTAACAAAAATCCACACTGGAGATTCAAGAACCCCCGAACCGTCTAACGGCCCGGGGGGAGAACTCCAGCCTCCCTAGAGCTTCCAGCAAGGATAGGATACAGATTATGTACAAGCTGGACAAAAATGCAAAACAAAAACAATAGCAAAAAGCAAGAAAGCAGACTTAGCTTAATCAAGCAGGAACCAGGATCAGTAGACAAGAGCACTACAGATTAGCTCTGATATCAACGTTGCCAGGCATTGAACTGAAGGTCCAGGGAGCTAATATAGCAACACCCCTGACCTAACGACCCAGGTGAGCATACAAGGGATGATAGACATACCCAGAGTAAAAACACTAGTAGCCACTAGAGGGAGCCAAAAGGTAAATTCACAACAGTACCCCCCCCTTAGTGAGGGGTCACCGAACCCTCACCAAGACCACCAGGGCGATCAGGATGAGCGGCGTGAAAGGCGCGAACTAAATCGGCCGCATGCACATCAGAGGCGACCACCCAGGAATTATCCTCCTGACCATAGCCCTTCCACTTGACCAGGTACTGAAGCCTCCGCCTGGAGAGACGAGAATCTAAGATCTTCTCCACCACGTACTCCAACTCGCCCTCAACCAACACCGGAGCAGGAGGCTCAGCAGAAGGAACCACAGGCACAACGTACCGCCGCAACAAGGACCTATGAAATACGTTGTGAATGGCAAACGACACCGGAAGATCCAGGCGAAAGGATACAGGATTAAGGATCTCCAATATCCTGTAAGGACCAATGAATCGAGGCTTAAATTTGGGAGAGGAGACCTTCATAGGAACAAATCGAGAAGACAGACATACCAAATCCCCAACACGAAGTCGGGGACCCACACCGCGGCGGCGATTGGCAAAACGCTGAGCCTTCTCCTGTGACAACTTCAAGTTGTCCACCACATGATTCCAGATCCGCTGCAACCTATCCACCACAGAATCCACTCCAGGACAGTCAGAAGGCTCCACATGTCCCGAGGAAAAACGAGGATGGAAACCGGAGTTGCAGAAAAATGGCGAAACCAAGGTGGCAGAACTAGCCCGATTATTAAGGGCAAATTCAGCCAACGGCAAGAAGGTCACCCAATCATCCTGATCAGAAGAGACAAAACACCTCAAATACGCCTCCAGAGTCTGATTAGTTCGTTCCGTTTGTCCGTTAGTCTGTGGATGAAAAGCGGACGAAAACGACAAATCAATGCCCATCCTACCACAAAAGGATCGCCAGAACCTGGAAACAAACTGGGATCCTCTGTCCGACACAATATTCTCAGGAATGCCGTGCAAACGAACCACGTTCTGGAAGAACACAGGAACCAGATCAGCAGAGGAAGGCAGCTTAGGCAAAGGAACCAGATGGACCATCTTGGAGAAACGATCACATATCACCCAGATGACAGACATGCCTTTAGACACCGGGAGATCCGAAATGAAATCCATAGAGATGTGTGTCCAAGGTCTCTTCGGGACAGGCAAGGGCAAGAGCAACCCGCTGGCACGAGAACAGCAAGGCTTAGCTCGAGCACAAGTACCGCAGGACTGCACAAATGACCGCACATCCCTTGACAAGGAAGGCCACCAAAAGGACCTGGCCACCAGATCTCTGGTGCCAAAAATTCCCGGGTGCCCTGCCAACACTGAGGAATGAACCTCGGAAATGACTCTGCTGGTCCATTTAGCAGGCACAAACAATCTGTCAGGTGGACAAGAGTCAGGCCTACCAGCCTGAAATCTCTGCAACACACGTCGCAGATCTGGAGAAATCGCTGACAAGATAACTCCTTCCTTAAGAATACCCTCAGGTTCAGCGACTCCAGGAGCATCAGGCACAAAGCTCCTAGACAGAGCATCGGCCTTCACATTCTTAGAACCTGGTAAATACGAGACCACAAAGTCAAAACGGGAGAAAAACAATGACCAGCAGGCCTGTCTAGGATTCAGGCGTTTAGCAGACTCGAGATACATCAAATTTTTGTGATCAGTCAAGACCACCACAAGATGCTTAGCACCCTCGAGCCAATGACGCCACTCCTCAAATGCCCACTTCATGGCCAATAACTCCCGATTGCCCACATCATAATTTCGCTCTGCCGGCGAAAACTTCCTAGAGAAAAAGGCACAAGGTCTCATAGTAGAGCAACCAGGGCCTCTCTGCGACAATACGGCCCCTGCCCCAATCTCCGAAGCATCCACCTCAACCTGAAAGGGAAGTGAGACGTCAGGCTGGCACAAAACAGGCGCCGAAGTAAACCGGCGTTTCAACTCCTGGAAAGCCTCCACGGCAGCAGGAGCCCAGTTAGCTACATCAGAGCCTTTCTTGGTCATATCCGTCAGCGGTTTAACAACGCTAGAGAAATTTGCGATAAAACGACGGTAGAAGTTAGCAAAACCCAAGAACTTCTGAAGACTCTTAACTGACGAGGGTTGAGTCCAATCATGAATAGCTCGGACCTTGACTGGATCCATCTCCACAGCAGAAGGGGAAAAAATGAACCCCAAAAAGGGAACCTTCTGTACACCAAAGAGACACTTTGAGCCTTTTACAAACAAAGAATTTTCACGCAAAATCTCAAAAACCATCCTGACCTGCTCCACATGCGAGTCCCAATCATCAGAAAAAAACCAGAATATCATCCAGATAAACAATCAAAAATTTATCCAGATACTTCCGGAAAATGTCATGCATGAAGGACTGAAAAACTGAAGGTGCATTAGAGAGCCCAAATGGCATCACCAAGTACTCAAAATGACCTTCAGGCGTATTGAATGCGGTTTTCCATTCATCGCCCTGCCTAATGCGCACAAGGTTGTACGCACCACGAAGGTCTATCTTGGTGAACCACTTGGCACCTTTAATCCGGGCAAACAAATCTGACAACAACGGCAAAGGATACTGAAATTTGACAGTGATCTTATTTAAAAGCCGATAGTCAATACAAGGCCTCAAAGATCCGTCCTTTTTGGCCACAAAAAAGAATCCCGCACCAAGAGGGGAAGAAGAAGGACGGATATGCCCCTTCTCAAGAGACTCCTTGATATATGATCGCATCGCGGTATGTTCAGGTACCGACAGATTAAACAGTCTCCCCTTAGGAAACTTACTGCCTGGGATCAAATCTATTGCACAGTCACATTCCCTATGAGGAGGCAGTGCACTGGACTTAGACTCGCTGAAGACATCCTGATAATCAGACAAATACGCCGGAACTTCCGAAGGCGTAGAAGAAGCAATAGACAAGGGCAGGGAATCTCCATGAATTCCATGGCAGCCCCAACTTGACACTGACATAGCCTTCCAGTCCAAGACTGGATTATGGGTCTGTAACCATGGCAAACCCAAAACAACCAAATCATGCATTTTATGCAGAACAAGAAAACGTATTACCTCCCGATGTTCGGGAGTCATGCACATGGTAACCTGTGTCCAAAACTGCGGTTTATTTTTTGCCAATGGCGTAGAATCAATACCCCTAAGAGGGATAGGATTTTCCAATGGCTCAAGAACAAATCCGCAGCGCTTGGCAAATGACAGATCCATAAGGCTCAGGGCCGCACCTGAGTCCACAAACGCCATGACAGGATACGATGACAGTGAGCAAATCAAAGTTACAGATAGAATAAATTTAGGTTGCAAATTACCAATGACGACCGGACTAACAACCTTAGTAAGACGTTTAGAGCATGCTGAGATAACATGTGTAGAATCACCACAGTAGTAACACAAGCCATTCTGGCGTCTATGAATTTTCCGCTCATTTCTAGTCAGGATTCTATCACATTGCATTAATTCAGGTGCCTGTTCAGACAACACCATGAGGGAATTTGCGGTTTTGCGCTCCCGCAACCGCCGGTCGATTTGAATAGCCAGGGCCATAGAATCATTCAGACCTGTGGGAATGGGAAAACCCACCATCACATTCTTAATGGCTTCAGAAAGACCATTTCTAAAATTTGCAGCCAATGCACACTCGTTCCACTGGGTCAGCACGGACCATTTCCGAAATTTTTGGCAATACACTTCAGCCTCGTCCTGGCCCTGAGACATAGCCAGCATGGCTTTTTCTGCCTGAATCTCAAGATTGGGTTCCTCATAAAGCAAACCGAGCGCCAGAAAAAACGCATCAATATCAGCCAATGCCGGATCTCCTGGCGCCAGCGAGAAAGCCCAATCCTGAGGGTCGCCCCGTAAAAAAGAAATAACAATTTTCACTTGCTGAGCGGAGTCTCCAGATGAACAGGGTCTCAGGGACAAAAACAATTTACAATTATTCCTGAAATTTCTAAACTTAAATCGGTCTCCGGAAAACAGTTCAGGAATCGGTATCTTAGGTTCTGACATAGGATTTCTGGTAACATAATCTTGTATGCCCTGCACACGAGCAGCAAGCTGGTCCACACTTGTAATCAAGGTCTGGACATTCATGTCTGCAGCAATCACAAACCACTCAGAGGTAAAGGGGAAAAGAAAAAAAAATGAGAGAGAGAAAAAAAAACTCAGAACTTTCTTTCTTATAATCCCGCTTCTGCAATGCATATAACATTTAATACTGGCCTGGCAAACTGTTATGACCCCAATGGCGAGGGTCTCAGAGATATCAGCAAGTCTGCGAAGTACAAAAATCCAGCTCATAGGGCAGTGGTAACTGGGTTGACCATATATCTAGTCCTAACGCCAACACTAGAAGTAGCCGGGGAACATGCCTACGTTGGTCGCTAGATGTCTCGCGCCAGCCGGAGGACTAACTACCCCTAGAAGAGGAAAACAAAGACCTCTCTTGCCTCCAGAGAATAGACCCCAAAAGTTGGATACAAGCCCCCCACAAATAATAACGGTGAGGTAAGAGGAAATGACAAACACAGAGATGAACTAGGTTTAGCAAAGAGAGGCCCACTCACTAATAGCAGAATGTAGTAAGATAACTTATATGGTCAACAAAAACCCTAACAAAAATCCACACTGGAGATTCAAGAACCCCCGAACCGTCTAACGGCCCGGGGGGAGAACTCCAGCCTCCCTAGAGCTTCCAGCAAGGATAGGATACAGATTATGTACAAGCTGGACAAAAATGCAAAACAAAAACAATAGCAAAAAGCAAGAAAGCAGACTTAGCTTAATCAAGCAGGAACCAGGATCAGTAGACAAGAGCACTACAGATTAGCTCTGATATCAACGTTGCCAGGCATTGAACTGAAGGTCCAGGGAGCTAATATAGCAACACCCCTGACCTAACGACCCAGGTGAGCATACAAGGGATGATAGACATACCCAGAGTAAAAACACTAGTAGCCACTAGAGGGAGCCAAAAGGTAAATTCACAACAATAAGGGAGCTGCGGGGTCAATCATACTGTGTATAAGGGAGCTGTGGGCCCATCATACTGTGTATACGGGAGCTGCGGGCCCATCATACTGTGGTAAGGGAGCTGTGGGCTCATACTGTGTATAAGGGAGCTGTGAGTCCATCATGCTGTGTATAAGGGAGCTGTGAGTCCATCATACTGTGTATAAGGGAGCTGCGGGCCCATCATACTGTGGTAAGGGAGCTGTGGGCTCATACTGTGTATAAGGGAGCTGTGAGTCCATCATACTGTGTATAAGGGAGCTGCGGGCCCATCATACTGTGGTAAGGGAGCTGTGGGCTCATACTGTGTATAAGGGAGCTGTGAGTCCATCATGCTGTGTATAAGGGAGCTGTGAGTCCATCATGCTGTGTATAAGGGAGCTGTGAGTCCATCATGCTGTGTATAAGGGAGCTGTGAGTCCATCATGCTGTGTATAAGGGAGCTGCGGGCCCATCATACTGTGTATAAGGGAGCTGCGGGCCCATCATACTGTGGTAAGGGAGCTGTGGGCTCATACTGTGTATAAGGAAGCTGCGGGCCAATCATACTGTGTATAAGGAAAAAGATGAAGCGCACTCACCGGTAGTAAATCCAAGTCTTTATTCCAAGTCTTTATTCGGACATAACTTAATGTGCTGCAGGGAGGGTGGTGAACACTCGGACGACAGCTGTTTCGTGCTTAATGCACTTCAACAGGTCCTATGACGGGAG
The DNA here is from genome assembly GCF_051348905.1 of Ranitomeya variabilis. Lineage (NCBI taxonomy): Eukaryota > Metazoa > Chordata > Amphibia > Anura > Dendrobatidae > Ranitomeya > Ranitomeya variabilis. The sequence continues at coordinate 696,244,985 of NC_135235.1, read as the reverse complement.
GAAGTAAGGTGGGTCTTTTTACCTGTGAGATCTTCATGACCCCTCCTTCTTTCTCACACGTCACTATGGCTAAATAGCCAGAACGGAAAACATGTGAAATAACAAGTGCAAAAAAATACATATAAAAAGATTAAAATCCATAGCACAATATAACCAGATATTTACAGAAGTTGAACATCTAAACTTATTACAAAAAAACAGACATATCAATTTTTTCGTTGAAACCAAGTGGGCCTGACGCATCCGCGCGCAGGATCCACCTGGCTTCCTGTCTTTCTCGACATGTATCAGACTGCACTCAGATGACATCAGAGTGCAGTCCAATGTTTTTCATGCATTCATTGACTTGAATGGGTGCTCTGCAAGGTACGCTGCCAATCGCAGCATGCTTCAATTTTCTTCTCATGCCGAATCGGCATAAGAAACAATTTGCAGATCTGTCCTGCCTCATTGAATAACACTGGTCAGAGGGCAATGCAAGATTTTTTCGTATTTATTTTACACCCGTGTGAGAAACTTATTACAAAAAAACAGACATATCAATTTTTTCGTTGAAACCAAGTGGGCCTGACGCATCCGCGCGCAGGATCCACTTGGCTTCCTGTCTAAGCAAGATACGATGAAGGTCTCCTCCCTGCTGAGGTAAGGAAACTTTTTCCAAACCTGCAAAACATAATACTTGTGAATTCCCTGCATGTTCTTCTTTTATATGTTATATAGAATCATCATACAGTGTATATGGAAGCTTTGAGCTCACCATACTGTGTATAATGGAGCAGTACAAGAGGGACTTAGGGGACATTATTAAATGTAAAGTGGGCACTTCAGGATTATTGTATTGTTATAGGGGCACTCAGAGTATTGCGACCATCAGAGTTGCATATTGTCACAATATGGCGGTAAAGTCAGTGTTCGTTTTTGTATATAGATTTATTTTCAATAACAGCGAGGTCATATTCTGAGGTTCCCCTATATTCACAATTAGAGTGCGCAACCGTCACTGTAATTCTCTCATGCCCCCATCTATTCTCTCGTCCCCCCCCCCCTCTGTTCTCTCGTGCCCCCATCTAGTCTCCTATGCCCCTGGTATTATGCGCTTGTCACTGTCACTAGAATGTAGCAGTGATGCCAGCAGGGTAAATCCCACGTCATAAATTGCTTCCTTAATATGACAATGGTACCAGTCCCCCCTTGCTGCCTGCTGTGTGCCCTCTTTGGTATACACCAGGTAAGCACAGGAGCCACAGGCAGCAGGAGACTGTGTGACCATGAAGGTAAATAGAAGAGGATGTGTTATGTTTGTATTGTATCCTGCCTGGCATTAAAGGGGTTATCTGAGATGGGGAAATATACAGTATATACATACTAGTTTATTTAAAATAAATCCTACACAGAGAGGTATTGCCCTCCTGTCACCCCCGGTAATTCAGCCACAGACCTCTCTGGTGGTCGACAGCGGTTCTGGAAGTGATGACTGCACCATCTGGATGTCACAGAACAGATAAAACCTGTGATTAACTGCAGCGGTCAGGTGACTGTGAGGCTATGTGCACGTATTTTTGAGGGCTGCGGATTTTTCCGCAGAGGATTTCAGAAATCCGCAGGTAAAAGGCACTGCGTTTTACCGCGGCTTTACTGTGTTTTTTTTTGCGTATTTTGTGCGGATTTCACCTGCGGTTTTACACCTGCAGATTCCCATTATGGAGCAGGTGTAAACCGCTGCAGAAACCGCACAAAGAATTGACACGCTGCGGAATGAAAACCGCAGCGTTTCCGCACGATTTTTCCGCAGCATGTGCACTGCGGATTCCGTTTTTCATAGGTTTACATTGTACTGTAAACGCATGGGAAACTGCTGCGGACCCACAGCGGCGGATCCGCAATGTGTGCACATAGCCTTAGACGCTTCTCTGAAGGGGGGCCTGTGCCAGTCACTTGACAGTTGTGGGCTTTAATTTTCTCTTATTTTGCCAAATTTTCAAAAGAGTAAGGGATGGTCTTAAAAAATAAAATTGAAACCCCCCTATTACATTATTTAGTGATTCTCATTCGTGTCGGTGTTCCCCTCTGGTACCAAAAGTGATGTCGACCTGTGCATTATTTACATGACCGCTGCAGCCAATCACTGACCTCACAGTCATTTGCTGTACATAATAGTACGACCACTGCAGCCTGTGATTAGTGGGGGTCAAATGGTGAAGGCCCCTGCAATCATTATTATTTATCGTACATCTGGATACAGATCTACAGTACGTAGCAATTAAAGGGGTGTTCAGGGCTGTAGACATATTTCTGCACTCTGTGACTTCAAACTACTGAATGCATGTAAAGAGTAAATGTAATGTAAATTGAATGTAAGTAAAGAGTAAACCAGATTTATTTATACTGATTTTACTATGGGGGGGGCGCCATTTTGCAGTTCGCCTCAGGCAGCATAGAGGCTAGGTTCACCCCTGGCCCCACCCACCTCAGTCTTGGCTGCTGCGGGGGGACGGGGTCTCGGGCGCAGGGCCGCCATCAGGGCATTACAGCCCTGACTACTGTATGGGGCAGAAATGGGTGCTGTACCTTTAAGCAGCAGGCCCAAGGGTATCACGGTCCTGACGCGGGTCATGTGACACGCTGCGCGCTCTTATGTAGCAGCACTGGAGCAGACTGGAGGTGTGAGAGCCCTCAGGAATACTCCGCAGGTGACGGCACAGACAGTAAGGAGTTAACTGCTGTCAGCCCGAGGATTTCCTGTCTCCTCGGTAACAAGGAACCTTTCTGTGTCATCTGCGGGGGAAGTGTTTCAGTGGTGCACTTCTTGTGCTCTGCCAGTACTGTCCCCCATGTGGTGAGAAGGTGACTGGGGGGTTTGTACAGGGAGCATCAGGGGGGGTCTGGGGATATTGGGGGTCTCACCTCTGTGCTTGTCTGCCCCCTCAGATGTTGCCTGTCAGAGGGGGGACCCTGCTAAGGTCCACGGCTGCTGTCTGCAGGTAAGAGCCCTTCCGTCCTGTCTCAGCTGCTGTGGCACTATAAGTCTCAGCATGCACATACAGGGGAGACACAGATTGTGGTGATTTACACGTTTCAAGCTGGAAGACATTTTGCTTTTTTGTAGAGAAGCAGGACGGACATGTTTGTGGGAGACGATACTGAAGTCGGCGGTGAGCAGGGAGAGGAGGCGGGCAGTGTGTGAGGACTCAGGAAGCTGCAGAGAGGAGTGAGATGAGAGAGGAGAGGGGAGGCTGGTAAGGGGAGGAGATGAGAGGCTGGTAAGGAGAGATGAGAGGCTGGTGGGGGAGGCTGCTGAGGAGATGAGAGGCTGGAAAGGAGAGGAGACGAGAGGCTGGAAAGGAGAGGAGACGAGAGGCTGGAAAGGAGAGGAGACGAGAGGCTGGAAAGGAGAGGAGACGAGAGGCTGGAAAGGAGAGGAGACGAGAGGCTGAAAAGGAGAGGAGACGAGAGGCTGGAAAGGAGAGGAGACGAGAGGCTGGTGTTGGGAGGCTGGAAAGGAGAGGAGAGGCTGGTGAGGAGAGGCTGGAAAGGAGAGGAGAGGCTGGTGAGGAGAGGCTGGTAAGGAGGAGATGAGAGGCTGGAAAGGAGAGGAGATGAGAGGCTGGTGTGGGGAGGCTGCTGAGGAGAGGGGATGAGAGTCTGGTGAGGGGAGGCTGCTGAGGGGAGGAGATGAGAGGCTGGTGTGGGGAGGCTGCTGAGGAGAGGGGATGAGAGGCTGCTGAGGGGAGGCTGCTGAGGAGAGGGGATGAGAGGCTGGAGAGGGGAGGCTGCTGAGGAGATGAGAGGCTGGTCTCCTGCTGTATATGGGGAGGTTGTGGGGCTCATGCTGTATATGGGGAGGCTGTGTGGGGCTCATGCTGTATATAAGGGGCTGTGGGGGGTTTAAAGATATATAGCGGGTGTCAGCATACTTAATTCTCAATATTAAGTGATACAATTAATACTAATTAATATTAAGTAGAATTATTTTCATGCTATTTCATGCTCCACAACAGTCATGGTCTTTCATCTGGCCCCTCGGGAAAATAAATTGCCCACCCTTGATCTAGAGACATGGAGTGAGAAGCCCACAGACGATAGCAACAGATTAGTCCGTCCTCTCACTAAATTACCCATCCAGCTCTTCACACTATTCTCTCTGAAACGTCCGAGCATTGCAGAGATAAAGGTCCCTGTTTGCAGTCTGACTGATGCTGCCCGTGGTTTTGGTAGTATGAATCGCCTGACAGGTTGCCCTTAAAAATCTGTCAGCCAAACCGTGCAACCGTGGCAGAATCAACTGACCATGTACTGTGTATGAGATCCACCAGATTCTCACATGACAACTAATGGAAAGGTTTGCTAAGGCTACTTTCACATCAGCGATTTTCTCCGTTCGCGGCAGACACTGCAGTTTTTCCGCATCTGTCGCGTAACATATCACTTACGGGCCAGCAATTCTGCGTTCGGCCTCATTCATTCCCTATGGGACTTGTGGACATGTGCGGCACTTGAGGTGAGACAAAAAAAGCACTGCTAGCATCATTTTTTTTCCTGTTGCTGCAAGTACCGCATTTGCCGGATCGCAACAAAACCGCAAGTGCCGCAAGTCCCATGGGGAATGAATGAGGCCGAACACAGTGTTGCCATAAGTGATCCATTACGGATGCGGAAAAACTGCCGGATCTGCCGCAAATGTCAAAAATCGCTGATGTGAAAGTATCCTAAGTCACTGCCGATAGTGTCTGCATTAGTCATACTCGCCAATGGGGGAGGCAGCACGAAAAGTGCCTAGGGCAGCAGAAACTCTAAATACGGCCCTGCCCATATGCTGTGTCACAGAATGATCGTGTCCCTGCAGGTCGGGTGAAAGGGTTAACTGTAATTTCACCCAACCTACAGGAACAGGGGGAGTGGTACTTCAGCCCCCCCGTGGCTACGATCGCTCTGATTGGCTGTTGAAAGTGAAACAGTCAATCAGAGCAATCGTTATATTTCACCAATAAAAATTGGTGAAATATTACAATCCAGCCATGGCCGATGCTGCAATATCATAGGCACTGGCTGGAAACCGTGATCTGCCCCCGCCACCAATCTCCTTCCCAGTCCTCCGTCCTGTCCTGTATTGTGCTCCGCTCCCCTCTGTCCTCCTGTCTGCTCCCCCGTCCGTATTCTCCATGGGGGCGCTGCCATCTTCCAAAATGGCGGGCGCATGAGCAGTGCGCCCGCCAAATCTGCCGGCCGGCAGATTAATTCCAGGTACATTTTGATCACTGTGATAAAACCTATGACAGTGATCAAAATAAAAAAAATAGTAAATGAACCCCCCCTTTATCACCCCCATGGGTAGGGACAATAATAAAATAAAGAAAATATATTTACTTTTATTTTTCCACTAGGGTTAGGGTTAGAACTAGGGTTAGGGTTAGAACTAGGGGTAGGGTTAGAACTAGGGTAAGAATTAGGGTTAGAACTAGATTTGGGGTTAGAACTAGGGTTAGGGTTAGAACTAGTGTTAGAACTAGGGTTAGGGTTAGAACTAGGGTTAGGGTTAGAACTAGGGTTAGAATTAGGGTTAGGGCTAGAACTAGGGTTAGAATTAGGGTTAGAACTAGGGTTAGGGTTAGAACTAGGGTTAGGGTTGCAATTAGGGTTAGGGTTGCAATTAGGGTTAGGATTAGGGTTAGAATTAGGCTATGTGCACATGGTGCGGATTTGGCTGCGGATCCGCAGCGGATTGGCCACTGCAGATTCGTAGCAGTTTTCCATGACGTTTCCAGTATCATGTAAACCTTTGGAAAACCACATCCGCTGTGCCCATAGTGCGGAAAATACCGTGCGGAAACACTGCATTGTATTTTCCGCAGCATGTCAATTCTTTGTGCGGATTCCACTGCGTTTTACACCTGTTCCTTAATAGGAATCCACAGGTGAAATCCGCACAACAAACACTGGAAATGCGTGGTAAATCCGCAGTGCCTTTTACCTGCAGATTTTTAAAAAATGATGCGGAAAAATCCTCACACGAATTCGCAATGTGGGCACATAGCCTTAGGGTTACGGTTGGAATTAGAGTTAGGGTTGGAATTAGGGTTAGGGTTGGAAATAGGGTTAAGATTAGGCTTGTGGTTAGGGTTATGGTTAGGATTGGGATTAGGGGTGTGTTGGGGTTAGGGTTGTGATTAGGGTTAGGGTTGTGATTAGGATTAGGGGTGTGTTGGGGTTAGGGTTGTGGTTAGGGGTGTGTTGGGGTTAGGGTTGTGATTAGGGTTATGACTAGAGTTGGGATTAGGGTTAGGGGTGTGTTGAGGTTAGTGTTGGAGTTAGAATTGAGGGGTTTCCACTGTTTAGGTACATCAGGGGTCTCCAAACGCGACATGGCACAACCATTGATTCCAGTCAATCTTGCGTCAAAAAGTCAAAGGTGCTCCCTCCCTTCCGAGCCCAGACATGCGCCCAAACAGTGGTTTACCCAAAAATATGGGGCATAAACGTATTCAGGAAAAATTGCACAACTTTGAGGGTCTAATTTCTCCTGTTACCCTTGAGAAACTAAAAAATGGGGGTTAAAAAATGATTTTTGTTGGGAAAAAATGATTTTTTTATTCAAAGTGCTCACCACACATCTACATGAGTTCTGCAGCATGTCAATTCTTTGTGCAGATTCCACCGCGTTTTACACCTGTTCCTCAATAGGAATCCGCAGGTGAAATCCGCACAACAAACACTGGAAATCCGCGGTAAATCTGCAGTGCCTTTTACCTGCAGATTTTTTAAAAATGATGCGGAAAAATCCTCACACGAATCCGCAATGTGGGCACATAGCCTTAGGGTTACGGTTGGAATTAGAGTTAGGGTTGGAATTAGGGTTAGGGTTGGAAATAGGGTTAAGATTAGGCTTGTGGTTAGGGTTATGGTTAGGATTGGGATTAGGGGATTTTTTTATTCAAAGTGCTCACCACACATCTACATAAGTTCCTTGGGGGGGTCTAGTTTCCAAAATGGGGTCACTTGTGGGGGATTTCCACTGTTTAGGCACATTAGGGGCTCTGCAAACGCAACGTGATGCCCCACAGACCATTCCATCAAAGTCTGCATTTCAAAACGTCACTACTTCCCTTCCGATCCTTGACATGTGCCCAAATAGTGGTTTACCCCCACATATGGGGAATCAGCATACTCAGGACAAACTGGGCAACTATTGGAGTCCAATTTTTCCTGGTACCCTTGTGAAAATAAAAAATTGCATGCTAAAACTTAATTTTTGAGGAAAGAAATTATTTTTTATTTTCACGGTTCTGCGTTATAAACTTCTGTGAAGCACTTGGGGGTTCAAATTGCTCGCCACACATCTAGATAAGTTCCTTGGTGGGTCTACTTTCCAAAATGGAGTCACTTGTGGGGGGTTTCTACTGTTCAGGCACATCAGGGCCTCTGCAAACGTAACATGATGCCCGCAGACCATTCTATCAAAGTCTGCATTCCAAAACATCACTGCTTCCCTTCCGAGCCCTGACATGTGCCCAAACAATGGTTCCCCCCAACATATGGGGTATCAGCGTACTCAGGAGAAATTGGACCCCAAAAGTTGTTGTTTGTACTATTACCCTTGTGAAAATGAAAAATTGGGGGCTAAAATATAATTTTTGAGGAAAGAAAAATGATTTTTTATTTTCACGGCTCTGCGTTATAAACTTCTGTGAAGTACTTGGGGGTTTAAAGTGGTCACCGCACTTCTAGATCAGTTCGTTGGGGGGTCTAGTCTCCAAAATGGGGTCACTGGTGGGGGAGCTCCAATGTTTAGGCACATCAGGGGCTCTTCAAAAGCGACATGGTGTCCACTAACGATTGGAGCCAATTTTTCATTCATAAAGTCAAATGTAACTCCTTCCCTTCCGAACCCTGCCGTGTGCCCAAACAGTGGTTTATCCCCACATATGAGGTATCGGTGTACCCAGCAGAAATTGCCCAATAAATTTTAGGATCCATTTTATCCTGTTGCCCATGTAGAAATGAACAAATTGAGGCTAAAATATTTTGTTTGTGAAAAAAAAGTACTTTTTCATTTTTACGGATCAATTTGTGAAGCACCTGGGGGTTCAAAGGGCTCACTATGAATCTAGATAAGTTCCTTAGGGGGTCTAGTTTCCAAAATGGTGTCACTTGTGGGGGAGCTCTAATGTTTAGGCACATCAGAGGCTCTTCAAAAGCGACATGGTGTCAGCTAACGATTGGAGCTAATTTTTCATTCAAAAGTCAAATGGCACTCCTTCCCTTCCGAGCCTTGCCGTGTGCACAAACAGTGGTTTACCCCCACATGTGAGGTATCGGTGTACTCAGGAGAAATTGCCCAACACATTTTAGGATCCATTTTATCCTGTTGTCCATGGGAAAATGATAAAATTGAGGCTAAAAGAGTTTTTTTGTGAAAAAAAAAAGTACTTTTTCATTTTTACGGATCAATTTGTGAAGCACCTGGGGGGTTCAAAGTGCTCACTATGCATCTAGAATAGCTCCTTGGGGGGTCCAGTTTTCAAAATGGGGTAACTTGTGGGGGGAGATCCAATGGTTAGGCACACAGGGGCTCTCCAAACGCGACATGGTGTCCGCTAAAGATTGGAGCCAATTTTTCATTGAAAAAGTCAAATGGCGCTCCTTCCTTTCCGAGCCCTGTTGTGTGCCCAAACAGTGGTTCCCCCCCATATATGGGGTATCAGCGTACTCAGGACAAATTGTACAATAACTTTTGGTGTCCAGTTTCTCCTTTTACCCTTGGAAAAATAAAAAAAATTGTTGCTAAAAGATAATTTTTGTGACTAAAAAGTTAAATGTTCATTTTTTCCTTCCATGTTGCTTCTACTGCTGTGAAGCACCTGAAGGGTTAATAAACTTCTTGAATGTGGTTTTGAGCACCTTGAGGGGTGCAATTTTTAGAATGGTGTCACTTTTGGGTATTTTCAGCCATATAGACCCCTCAAACTGACTTCAAATGTGAGGTGGTCCCTAAAAAAATGGTTTTGTAAATTTTGTTGTAAAAATGAGAAATCGCTGGTCAAATTTTAACCCTTATAACTTCCTAGCAAAAAAATTTTTTTCCCAAAATTGTGCTGATGTAAAGTAGACATGTGGGTAATGTTATTTATTAACTATTTTGTGTCACATACCGTATTTTCCGCTTTGTAAAATTTGGGGGGGAAATGGGTGTGCGTCTTACAAAGCGGATATACCGCTTACCGTTACAGGCTGGGATGAGGGGGTGTCCGCTGCCGCCCGCCACCACTGCCGCCCGCCACCGCTGTCGCCTGCCACCGCTGCCACGGTTGTCCGCTGCTGCCCCGGGTGATGCTTGAAACTCCGGTGCTGCGGGGGGCTCTGGCGACATTTTGTGAAAGACCAGAGCCCGCAGGCAGTTCGTCCATGCGTTCCTTGTAAAATCCAATAATAATATATAATCACTTACATATGGATAATTACATGAAATCAAATAAAGAACCAAGGGTATAGGGAAAGTGTATGATACAGTTTCTGAAGGTCTTGTCATTGACCATCTGTCCTCTGCATGTCAAAAGCTAGAGGGTGTTTGTGAAGCCCAACCTATATTTGGATGTCCAGCGTTATTTCTAGCCGGTAAACAAGTGTAACTAAGTAACCTAACATGAGATAATGCATAGGATCATCTACTTTTATGGTATAGACCATTGGCATGGAACTGGGTTACCTTATATGGATATTATGTAGGAGAAAATAGAAACCCATGAAAGTCTATGGGACGGATTTATATATAAACCGTCTCTTCTCAGCATATGTTAGAGTCCTCATACCTTGAGCCTCTCTACATGGACGAACACATCATCATGCCACAAGACCATATGTAAGATCAATGCTTGCTTTCATTTTCTTTTAAATCTAATACTTAAGATTTGTGTGCAATGAACTTATAATTTACTTTTTCTTCATTTTTGTAATCACTCTTTTTGAATGGACATTAAATGAGTTCTGTTTTATCCAAACAATTCTATTTTTGCTTTTCTTCCCAATCCTCACTAAGATACATTTTTTCTAACATTCCTGTATGACTGACTCCGGGAAAATGGCCACCGGAATCTCAGGAGATGAGATTTCAGCGCTAAGATCTCATCTCTCGAGATTCCGGCGGCCATTTTCCCGGAGTCAGTCATACAGGAACGCATGGAGGAACTGCCGGGGGCTCTGGCCTTTCACAAAATGTTGCCAGAGCTCCCCGCAGCACCGGAGACAGCCCTGCAGCCCCGGAGACAGCCCTGCAGCACCGGAGCCCCCCTGCAGCACCGGAGCCCCCCTGCAGACTGCCTCATCCCAGCCTGCAGCACAGGAGCCCCCTTCTGCACAGGAGCCCCCCTGCAGCATAGGAGCCCCCTGCAGACACCCTCATCCCAGCCAGCAGCACAGGAGCCCCCCTGCAGCACAGGAGCCCCCCAGCAGCACAAGAGCCCCCCTGAAGCACAGGAGGCCCCCTGCAGACACCCTCATCCCAGCCTGCAGCAATGATCCACTCCTGCCTCCAGCAACGACCCTGGGACCCTGATCCACCGCAGCCACAACCCCTGGTAAGTAATAAGACGCATGGATTATAAGACGCCCCACCATTTTATTAAAAAAAGTTTTTTCCTATTTTTGTCCTCAAAATTTGGGTGCGTCTTATAATCCGGAGCGTCTTACAAAGCGAAGAATACGGTAACTCTCTGGTTTAAGAGAATAAAAAATAAAAATTTGAAAATTGCTAAATTTTCTAAATTTTAGCCAAATTTCTATTTTTTTCACAAATAAAGGCAAAAATTATCGACCTAAATTTACCACTAACATGAAGCCCAATATGTCATGAAAAACCAATCTCAGAACCGCTAGGATCCTTTGAAGCATTCTTGAGTTATTACCTCATAAAGGGACACTGGTCAGAATTGCAAAAAATGGCCAGGTCATTAAGGTCAAAATAGGCTGGGTCATGAAGGGGTTAAAATAAATATCTATCAAGGATCAACAAGAAGGATTGATGTGTAAGCAGGTGCGGGGAATGCAGTATGCAGGGATTGCAGAACCAGGTTGTATAACAAGGTTGTTTAATTGGCTAACAAAGAAAAGGGTAGCAATGGTCTCCTCGCAGGGAGCTAATAACATTAACCAATGGATAGTAACAAGGGAAGTAAACAAAGGGTTAATACGACAGTCTGATATGTAAATGGCACTTATCGTGGTCTTCTCTGGTCCTCATTTAAATACAGTCTGATGGGAATTGTAGTACCGGCAACGGCTAGCGTGGTGTCCTTAGGTTGATCCAGCGAATCACAGACCAGCTTCTGGCGGCATCGGGCGGTCACCGATTTTACCTGTTAAGCCCCTAGTCCATAAATCTGTGCAGCTAAAGTATGGAGCGCTGCGGGAATCTCTGTCCAAAACGTGTTGTTTATCCGTTCTAAGTGGTACGTTGCTTCTTTTTCCCTGACTTTAATTCCTGTATCATTCTGAAAATTTTCTGACTGCATATTGACATGTCTGTGCTCCTCACACCTAGCCCCATCTTTTGATCTTATCCTGCCTCTATCTTCATCTTTGGTAGTCAAATTATAAACAGGAGAACCAAGAGTTTGCTAAACATATCATTTATTATATCAAAAGAATTTATTACACAATTAAAATGGATATTTTTGTATCAAGTACATGCTAAGTGAATTACCCAGGTGAATAATTTGACCATAGGTCAACACAGGACAATCTGGTATAACCAATATAACTAAACAGGCTTTGATAATTCACAACTAAATGTACAGATGAATAGTGGCATCTCAATATACTGTTTTGTCATAAAAGACTATCATGTTACAGCTCAGTGCCCATTCAATGGGCCACCCACCATACTGCTCTACTTACATCAAATGCACAAGCCTATCTATCAATTGATTAATAATAATTACCCATTGGTGTTATCCAGCTCCTGTGAAGACCACGGTCACCCCTTTGGTAGTCAAATGTTGTATTAACTGCAATCTGCTAATTGTCACCTGCTGTGAACTGTCCTCCACCTCCTTCCTCCCCTCCCTCTCTCACCTGGCTTCATTTCTTGGACATTTTAATGGTATAAGTTGTATGGAGCGGGTCAGATCTGACTTTATTCAGATGTGACATAATTTCAAGTGACATATTTTAAGTGTATCATCTGAAACATACCAGAAATAGTCCAGAAATTGGCCAGACGGTAAGGCTCTGTGCACACATTGCAGATTTTTCGCGTTTTTTCGCTATAAAAACACGCAAAAAAGCATACATTTTGCATCCCATCATTTAGAATGCATTCCACAATTTTTGTGCACATGATGCGTTTTTTTCCGCGAAAAAAATGCATCACGGTAAAAAACGCAGCATGTTCATTAATTTTGCAGATTTTTTGCTGATTTCCCACTATATTATTGCATTGGGAACCTCCGGAAAAATCTGCAAAAAAAGCACCAAAAACGTGGTAAAAACGCGCAAAAAACGCATGCAGATTTCTTGCAGAAAATGTACAGTTTTGCTAAGGAAATTTCCGCAAGAAATCCTGAACGTGTGCACATAGCCTTAGACTAATCACTGTCTTCTAAATTTACTTGCCTTTCTTTTTCTCCCCTGCTCTTTAACCATGCTCACATTTCCCCCACCGTTTTTGCTCCACTAATCCTCACTCCCGTCTACTAACCCCATACCCTCGCACCGTCAAACCACATAACTATTTCCCCCTCTCTCTTACCCCCACCTCGCTTCATCTGCAGGCCTGCTCTCTAACCTCAGACCTCTACTACCAAAATATAATATAAGCCAATCACTCTCCTTCACCCACCTGCTTCTCTTTCTGTGCTTATTCTCACTGCTGGCGACACATCCCCCAATCCTGCCCCCCCGCCTCATTCATCACTGATTCTCACCCTATCCTTCTCACACTTAAAAATCTGTGCCACAGACCCCCACCCCGCTGCTTCCTCTCTCTGGGGCACTTTGGAATGCCCGCTCTATATGCAACAAGCTCCACGTGATCCACGATCTCTTTACTTCCCGCAACCTTTCCTTCCTGGCCCTCACTGAGACCTGGCTGACGCCCCCTGACACGGCCTCGCCTGCAGCACTGAGTTACGGTGGCCTCCAATTTACCCACACTCCTCGCTCTGGCAACAGACATGGTGCAAGAGTGGGTATCTTTCTAAAAACTGTTCCTTCAACCCTATCCAACCCCCACCCTCCCTTATCCTCCCTTCTTTCGAGGTTCACTCTGTCCATATCTACGCTCCCTCCAAACTCCAAATGTCTGTCATATACCAACCACCGGGCTCAGCCACTGCCTTCATCGACCAATTCTCCACCTGGCTCCTTCACTTTCTCTCTTCTTACATCCCAACCATCATCATGGGTGACTTTAATATCCCTACTGACACCCACCAGCCAGCAGCCTCCAAGCTACTGGCCCTTACTTCATCCTTTGGACTCACTCAGTAGTCCTCCACAGCCACCCACACAGACGGACATACACTAGACCTCATCTTCACCCGCCTCTGTTCCTTATCTAATCTCACAACCTCTCCCTTCCCCATCTGACTACCATCAACTCATCTTCTCATCCTTGTCCTCCTCACCTGCCCCCCATTTCCAGCCATTACCACATCCTCGCAGAAACCGAGCACATCTAGACATTCACAGACTCTCAGACTCTCTCCTACCCCTGTCCTCCATATCTTCACTCCACGACACGGACAGCGCCACCGCTTACTATAACGCCACCCTCACATCAGCCATAGACTCAGTCGCCCCTCTCATGCATGGCACAGTGCGACGAACCAATAGGCAACCTTGGCATAACAATCTCACAAAAAAACTTCGAAAAGCATCCAGGGTTGCGGAGCGGCGTTGGAAGAAAACACGCCTGCCAGACGACTTCACTGCTTTCAAACAAGCTACATTTGACTTCAAATTAGCCCTCACCTCCGCTAAACAGACCTATTTCACTAACCTTGTATTCTTCACTATCCTACAACCCAAAACAACTATTCAGCACATTTAACTCCCTCCTCTGCCCACCACTGCCACCTCCAACTCCTCTCATCTCTTTCGAAGACTTTGCTACCTACTTCACAAACAAGATCGACCAAACAAGGCAAACCCTAACTGTTCCACCACCCCAACCACTCCAACTACCAGACCTCTGCCCTTCCCTAATAACCCCCCTCTCCAACATCACTGAAGGAGAGCTTACTCGCCTCTTTTCCAAATCACACCTCACCACCTGTGCACTTGACCCCATCCCCTCCCACCTGCTCCCCAACCTCACTAACATGCTCATTCCAGCTCTAACCCATCTCTTCAACCTATCGCTATCTACTGGTACCTTCCCCTCTGCCTTCAAACATGCCACCATCACACCCATCCTCAAAAAAACCTTGATCCAACTGCTATGCCCAGCTACTGCCCCATATCACTGCTCCCGTTTGCTTCAAAACTCCTTGAGCAGCATGTCCATGCTCAAATTTCCTCCCACCTCTCATCTAAGTCTCTCCTTGACAACCTCCAACCTGGCTTCCGCCCCACCACTCCACCGAAACTGCCCTGACAAAAATTACTAATGACTTACTCACAGCCAAACCTAACAGACAGTTCTCCATTCTCCTCCTTCTTGACCTGTCCTCTGCTTTCGACAGTCGATCACTGCCTACTGCTACAGATTCTCTTTTCTTGGCATCAAAGACCTTGCCCTGTCCTGGATTGTCTCATACCTTTCCGACCGCACATTTAGCGTTTCCCACTCCGATTATCCACCACCCTCGGATCCTTCAGACGGAACCTGAAAACCCATCTCTTCAAGAAAGCCTACAGCCTGCAATAACCATTCTGCCGCTTCGCCATCGCCAGAGCCGCCGCCTCACCATCTCCAGAGCCGCCACCTCGCCATCACCAGAGCCGCCACCTCGCCCTCTACCTTCTGCCCCTTCCCTACTATCCCATAGAATGTAAGTCCGCAAGGACAGGGTCCTCTCCCCTCTGTACCAGTCTGTCACTGTAAACTTGTTTACTGTAAACGATATCTATAACTCTGTATGTAACCCCTTTCTCATGTACAGCACCATGGAATTAATGGTGCTATATAAATGAATAATAATAATAATAATAATAGAGAATAATGGGGCCTCCAGCACCGAACTCCACCCGCAGAGCAGCACTCCACATAGAGGATAATGGAGCCTCCAGCACCGACCTCCACCCGCAGAGCCACACACCACATAGAGAATAATGGAGCCTCCAGCACCGACCTCCACCCGCAGAGCCGCACTGCACATAGAGAATAATGGAGCCTCCAGCACCGACCTCCACCTGCAGAGCAGCACTCCACATATAGAATAGGAAAGCATGTAATTGCAGTGGCTCCAGGCTTTCACAAAATGTCAGCAGAGCCCCCGCAGGGACAAACACCCGCAGCGATGCACCGCACATCTGAAAACCTCCTCATCCTAGCCTGCAGCAACGCTCCACTCTTGCATCCTCCAGCAGCGACCCAGGGACCCTGCTCCATCACGACCGGTAAGGTATGTCCGCACTATAAGACGCACCCCCATTTCTCCCAGAAATTTTTGGGAAAAAAAGTGCCTCTTATAATCCAAAAAATACGGTAGTTATGTCATATGAACCCTGCATCCAATTAGCACAGACGTCGCTGTTCTCACCTTCAGACAAACTGAACAATAAGAGTTAATTAAAGAGAAGTCGCAGCCCTGGCTTCCTGTTGATGTTCCAATATGTCCAAAGGCAGAGAAAGTAAAGCCAGAGCTGATTGGGCTCAGGGCTTGTGTAATGCAACAACCTCATATGAGCCCCGGGAACGCGAGTGCTGACACCGCTGGAACAGCATCGGCACGGAAGGCGAGTATGATTTTTTTTTATTTTAACAAAGGCATACATGACGAATGACAAAGCATTGCCATAGTAGTGCACAACCCCTTTAAGAAAATACAATCTTCAGTTAAAACATTTCCAACATTCTGAACATGAAAAAGGCTTCTCCTGTGCTCGATTTCTCTGATGTTTTTTTAAGAGTTTAATTCCGTTTAAAACATTTTCCACATTAAGAACATGAAAAAGCATTGTCCTCTGGGTGAGTTCTCTGGTGGTGATCAAGATGCGCTTTTCGGGTAAAACATTTCCCTCTTTCTGAAGATGAAAAAGACTTCTCCCCTGTGTGAGTTCTCTGGTGCCTAACCAATTCTGATTTCTGGTTAAAATATTTCCCACATTCTGAACATGAAAAAGGCTTCTCCCCTGTGTGAATTCTTTGATGTGTGATAAAATTTGATTTATTTGGAAAACATTTCCCACATTCTGAACAGGAAAAAGGCTTCTCCCCTGTGTGGGTTCTCTGATGCGCAACCAAACTTAATTTATAATTAAAACATTTCCCACATTCTGAACAGGAAAATGGCTTCTCTCCTGTGTGAGTTCTTTGATGTGTGATAAAATTTGATTTATTTGTAAAACATTTCCCACATTCTGAACATGAAAATGGCTTCTCCCCTGTGTGAGTTCTCTGGTGACAAACAAGTTTTGATTTCTGAATAAAATATTTCCCACATTCTAAACAGGAATAAGGTTTCTCCCCTGTGTGAGTTCTCTGGTGCTTAACCAAACATGATTTCTCGATAAAATATTTCCCACATTCTGAACAGGAAAAAGGCTTCTCCCCTGTGTGGGTTCTCTGATGCGTAACCAAACTTAATTTATAATTAAAACATTTCCCACATTCTGAACAGGAAAATGGCTTCTCTCCTGTGTGAGTTCTTTGGTGTGTAACAAGATTATCTTTCTGGTTAAAACATTTCCAACATTCGGAACAGGAAAAAGGCTTCTCCCCTGTGTGCGTTCTCTGGTGACAAACAAGTTTTGATTTTTGTGTAAAATATTTCCCACATTCTGAACATGAAAATGGCTTCTCCCCTGTGTGAGTTCTCTGGTGCCTAACCAAATCTGATTTCTGGCTGAAACATTTCCCACATTCTGAACAGGAAAAAGGCTTCTCCCCTGTGTGAGTTCTCTGGTGCTTAACAAAAACTGATAAACAGTTAAAACATTTCCCACACTTGGAACAAGAAAATCTATTCTCTGCTGTGTGAATTTTTTTATGTTTAAGAAAAGACTTTTCGAGGGGAAAACTATTTCCATATTCTGAACATGATAATGGATTCTTTGATTTAGGAGTAATTTGCTTTTTAATGCTTATTTTGCGACTATGATTTGCTTTAGTAGTCGATAATGAATCAGAAGACAGGACCTGTTCCAAAGGATCAGATGACAGATTTTTGCTGTGAAGGGATGATGGTATATCTGGAGTAATGGCATTCACTTCAATTGTATCCTGTTGGATCTCAAGATCATCTGATTTAAAAATTGAAGATGTCAGCTGTCCCTCTGATTTCTTGGTACAGTCATCTGCCAAGAAAAAAACAATTATTATTTTAGAATAAAATTACTAATTTATATAGCAGCATTAATTCCATGGTGTTGTACATGAGAAAGGGGTTACGTACAGAGCAATAGATATCATTTACAGTAAACAAATTTACAATGACAGACTGGTACAAAGGGAAGGGGACCCTGTCCTTGCAGACTTAAATTCTATGGGATAATGGGGAAGAGACAGAAGGTCGGGGTGCGGCAGCTCTGGTGGTGGTGAGGCGGCAGCTCGGGTGGTGGTGAGGCGGCAGAATGGTTATTGCAGGCTGTAGACTTTCCTGAAGAGATGGGTTCCATCTGAAGCATCCGAGGGTGGTGGAATTGGACGTGTTAAGGTGTGGAATTCTAGAGCATGGGGGATATTCGGGAGAAATCTTGGAGGCGGTTGTGTGAGGAACGAATAAGTGTGGAGGAGAGTAGGAGGTCTTGGGAGGATCGAAGATTATGTGAGGGAAGATATTGGGAGATTAGTTCAGAGAAATAGAGAGGGGACAGGTTGTGGATGGCTTTGTAGATCAGTTTTAGTAGTTTGAACTGGATTCGTTGGGGAATTGGGAGCCAGTGGAGGGATTTGCAGAGGGGAGAAGCAGGGGAGTAGCAAGGAGAGAGGTAGATTAGCCAGGCAGCAGAGTTGAGGACAGACTGGAGTGGTGCAAGAGAGTTAGCGGGGAGGCCACAGAGGAGGGTGTTGCAGTAATCGAGGCGGGAGATGATGAGGGCATGCACAAGAGTTTTAGTAGATAGTGGGCTGAGGAAAGGACGGATTCTGGCAATATTTTTGAGTTGGAGGAGATGGCAAGAGTTTGCACGTGTGGTTTGAAGGACAGGGCAGAGTCGAGAGTTACCCCAAGGCAGCGGATTTCAGATACAAGAGAGAGCGTCATGCCGTTTACCATAATAGACAGATCAGGAAGGGGGGATATGCGAGATGGGGAAAGATGATGAGTTCGGTTTTGTCTACATTGAGTTTTAGGAAGCGAGAGGTGAAGGAGGATATGGCTGATGGACAATCCGGGATTCTGGACAGCAGAGAGGTGACATCGGGGCCAGAGAGGTAGATCTGAGTGTCGTCCGCATACAGGTGGTACGGGAAGCCATGGGACTTTATGAGTTGTCCTAGGCCAAGGGTATAGATGGAAAAAAGTAGGGGCCCTAGGACAGAGCCTTGAGGCACTCCAACAGAGAGAGGGCAGGATGAGGAGGTAGTGTGGAGTGGGAAACGGTAAATGTGCGGTCAAAAAGGTATGAGGCAATCCAGGACAGGGCAAGGTCTTTGAAGCCAAGGGATGATAGAATCTGTAGCAGTAGGCAGTGGTCAACTCAAGCAGAGGACAGGTCGAGAAGGAGGAGGATTGAGAACTGTCTGTTAGCTTTGGCTGTAAGTCATTAGTAATTTTTGACTGGGCAGTTTCAGTGGAATGGTGGGGACGGAAGCCAGATTGGAGGTTGTCAAGGAGAGAGTTAGATGAGAGGTGGGAGGAAAGTGGAGCATGGACATGCTGCTCAAGGAGTTAAAATATCCTCAAACTTTATATTTTTTTAACATATCTACTTAAACTGTCAGTAAAAATGGCAAGTTATGTAAAGAAGTTTGAATTATTCACCAAGACAATGACAGTTCACAGTCTAATAGAAAGCCTCAGAGCATGAACAAAAGGAGCATGGTGTTCAACTGTTTGTTCATTCTGACTCACAAATATGGAATAAAAAGCCAGCAAAATGTTATGCAGGCGAAAATAATACCAAAAAAGTTCTACTCATCTTACAAAAACCAAGTCCCCACTCAGGTCCATCACTTGTCAATGGAATAAAAAATGTTTTCCACATTATTAGTGGCTCAAAGGTTCTTGAAAAGCAACATTGCTTCCATAAACCAATCCAGCAATATCTGCTCTCCCAAAGTCAAATTTCCCCCTCGATTCTGAGCCTTGCATTGTGCACAAACCACATTTAGCATCTATGTATTTGGCATTGCTGCAGTAACAAGAACCCATTTAATTTACGGTGTGTGTCTCCTGAAGCACAATCTGGGAACTACATGCTGGGTAAAATAATGGCATATTTGCCATTTTTACTCTCCAAAATCCATTGAGTGCTAATCACCTGGAAGTGCCTGTGGACTCAAAATAGTTACTACTCCTATAGACCAATTCATTAAGAGTTATACTGTCCAAATATATAGTCACTTTTGGGGGATTTTTACTGTTCTGGTTTTCTGATATTTTGTCATTTTAGAGCAAATGGTGTGTCCTATCTCCTCTGGAATCTGCTATTGAGATGTCTGTTTCTGTCAACAGGCGCTGCCTTATTCATTCTGCAGGCGGTGCTGGTAATGGAGGAGACATCAGAACCAGAAGCTATGAGTGGCACCGGTTCTGTCCAGCCACTAAGGTTAGGGTACCTGGGACATGTAGTACCATCCTGTCTCGCACTATGAGTGTGCGTGTTGTTCAGCTGAAGTAATCTGTTCCCTGTTTCAGCCAATTGAAAAATACCAAACCCTACTAAAGCCCGAAACATATTGCAGGAAACTGACAGATACAGCCTTGTTCTCCTCTGGTTCTGTCCTGTGTTCAGCTCCTGGCTTGTTTATTTGTTTCCTGTTATGACCCCGGCCAGTTTACGGACTATTCTTGTGTCTGTTGATTTTGTATTTTCTCTGACTTCATGGTTGTGACCTGACTACCATATTATTCTTCTTACTATCTTACACTACAAAATAGAAAGTAACAGCATGGCCCAACCTAGAGGTCTCTGTGCAAGTCCAGATGTAGAGGGGTTAAAGAAGTTAAAGAGTCATGGGCAAAACTTTGAGTATAGACAATAACACATCTACTGAAATTATCAAGCTGAATAGCCTTCTTAGGTATAAAAAAAATTGAGTAACTAATGGTGAAACCTCTCTGAGGTAATTAGAGTATGAGGCTCTGTGGCTCTTGGCAATCTAAACTATCACCAATATTTTCTATCACATGAGTTTCAAGAAGAAATATACTTTTAAAGATAACTATTTTTTAGGCTATGTGCACACGATGTGGATTTGTAGTGCTTCCGCAGCGTTTTTTCCGCGCTGAAATGCTCCAAAAATGCAATGGATTACTTAAGCAATGTTAATCAATTACATTCCTGAAGTGTTGTGTACATGATCCAGAAATTCCCATCCTTATTTGCAGCCTTTTATTTTCCGCAGCATGTCAATTCTTTTTGCGGATCTGCAGCGTTTCTGCACCCATTGACTTCCATTGAGTAAGTCAAATCCGCAGCAAAAACGCAGGTGTAAAAAGGTTTACGAACTTGCTGTGTATTTGCTGTCAGAAATGCTGCAAATTGTCAATGGGAAATGATAGAAAGTGATAGATAATCTTAGTAATAGAAAGCGGAGGGTGGTTATAAATGGTATATTCTCTAACTGGGTCGCTGTGACCATTGGTGTAAGGCAGGGGTCGGTGTTGGGACCTATTCTCTTCAACATATTTATTAACGATCTAGTATAAGTTTTACACAGTAGAATATCAATATTTGCAGATGATACAACACTATGTAAAGCAGTCAATACAAGAGAAGTTAGTATTCTGCTACAGATGGATCTGGAAAAGTTGGAAAATTGGGCCGAAAGGTGGCAGATGCGGTTTAATAATGATAAATGTAAGGTTATACACATGGGAAGAAGGAATCAAATTCACCATTACACACTGAATGGGAAACCACTGGGTAAATCTGACATGGTGAAGGACTTGGGGATCCTAGTTAATAATAAACTTACCTGGAGCAGACAGTGTCAGACAGCGGCTGTCAAGGCAAACAGGATCATGGGGTGCATTAAAAGAGGTCTGGATACACATGATGAGAGCATTATACTGCCTCTGTACAAATCTCTGGTTAGACTGCACATGGTGTACTGTGTACAGTTTTGGGCACCGGTGAACAGGAAGGATATAATGGAACTAGAGAGAGTACAAAGGAGGGCAACAAAATTAATAAAGGGATGGGGGAACTACAATACCCCGAGAGATTACCAAAATTAGGATTATTTAGTCTAGAAAAAAGAAGACTGAGGGGTGATCTCTCTCTCTCTCTCTCTCTATATATATATATATATATATATATATATATGTATGTATATGTATATACAGTGGGCAAGGAAAGTATTCAGACTCCATTAAATTTTTCACTCTTTGTTTCATTGCAGCCATCTGGTAAATTCAAAAAAGTTCATTTTTCCCATTAATGTACACTCTGCACCCCATGTTGACTGAAAAAAAAATAGAAATGTTGAAATTTTTGAAAATGTATTAAAAACGAAAAACTGAAATATCACATGGTCATAAGTGTTCCGACCCCTTGCTCAGTATTGAGTAGAAGCACCTTTTTGAGCTAGTACAGCCATGAGTCTTCTTGGGAATGATACAAGTTTTTCAAACCTGAATTTGGGTATCCTCTGCCATTCTTCCTTGCAGATCCTTCCAGTTACGTCAGGTTGAATGCTGAATGTTGGTGGAAAGCCATTTTCATGTCTCTCCAGAGATGCTCAATTGGGTTTAGGTCACGGCTCTGGCTGATCACAGAGTTGTTCTGAAACCACTTCTTTGTTATTTTAGCTGTGTGCTTAGGGTCGTTGTCTTGTTGGAAGGTGGACCTTCAGCCAAGTCTGAGGTCCAGAGCACTCTGGAAGAGGTTTTCATCCAAGATAGCTCTGTTTCCTTCAATGGCAACCAGTCATCCTGTCCCTGCAACTGAAAAACACCTCCATAGCATGATGCTCCACTGTTGGGATTGTATTGGGCAGATGATGAGCAGTGCCTGGTTTTCTCCACACATACTGCTTACAATTATCACCAAACAGGTCTATCTTCCTCTCTTCAGACCAGAGAATCTTATTTTTCATAGTCTGAGAGTTCTTCATGTGTTTTTTAGCAAACTCTATGCAGGCTTTCATATGTCTTGAACTGAGGAGAGGCTTCCGTCGGGCCACTCTGCCATAAAGGCCCAATTGGTGGAGGGCTGCAGTGATAGTTGACTTTGTGGAACTTTCTCCCATCTCCCTACTGCATCTCTGGAGCTCAGCCACAGTAATCTTGGGGTTCTTCTTTACCTCTCTCACCAAGGCTCTTCTCCCACGATTGCTCAGTTTGGCTGGATGGCTAGATCGGGGAAGACTTCTTGTGGTCCCAAACTTCTTCCATTTAAGGATTATGGAGGCCATTGTGTCCTTAGGAACCTTGAGTACTGCATAAATCCTTTTGTAACCTTTGCCAGATCTGTGCCTTGCCACAATTCTGTCTCTGAGCTCCTTGGCTAGTTCCTTTGACCTTATGTTTCTCATTTGGTCTGACATGCACTGTGAGCTGTGAGGTCTTATATAGACAGGTGTGTGCCTTTCAAATCAAGTCCTATCATTTTAATTAAACAGCTGGACTGAAATGAAGGAGTAGAACCATCTCAAGGAGGATCACAAGGAAATGGACAGCATCTGACTTAATATGAGTGTCTGAGCAAAGGGTCTGAATACTTATGACGTGATATTTTCAGTTTTTCTTTTTTAATACATTTGAAAAAATATCTACATTTCTGGGGGGGTTTTCAGTCAAGATGGGGTGATGAGTGCACATTAGTGAGAAAAAAAATGAACTTTTTTGAATTTACCAAACGGCTTCAATGAAACAAAGAGTGAAAAATTTAAAGGGGTCTGAACACTTTCCATACCCACTGTAAGGGGACAATACAAATATCTCTCCGAGGACCTGTTTACACCAAGGAAGGTGACGGTCACAAGGGGGCATTCTCTGCATCTGGAGGAGAGAAGGTTTTTCCACAGACATAGAAGTTGATTCTTTACTGTTAGGGCAGTGAGAATCTGGAATTCCTTGCCTGAGGAGGTGGTGCTGCCGAACTCAGTCGAGGGGTTCAAGAGAGGCCTGGATGTCCTCCTGGAGAGTAACAATATTGTATCTAACAGTTATTAGGTTCTTTAGAAGGACATAGACCTGGGGATTTATTCTGATGGAATATAGGCTGAACTGGATGGACAAATGTCTTTTTTCGGCCTTGCTAACTATGTTACTATGTCAGAAGGAGGAAGAGTGTGTGGACGGAGCTTGTGTGCGTGTCTCTGTGTGTGGGTGGAGAATATGTGTGTGTGTCTGTCTGTGTGTGTGTGTGTGTGTACCCATGTGACGTGTGAAACCAGGCGTCATCTGATGGGACTACTACTCTCATCCGCCTACATCTTTTGTCACATATAAGGCTACTTTCACACTAGCGTCGTACTCGACCCGTCGCAGTGCGTCGGGCCGACGTACCGACGCTAGCAGTGAATGCGCCGCACAACGAGGGCAGCGGATGCTGTTTTTCTATGCATACGCTGCCCCATTGTGAGGTGCGGGGAGGTGGGGGCGGAGTTCCGGCCGCGCATGTGCGGTTGGAAATGGCGGTCCGTCGGCAGCAAAAAACGTTACATGTAACGTTTTTTGCAGCCGACGGTTCGCCACAAAACGGCGCAACCGTCGCACGACGGTTGCGACCGACGTGTGGCAAAGCGTCGCAATGCGACGCTAATGCAACTCAATGGTGAAAAAACGCATCCTGCAAGCACTTTTGCAGGATGCGTTTTTTCAACCAAACGATGCATAGCGACGTGCAGTGCACGACGCTAGTGTGAAAGTAGCCTAACAGAGACAGCATGAGCCGATGATGGAAGAATAGTCTCATCATCCGACGCCTGTGTTCAATTGTAGATCAAAACATTTACACATTCACATACAAAATACATACACCGAACCCCTAATACCGACACCCGCGTCTCCGGCAAACAATCAAAAATAATAAACCAACAAATACTCCCTGTCCGCCGTAGTCCATTTAATACCGAGTGTCCCATAAAAAGCCACATAGAAAACGCGTGGATTTTCCACTGCGCTTTTCTGCTAAGAGATGCAGAAACCGGTTTTTACTTACCGGTAATAGGATTTTACAGAGTCCACGACAGCACCCTTACGAGAGGGGATCCGCCCACCATCTGGACAGGAACCTACAGGATTTAAAGGGGCGGTCCCCCTCACCACTCCAGTTTGTGTTTCAGAGTATAAGGGACACTGCCCATTGAGTTAGTACATAATCATATATACTTAAACATTACTAAATACCGTCACCTCTAAAGGAGTGATAACTAATGGCACACTTCCCAAAGAGTGCAGAAACCAGTGATTTAACTACGGGGGGGAATGTGCGGGTGCTGTCGTGGACTCTGTAAAATCCTATTACTGGTAGGTAAAAACCAGTTTTCCTATCGCCACAACAGCACCCTTACGAGAGACTTTCAAAGACTAATCACCTGGGAGGGACCACAGCACTAAGTACTGAACGGCCAAAGTCTAAATTGGCCTTACATGATAGATCAAGAAGGTAATGATTATAAAAGGTGGAAGGAGATGACCACGTTGCCGCCTTACATATCACGTCTATGGAGACGTCCGTTTTCTCCGCCCAGGATGAGGCCATGGCTCTAGTGGAGTGGGCCTTGATGCCTTCTGGAGGAGTCTGACCTTTGGCAGTATAGGCAAGACATATTGCATCTCTGATCCATCTGGCAATAGAACCTTTAGTAACACTCGTCCCCTTCCTTGGATTCTGAAAGGAGACAAACAGAGCCCTACTCTGCCTCCAGGGTTCTGTTTTGTGTAGGTACTCTAATACTGTTCTTCTAACGTCTAGCCTATGACATTTTTGTTCTTCTGCTGAAACTGGGTTATCATAAAATGAAGGTAAATATATTTCCTGACTCCTATGGAACTTAGAGGCTACCTTCGGTAGGTATGCTGGGTCAGGCTTCAAGACTAACCTATCCTGAAAGACCATTAGATAAGGAGGGTCTACTGACAACGCTTGCATATCACTCACTCTTCTAGCAGAAGTCAAGGCTACTAGCAGGGCCGTCTTTAGAGTTAAATTTTTAATGGAGACAGAATCTAACGGCTCAAAGGGGGTTCTGTTAATGCATCTAAAACCAAATTTAGATCCCATGGAGGTAATCTAACAATATGAACAGGGTTACTCCGATCCATAGCTTTCATAAATCTAGATACCCATCTATTTCCCGCTACATTGCTGTTATACAATGCCCCCAGAGCTGATATCTGAACTCTAAGGGTATTTACCCCAAACCCAATTCACGGCCCTTCTGTAAAAACTCCAGAATAGCCGGAATTGGAATTTTATCCGTAAAGGGCTGTTGGTAAAAGGCAAGAAATTTTTTCCAGACCTTACAGTAAATCTTAGTAGTAATCTCCTTTCAGCTATTTAAAAGGGTAGATATTAAAGCATCAGAAAATCCCCTTCTTTTCAATAATTCCCTCTCAAATTCCACGCCGTGAGATGCAGAGATTCCACCTTGGGATAACGGAATGGACCCTGAGAAAGAAGATCTGGAATTACGGGCAACACCCAGGGGTCGGTCACTGACATTGCCCTGAGTAAGGAGAACCATGCCCTCCTGGGCCAGAAGGGGGCAATCAGGATTACCCTTGCCCCCTCCTTCCTGATTTTCCTGAGAACTAGCGGAATCAGACATAGTGGGGGAAATGGATAGGCTAGAGGGAACCCCCAATGAATCTGAAGGGAGTCCACTACGGAAGGGTTGTCCGCTACCCGAAGGGATGCAAACTTCCTGGTCTGTCTGTTTTCCCTCGTAGCAAACAGATCTATGACTGGTGATCCCCACAGACCCACTATCTGTTTGAAAACTAGCCGATTTAGAACCCACTCTCCCTGACGTAGAGAATGACGGCTGAGGTAGTCTGCCTGTATGTTGTGTTCCCCTCGTATGTGAACCGCTGAAAGAGAGCGAAAATGAGTCTCGGCCATGTTGAATATGTCTGCGGTGGTGATCATCAGAGACTTTGACCTCGTCCCTCCCTGATGGTTGAGGTATGCTACTACTGTCGTGTTGTCCAACTGGACTCTTACATGCGAGTCCTGAAGCAACAGTAGCCATCTGAGCAGGGTATTTTTTACTGCCATGAGCTCCTTCCAATTGGAGGACTCTTGGGCTTCTAAGGGAGACCATTGCCCTTGAGTCCAAACATCTCCTATGTGAGCTCCCCATCCTATTGGACTGGCATCGGTCGTGATCGTGTTGTCTGGTACTATTTCCCAACAAACTCTGTTTGACAAATGTTCTATATTTAGCCACCATTTTAGACTGTTTAGAGTGGCGGTAGATAGCCTGAGATTTCCGGTTAACTGACCTTGAAGGCTCTTCTCTGTATCCAGGACCTGGGCTTGTAATACCCGAGTGTGGAATTGAGCCCACTGAACAGCCGGTATGCACGCTGTTAACGATACCAACAGGGACATTGCATCTCTCAAGGTCAGATTTGGTCTTTTTATCACCGTGCTGACTTTGTGTATAACCTTCTGCTTCTTTTCTTCTGGAAGAAAACACAGCTGATTCTCTGAATTTAGCAGAATACCCAAGAAGGTCTGAACAGTCGATGGCCTTAGTTTTGACTTCTCTAGGTTGACCAACCAACCTAGGTCCTGTAGAGAAGATATTATACAGTTTAGGCGATCTTTACACTGGACAAATGAACTACCCATTATCAGGAAGTCATCCAAGTAGGGAATAACTAAAGTATCTTGCTCTCTGACATAGGCCATTACTTCCGCAATGACCTTAGTAAACACCCTTGGTGCCATAGATAATCCAAATGGCATTGCTGTAAACTGAAAGTGCCTGACCTGATTGTTTAGGCGCACCGCCATTCTGAGGAACCGTTGGTGATCTTTGTGAATGGGCAGATGGTAGTATGCATCTTTTAAATCCAGGACTGTCATATAACACCTGGGAAAAAGAAGTTTAGTTGCCGATTTAATTGATTCCATTTTAAAGGCATGGTATTGTAAAAATCTGTTCAGTTTCCGTAAATTTATGATGGTTCGAAAGGAACCATCAGGTTTGGGGATTAAGAATAAGGGGGAATAGAACCCCTCTCCCTCCTGATCTTTTGGAACCTCTACAATAACTTCC
The DNA here is from genome assembly GCF_051348905.1 of Ranitomeya variabilis. Taxonomy (NCBI): domain Eukaryota; kingdom Metazoa; phylum Chordata; class Amphibia; order Anura; family Dendrobatidae; genus Ranitomeya; species Ranitomeya variabilis. The sequence goes on along the minus strand of NC_135235.1, from coordinate 696,217,486 downwards.
TTTTGTCTCAACATTTGAATCTCTTTTTCCAGGGCCTTCTGTTGGTTTAAGGAACCAGGGGCAGTCAATATAAAATAATCTGAAGGTCTTTCCCGGAACTCTAGCTTTAATCCCGACCTAACTATACCTAGGATCCAATTACTGGAAGTTACTCTGACCCATTGAGCATAAAAATGCCTTAATCTGCCCCCTACTGGGAGGTCCGATCTATCGGCAATTTCGCCTACGTCTTGAAGAAGATGATGAGGTGTTGAAGTCTGAACTTCTCTTCTTCGGCTCCGCCGGCTCCCAATTCCGGGCTGAGTAAGGTCTCCGGTATGGGAAACGTCTCTTGAAGGTATTCCTAAAGGTACGATTGAACACTTTAGGAAAACCTTTCTTCCTATCATCAGCCTTAGCTAGGATGTCATCCAGCACTGGCCCAAACAAGTACTCACCCCTACACGGAATAGTACATAGTTTAGCTCTAGCCTGCTCGTCCCCCTTCCAGGTCTTAAGCCATAAGGCTCGCCGGGCAGCGTTTGAGAGTCCTGCTGATCTGGCTGCAAGTTTCAGGGAATCCACCGAGGCGTCTGCCAAATATGCTACACCTTCCCGAATCTGGGATAGTGAATCCAGAAACTTGTCACGAGGCACCTTAGTTTTTAGCTGCTCCTCCAGCTGGGCTACCCAGACCATAACTGATCTGGCAGTGCAAGTGACGGCAATTGCCGGTTTGAAAGCCCCCGACGATGCTTCCCAGACCTTTTTAAAGGAACATGTCTGCTTTTCTATCCGCAGGGTCTTTTAGAAGGCCTACATCCTCTAGCGGTAAGGTGGTTGATTTAGACGTGGAAGCCACAGCCGCATCCACTTTAGGAATTTTAACCCATTCCGCCAGGACTTTATCATCAAAGGGGTACCTTCTCTTCGCTGATGATGGCAGGAAACCCTTATCCTGCTTATCCCATTCTCGCTTAACAAGTTCTTTCACCGTATCCACTACCGGAAACGATTTACGGCTCCTTTGGCACAACCCTGCAAACATTAGATCTTGGGTTGACCTTGGCTCCTTGTTTTCTACGACCCCCATGGTGGTACGAACTGCTTTGACTAGTGCGTCCATTCCATCTACTGAAAAGCAAGGTCTCCCCTCTTCATCTGAAGAGGATGGTGATAAGGAACGTGAGCATTCACCCTCTTGCATAGACGGGCTCGATAATGGCGATACCTCCCTGGATCTCTCATGCCGACTGCTTTTAAGGGAACTACTAATCTCCTCCCTTATAACTGCCCTGAGGTCTGATGCACGAAGGGGAGCCTCCTATTCCAAGGTCTGACAAATACAAGTTTGGCAGAGCCTTTTCTGATAACTATCAGGCAGGGGAACCGCACATTGCACATTGCTTGTGCTTGGATTTAGCAGATTTCTTGGCCTAAAACAAAGCACAAGGACAGAGAAACTATATCAGCTACTTGTTTTTTTTGTAAACACTCACCAAGGCTGAACTGTATAGTACCGGTCTCTGAGGAGGGGAATCCATACGTGACGTTGAGGCACCTGCCTGCTCCTGCCCCCGTACCACGCTGCTGCTGCTCCTGGAGCGGCTGCTGTCACTCTTCTTACGCTGGTCAGGCACCTCCACCTGAAGGTGCTCTGTATCCGCAACCGAAGTCAAAACTGCCGCACATTCTCCTGCAGTCACCGCTGCTTAATACATGCAGCCGCGCCTCCTCCCCCAGCATACCCCGGAAGTCCTACCTTCCACTTCCGGGTCCTCTGTATGAAGGACGCTGAGCCGGCGCCGCGCGCTTACAGACAGCGCTGCGGCATTCACGCGACCCAGGGCGGCCTGCCGACCCCTGGGAACGCGTACCACACGACCAGACGAGGAGGGGTCTGAAAAAGAACACCCCCGACGCTGCTTCCAGAGTCCCCGATTCTGCCGTTCTCAAGGAAACCGCGCAGAGGCATGGTGGACCCGGGTAAGAGAATCTCCTGCAGGCTCCCGCCATCCGGACAGGAACCCAAACTGGAGTGGTGAGGGGGACCACCCCTTTAAATCCTGTAGGTTCCTGTCCAGATGGTGGGCGGATCCCCTCTCGTAAGGGTGCTGTCGTGGCGATAGGAAAACCTTGCATAAATTTCTGCAAGCAAATCCGCAACGTGCACACATAACCTTATAGTACAGAGCTGAGGTGTTGTAAAATTAGATCTTGGCATTTGGAAGATGCAATGGAAACCTTTTTTAAAGGCCATCAGGGAGTTACAGACTCAGATAAGTCAGACAGATCAATCCCACCACAATCAAACTATCATACAGAATGAACATGTAAAAAAAAGACATAGAATAAAAAAAGTTACAGTCCCAACAATAACGTATGTAAGAGGGGAGAACTCCAACAGTAAACCGGAGTTGCATTTATTTAATTGTGGACCATTGGAGGTACTATGAGTCCTGACCAGAAGAGTAGAGAAAGTATTAGCACCCCCATTTCAGGAGAGATTGTGCAGTAATCTGAATCCTTTACAATTGAAAACATAATGAAATTTATGACATGGAGAGTCATGAAACCAGGGCTCGAGCCATGCCAACACATCTCCTGCAGGTGTGAATAAATGTATATTACAGCCAACAGCCACACACAGCTTAGCGATATATCATGGCACAGGTGTAATGGTTTTTATGTAGTTCATAAGAATCCTCCTTGAAGTTACAGTATTTTTGGACTATAAGACGCACCGGACCATAAGACGCACCTAGGTTTTAGAGGAGGAAACTAGGAAAAAAAAAATGAAGCAAAAAATGTGGTCAATTCTGTACTTAATATCCTCTATCCTGGTATACATGGCCCCATCATCCCCCTCCTGATACACATGGCACCCTCATTTCTATCCTGGTATGCATGGTCCCCTCAACCTGGTATACATGGCCCCCTCATCCCTATCCTGGTATGTGTGGTCTCCTCATCCTTATCCTGGTATGTATGGCCCCCTTATCCCCATTCCGATATGCATAGCTCTTCATCCCTATCCTGATATGCATGGTCTCCTCATCCTCCTGGTATACATGGCCCCCTCATCCCTATCCTGGTATGTATGGTCTCCTCTTCCCTATCCTGGTATGTATGGCCCCCTTATCCCCATTCCGATATGCATAGCTCCTCATCCCTATCCTGGTATGCATGGCTCCTCATCCCTATCCTGATATGCATGGTCTCCTCATCCCTATCCTGGTATACATGGCTCTCACCGCTATCCTGGTATGTATGGCCCCCTTATCCCCATTCTGGTATGCATAGTTCCTCATCCCTATCCTGGTATGCATGGTCCCTTCATCCTCCTGGTATACATGGCCCCCTCATCCCTATCCTGGTATATATGGTCTCCTCATCCCTATCCTGGTATGCATGGCTCATCATCCCTATCCTGGTGTGCATGGCTCCTCATCCCTATCCTGGTATGCATGGTCTCCTCATCCCTATCCTGGTATGCATGGTCTCCTCATCCCTATCCTGTTATACATGGCCCTCTCATCCCTATCCTGGTATGTATGCCCCCCTTATCCCCATTCTGGTATGCATAGCTCCTCATCCCTATCCTGGTATTCATGGCTCCTCATCCCTATCCTGGTACTTATGGCACCTCATCCCTATCCTGGTATGCATAACTCCTCATCCCTATCCTGGTATTCATGGCTCCTCATCCCTATCCTGGTATGCACAGCCACCTCATCCCTATCCTGGTGTGCAAGGTCCCCTTATCCCTATCCTGATAGGAATGGTCCCCCTCATCCTCATCCTGGTATGCATGGCCCCCTCATCCCCATCCTAGTAGGAATGGTCCCCCTCATCCTCCTGCTTCATCCCTCTCCTGTTATGCAGGGTCCCCATCTTGTCCTAAAATGCATGGCCCCATCCCTATCCTGGTATGCAGGGCCCCATCTCGTCCTAGTATGCATGGCTCCTCACTCATCCCTATCCTGGTATGCAGGGCCCCATCCTTAACCTGTTATGATTGGCCCCATCCTTATTCTGGTACGATTAGCCTTCACCCTCATCCTGGTACGCATAGCCCCATCAGAAAACATAAAAAAAAAAATTACACTTACCTTCCCGGGCTCCCTCACAGCATCTTGTTCCAATGCCAGCAGCTGCTTTATGCTGGTAAGCAGCGCATGGCAGGGAAGTCATGTGCTGCTTACAAGCCGAAGGGCAGCAGCCGGAATACTCACTGCTATGCATGCTGGGATTGTGTGCATGGAGAGCAGTGAGTATTCATTGCTCTTCAGTAGTATGCACAGTATCAGCCAGAGCCTTCCTGCAGCTGTCAGGCAATCACATGTGCCGCTACGTAATAGAAATGAGCTCCATGGGCGTGGAGGAAAGTGAATATTCATTTCTCTTTAGTAGTGGGAACACATGACCGCTGGCAGCTGCAGGAAGGCTCTGGCTGACACTGCGGATGCTACTGAAAAGCAAGGAATACTCACTGCTCTCCACGCATACAGTCTCGGGGTGCATAACAGTGAGTATTCCGGCAGTTACCCTTTGGCTTGCAAGCAGCACATGATGTACCTCCCATGCACTGCTTACAAGCATAAAGCAGCTGCTGGCAATGGAGCAGGACGATGCGATGGAGCGCTGGGAAGGTAAGTGTAATGGTTTGGTTTTTCAATGTTTTCTGATGGGCCATGCATACCAGGATGGGGATGGGTGCCAATCATACCAGGATGCTAAAGAGAAATTAATATTCATTGCCCTCCAGTGGAATGCAGTGTATCTTCATTTCTCTTTAGCAGCGGGCACAGGAGTTAACCACAGTAGGCGACTGCTGTCTCTCTGACCCGCTGCTCTGCCAATGCCGCACCCCCACCTGCCTATCACAGCCAGAGCCTCTACATCCGGACTATAAGATGCACCCCCCCCCCCCATTTTTGGAGGAAAAAAGTGCATAGACAAAGGATAAAGGGAATCTCTGTTGTTATTGTACAGAAATTCAGACTGGACCTGGTCTTGTAGGGACCATATGAGCACATCCAGCAGCACAGAAGGGAGAGAAGGTAGATTATCCAACAACATATCAGGATTCTAGAAAGCCAACAGCATCATTACCCTCCGCTTTCTCTTAGAGGACTATCATAATATTTTCTTCAAGTGATTTTCTAACTTGTCAGCACATTCTACGTATGCTGTCATTTGGCTTTGTAGTTTACAGATCTGGGCAGGTAATTGTTAGTGTCATCTAATCCCTGGGGTAGGTGGATCGTCCAGGTTGTAAGTTCTATAGAAAAGGGCTTTCAATGTCCAAAGCCATTTAAACAGTTTTGGGTGGAGGAGAAAGTTCTGGTCTAGAGGCAAAATGGTGATCACAGGATTGTGATACAGCCGGACTACACCACCGATAAAGCAGCCATAGCCGGTGACTGAGAAGAATCTGTGACTTCTCTGCATTTAGTGGTTACTACTCACCTGGGTAGTCATATGTAGGAATCTCCTCTTTACACCACTCCTCACCCCTCACATATGTCTCTGTAGTATTAATATGGGTCAGATCTTCTCCCTGAAACAAATATTGTAAAAGTCACAGACAGATGGAGAAGTCACATCTATGATCAGCTCTAATCCTGCCATCTCCACCGTTCTCATTACACAAGTATAAAACATATAATACTGGTGGATAAAACAAGACTGAGCAGGGTAATTCAATGTCAATTGACCCCAATCTGAATATTTTTTTACCTCATGTCTTTAGATTTTTATTTAATTTATTTTATTAAGTCCTATTTTAGCGAATTACAAAAAAAAAGTTTAACATTTTTATCTCCATTAAATTTTATAGATTTCTAAAGTTTTAAGAAAGTCTGAATTTTGGACTTGTATGATGTTAAATTTTTTATCATATCTTGTATTAGAAATAAGATAAAGATATTGGAGAGGACATTTTGTTTAGAACGGTTCAGGGTTTAATTTGATATATCATAAGATTAGCCAAATTCAAAATTTTAACGCCCAATTTTGAAAAAAAAAAAAAAGAGAGAGACAGATCCAGTGCACAATGGATGAAACGGATGGCCATCCGCAACAATCCGTCGCTAATACAAGTCTATGGGAAAATGCGGGATCCTGCATTTTCAAAAATCGACGGATTTTGACATGAGACAATAGATGGAAGTGTGAAAGAGGCTTTAGCTGAAGTACATGTGGAGGTTGCCTGTTTGCTAGGGAATCTAAACATGTAATCAAGCAGGCTATTAGCTGTAAATCATCAGCTGAGGGGAGGAAAACAATCTCCGAGCACTAAAAAATACTCGGAGGATAACCGAGCGTGCTCGAGAAATCTCGAGTAATGAGTATATTCGCTCATCACTACTCGTGACATATCTGTTGGAATCCTCTACTGCTCTAACTTGAATGGTGTTTTTCCCAGAAATTCACATTTTTTTTCACAACTTTAAAAATTAATTAAAAAAAAATAAAAAAAATTATAGAACACAGTATTACCAAAGAACAAATTCTCAAAAGAGAATATTCATTGGTTCATTTGACTTGGAATAACGTAGAACCAGACCTTCACAGCCGCCTACACATCATAGGGGAGGGGATCTCCTGACACCTTCTCTCCATCTACCTGCAGATCCTGAGGAACATTGGGATCTTCTTGTTTACAGTCCTGTGGAAGAAGAGGACGGGGACATCTCTCTGGTGTTGCCCTCCTACTGGATAGATCTGGAGGAAACATACAGGGACTGAATTCATTCTTTACATACAGATAATTATAGGCCGTGTGTATTTAGTCCTGTCTATTACCTGGTGATGTGAGGGGCTGGGGAACCTCCATCATGACGTCCTTGTACAGATCTCCGTGTCCTTCTAAATACTCCCACTCCTCCATGGAGAAATAGACAGCGACATCCTGAGACCTTATAGGAACCTGACACATACAATGATACCGTCATCCCCCAATCCCTTCATAGCGTTACTGTATAATGTCCCAGCATTCCCAGCAGTGTCACCTCTCCAGTCAGCAGCTCAATCATCTTGTAGGTGAGTTCTAGGATCTTCTGGTCATTGATGTCCTCATGTATCAGGGGGTGAGGTGGAGACCACATGATTGGGCTCAGGGGTCTTCCCCATCCCTCAGGGTCCTGACAGCGCTCACTAGAGGTCTTCTTCACTACTGTATAATCCTGGTAATGGATAGACACATTAATAAATCTCACTACAGACATTTCCAGAGTCCTCACCTCTCCAGTTCTGTCCATCTGTTATTCCCATAGATAAGAATGATGTAATGTGACGTCATCAGAATCTCTCACCTCTCCAGTAAGCCGGAAGAGGATCTCTAGGGTGAGGTGTAATATCCTCTCCGCCATCTTGTCTCTGTCCATATCAATCCTTGATGGGTAAATCAGGAAAATTCTCTTTTGTAGAAGATCTTCACTGAGAGGATCCGATATTGTAGAGACCTGAATGAGAAGAAGATGAGCCGATGTAACATCATAAAATCCTGTGTAATAATACAATTACTGGAGATAATAAGGGAAACAAATTAGATTTATTATTTTACAGTATTTTCCTTCTTTACATCTACTAATAAATCCTATATATTTAGGCCACAGACAACAAGCAGTTTCTTCCTCGGAGTCGGCAGCTGAATACGTTCCTCATAGACTCATCTTCCATAACGCTAATTCTCGTCTCATTTACAGACACTGGAATCGGCATTAGTAATACTGCAGGAGATATTCATTACACGTGACAGGAGAAATAACTACTTCATGATGAGGACGACATCTTCATCTTCTACTATGGCTCTAGAACCAGATTTGTCCAGAGTCCGTCACTGACTCCATCACCACCGGCCTCTATATGAAGGTTTCCCGTCTTCCCCGCACTGTAATCTTCTATCACGTTAGATCTCAGGTCTGAGTCACACACAGAAGTTTGAGGCTTTTATAAGAGATTGTTGGTAAGAACAAGACCGGAGATATCTGAGGCCAATGCCTCCATGTACGGGGTTTCTCTTTCTCGGGATATGATGGTTTTTCTTTGGTACTTTCCCCCAATTAGAAGGGACACCGGTGGATATTGGGGTCTTTACCTGCTACAGTCCTGGTGGGATTTACTCGGTACAGTGGCCGTTGGACAAATATCACCATCAATTACCATCAGACTGAAGGAACATCGCTCCTCTACTCGGCTCTATGGATCCAGGATGAAATCCACTGCGGCCCCTGCAAGAAAAGGAGAAAGAGCAGAAGTTGGGTGAGACCACTGAGGCCTGAGATTTCTACAGCTGCTCTGTGCGCACAGGACCTGTGATGAGGTCACAGGAGGGGAGGAGTCAGGGGTCACATGATCAGGGGCCTCAGTGTATGCAGGACTCTGCTGTGCTGGTTGTCATGGTGCTGGATGAGGGGAAGTTTATGTGTGGGGTCAGGAGGGGTTTACAGGGTGGATGTAGCAGAGCCGTGTGTGTACGAGGTGTACGGGGCGGAGCCATGCGTGTAAAAGGTGGACAGCAGAGTCATGTGTACGAGGTGTACGGAGCAGAGCCGGGCGTGTACTGAGCGGAGCCCTGTTTGCAGGGCCGTTTCTTCAACAGGGCGGGCAGGGCGGCCACACGGGGCGCCGTGGGGCCGGGGGGCGCAGGAGAGGCCTCGGGCCCCGGTGGTCCCCTGCCCGCTGCTGCTGCTGTTTAAGGGCTGTCAGGGGCGCGGATGCCGCGCTCAGTGCTGAGCGCGGGCGCGCCCTGCCCGAACTCAGCTGCAAATCTGACAGCTGAGCGGTCAGATCATCGCCTCGCGTCGCCGCGCCCCCCCCCCCGCACCGCACATAATGGTTGCGGCCACCTCGGCGCCGCCACTCACCTCCGCTCCGCGCTGGATGAACAGCGAGAATGAACAGCCAGGATGAGGCAGCTCGGCCACTCCCACACTGATAGTATTATTTTCGGTGCCGGGGGGGGGGGGGGGGGGGAGAAATTTCCTACTCTCGCCCTGTGTCATTTTTGGGCTAGAAACTGCCCTGCCTGTTTGTATGGGGTCCTGTGTACTGACCAACCGTATACCCCCAGCTCCGGTCACAGACCCCTCTGTGTACTCTGTATACATCCATATACCCCAGCTTTGGTCACTGACCTCCCTATGTACACTGTATACACCCGTATACCCACAGCTTTGCTCACAGACACACGGCGCTCTATCCCCTTGTAGAACTGACCCGCACGCACACGGTAACACTACACACATCGGCCTCTCGTCTCTCGCACATACACTGATAACATAAGATGGAGTCAGACAAACCCTCCTACAAAACGTGAGAACAAAGTCATTACTACAGGACTGTATGAGAAAGGGATTTATTCTGCAGGAAACGCTGGGGCCACAAATGAGAGATTCCAGGCCCCGTGGCTGGATACTCCGGGCCCCAGCGTGTTAGGACCAGACGGGGTCTTAGTCCCTGGAGCTACTCGGTATAATGAGACTCTGATCTCGGTCATATAAAGAGGGTTGGAGTAAAATAGAAATGGCCTGAATATGAGACCTTGTCTGATCTGTGTGTCCTGTGTAAGAACTATGGAGATAGCGCTATTCTTCTGTATAATGGGGCATGGCGCTGGGGCCTGAATATGAGACCTTGTCTGATCTCTGTGTCCTGTGTAAGAACTATGGAGATAGCGCTATTCTTCTGTATAATGGGGCATGGCGCTGGGGCCTGAATATGAGACCTTGTCTGATCTCTGTGTCCTGTGTAAGAACTATGGAGACCGCGCTATTCTTCTGTAAAATGGGGCATGGCGCTGGGGCCTGAATATGAGACCTTGTCTGATATCTGTGTCCTGTGTAAGAACTATAGAGATAGCGCTATTCTTCTGTATAATGGGGCATGGTGCTGGGGCCTGAATATGAGACCTTGTCTGATCTCTGTGTCCTGTGTAAGAACTATGGAGATCGCGCTATTCTTCTGTATAATGGGACATGGCGCTGGGGCCTGAATAAGAGACCTTGTCTGATCTCTGTGTCCTATGTAAGAACTATGGAGATAGCGCTATTCTCCTGTATAATGGGGCATGGTGCTGGGGCCTGAATATGAGACCTTGTCTGATCTCTGTGTCCTGTGTAAGAACTATGGAGATAGCGCTATTCTTCTGTGTAATGGGACATGGCGCTGGGGCCTGAATATGAGACCTTGTCTGATCTGTGTCCTGTGTAAGAACTATGGAGATAGCGCTATTCTTCTGTATAATGGGGCATGGTGCTGGGGCCTGAATATGAGACCTTGTCTGATCTCTGTGTCCTGTGTAAGAACTATGGAGATCGCGCTATTCTTCTGTATAATGGGACATGGCGCTGGGGCCTGAATAAGAGACCTTGTCTGATCTCTGTGTCCTGTGTAAGAACTATGGAGATAGCGCTATTCTCCTGTATAATGGGGCATGGCTGTTGTGAATTCTGCTCTTGGGCTCCCTCCGGTGGTTATAAGTGGTAGCGCTGCTGTCTCTGGATCACAGCAATCATCAGGTGTGTCCACTTTTTGCAATTCTGACTGGGCTATTTAGTCTTGCTTGACCCTTTAGTCAGTGCCAGTTGTCCATTGTTCCTGGAGGATTCACATCCCTTCCTGGTCTCTTCTGCTTTGCTGTTCATTTCAACAAAGATAAGTTCTGGCCTTGATTTTTGCTGTCCACATGCTGTGGGCCTCATTGTTCAGTTCTTTTCCATGTTTTTGTCTAGTCCAGCTTGGTCTGTATAAGGATTTGTTTAGCCAAGCTGGTATCTCTGGAGATGCAGATATACCCTCCATATCTTTAGTTAGATGTGGAGATTTTGTATTTTCTGTGGTGGATATTTTCTAGTGTTTTAATACTGACCGCATAGTACTCTGTCCTATTCTTTCTATTTAGCTAGAAGTGGCCTCCTTTGCTAAATTCTGATTTCAGTCTGTGTATGTTTTTTCCCTCTCCTCTCACAGTCAATATTTGTGGGGGGCTGTCTATCCTTTGGGGATTTTCTCTGAGGCAAGATAGTTTTCCCTTTTCTATCTCTAGGGGTAATTAGTCCTCCGGCTGTGTCGAGATGTCTAGGGAGTGAAAGGTACATTCCACGGCTACTTCTAGTTGCGGTGTTAAGTTCAGGGTCTGCGGTCAGTACAGGTACCACCTTTTCCAGAGTACGTCTCATGCTGCTCTTAGGCCACCAGATCATAACAGTACAACTGTCCAACAATGAGTTAACCGCATCTCAGAAGAAGGGAAGGAAAGTGCTGAGCCATTTTTTTTTCTGTAGTCTGTTGTTTTTTTTTGTTCCCTCTTTATCTCTGGGTGGCTCAGGAGTTTGGCGCTGGCATGGATGTTCAGGGATTGGCTTCTCGTGTGGATCAACTTGCTGCTAGAGTACAGGGTATTTCCGATTTTATCGTTCAGACTCCGGTTTTAGAGCCTAGAATTCCAACTCCTGATTTGTTTTTTGGGGACACGTCCAAATTTTTGAGCTTTAAAAATAACTGTAAACTGTTTTTTGCTCTGAAACCCCGTTCCTCTGGTGATTCCATCCAGCAGGTTAAAATTGTTATATCTCTGCTGCATGGTGACCCCCAGGATTGGGCATTTGCCCTGGAACCTGGGAATCCGGCTTTGCTTAATGTAGACACCTTTTTCCAGGCGCTTGGGTTATTGTATGATGAACCTAATTCAGTGGATCATGCTGAGAAGACATTGTTGGCCCTGTGTCAGGGTCAAGAAGCGGCAGAATCATATTGCCAGAAATTTAGAAAATGGTCTGTGTTGACTAAATGGAATGAGGATGCCTTGGCGGCAATTTTCAGAAAGGGTCTTTCTGAATCCGTTAAAGTTGTTATGGTGGGGTTCCCCACGCCTGCTGGTCTGAGTGATTCTATGTCTCTGGCCATTCAGATTGATCGGCGCTTGCGCGAGCGCTGAGTTGTGCACACTATGGCATTGTCTTCCGAGCGGAGTCCTGAGCCTATGCAGTGTGATAGGATTGTGTCTAGAGCTGAACGACAAGGATTCAGACGTCAGAATAGGTTGTGTTTTTACTGCAGCGATTCTGCTCATGTTATTTCTGATTGCCCTAAGCGTACCAAGAGAATCGCTAGTTCTGTTACCATCGGTACTGTACAACCTAAATTTCTGTTATCTGTGACCCTGATCTGCTCATTATCGTCATTTTCTGTCATGGCATTTGTGGATTCAGGCGCCGCTCTAAACTTAATGGACTTAGAATTTGCCAGACGTTGTGGTTTCTGTTGTGAATTCCGTTCTCGAACTCCCTCCTGTGGTCATGAATGGTACTTCGGCGAGTTCTGTCCATGGACTCCCTCTGGTGGCTGTGAGTGGAGCTGCTGGTTCTGAGATTCCTTCCTCAGCTGTCCTCGCTGATGGCCAGGCTGGCTTCTCTATTTAACTCCACTCAGATCGTTACTCTATGCCAGCTGTCAATGTCTTAGTACTGGTTCAGATCTCTCCTGGATCCTTCTGATGACCTGTCTACTCCAGCAGAAGCTAGTCCCTGCTAGTTATTTTGTTGTTCATTGTTTTCTTGTCCAGCTTGCTATTTCGATATTGCCTTGCTAGCTGGAAGCTCTGGGATGCAGAGTGGCACCTCCGCACCGTGAGTCAGTGCGGGGGCCTTTTTGCACACTCTGCGTGGTTTTTTGTAGTTTTTTGTGCTGACCGCAAAGATACCTTTTCTATCCTCTGTCTGTCTAGAGAAGTCTGGCCTCCTTTGCTAAAACCTGTTTCATTCCTGTGTTTGTGACTTCCATCTTAACTCACAGTTAAAATTTGTGGGGGCTGCCTTTTCCTTTGGGGAATTTCTCTGAGGCAAGGTAGGCTGTATTTCCTATCTTTAGGGGTAGTTAGCTCTTAGGCTGTGAAGAGGCGTCTAGGCAGAGTTAGGTACGCTCCACGGCTGTTTCTAGTGTGTGCTGATAGGATTAGGGTTTGCGGTCAGCAGAGCTCCCACTTCCCAGAGCTTGTCCTGTATTCAAGTTTAACCATCAGGTCATTCCAGGTGCTCCTAACCACCAGGTCCATAACAGTACAGCTGGCCAAAAGTGTTAATGCATCTCAATAGAGGGATAAGAGAAGTTCTGAGACCATTTTTTTTTTTTTCTGCAGTGTGTTTTGTCTTTCTTTTCCCCTTAATCTCTGGGTGGTTCAGGACTCAGGTGCAGATATGGACATTCAGGGTCTGTCCTCTAGTATGGATCAACTCACTGCAAGGGTACAAAGCATTCAGGATTATGTGGTTCAGAATCCGATGTTAGAGCCTAGAATTCCAATTCCTGATTTGTTTTCTGGGGATAGATCTAAGTTCCTTAATTTCAAAAATAATTGTAGACTGTTTCTTGCTTTGAAACCCCGCTCCTCTGGTGACCCCATTCAGCAAGTAAAAATCATTATTTCTTTGTTACGTGGCGACCCTCAAGACTGGGCATTTTCCCTGGCGCCAGGAGACCCTGCATTGCGTAATGTAGATGCGTTTTTCCTGGTGCTTGGATTGCTTTATGATGAACCGAATTCAGTGGATCAGGCAGAGAAAAACTTGCTGGCTTTGTGTCAGGGTCAGGATGAAGTGGAGGTATATTGTCAGAAGTTCAGAAAGTGGTCTGTGCTTACTCAGTGGAATGAGTGTGCCCTGGCTGCTATTTTCAGAAAGGGTCTTTCTGAAGCCCTTAAGGATGTTATGGTGGGGTTCCCCACGCCTGCTGGGCTGAATGAGTCTATGTCCTTGGCCATACAGATCGATCGGCGCTTGCGTGAGCGCAAAGCTGTGCACCATTTGGCGGTATCTTTTGAGCAGAGGCCTGAGCCTATGCAATGCGATAGGACTTTAACCAGAGCTGAACGGCAAGAACATAGACGTCAGAATGGGCTGTGTTTTTACTGTGGTGACTCCACTCATGCTATCTCTGATTGTCCTAAGCGCACTAAGCAGTTCGCTAGGTCTGTCACCATTGGTACTGTACAGCCTAAATTTCTTTTGTCCGTTACTCTGATTTGCTCTTTGTCGTCCTATTCTGTTATGGCATTTGTGAATTCAGGCGCTGCCCTGAATTTGATGGACTTGGAGTTTGCCAGGCGCTGTAGTTTTTTCTTGGAGCCCTTGCAGCATCCTATTCCATTGAGGGGAATTGATGCTACGCCTTTGGCCAAGAATAAGCCTCAGTACTGGACTCAGTTGACCATGTGCATGGCTCCTGCACATCAGGAGGATATTCGCTTTTTGGTGTTGCATAATCTGCATGATGTGGTCGTATTGGGTTTGCCTTGGCTACAGGTCCATAATCCAGTATTGGATTGGAAATTAATGTCTGTGTCCAGTTGGGGTTGTCAAGGGGTACATGGTGATGTTCCATTGTTGTCAATTTCTTCTTCCACTCCTTCTGAAGTCCCTGAGTTTTTGTCGGATTACCGGGATGTATTTGATGAGCCCAAATCCTGTACCCTACCTCCTCATAGGGATTGTGATTGTGCTATTAATTTGATTCCTGGTAGTAAGTTTCCTAAGGGCCGACTGTTCAATTTATCTGTACCAGAACACGCCGCTATGCGGAGTTATATAAAGGAGTCCTTGGAGAAGGGGCATATTCGCCCGTCGTCGTCACCGTTGGGAGCAGGTTCTTTTTTGTGGCCAAGAAGGATGGTTCTCTGAGACCTTGTATAGATTACCACCTTCTTAATAAAATCACGGTCAAATTTCAGTACCCTTTGCCTCTACTGTCTGATTTGTTTGCTCGGATTAGGGGGGCTAGTTGGTTCACCAAGATAGATCTTCGAGGGGCGTATAATCTTGTGCGTATTAAACAAGGCGATGAATGGAAAACAGCATTTAATACGCCCGAGGGCCATTTTGAGTACCTGGTGATGCCATTCGGGCTCTCTAATGCCCCATCTGTGTTTCAGTCTTTTATGCATGACATCTTCCGAAAGTACCTGGATAGATTCATGATTGTATATTTGGATGATATTTTGGTCTTCTCGGATGACTGGGAGTCTCATGTGAAACAGGTCAGAATGGTGTTCCAGGTCCTTTGTGCTAATTCCTTGTTTGTGAAGGGGTCTAAATGTCTCTTCGGAGTTCAGAAGGTTTCATTTTTGGGCTTCATTTTTTCCCCTTCTACTATCGAGATGGATCCTGTTAAAGTTCAGGCCATTTATGATTGGACTCAGCCTACATCTGTGAAGAGCCTTCAGAAATTCCTGGGCTTTGCTAATTTTTACTGTCGCTTCATCGCTAATTTCTCTAGTGTGGTTAAACCGTTGACTGATTTGACCAAGAAAGGTGCGGATGTGGTGAATTGGTCCTCTGCGGCCATTGAGGCTTTTCAGGAGTTAAAACGTCGTTTCTCTTCAGCCCCTGTGTTGTGTCAGCCAGATGTTTCGCTCCCTTTTCAGGTCGAGGTGGATGCTTCTGACATTGGAGCAGGGGCTGTTTTGTCTCAAAGAAGTTCTGATGGCTCTGTGATGAAGCCATGTGCTTTCTTTTCTAGGAAATTTTCGCCTGCTGAGCGTAATTATGATGTTGGCAATCGGGAGTTGTTGACTATGAAGTGGGCGTTTGAGGAGTGGCGACATTGGCTTGAAGGAGCCAAGCATCGCGTGGTGGTCTTGACGGATCACAAGAATCTGACTTATCTCGAGTCTGCCAAGCGGTTGAATCCTAGACAGGCTCGATGGTCGCTGTTTTTCTCCCGTTTCGATTTTGTGGTTTCATACCTTCCGGGTTCTAAGAATGTGAAGGCTGATGCCCTTTCAAGGAGTTTTGTGCCTGATTCTCCGGGAGTTCCTGAGCCGGCTGGTATTCTCAAAGAGGGGGTAATTTTGTCTGCCATCTCCCCTGATTTACGGCGGGTGCTACAGGAGTTTCAGGCTGATAGACCTGACCGTTGTCCTGCGGAGAAACTGTTTGTCCCTGATAGATGGACTAGTAGAGTTATCTCTGAGGTTCATTGTTCAGTGTTGGCTGGTCATCCTGGAATCTTTGGTACCAGGGATTTGGTGGCTAGGTCCTTTTGGTGGCCGTCCTTGTCACGGGATGTGCGTTCCTTTGTGCAGTCCTGTGGGACTTGTGCTCGGGCTAAGCCCTGCTGTTCTCATGCCAGTGGGTTGCTTTTGCCCTTGCCAGTCCCGAAAAGGCCCTGGACGCATGTTTCCATGGATTTTATTCCGGTCTCCCTGTCTCTCAAAGGATGTCGGTCATCTGGGTGGTTTGCGATCGCTTCTCTAAGATGGTCCATTTGGTACCCTTGCCTAAATTGCCTTCCTCCTTTGATTTGGTTCCATTATTTTTCCAGCATGTGGTTCGTTTGCACGGCATTCAGGAGAACATCGTGTCGGACAGAGGTTCCCAGTTTGTTTCGAGGTTTTGGCGGTCCTTTTGTGCTAAGATGGGCATTGATTTGTCTTTTTCTTCGGCTTTCCATCCTCAGACAAATGGCCAAACCGAACGAACCAATCAGACCTTGGAAACATATCTGAGATGCTTTGTTTCTGCTGATCAGGATGATTGGGTGACCTTCTTGCCTTTGGCTGAGTTCGCCCTTAATAATCGGGCCAGTTCGGCTACTTTGGTTTCGCCTTTTTTCTGTCATTCTGGTTTCCATCCTCGTTTTTCTTCAGGGCAGGTTGAGCCTTCGGACTGTCCTGGTGTGGATTCTGTGGTGGACAGGTTGCAGCAAATTTGGAATCACATAGTGGACAATTTGACATTGTCCCAGGAGAAGGCTCAACGTTTCGCTAACCGCCGTCGCTGTGTTGGTCCCCGACTTCGTGTTGGGGATTTGGTTTGGTTGTCGTCTCGTTATGTTCCTATGAAGGTTTCTTCTCCTAAGTTTAAGCCTCGTTTCATTGGTCCCTATAAGATTTATGAAATTCTCAATCCTGTGTCATTTCGTTTGGCCCTTCCAGCTTCTTTTGCCATCCATAATGTGTTCCATAGGTCGTTGTTGCGGAGGTATGTGGCGCCTATGGTTCCCTCCGTTGACCCTCCTGCTCCGGTGTTGGTCGAGCGGGAGTTGGAGTATGTGGTGGAGAAGATTTTAGATTCTCGTATTTCGAGATGGAAACTTCAGTACCTGGTCAAATGGAAGGGCTATGGTCAGGAAGATAATTCCTGGGTTGTTGCCTCTGATGTCCATGCTGCCGATTTAGTTCGTGCCTTTCATTTGGCTCGTCCTGATCGGCCTGGGGGCTCTGGTGAGGGTTCGGTGACCCCTCCTCAAGGGGGGGGTACTGTTGTGAATTCCGTTCTCGAACTCCCTCCTGTGGTCATGAATGGTACTTCGGCGAATTCTGTCCATGGACTCCCTCTGGTGGCTGTGAGTGGAGCTGCTGGTTCTGAGATTCCTTCCTCAGCTGTCCTCGCTGATGGCCAGGCTGGCTTCTCTATTTAACTCCACTCAGATCGTTACTCTATGCCAGCTGTCAATGTCTTAGTACTGGTTCAGATCTCTCCTGGATCCTTCTGATGACCTGTCTACTCCAGCAGAAGCTAGTCCCTGCTAGTTATTTTGTTGTTCATTGTTTTCTTGTCCAGCTTGCTATTTCGATATTGCCTTGCTAGCTGGAAGCTCTGGGATGCAGAGTGGCACCTCCGCACCGTGAGTCGGTGCGGGGGCCTTTTTGCACACTCTGCGTGGTTTTTTGTAGTTTTTTGTGCTGACCGCAAAGATACCTTTTCTATCCTCCGTCTGTCTAGAGAAGTCTGGTCTCCTTTGCTAAAACCTGTTTCATTCCTGTGTTTGTGACTTCCATCTTAACTCACAGTTAATATTTGTGGGGGGCTGCCTTTTCCTTTGGGGAATTTCTCTGAGGCAAGGTAGGCTATATTTCCTATCTTTAGGGGTAGTTAGCTCTTAGGCTGTGAAGAGGCATCTAGGCAGAGTTAGGTACGCTCCACGGCTGTTTCTAGTGTGTGCTGATAGGATTAGGGTTTGCGGTCAGCAGAGCTCCCACTTCCCAGAGCTTGTCCTGTATTCAAGTTTAACCATCAGGTCATTCCAGGTGCTCCTAACCACCAGGTCCATAACAGGTTTCCCCTTGCAGCCTTTACAGAGTCCTATTCCTTTGAGGGGCATTGATGCTACACCTTTGGCTAAAAATAAAAAAACTCAGTTTTGGACACAGCTGACCATGTGCATGGCGCCAGCCCATCAGGAAGATTGTCGTTTTCTAGTGTTGCATAATTTGCATGATGCTATTGTGCTGGGTTTCCCATGGTTACAGGTGCATAATCCGGTCAGGGGGTTCATGGTGACGTTCCTTTGATGTCAATTGCCTCCTCCCCCTCTTCTGAAATTCCTGAGTTTTTGTCAGATTTCCAGGATGTATTCAATGAGCCCAAGTCCAGTTCCCTTCCACCGCATAGGGACTGTGATTATGCTATTGTCTTGATTCCAGGCTGTAAGTTCCCTAAGGGCCGACTTTTCAACCTGTCTGTGCCAGAACATACCGCCATGCGGAGCTATGTAAAGGAGTCTTTGGAGAAGGGGCATATTCGGCCATCTTCTTCACCATTGGGAGCAGGGTTTTTTTTTGTTGCCAAGAAGGATGGCTCCTTGAGACCCTGTATTGATTATCGCCTCTTGAATAAGATCACAGTCAAATTCCAATACCCTTTGCCTTTGCTTTCTGATCTGTTTGCTAGGATTAAGGGGGCTAGTTGGTTTACTAAGATTGACCTTCGAGGGGCATATAATCTTGTTCGTATTAAGCAGGGTGACAAATGGAAAACTGCGTTTAATACGCCCGAAGGCCATTTTGAATACCTTGTGATGCCATTCGGACTCTCTAATGCTCCATCTGTGTTTCAGTCCTTCATGCATGATATATTTCGGAATTATCTTGATAAATTCATGATTGTATATTTGGATGATATTTTGATTTTTTTCAGATGATTGGGAGTCTCATGTGAAACAAGTCAGGATGGTATTTCAGATCCTTCGTGATAATGCCTTGTTTGTGAAGGGGTCTAAGTGCCTCTTTGGAGTACAGAAGATTTCTTTTTTGGGCTTCATTTTTTCTCCCTCATCTATAGAAATGGATCCGGTTAAGGTTCAGGCCATTCATGATTGGATTTGCTAATTTGCAAATTTTTATCGCCGTTTCATTGCCAACTTCTCCAGTGTGGTTAAACCCCTGACCGATTTGACGAAGAAAGGCGCTGATGTGACGATTTGGTCCTCTGCGGCTGTTTCTGCCTTTCAGGAGCTTAAACGCCGATTTACTTCTGCCCCTGTGTTGCGTCAGCCGGATGTTTCTCTTCCTTTTCAGGTTGAGGTTGACGCTTCTGAGATTGGGGCAGGGGCCGTTTTGTCTCAGAGGAATTCTGATGGTTCCTTGATGAAACCGTGTGCCTTCTTTTCTCGAAAATTTTCGCCTGCGGAACGCAATTATGATGTCGGCAATCGTGAGTTGTTGGCTATGAAGTGGGCATTTGAGGAGTGGCGACATTGGCTTCAGGGGGCCAAGCACTGTATTGTGGTCTTGACCGATCATAAGAATCTGATTTACCTCGAGTCTGCCAAACGGCTGAATCCTAGACAGGCCCGATGGTCCCTGTTTTTCTCCCGTTTTTATTTCGTGGTCTCGTATCTTCTGGGTTCTAAGAATGTTAAGGCTGATGCCCTCTCTAGGAGCTTTTTGCCTGATTCTCCTGGGGTCCTTGAGCCTGTCGGCATTCTGAAGGAAGGGGTTATTCTTTCTGCCATCTCCCCTGATTTACGACGGTTTCTTCAGGAATTTCAGGCTGATAAACCTGACCGCTGTCCAGTGGTGAAACTGTTTGTTCCTGACAGATGGACTAGTAAAGTGATTTCTGAGGTTCATTGTTCTGTGTTGGCTGGTCATCCTGGGATCTTTGGTACTAGAGATTTGGTTGGTAGGTCCTTTTGGTGGCCTTCTTTGTCACGGGATGTGCGTTCTTTTGTGCAGTCCTGTGGGACTTGTGCGCGGGCCAAGCCTTGCTGTTCCCGTGCTAGTGGGTTGCTTTTGCCTTTGCCGGTCCCTGAGAGGCCTTGGACGCATATTTCTATGGATTTTATTTCGGATCTTCCGGTTTCCCAGAGGATGTCGGTTATCTGGGTGGTTTGTGACCGGTTTTCTAAGATGGTTCATTTGGTACCTTTGCCTAAATTGCCTTCCTCTTCTGATTTGGTTCCATTGTTTTTTCAGCATGTGGTTCGTTTGCATGGCATTCTGGAGAATATTGTGTCCGATAGAGTTTTCCAGTTTGTTTCTAGGTTTTGGCGGGCCTTTTGTGCTAGGCTGGGCATTGATTTGTCTTTTTCTTCCGCATTTCATCCTCAGACAAATGGCCAAACCGAGCGAACTAATCAGACTTTGGAAACTTATTTGAGATGCTTTGTGTCTGCTGATCAGGATGATTGGGTGGCTTTTTTGCCATTGTCCGAGTTTTCCCTTAATAATCGGGCTAGTTCTGCTACTTTGGTTTCACCCTTCTTTTGTAACTCTGGTTTTCATCCTCGTTTTTCTTCAGGGCAGGTTGAGCCTTCTGATTGTCCTGGAGTGGACTCTGTGGTTGACAGGTTGCAGCAAATTTGGGCTCATGTTGTTGACAATTTGGTGTTGTCTCAGGAGGGGGCTCAGCGTTTTGCTAACCGTCGTCGGCGTGTTGGTTCCCGGCTTCGGGTTGGGGATTTGGTCTGGTTGTCTTCCCGTCATGTTCCTATGAAGGTTTCTTCCCCTAAGTTTAAGCCTCGGTTTATTGGCCCTTATAGCATTTCTGAGATTATCAATCCAGTGTCTTTTCGTTTGTCCCTTCCAGCCTCTTTTTCCATCCATAATGTTTTTCATAGATCTTTGTTGCGGAAATATGTGGTGCCCGTTGTTCCCTCTGTTGATCCTCCTGCCCCGGTGTTGATTGATGGGGAGTTGGAGTATGTGGTTGAGAAGATTTTGGATTCTCGTTTTTCGAGGCGGAAGCTTCAGTATCTTGTCAAATGGAAGGGTTATGGCCAGGAGGATAATTCTTGGGTTGTTGCCTCCGATGTTCATGCTGAGGATTTGGTTCGTGCCTTTCATTTGTCTCGTCCGGATCGGCCTGGGGGCTCTGGTGAGGGTTCGGTGACCCCTCTGTTGTGAACTCTGTGTTCAGGCTCCCTCTTGTGGTCACTGGTGGTATGGTGTGACTTTTACTTTGGGCTCTCCCTGGTGGCTTTGCCTGTTATCTTGCTGGTCTCTGGCTATCTGCTGGTTCGTTATCCTCTGGGAGGTTCCTATATAGCTCTGTTTTACTTTCACTTGTTGCCGGCTGTCGATGTAATCAGTGCTACTCAGATTCCTTCTGACTACCTTGCTCCCAGTCCATCCAGGATAAGCTAAGTTTTGTTTGCTCATTTTTTGATCAGCAGTGTTTATCATGTTTTCTGTTCCAGCTTGCTAAAATGTAATTCCCTCGCTTGCTGGTTGCTCTAGTGGGCTGAGTTTTTCCCCACACACCGTTAGTTGGTGTGTGGGTTCTTGAAATCTCAGGATGGATATTTTGTAAGGGTTTTTTATTGATCGCATAGACCCCTGCTCTATTTTCTGCTTTCTAGTACTAGTGGGCCTCTTTTGCTGAAACTGATTTCATCCCTATGTATGTGCCTTCTTCTTACTTCACCGTTAATATTTGTTGGGGGCTTCTATAT
Source organism: Ranitomeya variabilis (assembly GCF_051348905.1). Classification (NCBI taxonomy): domain Eukaryota; kingdom Metazoa; phylum Chordata; class Amphibia; order Anura; family Dendrobatidae; genus Ranitomeya; species Ranitomeya variabilis. The sequence goes on along the minus strand of NC_135235.1, from coordinate 696,195,829 downwards.
CTTTAGGGATTATTTCTCTGGAGGCAAGCGAGGTCTTTCTTTCTCTTTAGGCGTAGCTAGTTCCTCAGGCTGGCTCGGGACGTCTAGGAATTTTTTAGGCACGTTCACCGGCTACCTCTAGTTGTTTTGGATAGGTTCAGATTTGCGATCAGTCCAGTTACCATCTCCCTAGAGCTCGTCCTTAGTTTAATCACTTGCTGATCTATTTGTGATCCTCAGCCTCTCGGGATCATAACAGTACAGCCGGCCTGCAAAGTGTTAATTGCATGGCAGAAGCAGGAGAAAAGAAGCCTTGAGAATTTTTTTTTTTTTTTTTTTTCTTGTTGTTGCCGTGTGTCTAGCTTGTGTGTCTAGCTTCTGTGCTAGCTTCTCTCCTCCTCTTAATCTTGGTGTGGCTCTGAGTTCAGCAGCTGACATGGATGTCCAGAGCCTGGCTTCCAGTCTGGATCATCTTGCTGCTAGAGTTCAAAGTATTCAGGATTTTGTTGTTCACAGTCCTATGTCTGAGCCTAGGATACCTATTCCGGAGTTGTTTTCTGGAGATAGATCTAGGTTCCTGAATTTTAAGAACAATTGTAAGTTGTTTCTTTCTTTGAAACCTCGTTCCTCTGGTGATGCCGTTCAGCAAGTTAGGATAATTATTTCCTTTTTGCGCGGTGACCCTCAAGATTGGGCCTTCGCATTGGCGCCAGGGAATCCTGCATTGCTCAGTGTGGATGCTTTTTTTCTGGCCCTTGGATTGCTCTATGAGGAACCTAATCTTGAGAACCAGGCTGAAAAAGCGTTATTGGCCCTCTCGCAGGGGCAAGATGAAGCAGAGGTGTACTGCCAGAAATTTCGGAAATGGTCGGTGCTTACTCAGTGGAATGAGTGTTCCCTGGCTGCAAATTTCAGAGAAGGTCTTTCTGAAGCCATTAAGAATGTCATGGTGGGGTTCCCTACGCCTGCAGGTCTGAATGAGTCAATGACTCTGGCCATTCAGATTGATCGGTGGTTGCGGGAGCGCAAACCTGTGCACCATTTGGCAGTGTCTTCTGAACAGACACCTGAATCTATGCAATGTGACAGAATTCTGACCAGAAGTGAACGGCAAAATTATAGACGGCAAAATGGGTTGTGCTTTTACTGTGGTGACTCAGCTCATGTTATCTCAGCATGCTCTAAGCGCAAAAAAAAGGTTGATAAATCTGTCACCATTGGTACTTTACAGCCTAAGTTCATTTTGTCTGTTACCCTGATTTGTTCCCTGTCATCTTACCCGGTTAATGCCTTTGTAGATTCAGGTGCTGCCCTGAGTCTGATGGATTGGTCATTTGCCAGGCGCTGTGGCTTTGATTTGGAGCCTTTAAAATTCCCTATTCCACTAAGGGGAATTGACTCTACGCCATTGGCTACGAATAGACCTCAGTACTGGACACAAGTGACCATGTGCATGACTCCTGTTCATCAGGAGGTGATTCGCTTTCTTGTATTGCATAATTTGCATGATGTTGTCGTGTTGGGTCTACCATGGTTGCAGACTCATAATCCAGTCCTGGATTGGAAAGCTATGTCTGTGTCAAGTTGGGGTTGTCAGGGAATTCATGGTGACGCTCCTGTGGTGTCAATTGCTTCGTCCACTCCTTCTGAAGTCCCTACGTTTTTGTCAGACTACCAGGATGTATTTGAGGAGCCCAAACTCAATTCTCTACCTCCTCATAGGGACTGTGATTGTGCTATAAATTTGATTCCTGGTAGTAAGTTTCCTAAGGGACGACTTTTCAATTTATCTGTGCCGGAGCATGCTGCCATGCGGAGTTATATAAAGGAGTCTTTGGAGAAGGGACATATTCGCCCGTCCTCTTCCCCTCTTGGTGCGGGATTCTTTTTTGTGGCTAAGAAGGATGGTTCCCTGAGACCTTGTATTGATTATCGCCTTTTGAATAAAATCACGGTCAAATTTCAGTATCCTTTGCCATTGTTAACTGATTTGTTTGCTTGCATTAGGGGGTCTAGTTGGTTCACCAAGATAGATCTTCTTGGTGCGTATAACCTTGTGCGTATAAAACAGGGTGATGAATGGAAAACTGCATTTAATATGCCTGAAGGCCATTTTGAGTACCTGGTGATGCCTTTTGGACTTTCTAATGCTCCTTCAGTCTTTCAGTCCTTTATGCACGACATCTTCCGTGAATATCTGGATAAGTTTATGATTGTGTATCTGGATGATATTCTGTTTTTTTCGGATGATTGGGAGTCTCATGTTAAGCAGGTCAGGATGGTCTTTCAGGTCCTGCGTGACAATGCTTTATTTGTGAAGGGCTCAAAATGTCTTTTTGGAGTCCAGAAGATTTCTTTTTTGGGTTTAATTTTTTCTCCTTCTACAATTGAGATGGACCCAGTCAAGGTTAAGGCTATTCATGACTGGACACAGCCTACATCGGTTAAGAGTCTTCAGAAGTTCTTGGGTTTTGCTAATTTTTACCGTCGCTTCATAGCTAATTTTTCTGGTGTTGTTAAGCCTTTGACGGATTTGACCAAGAAAGGTTCTGATGTGACTAACTGGTCCTCTGCGGCTGTGGAGGCCTTTCGGGAGCTGAAGCGCCGGTTTTCTTCGGCTCCGGTCTTATGTCAGTCAGATGTCTCACTTCCCTTCCAGGTGGAGGTTGATGCTTCCGAGATTGGAGCGGGGGCTGTTTTGTCGCAGAGAAGCTCCGATGACTCTGTGATGAAGCCATGTGCTTTCTTTTCAAGAAAGTTTTCGCCTGCTGAGCGGAATTATGATGTCGGTAATCGGGAGTTGTTGGCTATGAAGTGGGCATTTGAGGAGTGGCGACATTGGCTCGAGGGAGCTAAGCATCGTGTGGTGGTCTTGACTGATCACAAGAATTTGATTTATCTCGAGTCGGCCAAGCGGCTGAATCCCAGACAGGCTCATTGGTCGTTGTTTTTCTCTCGTTTTGATTTCGTGGTTTCGTACCTGCCTGGTTCGAAGAATGTGAAGGCTGATGCTCTTTCTAGGAGTTTTGTGCCTGACTCTCCTGGAGATTCAGAGCCGGCTGGTATTCTTAGAGAAGGGGTGATTTTGTCTGCCATCTCCCCAGATTTGCGACGTGTGCTGCAAGAGTTTCAGGCGGATAGACCTGATCGCTGTCCACCGGAGAGACTGTTTGTCCCGGATAGATGGACCAACAGAGTCATCTCCGAGGTTCATTCTTCGGTGTTGGCGGGCCATCCTGGAATATTTGGTACCAGAGACTTGGTGGCCAGGTCTTTTTGGTGGCCTTGGCCTTCCTTGTCGCGGGATGTGCGTTCCTTTGTGCAGTCTTGTGGAATTTGTGCTCGGGCTAAGCCTTGCTGTTCTCGAGCCAGTGGTTCGCTGTTACCTTTGCCTATCCCGAAGAGGCCTTGGACGCACATTTCCATGGATTTTATTTCAGATCTCCCTGTCTCTCAGAGAATGTCTGTCATCTGGGTGGTGTGTGATCATTTTTCTAAGATGGTCCATTTGGTGCCCTTGCCTAAGTTGCCTTCCTCCTCCGAGTTGGTTCCACTGTTTTTTAAAAATGTGGTTCGTTTGCACGGGATTCCTGAGAACATTGTTTCTGACAGAGGATCCCAGTTTGTGTCTAGATTTTGGCGGACCTTTTGTGCTAAATTGGGCATTGATTTGTCTTTTTCGTCGGCCTTCCATCCTCAGACGAATGGCCAAACCGAGCGAACTAATCAGTCCTTGGAGACTTATTTAAGATGTTTTGTTTCTGCTGATCAGGACGACTGGGTTACTTTTTTGCCGTTGGCCGAGTTTGCCCTTAATAATCGGGCTAGTTCTGCTACTTTGGTTTCTCCTTTCTTTTGTAATTCGGGGTTTCATCCTCGTTTTTCCTCGGGTCAGGTGGAGCCTTCTGACTGTCCTGGAGTGGATGTTGTGGTTGATAGGTTGTATCAGATTTGGAATCATGTGGTGGACAATTTGAAGCTGTCTCAAGAGAAGGCTCAGCTCTTTGCCAACCGCCGTCACTGTGTGGGTCCCCGACTTCGCGTTGGGGACTTGGTGTGGTTGTCTTCTCGCTTCGTTCCTATGAAGGTCTCCTCTCCTAAGTTCAAGCCTCGGTTTATCGGTCCTTATAAGATTCTGGAAGTCCTTGGCCCTGTGTCATTTCGTCTGGACCTCCCAGCATCATTTGCTATTCATAATGTGTTCCATCGCTCGTTGTTGCGGAGGTATGTGGTGCCTGTGGTTCCTCCGGTTGAGCCTCCTGCCCCAGTGCTGGTTGAGGGAGAATTGGAATACGTGGTGGAGAAGATCTTGGATTCTCGTATTTCTAGACGGAGGCTCCAGTATTTGGTTAAATGAAAGGGCTATGGTCAGGAGGATAATTCTTGGGTTGTCGCCTCTGATGTTCATGCAGCCGATTTGGTTCGTGCCTTCCATGTGGCTCATCCTGATCACCCTGGTGGTTTTCATGAGGGTTCGGTGACCCCTCCTCAAGGGGGGGGTACTGTTGTGAACTCTGTGTTCAGGCTCCCTCTTGTGGTCACTGGTGGTATGGTGTGACTTTTGCTTTGGGCTCCCCCTGGTGGCTTTGCCTGTTATCCTGCTGGTCTCTGGCTATCTGCTGGTTCGTTATCCTCTGGGAGGTTCCTATATAGCTCTGTTTTACTTTCACTTGTTGCCGGCTGTCGATGTAATCAGTGCTACTCAGATTCCTTCTGACTACCTTGCTCTCAGTCCATCCAGGATAAGCTAAGTTTTGTTTGCTCATTTTTTGATCAGCAGTGTTTATCATGTTTTCTGTTCCAGCTTGCTAAAATGTAATTCCCTCGCTTGCTGGTTGCTCTAGTGGGCTGAGTTTCTCCCCACACACCGTTAGTTGGTGTGTGGGTTCTTGAAATCTCAGGATGGATATTTTGTAAGGGTTTTTTATTGATCGCATAGACCCCTGCTCTATTTTCTGCTTTCTAGTACTAGTGGGCCTCTTTTGCTGAAACTGATTTCATCCCTATGTATGTGCCTTCTTCTTACTTCACCGTTAATATTTGTTGGGGGCTTCTATATCTTTGGGGATTATTTCTCTGGAGGCAAGCGAGGTCTTTCTTTCTCTTTAGGGGTAGCTAGTTCCTCAGGCTGGCTCGGGACGTCTAGGAATTTTTTAGGCACGTTCACCGGCTACCTCTAGTTGTTTTGGATAGGTTCAGATTTGCGATCAGTCCAGTTACCATCTCCCTAGAGCTCGTCCTTAGTTTAATCACTTGCTGATCTATTTGTGATCCTCAGCCTCTCGGGATCATAACACCCCTCCTCAAGGGGGGGTACTGTTGTGAATTCTGCTCTTGGACTCCCTCCGGTGGTTATAAGTGGTAGCGCTGCTGTCTCTGGATCGCAGCATTCATCAGGTGTGTCCACTTTTTGCAATTCTGACTGGGCTATTTAGTCTTGCTTGACCCTTTAGTCAGTGCCAGTTGTCCATTGTTCCTGGAGGATTCACATCCCTTCCTGGTCTCTTCTGCTTTGCTGTTCATTTCAACAAAGATAAGTTCTGGCCTTGATTTTTGCTGTCCACATGCTGTGGGCCTTATTGTTCAGTTCTTTTCCATGTTTTTGTCTAGTCCAGCTTGGTCTGTATAAGGATTTGTTTAGCCAAGCTGGTATCTCTGGAGATGCAGATATACCCTCCGTATCTTTAGTTAGATGTGAGTTAGATGTGGAGATTTTGTATTTTTTGTGGTGGATATTTTCTAGTGTTTTAATACTGACCGCATAGTACTCTGTCCTATTCTTTCTATTTAGCTAGAAGTGGCCTCCTTTGCTAAATTCTGATTTCAGTCTGTGTATGTTTTTTCCCTCTCCTCTCACAGTCAATATTTGTGGGGGGCTGTCTATCCTTTGGGGATTTTCTCTGAGGCAAGATAGTTTTCCCTTTTCCATCTCTAGGGGTAATTAGTCCTCCGGCTGTGTTGAGATGTCTAGGGAGTGAAAGGTACATTCCACGGCTACTTCTAGTTGCGGTGTTAAGTTCAGGGTCTGCGGTCAGTACAGGTACCACCTTTTCCAGAGTACGTCTCATGCTGCTCTTAGGCCACCAGATCATAACAGTACAACTGTCCAACAATGAGTTAACCGCATCTCAGAAGAAGGGAAGGAAAGTGCTGAGCCATTTTTTTTTCTGTAGTCTGTTGTTTTTTTTTTTCCCTCTTTATCTCTGGGTGGCTCAGGAGTTTGGCGCTGGCATGGATGTTCAGGGATTGGCTTCTCGTGTGGATCAACTTGCTGCTAGAGTACAGGGTATTTCCGATTTTATCGTTCAGACTCCGGTTTTAGAGCCTAGAATTCCAACTCCTGATTTGTTTTTTGGGGACACGTCCAAATTTTTGAGCTTTAAAAATAACTGTAAACTGTTTTTTGCTCTGAAACCCCGTTCCTCTGGTGATTCCATCCAGCAGGTTAAAATTGTTATATCTCTGCTGCATGGTGACCCCCAGGATTGGGCATTTGCCCTGGAACCTGGGAATCCGGCTTTGCTTAATGTAGACACCTTTTTCCAGGCGCTTGGGTTATTGTATGATGAACCTAATTCAGTGGATCATGCTGAGAAGACATTGTTGGCCCTGTGTCAGGGTCAAGAAGCGGCAGAATCATATTGCCAGAAATTTAGAAAATGGTCTGTGTTGACTAAATGGAATGAGGATGCCTTGGCGGCAATTTTCAGAAAGGGTCTTTCTGAATCCGTTAAAGTTGTTATGGTGGGGTTCCCCACGCCTGCTGGTCTGAGTGATTCTATGTCTCTGGCCGTTCAGATTGATCGGCGCTTGCGCGAGCGCTGAGTTGTGCACACTATGGCATTGTCTTCCGAGCGGAGTCCTGAGCCTATGCAGTGTGATAGGATTGTGTCTAGAGCTGAACGACAAGGATTCAGACGTCAGAATAGGTTAGACTAGGCAAGATAGTTTTCCCTTTTCTATCTCTAGGGGTAATTAGTCCTCCGGCTGTGTCGAGATGTCTAGGGAGTGAAAGGTACATTCCACGGCTACTTCTAGTTGCGGTGTTAAGTTCAGGGTCTGTGGTCAGTACAGGTACCACCTTCTCCAGAGTACATCTCATGCTGCTCTTAGGCCACCAGATCATAACACATGGCGCTGGGGCCTGAATATGAGAACTTGTCTGATCTCTGTGTCCTGTGTAAGAACTATGGAGATCGCGCTATTCTTCTGTATAATGGGGCATGGCGCTGGGGCCTGAATATGAGACCTTGTCTGATCTCTGTGTCCTGTGTAAGAACTATGGAGATCGCGCTATTCTTCTGTATAATGGGGCATGGCGCTGGGGCCTGAATATGAGACCTTGTCTGATCTCTGTGTCCTGTGTAAGAACTATGGAGATTGCGCTATTCTGTATAATGGGGCATGGTGCTGGGGCCTGAAGATGAGACCTTGTCTGATCTCTGTGTCCTGTGTAACAACTATGGAGATTGCGCTATTCTTCTGTATAATGGGGCATGGCGCTGGGGCCTGAAGATGAGACCTTGTCTGATCTCTGTGTCCTGTGTAAGAACTATGGAGATCGCGCTATTCTTCTGTATAATGGGGCATGGCGCTGGGGCCTGAATATGAGACCTGGTCTGATCTTTGTGTCCTGTGTAAGAACTATGGAGATCGTGCTATTCTTCTGTATAATGGGGCATGGCGCTGGGGCCTGAATATGAGACCTTGTCTGATCTCTATGTCCTGTGTAAGAACTATGGAGATCGCGCTATTCTTCTGTATAACGCGGCATGGCGCTGGGGCCTGAATATGAGACCTTGTCTGATCTCTGTGTCCTGTGTAAGAACTATGGAGATCGCGCTATTCTTCTGTATAATGGGACATGGCGCTGGGACCTGAATATGAGGCCTTGTCTGATCTCTGTGTCCTGTGTAAGAACTATGGAGATCGCGCTATTCTTCTGTATAATGGGACCTGGCGCTGGGGCCTGAATATGAGACCTGGTCTGATCTTTGTGTCCTGTGTAAGAACTATGAAGATAGCGCTATTCTTCTGTATAATGGGCTATGGCTCTGGGGCCTGAATATTCCTTTACCAGGAGAGATAATCTCACCCCAGCATTTTGAATTGGGGGAAGGGAAAAGGGATTGGGGAAATTTTACTATAATTTACCTTAATAAAAACTAATAAAAAATAACTGATTATTAAAAGTGTTTTGTTTCCCCCATTTTGTCTGTAGGAGGTAAAGAGCCGCGGCTGAAGATGCTTTATTTCCAGATGGCTACAGAAGAGGGAGGATTGGCAACTCCGAAAGTATTTGTCTTTTTTGGGAGTTAGGAAAAGGGGCAGGAGGACATTATGGGTTTTATTTTGAGGTCAGGGGCAAGAGATGCAATTGTAAGAGAATGGTCAGCCATAATATACTGAACAGCCACGTTAGCTCTTGCAGCCATCTTGTGCAAAGTTAGAAACCAACTAATTCTAAGATGTATTTCTGAAAGCCATAGACAGATGGGAGACACAAGATGAGATCATGGCCATTAGCATGTATAGTGGACATACACACGGGTTAATTGGATCAGCTGCAGGGCCATGAGAATAGGAAAAGGGTAAACATATGGTAGTAAATAAGTGTATTAAGTGAACAACGACAGCAGTTACTGAGAGGAACATGGAAATGCACGAGTTGTAGCACGAGTTGTAATGGAGTTTGGAATAAGGAGCCTCAAAGTAATTACATTTAACCATTTTTATGCTTCATCCCTGAAAATATGTTTTCGCAGTATGATGGTATCATGTATACACCCATTTGCCGCAATGTTCGGTCTTTGTATCATGTATAAAAAGCTCTGTTACTGTTGTTTGGGGCCATTCCATCGCCAACCTGCTGCCGTGCCGCACCATGGCCATTCCATTGCCATTCTGCTACCATGCCACACCACGGCTCTGGCCAGACCATCAGCCAGATATCCCAGCATTAATTTGTCTGTCTGGACTCCTGTTCGTGCCTGCATGCTTCATTTCACTGACTATTCCATGTGCTGTTCTGCTGCGAAATCTCCCAATAAACTGCAGTCTCAGCTTGATAAGGGGATTGTCTTACAGCAATATTTGTCCATCTAGTGTAAATATATGAATACAGTTAGGTCCTGAAATATTTGGGCAGTGACTGAATCTTTGTGATGTAAGCTCTGCAGGACACTAATTTGGATTTAATGAAACACTAAGATACAACTGAAGTGGAGACTTTCATGTTTCATTAAAGGAGTTGAACAAAAATATCCTGTGAAATGTTTAGTAATTGCAGTGATTTTTCTACAAATCCTCCTCATTTCAGGGGTCAGAAGTAATTGGACAAATTAACTTCACCATAAATAAAATGTCCATGTGTAATAATTTGTAGGGAATCCTTTTCAGCAATGATGGCCTGAATTCTGGAAGCCATGGACGTCACCAAACGCTGGGTTTCCTCCTTTGTGAGGCTTTGCCGCCTTTATTGCAGCTGACTTCAGTTATTGCTTGTTTATGGGTCTTTCTGTCATAAGTTTTGTCTTCATCATGTGAAATTCAGCTCAATGGGCATTGACATCTGTTGACTAACTCGGCCGTGGCAGAATATTCCACTTCCTTGCCTTAAAAATCTCCCAAATTTCTTTCATGGTATGTCTTGGGTCATTGTCCAGCCGTATAGTGAAGCGCCGTCCAATCAACTTTACTGCATTTGGTTGAATCTGAGCAGAAATCTTTGCCCTGTACATTTTAGAATTAATCCCTCTGCTTCTGTCTTCAGTCACAATATCAATAAACATCACTGACCCATTGCCCTGGTAAGCCATGCATGCCCACTCATCACATCGCCTCTACCAGGATGTGCTATGCTGAGGATTATGAGCGGTTTCAAGCCTTCTTCATACTTTCTTGTTCTCATCATTCTGGAACAGGTTGATCTTAGTTTCATCTGTACAAAGAATGCTTTTCCAGAACTGGATTGGCTTCTGTGGAGACACAGGGGGTTAATGAATGCTCTTGTCTGATGGCCAAAGACCACATGGACCAGGGCTCATCCCACTGAACACCTACTCTCCTTTTCGTGGGAATAATACTACTCAGACAACACTGGGTGAGGGTAAAACAGGGTGGCAATACCTTATTGAACCACCAAACAGACAATAACAGAACACTTCCAGCAAAATACACAAGATGGTGCAAATTTACAGAATCTCACCCTCCCGCTGATTCACTGAGATTAGAGCAGCTGCAACTTTGGGACTTCCAGGGCCGACAACCCCAACCTGTGGCACCCCACTTTTGTCGAGCTCCCACAGAGAAAAGGTAACGACAAGCTTATGAAGCTGACGTGGTCAGATGACCGGATGGTCCCAATCTGGCTTATATCTCCATGGAAAGCAAGGAGAAACTGACAGCAAATATGAAAAATACCATAGTACAAAACAATGATGCAATTGGAGGCACGGATCACTTAACATAAAATATATATACATACCCTCCCTCAATAATCCTCATAAAGTGCAAAAATAGGCACGCTATGAACAAAGCCTGAAATAAAGTGCATAAGTAATATACAAGGGAGGATACAAATACCAACTTATCAGTGATCCGTGGCTTCCCAGGACCCCAACGTACGTTTCACCAGCGTGGCTTTTTCAAGGACTGAAGGGGAAGTGGAAGGGGGAAGCATTTATATGCAACCCAAGCCAATCAGAAACAATATATAACCCATGGGATCAATAAATAAACCAAATACACAAAATATCAACATACATAGCCCTGGTGACATCTAAATATAGATGGAATCCAATATCATCAAATTAGTCAGTCACAAAACATAAAAATATCACGGAGAACCTGCGTTCCATGGTGGAACGCACGCCGCCGGCAGACGCCTACTGGAACTGGAAGTGACATACTGCGGCTATGTGATCCAGCGTGGAAAGCACGAACACTATAGCACAATATGGGACAACCAATCACATTATCATTTGGACGCTACGCTGGGACTCGTTCATAGTAAAATGTATGTATTCAAATACAGAGGACTATAATGCAGTACACAACCCAAAATGGGTACATTAGATATATATATATATATATATATATATATATATATATATATATATATATATATATAAGTGACAAGTGCAAAAGACAAAATAAATATAAGTATAATCATTATTACAAAAAGACTTAAATGGTGCAGTGAAGACACACGTGCGAACCAGTGAAAAAAAATACAATAAATCAGAATACATTAATAAACTATAATAATCAAAAGTGTATATATGACCCAGAAGGATACAATAAAATGTGGATGGACGAGATTCCTTAAATATCTGGATGGCAGGATTAAAACTAAAAAACAAGAAGAAATAACCAAAATTAAAATCAACAATAAAACAATCATAAGAAGGCACTAAATGACATTTGTTCGTTTAGGCCTTTGGGTGCTAATGTAGACAATCTACAGATCCATTTTGCTTCTACTTGAGCAAGACGCTTCTTAATGTCTCCACCTCTAGCATTTAGAGCGATATGGTCAATTGCTCTGATCTTCAATAGGGAACCATTACACTGATGAAACAACTTGAAATGTTTTGGCAGTGTCTTAAGGGATTCAATATCAGTGTTAGTTTGTGCCGCCCTAATATCCAATACATGTGCTCTAACTCTACGTCTTGGCTCTCTTGAGGTTAAGCCAATGTATTTAAGATTACCGGGACAAATAGCGCAATAAATTACCGCTGTGGTAGTTCATGTCATCGGGTAAATAATATTAAATGTCTTGTTCTCATCAGCATTGGAAAAAATCATACACCTTTTAATATTAGGACATGCCACACATGATCCACATGGAGGGCAGCCCCACTTAGGGCCACGTGATCCAAATGGATTAACAGTCTTCTTGTATGTACCAGGACATCCTGAAAATTCTTAGATCTTCTGTACGTAGTAGACGGTTTTGGAGGTAAGTATTGTGTAAGAATAGAGTCCAATTGCAAGACTGTCCAATGTCTGGACAAAATATCCCTAACCTCACGCCATCGGCAACTGAAAGTCCGGGGAACAACATTTCAATCTAGTGATGGCAAAAGACCTATACTATCACTCACCATATTACCTGTGATAGCTGTGGAGTGGTATACTATGCTGTATGTCCATGTAATAAGATTCACATTGGCCTAACCTCAAGACCCTTGAAAATTCGTGTAAGGGAACATTACAGTGATATTACAAATTCTAAGGAAATTGAAGACCTTTCAATATTAAAGCCGATACCTAGGCATTTCAAAGTGAAACACAATTGTAATGCCAACCTTATAAAAGCGATGGCCATCGGCAAGGTATACGTTGATCAGAGGGGGGGAAACTGGAGGAAAAACCTGGCCCAACTTCAGGCTAAATCGATTACTACAGTCAATACGGTTCAACTTTTTGGACTTGATGAAGTTCTGAGTTTTTTCTGCTTTCCTTTAACATTGTTCTAGTGTTTTTTTTAACCGCCTTATGGATTTTTTTTAAATATTTTAATTTTTTTGCTGTTCATGGTTTTAATAATTGTTTCATTGTTTACAGATTCACATTTACCATGTGCGGTGATGAGTTCATTCTGTCCTGCGGAGGGGAAGCAGTTTCACTGCTGCTGTTGTGGAGCTTCAGATATCAAAAACCTGGGACAATATGACAGAGATGGAAACAGTCTTTTGAGAAAACATTGTCACATTCGGGAACCGTCTGTGACATCTTAATACCCCAATATAGCAAAATAGGGTTATTATATCATTAATGTTAATTATTGTTATTTATAATCATTTGACGTTAACAATGTTTTAACGATGAGCTTGTGGATTATGGGATGTATTTATTATGAAAGTAATATAAATAAAATATTTTTTTTTCACAAATTCAAGCTATTAACACTTCACTTATCAGTATGCACTTACACATTAAAGCCTATTGTTCGCGGGCACCTTTTCATATTTACCCCTTTTGTCTTGGTTTTCACCATCAATCAGTTCACTTTCACCAATTTTCTGGGTCACTTGTATAACTACAGTCATAATTTTCATATGACTATCACGTTAAATTCTAGGTTACACTTAGTGCAATATATCTAATATTTTCAGATAAGTAGGTTTAGGACTAATTCAGATAGTCTTTCAAGAACATTAACTATATTATTGATATGCAATAATTTCACTTTTTTATGGATCTATAACAATTGTGTTGGGTTTTACCTTAATCTATCCTTCTTGTTGGTAATATATCTGTATTAATTGACACTAGTTTTCACAGTTAATATATTCAATAACTTATTTATTTGAATCTTATCCTTTCATCCCATTATACCTATTAAAACATCCTGACGTAGGCACAGTTACTTAATATTGATAGCTTTCTAACATATGACTATTATTTATATGCCAACAAATTATGACACTTTTCATCAAAAGCCCCATGAAACTTTCCAGTGTAATCTCCATAAAGGTATATACTGGAGGATTGCATATACTAATTACTTATGTGCCTACATTAAAACATTTTTAAGTCCCCCGGTTGCGTTTAATTCTCATAAAGATCTGTTTTTATCCCTGGTATACATATATACTTAATGATTTTTTAACCAATCAATTGTTCAGCGACCTCCAGTCCTCTTTATCAAATGACCTCACAATACAGCACAACTCTCTTATATCCCCGTACGGTCTTCCAGCGGCGTGCACTTCTGAAGACTGCCGGAGAGTGTGTTCCCATGGAGACGCATCCGCTTTGCATGCCGACTCCGCCCCTCTGCCTGACACGTCAGACGGGGAGTGAACAGGCAGCAAGAGATGCCGAACTGTGGCTGCGTCACCTCCGGTCATGTGGGCGGAAGCGCCACGTCCAGCCGCCAGTGACACGGACCACATGGGATATAAAAAGTCGGGCATATCACCTTCTGACATTACTGATCCCCATTGAGAAGAAGCCTACACGAAACGCGCGTCGGGGCACCATCTGTAGCCAGGTCATGTATATCTTTCTAATTTAAAACTTTCTTCCTCCTCTGTGTCACCACTTTTGACTTAAAAAACTCTATGCACCTTAATATTTGCTGCTATGGTAACTATACCTTGATTTCAACAACACTATTTTTTACTGAATGATGAACAACATAGAAAATATCACTTTTATTGATTCTTAAAGGGAGCCCATTTCTTTGTATGAGGAGTTTTCCCTCTCTCATATTTTGGTCTCCTTGTGATTTTTAGTAGTTCCCTATATTATTGGACATTCATTACAAATTGTTATATTATTTAACCCCTTCATGACCCTAGCTTTTTTAGGTTTTGCATTTTCGTTTTTCGCTCCCCTCTTTCCCAGAACCATAACTTTTTGATTTTTCCGTCAATTTGGCCATGTGAGGGCTTATTTTTTGTGGGACAAGTTGTACTTTTGAATTGGTTTTATCATGTCATGTACTAGAAAACGAGAAAAAAATTCCAAGTGCGGTGAAATTGCAAAAAAAGTGCAATCCCACACTTGTTTTTTGTTTGGCTTTTTTTGCTAGGTTCACTAAATGCTAGAACTGACCTGCCATTGTGATTCTCCAGGTAATTATGAGTTCATAGATAAAAAATAACGTAGCCAGGTTTGGTGTCTAAGTGTTACATTTTTTTTCCAAACTTTGCTAAATAAAAAAAAAAAAAGCGCAGTTTTCCAAGACCCATAGCGTCTCCATTTTAACTGATCTTGGGTTGGGTGAGGGCTTATTTTTTGCGTGTCGAGCTGATGTTTTTAATGATACCATGTAGGTGCATATACGTTCTTTTGATCGCCCGTTATTGCATTTTAATACCGCAGTGACCAAAAAAAAACGTAATTCTGGCGTTTCAATTTTTTTTCTCGCTACACCATTTAGCGATCAGGTTAATCCTTTTTTATTGATAGATCGGGCGATTCTGAACGCGGCGATACCAAATATGTGTAGGTTTGATTTTTTTATTGTTTTATTTTGAATGGGGCGAAAGGGGGGTAATTTAAACTTTTATATGTTTTTTTATTATTTTTAAAACTTTTTTTTTTACTTTTGCCATGCTTCAATAGCCTCCATAGGAGGCTAGAAGCTGGCATAGCCTGATCGGCTCTGCTACATAGGAGCGATGCTCAGATCACTCCTATGTAAAAGAATTGCTGCATTGCTATGAGCGCTGACCACAGGGTGGCGCTCACTGCAATCCGGCATAAACAACCATAGAGGTCTTCAATTGACCTCTGATTGTCATGATGACGCATCGCTGACCCCCGATCATGTGACGGGGGTCAGCAATGCGCGCATTTCCAGCCCGATGGCCGGAAGCGCTAGTTAAATGCCACTGTCAGCGTTTGACAGCGGCATTTAACTAGTTAATAGCAGCGGTGGATCGCTATTCCCCCCGCCGCTACTGCGGTCACATGTCAGCTGTACAAAACAGCTGACATGTCCCGGCTTTGATGCGGGCTCTCCGACGGAGTCCGCATCAAAGCGGGGGTTCTGACCTCAGACGTACTATCTCGACCGAGGTCAGAAAGGGGTTAAAGAAAAACAAGCACTAACGGCTTATTGACTTAATTCTGTTTCAGACCTATGAAACTTATTATTATTTTAAATGGTCTAATATTATATATAGAGTATACCCTTCATCTCTAAACTCCTCGAACGCCTGGTCCACTCCCGTCTTACCCGCTATCTCTCAGATAACTCTCTTCTCGACCCTCTTCAATCTGGCTTCCACTCTTTACACTCTACTGAAACTGCCCTCACTAAAGTCTCTAATGATCTACTAACAGCTAAATCTAATGGTCACTACTCCATGCTAATTCTCTTGGATCCCTCCGCAGCATTCGATACTGTGGATCATCAGCTCCTCCTCACTATGCTACATACCATCGGCCTCATGGACACCATTCTCTCCTGGTTCTCCTCCTATCTCTCTGACCGCTCCTTCACTGTATCTTTTGCTGGCTCCTCCTCCTCTCCTCTCACCTTCTCCTTACTGTTGGGGATCCTCAAGGATAAGTCCAAGGCCCCCTCCTCTTCTCTTTGTATACTGCCCCTATTGGACCAACAATCAGTAGATTTGGTTTCCAGTACCATCTCTATGCTGATGACACCCAATTATACACTTCTGCTCCTGATATCATGCCTGCCTTTTCAGAAAACACCAGTGATTGTCTTACCACTGTCTCTAACATCATGTCCTTCCTCTATCTGTAACTGAACCTGTCAAAAATTGAACTCCTCGTGTTCTCTCCCTCTACTATCCTACCTTTGCCTGACATTGCCATCTCTGTGTGTGGTTCCACCATTACTCCCAAGCAACATGCCCGCTGCCTTGGGGTCATTCTTGATTCCGAGCTTTCCTTCACCCCCCACATCCGATCACTTGCTCGCTTTTCTTATCTGCATCTCAAAAACATTTCTAGAATTTGTCCTTTTCTTACTTTCGACTCTGCAAAAACTCTTACTGTTTCACTCATTCATTCTCGTCTGGACTATTGTAACTCTCTACTAATCGGCCTCACTCTTATCAAACTCTCCCCTCTCCAATCTGTCCTGAATGCTGCTGCCTGGATTATATTCCTCACCAATCGTTACACCGATGCCTCTACCTTGTGCCAGTCATTACACTGGTTACCCATCTACTCCAGAATCCAGTACAAAACTAATACCCTCATCCACAAAGCACTCCATGGCTCAGCACCACCCTGCATCTCCTCCCTGGTCTCCGTATACCACCCTATCGGTGCTCCCCATTCTGCTAATGACCTGAGGTAAGCATCCTCAATAATCAGAACCTCCCACTCCTGTCTCCAAGACTTTACACGTGCTTCGCCAATTCTTTGTAATGCACTACCCAGGTTAATATGATTAATCCCCAATCCCAACAGTTTTAAGCGTGCCCTAAAAACTCATTTGTTCAGACTGGCCTACCGCCTCAACGCATTAACCTAACTATCCCTGTGTGGCCCATTAAAAAAAACAAAAACACTTTAATCAGGTTCCTCGCATCATGTTCTCATACAATTTATGCAGTTAATAGCCCTCTGTGTCTGTACTGCTACACACTTAGGCTGTTAACTGGTTCATGCAGCTTTACATGAACACCCGAGCCTTATACTATGGCTGGTCCAAATAACTAAAGCAATTGTTACCATCCACCTCTCGTGTCCCCCCTTTTCCTCATAGTTTGTAAGCTTGCGAGCAGCAGGGCCCTCATTCCTCCTGGTATCTGTTTTGAACTGTGACTTTTGTTATGCTGTAATGTCTATTGTCTGTACAAGTCCCCTCTATAATTTGTAAAGCGCTGCTAAATATGTTGGCGCTATATAAATAAAATTATTATTATTTACATTAGAATATTCTAGATCTTCACACATATATATAGACGTTGACTCTTATAAGCACTAACTGTATGATTTATGATTTATTGTTTATTATTGGAAGATCTTGGATCTATGCACATACGTCGACTCTTATAAGTACCAACTGTGTGGATATTTTAAAACAGATCTGGTTAATATTTCCTTTTCTGATCTAGCAACAGGAGACCCATCTATTCAGGGGAACTACAAATGTTATGTTTACTGATATTCATACCTCTGCATCTGCAAATCCATTTACCCATTGAAAAAATATATGTTCTTTTATAATATATATATGTTCCGTAGTGTTCAATAAAGGTTTGTATAATTTTTTAACTTACTTGGCATATGCTTCCTATGTGTGTATAGGTATAAATTTCTATGTGGAAGTGCCACTATTAGCAAGGCCTATTTGTATCTATTTTGTAAAATTTACGTACTGTTCTCCAAAGACTCAGGGAAAATCAACTGTTTGCTAAATTGGAGAACTGTTCATTTTTTGTACAGGAGTTGTCTTTTTTAGGCCTGATCGTGTCCAGTGAAGGGTTTTGCATGGATCCCAAGAAGGTGCAGGCTATTATTCACTGGGTTTAACCCCGGTGTAACAGGCCAGATTAACCCCCCGCCCAGAATATACCCGGGGTTAATGTGGCCTAGGCCAGATTATACCCGGGTATATTCTGGCCTAGCCCAAACTATACCCCGGGGTATAAATTGGACTAGTCCAGTTTATACCCAGGGGTGGATTAAGGGTAGCCAGGGCCCCGGGCTATTCAGACTGTGGGCCCCCCCGGTCATGTGACGGGGGTCATGTGACGGGGGTCATGTGATACCTGAACCAGATTATTCCAGAAAAATGGCCGGGCCCTACTCTACTGTAACCTATTAAATATTTGTTAAAATCTGCAATACAATTTAGGTATATTTTGACCAATAATATCACATACAAGGAACAAATACCACCGCGCCATGACCAGACCACAAATTACAACCACAGTGATCGAATAATATCACATACAAGGAACAAATACCACCGCACCATGTCAAGACCACATATTACCACCACTTGGTGACCAAATAGCACATTCAAGGGACAAATACCACAACACCATTTCCAGACCACATATTACCACCACATAGTGACTGAATACTACAATACTGATCAGTAATAAAAAAAAAACCACAATACTATCACCATAAGTGCCAGTATTCACAGGAGATCTGTACTTAGTATGCAGTGTCTGTGTAGAGGTTACACAGCGATCACTGGTGACATTATACACAGGAGCTCTGTATATAATGTATAGGTAATACAGTGATCACTGGTGACATTGTACACAGGACCTCTGTATATAGTATACAGTGTATAGTGTCAGTGTATAGGTAACACTGACTCACCAGTGACGTCTCTAGGTGAAGTCCTTCATCTTTCATCCAGCACAGACCGCCATCA
Organism: Ranitomeya variabilis; assembly: GCF_051348905.1. Lineage (NCBI taxonomy): Eukaryota > Metazoa > Chordata > Amphibia > Anura > Dendrobatidae > Ranitomeya > Ranitomeya variabilis. The sequence continues at coordinate 696,177,015 of NC_135235.1, read as the reverse complement.
TTTCTTCCAGCCAGGACTCGTTTCTGCAGGAAATAACAGTTATCTCGAGCTCCACTTGCAGAACACATTACTTAATTTTTCACAACTTCTACATTACACCACATGGAGAAAAAAAAGGCGATATAGTGTCACTCTGCACAGTAACAGGACCGCCCCCCCCATTTAAAACCGTATACTCAAAAAATAAAATACATCACTGCAGTAATAATATCCCTTAATTAGCCCCTATGGTAATAATATTCCCCACCCTGGCCCCGTGTGTCTCATACCTGGCTCCAGCCATATGTTCTCCCATCCTGCACTCATGAGTATCCATTCTACCCCATATGATCTACCCATCCTGCTCCATCTGTCTCCATCGTATCATCTTGCCCCATGATCCAATCCTGCCCCATGTCTTTCATTCTGCCCCGTGTCTCCAATCATGCCCTGTGTCTACATTCTGCCCATGCCTCCAGTCCTGCCCCCAGTGTGTCCTGCAGTCTGCCCCAGTATGTCCAGCATATTGCCCCAGTGTCCAGCAATCTGCCCCAGTGTGTCCAGCATTGCCCCCAGACAGTGTCTCCAGCAATCTGCCCCAGTGTCTGACTCCAGCATATTGCCCCCAGTGTGTCCAGCATTGCCCGCAGACAGTGTGTCCAGCAATCTGCCCCAGTGTGTCCAGCATATTACCACCAGTGTGTCCAGCAATCTGCCCCAGTATGTCCAGCATTGCCCCAGTGTGTCCAGCATATTACCACCAGTGTGTCCAGCAATCTGCCCCAGTGTGTCCAGCATTGCCCCCAGACAGTGTGTCCAGCAATCTGCCCCAGTATGTCCAGCATATTACCACCAGTGTGTCCAGCATTGCCCCAGTGTCTCCAGCATTGCCCCAATGTCTCCAGCATTGCCCCAGTGTCTCCAGCATTGCCCCCAGACAGTGTGTTCAACAATATGCCCCAGTATGTCCAGCATATTGCCCCAGAGTATCCAGCATTACCCCCAGTGTGTCCAGCAGTCTGCTCCAGTGTCTCCAGCATATTACCCCCAGTGTCTCCAGCATTGCTCCAGTGTCTCCAGCATTGCCCCAGTGTCTCCAGCATATTGCCCCCAGTGTGTCCAGCATTCTGCCCCAGTGTGACCAGCATATTGCCTGTTATGGACTGGTAATTTAGGAGCGACATGCGACTAGCTCTGAGCATGTGCCCCAGTGTGTCCCCCAGCATTGCCCCAGTGTGTCCAGCAGTCTGCCCCAGTGTCTCCAGCATTGCCCCAGTGTCTCAAGCAATCTGCCCCAGTGTGTCCTCCAGCAATCTGCCCCAGTGTGTCCTCCAGCATTGCCCCAGTGTGTCCTCCAGCATTGCCCCAGTGTGTCCTCCAGCATTGCCCCAGTGTCTCCAGCAATCTGCCCCAGTGTGTCCTCCAGCATTGCCCCAGTGTGTCCAACAATCTGCCCCAGTGTCTCCAGCATTGCCCCGGTGTCACCAACATTGCCCCAGTGTGTCCTCCAGCATTGCCCCCAGTGTGTCCAGCAATCTGCCCCAGTGTCTCCAGCATTGCCCCAGTGTCTCCATCAATCTGCCCCAGTGTGTCCTCCAGCATTGCCTCAGTGTGTCCAGCAATCTGCCCCAGTGTCTCCAGCATTGCCCCAGTGACTCCAGCAATCTGCCCCAGTTTCTCCAGCAATCTGCCCCAGTGTCTCCAGCATTGCCCCAGTGTCTCCAGCAATCTGCCCCAGTGTCTCCAGCATTGCCCCCAGTGTGTCCAGCATTGCCCCCAGACAGTGCCTCCAGCAATCTGCCCCAGTGTGTCCTCCAGCATTGCCCCAGTGTCTCCAGCATTGCTCCAGTGTCTCCATCAATCTGCCCCAGTGTGTCCTCCAGCATTGCCCCAGTGTGTCCAGCAATCTGCCCCAGTGTCTCCAGCAATCTGCCCCAGTGTCTCCAGCATTGCCCCCAGTGTGTCCAGCATTGCCCCCAGACAGTGTCTCCAGCAATCTACCTCAGTGTGTCCTCCAGCATTGCCCCAGTGTGTCCAGCAATCTGCCCCAGTGTCTCCAGCATTGCCCCAGTGTCTCCAGCAATCTGCCCCAGTGTCTCCAGCAATCTGCCCCAGTGTCTCCAGCAATCTGCCCCAGTGTCTCCAGCATTGTCCCAGTGTCTCCAGCATTGCCCCCAGTTTGTCCAGCAATCTGCCCCAGTGTCTCCAGCATTGCCCCCAGTGTCCAGCAATCTGCCCCAGTGTCTCCAGCATTGCCCCCAGTGTGTCCAGTAATCTGCCCCAGTGTCTCCAGCATTGCCCCCAGTGTCCACCAATCTGCCCCAGTGTCTCCAGCATTGCCCCAGTGTCTCCAGCATTGCCCCCAGTGTGTCCAGCAATCTGCCCCCAGTGTGTCCAGCAATCTGCCCCAGTGTCTCCAGCATTGCCCCCAGTGTCCACCAATCTGCCCCAGTGTCTCCAGCATTGCCCCAGTGTCTCCAGCATTGACCCAGTGTGTCCAGCATATTGCCCAGGGCCCCCCGGATTGCCGTTCGCAAAAAACCACACAAAAAAAGAGTTCTCCTCACCTGACAAGCGCTCCAGGCAGCGAGCTCCCTCCAGCAGCGCACACTCGCCGGCGACTGACAATGACGTCAGACGCCGGCGACGTGTGCGCTGCGGCCGACTTCAGCTGCCAGCCTCCAATTAACTATTGACGTGCGGGCGCGCGCCCGCACGTCAATAGGAAACCGCCGCAGCGCCGGAAGGGGCCCGGTGAGCAGATGGGAAGGGGCCCGATGCGGGCCCCCTCTCTCTGCCCACCGGGTCCGGGGGCACATAAATGCCTGTGGGCATTCAGTCACACTCGGGCAGATTAGCAGAGGGTCAATCTGTGCGGTAGCCCAGGGCCCCCCCACACCACTGGGCCCTGGGCTACCGCCCACATTGACCCTCTGATAATCCGCCCCTGCCAGTCCCTGATATTCCTTGGAGGTTATTGCTCCTTTCTTTCCCTGTCCTTTTTAGCCATAGTTTTAACATTTGTATTTAATAAAAAAATTCTTTTATCTCACTACTTCTTTAGTCACTTTGTACCATTTTGGTAGATTGTGTTTATATACGTGATGTGTATAGTACACAACTTAGAATAAACGCCATCCTGATTGATAGACATCCCCCAATAGATACCGTTGTTACAGTGGTGGATACTAAAGGTCTAATATCCTTTATTTATAGGCAGTTACTGTCCCTACAGTTGATAGTTAAGAGACCCACATCCTCCTTCTATTTTGTCTTATCTGAGGAGCAATAGAGGGAAATACTGGATTTTGATTTTACATCTAAACTTTCCTTGTTGGAGTCACAAAGATTGCTCCAAATTCCTCTCATCCATAGGGAATATAGGTCCCCAAGTATTTTATTTAAAATTGGAATATGAACAGATGACACCTGCCCTAGATGTGGTCACAATGACGCCCACCTGATGCATATGATTTGGAAATATTGGCGACTATTGGAAGGGGGAATCACTTTTGTACTATCTGTATTTGGGATACAACTTCAGTTGGAATCTAAAATCTGTCTCCTAGGACTCCTGGGAGAGGGCGTAGACCCGGACTCCCATATGGCAATAGCTCAGGAATATTATTCTAGCCAGAAAGCTGTTGGCTCTACATTGGATAGACAATTCTCCCCCAACGATAACAGAACTAATGTCCAGGATAAATATCACTCTATGCTTGGAAAGGGGAAGCTAATATTAAAGGAACGTTGTCAAGAAATCCATCCACATATGGAACTATGGGTAATTACCGCCGGTATTGCTCCAGGAAACCTTCTCAGAAATCCTATACTGGACCGTTCTCCATTTCCTTACAGCAAACCAGGAATTTCTATCCTTATACCCAAGGTGTCCGCAGGTAATAATTGTCTCAGACCACACAATTGCCCCTTCTTAGATATATTCTTTTTCTTTTGATGTCCCAATAGGGAAAAACGTAATCAGTGAGGAAGTATTCAGATATTTATGTCTGTACAAATGTAAAGTTACTATTCCAAAGCCTCGTACTATAGAGCGAAATTGGGATTTATCTCATTGTAACCGTTTGATGTATTGTTTACTGGCTTTTCTTTCTTTTGTTTTTCTCACGTTTGTATTAAAAAACCCAAAATGTTGGTAATTCTTTGTTTTGCGCCGTACACCTCATACACACACGGCTCCGCTCCATACTCCTCGTACACACACGGCTCTGCCACATCCACACTGTAAACCCCTCCTGACCCCACACATAAACTTCCCCTCATCCAGCACCATGACAACCAGCACAGCAGAGTCCTGCATACACTGAGGCCCCTGATCATGTGACCCCTGACTCCTCCCCTCCTGTGACCTCATCACAGGTCCTGTGCACAAAGAAAAGCCATATATGTGGAGTTCGGCTCTGCAGGCCAGGTCAGTGATGGACAGTCTGGTTATTCTTGCAGCTACTTTCTCCCTCCCTCACTATAAAGCCTGGGCCTCATTATACAGCTGTACAGGGGTCTAGTGAAGGCTTTTTAGCCATTTCTCAGACTGTAGCTCCTGGGAACAGGCCCTCGCTCCAGTCCCTTCACTATAAAGCCTGGGCCTCATTATACAGCTGTACAGGGGCCTAGTGGAGGCTTTTTAGCCATTTCTCAGACTGTAGCTCCTGGGAACAAGCCCTCACTCCAGTCCCTTCACTATAAAGTCTGGGCCTCATTATACAGCTGTACAGGGGCCTAGTGAAGGCTTTTTAGCCATTTCTCAGACTATAGCTCCTGGGAACAGGCCCTCGCTCCAGTCCCTTCACTATAAAGCCTGGGCCTCATTATACAGCTGTACAGGGGCCTAGTGGAGGCTTTTTAGCCATTTCTCAGACTGTAGCTCCTGGGAACAGGCCCTCGCTCCAGTCCCTTCACTATAAAGCCTGGGCCTCATTATACAGCTGTACAGGGGCCTAGTGGAGGCTTTTTAGTCATTTCTCAGACTATAGCTCCTGGGAACAGGCCCTCGCTCCAGTCCCTTCACTATAAAGCCTGGGCCTCATTATACAGCTTTACAGGAGCCTAGTGGAGGCTTTTTAGTCATTTCTCAGACTATAGCTCCTGGGAACAGGCCCTCGCTCCAGTCCCTTCACTATAAAGCCTGGGCCTCATTATACAGCTGTACAGGGGCCTAGTGGAGGCTTTTTAGCCATTTCTCAGACTGTAGCTCCTGGGATCAGGCCCTCGCTCCTCGTCTGTATTGTGACTTGTGTTATTCTCTAGTATCTGATATTTGTGGTTTCTACATTAGTCAGTGCTGTGACATCTGGAGAACATTCTTATCAGTAAATCTTTGGAGACATGTTCCAGGCTCTTAGGCCGGGTTCACACTTGCGTGTGGCTGGTCTGCGGATGACTGCATACTTCCTCCCTTAAGCTCTGCCTACTTCTTCATGCGTTCTGTTAGAGAAGGGATTTCTAACCTACTCAGGTGTTCTCTTTCTTAGGTACCCAAGGTATGAAGCAATAATCAGAGAGACTCGCTGCTCGTTATCTTTCCAAAAAGTCTCTGTTTAATGCGGGGTTAGGGTGTTCTTTTATAGTACAAGATCAAAGGGAAATGAGGCATTACACAATAATCTGGCAGAAATATGAGTTGTACAATGGGTTGTCAAGCACATCCTGGGACATGAGATAAATTACATAAGACAATGTGTGGGTACTTCCAGCATGTTAACGCGTTCTGGTTAAAAAGTTAAAGCTCTCAAGAAAACTTGACTAAACAAATAGAATTTCTGGGTGGTTACGGACCGTATCGCTAAATTTGACAACAACATATCCGTGACAATTTCTGGGAATCTAAAACTGACCACCGGCCAATGTGGATATCAGCATGTAGACATATGATAACTGGAACATAGGCCATTATTGCATAATATTAGTTTCTTCTATTTTATTCAGAATAGAAATTAACCACTTCTTTCACAGTCCTGCGTACCTATCTTAACATTGGGTATTACGGGATGGAAGCAAAGCAGATTCCGTAGGAAAATGAGTTTATTTCAACCTGAAACAAAAATGTCTAAATGCTCCCAACTTTCACTGCTGGTTGTGCACAGCACTACAATTCCCAGCAAGTCATATGGCTGCAGCACTGGTTACATCCTGACTCTAGTGACAGTGAGGTTATAGTAATGGTCATTGAGGTAGTATTGTCTGTAGAGCAGGTTTACAGAGGTGTCCATGACTTCACCATTGATGGCCTTAAGGTCAATGTCTGTTATGTGGTGATGTGAAGCCTGGCAGCCGCCGATCAGCCGGAACTTCCATCTACAGTCACTGAGCTGCTCAGTCTATAGCGGCCGCGTACTGCACATCCAGGAGAGGGAGCAGCTCCATCACCAAGCAGTTCTGATTGCGGGAGACACAGGACAGCTGTTCAGTAGGGGATCCGGTGTCACAGTCCAGCCATCGATGACCTATTCTAAGGATAGACCAATGCTACAAGTCATGGACAACCAACTAAAGCCAGCAAATGATGTGGGGCTAGGTCAGTAAGTGTAATATATATACAGTGTATATATATATATATATATATATATATATATATATATATATATATATATATATATATATATATATATACACTCACCGGCCACTTTATTAGGTACACCTGTCCAACTTCTTGTTATCACTTAATTTCTAATCAGCCAATCACATGGCGGCAACTCAGTGCATTTAGGCATGTAGACATGGTCAAGACAATCTCCTGCAGTTCAAACCGAGCATCAGTATGGGGAAGAAAGGTGATTTGAGCGCCTTTGAACGTGGCATGGTTGTTGGTGCCAGAAGGGCTGGTCTGAGTATTTCAGAAACTGCTGATCTACTGGGATTTTCACGCACAACCATCTCTAGGGTTTACAGAGAATGGTCTGAAAAAGAAAAAAAATCCAGTGAGCGGCAGTTCTGTGGGCGGAAATGCCTTGTTGATGCCAGAGGTCAGAGGAGAATGGGCAGACTGGTTCGAGCTGATAGAAAGGCAACAGTGACTCAAATCGCCACCCGTTACAACCAAGGTAGGCCTAAGAGCATCTCTGAACGCACAGTGCGTCGAACTTTGAGGCAGATGGGCTACAGCAGCAGAAGACCACACCGGGTACCACTCCTTTCAGCTAAGAACAGGAAACTGAGGCTACAATTTGTAGAAGCTCATCGAAATTGGACAGTAGAAGATTGGAAAAACGTTGCTTGGTCTGATGAGTCTCGATTTCTGCTGCGACATTCGGATGGTAGGGTCAGAATTTGGCGTAAACAACATGAAAGCATGGATCCATCCTGCCTTGTATGGAGCATCTTTGGGATGTGCAGCCGACAATTCTGCGGCAACTGTGTGATGCCATCATGTCAATATGGACCAAAATCTCTGAGGAATGCTTCCAGCACCTTGTTGAATCTATGCCACGAAGAATTGAGGCAGTTCTGAAGGCAAAAGGGGGTCCAACCCGTTACTAGCATGGTGTACCTAATAAAGTGGCCGGTGAGTGTATATATGTATGTATATATATATATATATATATATATATATATATATATATATATACACACACACACACACACACACACACACACACACACACACACACACACACACACACACACACGGGAATCTTCAGGTAAGGGTCCCCAGCTGGAACAATTTCTCTTGACAGCCCTATTACTGTATTGTAGTGAAGTCCTCTCTGCTTTAAGAAATTTCTTGCTATGTGCAGCAGAAAGTTTTATATTGGGTGCAATTAGACCCAACTAGAAAAAACACCTAAAAAAATTAATGCAAGTCACTGAAAACTGTATGTTAGTATATACGAAACACTTTTAAAAAAGGGACTATAAATGGGTTAATTGTAGTATCAGGGACAATACACAGAAGCTGAAAGCCAGGTGAACAGGGCCTATTAAGGACATTCACCTTTTGTGTATTATTGTTCCTGATATTACAATTAACCAATTTATATCCCCTCTTTAAAGGCTTTTGTATATGCTATCATATACTTTTAAGATACTTGCAGAAAAAGTTACTTTTTAGTTTTTTTTCTAGTTGGTTCTCATTAATATTTGACCCCATTTTGCCTTATAAAAAAAAAAAAGTTTTTTTCCTACAAGAGTGTAATTACAGCAGGAGAGACTCGGACTAGCACAGGCCAATTTGCATATGAAACAACGCTAAAAAAAGTCTCACCCACTATATACACAACAGCTTTAATTCACAAATAATTAAAAAGGGGGCTTCTATATGACAGAGCAGAGAGGAGACACACACGGGAGCAATAGGGGTACTGGCCCTACTTGTGACCTAGTGGTTACCCCACCTTGCCGTGATATGGCACCCCCATGCGATGTCCGCGCTGCCCTCACTGACCCTAATAGACCCTGCAAAAATAAAGAAAGCACCGCTGTGAAAAAACACTTATATGTGACGGTAAGTAGCCATAATGATGGAGACACTGAATGGATGTAAATCTTATCTAGTAAGGTGCACAAGTCACAAATATTTTGAATAGTTGGGATCAGGGGTATTGGCTGCTAAGAGCAAGCCGTAATTGGGTCTAGTTTGTCAAACAGACATATCACATACAAGGACGCCTGGGATACTGACCCTATTTTGTGGCCTGGTAGTATCCCTACCTTGCCGCGGAGGTTGGGGGTTGCTGCGATCAGCACCAGTGGGGACCATGATGAGAGTAGTGTCTGCTCCCGCAGTGTCCAACTGTAAAAATAAGAATAAAATAAAAAATCCATGTACTCACCTGTCCTAATCGTCCCCCCTGTAATGCTCTTGAGCGCTCATGCAGAGGAGCCAGGGAGAATGATGCCTGCAGCGAGCGGCCCTGGACCTCAGTAAGTGACAGGACACCGATCGCTAAGCGCAGCAGAGGTCCGGGGCCCGCTAGCTGCAGGCGTCATTCTCCCCGGCTCTTCTGCATGGATTACAGTGGGGGACATTTAGGACAGGTGAGTATAAGGATATTTTTTATTGTATCCTATTTTTATAGGTGGAGACAGTGGGAGCAGACTACTACTCTCATCATTATCCCTTCTGGTGATGGGAACCAGGCCCGGATTGCTAATCTGGCCTGCTGGGCATTTGCCCGGTGGGCCGTGGTGTGCCACCTCTTGGGGTGCCGCCAGCCCGTTTTCCAGCTGCCGGCCCCTTTAATTTTTCAGTCACCTGGTGGTGGAGGTGGAGCATCACTGGGGGGGCGGGACGCACAGCGTGCACATGTGGCTGCAGCCAAGGCCGGCTTCAGTAATGTGTACACAGTGGTGAGAGGGGGCAGCTCCGCTACCTGGCACACAACTAAGAAGAGGAGGAGGAGGGTGCGTTACTTACATAGTGATCGCATCCTCCTGTGTGCAGATCTGTCTCCGATGTCCGATCAGCCAGGAGAGGGAGGGGCGTCAGCGTGCGGAGCAGCAGCACAGGACAGCGAGACATGGCGAGATAACTGCCCTGTGTGCACACTGCCCTGCACCCTCCAGGCAACCTCTCCAGCAGCCCAGCTCAGCTTTTACTGTGCTGAGATAGGTAGCGGGGGTTGGGGCATTTGACAAATGATAAATTCAACATGGCAGGTTAGAGTATGTATGCTTTCCCATGCGTGTGAGCGTGCATGTGTGTTTATTTTCCAATATGTTTGTGTTTTGCTATGTGTGTGAGCGTGCATATGTGCGTGTTTTCCGGTGTGTGTGTTTTGCTGAGTGGGTGAGCGTGCATGTGTGTCTTCTCCAATGAGTGTGTGTGCATGTGTTATATATATATATATATACACACACACACATACCATTTGGTGGATACTCGTCGGCCTCGGCGTGTCCCGTGCGGTGGATACATGTCAGCCCCGGCGTGTGATGTAAACGGCATAATTAAAGGGATCCTGTCAACAGGATTGTGCTCAATAACTACAGACAGTGTCAGGTCGGCGCCGTTATACTGATTACAATGATACCTGGTGATGAAATCCGTCTTGTGGTTGTTGTGTAATCTTTATTTTCAGTTTTGAGTTAATGATATGCTCATGCTCTGGGGTGGCCTGTGGGGAGTCTTCGTGTGGTGCTTAGGTATTCATCAGTATGGCTTCTGACAGGTCACTGACCCCTCACTGCCCCCTATTTTACATACTGAATAATATAAATATCTTGGCAGGCAGACGCTGGCGGTGGTTCCTGTGCTGCAGCATGATCGCATATGTACTGCATATTTTGTTTAACGTTATCCTGAAATTCATAAAAAAAAAAAAAAAGATCAGTTTGAAAATGGCGCCGGCTGCGCCTGCACTGTAGCAGCTATCGGTGTATGTAAAGGTGATCCAATAGCGGCTACTGTGCTGGTGGCGCCATCTTGGAGGAGGAAATTATTTTTTTCTCTACAAAAATGGCGCCGCCTGCGCAGTAGCAGCTGTGGGATCACCTTTATATACACCGATAGCTCCTACTGTGCAGGAACGGCCGTCGCCATTTTCAAATTGATTTTATATTTTATTTTTTTATGAATTTCAGGATAACCTTAAACAAATGAAATACTGTATATACGCAGTACATATGCGATCAGGCTGCAGTACAGAGACCACCGCTTTTTCCAAAAGATATACAGGGGTTGGACAAAATAATGGAAACACCTGGAAATATCAACAAAAGTTAGTTTAATTTGGTATAGGTCCACCTTTTGCGGTGATTACAGCCTCAATTCTCCGAGGTATGGATTCATACAAGGTGTGAATTGTTTCCAAAGGAATTTTAGCCCATTCTGCAGTTAAAACACCCTCCAGTTCTTTGGACGACGATGGCGGCGGAAATCGACGTCTAACTTGAATCTCTGAAATCGAGCATAAATGCTCAATAATGTTGAGGTCTGGGGATTGTGGGGGCTAGATGAGATGCTCAACTTCATTAGAATGTTCCTCGCGCCATGCTTTAACGATTCTAGCTGTATGAATTGGTGCATTATCATCCTGAAAGATGGCGTTCCCCTCCGGGAACAGTGCGTGAACCATTGGATGCACTTGGTTGCCCAAAATGCCTAAATAATCTCGGCTGTTAATTCTTCCATGAAGGGATATCATTGGCCCAGCGGATCTCCATGAAATATCACCCCAGATCATCTCAGAACCTCCGCCATGATTTATGGTTTGGAGAAGGCAGTCTGGATGGAATGTTTCTTTCGGCTGTCTCCAAACGTACACTCGGCCGGTGGTCAGAAATAGGGTAAACGATGATTCTTCTGAGAATATCACATGTTTCCACGGCTCGAGGGACCAATTCTGGAGGTTTCTACACCACTCTAAACGCTTGGAAACATTTGTCATTGAGAGCAGCGGTTTTCTAATTGCAGCTCTTCCGTGGAATCCAGATTTTTGCGGCTCCTGATGAACAGTTTTCGTGGAAACTGGGTTCTGTAGGTGTTCATTGAGCTCAGCAGTGATTTTTGGAGCCGTGGTCTTGCGATCCTCTCTCACAATTCGCTTTAGAGTCCGACGGTCTCTCTCAGTCAACTTTGACATTTGGCCGGACCTGTGCTTTGCTGCGGACATTTTTTCTTTCTCTTTCAAACACAGTCATTACTTTGGAGACAGTACCTCTTGACACGCCAAGCATTCGGGCACTTTCTGTTACACTAGCACCTGCCATACGAGCACCAACAATTTGGCCTCTATGAAAATCCGAGAGGTCTGCCATTTGGTTTCAGGTTTTCATCAATGTACTTACAATTCAGCAAAGCAAACAGTTAATTTACATACACATATCACAAATAATCAACTACAAAACATTACCATATGTCACGGATTGCATGTTTATAACATGTTCGAAGATTATTATGCCAAAATGTTAGGTGTTTCCATTATTTGTCCAACCCCAGTGTGTGTGTGTGTGTGTATATATATATATATATATATATATATATATATATATATATATATATATATATATGTATATATATATATATATATATATATATATATATTTCATTATGTAAACTAGGGGGCAGGTCAGTAGGGGATCAGAGACCTGTCAGCAGTCTGCATTATGAATATATAATCAGAGCACCACATGAAGACCCCCCACAGCACCACCCACAGGCCACCTCGGAGTTCGAGCATATCATTAACTCAAATCTTCAAAACTGAAAGTAAAGATTACAGAACAACCACAAGAAGTATTTCAACAGCAGGTATCATTGTAATCAGTATAGCGGTGCCGTCCTGTCAGTAGTTACTGTGCACAATCCTGCTGACAGGGGCATTTTAAGTATATAACATATAGTAAGGTGCTGTTTGTTTTTATAGTGTAGATATGTGTATATAATATGGTACTGTGTGTATATTTGATGGTGTGGACTCTATACTATATACACAGGCACATCTCTATATAATATACACGCCGCTCCATGCCAGGCTTTATAACGGAGTATGTAGTGTGGAGCTCTGTATATGATGTGGACTCCCCGCTACAAATTATACACTCTCTACACTATATACTATACGCACAGCTCCATACCATGCTTTATAACACACTATATAGTGTGGAGCTCTGTATATGATGTGGACTCCGCACTGCAAATTGTATACACAGCTCCACAGGACGTACTACACCATAGTCCATGTACTGGTACAGTACACACATGTAGTAAATAGTGTTTTGCCACCAGGGGTGGATTAAGGGTAGCCAGGGCCCCGGGCTGTTCAGACACTGTGGGCCCCCCGGTCATGTGATGGGGGTCATCATATACCTGAACCAGATTATTCCAGAAAAATAGTTACTGTGTGAAACTATAACCTGTCAAACATCCATTGATCTAGTCAATTTACCCTTCAGTTCAGTATATAGTATACAGTGTATAGTGTCAGTGTATAGGTAACACTGACTCACCAGTGACATCTCTAGGTGAAGTCCTTCATCTGTCATCCAGCACAGACCACCATCACTTCATTCTCTGCAGGAAATAACACAGTTATCTCGAGCTCCGCTTGCAGAACACATTACTTAATTTTTCCCAACTTCTACATTACACCACATGAAGAAAAAGAGGCAACATAGTATCACTCTGCACAGTAACAGGACCGCCCCCCCCCCCATTTAAAACAGTACACTAAAAAAATAAAATAAATACATCACTGCAGTAATAATATCCCTTAATTAGCCCTTATGGTAATAATAATATCCCCCATCTTGGCCCCGTGTATCTCATTCCTGGCTCCAGCCATATGTTCTCGCATCCTGCCCTCATGAGTATCCATTCTGCCCCATATGATCTCCCCATCCTGCCCCATTGGTCTCCATCGTATCCATCCTGCCCCATGATCCTGCACGATCTGTCTCCAATCCTGCCCCATGTCTTTCATTTTGCCCATTGTCTCCAATCATGCCCTTATATCTACATTCTGCCCATGTCTTCAACATCTCTGCCCCCAATGTGTCCAGCATCTCTGCCCCCAATGTGTCCAGCATCTCTGCCCCCAATGTGTCCAGCGTCTCTGCCCCCAATGTGTCCAGCGTCTCTGCCCCCAATGTGTCCAGCGTCTCTGCCCCCAATGTGTCCAGCGTCTCTGCCCCCAATGTGTCCAGCATCTCTGCCCCCAATGTGTCCAGCATCTCTGCCCCCAATGTGTCCAGCATCTCTGCCCCCAATGTGTCCAGCATCTCTGCCCCCAATGTGTCCAGCATCCTGCCCCCACTGTGTCCAGCATATTGCCTGTTTGTGTCCAGCAATCTGCCCCAGTGTCTCCAACATATTGGCCGCAGTGTGTCCAGCATCCTGCCCCCAGTGTGTGCAGCAATCTGCCCCATTGTCTCCAGCATTCTACCCCAGTGTGACCAGCAATCTGCCCCCAGTGTGTCCAGCATCCTGCCCCAGTGTCTCCAGCATATTGCTCCCAGTGTGTCCAGCATTCTGCCACAGTGTGACCAGCAATCTGCCCCAGTGTCTCCAGCATCCTGCCCCCAGTGTCTCCAGCATATTTCCCCCAGTGTGTCCAGCATTCTGCCCCAGTGTCTCCAGCATCCTGCCCCCAGTGTCTCCAGCATATTGCCCCCAGTGTGTCCAGCATTCTGCCCCAGTGTGACCAGCATCAGCATATTGCCCCAGTGTGTCCAGCATCCTGCCCCCAGTGTCTCCAGCATATTGCCCCCAGTGTGTCCAGCAATCTGCCCCAGTGTCTCCAGCATATTGCCTCCAGTGTGTCCAGCTTTCTGCCCCAGTGTGTCCAGCATATTGCCCCCAGCTTGTCCAGCATTTCTGCCCTGGGATCGCCGCTCTAAAAAAAAAACAAACAAAAAAAAACACGAGTTCTTACTTACCAAGCCGTACTTCTGCGGCGGCCGGCAGGCGAAGCTTCCTCCCTCCACTCAGGTGAAGCGTGCACTCTCCGGCGGCTGACAATGACGTCAGACGCCGGCGACGTGCGCCCTGCGGCATACGTCAGCTGCCAGCCTCCGATTGGCTGGCGGCTGTTAACTATTGACGTGCGGACCCGCACATCAATAGCCTTACTGCCGCAGCGCCTGTAGGGGGGGTCCGGTGAGCAGATGAGACGGGGCCCGATGCGGGCCCCCTCTGCCCACCGGGCCCGTACGCCAGTCAGGGCAGTAATGCCCTGATGGCGACGGGCAAACTGAGCGGTAGCCCAGGGCCTTCCCACACCACTGGGCCCTGGGCTACCGCCCAGATTGACCCTATTATAATCCGCCCCTGGTAAAATACTGAAAGTGTGAACAGGGCCTTATTCTGTATATATACACTTCTCCTGTCTTGTTGTCAGAGAGGCTGCATTGCACTTCTGGATTGTCATTATTGGTTTGTTTTTTATATTTCTATGGCCAAACAAAAATAAATCTTGTAAAACCTATTTAAATGAGTTACCCCAAGTAATCCCCTCTCCTCGGGATATGCAATAACTTGCCAATTGCTGCGGCAATGAAAACTAAATCTCTGAGCAGTCATAAATACTCAGAGAAAACCCGAGCAACGAGTACACTTGCTCATCACTAGTCTTCAGCATTGCTCTGACTCATCTGTGAAAAGTGTCCTACCAGCAGCTTAGTGTTTCATAGAGCAGCGGAGGTCACTTTTCAGTACAAGTCTTTGAGAACCTTGTCCTGCCTCATCCTGGCTCTCAGAACCTTGTATTAAGAGCTTGTGATGTAACTTCTGACTTCTGGCTGTCAGAAGCTGCACTTACAAAATGGCACCGTGGGACCGGAGCGGTGCTGAAAAGGAGGGGAAGATGCTGGAGGGTGAGAATACTACTGGGGCTAGGGGGTTTATACTTGAAGCGCCACTCCAGCACTGAAAAAATAAAAACCTCTGGAGTAAATAAAAATCCACTGATCGGGGTGGGACGTGTTATAGTATGTGGGCTGGTGGGATTTGTGTGGCAGGGCTGCTTTTTTGTCCCAGTCTGGCCCTGCTGGGAACCATGATGAGGGGAACGTTCAACCCTCGGCGCTTGGGAACAGAGCAAACTGTACACTGATTCCCAGGCTCCAATACGTGTTGCACGGATGGTATCCATGTTGGGTACATGTCACATGGACTTATTGACTTGAATGGGTCTGTGTGATCCGTGCTGTTATCCATGACACGGTCCGTGGAAATACACTGACATGTGCGCAGACTCATTCATTTCAATGGGTCTGTTACAGGGGTGTATCTAGGGTTTCTGGCACCCAGGGCAAGAATTCAGTCTGGCGCCCCCCCTCCCCCAAGGATATGTGCGATTTGCACACTTAGTCATGTACCCACAAGCTCCTCTCCCTAATACTAGCAATGTTCAGGGGGGGAGAAAATGATGGATGTGGTGGAAAGGGCAATGATGGAGATGGTGGGGGAGGAGAAAATGATGGATATGGTGGAAAGGGCAATGATGGGGTGGTGAGGGAAAAGCAATTATGGAGGTGGTGGAAAGAACAATGATGGGGTGGTGGGGGGAGAATGCAATGATGGCAGTGGTGGAAAGAATGATGGTGGTGGTGGAAAGGGCAATAATGGGGATGGTGAGGGGGAGGAGGCAATGATGGAGGTGATGGAATGGGCAATGATATGGGGTGGTGGGGGAGAAAGCAATGATAGTGGTGGTGGAGAAGGCAATAATAAAGATGGTGAAGAGGGCAATGATAAAGGTGGTGAAGAGGGCAATGATGGGGTGGGGGAGAGGTCAATAATGGGATGAGGGGGAAGGAGGACAATGAGGAGTGTGGGGGATTGGGATGAGAGGAAGAGGGACTTATAATGGACTTAGGAACAGGGGGAGGTGGAGGAAGACATTATTTATTATTATGTCTAACACAGTCCCTTAGCATAGAGTGTACGTACTTATTAGGTATAACACAGTCCCTTAGTATATAGTGTACTCACTAATTCTGTATAACACCACCCTTAGTTACATAGGTTTCCTCTTTTGTTATGTTTAACATTGTCCCTTACTTTATACCATCCTCTCTAGTTATATATGGTGCCATTCTATAATATATAGCTTTCTCTGCTGTCATGTACAGTACTGTCTTTTACATAGTGTATTCTTGTTATTTTTGTTATTCATAGCGCCCTCTTATTACATAGTCCCCACTCTTTTTAGATATAAAATGACTGCTGAAGGTGGAGCCGGTGACCAGACGACCAGTCCATCAGCTCCTCCATTAGAAAAGAAGCTTTCCCATGCTCCATCAGCCATCATTGCATTATACATCTAACAAGACAGGACGGCACGTAATAAAAAACAGGGCTCTATATAATCCAATATGTAAGGGACGGTACTGTACATAACAAGAGAGGGCATTGTATAATAAGGTACGGCAATATACACAATAAAGAAGACTATGTAATATATACAGTACAAGTGTATGTGTGGCTATATATATACTGTATATATATATATATATATATATATATATATATATATATCCTTGTCTCTATAAAAGGAGGGGGCCCCGACCCATTTCTTGCACAGGGGCCCCAAGCTGTCAGTGTTCGACCGGTACTGGACCGCATGTATGTATATCGCCAGCACGAGAGAATCCTGACAGCGTGCAGTGCGCACTGTGAGAATTCAGAAGTCTGCAGTCACAAAGAATGACTGCAGATTCACTACAAACCTGGACATTCCTTTTAATGCTCCTAACATAAATAAAAACATGAGAATTAGTTAAATAACTTTTATATCCAGGTACCTTATAGATGATGTCGTATCTGGAGTCATTCTCCTTCTTTTCTTCATCTTGTCCAGACCCCATGATGACTTTTCTCATCCACAGCCGTCTCTGCAGACTTCCATCTTGAGGAGAAGAAATATAAACCAGCTCACCCGTGATGTATAAGCTGAACTTCAGGAGCATGGACCCGCCGTGTCCAGGCGTGTAGAATCCAAAAGAAGAAAATGTCCAGCTTCACCGAATCCGTGAAAAAAAGGTTTCTTTATTCACAAACTTGTAACATGGAGGATACAAACATCAGCACAAACCATATGGGTGTGAATCTCAACGCGTCTCTGGAGACTAAGCTCACTTAATCATGACCATCGGTGAAGCTGGACATTTTCTTCTTTTAGACTTCCATCTTCTCCGCTCTTTTGCAGAAAATCTCCACATGATGCCCTTAAATATAGAAGTGTCATTATAATGCTCCTGAATAAAAATCTGCCCCTCACTATATTGCACAAAATATGACCCGTACACTGTCCCTCTTATGGTACATGCTCTTCACACTGACCTCTCCTTTCCATACCGGCTCCCTCTTCAGACTTTCCTCTCATACTGTGTTCCCCTATGGGGCCCAGTATTTATACTGTACTCTCATCACACTCCCCCCCCTCCTTGGTATACTGTCCCCTCCTAGCTGTACCCTTACACTGTCCCTCCATGCTACGTCCCCACTACTCAGTTTCTATTCTGTGCCCACTCACTTTTCTCTCCCATACTTGTCTCCTTACACTATTCCCCTCCCTCCTCATACTGTCTCCTCTCACGTCCCCGTTTTCACCATACTGCCTCCTCATAAATGTGTCCCCTCACTTTATATACTGCCTGCTCATCTGACTCCCCATAGTGTGTCTGCATACATCCCATCACCCTCACTCCCCGTACTCTGTCCACATACATTTTTCACATCGCTACTCATACTGTGTCTGCATACATTCCCCTGTTTGCTTCCCATACTGTCTGCACCCATCCCCATATTGTTTCCTCATATATGCCCCCCATTCCCCCATACTGTTTCCTGATACATGCTCCCCATTCCTGTTTCCTCATGCATGCCAGCCATTCCTCCATGCTGTTTCCTCATACATGCCCCCCATTCCCCCATACTGTTTCCTTATACATGCCCCCCATTCCCCGTACTGTTTCCTTATACATGTCCCCATTCCCCTGTACTGTTTCCTTATACATGCCCCCATTCCTCCACACTATTTCCTCATGCATGCCCCCCATTCCCCCTTACTGTTTCCTCATATATACCCCCATCTCCCCCTTTGCTCTTCATTTAGTGTCCTCAAATCTCCCCCACACATTAAAGCACCCCGTCCCCATTACAAATCTTCCCACACACAATAAATAACCCAATCTCCACACATATTAAATCCCCCATCCCCACTCCAAATCTCCCCCCAAATTTAACACCCCATCCCCACTCTAATTCTCCCCACACATAATAAATCCCCCATCCCCATTCAATTTTCCACACGCATAATAAATCCCCCCTCCAATTCTCCACACACAATAAATCCCCCCCATCCCCACTCCAATTCTCCCCACACACATTAAACACCATCATCCCCACCCCAATTCTCCCCACACACAATAAATCCCCCCATCCCCACTCCTCCACACACATAATAAAGCCCCCCGTGCACTTAATCTTCAGTGTCTTCAGCTCCACTGAAGCACTTACCACCAGAGTTCACCTCTGCAGCGTGGTCACATGATCTGATCACGCTGCTGGCGTCACTCTGACCCGGCAGTCAGACTGAGCCTCAATTGTACTCGCTTCTGTACAACTGATCCCTGGGAGCCGACGCGCTGCAGCTTCTCTGTGCTGGTTGTCAGCTTGACAGTCGGCACAGAGAACAGCCGGGGGGGGGGGCAGCAGTATGCAGCCGCCGGGGGAGACACTGCGGACCACCACATTAGGCTGCCCGACTGCGCCCCCTTACCTGCTGCGCCTGAGCACATGCCTCGGCTGCCCCCCTAGATCCACCTCTGGGTCTGTGTGTGTCAGTGTCTCCGGTATGTGGAAACTGTCACCACACGTACCGGACATACTGACCTGTGAAAGAGCCCTAATAAAAGAAAGAGCTTTTTTTTTTTTTTTTTTAAATATAAACGTGTCCACAAAAGAACAATCTATTTAAATCTAAAATTATCATGATCTGTAAAAACTATAAAAGAAAAAAATGTATTTAATGCCAGAATTGTGGAGTTTGGTCACAATGCCACAAAGATGCATTAAGAAGCAATCAGAGCATCACACGTACCCAACATATACTATATAGAAGTCCCAGATGTTTTGGAAAATTGCAACTCAAGTAATTTTTTTTGTTATGAATTTCTAAATTTTTTTCACCCCAATAAAATAAAAAATAACACACAAGCCCACACAACATTTTTTTATTTTCCCGCTGACAAAGTCAAAGTTACAGCTCTTAGAAGAAGGGGAGGGAACAATAAAAGCAGAAATAAAAGAAAAAGGTAGCCTTCCATGATTGCACACTTACGGGGCTATAGAGGCCGTGTGTGAGTCAGTGCTGCTGACTTTACACTATTATTGTGCATATACCGGGATCTGTCCACAGTATTTGCCTCAGATTTATAGTATTACTTTCCCACTGTAGGGCAGCAGGAACTACAGGAATTAATGAGAGGTAGAAATCTTCCTGTTAGGCTACTTTCACACATCAGGTTTTTGTTGTCCGGCTCAATCCGGCTAAATTTCAAATAAACGGATCAGGCGAATGTTGCCGTCGGATCCGTTTTTTTCCCCCATAAACTTGTATTAGTGCCGGATGACATCGCGTTTCGTCCAGTTTTTGCCAGATCCGGCAAATCTGCGTTTCCGGTTTCTGGATCGGGTGCTTCCGGCTGTTTGCTACAATGGGAGCCGAAAGGTGCCGGATCCAGAAAATGACGGATTCCGGCGCTGGATTCCATTTTTTTAAACTGAGAATGCTCCAAATTTTTAGATATCCAATAATCGACATATGCTAGCCGCATCCTTCGAAAAAACGAATCAGTCGCATCAGTTTTTCACAATCTGCGCCGGATCCGGTTTTTCCAACATTCGCCGGATTATGCCTGATGCAAAAAACCTGATGTGTGAAAGTAGCCTTATTAACCTAATTGCTGCCATTTCCTCACCGCAGTGCCTCTGCTCATCCTGCAGCTGCCGGACATCCACCACTCACGGACTGACTTCACTCACTACACTGAGCAGCCAATCACAGATCATGTATGAGCTCATATGGGAGGAGCCCAGTCACAACAAAGAATTGCCAGATGCCAGTCATTCTCCACTAGTACACTCTGCTCCAAGTCTCCTTCTCCCTCCTCCCGGCCCCCAGTCAGGCTGGAAGAAGCTAAGCAAACAGCAAGGTAAAAAAATTGACTCAGCTCCCAGTGCTGGAGGCCCCATTATTCTCTGTGGAGTGCGGCTCTGCGGGTGGAGGTCGGTGCTGGAGGCTCCATTATTCTCTATGTGGAGTGTGGCTCTGCGGGTGGAGGTCGGTGCTCGAGTCTCCATTATTCTCTATGTGGAGTGCGGCTCTGCGGGTGGAGGTCGGTGCTGGAGGCTCCATTATTCTCTATGTGGAGTGCGGCTCTGCGGGTGGAGGTCGGTGCTGGAGGCCCCATTATTCTCTATGTGGAGTGCGGCTCTGCGGGTGGAGGTCGGTGCTGGAGGCTCCATTATTCTCTATGTGGAGTGTGGCTCTGCGGGTGGAGGTCGGTGCTGGAGGCTCCATTATTCTCTATGTGGAGTGCGGCTCTGCGGGTGGAGGTCGGTGCTGGAGGCTCCATTATTCTCTATGTGGAGTGTGGCTCTGCGGGTGGAGGTCGGTGCTGGAGGCCCCATTATTCTCTATGTGGAGTGCGGCTCTGCGGGTGGAGGTCGGTGCTGGAGGCTCCATTATTCTCTGTGGAGTGCGGCTCTGCGGGTGGAGGTCGGTGCTGGAGGCTCCATTATTCTCTATGTGGAGTGTGGCTCTGCGGGTGGAGGTCGGTGCTGGAGGCTCCATTATTCTCTATGTGGAGGGCGGCTCTGCGGGTGGAGGTCGGTGCTGGAGGCTCCATTATTCCCTATGTGGAGTGCGGCTCTGCGGGTGGAGGTCGGTGCTGGAGGCTCCATTATTCTCTATGTGGAGTGCGGCTCTGCGGGTGGAGGTCGGTGCTGGAGGCTCCATTATTCCCTATGTGGAGTGCGGCTCTGCGGGTGGAGGTCGGTGCTGGAGGCCCCATTATTCTCTATGTGGAGTGTGGCTCTGCGGGTGGAGGTCGGTGCTGGAGGCTCCATTATTCTCTATGTGGAGTGTGGCTCTGCGGGTGGAGGTCGGTGCCGGAGGCTCCATTATTCTCTATGTGGAGTGCGGCTCTGCGGGTGGAGGTCGGTGCTGGAGGCTCCATTATTCCCTATGTGGAGTGCGGCTCTGCGGGTGGAGGTCGGTGCTGGAGGCCCCATTATTCTCTATGTGGAGTGCGGCTCTGCGGGTGGAGGTCGGTGCTGGAGGCCCCATTATTCTCTATGTGGAGTGCGGCTCTGCGGGTGGAGGTCGGTGCTGGAGGCCCCATTATTCTCTATGTGGAGTGCGGCTCTGCGGGTGGAGGTCGGTGCTGGAGGCCCCATTATTCTCTATGTGGAGTGCGGCTCTGCGGGTGGAGGTCGGTGCTGGAGGCTCCATTATTCCCTATGTGGAGTGTGGCTCTGCGGGTGGAGGTCGGTGCTGGAGGCTCCATTATTCTCTATGTGGAGTGTGGCTCTGCGGGTGGAGGTCGGTGCCGGAGGCTCCATTATTCTCTATGTGGAGTGCGGCTCTGCGGGTGGAGGTCGGTGCTGGAGGCTCCATTATTCTCTATGTGGAGTGCGGCTCTGCGGGTGGAGGTCGGTGCTGGAGGCCCCATTATTCTCTATGTGGAGTGCGGCTCTGCGGGTGGAGGTCGGTGCTGGAGGCTCCATTATTCCCTATGTGGAGTGTGGCTCTGCGGGTGGAGGTCGGTGCCGGAGGCTCCATTATTCTCTATGTGGAGTGCGGCTCTGCGGGTGGAGGTCGGTGCTGGAGGCTCCATTATTTTCTATGTGGAGTGCGGCTCTGCGGGTGGAGACTCCACACCAGAACTGTAGCAGGTAAAGACCCCAATATCCACAGGTGTCCCTTCTAATTGGGGGGAAACTATCACCTCTAATAATCCTCGGACAGTTCTCACAAACACGGAAAAGTGCCCCTTTATGGAGGTGACAGAAAGTCTGTTTAGTCACTTTAGCTCCATAGTATCAGCTCTAATCCAATGGTGAGAGAGCGATTAACCCTGAAGAGTCACAGATTGTGGGGTTGTTATAAGATGTTATATTTAGGGGGTTTGTGTTGTCTCCTTATAAGAATCACAATGGTTTTGTTCCTTTTCCGCTGATAGATACAAACGACCCAACTATGAAAGACGGGAACCAAGGAAACAAGTATTAATCTCATAGTACGTGACCTCTACACAGTGTAATGTTCCCCCCGTTATCCCTCACACATAGTACAAGATGCCCCACACAATCTGCTTCCACCCAAACCACTAGATAATAAATCCTAGCCACTTTCTTGGATCCCACACACAGTATAATTTTTCCACAGTATCTCCATGCCCAATTTTTTGGGGGGTGTTTTTCATGTAATATATTGAAGCCTGCAAGAAAATGGTAAAAAAAAAAAATAATAATATAAAGAAAAAAAATACATTACTGTACATGGAGAATTTGGAATCATATTTCTCCTGTTTTGGTTCTTACAAAAAATCTTTTATAAAAGCCTCAAACTTCAGTGTGTGAATCAGAGCTGAGATCTAACGTGATAGAAGATTACAGTGCGGGGAAGACGGGAAACCTTCATATAGACGGCCGGTGGGGATGGAGTCAGTGACCGACTCTGGACAAATCTGTTTCTAGAGCCATAGTAGAAGATGAAGATGTCGTCCTCACCATGAAGTCGTTATTTCTCCTGTCACGTGTAATGAATATCTCCTGCAGTATTACTAATGCCGATTCCAGGGACGGGAAATGAGGCGAGAATTAGCGTTATGGAAGATGAGTCTATGAGGAACGTATTCAGCTGCCGACTCCGAGGAAGAAGCTGCTTGTTGTCTGTGGCCTAAATATATACAGCTCTGGCAAAATTAACCCCTTCATGACCGTGGGATTTTTCGTGTTTTCGTTTTTCACTCCCCTCCTTCCCAGAGCCATAACTTTTTTATTTTTCCGTCAATTTGGCCATGTGAGGGCTTATTTTTTGCGGGACGAGTTGTACTTTTGAATGACACCATTGGTTTTACCATGGCATGTACTAGAAAACGGGAAAAAAATTCCAAGTGCGGTGAAATTGCAAAAAAAGTGCAATCCCACACTTGTTTTTTGTTTGTTTTTTTTGCTAGGTTCACTAAATGCTAAAACTGACCTGCCATTATGATTCTCCAGGTCAGTACGAGTTCATAGACACCTAACATGACTAGGTTATTTTTCACCTAAGTGGTGACAAAAAATTCCAAACTTTGCAAAAAAAATAAATAAATAAAATTGCGCCATTTTCCGATACTCGTAGCGTCTCCATTTTTCATGATCTGGGGTCGGTTGAGGGCTTATTTTTTGCGTGCCGAGACGGCGTTTTTAATTATACCAACTCGGTGCAGATGCGCTCTTTTGATCGCCCGTTATTGCATTTTAATGCAAATCGCGGCGACCAAAAAAACGTAATTATGGCGTTTCGATTTTTTTTCTCGTTACGCCGTTTTGCGATCAGGTTAATGCTTTTTTTTTATTGATAGATCGGGCGATTCTGAATGCGGCGATACCAAATATGTGTAGGTTTGATTATTTTTTTATTGATTTATTTTGATTGGGGCGAAAGGGGGGTGATTTAAACTTTTATATTTTTTTATTTTTTTCACATTTTTTTTTTACTTTTTTTTTTTACTTTTACCATGCTTCAATAGCCTCCATGGGAGGCTAGAAGCAGGCACAGCCCGATCGGCTCTGCTACATAACAGCGATCATCAGATCGCTGTTATGTAGCTAAAATGCAGGTGTGCTGTGAGCGCCGACCACAGGGTGGCGCTCACAGCCACCGGCGATCAGTAACCATAGAGGTCTCAAGGACCTCTATGGTTACAATATACAAGCATCGCCGACCCCCGATCATGTGACGGGGGTCGGCGATGCGCTCATTTCCGGCTGCCCGGCCGGATGCGGTAGTTAAATGCCGCTGTCTGCGTTTGACAGCGGCATTTAACTAGTTAATAGCGGCGGGTGATCGCGATTTCACCCGCCGCTATTGCGCGCACATGTCAGCTGTAAAAAACAGCTGACATGTCGCGACTTTGATGTGCGCTCACCGCCGGAGCGCACATCAAAGCAGGGGACCCGACATCGGACGGGATAGTACGTCCGATGTCGGGAAGGGGTTAAGAGACCACAGCAAAATGCTCAGTTTGTCTGATTTTTCTCTTTATAGGTACAGTATATTTTTTAGTAAGATGTAAATTGTTCTTTTATTCTATAAACTACTCACAACATGTCTTTGAAGTTCCAAGCAATACATTTTGTATTTATTTTCTGAAACTGAGAAATGGTCAAAATAACAAAATAATGCATTGCTTGCAGACCAAATAATGCAAAGAAAAAAACAAGTTCATAATCATTTAGAAACAACAATACTCGTGTTTTAACTCAGGAAGAGTTCAGAAATCAATATTTTGTGGAATAACCATGGTTTTTAATTACAGCTTTCATGCATCTTGGCATGTTTTCCACCATTCTTTCACACTTCTTTTGGGTGACCTTATGCCAATCCTGGTACAAAAATTTAAACTGTTCTTCTTTGTTTGATGGCTTGTGACCATCCATCTTCCTCTTGATTACATTCCAGAGGTTTTCCATGGAGTTCAGGTCTGGAGATTGGGCTAGCCATGACAGGGATTTGATGTGGTGGTCCTTAATCCACACCTTGATTGACCTAGCTGTGTGGCATGGCGCCTGGTCCTGCTGGGAAACCCAGTCCTCAAGAGTTGGGGAACATTGCCTGAGCAGAAGGAATCAACTGTTTTTCCAGGATGAACTTGTTTGCTGCTTGATTCATACGTCCTTCGCAAAGAATAACCTGCCCTAGTCCAGCCTTGCTAAGGCATCCCCAGATCAAGTTGTCTAATAGTTAGACGGACACATGGAGAGGCGCACAAGCCATAGTCTTGCACCCACTGAAATTTTGTGGAGGACCGGTGATGATTTTCGGATGCTTCAGCAAGGCTGGAATTGGGCAGGTTAATCCTTGCAAAGGATGCATGAATCAAGCCGCATACAAGGTGATCCTGGAATAACAGTTGCTTCCTTCTGCTCAGGCAATGTTCCCCAACTCTGAGGACTGTTTTTTCCAGCATGACAATGCACCGTGCCACACAGCTAGGTCAATCCTTGTCTTGGCCAGCCCAACCTCCAGACCTAAACCCCATTGAAAACCTCTGGAATGTAATCAAGAGGAAGATGGATAATCACAAGCCATCAAGCAAAGAAGAACTGCTTAAATGTTTGTACCAGGAGTGGCATAAGGTCACCCAAAAGCAGTGTGAAAGACTGGTGGAAAGCATGCCAAGACGCATGAAAGCTGTGATTTAAAATCATGGTTATTCCACAAAATATTTAAAATTTTGCCAGACCTGTAGGTTTTATTACTAGATGTAAAGAAGGAAACCAAATACTGTAAAATAATAAATCTCCTCATATGTTTCCCTTATTATCTCCAGTAATTGTATTATGACACAGGATCCTTTATGATGTCACATCGGTTCATCTTGTCATTCAGGTCTCTACAATATTGGATTCACTCAATGAAGATCTTCTACATAAGAAAATTTTACTGATTTACCCATTACAGATGGGTATGGACAGAGACAAGATGGCGGAGAGGATATTACACCTCACCCTAGAGATCCTCTTCCGGCTTACTGGAGAGGTGAGAGATTCTGACGACATCACATTTCATCATTCATATCTAGGGGAATGCGAGATGGGCAGAACTGGAGAGGTGAGGAGTCTGGAAATGTCTGTAGTGAGATTTATTAATGTGTCTCTCCATAACCAGGATTACACAGTAGTGAAGAAGACCTCTAGTGAGCGCTGTCAGGACCCTGTGTCTGAGGGATGGGGAAGACTCCTGAGCCCAATCACAGGACCTCCACCTCACCCCCTGATACATGAGGACATCAATGATAAGAAGATCCTAGAACTCATCTACATGATGGTTGAGCTGCTGAATGGAGAGGTGACACTGCTGGGAATGCTGGGACATTATACAGTAACACTATGAAGGGATCAGGGGGATGACTGTATCATTGTATGTGTCAGGTTCCTATTAGATGTCAGGATGTCGCCATCTATTTCTCCATGGAGGAGTGGGAGTATTTAGAAGGACACAAAGATCTGTACAAGGACGTCATGATGGAGGTTCCCCAGCCCCTCACATCTCCAGGTAATAGACAGGACTAATACATACAGCCTGTAATTATCTATATGTAAAGAATTAATTCAGTCCCTGTATGTGTTTCCTCCAGATCTATCCAGTAAGATGTCAACACCAGAGAGATGTCCCCATCCTCTTCTTCCACAGGACTATAAACAAGGAGATCCTAATGTTCCTCAGGATCATCAGGTACATGGCAGGAATGTGTCATGAGATCTCCCCTGTGATGTGTAGATGGCTGTGAAGGTCTTGTGCTCAGTCTTGTTTCATTCACCAGTATTATATGTTTTATACTTGTGTAATGAGAACGGTGGAGATGGTAGGATTAGAGCTGATCATGGATGTGACTTCTCCATCTGTCTGTTACTTTTACATATTTGTTTCAGGGTGAAGATCTGACCCATATTAATTCTACAGAGACATATGTGAGGGGTGATGAGTGGTGTAAAGAGGAGATTCCTACATATGACTACCCAGGTGAGTAGTAACCACTAAATGCAGAGAAGTCACAGATTCTTCTCAGTCACCGTCTGTGGCTGCTTTATCGGTGGTGTAGTCTGTCCATATCACACGATATATCTCTAAGCTGTGCGTGGCTGATGGCTGTAATATACATTTATTCACACCTGCAGGAGATGTGTTGACATGGCTTGAGCCCTGGTTTCATGGATTCGCTCCACGTCATAAATTCCATTATGTTTTTGATCCTGAGGAATTCAGATTACTGCACAATCTCTCCTGAAATGAGGAGCACTAACACTTTCTCTAATCTTCTGGTCAGGACTCACAGTAGCTCCAATGGTCCACCATAAATTATTGCAACTCTGGTTTACTATTGGAGTTCTCTCCTTGTACATACGTTGCTGTTGGAGATTTAACATATTTTTCCAGTTCACCACCTGACAGCACCATTGGAGGACGTCCTTCTTACCCTCAGTGGGACATGAACAACAAGCGGTTAAAAGGACCCTCCCCTTACCACCCACCAGTGTTTTTCCTGTCCCACTGTGGATAGGAACGGCAAGCCAGGTCCTCCGACGGTGCTATGCAGATGGTGGTGATCGGGGGGCCCAGCCTTTCCCTTCCCCACCGCAAGATATCTGCGGCTGATACCTGTGATGGGGGGTCCCTCAGCCTCCCCAGTGTAATGCTGCTCCTGGGGTCGGGTCCGCTTCCTCCACGCCGGGGGCTATTGGTTCCGGCGCCAGCTGCTGGGGGTGTAGCGGCCTTTTCCTGGATCACGCATATCCTAGCCAGGCTGCGTCACTTCCGGCCGTGACGACCACGTCACTTCCGGTCGACGAGGCACTCAGCGTCTGCCAGCGGGCAGATTTCAGCGGCGGCACCGGCCTCAGGGAGGCTCTTCAGAATCGTCGCACCGCGTGAACTCGGTGAGGAGGGCAGGATCAACCAGGTAATGAAACGAATAAAAGGGGATAATGGGGCTGCATATGCCGCCGACCATCCTGCTAGGGAGCACCCGGTTAGTATACCTTCCTAATGGAGGATACAGGAAGACCTGAAGGCCCAGAGCAGACACAGGGGCATGTGAGTAGCTACTCAAAGAGATACCACAATGCCACTCCTGATTCCCTATGTACTCAGACGTAATACTGGGATCTCTGTGAGTTATAGGGAGAGCTTCCCACCCCTGCACCTGAAAAGAAAAAGTCTGGGAAAAGCAAATGTCCCATTTGTGCGGCTAGTTTACCAGAGAACTGGCAGAAGCCACTTTGCAAGTCATGCACGTCTAAAATTGTAGGCGAGGAGCAGACTTCATTATTGACTAACATGAGAGCAATGATACGTCAGGAGGTTCAGGCTTCCATCTCGAGTCTGAATCTTCCCCAGACCAGCCAGACAGAACCGCAGACATTGCAAAAGAGACCGAGGGAGTCCAGCCCACCTTCTGATGAAGAAGATTCTGGAGAGTTAGATCAAGAAGAAAGAGAAGACTCTATAGGAAGAGGAAAGAAATATCTTTTCTCGGCTACAGATACGGATGAGCTCCTGCTGGCAGTTCGTAACACCATGCAGTTACAGGACACCCCAGAGGAAACCTCGATCCAGGATGAGATGTTTGGCAGCCTACATGCCCATGTTAATAGAGTCCGCTCCATGATATTGGAAGAGTGGCAGGAAGCGGAGAAGAGACTAGTGGTGCCTAGAGACTTTAGACTCCGTTTGCCCTTTAATCCAGAGGATATAAAAGTGTGGGATGAAGTTCCCAAGATAGATGTGCCATTGGCTAAAGTGGCGAAGATGACAGCGATTTCATTTGAGGACTCCTCTGCGTTGAAAGAACCAATGGATCACAAGGCGGATGGGCTGCTTAGGAGAAAATATAGCAGCAAACCCTGTTGCCCGGTCCATGCATCTATGGATGGACGATTTGGAGGAACATCTTAAGGCCAAAACCTCTAGAGATGTCATCCTCAAGTCCTTGGCATTACTAAAGCTCGCAACAGGATTCATGGCGGATGCTTCAGCGGAGTCGGTGCGATGTGCTGCCAGAAGCGAGTCATTGTCGAATGCAGCCAGAAGAGCTATCTGGCTAAAAACTTGGCCAGGGGATATTCAAATCAAAGAATAAACTTTGTGGGATCCCTTTCTCAGGGGATAAAGTGTTTGGGCCAATTCTAGATGACATTTTAGAAAAAGCCTCAGACAAAAAGAAAGGGTTCCCTGAGGAAATTACTAAAAAATACCAGCCCTTTCGTAGGTCCCGACCCAGTCAGAAGACAGACTACAGGGGTAAGGGGAAAACTGGGAGATGGTCTTATCCCAAAGGGGGAAAAGGTAGAGACTCCATTTTCCCAGGTCCTGGTTCAGGGAAGCCTAACAAATTACATCAGAGTGGGAGGTCGGTTACAAAAATTTCTAGGGGGTTGGCAGAAAATATCCAAAAATCCATGGATTCTTCAGGTAATCGGTCAGGGTTACAAGCTAGAGTTCACAGCCTTCCTCCAGAAAGATTCACGGTGACCAGATCCTATCCCCTCTTAAACTCCCCTATGTGGCTAGACATCCAGGAGTTATTAAAAGTAGAGGTAATTGTCCCAGTACCCATCCCGGAGAGAGAAAAAAAAAACATCGGGAGACTCCCGGACGATTATAAATCTCAAACCCCTGAACAGGTGGATAAGATACAGGAGATTCAGGAGGGAGTCTATAAAATCCACAATACCTCTGATAGACAGGGACATGGTGATGTGCACCTTAGATCTAAAGAGTGCACCTTAGATCTAAAGAGTGCATACTGACATGTCCCAATCCATGTTTCCTACAAAAAATTCCCGAGATTCGCTCTGTTGAACAAGGGAGTAATTTATCATTTTCAATTCAAATGTCTTCCCTTCGGCCTAGCCTCTGTCCCCAGGATATTTACCAAGCTGATGTCAGAATTAGTGGCCTACTTAAGGAATCAAGGTATTTCCATAGTACCATACCTGGACGACTTTTTAATAATGGCGAAATCCGAGAAGCTCCTCAAAATCGATTGCAATTTCACACTCTCCATACTACAAGAACTGGGGTGGATTGTGAATTGGGAGAAATCAAATCTAGTCCCTTATTCCAGAATAAAATTTTTGGGGGTCATGTTAGATTCGCACACCAGAACATCTTTTCTGCCAGAAGAGACAGGTGGCATTAATCGAGAGCGTACGCCGGTTCAGAGAAAACCCGGCCTCTATAAGAGAGGCAATGAGTATTCTGGGCTTAATGACGGCCTGTATTCCCTGTGTGAAGTGGAGCCAATTTCACTCACGGGGATTACAAAAGGACATTCTGAAAATTTGGGACAGAAAGCAAAGTTCTCTGGAAAAGAGGATGACGCTTTCTCCTTCAGGAAGGAGATCTCTAACCTGGTGGACCATCCCGAAGAACCTGAAAGAGGGAGTTCCTTGGGTCCTTTATCCCTGTGTCAACGTTACCACAGACGCCAGTCAGTACGGATGGGGCGGTCATATAGGAAGAACATACTACCAGGGGAAGTGGAGTCCGGTGATGATAACCAAATCATCGAATTTCAGGGAACTTTATGCGATTTGGAAAGTGCTGTACCAAGCCCTGTCACAGGTCATAGACAGACACGTAAGGATATTATCCGACAATGTGACAGCAGTGGCGTTTCTGAGGCATCAAGGAGGTCCGAGACATCCATCTCTACAGCTCCTAGCAGATCAGATTTTCAGACGGGCAGAAAAATCCATAAGATCCATCTCCGCGGTCCCCCTGGAAGGTGCCAAAAATCAGGTGGCAGACTTTCTGAACAGAACGCCGATAGATCCCAGAGAGTGGGAGTTAAATCCAGAAGTGTTCAGCCTATGCCAGCAGTGGGGAACACCTCAAGTGGATCTCTTTGCCACCAGGTCAAATGCAAAGGCCAGAACATTTTTTTTTTTCTCTCAGTCCCCTATAAGGAGCAGCGGGACTCGATGCTCTATCTCAACCTTGGGAAGAAGGTCTTCTTTACGCTTTTCCACCTCTTCCTCTGATCCCGAGAACACTCAGGAAGATACAAGACGAGGGAGCAACAATAATCTTGGTGGTTCCAAATTGGCCGAGAAAAAGCTGGTTCTCCCTACTATCCAGAATGTCGACAGACCTATCCTTTTACCGAAGATACAGGATCTACTGCACCAAGGTCTGGTGTTCCACGGCAACCCAGACTCACTCCAGCTATCTGCTTGGATCCTGAACGCCTGACTCTAAGATTGAGAGGCCTCTCGGAGGATGTGATCACCACACTCCAAGCAAGCAGGAAGCCGGTGACCTCAGCGATCTATAATAAGATCTGGAAGCGTTTTTGTTCCTTTTTAGGAGATGTTCCAGTAGATACTTCAAATCCAGACATCCCTAGGATACTTGACTTCCTACAACTAGGTTTTAAAAAAGGCCTCCGGCCTAGTACTCTAAAAGTACAGATTGCGGCCCTTAGTGTTTTCTTTGACCTCTCATCCTTGGATAGCAAGGTTCTCTAGAGCCACACAGAGAATGAGACCTCTTCTGAGAAAATCATCTCCACCCTGGGACTTAAATTTAGTCCTCAATGCCCTGTGTAGGTCCCCATACCTGTTATCAGAGGACATGGATATAGCCAGCCAATCCCTCTTTTAAAACAGCCTTTTTGGTAGCCATCACTTCAGCCAAGAGATTAGGGGAATTGCAGGCATTATCCATACCTTCAGGTTTTTGAGGACAGATTAGTTTTAAGACTTCACCCGGCCTTCCTCCCCAAAGTAGTCTCATCTACAAATATCAACCAGGAAGTAATACTTCCCTCGTTCTGCCAACATCCTACAAACTCAAAAGAGGGCATCTACCATAACCTGGATGTTAGAGAGATGGTTTTAAAATATCTAAGGGCGACTGAAGGTTGGAGACGAGCCACAAACCTGTTCGTACAGTACGGGGGACCAAATAGAGGTTGCAAGTCAGCAAAGTCTACCATTGCTAGGTGGTTTAAAACTACTGTAGACCTAGGGAATAGAGCACAAGGGAAAGATCCCCAAGACATCCTTAGAGCCCATTCAACCCGAGCTATAGCTACGTCATGGGCAGAAAAGGGGGGAGCTTCAGCAGAGCAGATCTGTAGGGCAGCGACTTGGACCAGTCTTTCTACATTTGCTAGACACTATAAGCTAGATGTCTCATCAGAGCAGTTAGCCTTTGGTAGGAAGGTATTGCATGCAGTAGTCCCACCCTAAGATTACCATTCTTTGGTACTTCTCCAATGGTCCTGTCAGGTGGTGAACTGGAAAACGATAATTAGACCTACCGGTAATTGTATTTCCAGGAATCCATCCTGACAGCACTACTAGTTCCCTCCCACTGCAAAATTGTATTATATACTAATGTGATGTAACATTGGTGTAGAATTTGGTAATAAACTCTCTTTTTGCACTCACCTAGATGTGGTACTTTGGAAAATCACTGGTGGGTGGTAAGGGGAGGGTCCTTTTAACCGCTTGTTGTTCCTGTCCCAATGAGGGTAAGAAGGACATCCTCCAATGGTGCTGTCAGGATGGATTCCTGGAAATACAATTACCGGTAGGTATAATTACCGTTTTTATTCTACCTCTTTTTTTTACCTATTTATTCTGTATGATAGTTTGATTGTGGTGGGAATGTCCTGCCTCACTTATGTGAATCTGTAACTCCCTGATAGTCTTAAAAAAAAATGCTCTCCATCTCCTCTTCCAAATGCCTAAGATTTAAATTTAAAGCGAACCTGTCAGCAGGATTGTGTCAGGTCGGCGCCGTTATACTGATTATACTGATATCTGGTGATGAAATCAGTCTTGTGGTTGCTGTTTAATCTTTATTTGTAGTTTTCAGTTAATGAGATTCTCGTGCTCTGGGGTGGGGCTGTGGGAGGGGCTGCGGGGGCGGTGGGCGGGGCTTTATGTGGTGCTCTGCTTACATATTCATCTGTATTGGCGTATGATCGGTCACTGCTCCTTCAGTGGCCTGCCCTCTATTTTATGTAATGCACATAATAGTGTTGATATTATTGTTGATAATGCCTATAATATTGTGGCTATTGTGAGGCTTAGAAAAATAAACTACATCCAGCAAAATGACATCAGCGGCGATAGCATTTATCTCTTACTTATAGATGCTACTACGCAGGCGCCGCCATTGCTGGTGACATTTTGCTGGATGTAATTTATTTTCTAAGCCTCACAATAGCCACAATATTATCATTATTATTATATTATCAACAATAATATCAACACTATTTATATGCATTATGTAAAAATGGGGGGGGGGGCAGGTCACTGAAGGACGGTGACCTGTCATAAGCCAATACAGATGCATATGTAATCACTAGTGATGAAAGAGCCTGCTCGCCACTACTCTGTGCTCGCCCGAGCACCGCGATGCCCTGAGCTGGCTGAGTATTTCTGTCTTCGCTCGGTGGTAGTTCAGGTCACCTCCCTGCATATTTGGCTCTCTTTAGAGCGCCAATCAACAAGCAGGGATTGCCTGCCACACACTGTAATGCCGCAGCCATCTTTGTTGTGGCATTACAGTGATTGGCTGGCTGCACAGCGTCATCGGGTCTATACGAGACCTAGCGCCTCTCTGCTCGCCGCATTCTGCTCCGGATGTAGCTAGTGTAGGGAGAGCCGCTGCAGAGACAGGGTCAGAATCGTCCTTGTAATTGTTAGTGTGGGTCTGCTAGTGTTCAGTCCACAAATCCTGACAAACCAACAGTCCTTTTTAGGGCTAATTCGGGGGTATATAGATTGCAGCCCTAGGTAGGCAAGGGAGTCTATTTGCGCATATCCACATCAGTGCAAGGCCTGCAGGCACTGTATGTGAGTACATAGCTCCCACTGCTTACCTCCAAAAGCTACATTACTATCTTCTGCTGCTGCTTCTTTAACCCCTTCACCCCCAAGGGTGGTTTGCACGTTAATGACCGGGCCAATTTTTACAATTCTGACCACTGTCCCTTTATGAGGTTATAACTCTGGAACGGTTCAACGGATCTTGGCGATTCTGACATTGTTTTCTCGTGACATATTGTACTTCATGTTAGTGGTAAAATTTATTCGATATAACTTGCGTTTATTTGTGAAAAAAATGGAAATTTGGCGAAAATTTAGAAAATTTTGCAATTTTCCAACTTTGAATTTTTATGCCCTTAAATCACAGACATATGTCACGCAAAATACTTAATAAGTAACATTTCCCACATGTCTACTTTACATCAGCACAATTTTGGAACCAAAATTTTTTTTTGTTAGGGAGTTATAAGGGTTAAAACTTGACCAGAAATTTCTCATTTTTACAACACCATTTTTTTTTAGGGACCACATCTCATTTGAAGTCATTTTGAGGGGTCTATATGATAGAAAATACCCAAGTGTGACACTATTCTAAAAACTGCACCCCTCAAGGTGCTCAAAACCACATTCAAGAAGTTTATTAACCCTTCAGGTGTTTCACAGGAATTTTTGGAATGTTTAAATAAAAATGAACATTTAATTTTTTTTCACACAAAATTTATTTCAGCTCCAATTTGTTTTATTTTACCAAGGGTAACAGGAGAAACTGGACCCCCAAATTTGTTGTACAATTTGTCCTGAGTACACTGATACCCCATATGTGGGGGTAAACCACTGTTTGGGCGCATGGCAGAGCTCGGAAGGAAAGGAGCGCCATTTGACTTTTCAATGCAAAATTGACTGGAATTGAGATGGGATGCCATGTTGCGTTTGGAGAGCCCCTGATGTGCCTAAACATTGAAACCTCCTACAAGTGACACCATTTTGGAAAGTAGACCCCCTAAGGAACTTATCTAGATGTGTGGTGAGCACTTTGACCCACCAAGTGCTTCACAGAAGTTTATAATGCAGAGCCGTAAAAACAAAAAAATCATATTTTTTCACAAAAATGATCTTTTCGCCCCCAATTTTTTATTTTCCCAAGTGTAAGAGAAGAAATTGGACCCCAAAAAATGTTGTGCAATTTGTCCTGAGTACGCTGATACCCCATATGTTGGGGTAAACCACTGTTTGGGCGCATGGCAGAGCTTGGAAGGGAAGGAGCGCCATTTGACTTTTCAATGCAAAATAGACTGGAATTGAGATGGGACGCCATGTTGCGTTTGGAGAGCCCCTGATGTGCCTACACATTGAAACCCCCCACAAGTGACACCATTTTGGAAATTAGACCCCCTAAGGAACTTATCTAGATGTGTTTTGAGAGCTTTGAACCCCCAGGTGTTTCACTACAGTTTATAACGCAAAGCCGTGAAAATAAAAATTATTTTTTTTTTCACAAAAATGATTTTTTAGCCCCCAGCTTTGTATTTTTACAAGGGTAACAGAATAAATTGGACCTTAAAGTTGTTGTCCAATTTGTCCTGAGTACGCTGATACCCCCTATGTGGGGGGGAACCACTGTTTGGGCGCATGACAGAGCTCGGAAGGGAAGGAGCGCCATTTGGAATGCAGACTTAAATGGATTGGTCTGCAGGCGTCACGTTGCATTTGCAGAGCCCCTGATGTACCCAAACAGTACAAACCCCCCACAAGTGACCCCATATTGGAAACTAGACCTCCCAAGGAACTTATCTAGATGTGTTGTGAGAACTTTTAACCCCCAAGTGTTTCACTACAGTTTACAACGCAGAGCCGTAAAAATAAAACATTTTTTTTTTCCCACAAAAATGATTTTTAGCCCCTCAAATTTTTATTTTCCCAAGGATAACAAGAGAACTTGGACCCCAGAAGTTGTTGTTCAATTTGTCCCGAGTACGCTGATAACCCATATGTTGGGGTAAACCCCTTTTTGGACGCACGGGAGAGCTCGGAAGGGAAGGAGCGCTGTTTTACTTTTTCAACGCAGAATTGGCTGGAATTGAGATTGGACGCCATGTCGCGTTTGGAGAGCCCCTGATGTGCCTGAACAGTGGAAACTCCCCAATTCTACCTGAAGCCCTAACCCAAACACACCCCTAACCCTAATCCCAACGGTAACCCTAACCACACCCCTAACCCTGACACACCCATAATTCTAATCCCAACCCTAATCCCAACCGTAAATGTAATCCAAACCCTAACCCTAACTTTACCTCCAACCCTAGCCCTAGCCCTAACCCTAGCCCTAACTTTAGCCCAAACCCTAACCCTAGCCCTAACCCTAACCCTAGCCCTAATGGGAAAATGGAAATAAATACATTTTTTTTTATTTTATTATTTTTCCCTAACTAACGGGGTGATGAAGGGGGGTTTGATTTACTTTTGTAGCGTTTTTATATCAGATTTTTATGATTGGCAGCTGTCACACACTAAAAGACGCTTTTTATAGCAAAAAAGTTTTTGCGTCTCCACATTTTGAGACCTATAATTTTTCCACATTTTGGTCCACAGAGTCATGTGAGGTCTTGTTTTTTGCGGGATGAGTTGACGGTTTTAATGGTAACCTTTTCGGACACGTGACCATTTTTTATCACTTTTTATTCCGATTTTTGTGAGGCAGAATGACCAAAAACCAGCTATTCATGAATTTCTTTTGGGAGAGGCGTTTATACCGTTCTGCGTTTGGTAAAATTGATAAAGCAGTTTTATTCTTCGGGTCAGTACGATTACAGCGATACCTCATTTATATCATTTTTTTTATGTGTTGGTGCTTTTATACGATAAAAACTATTTTATAGAAAAAATAATTATTTTGGTATCGCTTTATTCTGAGGACTATAACTTTTTTATTTTTTTGCTGATGATGCTGTATGGTGGCTCGTTTTTTGCGGGACAAGATGACGTTTTCAGCGGTACCATGGTTATTTATATCCGTCTTTTTGATCGCGTGTTATTCCACTTTTTGTTCGGCGGTATGGTAATAAAGCGTTGTTTTTTGCCTCGTTTTTTTTTTTTTTTCTTACGGTGTTTACTGAAGGGGTTAACTAGTGGGGCAGTTTTATAGGTTGGGTCGTTATGGACGCGGCGATACTAAATATGTGTACTTTTATTGTTTTGGTTTTTTTATTTAGATAAAGAAATGTATTTATGGGAATAATATATATTTTTTTTATTATTATTTATTTAGGAATTTTATTTTATTTTTTTTACACATGTGGAAAATTTTTTTTTTTACTTTGTCCCAGGGGGGGACATCACAGATCGATGATCTGACAGTGTGCACAGCACTCTGTCAGATCTCCGATCTCACTTACATCGGTGCAGGCTTACCAGCGTCTGCTCTGAGCAGGCA
Source organism: Ranitomeya variabilis (assembly GCF_051348905.1). NCBI lineage: Eukaryota > Metazoa > Chordata > Amphibia > Anura > Dendrobatidae > Ranitomeya > Ranitomeya variabilis. Next base: position 696,139,582 of record NC_135235.1, on the reverse strand, counting down.
CTCGGTAAGCCACCTTTCTCCCTGCAGGACCCGGATGCCGCGGCCATCTTGGATCCGGGACCTGCAGTGAGGAAGGAGGTAGGAGACCCTCGGAGCAACGCGATCACATCGCGTTGCTCCGGGGGTCTCAGGGAAGCCCGCAGGGAGCCCCCTCCCTGCGCGATGCTTCCCTATACCGCCGGTACACTGCGATCATGTTTGATCGCGGTGTGCCAGGGGTTAATGTGCCGGGGGCGGTCCGTGACCGCTCCTGGCACATAGTGCCAGATGTCAGCTGCGATATGCAGCCGACACCCGGCCGCGCTCCCCCCGTGAGCGCGGCCGATCGCGTATGACGTACTATCCCGTCGGTGGTCATACGGGCCCACCCCACCTCGACGGGATAGTACGTCAAATGTCGGGAAGGGGTTAATATATACCTTGCTGCAGTTCTCTGTGGCAATTTTTTTTTTTTTTTACATGTTATACCTGCTCCTTTTTTTTTTGTAAAGCAATCCATAGCCCCCTTTTGTTCTACATTTATTTGCCTGGTCACACTGCAGACTACAGCCTGGTCATTGTAATTGAATAGTGTGCAAATCTACGAATTGAAAATTTATTTTTTTTTTTTTTTTGTCCCAGTCATCAGATGTGAGTGCGCCCAAAAAATATATATTTTTTTTTTGGGGTACTATCTAATATTTTCTAACACAATCATGAAGCACCAAAGTAAGTTGTAACGGAGAGCAAAAAACCTCAGCTCTCCCAAAGTGCCCAAAGCGCACCAAATCACCAGGACTACTCCAAATAGAGATCAACACAGACAAAGGGAGTAAAAAGTCCACATAGACATAATTATATGTAAAAAATGTATATAACTCTTTATTACAATAAATCCAACAATGTATCAAAAACTGCAAAAACGTGCTGTAGGCACTATGCACATAAGAAGGGAAAATAAGAAGGGGAAAATAAGGAGGAGACATGACGGCAACTAAGTAAGTTGGGGAGTAGTCAAATGCATCCTTTTAGCAACAGATGTAAGCCAGAACCATTTATAAGGGTCCCACAGGTATCCCATAACCATAGATAACGAAAGTTATGTGCAGCATATCGCAGGCTTACCCATTGTAGTCATCAGGGAAGGTACCCCCGCCTTCTCAGCACCCCCGGACGTACGTTTCGCTAAATAGCTTTCTCAACAGGGTCTATCTAATATTTTGTAGTGTCTTACAAAATTTTTAGACACCATTTTGCTGCCCCAAAAATCTGTAGTTGTTCTAAAAATATTTACTTACAGTTCGTAGATTTATCACTGTGAGTTGTACTTCACACACATCGCATATAATTGTGCCAAATATCTCACAATTTCAATAATAAACAAAAAAATACCGATCCAAAAGACTGTGTTTAGGTGGGATAGTCTACCCACCTGAACAAGTGCTCAGTTTTTTGGCCCCAGCGAGGTTCCGTGCCTCAGTGACGTCACATACTGCCGAGCAGTGCTGGCCATTTTTTTTTCTTCTCTCCGTGTAACAAGGGAGGCCACCAGCTAGGATGTTCTGGGCTCTGTGCAGATGTGGAAGTCCTCCCTGCTTATTGCATAGATCCTCAGGAGGTATACACTCAGCAGATCTCTTACTCAGCTCTGCATGGACTTGCAGCAGGGCACTAATCATCTGCGAAGCACTGGCAGATATCTGCACATCAATCATACTCTCACCTGACTCATTGTGAACCCTAAGGTATGTGAACCTAATTAGTGTGCATTCTAAACAAAACCCATTATTTTGTGTTATTGCCTAAAGGTACCGTTACACTAAGCGACGCTCCAGCGATATAGACAACGATCCGACCTAAACTAGATCGCTGGAGCGTCGCTGTTAGGTCGCTGTAGAGACGTCAAACACAGCAGCTCCAGAACGATGCAGGAGCGATCCAGTGACGTAATGGTGACTCGCTTATCGTTCACGCTCCATGTAAAAACATTACTGACATCGTTGCTTTTGCTGTCAAACACGACGATACATGCCGATCTGACGACCAAATAAAGTTCTGGACTTCTAGCTCCGACCAGCGATATCACAGCGGGATCCAGATCGCTGCTGCGTGTCAAACACAATGAGATCGCTAACCAGGACGCTGCAACGTCACGGATCATTGTCGTTCTCGTTGTAAAGTTGCTGAGTGTGAAGGTACCTTAAGGCCTGCAGGCTGAATTCTCTGTGCATTTACGGCAGTGATTTGTGTGACTAATGACCTTAATGGCTCATTCAGTGTCCACACACTAGCAACTGGCATCAGCTGTATACATATAATCGCATTTTACTGAGCGCTTGTTCAGGTGTGTAGACCATCCCACCTAAACAGTCTTTTAGCACGGTATTTTTTCTATTCGCCACGACAGCACCCACTAGAGAGAGGGGATCCGCCCCTAGGAACAGGAAACCTACAGAGAGATAAAAGGGGCGGCCCCCCCTCACTCCTCAGTTGGTTTCCTGTTCCTAGAGGGGAACCCACAGAGAAGACTCTATGGAGTTGCTAAAGAAGAGGAAGACTCGCCTGGATGCTGCCTGTGCGTCTCTGCTGAGCGACAGGGGCTCCAGAGCGGGTAGACAGAGTCGGGGGTTCCTGCTGGTTCCCCCCTCATCTTCTGCGGTCTGCTGCGGGACCTGAAGTTAACAACAGTCTCCCTGCTGGGACATCGTTGTATGGGATGACCGGTGGAGCGGCATGTACCTGGTCCAACCCAGACCTGGGTCAAGTGACGGTGCCACCGGGTGATGTGGAGCGGTGTGTCGGCTTTCCCCCCCGAGGTATGATGGCGACATGCGGTGAGGTAGCGCTCTCTGAGATCTGCCGGCAGGCTGCAGAGACGCAAGCGCATGCGCGGTACAGCCGGATCCTGGATGTAGTCCCATGAACCTCTGAGGTCGGTGTTCTATTTCCGGGGGAACCGCCATATTGGATTCCTCTAGGCGGTTCTGTCCCCCTGACGCTATGCTGAATCTATGCAGGTAAAAAAAAAAAAAAAAAGGGGGGTGTGGATTGAGAAGTCCCTGCACTATAAATTACATTTGGGCAGTGCAGAGAGCGCGCTATCATGTCGTCCCAAGAGGAAGTCTGTGAACGCCCTATGGAGGAGCCACTAGTACCCGGTGGTGATACCAGAAAAAGGAGTAGTGGACACTCGAAAATGAGTGACTCCACTGACAAATCGGGAAGGAAGTCGTCCCGTTCCACATCCCAGGCCAAGCAAACAACCCAGCAGCCGGGTAAGTGTGTATACAGCTTTGTGGAAGCTTATATTGGTTTCCTCTGCTTATTTTTTTTTTAGGCAAAGAGGACGGGGAAAGCCAAGCACAAGCAGTGTGCTATATGTACCGAGCCCCTGCCTGACTTAAAAAACTTTGTCGGGCTTGTATAGACAGCACCTTGCGGCAGGAGGAGTCCGTTAAGATGAATGAGTTACGGCTCATGATTCGCAAAGGGCTTCAGTCTTTAGGAAGTGGTCCCTCCGTGAATATTGAAAGGAGAAGTAGGAGAGTGTCCTCGCCTAAAGCTGACACATCAGCAGAGAGTGGGGAAGTTGACTCAGATGTCTCTGAGATGTCTGGTTCATCAGATGAAGAGGACTATGTCTGTTTTCCTACTGAGGGCGTGAATAATTTGGTTAAATCAGTAAGGAGTATGATGGGGTTGTCAGAGTCAAAAGAACCCCAGACGCCACAGGAGGTTATGTTCGCTGGTCTCTCCCAGAGAAAAGGCCATGGTTTCCGGTAAACCAGGCCATAAAGGACCTTGTCAAAATAGAATGGAGTAAGGGACAACAGGGGTTTGTGCCAATATCCTGTAAGAGACGCTACCCCTTCGATGACGAAGACTTAGTTACCTGGGCTAAAGTACCTCTCGCCGTTCCTCTCTACCTGTAGAGGATGCAGGTTCTTTGTCCGATCCCATGGATAGAAAATCGGACGCACTTCTTAAAAAGTCGTGGGAGGCCTGTGTCACTGCCTTCAAGCCGGCAATCTCAGCCATGTGCACCAGCAGGTCTATGCTGGTTTGGCTAGAGCAGCTGGATCAGAATATCAAGAGTGGCGTATCCAGGGAAAAGTTGCGTGCGTCTATTCCCTTGATTAAGAGTGCTGCGGCTTTTATATCTGATGCCTCAATTGATTCTCTCCGCCTGGTGGCCAGAACAGCTAACCTTTCCAATACGGCTCGGCGAGCATTATGGCTAAAAAACTGGAAGGGGAATGCCCAGTCCAGATCTAAGTTGTGTGGCATACCCTGTCAGGGTGAGTACCTCTTTGGAGCCGTTCTGGATGATATACTCACTAAGGCGGGTGAAAGGAAGAAGGGGTTCCCTAATCCCTTTATTCCTTCTTACAGAAGGGCATTCAGGAAGCCACCATTCGGCAAGAAGGGAGGCTTTAAGGACCGATGGAATAACAAAGATTTCAGGCAGAAGGGCAATTTGTTCAATAAGCGTCCCTTCAGACCAGCGGATAAGTTCCGAGAACCCTATTCCACCGGTGGGCGGTAGACTTCTGGGATTTATTAATCAGTGGAAAGAAATATCTGTTAATCCATGGGCCATAAATTTGATATCTTCGGGCCTCACCTTGGACTTTATCCTGACACCTCCGGATTCTTTCCTTCTCACCTCCTTAAAATCCAGACCACAGCAAGAGGCACTGGAAGTTGAAATTAAATCCCTCTTGACCAAGCGAGTTTTAATAGAGGTTCCGTCATCTAAAATAGGGAAGGGGTTCTACTCCCCCTTGTTTCTGATTACAAAACCTGACGGATCCTTTAGAACTATATTTAATTTGAGGAAGCTAAACACCTTCATAAGACCCAGAGCATTTAAAATGGAATCCATTCGCTCAGCTATTAAAAATTTATTTCCCAACTGTTACATGGTAGTACTGGATCTTAAGGATGCTTATTACCATCTTCCTATACACCAGTCACACCATAACACCTTCATAAGACTCATGCCCACATAGATTACTTAGAGTAAATTATATTATATTAAATTGTGGGCCACATCATTGGATATCTAAGGGGTAATCGCAACTAGAGAAACCAAAAACCGCAGCAAACATACGATCAAAAAGACCCCAAAACAATGTAATAGTATAAATATAGAAAATACTTTATTGAGACAAAATTGACAAGGTAGGAGACAAGGGAATAAATAAGGCAGATGTCATTATACACATGCTTGGAAACGCTGAGATGCATACCATGAAGTGGGAATGCAATCACTGGTGGTTTTAACAGAATATTCAAATATTACACGTAAGTCCATGATAGGAACCACATAGATGGCTAGACACAGGCAATTATACAAGTATAAAAAAAAACATTACCAGATGCTGTACTATATCATTTACCTGTGACGCACAGAGAGCAGTCCCACCACAGCGTGCACCTCGCCCCAACGCGCGTTTCGGCGTGATGGCCTTTCTCAAGGGGTGATGGGAAGGGGGAAAGGGAAGGATATAAAAAGCACCCACCCTCCAATAGCAGGTAAAATACGTAGTCATGTGATTATACGCATATGTGAAGTGAATACTAATCACCAACACAAGTGCCGCTTTTTGCCGCTCCTAAAAATGATCACCAATGTATGCGCCGCTATTTATCGCTTAAACCGGAAGTTATGAGGGGCATAGAGTTCATGTGACCTGTTGTCCGCCTATAATGACGCGTGCAGCACTACCGTGGCCGAAGACAACAGACGGCGCCGACGTCACGTACACGGCACGGGTTGCCATGACGATGAGACGCCAGAAGCCGGCTGCCGTGCAGGGGTCTGTAGCGCGCACGCGTACAGGCTGGAAATTCTATGATGTGAAAAAGGTTACCATGATGCCCGGGATCGGAAAACATCAGCTGTATAATAGCCACCAGCGTGTATAGATATAAGATAACACCAGAGCCACAGAGGGTGACACAATGAAAATATGATGGAAATAAATAATATAATAAATGAAACTTAGTAAATAAGAATGGAGCGACTACAGCAACACAGGGGGTCTCTAATAAGAAGGATACACATACAATTGACACTCAGTCGCATCATAGTAATCACATGATGAAACAAACACTTGTACTAAATACTGGGAAACGAAGGGGGATAAGGGCCACAACAACATAGAAATGATGCGATATATAATATTCCACCAGAATAACATAACCATTGTATATACCACAAAACAAGAAACAAAGGACAGTGGACAAAAATTTTTTTTTATATATATATATATACCAACATGATATACAATATGGTGTCTGGCTGTCTGCCTGACACCATTTATTCTCCATGATGTATCCATGTATCTTAATGTTCATCCGCCATCTAATGTCCCCATAGGCGATAAATCAAATTTCATGATGCAAGCCCGACAGATGGAAACCACCATACACACGTCCAGATATCCCCATCGTCCAGAACAAGGAAACCAGCAATAAGGAGGTGAGTGCTATATAAAATAATAAAGTAAAATGTTAAAAACATAACAAACATGTGTACCATGGGACCAATTATTATAGAAAAGGAGCAAAACTTATTGTTTCATTTAGCCCTTTTGGATGAACAGAATCTAACGCCCAGATCCATCCTGTCTCACAGTGTGATAGTTTTTGTTTGAGACCACCCCCTCGAATATTGGGGGTAATCATATCAATTCCCCTAATCATTAATAGTGAACTATCACAACCATGAAATTGTTTAAAGTGACGTGGTATTGTCCTAAGCATGGCTACATCATTACAGCCGGCCGCTTCCTGAATCCCCAAAACATGCTCGCGGACTCGCACCTTGAGTTGACGAGAAGTCATACCAATATAGATCAATCTGCATGGACATAATGCAAAATAGACCACATATCGGGATGAACATGTGATGTTTTTTTTCTAATGTCATATGTTCTCGTCTCAGCTGAATTGAAAAATGTCATGGTGCAAATCCACGTTGGGGCAGGCCACGCACCGACCGCAAGGGGTGCAGCCACGCCTAGGACGCCCACCATCAAGGAAGGTAGGTCTGGGTTCATGGTGATAATGGCTGTGGACAAGATGGTCTCTGAGATTTTTTGCTCGCCTGATAGTGATATTGGGTGTAGAGGAAAGCAATTGTCCAAGAATAGAGTCAGACTGGAGGATTGGCCAAGCCCTCTGAAGACAACTTTTCATGCGGGAGAATTGGGCATGGTAGTTGGTAATAAATCTTATTTTGTTGTCATTTTTGCGAGCCTGTTGTTTATATAATAAAGATTGACGTGATGTATGTCTGGCTCTATTCAAAGCTCTTTTGACCACTCTACCACTATATCCTCTTTCCCGAAATCGTGCACCGAGATCCTGTGCATTATGTTGAAATTCAACATCACTAGAACAGATTCTGCGAAGTCGCAGAAACTGACCCACTGGGATGGAATCAACCAGAGGCTTGGGATGGGCGGAGGAGGCGTGGAGTAGCATGTTGGTGGAAGTTTCTTTCCTAAAGATTGTAGTCTGTAGAACATCATCCTGGTCCCTCCATATTTTAACATCGAGGAAGTCAACCACATTAGCATCACAGTGGTAAGTAATGTGAATATTACACTCATTGTGGTTGATCTCCTCCATAAATTCCCTCAACTGATCTACATTCCCCTGCCAGATCAGGAAAATGTCGTCGATGTACCGCACCCAGAAGGGGATGCGGTCCATCGACACATCCCGATCCGACAGGGGGAGGTCCCTCTCCCACAGCCCCAGGAACAAGTTGGCGTAAGATGGGGCAAAGGAAGCCCCCATTGCTGTGCCCTGGAGCTGCAGGAAGAAGGACCCCTTGAAGGTGAAAAAGTTATGGGTAAGGGAAAATTCCAGTAGTTGTAAGATAAGTTCCACAATCCCCATAGGGAAATTAGACATACCCAAAAAGTATTTGACTGCTGCCAAACCATCAGAGTGTTTAATATTGGTGTACAGGGATTCCACATCACCCGACACCAACATAGTGTCAGATTCAATTTGAAGGCCATCGACCCTTTTTAAGAATTCTCCTGTATCCAAGAGGCTTGAGGGTTCGTGTTATTCCAGCTTTTCCTGTAGAGGATGGTGAATTTATTTCCAAATGGGAGGAGGCGTGTGGTACCTGTTCATTTACTCTAATGCAACTATTGGTGGATCTAAATACCAAATCTATTCTGGATTTAGATAAGAGGATTGATGAAGTGGAACAGAACTTCAAGGCGAAATGTCCAGCAGATAAGACTGGAAGTTTTGAATCCAGAATCGAGAAAAGCCTTGATTCATGTGTCAAAAAAATTCATGACACTCAGGCCTCCAAATTCAAAAGGGATGTAACTGATTTTACCAATAAGAACGTTTATTTTTGGAGGAAGAACAATATTCAGGGCTCCAGGATGATGGGAGCACCATCTGAGAGTTCGCTTTCCAACATGAGCGATTCATCAGAATGGTCTACTTCGGATCGGGATGTGTCGATGGACCGCATCCCCTTCTGGGTGCGGTACATCGACGACATTTTCCTGATCTGGCAGGGGAATGTAGATCAGTTGAGGGAATTTATGGAGGAGATCAACCACAATGAGTGTAATATTCACATTACTTACCACTGTGATGCTAATGTGGTTGACTTCCGCGATGTTAAAATATGGAGGGACCAGGATGATGTTCTACAGACTACAATCTTTAGGAAAGAAACTTCCACCAACATGCTACTCCACGCCTCCTCCGCCCATCCCAAGCCTCTGGTTGATTCCATCCCAGTGGGTCAGTTTCTGCGACTTCGCAGAATCTGTTCTAGTGATGTTGAATTTCAACATAATGCACAGGATCTCGGTGCACGATTTCGGGAAAGAGGATATAGTGGTAGAGTGGTCAAAAGAGCTTTGAATAGAGCCAGACATACATCACGTCAATCTTTATTATATAAACAACAGGCTCGCAAAAATGACAACAAAATAAGATTTATTACCAACTACCATGCCCAATTCTCCCGCATGAAAAGTTGTCTTCAGAGGGCTTGGCCAATCCTCCAGTCTGACTCTATTCTTGGACAATTGCTTTCCTCTACACCCAATATCACTATCAGGCGAGCAAAAAATCTCAGAGACCATCTTGTCCACAGCCATTATCACCATGAACCCAGACCTACCTTCCTTGATGGTGGGCGTCCTAGGCGTGGCTGCACCCCTTGCGGTCGGTGCGTGGCCTGCCCCAACGTGGATCGCACCATGACATTTTTCAATTCAGCTGAGACGAGAACATATGACATTAGAAAAAACATCACATGTTCATCCCGATATGTGGTCTATTTTGCATTATGTCCATGCAGATTGATCTATATTGGTATGACTTCTCGTCAACTCAAGGTGCGAGTCCGCGAGCATGTTTTGGGGATTCAGGAAGCGGCCGGCTGTAATGATGTAGCCATGCTTAGGACAATACCACGTCACTTTAAACAATTTCATGGTTGTGATAGTTCACTATTAATGATTAGGGGAATTGATATGATTACCCCCAATATTCGAGGGGGTGGTCTCAAACAAAAACTATCACACTGTGAGACAGGATGGATCTGGGCGTTAGATTCTGTTCATCCAAAAGGGCTAAATGAAACAATAAGTTTTGCTCCTTTTCTATAATAATTGGTCCCATGGTACACATGTTTGTTATGTTTTTAACATTTTACTTTATTATTTTATATAGCACTTACCTCCTTATTGCTGGTTTCCTTGTTCTGGACGATGGGGATATCTGGACGTGTGTATGGTGGTTTCCATCTGTCGGGCTTGCATCATGAAATTTGATTTATCGCCTATGGGGACATTAGATGGCGGATGAACATTAAGATACATGGATACATCATGGAGAATAAATGGTGTCAGGCAGACAGCCAGACACCATATTGTATATCATGTTGGTATATATATATATATAAAAAAAAATTTTTGTCCACTGTCCTTTGTTTCTTGTTTTGTGGTATATACAATGGTTATGTTATTCTGGTGGAATATTATATATCGCATCATTTCTATGTTGTTGTGGCCCTTATCCCCCTTCGTTTCCCAGTATTTAGTACAAGTGTTTGTTTCATCATGTGATTACTATGATGCGACTGAGTGTCAATTGTATGTGTATCCTTCTTATTAGAGACCCCCTGTGTTGCTGTAGTCGCTCCATTCTTATTTACTAAGTTTCATTTATTATATTATTTATTTCCATCATATTTTCATTGTGTCACCCTCTGTGGCTCTGGTGTTATCTTATATCTATACACGCTGGTGGCTATTATACAGCTGATGTTTTCCGATCCCGGGCATCATGGTAACCTTTTTCACATCATAGAATTTCCAGCCTGTACGCGTGCGCGCTACAGACCCCTGCACGGCAGCCGGCTTCTGGCGTCTCATCGTCATGGCAACCCGTGCCGTGTACGTGACGTCGGCGCCGTCTGTTGTCTTCGGCCACGGTAGTGCTGCACGCGTCATTATAGGCGGACAACAGGTCACATGAACTCTATGCCCCTCATAACTTCCGGTTTAAGCGATAAATAGCGGCGCATACATTGGTGATCATTTTTAGGAGCGGCAAAAAGCGGCACTTGTGTTGGTGATTAGTATTCACTTCACATATGCGTATAATCACATGACTACGTATTTTACCTGCTATTGGAGGGTGGGTGCTTTTTATATCCTTCCCTTTCCCCCTTCCCATCACCCCTTGAGAAAGGCCATCACGCCGAAACGCGCGTTGGGGCGAGGTGCACGCTGTGGTGGGACTGCTCTCTGTGCGTCACAGGTAAATGATATAGTACAGCATCTGGTAATGTTTTTTTTTATACTTGTATAATTGCCTGTGTCTAGCCATCTATGTGGTTCCTATCATGGACTTACGTGTAATATTTGAATATTCTGTTAAAACCACCAGTGATTGCATTCCCACTTCATGGTATGCATCTCAGCGTTTCCAAGCATGTGTATAATGACATCTGCCTTATTTATTCCCTTGTCTCCTACCTTGTCAATTTTGTCTCAATAAAGTATTTTCTATATTTATACTATTACATTGTTTTGGGGTCTTTTTGATCGTATGTTTGCTGCGGTTTTTGACCAGTCACACCAGCAGTTTCTTCGGGTAGCAGTTTTAATAGATGGTCAGGTTCATCATCTACAATACAGGGCAATGCCCTTTGGCCTATCTATGGCTCCGAGGGTTTTTACTAAATTACTATTAGAGGTAATGTCCTTTTTGCGATTAAAAGACACACTGGTCATTCCATATCTTGATGACCTACTAATTGTCGGAAAAAATTCCTTACAGTGTGAGCAAAGGTTGGAGGAAGTGGCGTTTTCTTTACAAACGCTTGGCTGGATTGTCAACTGGGAAAAATCCAGACTCCAGCCTGTAACATGTCAAAAATTCCTTGGGCTCCTTCTGAATTCAGTTGACCAAGTATGTTGGCTGCCTGAGGATAAGAAAGCTTCCATAATCAATAAAGTGAGCTTAGCAACCAAAAAACGTAGTATGTCATTGAGAAGTGCCATGTCGTTGCTATGTTCACTGACTTCATGTATTCCTGCAGTTAAGTGGGCACAATTTCATACAAGGCAGCTGCAGAAATTTGTATTACAAGAGGACACTAGAAGTCGAGGACATTTGGATCAGACAGTTTATCTAACGTCAGAAGTAGTACATTCCCGTACATGGTGGTTGAATTGGGGGAATTTGTCAAAAGGGGTCCTATGGGTGATCACTCCTTCAAATTTAGTGACCACAGATGCTAGTCCTGAAGGCTGGGGGGCACATTTTCAGGATCATGTGGTTCAGGGTCTTTGGTCCAGATCAGAATCTAATAATTCTTCTAATGTTAAAGAATTAAGAGCTATATATTATTCCCTGCTCCACTTTCTTCCTCAGCTGCGAGGTTCTCACACAAGGGTCCTCTCCGACAACACCTCTGCGGTGGCCTATCTGAACCATCAAGGAGGTACACGGTCAGACAATCTCATGGAAGTCACTTCAGACCTCATAATGTTAGCCGAAAATCATCTGCTGTCCTTGTCAGCGGTACACATCAGAGGCATAGACAACTTTCGTGCCGATTTCCTCAGCTGTCACACCCTTCATCAAGGAGAATGGATGCTCAACAGGAAGATTTTCAGATTGATAACAGCCCGGTGGGGCATACCTCAAATAGACTTGTTTTCAACAAGGTCCAACCGTCAAGTCAAAACATTTGCCTCTCTGTGCAGACTAGATCCGGACATATTCGATGCCCTTCAGGTACCATGGACATTCGACCTAGCTTATGCGTTTCCGCCATGGAACCTATTGCCCATAGTGATAAGAAAAATAAGGGAGGAAGGGGCAAGAGTTCTGTTGATAGCCCCATTCTGGCCCAAGAGGCCATGGTTTTCGTGGCTCAGGGCAATGTCAATTACAGACCCTTGGATTCTGCCTCAGACCAAGGACCTGCTGTCTCAGGGACCATTAATCCATCCTCAGGTAAAGGGCATGAATTTGACTGTCTGGAATTTGAGAGGCAGTTATTATGTCTAAGAGGTTTTTCTAGTGGATTAGTGGATACCCTCATGAAGAGTAGAAAGCCTTCTACTACTAAAATTTACTTCAGGGTCTGGAGAAAATTTCTTGAGTTTCATAAAGCGCAACTTTCTTCTGAGGTGCCTATATTTTCAATACTAGAGTTCTTGCAGAAAGGGCTTGAGTTGGGGCTCTCTGTAAACACTCTGAAAGTTCAAGTTTCAGCGCTAGGAGCTCTCTTCAGTTATGATGTCGCAGGTGATAGGTGGGTATCCCGTTTTATATCTGCATGTGAGCGGTCAAGACCAATAAATATACCACAGGTGCCTCAGTGGTATCTAACTTTGGTCCTAGATGCTTTGACACACAGCCCGTTTGAGCCTCTTGATACGGCCTCGTTAAAGAACATCTCGTTAAAAACTATATTATTAGTGGCATTGGTATCTGCGAGAAGAGTAAGCGATCTACATGCCTTATCAATAGATCCTCCATTTTTGTCTGTGACATCTGATAGGATAATTTTGAAGACGGACCCTTGTTATCTCCCTAAAGTAGCCACTAGTTTTCATAGATCCCAGGAGATCTTATTACCTACCTTTTATAAAGACCACTCAACTCTAGAAGAAGTAAGACTTCATACCCTAGATGTAAAAAGGACTGTTCTGGCCTATTTAGAGAGAACTAGGGACTGGAGGAAGAGTAGGGCTCTTTGTGTCTTTCCAGGGTAAAACCAAAGGTTCCAGAGTCACAAAGAACACGCTATCACGCTGGATCAGAGATGCCATAATCTTAGCGTATAAAGCTGGAGGAAGAGATCCTCCAATGCATGTAGGAGCGCACTCTACAAGAGCCTTGTCGACTTCCTGGGCAGAAAGAGCGAACGTGCCAATAGACCTTATATGTAAGGCTGCAACCTGGTCTTCGCCTAGTACCTTCTATAAGCACTATAGATTAGACCTATCTGCTGCTTCTGATCTAACCTTTGGGGTTTCGGTTCTTGACTCGGTTAACCCACCCAATCTATAGTCTCTGTAAATCTCTCTAGTGGGTGCTGTCGTGGCGAATAGAAAATACCGGATTACTCACCGGTAATGCTCTTTTATAGAGCCCACGACAGCACCCATTCACATCCCTCCCTTTTTATAGTAGCACATGGTGCCTTGGTGGTGAGGTGTAAATATTAGAAAGTTATAGTATAAGGTTGTAAATATGTATATATATCTGAGCCTATTGACTAAAACCTGGCGGCGGTTCCTCCTATTCTCTGTAAAACAACTGAGGAGTGAGGGGGGCCGCCCCTTTTATCTCTCTGTAGGTTTCCTGTTCCTAGGGGCGGATCCCCTCTCTCTAGTGGGTGCTGTCGTGGGCTCTATAAAAGAGCATTACCGGTGAGTAATCCGGTATTTTATTATTATTATTGTTTCAATATATCGACAGAACATAGCACAGTGTCTGTCTAATACCAGCAGCCACCTAAGGCTACGTTCACATTTGCGTTGTGCGCCGCAGCGCCGGCGCCGCAACGCACAACGCAATCAAAAACGCAGCAAAACGCATGCACAAGCTGCGTTTTGCGCCGCATGCGTCCTTTTTTTCATTGATTTTGGACGCAGCAAAAATGCAACTTGCTGCGTCCTCTGCGCCCGGACGCGGGCGCCGCAGTGACGCATGCGGCGCAAAACGCAAGTGCGACGCATGTCCATGCGCCCCCATGTTAAATATAGGGGCGCATGACGCATGCGGCGACGCTGCGGCGCCCGACGCTGCGGCGCAGACCGCAAATGTGAACGTAGCCTTACTGATTGTTCATAAACAGCTTTCTCCTCTCCTATTTAGGGTAGCGCTGGTGTGGTTTGGAATTTTCTCACAATTTTAGTATTCCTTTTGTTTATTTTTTGTGTCATAGCCAAATTGTTGATACAATTTTGTTGGGGCCTAAAAAAATCAAGACCACATTTAGATCAGTCTGTTATCTCCGGCTGACGCCTGTTGTATCTGTGTTGGAAAAATCGTAGCTTTGCAGGCATAAGTTGCTTAGTTCTGTCTGCTAGCCTTGTTCTACTAATTTTTTATTTTTTGCCAAATTAAAAAAAAAATTATACAATATTATCTGAGGCTGAGGCCTGGTGTATCTGTGGTGGAAAAACCTTAGCTTTGCAGGCATACTAATCACATATAATTTTCCTCCAAATAAATAAATTTGTCTTGAGATTTTGAAATAGTCCAGTAGTCCATTTAAAATGGGCAAAGCAAGTGACGGGGAAATGGACATGATGCTGATGGTGCATGCAGAGGATGAAGCCGTGGCCAAGCTGAAAGTGGGCCACAACAAAGACCCACATCTTGCCATTCGACCTTCCTGTCCCAGTATCTAGTGGATCGCAGCACACCACTATTGAAGCCAGAGCAGTGTGAAACGGTGGTTGGTTGCATAGCGGATAATGCTTCCAGTCACTTAGCCACCACCACCATGTCTTCCACACGGTCAAGTCTGAGTAGCCATGAGTTTGGACCGGATATTCCTCACCCTGATCCTCCTTCCTCCCACCATGCCGAGTGCCCTGAGACAACTGATCCCACACTTGGACACTCCGAAGAGCTGTTCAGTTTTCCCTTTAAAGATTCCGGACTCTCAGCCAGATGAGATTGTATGTAGTGATGCCCAAATCATTGAACAAACACGGTCACTCGAAAGGTGACGGTGGGAAAGTGTCAGAAGAGTTGGACGATGATGAGACACACTTGCAGGAAAGTCAGGAGGAGGACCAGGGTTCGGATGTGGAAGATGTGGTGGATGAAATAGTGACTGACCCAACCTGGCAGGAGGACATGCAGAGCAAGGACAGCAGGACACATGGGGAAGGAGTCATATCGCCCCAACAGGCAGGAAGAAGCAGTGTGGTGGACACAGACAGAAGTCATGCCTCCATTGTCTGTAACACCAACATGAGGGAAGTTGCCATTCCAACTGTTAGATCTTCCAGAGTCTGGTTATTTTTTAAAGACTCTGCCAATAACCCCAAACAGGCCATTTGCAGCAACTGCCATGCCCACATCAGCAGGGGTAGCAAAACTACCAGCCTGACCAATACCAGCATGATCAGGCACATGGCAGCAAAGCACCCGACTTTGTGGGCTGAACCCCAGGCTCCAGGAACACTGTCTGCGGGTGACACCACTGCTTCTTCCACTGTTTTGCGTAGAAGCCAATCCCCAGTCCACTGTGCATGTGAAGATGCCTCTGACCCTGCACCTGTTGTTGCCCACAGTCAAGCAGCACCATCTTCAAGCCCATCCATGTTCTTGTCCCAGCACAGCCTTCAGCTGTCTATACCCCATTCATTGCAACTCAAGCGTAAATACCCAGCCCCACAGGCCACAGTACTAAATTCTAACATTTCTCGTCTGCTTTTTCTTGAAAAGTTGCCTTTTAGGCTCGTTGAGATGGATGCTTTCAGCAACCAGATGGCGGCAGCTGTCCCAAGGTACTCTGCCCCAGTCGCCACTATTTCTCCCAGTGTGCCGTGCCGGTATTACACCAGCATGTGTCTCACAACATTACCTGTGCCCTCAACAATGCTGTTACTGGGAAAGTCCACCTAATCACGGACACGTGGACAAGTGCTTGTGGGCATCGACGGTACATCTCACTGACGGCACACTGAGTTAACACAGTTGAAGCTGGGACCCAGTCGGACCTTGGGATGGAACACATCCTCCCCACACCGAGGATTGTGGGCCCTACATCAATCAGGGTTGCCCCCACAGTCTACAGCTTCTGCACCTCCTCCTCTTCAGCCTCCATCTCTGAAATGAACACATCAGTCAGAAACTGGAACCACTCCAGCACTGCCTCAGCCAAGCGGCAATAGGCTGTGCGGAAGCTAATCTGCTTAGGCGACAAACGGCACAATACAGAAGAGTTGTGGACAGCGCTGAAAGAGCAGTCAGATATATGGATGACACCGCTGAACCTACAGCCAGGCATGGTCGTGTGTGACAATGGCCGGAACCTGGTGGCGGCTCTGAGGCAAGGTGAGCTCATACACATACCTTGCCTGGCCCATGTGCTTTACCTCGTGGTTCAACGTTTTCTGAAAAGCTACTCGGAGCTGCCAGATCTGCTAGTGAATGTACGCCATCTGTCTGCCCATTTTAGAAAGTCAGCTACAGCTTCAGTTGCCATGCTTCAGCAGCGTTTGCAGCTTCCGGCTCACAGACTGGTGTGTGATGTCTCCACGCGTTGAAACTCTACACTGCATATGTTGGAAAAGATTTGTGAGCAGAAGAGGGCAGTTGTTGACTACCAGCATCAAGAAGGCCGTCGATATTTAGTTCAGACTCCACACATAAGACCTCAGTAGTGGACATGGATGACTTTGAGGACTGCAAAACTTTGAGGACTGCACCAAGATGGTGAGCGGCGATGAAGCCATAATTAGTGTCGCCATCCCGCTTCTCTGCATTATGAAAACGTCTCTGCCCACAATTATGGAGGATGCATTGCAGGCCGAGGATGAGGACATGGAGCAAGGACCCATACAGGGTGATTACACTCAGCCTAGCCTCATGTCTTCCCAACGTGGATTGGTAGACAATGAGGAGAAACATAACTTTTACTGATAATACATAGATAAAAGTCGAAACAATGTCACCCAAAGTGCTATAAAAGCATGGGGTAAGGTCCACACCATGAGACCTACAAAACCCCCGGTAGGATTAAAAAAACTCCTCCTGCAGAGGCACTTGCGGAATTAAAGCAGACCAAAGTATGATTCAAACCAAAACTGCCAGAATCATATTCATATGAATGGCAGAGCAAAGCTCCATACAAATGGTTGGGGGCTACCGGTAAGCTATCCCCAGAGCTCCCGCCCTTACAAGGGCAGTCCACATCTACCCCTGTCACTACATGCCCTGCACTCTCCCTGTGGTCAGTCCCGACGCGTTTCCTCCAATCAGGGGACCTGATTGTGTAGAGAGATCTCTCTACACAAGCAGGGAGCTCTGGGGATAGCTTAACCGGTAGCCCCCATAGGGAATGACAGGGGATTGTCATCTCTCTTCATCAAGTCCCGGATTACTCCATGACCAGAGGTCTTCCGGTGCTCCTGCTCATTCATGTTGGAATCGGTGAGATTGTTCCTTTTCCATTTCACCTTAACAATTATTAGTAACGCCATTTTGTAGGTGCTATATTTTGTTATTGAGTGATGATTGTTTACATGCAACCATTTGTATGGAGCTTTGCTCTGCCATTCATATGAATATGATTCTGGCAGTTTTGGTTTGAATCATACTTTGGTCTGCTTTAATTCCGCAAGTGCCTCTGCAGGCGGAGTTTTTTTAATCCTACCGGGGGTTTTGTAGGTCTCATGGTGTGGACCTTACCCCATGCTTTTATAGCACTTTGGATGATATTGTTTCGACTTTTATCTATGTATTATCAGTAAAAGTTATGTTTTATTTCCACTTTATGCTGTATTTTCTGATATTGTTTAGTGGTTTCATCTGTTGAATTTATAAATTAAGTACAGATTGTGCTATTTTCGTAGACAATGAGGAGGAAGAACAGGAGCTACTTTCATGCGCTATAGACGGTACTACAAGCACAGCTGTCATACCATCTGTCCAGCGGGGATGGCCTGAGGACAGGGGGAGGATAGCATGGTCAGTTGTCCTGTTATTGAGAACACGGAAGTCTTGCCTGTTAGCAGTCTGGCACGCATGGCTGACTTTATGTGGCACTGCCTTTCACGTGACCCTCGCATTATTAAAATTTTTGGTGACACTCATTACTGGTTGGTGACATTTCTAGACCCATGCTACAAGGAGAACTTTCAATCTCTTATTCCAGAGGCAGACAGGTATACTAAAATGTTGCAGTACCAGAGGGCCCTTGTAGCGGAATTGCTTAAATTCCCATGTGAGAACGCTGGCAGCAGATGTCAGAGTTTGTTGTACAACCAAGGAGTCCAAGCGAGAGAGACAGAAGTACAATCCAGCTCAGGCAGGGGAACAACGGCAAAGTTCTGGGACAGTTTTCTCAGACCCTCCCATTGTGCCGGCACAGAGGCAAGGGGTGCTGTCACAAGAAGTGCAATGTTTGGGAAGATGCTGAGGGAGTACCTTGCAGAGCGTACAAACGTCCTCCGGGATTCCTCTGTGCCTTTTAATTATTGGGTATCCAAGCTAGACACGGGCATGAAGTTTCTCTCTACGCCTTGGAGGTCCTGGCTTGCCCTGCTGCTAGCGTTCTGTCAGAGCGGGTTTTTAGTGCCGCTGGGGGAATTATAACAGATAAGCGCATCCGCCTGTCATTTGAAAATGCTGCCAGGCTGACTCTTATAAAAATGAACAAGGGCTGGATTGGGCAAGACTTCTGTACACCACCAAGTGAAAACAGCGAAACATAACCTATAATTGTCTTTATGGTGGAGTTGTGTTCTCATGCACCTCTTCACAACCACACATGGGTATGCACTTCCAGATTTGGTCTGTTTGGTGATCTCCTCCTCCTTATCCTTGTCCTCATCCTCATCATCCACAACCATAAAAACACCAGGGTGAATGGATTCCGTGATGGTAAAGTCCCTAATTTTTGGGTAAAAGGGTATTTTTATGATGCCTGTTACAAATTGGAAAACAAAACAAATGTTACTCCCCTAGGGGGAAATGTCACAAAAATGAGATGTACGCCTATTCTTCCCATTTATTCCTATACTAGATGGGCGCGACCAATCACTGAATCGGTGTTTAAATCCGGCGGCAATGTCGCTGATTGGTCGCGCAGGGCCGGGCGCGACCAGTCAGCCAAGCAGTGGGTTAGGGTTAGAACAGCCCCTCTCGTCCTGCAGCTCTGCCGCCTACATTCTTGTGAGTGTCGCTGCTGCCTGTTGGCCGCCATGTTGCGGCAGTGAGGGGACGCTTGTCCCGCAAAGTGGCCGCTCGTCTGCTCGGTCCCTGCTGTCGGCCGCTCTCCGCCATGATGAGAAGGTCGGTATTGCGGCACTGTTGGGCCTCGTACACAACAGGAGCAGCCCCTGTCCTCCCGCAGCGCTGCCACCTGCATCACACTGTGACTGCGCCTGTCGCTGATTGGTCTCGCCAGCCATCCGTGACCAATCAGCGACGCGGCATTTCCATTACAGACAAACAGACGGAAATGGACCTTAGATGATTATATATATATATATTCTAGATGGTGGCCAGATTCTAACGTATCGGGTATTCTAGAATATGCATGTCCACATAGTATATTGCACAGCCCACATAGTATATTGCACAGCCCACATAGTATATTGCACAGCCCACATAGTATATTGCACAGCCCACATAGTATATTGCACAGCCCACATAGTATATTGCCCAGCCACGTAGTATATTGCCCAACCACGTAGTATATTGCCCAGCCACGTAGTATATTGCCCAGTGACGTAGTATACAGCACAAAGCCACGTAGTATATTGCCCAGTTACGTAGTATACGGCACAGAGCCAAGTAGTATATTGCACAGCGACGTAGTATATTGCACAGCGACGTAGTATATTGGCCAGTCATGTAGTATATTGCCCAGCTACGTAGTATATTGCCCAGCCACGTATGTCACAGGTTAAAAAATAAACATATACTCACCTTCTGAGGGTGCCTTGTAGTAGTTCTTTCGCCTGTGTGCGGTGCAGGCGGCAGCTTCCGGTCGCAGGGTGTGATGACGTCGCGGTCACATGACCGTTACGTCACGGCAGGTCCTTCTCGCGCAGACGCGCAGGACCTGTGATGACGTCGCGATCACATGACCGTGACGTCATGGCAGGTCCTTCTCACAGACCATCCTTGCCACCGGAACCTGACGCTTGCATGGAGCGGTCACCGGAGCGTCACGAGGAGCGGGAAAGGCGGCGGATGGTGAGTATATTATGATTTTTTATTTTTTTTATTATTTTTAACATTAGATGTTTTTACTATTGACGCTGCATAGGCAGCATCAATACTAAAAACGTGATCACACGGTTAATAGCGGCGGTCCGTTACCGCTGGCATTAACCCTGTGTGAGCGGTGACTGCGGGGAGTATGGAGCGGGTGCCGGGGACTGACTGCAGGGGAGTAGGGAGGGACTAATCGGACTGTGGCCATCACTGATTGGTCGCTGCAGCCATGACAGGCAGCTGGCGAGACCAATCAGCGACTTGGATTCCATGACAGACAGAGGCCGCGACCAATGAATATCCGTGACAGACAGAAGGACAGACAGACAAACGGAAATGACCCTTAGACAATTATATAGTAGATAGATTTTCCTGTTTTCCTATATGTGGTCAGTCCCCTAATAAGGTAATGTATACCTCTACAATAGAAAATTATTCAAATACTTTTATGTTATCTTTTTATTTATGTCCCTGAGCTGTTGCTAGGGACAAACATATCTCGTTAGACACATTCTGGCTTCATATTTATGAACCTGTGTTTGCCCCTCCCTTTTGTTATTTTCTTTCATAGGTGGATTCACATTTTTTGTTTTTCTTTGATTTCAGTATGATTTATGTTATGTCTCCTCATTGTCCACCACTACATCACCCGGTTTAACTTGTTCTGTGCTGCTACACCAGTGCAATTTTTGGCAAGGGTGTCTATGATGCCCATAAAATCATTTTTAAAAATTTTACCCCAATGGGGAAGTGTTTGGCAGCCCATGCACTTTGTGTATGGGCATTACAAGTCTAGGAGACCTGCTCCTTAACATTGTGCCTAATTTTAATAAGGACTTCATCAATGTCTCATCATTCTCTACCACTACATCAACAGGGCTAACGGGTTCTGTGCTGCTACAGCCAGTCCAATTTTTGGCAAGGGTGTCTGATGCCCATGAAATCTTTTTTCAAAATTTTACCCCAATGGGGATATGTTTGGCAGCCCATGCACTTAGTGTATGGGCATTACAAGTCTAGGAGGCCCGCTCCTTAACATTGTGCCTAGTTTTTAATAATGCCATCCTCCACATGTCATCATTCGCCGCCACTAGGAACACCATGGTGAACGTGTTGTATGCTGCTACAGTCATTCAGTTTTTGGGCAAGGGTGTCCGATACCCATAAATAATTTTTTAAAACTGTAACCCCTATGGGGAAATGTTTGGCAGCCCATGCTCTTAGTGTATGGGCTTTACAAGTTAGGAGACACGCTCCTTTACATTTGGCCTAGTTTTGTATTGAGCCCTTTATCTTATGTCTCCTCATTCTCCACCACTAGATCACGAGGTTTAACGTGTTCTGTGCTGCGACATCAGTGCAATTTTTGGCAAGGGTGTCTATGATGCCCATAAAATATTTTATGCACTTCGTGTATGGGCATTAAAAGTCTAGGAGACTGTTATGATCCTAGTGGCAAGGATTGCAAGTCTGACTAGCTAAGTAACTAAACCGACGACTAGCTCTGGGGAAGTGGTAACTGGATTGACCGCAACCTGATCCTATCCGCACACAACTATAGGTAGCCGTGGAACGTTACCTGAAAATCCTAGACGTCTCTTCATGGCCTGAGAAACTGACTATTCCTAGAGGGAAAGTAAAGTCCTCACTTGCCTCAGAGAAATGACCCCAAAGATATAGAAAAGCCCCCCACAAATATTAACGGTGAGTTAAGGGGAAAGCACAAACGCAGAGATGAAATAGATTTAACAAATGAGGCCCGCTAACTCTAGATAGCAGAAAATAGGAAGGGAACTGTGCGGTCAATAGAAAACCCTATTTAAAATATCCACGCAGAGATTGCTCGAGCCCCCGCACCAACTAACGGTGCGGGGGAAGCAACTCCGTACCCCAGAGCTTACCAGCAGCAAGAAATCACATATTAGCAAACTGGACTAAACTCATCATACACAGAAATCATATTGCAGACTGATGAGCAAAAAATAATCAAACAGAAACTTAGCTTCTCATGAAGAGACTGAAAACGAAGATAGTCAGGAGTAATCAGAATAGCACTGAGTACATCGACAGCCGGCAACAAGTGGAGGTGTAGCAGAGCTAAATAGGAACCTCCCTAGTGCATAACGAGGCAGCTGATCCAGCCACAGACCCGCAGGATAACAAACAAAGCCACCAGGGGGAGCCCAAAAACAAAACTCACACAATACCACCTGTGACCACAAGAGGGAGCCCGAAAACAGAGTTCACAACAGGAGACCTGCTGCTTAACATTGGGCCTAGTTTTAGTAAGGCCTTCATCAATGTTTCCTCATTCTCCACCACTACATCAACAGGGTGTAGCATTTCGCCTACTACGTGTCTGGTGGAACACTCGCTTGGCAGCGATATAAGTGCACACGGGTACAGTTTTTAACACACAGCAGGCAATCCAGTTTATTTAAATTCAGCATAAACCAGATAGAGTACAGTCTGTTTCATTGCATGCACGAAATATTATAGGACATCAGTCAGTTCCTATAGCAAATACACCTCTCTGCCTTTCTTACAACCTCTTTGTCTGAGGTTACCTTCCAGGAGCTCCTGCTCCACAGGCTGGCTCCTCGTCAGTCCAAGGTCCTCAACACAGGTGACCTGTCCGGGTGCTATTCATGTCCCACCACGTGCTCTTCAGGGAGACAGCACTTCCAGCACCTAGGCTTCCAGGACCTTCCAGCACAGAACCATTCAGGTCCACACTCGGAGACCATATGACCCACACCCTGGTCACATTACATACTTGTAACCACTCCCATAGGTGGGAGTTGTGTGTGTGGCTTGTTTGACCCACCCATCTCTCATAACTAGCCCTGTCGGTCTCCCTTGTCAACACAATTTACTTGTAGGACTACAGGTCCCAGAACATCCTTACTTCAGGCTGACAGTGCACAGTGTCTTCCTCTGCGACACACATACCGGCCATTCACAATAACGCCATACTTAATCACCACAGTTATGCCTGTGACTGCCATGCATTCCTATGGCCTCAATACGCCTCCATGCGTATTCTGGGGAGACCATGCAGCGACCCCTACCTGTAACAGGGGTCACTGCACGACAAGGGTTTAACGGGTTCTGTGCTGTACAGCCAGTCCAATTTTTGGAAAGGGTGTCTGTGATGGCCATAAAATATTTTCTTAAAAATGTACCCCCCATGGGGAAATAGTTGGACAATTTTAGTACTCCAAATGTTTTATTTTAGTGTCATAGCCTACTTATGGACACAATTTTGGTGGGCCAAAAAAAACCAACACATTTTGATCACTCTGTTATCTCCCTCAGACACACGATGTATCTGTGGTGCCCAAATCCTTCCTTTGCAGGCATACATTGCATTTTTTGGTCTGCTAGACTGATACCCTTGGTGTATACAGTATTTGGTGGTTTTGAAAATTTTACAAAATACTTTCCACATATTGAAACAGTCTGTTATCTCAGTCCGACGGCCATTTTATGTGTGGTCTAAAAATAGTTTTTTGTCATGCATACATTCCAATTTTTGGTCTTTCTAATACCCTTGGTCTATATGTTATCTTGGTTAAAACAAAAAAAATGTTTACAGTGTGGTAGTTCCGTGACACACTTCATCTATCTGTGGGCTACAAAGTATTCTTTTGAGGCTTCCATTCTCCTGTTTTTTGCTGTGTTACCCTAGCTCAAAACAGTAAACACTATTTTGTTATGATTTTTTTTTTTTAAATTTACCCCCCATGGGGAAATGTTGGTCAGCCCATACACTTAGTGTATGGGCAGTACAAGTCTAGGAGACACGCTCCTTAGTAATGGGACAGTTTTGGTTAGGAGGCCCTCCTCCATGTTTCTTCCAAGGGGGGATTGGGGTGCATGCAAATTTGGGTCAAGGCGGCCGTTGCATTCAATGCATAACGAACCTGTATGGCAGGACCAACTGAAGACTGTGAACTGGGTTTTCCAGTATCTGGCTTCAAAGGCTTATTGGGGTGCATATGACTTGATAGCAGGGCAGGCCTTGCATTCAATGAAACATTTTTTTCAGGAGGCCCTCCTGTACCTCTCATGAAAGGGGTATTGGGGCGCGTTGTAATTCTTGGCAGCCTAGTCACTCGTTGCATAGACAATAACAGCATAGGAGACCCACTGTTTCACAATGTCCCTTTAAGAATATTAATGCAAACTCATGCACCTCTAAAAAATAAGCTTTGTGACTTTAATAGTCCCTCCTTCATAAATGAAACAAGATGTCTCCTTATGTGTCACACCACATGGCCAGCTAGGGTTGTTAAATGTTACAATGACATTTCCAAGTGAATGCATTTGTATTGGTTGAAAGCAATGTTAAAGCTGAAAAAAAGCATCAAAAACGTTGCGTCAGAACATAGCCCAAGTGGTGGAGGAACATTTTGGTCTGGGGTTAATTATTTTGCCTTATATACAAGTCATTACCCTAGAAAGGATGTACCTTAACATATTTCCCAGCAAAATCCATTTTGGTTTAGTTTTTGTATGTTTTTTGGTGCACCTGTAAAAATGGCGTGAAACTCTGACAACATTGCTTACAGCTGGGAACTAGGAGACAGAAATGCTTCCATGGGCGATCCCCATGATGATCCTGTGTCATTTGAGCAGTGTTTCCATAATTTTCAGACGTTTTTAGACCTTAAAAGGACCCCCGGGTGGGATTGCGGTAAGAATACTCGGGTTTCCTATAGACTTACATTGGGCTCGTTGCTTGGGTCGAGTACCCAAGTATTCCAATTTGTTCGACCCGAGCAACGATCACCCGAGCATTTTAGTGCTTGCTCATCACTAGTAATCACAGAACCACATAAAGCCCCGCCCACAGGCTGCCCACAGCCCCATCCCGAAGCATGAGAATCTCTTTAACTGAAAACTACAAATACAGATTAACAACAACCAAATAGTCAGGTAGCTGGGTCAGAACCAGAAGGACAGAATACAGAATCAGAAGATACAAGAGTATTTAGTAAACGGGCCACGGTCACAACAGGACACAAATACACAAGTCGCGAGCTGAGCACAGAGGCCTGAACCAGAAGAGAATAATGCTGTATCTGGCAGATTCCGGCAATATGCTTTGACCTTTAGTAGGGTGTGGTACTTTCCAATTGGCTGAAGTAGGGAGCAGATTACTCCAGCTGGAACAGATCCCAGATGAGATCGGACACACCATATGCAGAAGCCCTAATATAACCAAATGACAGAAAATGTGAATAGTCAAACTCTCCAAAAAGTGATTCCATTTTATAAATTAATTCACTGATGGTTATAATCTATAGGAGAAGTGAATATTTTGACTCCACAGCCACTTTCCGGAAATTAACATTCAGTGGATATAATCCCCAGCTGGTATGCTCATCCACCCAGCTCTTCTGCTTTGCCTGTCTATATGAAGTGCATATAATCCCCACATGCTATGTCACTCTACTTTACACACAGACTCTTACCTCTGCTCCTAGTATTCACATGGTATGTCTTTCAACTAACCCCAGCTTTATCCCAGTGTTATTTATGACTTTGTTTACTTTGGCTTGATTATATGCATCTGGTCCACTCAAATTCTCTGACCAAGATGAATAGAGAAACTCCTCTCTGCTTCATAGCTCAAGTCTGCCAAGACTTTAGGCTTCAGTGTGTATCCTATAAGTGTATCATATATATGTGAAGACCAGAATTAAAACCAGAAGGGAACTGAAGGTAACTGGACACAATCACTGTAAACAATGTTTCTGTTTGTTTTCACTCTCACGCCTATAATCCTTCACTTTCTGCTAACTTCCCTAATCCCTACTCCTAGTAAGGAACTGTTCATCTCTTCTTCAGTCCTCCCCATACATCTTACCTCATCCTCAGAACTGTTCCTCAACATTCAATCCTCTGTCTCCAAACACAGACACCCACCTCATGCCCTCTCCTGCTTCCACCTGCTAACACTTTTTCTCTGCTCCTTCTCACTGCTGGTGATATCTATCCAAATCCTGGTCCTCCTCACTACATCACTCACAGTCATTTCTACCTCCCATCCACACTCTATCACAAATTTCCGTAACCTCTATAACCTTATGTCCATTGTCCCAGCCCCCGCCTCCCCAGTCCCACTAACAGGAGCTCTGTGGAACGCTCACTCTGTCAGCAACAAGCTTTCCTACATCCATGATCTTTTTGCTACTACCAAACTTTCTTTCCTCGCCGTCATCGAAACCTGGCTAACCCCTTCTGACACAGCCCCTCCTGCTGCACTTCCATATGGTGGATTCCACCTTTCTCGCACACCTCGCCCCAGCAGCAAGCATGGTGGAGGAGTTGGTTTTCTCCTGTCAGATAACTGCTTCTTCACCCCAAATCCAATTACCACCCTCTGTTACCCTCCCTTCCTTTGAGGTGAATTCTGTGCGCATCTACTCCCCCTCCAACCTCCAAATGGCTGTCATTTACCACCCCCAGGGCCAGCCACCACCTTTTACCACTTCACCACCTGGCTACTTCATTTCCTCTCCGCTGACATCACCACTATCATCTTGGGTGACTTCAACATCCCCATTGACACTTCCCTCTCAGCTGTCACTAAGCTTCTATCTCTCACTTTCTCCTTCTGCCTCACTCAATGGTCATCTACAGCCACTCACAAAGATGGCCACACACTGGACCTCATCTTCACCTGCTTCTGCTCCCTATCTAACCTCTTTAACTCACTTCTTCCTGACCACAACCTACTCACATTCTCTTCCCTCTCCACTCCTTGTCTACAACCCACAAACTTGCACACCCTCGCAGAAATCTTAAATACATCGATCTACACTCACTTTCTGAATGCCTTCTCCCTCTTACAGAAATAAGTTCCCTACACAATGCGGATACCGCTGCCGCTCTATATAACACCACAATAGCTGTAACTTTGGAATCTGTTGCCCCTCTCCCACATACCAAAGCTCGCAAAATCAATGTCAGTTTCGCCATTTCATCCTTCTTCTCTGCTTGATTTCTAAAACTTTAACATGGACAAAACAGAATTCATCATCTTTCCCCCATCTCACGCAACCCCCCCCCAACGAACCTATCCATTACAGTAAACGGCTGCCCACTATCCCCAGTCCCACAAGCTCGCTGCCTTAGGGTAATTCTTGACACTGAACTCTCCTTCAAACCACATATCCAAGCCCTTTCCACTTCCTGCCGCCTTCAACTCAAAAATATTTCACGGATCCGTACATTCCTAAACCAAGAGTTTGCAAAAACCCTAGTCCATGCCCTCATCATCTCCCGCCTTGACTACTGCAACCTCCTGCTCTGTGGCCTCCCCTCGAACACTCTTTCACCCCTCCAATCTATTCTAAACTCTGCTGACCAACTAATCCACCTGTACCCCCCCATTTTCCAGCCTCTCCCCTCTGTCAATCCTTTCACTGGCTCCCCATTGCCCAGAGACTCCAGTACAAAACCCTAACCATGACATACAAAGCTATCCACAATCTGTCTCCTCCATACATCTGTGACCTCGTCTCCCGGAACTTACCTGCACGCAACCTCCAATCCTCAAAAGATCTCCTTCTCTACTCCCCTCTTATTTCCTCTTCCCACAATCGCATACAAAATTTCTCTCGTGCATCACCCCTACTCTGGAACTCTCTACCACAACATATCAGACTCTCGCCTACCATCAAAACCTTTAAAAAGAACATGAAGACCTACCTCTATCGACAAGCCTACAACCTGCAGTAACCACCGATCGACCAAACCACTGCACAACCAGCTCTACCCTCACCTATTGTATCCTCACCCATCCCTTGTAGATTGTGAGCCCTCGTGGGCAGGGTCCTCTCTCCTACTGTACCAGTCATGACTTGTATTGTTTAAGATTATTGTACTTGTTTTTATTATGTATAACCCTCCTCACATGTAAACCGCCATGGAATAAATGGCGCTATAATAATGTTGGAGAGTGAAAACATTTGCACATTTGTCATTTTATTACCCAACACATAGTGCCCAGATTGTGCTCCAAGAGACACACACTGTAAATGAAGTGGATTGTTCTCACTATAAGATTGCTAAATACAGGGATAATAAATGTTTGGCCACACTGCAAGACTCAGAAGTGAGAGGAATTTTGCTGCATTGGTTTGTAGAAACCTTGTTGCTTTTCAACAGCCTTTGAGCCACTAATAGTGTGGGAACCTCTGTTTTTCCATTGACAGATGATTGACCTTAGTGGGGACTTGTTTTTTGTGAGATGAGAATTGGTATTATTTTCGCCTACATAACATTGATAGATTTCTTTTTATTCGATATTTGGGAGGCAGAATGAACAAACAGTTGAACGCTACGCTTTACTGGTTCATCCAATAAGGTTTTCTATTAGACTGTGAGCGGTCATTGTCTTGGTAAATAATTAAAGTTTTTTACATAGTTGCTTTTTTTATGGACAGTTTAATTAGAAATGTTCAAAAATATAAAACTCAAGGATATTTTATTAAAAAAATAATTGTTTTTTATCTTAGCAGATGACTGTACCAGGAGATCAGAGGGACAGCTGACATCTTCAGTTTTTAAATCTGATGATATTGAGATCCTACAAGTTACAACTGAAGTGATTGCTATTCCTCCAGATATACAATCATCCATTCACAGCAAAGATCTGTCATCTGATCCTATGAAACGGGTCCCATCTTCTGATTCATTACCGACTACTAAGGAAAATCAAAGTCCCAAAAGTGGCATTAAAAAACAAGCTGATCCTAAAGCAAAGAAGTTATTTTCATGTTCAGAATGTGGGAAATATTTTACACAGAAATCACATCTTCTTAACCATCAGAGAACTCACACAGTGGAGAAGCCTTTTACCTGTTCAGAATGTGGGAAATGTTTTAACTTTAAATCTGTTCTTGATATCCACAAGAGAACTCACACAGGGGAGAAGCCTTTTTCCTGTTCGGAATGTGGGAAATGTTTTAACTGGAAATCTGTTCTTGATATCCACAAGAGAACTCACACAGGGGAGAAACCTTTTTCTTGTTCAGAATGTGGGAAATGTTTTGCACGTAAATCATGTTTTGTTAACCACCAGAGCACTCACACAGGGGAGAAACCTTTTTCATGTTTAGAATGTGGGAAATGTTTTGGACGTAAATCATATTTTGATAACCACCAGAGAGCTCACACAGGGGAGAAACCTTTTTCATGTTCAGAATGTGGGAAATGTTTTGCACGTAAATCACATTTTGTTCAGCACCAGATAGCTCACACAGGGAAGAAGCCTTTTTCATGTTCTGAATGTGGGAAATGTTTTAACCGGAAATCTGTTCTTAATAGCCACCACAAAACTCACACAGGAGAGAAACCTTTTTCATGTTCAGAATGTGGGGAATGTTTTGCACGTAAATCAAATCTTGTTAACCACCACAGAACTCACACAGGGGAGAGGCCTTTTTCCTGTTCAGAATGTGGGAAATGTTTTAGCTGGAAATCGGTTCTTGTTAGCCACCAGAGAACTCACTCAGGGGAGAAGCCTTTTTCCTGTTCAGAATGTGGGAAATGTTTTAACCAGAAATCGGATTTTGTTATACACCAGAGAACCCACACAGGAGAGAATCCTTTTTCCTGCTTATATTGGCCTGCCATCTAGATGTAGCAGAGCTGAACCTGTGATGGGACTAATGTGTTAAAAGAATCTCTGCGGAAAGGTAAGGATGAGGAACTTTGTTGTTGTGTTTTTGTTTTGTTTTTTACCTCTTTTGCAGATGACAATGGCATCAGGGGAATGAGCGAGGTTGTAAGTATGGTTTAATTAAGAATATTAAAGGAGTATGTCTTTCTTTCAATTAAAGGACTTTTTCTAAGTGTCTGTTTTCTTACAATGTGACTATGGGGTTAGTAATGGGGGTGTCTTATTGTCGCCTCTTCATTACGAACCTTGGGGCTTGATGTCACCAGACAATACAAAGGTGACATCAACCCCCCAACTATTACCCCACTTGCCATCACTACAGGGCAAGTGGGAAGACCGAGGCTAAGTGCCAGAAATGGCGCATGTTAAAGAAGCGTCACTTCTGGGGTGGCTGAGAGCTGTTTTTAGCCTTGGGGGGGAGTATCCATAGCCCTTTCCTAGGCTAATAATATCAGCCCAGAGCTGTCTGCATAGCCTTTGCTGGTTATTAAATATAGGGGACCCCACATCATTTTTTGTGGAGTGTCCCATTTTAATAGCCAGTAAAGGTAAGTATACAGTTGTGAGCTGATATTAACAGCCTGGGATGCTTCATGGGTATGGGTATTATCAGCCGCCGTCTTTCCCGGTTCCGAAAATTGTGTCGGAGCTCACATCATTTTTTTTTTCCCCAAAATATTCTTTTATTTAATTCATGTACAGTAATTTGCACACACACTGTACTGATTGTATTTGAAACTGACATCTATATATCTGCCTATTCTATTTGTGTTTACTGTATGTAATCCATCTCTTCTATCCTGTCGGCTCCGGCAGTGATTTCACAGAACCCAGCAGATGCATTACCAGCTTCATTTCTATCTATCCATGCAATATAAAGCGATGTGTAAATTACAGAGAATTGCTGTATGTAAAAGCTCATGTTAAAATCGAAATGCAATCAAACTGCATTTGGATGTCCAACGGATGCTAGGTGTGAGTTATCAGAATGCACTCGCATTACACTCCTGCGACTCTCGGCAGGGAGACTCGGACTGATTTTTCACATATTAAGTGTGACTCCAGCCTAACAAGGAACTCCTCATTGTCTGAAATCACATTGATCACATAAATATAGATTATATTGATAATATAAATATATACAGTGAGTATGGTAAGTATTCAGACCCCTTTAATTTTTTCAATTTGTTTCATTGCAGCCATTTGGTAAATTTAAAAAAGTTTTTTTTTTCACATTACTGTACACTCTGCTCCCAATCTTGACTGGAAAAAACAGAAATGTAGAAATTTTTGCAAATGTCTTCAAAAAGATAAACTGAAATATTACATGGTCATAAGTATTCAGACTCTTTGCTCAGACACTCATATTTAAGTCACATGCTGTCCATTTCCTTGTGATCCTCCTTGAGATGATTCTACTCCTTCACTGGAGTCCAACTGTGTTTAATTAAACTGATAGGACTTGATTTGTAAAGGCACACACCTGTCTATATAAGACCTCACAGCTCACAGTGCATATCAGATCAAATGAGAATCATGAGGTCAAAGGAACTGGCCAAGGAACTCAGGCAGAATTGTGGCAAGGCACAGATCTGGCCAAGGTTACAAAAGAATTTCTGCAGTACTGAAGGTTTCTAAGAGCACAGGGGCCTCCATAATTCTTAAATGGAAGAAGTTTTGGACCACCAGAAGTCTTCTTAGACCTGTCTGTCCAGCCAAAATGAGCAATCATGGGAGAAGGGCCTTGGTGAGCGAGGTAAAGAAGTATCCCAAGATCACTGTGGCTGAGCTCCAGAAATTCAGTAGGGAGACGGGAGAAAGTTCCACAAAGTCAACTATCACTGCAGCCCTCCACCAGTCGGGCCTTTAATGCAGAGTGGCCTGATGGAATCCTCTCCTCAGTGCAAGACATATGAAAGCCTACATAGCGTTTGCTAAAAAAACTCATGAAGGACTCCCCGACTATGAGAAATAAGATTTTCTGGTCTGATGAGACAAAGATAGACCTTTTTGGTGATAATTCTAAGCGGTATGTGTGCCCAATACAATCCCAACAGTGAAACATGGTTGTGGCAGTATCATGCTATGGGGGTGTTTTTCAGCTGCAGAGACAGGACGACTGGTTGCAATTGAAGGAAACGTGAATGCAGCCAAGTATAGAGATACAGTCATGGCCAAAAGTATTCACACCCCTGCAATTCTGTCAGATAATACTCAGTTTCTTCCTGAAAATGATTGCAAACACAAATTCTTTGGTATTATTATCTTCATTTAATTTGTCTTAAATGAAAAATCACAAAAATAATTGTCCTAAAGCAACATTGAGTATAATTCTACACCAAACATAAAAAGGGGGTGGACAAAAGCATTGGCACTGTTCGAAAAATCATGTGATGCTTCTCTAATTTGTGTAATTAACAGCACTTGTAACTTACCTGTGGCACCTAACAGGTGTTGGCAATAACTAAATTACACTTGCAGCCAGTTGACATGGATTAAAGTTGACTCAACCTCTGTCCTGTGTCCTTGTGTGTACCACATTGAGCATGGAGAAAAGAAAGAAGACCAAAGAACTGTCTGAGGACTTGAGAAACCAAATTGTGAGGAAGCATGAGCAATCTCAAGGCTACAAGTCCATCTCCAAAGACCTGAATGTTCCTGTGTCTACCGTGCACAGTGTCATCAAGAAGGCTCATGGCACTGTGGCTAACCTCCCTAGATGTGAACGGAACAGAAAAATTGACAAGAGATTTCAATGCAAGATTGTGCGGATGTTGGATAAAGAACCTTGACTAACATCCAAACAAGTTCAAGCTGCCCTGCAGTCCGAGGGTACAACAGTGTCAACCCGTACTATCAGTCGGTGTCTGAATGAAAAGGGACTGTATGGTAGGAGACCCAGGAAGACCCCACTTCTTACCCCGAGACATAAAAAAGCCAGGCTAGAGTTTGCCAAAACTTAACTGTAAAAGCCTAAAGCATTTTGGAAGAATGTTCTCTGGTCAGATGAGACAAAACTAGAGCTTTTGGGCAAAGGCATCAACATAGAGTTTACAGGAGAAAAAAAGGCATTCAAAGAAAAGAACACGGTCCCTACAGTCAAACATGGCGGAGGTTCCCTGATGTTTTGGGGTAGCTTTGCTGCCTCTGGCACTGGACTGCTTGACCGTGTGCATGGCATTATGAAGTCTGAAGACTACCATCAAATTTTGCCGCTTAATGTAGGGCCCAGTGTGAGAAAGCTGGGTCTCCCTCAGAGGTCATGGGTCTTCCAGCAGGACAATGACCCAAAACACACTTAAAAAAAAACACTAGAAAATGGTTTAAGAGAAAGCACTGAAGACTTCTAAGGTGGCCAGCAATGTCCAGACCTGAATCCCATAGAACACCTGTGGAGAGATCTAAAAATGGCAGTTTGGAGAAGGCACCCTTCAAATATAAGGGACCTGGAGCAGTTTGCCAAAGAAGAATGGTCTAAAATTCCAGCAGAGCATTGTAAGAAACTCATTGATGGTTACTGGAAGCGGTTGGTCGCAGTTATTTTGGCTAAAGGTTGTGCAACCAAGTATTAGGCTGAGGGTGCCAATACTGGGAAACAGAAACCTGTGAGACCCATAAAGGAAACAGGTTTCTGCTAATAACCAAGAAAAATTATCTTTCACAATTGGTGCAGAATCCAACCAGAGGAGCAGCACTTTTAGACCTAATACTATCTAATAGACCTGGCAGAATAACAAATCTGCAGGTGGTCGGGCATCTAGGAAATAGCGACCACAATATTGTACAGTTTCACCTGTCTTTCACTAGGGGGACTTGTCAGGGAGTCACAAAAACACTGAACTTTAGGAAGGCAAAGTTTGACCAGCTTAGAGATGCCCTTAATCTGGTAGACTGGGACAATATCCTCAGAAATAAGAATACAGATAATAAATGGAAAATGTTTAAGAACATCCTAAATAGGCACTGTAAGCGGTTTATACCTTGTGGAAATAAAAGGACTAGAAATAGGAAAAACCCAATGTGGCTAAACAAAGAAGTAAGACAGGCAATTAACAGTAAAAAGAAAGCATTTGCACTACTAAAGCAGGATGGCACCATTGAAGCTCTAAAAAACTATAGGGAGAAAAATACTTTATCTAAAAAAACTAATTAAAGCTGCCAAAAAGGAAACAGAGAAGCACATTGCTAAGGAGAGTAAAACTAATCCCAAACTGTTCTTCAACTATATCAATAGTAAAAGAATAAAAACTGAAAATGTAGGCCCCTTAAAAAATAGTGAGGAAAGAATGGTTGTAGATGACGAGGAAAAGGCTAACATATTAAACACCTTCTTCTCCACGGTATTCACGGTGGAAAATGAAATGCTAGGTGAAATCCCAAGAAACAATGAAAACCCTATATTAAGGGTCACCAATCTAACCCAAGAAGAGGTGTGAAACCGGCTAAATAAGATTAAAATAGATAAATCTCCGGGTCCGGATGGCATACACCCACGAGTACTAAGGGTACCGTCACACATTGAAATTTCCATCGCTACGACGTTACGATTCGTGACGTTCTAGCGATATCGTTACGATATCGCTGTGTCTGACACGCTACTGCGATCAGACACCCTGCTGAGAATCGTACGTCGTAGCAGATCGTTTGGAACTTTCTTTCGTCGCTTGATCACCCGCTGACATCGCTGGATCGTTGTGTGTGACAGCGATCCAGCGATGTCTTCGCTTGTAACCAGGGTAAACATCGGGTAACTAAGCGCAGGGCCGCGCTTAGTAACCCGATGTTTACCCTGGTTACAAGCGTAAACGTAAAAAAACAAACAGTACATACTCACCCGTCGGTGTCCTTCAGGTCCCTTGCCGTCTGCTTCCTGCTCTGAGTGCCGGCCGGAAAGTGAGAGCAGAGCGCAGCGGTGCTGCGCTCTGCTCTCACTGTACGGCTGCACTCAGAGCAGGAAGCAGACAGCAAGGGACCTGAAGGACACCGACGGGTGAGTATGTACTGTTTGTTTTTTTACGTTTACGCTTGTAACCAGGGTAAACATCGGGTTACTAAGCGCGGCCCTGCGCTTAGTTACCCGATGTTTACCCTGGTTACCCGGGGACTTCGGCATCGCTCCAGCGCCGTGATTGCAACGTGTGACCGCAGTCTACGACGCTGGAGCGATGATTATACGACGCTGCGACGTCACGAATCGTGCCGTCGCAGCGATGAAAATTTCAATGTGTGACGGTACCCTAAGAGAACTAAGTAATGTAATAGATAAACCATTATTTCTTATTTTTAGGGACTCTAGCGATGGGGTCTGTTCCGCAGGACTGGCGCATAGCAAATGTGGTGCCAATATTCAAAAAGGGCTCTAAAAGTGAACCTGGAAATTATAGGCCAGTAAGTCTAACCTCTACTGTTGGTAAAATATTTGAAGGGTTTCTGAAGGATGTTATTCTGGAGTATCTCAATGAGAATAATTGTTTAACTCCATATCAGCATGGATTTATGAGAAATCGCTCCTTTCAAACCAATCTAATCAGTTTTTATGAAGAGGTAAGCTATAGGCTGGACCACAGTGAGTCATTGGACGTGGTATATCTCGATTTTTCCAAAGCGTTTGATACCGTGCCGCACAAGAGGTTGGTACACAAAATGAGAATGCTTGGTCTGGGGGAAAATGTGTGTAAATGGGTTAGTAACTGGCTTAGTGATAGAAAGCAGAGGGTGGTTATAAATGGTATAGTCTCTAACTGGGTCGCTGTGACCAGTGGGGTACCGCAGGGGTCAGTATTGGGACCTGTTCTGTTCAACATATTCATTAATGATCTGGTAGAAGGTTTACACAGTAAAATATTGATATTTGCAGATGATACAAAACTATGTAAAGCAGTTAATACAAGAGAAGATAGTATTCTGCTACAGATGGATCTGGATAAGTTGGAAACTTGGGCTGAAAGGTGGCAGATGAGGTTTAACAATGATAAATGTAAGGTTATACACATGGGAAGAAGGAATCAATATCACCATTACACACTGAACGGGAAACCACTGGGTAAATCTGACAGGGAGAAGGACTTGTGTTATGATTTTCCCAATGGCAGGGAAATCAAAATAACAACGGACTAGCTCTCGGGTGATGGGAACTAAAGTGACCGTGACCTGAACCTGACACGACACTGGAAGTAGCCGGGGAGTGTTTCCTACGATGCCCTAGACACCACGCGCCAGCCGGAGATCTAACTACCCCTATCAGAGGAATATACAGGCCTGCCTTACCTCCAGAGATGAACCCCAAAAGGAGATAGCAGCCCCCCACAGATATTGACGGTGAGTCAAGAGGAAAAGACATACGTAGGATGAACAGCAGATTTAGCACAGTGAGGTCCGCTTACTAGATAGCAGAAGTACAGGAAAGAGTCACTTCACGGTCAACTTCAAAACACTACTCAAAAACACCATCCTGAAATTACTTTAAAACTCCAGTGACAACTCATGCCACTGGAGTGGCAATTCCAGTCCACGAGAGCTTCCAGCTACAGAGAGTCACATTGCAAATAGCTGGACAAAAATAGAATAAACTAGAAACAAAATTCAACTTAGCTGTACAGGATCTTGAGGCAGGAGAATGCAACAGAATGCTACTGATACATTGTTGGCCGGCATCAGACCAGCAGCCAAGCAGCCTTAAATAGGAAACTCCCCTAATGGGTGTCAACAGGTGATCAAGGATAGAAGAAGGCAAATAAGTGGCACTACCATAAAAACACCACCGGGGGAGCCCACAAACAGAATTCACAACAGTACCCCCCCCTTAAGGAGGGGGCACCGAACCCTCACCAGAACCACCAGGGCGATCTGGATGAGCACTATGAAATGCACGAACCAAATCAGGAGCATGAACATCAGATGCTGTCACCCAAGAATTATCCTCCTGACCATAGCCTTTCCACTTAACCAGATACTGAAGTTTCCGTCTGGAAACACGGGAGTCCAAGATCTTTTCCACCACATACTCCAACTCACCCTCAACCAGCACAGGAGCAGGAGGATCAGCAGACGGAACAACCGGCACCTCATACCTCCGCAACAATGACCGATGAAAAACATTATGAATAGTAAAAGATGCTGGGAGGTCCAAACGAAAGGACACAGGATTGAGAACCTCCAGAATCCTATAAGGGCCGATAAACCGAGGCTTAAACTTAGGAGACGAGACCTTCATAGGAACAAATCGAGAAGACAACCAAACCAGGTCCCCAACACAAAGACGAGGACCGACACGCCGATGACGATTAGTGAACTGTTGAGTCTTCTCCTGGGACAACTTCAGATTGTCCACAACCTGTCCCCAAATCTGATGCATTCTATCAACCACAGCATCTACTCCAGGACAATCCGAAGACTCCAATTGACCGGACGAAAAGCGAGGGTGAAACCCTGAATTACAAAAAAATGGAGAAACCAAAGTGGCAGAACTGGCCCGATTGTTAAGGGCAAACTCTGCCAATGGCAAAAAATCAAGCCAATCGTCCTGATCAGCGGACACAAAACACCTCAAGTAAGTCTCCAAGGTCTGATTAGTACGCTCAGTCTGGCCATTAGTCTGAGGATGGAATGCAGACGAAAAAGACAAGTCGATGCCCATCCTGGCACAGAACGCCCGCCAAAATCTAGACACAAACTGAGTACCCCTGTCAGACACTATATTCTCAGGAATACCATGCAAACGCACAACATTCTGAAAAAATAGAGGAACCAGCTCAGAGGAGGAGGGCAATTTGGGCAAAGGTACCAAGTGAACCATCTTGGAAAAACGGTCACACACCACCCAGATGACGGACATCCTACGAGAAACAGGAAGGTCAGAAATAAAGTCCATAGAGATGTGCGTCCAAGGCCTCTTAGGAATAGGCAAGGGCAACAACAACCCGCTGGCCCGGGAACAGCAGGGCTTAGCCCGAGCACAAACATCACAAGACTGCACAAAAATACGTACATCTCGAGACAAGGAAGGCCACCAGAAGGACCTAGACACCAGATCCCTGGTGCCAAAAATTCCAGGATGACCTGCCAACGCGGAAGAGTGAACCTCCGAAATAACTCTACTGGTCCAGTCATCAGGGACAAACAATCTACCAGGCGGACAGCGATCAGGCCTATCCACCTGAAACTCCTGCAAAGAGCGCCGCAGGTCTGGGGAGACAGCTGACAATATCACCCCATCCTTCAGGATGCCAGTAGGTTCGGAATCACCAGGCGAGTCAGGCTCAAAACTCCTAGAGAGGGCATCCGCCCTCACATTCTTAGACCCAGGCAGATATGAAACCACAAAGTTAAATCGAGAGAAAAACAATGACCAGCGCGCCTGTCTAGGATTCAGACGCCTGGCTGACTCAAGATAAATTAGATTTTTGTGGTCAGTCAAGACCACCACCTGGTGTCTAGCACCCTCAAGCCAATGACGCCACTCCTCAAATGCCCACTTCATGGCCAAGAGCTCCCGATTTCCAACATCATAATTTCGCTCAGCGGGCGAAAACTTTCGAGAGAAAAACGCACATGGTCTCATCACTGAGCAGTCAGGACCTTTCTGCGACAAAACTGCACCTGCTCCGATCTCGGAAGCATCTACTTCAACCTGGAACGGGAGCGAAACATCAGGCTGGCGCAACACAGGAGCAGAAGAAAAGCGGCGCTTAAGCTCCCGAAAGGCCTCCACGGCCGCAGAGGACCAATTAGCAACATCAGCACCCTTCTTGGTCAAATCAGTCAAAGGTTTAGCAATGGCAGAAAAACCCGCTATGAATCGGCGATAGAAATTAGCAAATCCCAAGAATTTCTGAAGACTCTTTAGAGAAGTAGGTTGTACCCAATCACAAATAGCCTGAACCTTAACAGGGTCCATCTCCATAGATGAAGGGGAAAAAATATATCCCAAAAAGGAAATTCTCTGAACCCCAAAAATACACTTTGAGCCCTTCACAAATAGAGAATTAGCTCGTAAAACCTGAAAAACTCTCCTGACCTGTTGAACATGAGATTCCCAGTCCTCCGAAAAAATCAAAATATCATCCAAATACACAATCATAAATTTATCCAGATATTCACGGAAAATATCGTGCATAAAGGACTGAAAAACGGAAGGGGCATTCGCGAGACCGAAAGGCATTACCAAATACTCAAAATGGCCTTCAGGCGTATTAAATGCGGTCTTCCACTCATCCCCCTGCTTAATCCGCACTAAATTATACGCACCACGTAGATCGATCTTAGTGAACCACTTCGCCCCCTTTATGCGAGCAAAAAGATCAGTCAGTAAAGGTAACGGATACTGGTATTTAACTGTAATCTTATTCAGAAGTCGATAGTCGATACAAGGTCTCAATGAACCATCCTTTTTACCCACAAAGAAAAACCCTGCCCCAGTGGAGACAAAGAGGGGCGAATATGACCCTTTTCCAAAGATTCTCTGATATACTCCCGCATAGCAGTATGTTCAGGTACAGACAAATTAAACAAGCGACCCTTAGGAAATTTACTACCGGGAATCAACTCAATAGCGCAGTCACACTCTCTGTGAGGAGGGAGAGAATCAGTTTTAGGCTCCTGAAAGACATCATAAAAATCTGACAGAAATGCTGGGATCTCAGAGGGAGTAGATGAAGAAATGGGAACCAAAGGTGCATCCCCATGAATCCCCTGACATCCCCAGCTCAGCACAGACATTGATCTCCAGTCCAAGACTGGATTATGAATTTGTAACCATGGTAATCCAAGTACTAATACGTCATGTAGATTATATAACACAAGGAAACGAATAATCTCCTGATGGTCTGGGGACAGATGCATAGTCACTTGTGTCCAATATTGTGGTTTATTGCTAGCCAAAGGTGTAGAATCAATACCCTTTAAGGGAATAGAAACCTCCAGAGGCTCTAAATCAAACCCACAACGCTTGGCAAAGGACCAATCCATGAGACTCAGAGCGGCGCCAGAATCCACATAAGCATCCACAGTAACAGATGATAAAGTACAAATCAATGTCACGGACAAAAGAAATTTAGACTGCAAGGTACCCATAGAAAAAGATTTATCAACCTTTTTATCAACCTTCTTTATGCGTTTAGAGCATGCTGATATAACATGAGCTGGATCTCCACAATAGAAGCACAACCCATTTTTGCGCCTGTAATTCTGTCGTTCGCCTCTAGACAATACACTATCGCATTGCATATGCTCTGGTGCCTTTTCAGAGGTAACCGCCAAATGATGCACAGGTTTTTGCTCAGAAGATACCGCCATATGGTGCACAGGTTTTTGCTCAGAAGATACCGCCATATGGTGCACAGGTTTTTGCTCAAAAGATACCGCCATATGGTGCACAGATTTTTGCTCAGAAGATACCGCCATATGGTGCACAGATTTGCGCTCCCGTAAACGCCGATCAATCTGGATAGCCAATTTCATGGCATCATTCAGACCTGTAGGCACAGGGAACCCCACCATGACATCCTTCACGGCATCAGAGAGACCTTCTCTGAAATTAGCTGCTAGAGCGCACTCATTCCATTTAGTAAGCACCGACCATTTACGAAATTTTTGGCAGTATATCTCAGCTTCATCTTGCCCTTGAGAAAGAGCTATCAAGGCTTTCTCAGCCAAAATCTCTAAATTAGGTTCTTCATAAAGCAACCCCAAAGCCAGAAAAAACGCATCTACATTTAATAACGCAGGATCCCCTGGCGACAATGCAAATGCCCAACTTTGTGGGTCACCCCGCAATAGAGAAATAACAATTTTAACCTGTTGCGCAGGATCACCAGCAGAGTGAGATCTCAGAGACAAAAACAATTTACAATTCTCTCT
Organism: Ranitomeya variabilis; assembly: GCF_051348905.1. Lineage (NCBI taxonomy): Eukaryota > Metazoa > Chordata > Amphibia > Anura > Dendrobatidae > Ranitomeya > Ranitomeya variabilis. Next base: position 696,098,556 of record NC_135235.1, on the reverse strand, counting down.
GAAATTCAAAAAACGGGATCTGTCTCCGGTAAAAAATTCAGGCATAGGGATCTTAGGTTCAGACATTGGGACACGAATAACAAAATCTTGTAAGTTCTGGACCTTTGAAGCCAGGTTATTCAGACCTGCAACCAAACTCTGTGGATCCATGATTCAAACAGGTGTAACCAAAGCCATTCAGAGATTAAGAGGAGAGGAAAAAAAAAAAGGCTGAAGACTGCAGTTTAAGCAAGGAGTACAAATAAGCACTAAGGTGCACTTTCCAAACACAGAAGGAAAAAAAACCTTTTCATATCCTTTCCTGCTTTAGTGCATAGTTTAAACACATGCTGGCCGGCCAAACTGTTATGATTTTCCCAATGGCAGGGAAATCAAAATAACAACGGACTAGCTCTCGGGTGATGGGAACTAAAGTGACCGTGACCTGAACCTGACACGACACTGGAAGTAGCCGGGGAGTGTTTCCTACGATGCCCTAGACACCACGCGCCAGCCGGAGATCTAACTACCCCTATCAGAGGAATATACAGGCCTGCCTTACCTCCAGAGATGAACCCCAAAAGGAGATAGCAGCCCCCCACAGATATTGACGGTGAGTCAAGAGGAAAAGACATACGTAGGATGAACAGCAGATTTAGCACAGTGAGGTCCGCTTACTAGATAGCAGAAGTACAGGAAAGAGTCACTTCACGGTCAACTTCAAAACACTACTCAAAAACACCATCCTGAAATTACTTTAAAACTCCAGTGACAACTCATGCCACTGGAGTGGCAATTCCAGTCCACGAGAGCTTCCAGCTACAGAGAGTCACATTGCAAATAGCTGGACAAAAATAGAATAAACTAGAAACAAAATTCAACTTAGCTGTACAGGATCTTGAGGCAGGAGAATGCAACAGAATGCTACTGATACATTGTTGGCCGGCATCAGACCAGCAGCCAAGCAGCCTTAAATAGGAAACTCCCCTAATGGGTGTCAACAGGTGATCAAGGATAGAAGAAGGCAAATAAGTGGCACTACCATAAAAACACCACCGGGGGAGCCCACAAACAGAATTCACAACAGACTTGGGGATCCTAGTTAATAATAAACTTACCTGGAGCAGCCAGTGCCAGGCAGCAGCTGCCAAGGCAAACAGGATCATGGGGTGCATTAAAAGAGGTCTGGATACACATGATGAGAGCATTATACTGCCTCTGTACAAATCCCTAGTTAGACCGCACATTGAGTACTGTGTCCAGTTTTGGGCACCGGTGCTCAGGAAGGATATAATGGAACTAGAGAGAGGGCAACAAAATTAATAAAGGGGATGGGAGAACTACAATACCCAGATAGATTAGCGAAATTAGGATTATTTAGTCTAGAAAAAAGACGACTGAGGGGCGATCTAATAACCATGTATAAGTATATAAGGGGACAATACAAATATCTCGCTGAGGATCTGTTTATACCAAGGAAGATGACGGGCACAAGGGGGCATGCTCTGCGTCTGGAGGAGAGGTTTTTCCACCAACATAGAAGATTCTTTACTGTTAGGGCAGTGAGAATCTGGAATTGCTTGCCTGAGGAGGTGGTGATGGCGAACTCAGTCGAGGGGTTCAAGAGAGGCCTGGATGTCTTCCTGGAGCAGAACAAAATTGTATCATACAATTATTAGGTTCTGTAGAAGGACGTAGATCTGGGGATTTATTATGATGGAATATAGGCTGAACTGGATGGACAATGTCTTTTTTCGGCCTTACTAACTATGTTACTATGTTACTTTTGTCTGGCCCATTTTTGGAGTTTTGTGTGAAATGATCAATGTTTTGCTTCATTGTCTTTTGTGTTTTTTCATTTAAGACAAATTAAATAAAGATAATAATACCAAAAAATTTGTGTTTGCAATCATTTTCAGGAAGAAACTGAGTATTATCTGACAACTGCAGGGGTGTCAATACTTTTGGCCATGACTGTATATGTCTGAAGGTTCACCTTTCAGCAAGCCAATGACCCTAAGCACATAGCTAAAATAAGAAAGGAGTGGCTTCAGAACAACTCTGTGACCATTCTTGAGTGGCCCAGCCAAAGCCCTGATCTAAACCCAATTGAGCATCTCTGGAGAGACCTGAAAATGGCTGTCCACCAACGTTCACCATCCAACCTGACGGAACTTGAGAGGATCTGCAAGGAAGAATGGCAGAGGATCCCCAAATCCACGTGTGACAAACTTGTTCATCATTCCCAAGAAGACTCATGGCTGTACTAGATCAAAAGAGTGCTTCTACTCAACACTGAGCAAAGAGTCTGAATAGTTATGACCGTGTGATATTTCAGTTTTTCTTTTTTAATACATTTGCAAACATTTCTACTTTTCTGTTTTTTTTCAGTCAAGATATGGTGCAGATTGTACATTAATGAGAAAAAAATGAACTTTTTTCAATTTACCAAATGGCTGCAAGGAAACAAAAAGTGAACAATTTAAAGGGGTCTGAATACTTTCCGTACCCACTGTATGGGAGGAACATTTTATATTAATCATCATTAACCCTTTCTTTTCTCACATAGCATGGTATGGATGCTATGTGGGTGATCTCATAGTGTGGACAGGTGACACATCAATTATTCCACAGTTTCTTCAGTACATCAACACCAATTATTACAATTTATGGTTCACAGCTGACAAACCAAATATCTCCATTCCCTTTTTAGACCTTATGCTTCCTGGTATACCATCAAGCAATAAGGTTGGAACAACACTTTTTTGCAAAGACATTGCAAACAATACAATCCTTTCTAGTAGTTGCCACCCTAGACATACTATTGAGGCTATCTCTTTTGGCAAATTCACACCGGCCAGACGAATATACTGTATACTCAATATATAGATATATATTTCTCAACTGCATCAGTTAAATCCTGGAGGGAACCAGTCGTACAAAGATGGTTTTTCTTTTTGAAAACACTTTTATAGACGTGCATCTATTCTACCACACACTATGGTTGTACAATCAGTAAGCAGCTTTTATATCTGGGATTATGATTTGTCTGATGTCATGAATATGGCACAATAAAGTATGATGTAATGAAATCCATATACATGGCTTCTTCATAAACAAATCCCTATACATGGTATCTATATGGTTCCTATACAATTCATGTATAACTCCAATATTCCTTTGGTTCCATTTGTTTGCACACTGTGATCTTTTTGCTGTCGAACAAAATTATTTATTTAAATGGTGTTTTATTATAAGTTTATTAAAATTGGTGCACACATTTCATCTGACCGTCTCCCATCAGACTACATGACTGCTGCTCTTGAGATTAACCCCATATTCACGCAACATAAATCACAGCCGGCCGAACGGAATCTCATACATCCTATTTTGTACTTGTTCCCTGGAAGGATTTTTCTTGATGTCATCATTTAGTTCAATGGACGTGTCTACATTTATGTGATTAATGTATATCCAGACTGAGAGGAGTTCCTTGTTACTTTGTCAGTATGTAAATAATGCTGGACTATAGATTGTTTTACTGTGAACTAGCATAATTTGTATAACACTTCACATCAATGTATTTCTTGAGTTTTTAAAAAAAACTTTTTCACAATATGATATAATTGTAACGGGGTCTACCGTGCTGGGGTACCTCTTTCAGTACCACCCCGTGATTCAGGAGGTCCACTTTGCTTTGGCTGGAGTCTGAATGAAGGACGCTGGCTGGAATTGCTTAGTTACATGGGCGCATATAAAAGATCACTGCTTCTCCAAGTATTTCCAGTGTGACAACACTTTACTCACAGGACACAGAATATATCCCACAGATACAGAGGGCGGGCCAATTGAAAAGCGGCAGGCCAGATATACATTACAATAGCTGCAGGTGGCCGGAGCCTGCCGATATTTACTGTGGGAATTACAAAGGTGGGGGAAGTCAGAAGGGGGATATCTTGTCCCCTCTGCCCAGGGGTGCAGCCTGTGGGCTGATGCATTAGGGACATGCCTCTCGCATGGAACCTATTATACATACATATAACTGCCCAACGTGCTGGGGGGTTCCATAACACGGCTCCCCTTTTCAGCGACGCGATCGGCATACACAGTCTGATCCTTAACGGATCGGTTTGGGGATGACCGAAGTTTATGGGGTTGGTACAAGTTCCGTTTGGCGACTTAGTCCATCAGCGTTACCGTTTTGTTTGCCGGATCTGTAGTGGATGGTGAAGTCCAGAGGTTGTAGGGCTAAACTCCACTGCAGTAATCTGGCGTTGTCTCCAGAGACCCGATTAAGCCATACTAGGGGATTATGGTCCGTTAGGAGGGAAAACTCGTCCATACAAATATGGTTGCAACTTGTTGAGTGCCCATACTACCGCCAGGCACTCCTTAATGGCCGCATAGCTTACTTCACGGGGCAGTAGTTTCTGACTCAGGTAAGCTACTGGGTGTTCTTGGCCATCTGGCCCGACTTGGCTCAGTACTGCCCCCAATCCAAACAGAGAAGCATCTGTGTGAACAAGGAAACGTTTAGTTGGATCGAGTGCGGCCAATACAGGGGTATTGGTGAGGGCATCCTTTAGCTGGCGGAAGACTTCCTCACACTCGGGTCCAGGTTACCTGGCGGGGTTGGTTCTTACGGGTCAGATCAGTGAGGAGCTTGGCTACACTGCTGCAATTGGGAACAAATTTCCTGCAATACCCCGCTGTCCCTAGAAATGCCATGACCTGGGTTTTAGTGCGTGGGGTGGGCCATTTGGCTATGTCCTCAATCTTGGCTGGTTCTGGTTGCTGTTTCCCACTTCCCACCCAATGCCCTAAATACTGAACCTCTGCTTTGCCCACGTGACCCTTGTTTGGGTTTAGGGTGATTCCGGCATTGTGGATCCTGTCCAATACTGTCTCTAGGTGACTGTCTCTAGATGCTCTTCCCTTGTCGCGCTGTAGATGGCGATGTCATCCAGGTAGGCACAAGCATAGTCCTGGAGACCATCTAGAAGCCAGTCAGCCAGCCTCTGGAAGGTCACCGGGGCATTCTTCATCCCGAATGGCATAACTCGAAACTGGAATAAGCCGAACGGGGTGACAAATGCCGACTTGGGAATAGCATCAGGACTAACGGGAATCTGCCAGTAGCCTTTACATAGATCGATGGTGGTCAAATACTTTACCCCCACCAGCTGGTCTAACAACTCATCCACACGCGGCAGGGGCGGCGTTTTCTCATTGAGCTTACGATAGTCTACACAAAACCGTGTAGTCCCATCCTTCTTGGGCACTAACACTACGGGGGATGCCCAGGGACTATCTGACTCTTCAATGACCCCTAAACACAACATCTCTAGTCGCATCCCTTCTCGAACAGACTCAGGGACGCGGAAGGGGGGTCGTCACAGGGGGTCTGATCCTGGGTCTCAACCTTGTGTTGTGCCAGGCAAGTGTACCCTGGTCTCCCCAAAAACATCCTCTGTCGCCTCAACAACGCCTCCGCCTGCTGTCTCTCCTGGGGACCTAGGTCTTCACCCAAGTGTACCTGGTCCCATGTTTTAGACTGAGTCCTCTCCCCTAAGACATCAGGCATTGAAGTCCGGCTAAATCCTCTGCTTCAGGTGCACAGATGGCCACTACCTCTTCAGGGCGCTCCCGGAAGGGCTTCAGTATATTCACGTGGAACATGCGGATAACCCTGGGGTTGTCACAATCGGCGACATTATAGGTGGTGTCGGCTATTTTCCCCACTACCTGGTAGGGCCCCTGCCATGCAGCTTGGAACTTGTTCTGCCTAGTGGGCTCTAACACCAGGACCTTCTGTCCTATTTCCAAGGTGCGTTCTCTGGCCCTCTGATCGTACCATACGCGCTGGCGCCGCTGGGCCACCTGCATGTTCCCACACAGCCTGGGTCAGCTCCTATAGGTGGTCCCAGAATTCCAACACATAGGGTACAATAGGTACCCCTTCTATGATGCCCTCCCCTTCCCAGTGTTCTAGCACTAAGTCTAGGGGTCCTCCCATATACCAGTTCGGGGAGAACCCCGTGGATTCTTGGGGCACCTCCCAATAGGCAAACAGGTGTGGCAAAAATTTCTCTCAGTCCCTGTAGGTCCTGGTAAAAGTCCCACTGAGTTGTTTTAACGTCCCGTTAGTGTTCACACAACCCATTGGTTTGCGGGTGGTTTGGGGCGCTTCTAATGGACTTTATGCCGCACAGCTTCCACGGTTGGTCACCTCTGCTGTAAACTGGGTACCCTGGTCCGAGATAATCTCCCGGGGAAATCCAACCCATGAGAAAACCTGGAGCAGGGCAGCCGCCACCGTCTCTGCCAGCATGTTAGGTAACGCAACCGCCTCTGGATACCGTGTGGCATAATCTACCACTGTCAATATATACCTTTTCCCTGACGGACTGGGTTTGGCTAACGGCCCTATCAGATCGACCACTACTCGGCTAAATGGTTCCTCCACAATGGGGAGGGGGCGTAATTTGACCTTGCATTGATCTCCCCTTTTGCCAATGCGCTGGCAACTGTCACAGGTCTGGCAGTACTGACGAACATCATAGGTTACCCCCGGCCAAAAAAAGTTTTGTGTCAGACGATGCCTGGTGCGACTGATGCCAAAGTGCCCGGCCAAGGGTATGTCATGAGAGATTCGCAGTAACTCCTGCCTATACTTCTTGGGAACTACCAGCTGTCGTTTTGTAGTGGGGCTCGTCCCTGTGTGGTGCTGCTCTGTGATCTGGTAGAGGAGTCCCTGCTTCCATACAAACTGTTCCCCTGCCAGTACCCCTCTCCCCTCCTGTGCCTTACCATGATATCCCTCCAATGAAGGATCCTCAAGTAACTCCCTCTTAAATTCATCCGGGGTGGCCGAAGAAATGTGTCTGGCTATGGGAATATGTAAAGGGCTGGGATGTCTTACCTGGGCCTCCTCTGAGTGTGATTCCGCCTCCGCAGCTCGAGCTTGTCTTTGGGTGGTCACAGGATATGTCTCAGCCAGAGGGGCAATCAAGAAGGCAGAGAACATGGGCCCCAAGTCATTTCCCAGCAAGACGTCTGCAGGCAAATCCTCCATCAAGCCGACCTCAACAAGGCCATCCCCGACTCCCCAGTTCAGGTGAATCCTGGCAGTGGGCAGTCGATGTATGGCTCCCCCTGCTACACGAACTGCCCCTGTCTGGTCCGTCTTCTCTTGGTCCGGACGAGATGAGGCTTCACAAGGGTCAAAGTTGCCCCGGAATCTCTTAGTCCCTGCATACGTTTCCCATTAACCCACACGACCTGTCGATGCTGTTGTCGATTATCTGCCCGGGCTGCCTGCACGGGGTCTACTTCATGCAGCACTTCCTCCATCTCTTCCACCCCCTGGTTAGTCATAGCCCCCAATGCCATGTCAGCTTCGCCTTGGTAGCAGTGTACAGCGGCCAGGCTGAAGGTAGCTGTTCCCGCCTTTGGCCACTGGGTATGCTGAGTCCGGTTGGGACATTGACTTTGCAGGTGGCCCAGCTGATGGCAGGTGTGGCATCGCACCCCAGGGGGACTGTGGTAGACCGGGTTTTTAGCTGGTCCCCCTACAATCTTCTGTGGTTTGGGGGCCTCCAGGTCCATGGGCGGACCCCTAGTGACCATCTTTGATCCGGACAACTGAGGCCTCCTGGCATCATGATGTTCGGCCAGATGAGCGGCCTCAAGAGTCGTTGGCCGCCTGTCCCGAAGCCATTCCTGTGTCTCGGGGGTTAGTCCATTAAAGAATCGTTCTAACAAGAAGAGCTGGAGGACGTCCTCTTTAGTGGTTGCTTGGCTCCATTGTACCCACTGTAGCAGTGATCGCCGTAATTTACAGGCCCATTCAGCGTGGGTATCGGTTACGCGTTTTATAAGTCCGTGGAACTTTTGGCGGTATGCCTCTGGTGTCAGCGCATACCGGGCCAAGATCACTTCTTTGATCCGCTCATAGTCCATACAGTACTCATCAGGTACCGTGCGATAGGCGTCCGCTGCCCGGCCTGTCAGCTTGCTGGCCAGAATCTGAACCCGTTCCTCCGGCTTCACTTGATGAAGGGCACACTGCTGCTCAAAGTCCTGCAGAAAGCCATCAATGTCTTCCTCTGCCTCCCCCAACTGTCGGAAGGCATTATACTGGATCTTTTTGTGGCTTACTGTTGAAGGTACCTGGGTGGAGGCCAGAGCTCCCCCTGTTCGCTGACTCTCCATCTTGGCCAGCTCCACTTTGGTCTGCTCTGCCAACTCCATCTTGGCTAGCTCTATCCTGGTCCGCTCGGTCATCTTCTCCTTCAGATCAGTACACACATCAGCCATCACCTCTCATATGATCTCTATTGCAGTGTTTGGGCCATAGAATGCCAGTCTGTTCTTTACCTCCCTCTGGAATTCAGTCTCTTCCATGTTCACATTGAGGGGCGCTGCACTGTCGTGTTCCATGATGGCTGCTATCAAATCCGCTTTTGTTTTGTTGCTGGCGATTAACCCTCGGGCTTCCACCAGATCTTTTAATGCAGTCCTCTTTAACTTCTGGTAGTTGTTTTCCATTCATTCCTTTCATCCTGTAGACGGGGTATCACATCCCGCTGTCTGCCACCAGTGTAATGGGGTCTACCGTGCTGGATTACCTATTTCAGTACCACCCTGTGTTTAAGGAGGTCCACTTTGCTTTGGCTGGAATCTGAATGAAGGACGCTGGCTGGAATTGCTTAGTTACATGGGTGCATATAAAAGATCACTGTTTCTCCACGTATTTCCAGTGTGACAACACTTTACTCACAGGACACAGAATATATCCCACAGATACAGAGGGCGGATTGAAAAGCGGCAGGCCAGACATACATTACAATAGCCGCAGGTGGCCGGAGCCTGACGATATTTACTGTGGGAACTACATAGGTGGGGGAGGTCAGAAGGGGGATATCTTACCCCTCTGCCCAGGGGCGCAGCCTGTGGGCTGATGCATTAAGGTACCTTCACACGAAATAACTTTGTAATGATATCGCTAGTGATCCGTGACGTTGCAGCGTCCTGGCTAGCGATATCGTTTAGTTTGACACGCAGCAGCGATCAGGATCCTGCTGTGATGTCGCTGGTCGCTGAATAAAGTTCAGAACTTTATTTGGTTGTCCGATCGCCATGTATCGTTGTGTTTGACAGCAAAAGCAACGATACCAGCGATATTTTACACTGGTAACCAGGGTAAACATCGGGTTACTAAGCGCAGGGCCGCGCTTAGTAACCCGATGTTTACCCTGGTTACCAGCGTAAAATGTAAAAAAAACAAACAGTACATACTTACATGCGTCCCCCGGCGTCCGCTTCCCACACTGACTGAGCGCCGCAAAGTGAAAGTGAAAGCACAGCACAGCGGTGACGTCACCGCTGTGCCCTGCTACTGCCGGCGCTCACACAGTGCGGGAAGCGGACGGCGGGAGATGCATGTAAGTATGTAGTGTTTGGTTTTTTTTACATTTTACGCTGGTAACCAGGGTAAACATCGGGTTACTAAGAGCGGCCCTGCGCTTAGCAACCCGATGTTTACCCTGGTTACCCGGGGACCTCGGCATCGTTGGTCGCTGGAGAGCGGTCTGTGTGACAGCTCTCTTAGGGATATGCCTCTCACAAGGAACCTATTATACATACATATAACTGCCCAACATATTCTGGGTGCTGGGGGGTTCCGTAACAATAATAACTAGTCTATTTCAGCTTACAAGATGAAGATTAGTGTATGACAGCTGGAATTTCTTAGGATTCATCAGAATATTGCAGTATTTTTACAGACAATGGTATATGATGGCTTTTTGTATAATGTTCTGTTTATTATACACAGTCCTCCTGTAAATTAGCCTTATTAACATGATGGATCTACGTGACCTGTGGTAACTCCTGTGCTTCATGCTTCACAATGATTTTCCACCTAAGCTGTAATTGGCTTAGAGCTATTTAACAGTTCACTCAGAATATCCTGCCATATCCGATGACTAAGGGCGCTAGGACACCAGAAATGCGTCAGGTTTTATATATATTTTTTGGATTCCATGTTTTTAATGAATCTTGAATAAAGTATGAAATAATTTTTACCTATTGTTGGGTGGATGTGCTGTTCATTTCCTCTTATCCTTGAATCTTTGGCTGAACTTCAGCAGGATCGGCACCCAACACAGATCTCAACCCTCAACATCGGATGACATGACATGGTGAGCTCACAATAACCCCTCTATCAAACTATGAATATCTCTACAGCAAGTGCACTCCTCTGCAGCTGGCAGCTGAATACATTGTCCACAGCTCCACCACTCCTCTACACCGGGAACAACCTCAGCTTCTTTGTGCTGTTCTTCATTTTTGAGGCTGAAGAGACGATATGCGGTTCGTGTCTTGAAACACCCAGCTCCTCAAACTCCCTGTACAAAACTTCTCTATAAACAAGTAATTTAACAAATTTGATTTTTGAAATTAATCAATAAAATATTTGAATTATCCCCCAAAATCCCACAAAGCTCTTTTTGCTTTCTGTTCTTCTGTATACTTCGGCATAATTCTTTTACATCGGCTTTTGGTTTCATTGAGGCAATTTCTTTCTTTTACTTGGCATTGTATTATTCTCCAGAATAGATCGTGTGTAATTCAGATGTGGATATCAGAGTATTTGGACGTCACATTATTCTTCTGTAGTTCCTGTAAATGTTGTAGGAATATACTTTTTCTCCTTAGAGTTTCACAAATGTCAGACAAGCCATCACATAAGCAGACAAGTATCTGATGTTCGTATAGTGTGATAAAATGTGTAATATAACTATCAGAATGTGACCGGTGTGAACACGTGCTTCTTTACCTGTCTGTGACATTTTTGTCTTTATTCTTGTAAATTAGATTTACTTCATAGTGGACACAATTTCTATCATGTTAGGTGATCCCATAGTAAAATTGAATGTATGCATGTTTTAAAAAAAGAAGGACTTACATTATAACACTTGTACCAAGGGATGAAGAATTAGTTCTGCAATTCTCACTGTGGTAAAAAAAAATTTTTATCTGTCTGATGTCTGTGTACAATTTGATTTTTTTTAACCAGCAGCTCATACTGAAGGTCCGCTTGCTGTATTTTTCACGCACAGTAACGTTTTCATAGTGAAACTGTAACATGCTGAGAAATTTTTCTCATGCCGAAGACAGCTTACAAAAATAAACAGTTCGCCAACGCCTCCTTGAATAACGTTGGTCCAAGTGCAATTCCTCTTTTTATCGGATTGAACTCGGCCAATATGGCAACTCCTGCGAGCAAGCTCAAAGTGACATGATGTGAACATCATTCCTAAATGACATGACCTGTGACTCCTACTAGCTGACATGACGTGTGCCTAATTCCTAAATGACATGACCTGTGACTCCTACTAGCTGACGTGACGTGTGCCTCATTCTTAGCTGACACAACGGATGGTTCCATCCTCTTTATTGTTGAATACACCACTGTTGTACATGTGTTTTTGGACAGACCCATCTTGAATGAAAAAGATGTATGGACAGCAAGAAAAAGGACCAGTATAATGTGTTGAGTTTTTTTGTATTAGCACAGAAAAGGTGAAAAAACATCACAACATTTACAGTATATTTATTGACATGTTTGAACATAGAAAATTACAGAAATAAATTACAAAGGTTACTACATAGAAATGTATTGTGTTTTGATCTAAGGAATATAATTTCTGGCAATGCAAGATCAACAATGGTTTCTGTCTCTGGTACAAATTGACATTTCGCGAGCCTCCTCCGAGCTGACATGAAAACACAGGAACATCGCACATGATATCTTTCCCCTACATATGCCATTTCCTCCCTCTCACATGCCATCTGCCCCCTCTCACATGTCATCTCCCCATCATATGCTGTGAAGATGCTATTTTTTATTCCATAAGTCCATGGTTTTACAACAAATCCAGGTAGGTGGCCGAAATACATTGTCACCAGACCACAAAAGTCCCTCCCCGGGGCCGATAGTCCCATCGCCTCCATACCAGGCGATACTCACGGTCTCACAACTTTTAGTTCGCCCACAGATTTCGTATTTCTCCCCAGTAGTGTGCAGTCACAGTCCAGGCTCCTCCAGATGACAACACAACCGACGTCCATGTATCCAGGACCAACAATCCTTAAGAAAGTTTGTGAAATCCAAACAACAGATCCCTCAATCATAGCAGGGGGTCCAGCACAGCCAGCAACCAATCTCCAAGACTCCATAGGCCATCCATCCACCTCGCCCTTGATCCTATCCTGTTCATGTCATTCCAACAACTCATCACTAAACATTTGGCTTCTTATTCTTCCTCCTCCTTAAACATTTGCTTTCAGCACAAAATAGTGAAGTATATTCCTTAAATCCATCACCTGAGATTCCATGTGAGACCCCCTGTGGTGGCGGCTCCCCTGGGTCTACTATCCCCATCCACACAATGGGCCTAAAGGTACCTTCACACGAAACGACTTTGAAACGATATCGCTAGCGATCCGTGACGTTGCAGCGTCCTCGCTAGCGATATCGTTTCGTTTGACACGCAGCAGCGATCAGGATCCTGCTGTGATGTCGCTGGTCGCTAAATAAAGTCCAGAACTTTATTTGGTCGTCCGATCGCTGTGTATCGTTGTGTTTGAAAGCAAAAGCAACGATACCAGCGATGTTTTACACTGGTAACCAGGGTAAACATCGGGTTACCAAGCGCAGGGCCGCGCTTAGTAACCCGATGTTTACCCTGGTTACCAGCGTAAAAGTAAAAAAAACAAACAGTACATGCTCACCTGCGCGTCCCCCAGCGTCTGCTTCCTGACACTGACTGAGCGCCGGCCCTAAGTGAAAGTGAAAGCACAGCGGTGACGTCACCGCTCTGCTGTTAGGGCCGGAGCTCAGTCAGTGTCAGGAAGCAGACGCTGGGGGACGCGCAGGTGAGTATGTACTGTTTGTTTTTTTTACTTTTACGCTGGTAACCAGGGTAAACATCGGGTTACTAAGCGTGGCCCTGCGCTTAGCAACCCGATGTTTACCCTGGTTACCCGGGGACCTAGGCATCGTTGGTCGCTGGAGAGCGGTCTGTGTGACAGCTCTCCAGTGATCAAACAGCGACGCTGCAGCGATCAGCATCGTTGTCGCTATCGCTGCAGCGTCGCTTCGTGTGAAGGTACCTTAACTGCTGGCAGCACAATGGCTTGAGACCTTGAGATACAGATGAGATTAATAGAATGATTGCTTTACCTTTAGCAATCTCCTGCCTGGCCTTAGGTATCCATAAGATCCAGCCTGCATGTCTGCCTCTGCTTGCTGTCACTGAAGGAAAACATTGACTCCTGAGGCTGAACTGACGAGCAAGAAAATCTTCCTCTGCTTGCTGTCACTGAATGGAAACATTGATTCCTGAGGTTGAACTGACGAGCAAGAAAATCACTAATAGAACACAGAAGGCAAATATCTAATAAAATTCAATAATATCGATGTAAACGGTGCTCAGTGCTGGAAAAAGTCTGCATCCCGTAGAGCTGTGGATGCCACTCTACGTACATTTGTCCAATAGTCTTTAGTAAGTGGCCAGCTCCTCACATATGCCTTCTCAAACATGAGATCTCCCCCCTCCATATGCCATCTCCTCTCCCTCTCATATGCCATTTCCCCATCATATGCCATCTCTCACATGAAATCTGTCCCCTCCATATGCCATTGCCCCCTCTGTGATATACCACCTCTCAGAAGCCATCTCTCCCCCCACCCTTCTACCACTTCTCATATTTTGGAGTCTGTACAAAAAGCTCCATAGAAACATTTGCCCCATATAATGCGGCTGCGATAAAAAAAAATGACATACTCACCTCTTGTCCTGAGCAGGCGGGACATCGGCACTTGCGATATTCACCTGTCCCCATTCCACCGCTGCGCTGTCTTCTGCATCCTCTGCAGTGACTGTTTAGAGGGCGGTGTGCACACTAAACACATCATCGCGCCCTCTGACCTGAATGTCACAGCCAGATGACGTGGAAGACACAGCCCGGCAGTGGAACGGGGACAGGTGAATATCGGAATGCTCACCCTCCCCGTTATACTCACCGGCTCCCGGCACGGTCCCTGGCAGCTTCTCACTGACAGATGGTATCCGGGCACCGGCAGCTTCTTCCTATGTTCAGCGGTCACGTCGTAGCGCTCATTAAAGTAATGAATATGTGCTCCACCCCTATGGGAGAGCTGTCGCGTCCATATTCATTACTTTAATGAGCGGTACCACGTGACCGCTGAGCACAGGAAGAGCTGTGGATGCTGGAGAAGCAGGGACAAGCAGAGATGCACCAGTAGCAGGTGAGTATGATGGACAGCTGCCGCTCCCCCTCCCCTGCCGACCCCCTGGGACAATAACTCGAGTATAAGTCGAGAGGGGCATTTTCAGCCTAAAAAAAGGGCTGAAAATCTAGGCTTATACTCGAGTATATACGGTAATTAAGTAACATCCTCATGTTTCTGTATGGCGACCTCCATCCCATGACATTCAGAACTTATATTAGAAAATTCACAAATTGGGGCTGAAAACCATCATTTAGAGAAAAAAACGGCGACAGTGTACTGATTAATCTGACTGTTAAAAGCGACCTGAGCAAGATGTAAGAATGAAGTCCAGACCTCCTGCTGAGCTGCAGCAAAACACTTTCAAATTTGTCCCAAAGATTGATTTGTCCTTTCTGCCTGAACATTGGTTTCAGGGTGGTAGGCACAGGAAAATGAGAAGTCAATCCCCATTTTTTTTTACAGAAAGCTCTCCAGAATTTGGAGACAAATTGCACTCCCCTATCAGACACAATGCTAAGAGGAATTCCATGTAATCTCACAACATGACAAATACACAACCTGGAGAGTGTCAGCATTAGGTAACCCTGACAAAGGAACACACTGAGCCTGTGCACTGTATCACCCCCCAAATAACAGTCTTCCCACCAGACATGGGGGAGATACATGGACAGAGAAACACAATGAGCCTGTGCACTGAATCACCCCCCGAATCACAGCCTTCCCACCAGACATGGATGAAATCCATGGACAGAGGAGTTAACTGTCTATCTGGAATTGGCAATGGCAAACTTATGACAGACTTTAGTGAGTGAACGAACTTCTCAAGCAGATACAAAATCTATAGTATCAATATTCATAGACGACCACCAAAAAAGCTTTCTGCATAGCTGTGACTCATGATGACTAGAGATGAGTGAATCTTTCAATGTTTGGTTCGGATTATGTTTGCCGAATTTGCAATATTTACCGATTAGGCTACTTTCACACATCTGTCTTTCTCCGTCAAGCATCATCCGGTGGCAGGACGGATTGCCGCATCCGGCGAAATTACTGAAAAAACTGATGCGATGGATCAGTTTTTCTGCCGGATCAGAGTAGCTGTCCTGGCCAATCGGATCAGGTAAGGAGAGAGATGGAAAAATACAAATTATGGGCATGTGCAGTTTGAAAAACGGAATCCGTTACTGACGGAATTCGGCGCCATAGGCTTCCATTACAGGAAAAGCCTGACAGCGCCGGATCAGCCGCTGTCCGGTTTTTCACCAGATACAAAAAACATTCCTCTGTCAGTTTTGTCCGGCCGCCGAATCCGCAATTTTTACCGGATCCGGCGAAAAACAGATGAAATGTAATGTTATCCTGCGCAAATACAAGTCTGTCCACAGTACAGATTTTAGCATGTAGCTGCAGCAATCAGCTTGGTATGAGGTATCGGACAGCATTTACAGCTTTGAACATCACAGACGAGATGGGTGAGGGATCGATCTAAGTCCCCTTTGCTGGGAGCCCTGATACCACATGCAACACCTCTCCATGCTTTCATTATGAGCCACACTCAGGTGGCACAAATATCAGTTTTGTAGACTATCATTGTCCCAATCCTAAAAACAAATGGAAGCAAATACCTTAGAAACAATTTTACATACTATTTTAAACATATACTGTAGAATATAAATTAAAATTAAAATATGAGGGATACAATTACAAAAAACTGCAGGCATAGAGTATTAGAATATCTCACCAGATGAATGCTGTGTAGATTGAAAATCTATTTAACCCCTTTACCCTCAAGGGTGGTTTGCACGTTAATGACCGGGCCAATTTTTACAATTCTAAACACTGTCCCTTTGTTAGGTTATAACTCTGGAACGCTTCAATGAATCACAGTGATTCTGACAATGTTTTCTCATGACATGACATTCATGATAGTGGTCAAATTTATTTGATATTACTTGTGTTTATTTGTGAAAAAAATGAAAATTTGGCAAAAAGTTTGAAAATTTTGCAATTTTCCAACTTTTAATTTTCATGCCCTTAAATCACAGAGATATGTTACACAATATACTTAATAAGTAATATTTCCCACATGTCTACTTTACATCAGCACAATTTTGGAACCAACATTTTTTTTCATTAGGGAGTTAAAAGTTGACCAGCGATTTCTCATTTTTACAACACCATTTTTTTAGGGACCACATCACATCCAGCCCCAACCCTAACTTTAGCCCCAACTCTAACCCTAACTTTAGCCCCAACCCTACTGTAATGGGAAAATGGAAATAAATACATTTTTTAAATTTTATTATTTTTCCCTAACTAAGGCGGTGATAAAGGTTTTTTTTATTTACTATTTATAGCGGGTTATTTAGCAGATTTTTATGTTTGGCAGCTGTCACACACTAAAAGACGCTTTTTATTGCAAAAAATATTTTTTGCATCACCACATTTTGAGAGCTATAATTTTTCCATATTTTGGCCCACAGAGTCATGTGAGGTCTTGTTTTTTGCGGGACGAGTTGAAGTTTTTATTGGTACCATTTTCGGGCACATCACATTTTTTGATGGCTTTTTATTCTGATTTTTGTTAGGCAGAATGAACAGAAACCAGCAATTCATGAATTTCTTTTTTGGGGGGGCGTTTATACCGTTCCGCGTTTGGTAAGATTGATAAAGCAGTTTTATTCTTCGGGTCAGTACGATTACAGTGATACCTCGTATCATTTTTATATTTTGGCGCTTTTATACAATAAAAACTATTTTATAGAAAAAATAATTATTTTTGCATCGCTTTATTCAGAGGGCTATAACTTTTTTATTTTTTTGCTGATGATGCTGTATGGCAGCTCGTTTTTTGCGGAACAAGATGATGCTTTCAGGTATACTATGTTTATTTATATCTATCTTTTTGATCGCATGTTATTCCATTTTTTTTTTGGCGGTATGATGATAAAGCATTGTTTTTTGCCTTGTTTTTTATCTTTATTTTTTATGATGTTCACTGAAGGGGTTAACTAGTGGGACAGTTTTGTAGGTCGGGTCGTTACGGATGCGGCGATACTAAATAAGTTTACTTTTATTTTTTTATATATATAATCATAAAGAAATGTATTTATTGGAACAATATTTTCTTTATTTAGGAACTTTTTTTTTACTTTGTTCCAGGATGGGACATCACTGTATAATGTCAGATCGCTGATCTGACACTTTGCAAAGCACCGACAGGCAGTGCAGGAGGCTTGCCGGCGGGAGCAGGCGCTTGCAAGCCACTTCCCTGTGGCCATCTTGGATCCAGGGCTTGCAGGGAGGACGGAGGAGACGCTCGGAACAACGCTATCACATCGCATTGTTCCGAGGGTCGCAGGGAAGCACGCAGGAAGCCCCCTCCCTGCGCAATGCTTCTCTATGCCGCCGGAGCGCTGCGATCATGTTTGATCGCAGTATTCCGGGGGTTAATGTGCCGGGAGCGGTCCGTGACCGCTCCTGGCACATAGTGCTGGACGTCAGCTGTAATAATCAGCTGACATCCGGCTGCGATACCCACATGAGCGCGGCTGATCGCATATGATGTACTATCCCGTCGGTGGTCATACGGGCCCAGACCACCTCGACGGGATAGTACGTCTAATGTCAGAAAGTGGTTAAACATGAAGGCGTCACTGTAATGTTGTTTTCAGATTTTTCATCTGACTTGCAGAAACAAAGAGCCTCATTTATATCGATCAAGGGATGCCTGAAGAGTTCCAATGTGATTTATTCAATGGCGTACCCTGCCAGGCTGAGGTAGTAGATGGCGAGAAGGTAATTTTCTTTCAGAATCCGGCGGAAGCGGAGGAGTGAATTTCCAGGAGAGAGGTGTCAGAGGCAGAACTGAAGGTACCTTCACACGAAACGACTTTGTAACGATATCGCTAGCGATCCGTGACGTTGCAGCATCCTGGCTAGCGATATCGTTTAGTTTGACACGCAGCAGCGATCAGGATCCTGCTGTGATATCGCTGGTCGTTGGTTAAAGTCCAGAACTTTATTTGGTCGTCCGATCGCCGTGTATCGTTGTGTTTGAAAGCAAAAGCAACGATACCAGCGATGTTTTACACTGGTAACCAGGGTAAACATCGGGTTACCAAGCGCAGGGCCGCGCTTAGTAACCCGATGTTTACCCTGGTTACCAGCGTAAAAGTAAAAAAAACAAACAGTACATACTCACCTGCGCGTCCCCCAGCGTCTGCTTCCTGACACTGACTGAGCGCTGGCCCTAAAGTGAAAGTGAAAGCACAGCGGTGACGTCACCGCTGTGCTGTTAGGGCCGGAGCTCAGTCAGTGTCAGGAAGCAGACGCTGGGGGACGCGCAGGTGAGTATGTAGTGTTTGTTTTTTTTTACTTTTACGCTGGTAACCAGGGTAAACATCGGATTACTAAGCGCGGCCCTGCGCTTAGCAACCCGATGTTTACCCTGGTTACCCGGGGACCTCGGCATCGTTGGTCGCTGGAGAGCGGTCTGTGTGACAGCTCTCCAGCGACCAAACAGCGACGCTGCAGCGATAGGCATCGTTGTCGCTATCGCTGCAGCGTCGCTTCGTGTGAAGGTACCTTGACAGTGCAGGTCAATATGAAAAGTTTATTGTATTAACACTGAATTATCTGTTTCAGATAGAGGTCATCAACTTGAACCCCACAGGTTACTGTTCAAAATGCTTGGCAATGGCTATGTTTATCTCTGTGTGGGGTTATCAGAATAACCAATTGAAATACCTCTCTGAATTTGATATCTGACTATCGAAATAGCGTTTATACTTGTATGGGCTTGTTGAACTCTTCATATATTGGTTAACTAAACTATGTTTTACCTCCCCTGTGTTGGTTAGCTAGGTGGAAAGGAGGCAGTTTATATTGAAGAGGGTAAGACTCATGCTTAGATTATAGACCCCTATGTTAGTGCTTTCAGAAAAGGCTGATGGAGATTATTGAAGATCCGAAATGGGATGGTGGCGAGGTACACATTTCTGTGGGTGCCTGCCCCTCAATCTCTGGCCTGGGGACTTGGTTAGCATTTTGGATTCAGCAAAAATTGGGTTGTCAGACCAATAATTCAGTAGTTGCCTTTGCAAAGAACAATGTAAGATATATACACTGAATCTATTATAGTTGTTATTAGTGGCTCGGATAGGCAAGAATACAAGAATTTCTATTTATGCCTATATTTAAGTTTTGGGTAGTTTATAGGCATTTCTATGACCATTATTGGTCAATGGTTCTAGATCCAATTGTAATTTCAGTTGAATATGAGCATTGCACTTATACTTCATTGTCCAAGGGCGGTCTGCAAACGATAAATTTAACCACTCTTGAAGGGAATAGTATCCTATATCAAAATTTTATATGGAGTCTATATGGCGTCACTTAAACTTCTTTCATGGAACATTAGGGGGTTGGGAAATGCCAGGAAATGTTATATGGTATTCCTCAGATACGTAAATCACAGGCACAGATAATATGTCTTCAGGAAACCCACTTAACACCAGACACTATATCCAGAATGAATAAACCTTGGTTACAATGGCAAAAGCATGCCATGAACACTTCCTATTCTAGAGGGGTAGCCAGTGGCGTAGAAAGGGGGGTGCGGGGGGGGCGGGCCACCCCGGGCGGCACAATGCCGGGGGCGGCTCCGACCCAGAGAGGAGGAGGAGGAAGAAAAAAAAAAAATTTGAGACGCGGGCCCTTTAAATCTTCGGGCGGCGCCGACGCCGCCGCCACGACCAGGCCCCCCCCCCCCCCCCCCGATACCAGCGCTGGCATTGGGCCCCCCTTCTAATGCTCACCTCTCCTGGTTCCTGCGGCAGCTGCAGCGTCTTCAGCGCCCTCTGACTCTGCGACGTCTCAGGGCAGAGGGTGCGATGACGTCATAACTGCACGCTCAGCCTCTCTGTCCTGAGCGTTGCAGAGCCGGAGAGACGCTGAGTGCACGGGACCTGCGCTGGGAGCGGGAGAGGTGAGGATTTTACTTTTTTTTTTTCTTCATGTCTGACTCAGACACACTGGGGGTAATATGCTGGAGACAGACTGGGGGTAATATGCTGGAGACAGACTGGGGGCAATATGCTGGAGACAGACTGGGGGCAATATGCTGGAGACAGACTGGGGGCAATATGCTGGAGACAGACTGGGGGCAATATGCTGGAGACAGACTGGGGGCAATATGCTGGAGACAGACTGGGGGCAGATTGCTGGAGACAGACTTGGGGCAGATTGCTGGAGACAGACTGGGGGCAGATTGCTGGAGACAGACTGGGGGCAGATTGCTGGAGACAGACTGGGAGCAATATGCTGGAGACAGACTGGGGGCAGATTGCTGGAGACAGACTGGGGGCAGATTGCTGGAGACAGACTGGGGGCAGATTGCTGGAGACAGACTGGGGGCAGATTGCTGGAGACAGACTGGGGGCAGATTGCTGGAGACAGACTGCGGGCAGATTGCTGGAGACACACTGGGGGCAGATTGCTGGAGACACACTGGGGGCAGATTGCTGGACACACTGGGGGCAGATTGCTGGACACACTGGGGGCAATGCTGGACACACTGGGGGCAATGCTGGACACTGGGGCAGATTGCTGGACACACTGGGGGCAATGCTGGACACTGGGGGCAATGCTGGACACACTGGGGGCAATGCTGGACACTGGGGCAGATTGCTGGACACACTGGGGGCAATGCTGGACACTGGGGGCAATGCTGGACACACTGGGGGCAAATTGCTGGACACACTGGGGGCAATGCTGGACACTGGGGCAGATTGCTGGACACACTGGGGGCAATGCTGGACACTGGGGGCAATGCTGGACACACTGGGGGCAATGCTGGACACTGGGGCAGATTGCTGGACACACTGGGGGCAATGCTGGACACTGGGGCAGATTGCTGGACACACTGGGGGCAATGCTAGACACACTGGGGGCAATGCTGGACACTAGGGCAGATTGCTGGACACACTGGGGCAATGCTGGACACTGCGCCTGTGCGGCCGCCCTGCTTGTGAATCCCAGCCCCGAACTCTGCATAATGCATAACACACTGCGGGGCTGGGATTGCCAAGGTGGGTGGCCGCACAGGCGCAGCCTGCAAGCCTGGCTGTGACGTCAGACGGCCAGAGCTCTCTGCGCCTGCACCAAACAGCGATACACAGCGCAGGCACCGGATTTCATGGGTAAACAGTGCTGAGGGGGCAGTGCCCGGCGTTGAGTGACGGCAATGGGGGGGGGGGCGGGCGCCAAAAGCTCTAGCTACGCCAGTGGGGGTAGCCACTATGGTGCATAAGTCACAGACATAGCTGGTTCAAGGGGTCAAAAGAGACCTGGAGGGTAGATTTATTTTTATATACGCATTTATAGATGTGGTGCCTTATGTACAACCCACCGCCAGCCAAAATGAATGTACTCCAACAGGCGGCGATTTTTGTATCACAGTACCCTGATGCCAAGATGTTATGTATGGGTGATTTTAATATGGTTCTCAATCTACATTTGGATAGAATGAGTGTGGCCAATTTTAGGCCTGGTAATCAAGACCCCACCGCATTACATACTTTCATAACAGAGATGGGCTGGATTGATTTATGAATTCTTCAGCCGCTCGATGTTTATCTAGGATAAAGCATATATTTGGGAATAATGCTGTATTTTCAGATCTGAGTAAAATGGAATATTCCCCTAAGGCAGTGTTAGATCATGCTCCATTGGAGGTATGCCTTCGTCTAGGGGACCTGAACAGACCAAAGAGATTCCGCATACATCTGTTTTGGTTATCCCATATAGGGGAACACGATAGAATAACAAATCAGTTGGAGGTATTTATAGCAGATTATGGTGATTTTCCTGATAGATTGGTGGTGAGACACACTTAAAGCATATTTGAGAGGATGTGTCAGGTCCACTATTTCATATAATAAAAGTGAGTCCTCTATTGGGAACAGAAGCTTGCTGAGGAATGTAAATCTCTAGAAGCTGAGTATATTAATAACCCCTCTGATAACTCTTTACATAATTGTCTTGGGAAAGGGAGGGAATACCTGATTCATTGACAGGAAAAAGTGCAGAGAATACTTTTTTTCTCTAAGCAGACTTATTTTGAACAAAATCAAATGTCCCCATCAAGTTTGGCCATTAATACAAGACTGGAAACACCGCTACTTAGATCAGATTGCAGGTAGATTTGAAAAATACTTTAGAGAGCTGTATGGCTCCCAATTACATCATGCTGTAGAAGAAATTGATGAATAATTAAATATTTAAACCAAATAGAATTTCCCAAACTTTCTTGGGAAGATCAGGCGTTCTTGGAAACAGCTATCACTTTGGAAGAAATTCGTGAAGCAGCTATGTCTCTCTCTGATGGGAAAGCTCTGGGGCCTGATGGCATACCCATAGAATAATACAAAAGATATATAGATCAGATAGGCCCGGTTCTCTTGCAGACTCTTTCTGAAGCACTTACAAGGCACTCACTTCCTCAATCCTTCTACGATGCCACGGTAGTGGTAATTCCAAAGCCAGATAAACCAGCTGAGTGTGGTTCTTATCGCCCCATATCCTTAACACGGATTACAAAATACTTACAAAACGTATAGTTAACTGTTGTGAATTCCGTTCTCGAACTCCCTCCTGTGGTCGTGAATGGTACTTCGGCGAGTTCTGTCTGTGGACTCCCTCTGGTGGCTGTGAGTGGAACTGCTGGTTCTTGAGGTTCCTTCCTCAGCTGCCCTCGTTTATTGCCAGGCTGGGCTGGCTTCTCTATTTAACTCCACTCAGATCGTTACTCCATGCCAGCTGTCAATGTATCAGTACTGGTTCAGATCTCTCTTGGATCTTTCTGATGACCTGTCTACTCCAGCAGAAGCTAAGTCCCTGCTAGTTCATTTGTTGTTCTTTGTGTACTGAATATATTTCTTAGTACTTGTTAAGTTCTAGTCCAGCTTGCTATCATGATATTACCTTGCTAGCTGGAAGCTCTGGGGTGCAGAGTGACACCTCCACACCGTGAGTCGGTGCGGGGTTCTTTTTGCACACTCTGCGTGGTTTTTGTAGTTTTTTGTGCTGATCGCATAGATCTCTTTCCTAACCTCGGTCTGTTTAGTGAAGTCTGGCCTCCTTTGCTGAAACCTGTTTCATTCCTGTGTTTGTGACTTTCCTCTTAACTCACAGTCTATATTTGTGGGGGGCTGCCTTTTCCTTTGGGGAATTTCTCTGAGGCAAGGTAAGGCTTTATTTCCTATCTTTAGGGGTAGTTAGCTCTTAGGCTGTGAAGAGGCGTCTAGGCAGAGTTAGGTACGCTCCACGGCTATTTCTAGTGTGTGTGATGGGATTAGGGTTTGCGGTCAGCAGAGCTCCCACTCCCTAGATCTTGTCCTGTCCTATAGTTTAACCATCAGGTCATTCCGGGCGCTCCTAACCACCAGGTCATAACAGTACAGCTGGCCCACAAAGTGTTAATGCATCTCAATAGAGGGATAAGAGAAGTTCTGAGACCATTTTTTTTTCTCTGCAGTGTGTTTTGTCCTTCTTTTCCCCTTAACCTCTGGGTGGTTCAGGACTCAGGTGTAGATATGGATATTCAAGGTCTGTCCTCTTGTGTGGATCAACTCACTGCAAGGGTACAAAGCATTCAAGATT
The DNA here is from genome assembly GCF_051348905.1 of Ranitomeya variabilis. Lineage (NCBI taxonomy): Eukaryota > Metazoa > Chordata > Amphibia > Anura > Dendrobatidae > Ranitomeya > Ranitomeya variabilis. The sequence continues at coordinate 696,074,588 of NC_135235.1, read as the reverse complement.
ATGTAGTTCAGAATCCGATGTTAGAGCCTAGAATTCCAATTCCTGATTTGTTTTCTGGGGATAGATCTAAGTTTCTGAATTTCAAAAATAATTGTAGACTGTTTCTTGCTTTGAAACCCCGCTCCTCTGGTGACCCCATTCAGCAAGTAAAAATCATTATTTCTTTGTTACGTGGCGACCCTCAAGACTGGGCATTCTCCCTTGCGCCAGGAGATCCTGCATTGCGTAATGTAGATGCGTTTTTTCTGGCGCTTGGACTGCTTTATGATTAACCGAATTCAGTGGATCAGGCAGAGAAAATCTTGCTGGCTTTGTGTCAGGGTCAGGATGAAGCGGAGGTATATTGCCAGAAGTTTAGAAAGTGGTCTGTGCTTACTCAATGGAATGAGTGTGCCCTGGCAGCAATTTTCAGAAAGGGTCTTTCTGAAGCCCTTAAGGATGTTATGGTGGGGTTCCCCACGCCTGCTGGTCTGAATGAATCAATGTCCTTGGCCATTCAGATCGATCGGCGCTTGCGTGAGCGCAAAGTTGTGCACCATTTGGCGGTATCCTCTGAGCAGAGGCCTGAGCCTATGCAATGTGATAGGACTTTGACCAGAGCTGAACGGCAAGAACACAGACGTCAGAATGGGCTGTGTTTTTACTGTGGTGACTCCACTCATGCTATCTCTGATTGTCCTAAGCGCACTAAGCGGCTCGCTAGGTCTGTCACCATTGGTACTGTACAGCCTAAATTTCTTTTGTCCGTTACTCTGATTTGTTCTTTGTCGTCCTACTCTGTTATGGCATTTGTGGATTCAGGCGCTGCCCTGAATTTGACGGACTTGGAGTTTGCCAGGCGCTGTGGTTTTCTCTTGGAGCTCTTGCAGTATCCTATTCCATTAAGGGGAATTGATGCTACGCCTTTGGCCAAGAATAAGCCTCAGTATTGGACTCAGTTGACCATGTGCATGGCTCCTGCACATCAAGAAGATATTCGCTTCTTGCTGTTGCATAATCTGCATGATGTGGTCGTGTTGGGTTTGCCATGGCTACAGGTCCATAATCCAGTATTGGATTGGAAATCAATGTCTGTGTCCAGTTGGGGTTGTCAAGGGGTGCATGGTGATGTTCCATTGTTGTCAATTTCTTCTTCCACTCCTTCTGAAGTCCCTGAGTTTTTGTCGGATTACCGGGATGTATTTGATGAGCTCAAATCCAGTGCCCTACCTCCTCATAGGGATTGTGATTGTGCTATTAATTTGATTCCTGGTAGTAAGTTTCCTAAACGCCGACTTTTCAATTTATCTGTGCCAGAACATGCCGCTATGCGGAGTTATTTAAAGGAGTCCTTGGAGAAAGGGCATATTCGCCCGTCGTCGTCACCGTTGGGAGCAGGGTTCTTTTTTGTGGCCAAGAAGGATGGTTCTCTGAGACCCTGTATAGATTACTACCTTCTCAATAAAATCACGGTCAAATTTCAGTACCCTTTGCCTCTACTGTCTGATTTGTTTGCTCAGATTAAGGGGGCTAGTTGGTTCACCAAGATAGATCTTCGAGGGGCGTATAATCTTGTGCGTATTAAACAGGGCGATGAATGGAAAACAGCATTTAATACGCCCGAGGGCCATTTTGAGTACCTGGTGATGCCATTCGGGCTTTCTAATGCTCCATCTGTGTTTCAATCCTTTATGCATGACATCTTCCGAAAGTATTTGGATAGATTCATGATTGTATATTTGGATGATATTTTGGTCTTTTCGGATGATTGGGAGTCTCATGTGAAGTAGGTCAGAATGGTGTTCCAGGTCCTTCGTGCTAATTCCTTGTTTGTGAAGGGGTCTAAATGTCTCTTCGGAGTTCAGAAGGTTTCCTTTTTGGGCTTCATTTTTTCCCCTTCTACTATCGAGATGGATCCTGTTAAAGTTCAGGCCATTTATGATTGGACTCAACCTACATCTGTGAAGAGCCTTCAGAAATTCCTGGGCTTTGCTAATTTTTACCGTCGCTTCATCGCTAATTTTTCTAGTGTTGTTAAACCGTTGACTGATTTGACCAAGAAAGGTGCGGATGTGGTGAATTGGTCCTCTGCGGCCGTTGAGGCTTTTCAGGAGTTGAAACATCGTTTCTCTTCGGCCCCTGTGTTGTGTCAGCCAGATGTTTCGCTCCCTTTTCAGGTCGAGGTTGATGCTTTTGAGATTGGAGCAGGGGCTGTTTTGTCTCAGAGAAGTTCTGATAGCTCTGTGATGAAGCCATGTGCTTTCTTTTCTAGAAAGTTTTCGCCTGCTGAGCGTAATTATGATGTTGGCAATCGGGAGTTGTTGGCTATGAAGTGGGCATTCGAGGAGTGGCGACATTGGCTTGAAGGAGCCAAGCATCGCGTGGTGGTCTTAACGGAAGAATCTGACTTATCTTGAGTCTGCCAAGCGGTTGAATCCTAGACAGGCTCGATGGTCGCTGTTTTTCTCCCGTTTCGATTTTGTGGTTTCGTACCTTCCGGGTTCTAAGAATGTGAAGGCTGATGCCCTTTCAAGGAGTTTTGTGCCTGATTCTCCGGGAGTTCCTGAGCCGGCCGGTATTCTCAAAGAGGGGGTAATTATGTCTGCCATCTCCCCTGATTTGCGGCGGGTGCTGCAGGAGATTCAGGCTGATAGACCTGACCGTTGTCCAGCGGAGAAACTGTTTGTCCCTGATAGATGGACTAGTAGAGTTATCTCTGAGGTTCATTGTTCGGTGTTGGCTGGTCATCCTGGGATTTTTGGTACCAGAGATTTGGTGGCTAGGTCCTTTTGGTGGCCTTCCTTGTCACGGGATGTGCGTTCTTTTGTGCAGTCCTGTGGGACTTGTGCTCGGGCCAAGCCCTGCTGTTCTCGTGCCAGTGGGTTACTTTTGCCCTTTCCGGTCACGAAAAGGCCCTGGACGCATGTTTCCATGGATTTTATTTCAGATCTCCCTGTCTCTCAAAGGATGACGGTCATCTGGGTGGTTTGTGATCGCTTCTCTAAGATGGTCCATTTGGTACCCTTGCCTAAATTGCCTTCCTCCTCTGATTTGGTTCCATTATTTTTCCAGCATGTTTTTCATTTGCATGGCATTCCGGAGAACATCGTGTCGGACAGAGGTTCCCAGTTTGTTTCAAGGTTCTGGCGGTCCTTTTGTGCTAAGATGGGCATTGATTTGTCTTTTTCTTCGGCTTTCCATCTTCAGACAAATGGCCAAACCGAACGAACCAATCAGACTTTGGAAACATATCTGAGATGCTTTGTTTCTGCTGATCAGGATGATTGGGTGACCTTCTTGCCATTAGCTGAGTTCGCCCTTAATAATTGGGTCAGTTCGGCTACTTTGGTTTCGCCTTTTTTTTGTAATTCTGGTTTCCATCCTCGTTTTTCTTCAGGGCAGGTTGAGCCTTCGGACTGTCCTGGTGTAGATTCTGTGGTGGACAGGTTGCAGCAAATTTGGACTCACTTAGTGGACAATTTGACATTGTCCCAGGAGAAGGCTCAACGTTTCGCTAACCGCCGTCGCTGTGTTGGTCCCCGACTTCGTGTTGGGGATTTGGTTTGGTTGTCGTCTCGTTATGTTCCTATGAAGGTTTCTTCTCCTAAGTTTAAGCCTCGTTTCATTGGTCCTTATAAGATTTCTGAAATTCTCAATCCTGTGTCATTTCGTTTGGCCCTTCCAGCTTCTTTTGCCATCCATAATGTGTTCCATAGGTCGTTGTTGCGGAGATATGTGGCGCCTATGGTTCCCTCCGTTGACCCTCCTCCTCCGGTGTTGGTCGAGGGGGAGTTGGAGTATGTGGTGGAGAAGACTTTAGATTCTCGTATTTCGAGACGGAAACTTCAGTACCTGGTCAAATGGAAGGGCTATGGTCAGGAGGATAATTCCTGGGTTGTTGCCTCTGATGTCCATGCTGCCGATTTAGTTCGTGCCTTTCATTTGGCTCGTCCTGATCGGCCTGGGGGCTCTGGTGAGGGTTCGGTGACCCCTCCTCAAGGGGGGGGTACTGTTGTGAATTCCGTTCTCGAACTCCCTCCTGTGGTCGTGAATGGTACTTCGACGAGTTCTGTCTGTGGACTCCCTCTGGTGGCTGTGAGTGGAACTGCTGGTTCTTGAGGTTCCTTCCTCAGCTGCCCTCGTTTATTGCCAGGCTGGCTTCTCTATTTACCTCCACTCAGATCGTTACTCCATGCCAGCTGTCAATGTATCAGTACTGGTTCAGATCTCTCTTGGATCTTTCTGATGACCTGTCTACTCCAGCAGAAGCTAAGTCCCTGCTAGTTCATTTGTTGTTCTTTGTGTACTGAATATATTTCTTAGTACTTGTTAAGTTCTAGTCCAGCTTGCTATCATGATATTACCTTGCTAGCTGGAAGCTCTGGGGTGCAGAGTGGCACCTCCGCACCGTGAGTCGGTGCGGGGTCTTTTTGCACACTCTGCGTGGTTTTTGTAGTTTTTTGTGCTGATCGCATAGATCTCTTTCCTAACCTCGGTCTGTTTAGTGAAGTCTGGCCTCCTTTGCTGAAACCTGTTTCATTCCTGTGTTTGTGACTTTCCTCTTAACTCACAGTCAATATTTGTGGGGGGCTGCCTTTTCCTTTGGGGAATTTCTCTGAGGCAAGGTAAGGCTTTATTTCCTATCTTTAGGGGTAGTTAGCTCTTAGGCTGTGAAGAGGCGTCTAGGCAGAGTTAGGTACGCTCCACGGCTATTTCTAGTGTGTGTGATGGGATTAGGGTTTGCGGTCAGCAGAGCTCCCACTCCCCAGAGCTTGTCCTGTCCTATAGTTTAACCATCAGGTCATTCCGGGCGCTCCTAACCACCAGGTCATAACAGTTAACAGATTGAAAACAGTAATATTAAGCATTACACATGAGGATCAATCCAGCTTCATGCCAGAAAGGTCCACCTCATCTAATATTGGAAGAGTGCAGATTGTAACCCAGATAGGTCACAAATATGGGGAACCCTGGGCCATAGCTTCTTTAGACATGGCAATAGCTTTTGATTCCTTGGAGTGGACATTTTTTGCAGGGTGTGCTTCTGAAATTTGGTTTCTGACAAATTTTGCAAGTTTATTAAATTACTTTACTGCATGCCGAAAGCTAATATCCTTGTAAATGGAATACTGTCAGAGTACTTTGATCTAGATAAAGGAACCAGACAAGGCTGCCCTCTATCCCGATGCTCTTTGACTAGCGATAGAGCCTATTGTGCTTAAGATTAGACAGGACTAGGGTTGAGCGAAACGGATCGTTCATTTTCATAAGTCGCCGACTTTTGGCAAAGTCGGCGTCTCATGAAACCCGACCCGATCCCTGTGTGGAGAGAAAAAATTAAAAAAATAATAATAATTTCTTCATTGGGTTTCGTGTTTCGGCCGATCCCCGAATTTGAACGGTGGTCGGCCGATTTCACTCGACTCGACTTTTAAGACAGTCGGGTTTCACAAAACCCGACTCGAGCCTAAAAAACTAAAGGTCGCTCAACCCTAGACAGGACCCATTGGTGGAGGGTATTAATATAAATTCCAGAATAGACAAAGTGGGATTATATGCAGATGACCTGGTACTTTTCCGAAATAGAGTGGATCAGAGGAATTGACCTCATTAACTGTTTTGGAGAATTGTCAGGTCTCAAAATGAATTGGAGCAAATCTGTGGTCATGCCATTTATAGATAACAAAACTGAACCGGTGATGTTTGGACTACAAGTAGTATAGAAGTCCAAGTATTTAGGCATTATAATGAATCAAAACCCAATTAAAGGCCTCAGGGACAATGTATTTCCCTTAAGTGATATGATGAAAAAAAGATTTGAGGTCTTTTCTCAGCTACCCCTATCTGTGGCATGCAGAATTAGTTTAATCAAGATGATAATTCTTCCAAAGTGTTTATATGTACTGGAACCTTCATCAATTAAGGTCTCCAAAGGATTTTTTATGAAAATGCTTGGCATGATGGCGGCATTTCTATGGGGTTCATCAAGGCCTAAATTAAGTATTGGATCCCTGCAGAGACCCAAAAATCAGGGTGGATATGCAGTACCTGACCTTATTTTGTATAATCTAGCTGGTCAAAGACGTTATTTAAAGCATTGGATAGTTGGTGACAAGCTAACTAGTGCAGAAGCTTATCTCATACACTTTTTGAGTGGACATGCACCATGGGCAATATTAGAGATTCCTACAGACCATCACACGGTTTATTATTTGCACATAGTTTGGCGATACAGGTGTGGCGAGAAAGTAAGCTTATTATGAAATCCATTGATCAAGTAGGAGAAACTCAAATGGGATAATCCCGAATTTCTACACCTCAAAAATCTACAAGACCCAAGTTTCTGGAAGAAATACAGAATGACAAACCTTAATCAGATATTTGAAAAAGAAATTTTATTATCATTTTAACAAATTCATATAAAGTTTAGGATCCCCCATAGTGATGTTTATAGATATTTGCAAATGAGACATGCCATAATACACCAGTTTCCATATCCTAGGATGCGAATATCAAGATATCCTTTGATAGGAGTGCTATCAACTCAAGGAGCCACGGGAGCAATATCCTCCCTATATACCTTTCTTCTAAACTCCAGAATTGCCTCTGCTCAACTTGCTGTAGAGAGTTAAGGTACCGTCACACATAGCGACGCTGCAGCGATACAGATGATGCCGATCGCTGCAGCGTCGCTGTTTGGTCGCTGGAGAGCTGTCACACAGACCGCTCTCCAGCGACCAACGATGCCGAAGTCCCCTGGTAACCAGGGTAAACATCGGGTTGCTAAGCGCAGGGCCGCGCTTAGTAACCCGATGTTTACCCTGGTTACCAGTGTAAAATGTAAAAATAACAAACAGTACATACTCACCTGCGCGTCCCCCGGCGTCCGCTTCCTGCACTGACTGAGTGATGGCCCTAACAGCAGAGCGGTGACGTCACCGCTGTGCTTTTACTTTCACTTTAGGGCCGGCGCTCAGTCAGTGCGGGAAGCAGACGCCGGGGGACGCGAAGGTGAGTATGTGCTGTTTGTTTTTTTTACATTTTACACTGGTAACCAGGGTAAACATCGGGTTACTAAGCGCGGCCCTGCGCTTAGTAACCCGATATTTACCCTGGTTACCAGTGTAAAACATCGCTGGTATCGTTGCTTTTGCTGTCAAACACAACGATACACAGCGATCGGACGACCAAATAAAGTTCTGAACTTTATTCAATGACCAGCGACATCACAGCAGGATCCTGATCGCTGCTGCCTGTCAAACTAAACGATATCGCTAGCCAGGACGCTGCAACGTCACGGATCGCTAGCGATATCGTTTAGTGTGAAGGTACCTTAAATGGTGGCAATTAATCCCCTTTATCACTGATAATCAGTGGAATGATGCTCTAGAGACATATTCGATTGTGTCGCCAGCCGCAAAAAATAAATTAATTCAACTATATATACTTCACCAATCCTACCTGACCCCGAGTAGACTACATGGATTTGGCAGACTGGTAACTGATGAATGTCATAGGTGCAGGGAGTCGGGAGCAGATTTCTGGCATCTTATTTGGAATTCTGGGATAGTACAAAGATACTGGAGTGAAGCGATAACTAAATTAGGACAGATATTTGGGATACCAATTGATTGTAGTGCAGAATTGTGTATCTTGGGAATTGTAGATGAAGAATAGTGGGTGCATTATGACAGAATATTTCTCCGGTAAGTTCTATTTATGGCTAGGAAAGCAATAGCATTAAGGTTGATGGGGGGGGGGGGGGCTCCTATTATTAATCAGTGGAAAAAAATAGTGAATGATATTATACTATATGAGAATATATTACATAGATATAGAGGATGTCCCCAGAAATGTTATAAGATATGGGAGAGATGGTGTGATTCACCCTTAATGCACCTCTCCTAATGCCATGACTCCATCTATCTCACGACACGTACCCTGATGTATATCCCTTCAGTATATGAAAGTAATGGTATATGTAGTATAAAAGTATATGGTATATATGACCCAAATTGGTACGAGTTGTGAATTCTGATAAAGAACCTGTTAATTTGAGTGTGCAATGATCTGCAATGGAAATTGTCTCAATATGCTATGTTCCATTCTGTATGTTCGTTTTTTTTTATTTGCTTACTCGATTATTGAGAGTGTGATGTTACATCCATGTTATTGTGGAAGGCGACTGTATGGATTATTCTGACCTTACACTGCCCTGTTATGTGTTTGTAACCTTATCCTGCGGAATCTTTCAATAAAAAGAATTTAAAAAAAGTTAATTTCTGTATAAAACATTTCCCACATTCTGAATGGAAAAATGCTTCTCCCCTGTGTGAGTTCACTGGTGGATATCAAGATTTGCTTTCCGGCTAAAACATTTCCCATGTTCTGAACAGGAAAAAGGCTTCTCCTTGTGCGAGTTCTTATGTGTAGCAAGAGTTGATTTATCTACAAAACATTTCCCACTTTATAAACATGAAACGGGCTTCTCCCCTGTGTGAGTTATCTGATGTATCTTAAGACCTAATTTCTGTCTAAAACATTTCCCACATTCTGAACATGAAAAGGCTTCTCCCCAGTGTGAGTTCGCTGGTGGCTAACAAGATGTGTTTTCTGGTTAAAACATTTCCCACATTCTGAACATGAAAAAGGCTTCTCCCCTGTGTGAGTTCTCTGATGTTTGATAAGACCTAATTTGTGACTAAAACATTTCCCACATTCTGAACATGAAAAAGGCTTCTCCCCTGTGTGAGTTAGCTGGTGACTAACAAGATGTGATTTCAGGTTAAAACATTTCCCACATTCTGAACATGAAAAAGGCTTCTCCCCTGTGTGAGTTAGCTGGTGAGTAACAAGATTTGATTTCTTGTTAAAACATTTCCCACATTCTGAACATGAAAAAGGCTTCTCCCCTGTGTGAGTTAGCTGGTGAGTAACAAGATTTGATTTGTGGTTAAAACATATCCCACATTCTGAACACGAAAAAGGCTTCTCCCCTGTGTGAGTTCTCTGGTGAATAACAAGATTGGATTTCTGGTTAAAACATTTTCCACATTCTGAACATGAAAAAGGTTTCACCCTTGTGTGAGTTCGCTGATGACTAACAAGATCTGATTTGTGGTTAAACCACTTCCCACACTTAGAACAAGAAAATGTATTCTTTGCTGTGTTTTTTTTTTAATGTTTAAGAAAACATTTTTCTAGGGGAAAACCATTTCCATATTCTGAATGAGGAAATGGCTTCTTTGCATTAGGAGCAATCCGGTTTTTAATGCTTATTTTGGGACTCTGATTTTGCTTAGTAGTCGGTAATGAATCACGTGACAGATTTTTGCTATGAAGGGATGATGGTATATCGGGAGCAATGGAATTCACTTCAACTGTGTCCTGTGGGATCTCAAGATCATCTGATTTAAAAATTGAAGACGTCAGCTGTCCCTCTGATCTCCTGGTACAGTCATCTGCCAAGAATAAAATGAATTATCATTTTTGAATAAAATATCAGTGATCTTTTTATTTTTTAACATTTCTACCTAAACTGTCCATAAAAATAGCAAGTTATGTGAAAATATTGATTTATTTACCAAGACAATGACAGTTCATAGTCTAATAGAAAACCTCATAGGATGGAGCGGTGTACAACTGTTTGTTCATTCTGCCACCCAAACAAGGAATAAAAAGCCAACAATGTTATGTAGGAAAAACTAATACCAAAAAATTTCTTCTCATCCCGCAAAACAAAAGTCCCCACACAGGTCCATCATCTGCCAATGGAAATATCTTAGTTACTTACAGGTAATGGGATTTTACAGAGCCCTTGACAGCACTGAGAGATGGTGTCTGCCAATAAAGGACAGGAAACCTATTGAATAAAATGGTGGTACCTCTCCTCCACATCAGTTGGATTTCATAACATGAGAGGACCTGCAGATAGTTAATAACACAGCAATCACCAATCAACATTTCTTCTTAAACACTCCTATGTAGTGCACACCAACAAGTGATAAAAAGGGAGGGAATATAAGGGTTCTATAAATTCCTGTTACTGGTAAGTAACTAAGATTTTCCCCCTTCTCTCATGACAGCATCACCTGAGAGATTTACATAGACCAAAGTACCTGAGGGAGGGGTCACCACTTGCAACACCTTTCTCCCAAAGGACAGGTCATCAGAAGAAGACAGATTAAGTTGCTAATGCTTATATAGAAGGTAGGAGAGGACCATGGCACTGCATTATATATCCTGTCGATCAACACTTCCACCTTCTTAGCCCAGGAAGTTGCCATGGCCCTGGTGGAATGAGCCTTCAAGTTCTTTGGAACTGGTGTATTACTAGAGGAGTAGACAAAGCTAATGCCGTCCCCAATCCATCTAGCTACGGTTGCCCTTGTTACTTTAAGACCTTTCCTAACTCCTTGGAATTACACAAATAAGGATTTACTCTTTCTTCACTGTTTTGATATGGCTAAATATTGCACCAAGACCCGTTTAACATCTAGCGTGTCAAATCTCTGCTCCTCTGCATTTTTAGGATTGCTAAAGAAAGAGGGAAGAACAATTTCTTGGCTCCCATAAAATATAGATGCCACTTTTGGATGATATGCTGGGTCTGGTTTCAATATACCGTATTTTTCGGATTATAAAGACACACTTTTTTCCCCCAAAATTTGAGGGGAAAATGGAGGTGCATCTTATAACGCAGATACACCTTTCTAGTAACGTTGCTGCAGGCCGCTGGCTGGGATGAGGGAGTGTCTGTCGGTGCTACGGGGGTCTTCGGTGCTGCGGGGGCCCTGCCGACATTTTGTGATAGGACAGAGCCCCCGCAGTTCCATGGTTTCATATGCGGTGGACTCTGGGAAAATGGCCACCAGGGGGCGGCGCATGTGCAGATGGAGATCTCAGCACCAAGATATCAGGAGATTGAGATCTCAGCGCTGAAATCTCATCTCCTGAGATCTTGGTGCCAAGATCTCCATCTGCGCATGTGCCGCCTCCTGGAGGCCATTTTCCAAGAGTCCACTGCATAGGAAACCATGGAACTGTGGGGGCTCTGGCCTTTCACAAAATGTCAGCAGGGCCCCCGCAGTACCAAAGACCCCTGCAACAGCACTGGACACCTGAAGCAGCGCGGCGCACATTGGAGCACCCCCTCATCCCAGCCTGCAGCATTACCCCACTCCTGCCTCCTGCAGCAGCGACCCCGCTTCACCGCAGCCACCACCCCCAGTAAGCAATAAGACACATGGATTACAAGAAGCACCACCATTTTATTTAAAAATATATATATCTATTTTTTTTTTCTTTTTTTTTTTTTCTCTCCTCAAAATTTGGGGTGTGTCTTATAATCTGGAGTGTCTTATAATACGAAGAATACGGTAACTATCTTCCGTGATCTGTGTAAACAAGTGGTTAATTTATAGAGCCTGGAAGTCACTAACTCTGCGGGCTGATCTTAAGGCCACCAATATTACCGTTGTTAGGGTGAGTATCTTGAATGGTAATTTGTCTAAGGGCTCAAAGGGAGAGCTCGTTAAAGCCTTCAAGACCAGGTTTAAATCCCAAGGAGGCATTTTTGGGGCTGGTATCAGTCCAGACCTATTACATTGCATACTGAATCTAATTATCCACCTATCTGCCACTAATTTATAATTACCGTATATATTCGAGTATAAGCCGACCCAAGTATAAGCTGAGACCCCTAATTTTGCCACAAAAAAACTGGGAAAACTTATTGACTCGAGTATAAGCATAGGGTGGGAAATGCAGCAGCTACTGGTAAATTTCAAAAATAAAAATAGATACCAATAAAAGTAAAATTAATTGAGACATCAGTAGATTAAGCGTTTCTGAATCAGGAGCCCCATATAATGCCCCATAATGTTCATGATGGGCCCCATAAGATGCTCCATATTAAAATATGCCCCTATAATGCTGCACAAAAGGTTAATGATGGATCCATAAGATGCTCCATAGAATATTATGCCCCATATAATGCTGCACAAAAGGTTGATGGCCCCATAAGATGCTCCACAGAATAATATGCCCTATATGCTGCTACTGCTGCTGTGATAAAAAAAATAATATGACATACTCACCTCTCGTCGCTGGGAGCCAGGTGCCGGGGTCGCTGCAGGCTCAGGCCCCCGGCACTTGCAATATTCACCTGTCCTCGTTCCACTGCTGTGCACCGCTGTCTTCCGGGTCTCTGCAGTGACTGTTCAGGCAGAGAGCGCGCAATAACCACGTCATCACATCCTCTGACCTGAACGTCACAACCAGAGGACGCGGAAGACAGAGCCCGGCGGTGGAACAGGAGAATATCACATGGCTCACCCTTCCCAATCATACTCACCCTCCTGGCGTAATCCCTGCTTCTCCGATGGTGTCGCCGGAAGCTTGTTCCCGTGTTCAGCGGTCACATGGTACCGCTCATTAAAGTAATGAATATGCGCTTCACGCCTATGGGAGTGGAGTCGCGTCCATATTCATTAATTTAATGAGTGGTACCATGTGACCAGGAAGAGTTGCGGGCGCCGGAGACTATCAGAGAAGCAGGGAAGTGCAGAGACCGCACCGGAAGCAGGTAGGTATGATGTGACAGCCGCCACTCCTGCCACTCCCCCTCCGACCCCCTGGGACAATGACTCAAATATAAGCCGAGAGGGGCACTTTTAACCTAAAAAAATTGGCTGAAAATCTCGGCTTATACTTGAGCATACAGTACATAAGGCTCCTAGAGCTGACACCTGCACCTTAAGCGTGCTGGTGGCCAAGCCCATCTCCATACCTTTCTGAAGGAACTCTAAAATGGCCTTTATTAGAATTTTTCATTTTAAGGATTGCCCTGAACTAGACCATGATTTTGCCCAAGTCCTACCAAACACTCTAGTTGTTACTGGTTTCCTGCTATGAAGCAGGGTAGAGACTAAGGCCGGGGAGAAGCCCTTTTGGATTAATAGCGACCTTTCACACTCCAGGCCGTCAAATGCAGGTCAGACCCCTGAGGATGACAAACTGGGCCCTGCCTGAGGAGATCCAGGATATCTTGGAGGACAAAAGGATCCGACACAGAAATCATGCTCAGCCACATGAACCATGGTCTCTTGAGCCAAAAAGAAGTAATTAGAATAACGCTTGCCCTCTCTTCCTGAATCTTTTTCAATACTGCCGGAATCAACATTTAACAGGGGGAAGGCATAGGCTATGTTGAAGTCCTAGGGAATGTGTAATGCATCCACTGCATAGGGACTTTCCTTCGGATTCAGAGAGCACACGCTTTCCATTTTTTTGGTTTCGCTCGTTGGCAAACAAGTCTATATCTGGCTGTCCCCAGCGTTCCACAATTTGCTGGAATATTACTGGATTCAGTTCTCATTCACCCTGCCTTAGTGTATTCTGACTAAGGAAGTCTGCGCTCTCATTTTCCTTCCTTCTTATGTGCAGTGAGGTCAGTACTAATTGATAATGTTTCACGACTCGAAGAGTCTGTTCTGTCATTAACATCAGGGGACGACATTTTGTACCCCCTAATGGTTGATGCATGCAAATGTTGTCCGACAATTTTAATATGATGCCCCTTTAGATAAGGAAGGAGCTTCACCACTGTATTCTTCACTGCTAGTAGTTCTTTCATGTTCGAGGAAAAATGTTTTTCTGTCTCCGACCAGATTCCCTGAACTATGCAATCTTGGATATGTGCTACCCAACCCTCCGAGCGGGTATCTTTCATGATCATGTCCATAATCTGATAGGACCAAGGAAGTCCCTGTGATAGAGTCTCCAACTCCAGCCATCAGGTCATGGAATTGATAGTCACCCAGAAAGGTGTAATCTTCCCTTCTAAATAGCCCTTGAGCTTCCTTTTCTCCTTTCAGGATGTCCTGCTCTAAGTTCCTGGAATGTATCTGGGCCCACTGGACTACCGGAATACAGGAAGTCATTGTCCCCAGCAGTGGCATTGCCTTCTTTAAGAGTCATAACCAGTCTGGTCACTGCTGCTATTAGGGTTATGACCTTGGTCTCCTTTTCTTACCGTAGATGACACATTTGTTCTCCTGAGTCCAAGATAAACCCTAAGAAAGACTTTATCCTTAGTGGTTCCAGTTTGGACTTTTCAGAATTTAATATCTATCCTAGCTGGTTCTGACTTGCATCACTTGGTGATTGCATTCTTCTATCGATCTGCCCACCACCAAAAAATCGTCCAAGTATGTAATTATTAAAACATTCCACTCCTGAAGATGTACTGTAACCTCTAGAATAATAGAATTAGTTCTTACAGGTAATTCGGTTTCTAGGAACCTTCCACGACAGCCACTTCGGAGTAGTACCAACAGCTAATTTCTCTAGGGAGGGATCACGGCCTGCAGAACACGTCTGCCAAATGTTAAATCCCTATTGAAATTTAGCAGGTAATGTCTGGTGAACGTATGGATGGGCGACCAGTTGGCGGCTCTGCATATCTGCTCTGATGAAGCATTCCCCCTCTCTGCCCATGATGTTGCCATCGCTCGGGTAGAATGTGCTTTCAGAGAGGCAGACAAATAGACTGCTTGATCCAGTTTGCTATAGTGTTTTTTTGCCGCCTTCTTTCCTAAAGGATTTTTTATTTACATCGCTTGGGTGAGTGCCACCTTTTCTGTTTTCTCTGGATGTTCTAATATGAATTACTGCTTGGTTGTGCACCACAGTGCAATAGTTGTCCACGGTTGGTCTGTCTGCCACATGAAACTTTGATTATTGCAGCGAACTGCCCACTTTAATTGACATCAAAAACCATTCATCCTGGTGCCGTCATACTTTCTATTCTTCTATGGACTTTATTATTGATTAGCTTGCTTGTCAGTTTAGCCTCAGGAATCAATGTTTTCATTCAGTGACTGCAAGCAAAGGAGGACGTGCGGGATGGATCTAAACCTAAAGGTAAATGTAAAGCAATCATTCTAGCAATCTCATCTGTATCTCAAGGTCTCAATCTATTGTGCTGCCAGCAACTAGGCACATTGCGTGGATGGGGATAGTAGACCCAGGGGCGCCATCACCACAGGGGGTCTCACATGCAATCATAGGTGATGGGTCTCAGCATGAGGGAAACACCCACACAAAGCACAGTTAGCTTTGGGAGGGGAGTGTCCCCCAAGGGTCAGGCGACTTGGGGTATTGAGGACAGACGAGGAAATGTTTTTGGCTGGAGTGGCCAAAAACAAGCCGGTGGACATCCACCGGCTAGATTTGAGCCACAATGCTCCAAGGGCAGCGTTTGTTACATTCGCTGCTCTGGCCGCTAACCTGACTGCGTCCGAGGAAGCATCCGCGAGGAAGGAAGAAAGCAAGCAGCATCTTGCATTAGCAGGAGATTTGCCAGCATCTTTTATCTCAGACTGTTATTCCGGATCTGATCATCGAGTTGCTGTAAGCAGACCATCATAGATCTGGCTGTGCAGGTTGCTGCTATTGCTGGCTTTAATGCCCCTGCTAAAGATTACCATGTTTGGTTTAAATAAATTTCAGCTTTACTGTCCAGGGGGTCCCTAAGAGTTCCCAGATCCACAAAAGGTAAGGTGGCCTTTTTGGATGATTTTGCTACATCAATCTTAGGGGTCTTCTCCCATAAGCCTGTTTCTTCCTCGTGAAATGGGTTACTGCTTTTTTATGCAGGCAGTAGCGGACCCTTTTTATCACGTCCATTATTCAATGAGCATTTTAATTTTTTTCATTTGACTGGAAATGAACACCTCCATTTCTGTTTTAAACTACCAAACATGTCCTGAACTGTAGTAGGAGTTTTAGAATTTGCAATACTTATGGTTGTCCTAATGGACCATACCCAATTGTCAGTATCTTCAGAGAAAAGGGACCTATTTAACATGGTGAACCTTCATGAACATCACTTACCATTCTGAAGTTCAGTCTAGGGTACCGGAAATTAAGGTAGGATCGGTTCACATGATTATTCTCACCTGGAGGTGTGTTTACCCCTGGAGGTGGTGAACTCATGACCCACCCTGTTCCTCTGGGTAGTCTTTCTGCCTATTGCCTGACTGCCACTGCTGTGTTCCTGGTGACGCTGCTGTGGTGACAGTGTCTGTGGCTGCGGTTCCTGCTGCTGTGCCTTCTCAACCACATCCATGCTTGAAGTTGCTGCAAGGTGCCATCTTCTTGTGACCATCACATTATATATAGGGATAGTCCTGTCACACCTCCGCCGGCACCTCCCTGATTTTCAGGTCATACATAATTCAAATCCGGTGCGCTGTGTGCAGGGAGCCTCAGCCAGCCCTGAGCATGATCAGACCCAGACAGCCGCATAACGTCTGGCTCACTGCGTCATCAGGACATGCCAGATATTACATCCCATCTACTGGTCAGAGCTAGGCAGCCATGCTTTCCAGTGTGCTCATCATCGCGTGTGCAGTCCCTGAAGCATGTCCCGGTTCACTTAGCATGGCGTGCTCCTGCTGCCCCGGCGTGCGCAGACCAGGGACCTCTTGTCAGCAGGAGACTTTTACCAAGAGGTCTCTGCCTGCACCAACGCCCTGGCCAGTAGAAGTATACCCCATCCGGAAGTCATCTTGTCCCTGGACACGCTCTGGACCAGAGAAAATCTTTAGAGTACCGCTCTTCCTTCAGCTCCCTCAAGGACAGGAAACCAACTGTTGTCGAGGAGAGCTAACTCCCATTCATTCAGTAGGTTTCCTGTCACTTGATGGGCAGATACACTTTCTCAGGTGGTGCTGTCAGGGGAGAGGTCATGTAGGCGAAAATAATATTAATAAAAATGTCTACACATCTGACTTAAAAACAAGTCTCCACTCAGGTCCATCATCTCTTAAAAACAGGTTTCCACATTATTAGTGGCTCTAAAAGCTCCTGAATAGCAACATCGCTCCCATAAACCAATCCAGCAATATCCGCTCTCCCAAAAGTCAAATCTCCCCCTCACTTCTGTGCCTTGCAGTGAACCCACACCACATTTGGCATCCATATATTTGGAAATAATACAGTGAGAAGAACCCACTTAATTTACGGTGTAGGTGTCTCCTGGAGCACAATCTGGTTACTATGTGGTGGGTAATAAAATGGTATATTGACATTTTGAATTTTCTCTGTCCTCCTGGTTTTGACACAGCTATATGACTATTCTTCTTGCCATCTCACACCACAGAACAGCAGGTACCACCATGGCATAAGCCTAGGGGTCTCCGTGTAAGTCAAGATCCATGTAGAAGGATTAAAGGATGATGAGCAAGCCAATCCTTGTGATATGGAAAATGGAGTAGATAATGCCAAGCATGTTCATGCCGGACATCTTTTGAGCTGCCACATGACCATAAACAGTGCCCCAATACATTGTTTCTGAAAACTATTCCAGGTAGATCTGTAATCGAATAGCTACATGGCTCTCCTTCCCTGCTTAACCTGCCATGTGCCCAGACAGTAGTGTACAACCATATATAGGGTATTGTGGAATTCAAGAGAATTTGGAAAAACATTTGTAAGGTCCATTTGTTTTCTATTATTCTTTGTGAAAAAATTCCAAAGTTATCACCACATAAAGTGAAACATGTCAGATTTGAAAAATGAGTCCTGATTAGGAACACAAAACTGGCTGTAGTCAATAACTGACTATAGACCATAACATCTACTGAAATTATCAAACTCAACAGTCTTCATCAGTAATGAATGAGTAACCAGTGGTGAAACCTCTTTGGGGTAATTAGAGTATGGGATTTGGTGGCTCTGGCAATTAAACTATCTTAAGGGCCAATATTTTCTGATAGATTAGTTTCTAGACATTCAAAGAGAACTTTTTATAATACTGTAGAGCTGAGGTGTCTTAAAATTAGATCTCGGGCATTTGGAAGTCAATGGAGACCTTTTTTTTTTTTAAAGACTACCAGAGAGTTACAGATACACATAAGTGAGGGAGACCGATCCGACGTCATCAAACTATCATACAGAATGAACCTGTAAAATATAAAAAAATACCCACACTTTGCACTTATTTATGGTGGACCTTTGGAGCTACTGTGTGTCAGTTTTAAAACTCATTGAAAAGTCAGGATAAAGGGAAACTTAGTCATTGTACAGAAATTCACGTGTGTGTGTCCGGGATTGGCATCTGCACCGCCGCAGCTACAGCCACACGTCTGGACCCTGAGAGCAAGTCAAATCACTGCACTCATCTTGTTGATTTTTGCTGAAGTGAATAGTTTATTAAAGATGAAGACGAAACCACAGGACAATTTTTAACGTTTCGGCCACACAGTGGCCTTGATCACAAACAGGTGCCTATTGTGGTAGCATTCCGTCATGTGATATCAAAGTATTCTACTATGTTCATAGGTGGAGACGGCCCCGTATTACCCCAAGTTGAGAGGATAAGGCCTTTAGTCCAGTATACTGTTATCCAGAACAGTGTAAGTATGGTTCTGAGGCATCTGCCAAATACTAGGTTGGCTTAGTTTTATCTGTATATCATTTGACCATAGGATCCGGGACAGATGGAGTGAGAGATTTTGGTTTTAAGGAGCAATAAACTCCGGGTAGTGTAGATCCAATAATATAGAGTGGATGTGTCCGCTCAGATATCCAGCGTCTGAAAGCGTGATCCGGGAGCCTGCGTTGGTGATACCGTGGGAGGCGCCGACACAAGCTGTGTCTTGGAGGTGGTGGCGGCATTGCCGCCATCACCGCCGAGACACAGTTTGTGTCGGCGCCTCCCACGGTACCACCAACGCAGCCTCTGGCATTGCCGCCACCACCGCCAAGACACAGCGGATCACGCTTTCAGACGCTGGATATCTGAGCGGACACATCCACTCTATATTAGTGGATCTACACTACCCGGAGTTTATTGCTCCTTAAAACCTGTTTGTGATCAAGGCCACTGTGTGGCCGAAACGTTAAAAATTGTCCTGTGGTTTCGTCTTCATCTTTAATAAACTATTCACTTCAGCAAAAATCAACAAGATGAGTGCAGTGATTTGACTTTCTCTCCAGTATTGAGGGAGCTTTTGGCTCCGTTCACCTGCACCATCAAACTCCACCTATAGTCGAGTGCTAGCTCTTCGTCTTTTCCATTGGACCCTGAGAGCGTCATAGGCTATGTTGTGAGGCGAAATTGTAACCCCGCGCGTTCCAATTCACCAAACAATTTTGCCCCTATCTATATAATGGGGAAAAAGTGAAAGGAAAAGTGGAGGCAAATTGACAGCTGCCAGATGTGAACAAGAGGGACTTAAAGAATGAGAGCGATGGCGCCAAAGAGTATATACCGTACAGTTGCTAAGGTGGGGCCCAGACATGGGATACTCACCACACACGGAGATATGAACACACACACAAAATGCCCCACACACTACCACGTGCTTGAACAAATATACCACCCTCAGCACACATTTCACCACACATACACCAACCTCGCCACATAAAAGTCGAAACACAAAATGATCCACTCAAAACTCGCCACGCGCAAAATTCGCCACATGCAAAACTAGGCTCATGCAAAACTCACCTCATGGAAAACTCGCCACACGCAAAACTTGAACACACCGAAAAATTGCCACATGCACAAAAGTTGCCTCACACAAAACTTGCACATACTCAAACCCACCACACAAACTCGCCATGCGCAAAACTTGCTGCACACAACTTGCTACACTAACCTGTCACATGCAACTCGACACACAAAAAGTTGCTACACACATGTAGCCACACAAAAGTCGCTACATGCACGTCGCCACACGCAACTCAACTTGACACATGAAACTCGCCCTAAAACACACACAAGTCTGGTATTATCCTTCAAAAATAAAAATCTGATTAATAAGCAGACAAACTACAAGAGCAACAAATGTACCATATAGGAAATACGGCAGCTATCAGCTAATATATACTGCCAGGGAAGAGGGCTTCCTGTTGGCTGGGGATTTATCAGGCTGCCAATAACAACCAATCACAGCTCAGCTTCTATTTTGCTACAGTTATTTAATCTGAGCTCTGATTGGATAATATAGGCAACAAAGGACATTCTAAGTATAACAAAGCTTGTGTGAGGTAATAGCATTCAGTTAGGGTGTGTTGGTGGAAAGGCTGATGTCCGTCACATTACCTCTATGTGAGAGGATATAGAAACTGCCAGTTACAGACTATTTTTACCACAATAATGCCTCATAAGAAAAGGAATTCCATGGCACGAATGTCAGCTGATGCGAAAAGAAAAGCTGCATTACCGGCCAATGAAAAATGTGAAGACCGAGAAACAAGGCTGACATGAGAACAGCAGCTGCTTCCTCAAGAGCCAATGAGTCATCTCAGCAGAGAGAAGGCCAACTTGCCACTAAGAGAATTGCTATTTCTTCCACCAGGGCACAGGAAATGTTTGGAGATTTGAAACATGCTGCCTTTTGTTACCAGTCAGACAAACTATCAGCATAATCCTAAAGTTCAGATAGGAAAAATGGATGTTGTCTGCATGTACTGCAGTGTCCTGAAATGGAAAGATGAACCGCCAGGTTTATGCTGTGCAAATGGCAAGATAAAACTTCCACCTCTCCTGTCACCACCAGATCCCCTAAGGTCTCTGATGACAGGTACCAGTACAATATCAAAGCATTTCTTGGACAACATCGGAAAGTACAACTCCTGCTTCCAAATTACATCATTTGGTGCAACAAAAGAAATGTTTACAACAGGATTTATGCCGACATTTAAAGTTCATGGACTGGTTTACCACTCAATTGGCTCAACCACTGGACAGATCACCTGCCCAAGCAACTTTTGATGCATTGTGACTTCCATTGAGGGGTTGAAAGCAAAGGTTTTTCCAAACATTCAACTCCACTTCAAAAATTCTGGCTGGCTGTGTGAAAGGGCTATTCTAGCTCTCAAAAATGACAGTGTTACGGAACTCCTCAGCACCCAGAATATGTTGTGCAGTTATATGTATGTATAATAGGTTCCATGTGAGATGCATGTCCCTAATGCATCAGCCCACAGGCTGCGCCCCTGGGCAGAGGGGACAAGATATCCCCCTTCTGACCTCCCCCACCTTTGTAATTCCCACAGTAAATATCGGCAGGCTCCGGCCCCCTGCGGCTATTGTAATGTATGTCTGGCCTGCCGCTTTTCAATTGGCCTGCCCTCTGTATTTGTGTGATATATTCTGTGTCCGGTGAATAATGTGTTGTCAGACTGGAAATACGTGGGGAAGCAGTGAGGTTTTATATGCGCCCATGTAATCAAGGAATTCCAGCCAGCGTCCTTCATTCAGACTTCAGCCAAAGCAGAGTGGACCTCTTGAAACACGGGGTGGTACTGAAAAAGGTACCCCAGCTCGGCAGACCCCATTACACTGGTGGCAGACAGCGGGATGTGATACCCCTTCTACAGGAGGAAAGGAATGAATGGAAAACAACTACCAGAAGTTAAAGAGGACTACATTAAAAGATCTGGTGGAAGCCCGAGGGTTAATCGCCAGCAACAAAACAAAAGCGGATTTGATAGCAGCCATCATGGAACACGACAGTGCAGTGCCTCCCAATGTGAACGTGGAGGAGACTGAATTCCAGAGTGAGGTAAAGAACAGACTGGCGTTCTATGGCCCAAACCCTGCAGTAGAGATCATACGAGAGGTGATGGCTGATGTGCGTACTGATTTGAAGGAAAAGATGGCCGAGCGGACCAGGATAGAGCTAGCCAAGATGGAGATGACAGAGCGGACCAAAGTGGAGCTGGCCAAGATGGAGATGGCAGAGCGGAGAGAGGAGAGTCAGCGAGCAGGGGGAGCTCTGGCCTCCGACCAGGTACCTTCAACAGTAAGCCACAAAAAGATCCAGTATAATGCCTTCCGACAGTTGGGGGAGGCAGAGGAAGACATTGATGGCTTTCTGTAGGACTTTGAGCGGCAGTGTGCCCTTCATCGAGTGAAGCCGGAGGAACGGGTTCAGATTCTGGCCAGCAAGCTGACAGGCCGGGCAGCGGACGCCTATCGCACGGAACCTCATGAGGACTGTATGGACTATGAGCGGATCAAAGAAGTGATCTTGGCCCGGTATGCGCTGACACCAGAGGCATACCGCCAAAAGTTCCGCGGACTTATAAAACGAGTAACCGATACCCACACTGAATGGGCCTGTAAATTATGGCGGTCACAGCTACAGTGGGTACAAGGGAGCCAAGCAACCACTAAGGAGGACGTCCTCCAGCTCTTGTTAGAACGATTCTTTAAATGGACTAAACCCCGAGACACAGGAATGGCTTCGAGACAGGCGGCCAACGACTCTGGAGGAAGCTGCTCGTCTGGCCGATGAACATCATGATGCCAGGAGGCCTCAGTTGTCCGGATGAAAGATGGTCACTAGGGGTCCGCCCATGGACTTAGAGGACCCCAAACCACCGAAGATTGTAGGGGGACCAGCTAGAAACCCGGCCTACCACAGTCCCCCTGGGGCGCGATGCCACACCTGCCGTCAGCTGGGCCACCTGCAAAGACAATGTCCCAACCGGACTCAGCATACCCAGTGGCCAAACAGCTACCTTCAGCCGGGCCGCTGTACACTGCTACCAACGCGAAGCTGACCCGGCACTGGGGGCTACGACTAACCAAGGGGTGGAAGAGATGGAGGAAGTGCTGCATGAAGTAGACCCCGAGCAGGCAGCCCGGGCAGATAATCAACAGCATCGACAGGTCGTGTGGGTTAATGGGAAACGTATGCAGGGACTAAGATTCCGGGGCAACTTTGACCCTTGCGAAGCCTCATCTCGTCCGAGACCAAGAGAAGATGAACCAGACAGTGGCAGTTCGTGTAACAGGGGGAGCCATACATCGACTGCCCACTGCCAGGATGCACCTGAACTGGGGAGTCGGGGATCGCCTTGTTGAGGTCAGCTTGATGGAGGATTTGCCTGCAGACGTCTTGCTGGGAAATGACTTGGGGCCCATGGTGTCTGCCTTCTCGGTTGCCCCTCTGGCTGAGACATATCCTGTGACCACCCAGAGACAAGCTAGAGCCGCGGAGGCGGAATCACACTCAGAGGAGGCCCAGGTAAGACATCCCAGCCCTACACGTATTCCCATAGCCAGACACATTTCTTGGGCCACCCCAGATGAATTTAAGAGGGAGTTACTTGAGGATCCTTCATTGGAGGGATATCGTGGGAAGGCACAAGAGGGGAGAGGGGTACTGGAAGAAAAACAGTTTGTATGGAAGCAGGGACTCCTCTACCGGATCACAGAGCAGCACCACACAGGGACGAGCCCCACTATAAAACGACAGCTGGTAGTTCCCAAGAAGTATAGGCAGGAGTTACTGCGAATCTCATGACATACCCTTGGCCGGGCACTTCGGCGTCAGTCGCACCAGGCATCGTCTGACACAAAACTTATTTTGGCCGGGGGTAACCTATAATGTTCGTCAGTACTGCCAGACCTATGACAGTTGCCAGCGCATTGGCAAGAGGGGAGATCGATACAAGGCCAAATTACGCCCCCTCCCTATTGTGGAGGAACCATTTAGCCAAGTAGCGGTCCATCTGATAGGGCCGTTAGCCAAACCCAGTCCGTCAGGGAAAAGGTATAAATTGATAGTGGTAGATTATGCCACACGGTATCCAGAGGCGGTTGCGTTACCTAACATACTGGCAGAGACGGTGGCGGCTGCCCTGCTCCAGGTTTTCTCACGGGTTGGATTTCCCCGGGAGATTCTCGGACCAGGGTACCCAGTTTACAGCAGAGGTGACCAACCAACTGTGGAAGCTGTGCGGCGTAAAGTCCATTAGAAGCGCCCCGTACCACCCGCAAACCAATGGGTTGTGTGAACGCTTTAATGGGACGTTAAAACAACTCATTGGGACTTTTACCAGGACCTACAGGGACTGGGAGAAATTCTTACCACACCTCCTGTTTGCCTATCGGGAGGTGCCCCAAGAATCCACGGGGTTCTCCCCGTTCGAACTGGTATACGGGAGATGGGTAAGGGGACCCCTAGACTTAGTGCTAGAACACTGGGAAGGGGAGGGCATCATAGAAGGGGTACCTATTGTACCCTATTTGCTGGAATTCCGGGACCGCCTAAAGGAGGTGACCCAGGCTGTACGTGGGAACATGCAGGTGGCCCAGCGGCGCCAGCGCGTATGGTACGATCGGAGGGCCAGAGAGCGCACCTTGGAAATAGGACAGAAGGTACTGGTGTTAGAGCCCACTAGACAGAACAAGTTCCAAGCTGTATGGCAGGGGCCCTACCAGGTAGTGGGGATAAATAGCCGACACCACCTATAATGTCGCCGATTGTGACAACCCCAGGGTTATCCGCATGTTCCACGTGAATATGCTGAAGCCCTATCGGGAGCGCCCTGAAGAGGTAGTGGCCATCTGTGCACCTGTAGCAGAGGATTTAGCTGGACTTCCCTTGCCTGATGTCTTAGGGCAGAGGTCCCCAACGTTTCTGACCTTGAGAGCCACATTCAGCTCTGACAGAGGGTCGTGAGC
This sequence comes from Ranitomeya variabilis, assembly GCF_051348905.1. NCBI lineage: Eukaryota > Metazoa > Chordata > Amphibia > Anura > Dendrobatidae > Ranitomeya > Ranitomeya variabilis. The sequence continues at coordinate 696,050,116 of NC_135235.1, read as the reverse complement.
CACATTTCAGCTCCCGCCCCCCTCACAGTAGTGGCAACTAAAGCCCCCAATACAGGCATAATGGTAACCAAAGCTTTTCCACAAAAATCAACCACCCCAAAGCAAAATGCCAAGATCCAGTCCAGGGATTCCTACAATACCCCCCATTCAGTATTCTCCTATAAAGTACTCCAAAGACACTGTCACATCCGGCTTCAAACACCTATTCTGACAGGTGGTGTCATCTTGTCTCCAGCGTACCATACTTAAATCATCTCAAAACCCCTAAGACCAGTTCATGTGCATCCAGATCTGCTCTTCTGTGCAGGGCTGATCACAAAATTCTCAATTTTCAGATGTGCTCTTCATACCTGTTTGCTATAACTGAATCTAATGCACCAAGCTGACAGACAGCCGTGAGCCACAATTCATGGGACCGCGAGCCACATGTGGCTCCCGAGCTACAGGTTGGGGACCCCTGTCTTAGGGGAAAGGACTCCGTCTAAAACATGGGACCAGGTACACTTGGGTGAAGGCCTAGGTCCCCGGGAGAGACAGCAGGCGGAGGAGTTGAGGCAGCGACAGAGGATGTTTTCGGGGAGACCAGGGTACACTAGCCTGGCACAACACAAGGTTGAGACCCAGGATCAGAACCCCCCTGCGACAACCCCCCTTCCGCGTCCCTGAGTCTGTACGAGAAGGGATGTGACAAGAGATACAACAGATGTTGCGTTTAGGGGTCATTGAAGAGTCAGATAGTTCCTGGGCATCCCCCGTAGTGTTAGTGCCCAAGAAGGATGGGACTACACAGTTTTGCGTAGACTATCGTAAGCTCAATGAGAAAACAGTGATGGATGCGTATCCCTTGCCACGTGTGGATGAGTTGTTAGACCGGCTGGCGGGGGCAAAGTATTTGACCACCATCGATCTATGCAAAGGCTACTGGCAGATTCCCCTTAGTCCTGACGCTATTCCCAAGTCGGCATTTGTCACCCCGTTCGGCTTATTCCAATTTCGAGTTATGCCATTTGGGATGAAGACTGCCCCGGTGAGCTTCCAGAGGCTGGCTGACCGGCTTCTGGATGGTCTCCAGGACTATGCTTGTGCCTACCTGGACGACATCGCCATCTACAGTGCGACATGGGAAGAGCATCTAAATCACCTAGAGACAGTATTGGACAGGATCCACAAGGCCGGAATCACCCTGAACCCAAACAATTGTCACATGGGCAAAGCAGAGGTTCAGTATTTAGGGCATTGGGTGGGAAGTGGGAAACAGAGACCAGAACCAGCCAAGATTGAGGCCATAGCCAAATGGCCCACTCCACGCACTAAAACCCAGGTCATGGCGTTTCTAGGGACAGCGGGGTATTACAGGAAATTTGTTCCCAATTACAGCAGCGTAGCCAAGCCCCTCACTGATCTGACCCGTAAGAACCAGCCCCGCCAGGTAACCTGGACCCCAGAGTGTGAGGAAGCCTTCCGCCAGCTAAAGGACGCCCTCACCAATACCCCTGTATTGGCCGCACCCGATCCAACTAAACGTTTCCTTGTTCACACAGACACTTCTTTGTTTGGATTGGGGGCAGTACTGAGTCAAGTCGGGACGGAAGGCCAAGAACACCCGGTAGCTTACCTGAGTCAGAAACTACTGCCCCGTGAAGTAAGCTATGCGGCCATCGAGAAGGAGTGCCTGGCGGTAGTATGGGCACTCAAAAAGTTGCAACCATATTTGTATGGACGACCACAATCCCCTAGTCTGGCTTAATCAGGTCTCCGGAGACAACGCCAGATTACTGCGGTGGAGTTTAGCCCTACAACCTCTGGACTTCACCATCCACTACAGACCCAGCAAACAAAACGGTAACGCCGATGGACTAAGTCGACAAACGGAACTTGTACCAACCCCATAAACTTCGGTCATCCCCAAACCGATCCGTTAAGGATCAGACTGTGTATGCCGATCGCGTCGCTGGAAAGGGGAGCCGTGTTACGGAACTCCTCAGCACCCAGAATATGTTGTGCAGGTATATGTATGTATAATAGGTTCCATGTGAGATGCATGTCCCTAATCTATCAGCCCACAGGCTGCGCCCCTGGGCAGAGGGGACAAGATATCCCCCTTCTGACCTCCCCCACCTTTGTAATTCCCACAGTAAATATCGACAGGCTCCGGCCCCCTGCGGCTATTGTAATGTATGTCTGGCCTGCCGCTTTTCAATTGGCCTACCCTCTGTATCTGTGGGATATATTCTGTGTCGGTGAATAAAGTGTTGTCAGACTGGAAATACGTGGGGAAGAAGTGAGATTTTTTATGCGCCCATGTAATCAAGGAATTCCAGCCAGCATCCTTCATTCAGACTCCAGCCAAAGCAGAGTGGACCTCTTGAAACACGGGGTGGTACTGAAAAAGGTACTCCAGCTCGGTAGACCCGGTTACAGACAGCGTCAACAAGATCAATCTTCAAATTCTAAATCTCCTTCCAGGTGTGTGCACAACCTACAAGTCAGTGGATACAGTAATAGACCCTGCTTAAGCATTTTATCCAACTGAGATCCTCAATTCCTTGGAGCCACAAGGACTTCCTCCTCACAACCTCTTTCTAAAACCTGGAGCACCTATTCTGCTATTGAGAAATTTGGATCCACCAAAAGCTGTGTAATGGAACAAGACTCTTGATTAAGAACCCATTTCCACATGTAATTGAGGCAACCATTTTGACAGGATGTGCCACAGGGGAAGATGTTTTCATTCCAACTGATTTGCCTTTTGATTTAAAAACTCCTCCAGTTTCCTGTTCGACTGGCATTTGCTATGTCCATCAACAAGGCTCAGAGACAGTCCTTGAAAGTAGTTGGAATCGATTTACAATCTCCATGCTTTTCTCATGGTCAACTTTATGTGGTCTGTTCAAGAGATGGAACAGCCAAAAATCTGTCCGTCTTTGCACCTGAAGGAAAAACTAAAAATGTCGTTTATCAAAAGGCTCTCGAATAAGTAGTAGAAGATTACTTCACATTACTTGGCCAATTTAGTTAAATCTGTGTGGAATATCTCTGGTGTTGAAATATATGTTGTGAAATGCTTCTATTAGCTTATTTTTGCCTTTTAATAATTACATTTCTATGTATTTGTTTTGTGGTTTTTGTGTGTAGAATACATTTTTGTTAACACATTCTATTTTGCTAACAGCAGTTATTATCCCGGGCGAAGCCGGGTAGTACAGCTAGTTCAATCATAAAACTGAAGATTGGCTAGAAAGACTGGACCTGGTCTTGTAGGGACCATATGATCACATTCAGCAGCACAGAAGGGAGAGAAGGGAGATTCATCCAATAAGATATCAGGGTTATAGGAAGCCAACAGCATCATTACCCTCCGCTTTCTCTTACTGGCCCATCATAATATTTTTCTTCAAGTGATTTTCTAACTTGTCAGCACATTCTACGTACGCTGTCATTTGACTTTGTAGTTTACAATTCTGGGCAGGTAATGGTCAGCGTCTTTTTACTTCAGTTGGATCTACCAGGTTGTAAGTTCTTAAGAAAAGGGCATTCAATACCCAAAGTCATTTGAACAGTTTTGGGTGGTTGACTATGCCGTGGTCTAGAAGCAAAATGGCGACTCTGGAGCGGCTACACTACACCACTGAAAGCAGCCACAGATGGTGATGGAAAAGAATCTGTGACTTCTCTGCATTTAGTGGTTAATACTCACCTGGGTAGTCATATGCAAGAAACTCCTCTTTACACCGCTCATCACCCCTCACATATGTCTCTGTAGTATTAATATGGGTCAGATCTTCACCCTGAAATAAATATTGTGAAAGTCACAGACAGATGGAGAAGTCACATCTATGGTCAGCTCTAATCCTGCCATCTCCACCGTTCTCATTACACTGGTCAACACAAAAATATCATTAGCAAAGGTAATATGTCTGTTTTATGGAGTTTGATGTGCTGATTCCAAAAATATGCTTAGTTTTGCTCTATCACAAATTTTCTGAGATAGAAGTATTTTTGTTATTACGTTATTTCTGCATTTTCAATGTATGTGGTTTTTCTATGTTATTCCCATTTCTTTGTTTGTCTTACTTAAATGTGAATTCTCTTACAGGAACATCATTAGTAAAGGTTTTAGTAAGTTTTATGGGAAAGATTATTGACAGTGCAGTCAACCAATGACGGCTTCTCGGAAAGTCACATGTTATGGGGAGGAGCTAACTTATGAGTCGGTAAGATTTGAGTCAGTCAGAAAAGGATGTGATGGCAGCAAGGACTGGTATGCGAAACTGACAAGAGACAGGCCTCTACAGGGATCTGAGCCCTGCCACAAGGAGATAGAAGGGAAGGCAGCGGAGAGCCGCCATTGTGAGGATTTTCACTCTATTTCTGGGAGGGCAAGTCACCTCAGAGGGAAGAAAACAGCTCAGCCACTGAGGTTTAACTGAGTGAGGGTCTCCAGAGAGAGAACCTGAAAGCAGCCAATATCACACTGAGAAACTAGCTGTCTGCAAATGTTCACCTGTAAGGAATAGGCTGACCCAGTTACTTCACAACTGTATATAGTTATCTACCAGATTACCTCCAGTAAAATCAGTTCTAAATAGAAGCTGCCTCTGTCATCTCTGGGGAAATATCTACATACAGCTCTGGCTAAAATGAAGAGACCACTGCAAAACTTTCAGTTTGTCTGATTTTTCTCTTTATAGGTATATTTTTGAGTAAAATGTAAATTGCTCTTTTATTCTATAAACTACTGACAACATGTCTCCAAAGTTCCAAGCAATGCATTTTGTATTTATTTTCTGAACATGAGAAATGGCCAAAATAACAAAAAGAAAAAAAAATGCATTGCTTGCAGACCTCAAATAATGCAAAAAAAAAAACAACAAAAACCCAAGTTCATAATCATTTAGAAATAACAATACTAATGTTTTATCTCACGAAGAGTTGAGAAATCAATATTTTGTGCAATAACCATGATTTTTAATCGCAGCTTTCATGCATCTTGGCATGCTTTCCACCAGTCTTTCACACTGCTTTTGGGTGACATTATGCTACTCCTGGTACAAACATTTAAGCAGTTCTTCTTTGTTTGATGGCTTGTGACTCTTTGATTTGGGAGTGGCTATTTCTTGGTGCTCTTGCTGGCAGCTTGTGTCAGTGATAGTTTAGGGCTTGCTGGGGCTGCTAACCTGTTAAACCCCAGTGTTCCTTTTGCCTCTGACTTCGTCTCCTGTCTCCCATCTTTGCTGCCACATATCTGTCTGGCTTTTGACCTACTGGCTTACTCTGACTCCATTCTCTGTCTCACATCTCCGGTACCTTTGCTCCTGGCTGGTTCTGACCCTTGGCTTGTATTTTGACTACAAGTTCTGTTTTCCGCTTTAAACTACGGTACTCTATTACGGACCGTTACTGACTTAGCTGGTTTTGACCACTCTGTCACCACCTGGTGGCACGGTGCAGTGTGCACTGGGGTGCAGTGTGCACTGGGCTGCGGTGCGGCAAGTGCAACGTCTTTTTCTCTCACCCACTCCCCCTCATGGAGTCTGCACATACCTGCATTGCTGCAGTGTGACACAAACAAATAAGAACTGCTTAAATGTTTGTACCAGGAGTGGCATACGGTTACCCAAAAGCAGTGTGAAAGACTGGTGGAAAGCATGCCAAGATGCATGAAAGCTGTCATTAAAATCATGGTTATTCCACAAAAATATTAATTTCTGAACGCTTCCTGGAGTTAAAACATTAGTATTGTTGTTTCTAAATAATTATGACCTTGTTTTTTGCATTATTTGAGGTCTGCAAGCACTGCATTTTTGGTTATTTTGACCATTTCTCATTTTCAGAAAATAAATACAAAATTTATTACTTGGAACTTCGAAGACATGATGTCAGTAGTTTATAGAATAAAAGAGCAACTTACAGTTTACTAAAAAACATACCGTATATACTCAAGTATAAGCCGAGATTTTTCAGGCTGAAAGTGCCCCTCTCAGCTTATACTTGAGTCATTGTCCCATGGGGTTAGCGGGGGGGGGGCGGCAGCTGTCACATACTCACCTGCTTCCGGCGCAGTCCCTGCATCTCCGATGGTCTCCGGGCGCCGGCAGGTCTTCCTGTGTTCAGCGGTCACGTGGTACCGCTCAATAAAGTAATGAATATGGACGCGACTCCACTCCCATAGGGGTGGAGCCACATATTCATTACTTTAATGAGCAGTATCCGGGACCGCTGAACACCGGAACAAGCTGCCGGCGCCGAGACTATCTGTCAGTGAGAAGCAGGGACCGCGCCGGGAGCAGGTGAGTATAACGGGGAGGGTGAGCATTGCGCGATATTCACCTGTCTCTGTTCCACCGCCGGGCGCCACTCCGTCTTCCGCATCCTCTGGCTGTGACTGTTCAGGTCAGAGGGCGCCATGACGTGTTTAGTGTGCGTGCCGCCCTCTGCCTGAACAGTCAGAGAGCCGGAAGATGGAGTGGCGCCCAGCGGTGGAACGGGGACAGAGCGACGAGAGGTAAGTATGCCATTTTTTTTTTTTAATCGCAGCAACAGCATATGAGGCATAATCTATGGAGCATCTTATGGGGCCAGAATCAACCTTTATGCAGCATTGTAAGTGGCAAATGTTTCTATGGAGCATCTTATGGGGCCATTATTAACCTTTGTGCCACATTATATGGGGCATATTTTTGTATGAAGCATCTTATGGGGCCCATCATAAACTGTATGGAGCATTATATGGGGCGTATTTTGTATAGAGCATCTTATGGGGCCCATCATAAACTGTATGGAGCATTATATGGGGCTCCTGATTCAATATGGATATTTAAAACCACTTAACCTACTGATGTCTCAATTAATTTTACTTTTATTGGTACCTATTTTTATTTTTGAAATTTACCAGTAGCTGCTGCATTTCCTACCCTAGGCTTATACTCGAGTCATTAAGTTTTCCCAGTTTTTTGTGGCAAAATTAGGGGTCTCAGCTTATACTCGCGTATATACGATACCTATAAAGAGAAAAATCAGACAAACTGAAAATTTTGCAGTGGTCTCTTATTTTTTTGACAGAGCTGTATTGTCGGTCGGCTCATCACATTTTTCTTTAGTTTGTGACCACCATTGAACTGAACTTACTCTACTGTTTGATCTGATTTAAAGGAGAAAAATGCCCCGACAGTGTATCAATCATCCGAACAGATTCTGCTATGTGTGTTGTTCTTTTATACCAAAAGGCCAAGTACGTTCAATCACTCATGATATTAAAAAGATGTACCATATGTACTTTCAGTGTCCACTCGGTGATCAAATCAAAAACTGGGCCCCTCATGTGATATGCTCAAGTTGTTCAAATGGTCTTCGTGACTGGTTGAATATGAAGAAAGTGACTATGCCATTTGCTCTTCCCATGATTTGGAGAAAACACAAAAATCATAATAATGACTGCTACTTTTGTTTTGTCAAACTGAAGGGATTTTCTACAAAGAACAAACATAAGATTAATTACCCTGAACTTGAATCTGCGTTTAGGCCAGTTCCACATAATGGAACCTTGCCAGTTCCTGTACCACCATTGTCCAGATTGGATGAAAATGAAGTAGAATATGAAGACTATGAAGTTGAAGCTACTGGCGAAGACATGGAGACCTCAAGTCAAGATGAATATGTACCTGATGGAGCAGCCAGAACGCTGTACTCAACATAAATTAAATGATCTCATGAGAGACCCTTCATTGTCAAAAGATAAAGCTGAACTTCTTGCATCTAGGTTGAAACAGAAAAATCTTCTTCATGATGATGTCAAAGTGTGTTGTTACCGAAACACTTCAAAAATTTTTATTTTAGAAGTAACACTTTAACACAATTGTTCACAGTTGATGGCCCAATGCTGTACTGTAACAAGGTGAATGGCCTCTTTGAAGAACTGAATCAAGAGTATTTTGTAGCAGATTGGTGATTGTTTATTGACTTATCCCAGAGAAGTTTGAAAGCAGTGTCGCTTCACAATGGTAATATGAAACCATCAATCCCCATTATTCACTCATGTCATCTTAAGGAAAGTTATTAAAATCTGTCAGTTGTTTTGTATGCTATACAATATAAGCATCATGAATGGAATATCTGTGGAGATTTGAAAGTGATTGGTCTGTTTATGGGACAGTAGAAATAGAGTAGAGCATTATGTTCGTAGTGATTGGGGACAGAGAAACATCTATGTTCCAGGTAGAGACGATGTTCAGCATAATCCTTCAGTTGCTCCAGCAAAAATCTTTTTTTCTCCACTACATATAAAGTTGGGATTGATTAAAAGCTTTGTGAAAGCCATGGCAAAGACAAATTCACAAGGGCTCCAGTACGTTTCATGAAAATTCTCCAGCATTTCACCAGCAACACTGAATGAATGGGTATTTGTTGGTCCTCAGATCAGAGAGGTTATGAGTGATGATGTGTTTTAAGGAACTCCGAATAATAAGGAATTGAGATCTTGGAAAAGCTTCATGTGGATCTGTGAAAACTTCTTATGAAAACAAAAATCTCCAGAATATATTGAAGGTGTTGAGGAACTGCTAAATGCATACCAGTGTCTTGGATGTCGCATATCTCTGAAGATGCACTTTTTGCTTTCACATTTAGATTTCTTCCCTCAAAATTTAGGGGATGTAAGCGATGAACAAGGCGAGCGGTTTCACCAGGACATTAAACTAATGGAACACCGCTACCAGGGTTTTGGGAATGACTTAATGATGGCAGATTACTGTCGGATGTTATATAGGGACAACCCGGAAAAATTGTATCAACGACAGTCTAATGTCAAGCACTTTTAATTTCTGCTCATATTTTGGTTTCTATTTTGCATATGAAATTATTTTGGTTCAATAAAAACTGTTTTGTAAAGTGAAGCATTTTTTTCTGATATGTAGATTACTGTTTTCTTAATGTCGCCAGTATATTTCCTATACCTTATAATAATGACGCTGCTCCATGGAAACTATACGTGCTATAGAAAAACTATACACATTTTTAAAATCAGGACAAAAAGATGATTCAGAAAAGGACAATGTCACTGCTATGATTACAAAGAATATTTTTTTTGTGTCGACCTGTGTTAGGCTAGGTTCACATTGCGTTAGGGCAATCCGTTTAGCGCTAGCGGATTGCGCTAACGCAATGTTTATTTAGGGGCCGCGTTCAGGGGTCGTGTTAACGTCCGCGCTCTCGCAGATCCCCGATCTGCGAGAGCGGGGAACGGACCTCGGGCGCGCCGCGGACGCTGCAAGCAGCATCCGAGGCGCGTCACAGAAGAACGGCACATCACTAGCGCGAGCCGAAAAAGGCACGCGCTAGTGATGCGCTGCAGGCGAAATTTACATTGCTGTCAATGGGTGCGCTAACGGACCCGTTGCACGGCGTTAATTGCGACATTTTCGCCGTGCAACGCTGTCCGTTAGCGATCACCCACTAACGCAATGTGAACCTAGCCTTACACAAGTATAAAACATGTACTACTGGTGGATAAAACAAGACTGAGCACAAGACCTTCACAACCATCTACACATCATAGGGGAGATCTCATGACACCTTCTCTCCATCTACCTGATGATCCTGAGGAACATTGGGATCTTCTTGGTTACAGTCCTGTGGAAGAAGAGGATGGGGACATCTCTCTGGTGTTGTCCTCTTACTGGATAGATCTGGAGGAAACACATACAGGGACTGAATTCATTCTTTACATACAGATAATTATAGGCTGTATGTACTTAGTCCTGTCTATTACCTGGTGATGTGAGGGGCTGGGGAACCTCCATCATGACGTCCTTGTACAGATCTTTGTGTCCTTCTAAATACTCCCACTCCTCCATGGAGAAATAGACAGCGACATCCTGAGACCTTATAGGAACCTTACACATACAATGATACCGTCATCCCCCGATCCCTTCATAGTGTTACTGTATAATGTCCCAGCATTCCCAGCAGTGTCACCTCTCCAGTCAGCAGCTCAATCATCTTGTAGGTGAGTTCTAGGATCTTCTGGTCATTGATGTCCTCATGTATCAGTGGGTGAGGTGGAGGCTCCGTGATTGGGCTCAGGGGTCTTCCCCATCCCTCAGACACAGGGTCCTGACAGCGCTCACTAGAGGTCTTCTTCACCACTGTGTAATCCTGGTTATGGAGAGACACATTAATAAATCTCACTACAGACATTTCCAGAGTCCTCACCTCTCCAGTTCTGTCCATCTGTTATTCCCATAGATAAGAATGATGTAATGTGACGTCATCAGAATCTCTCACCTCTCCAGTAAGCCGGACGAGGATCTCTAGGGTGAGGTGTAATATCCTCTCCGCCATCTTGTCTCTGTCCATATTCATCCTTGATGGGTAAATCAGGAAAATTCTCTTATATAGAAGATCTTCACTGAGAGGATCCGATATTGTAGGGACCTGAATGAGAAGATGAGCCGAGGTTTCCAGGATTTTTCTTGTGGGAATTGGCTGCGATATCCCCTGTGCAATATATTTCTAGTATTAATGCGCAAGTAATGGGGAATCACCACATCCCTCCACCCGCAGAGCCGCACTCCACATAGGGAATAATGGAGCCTCCATAAAGGGGCACTTTTCCGTGTTTGTCAGAACTGTCCGTGGATTATTAGAGGGGATAGTTTCCCCCCAATTAGAAGGGACACCTGTGGATATTGGGGTCTTTACCTGCTACAGTTCTGGTGTGGAGCCTATAGAGAATAATGGAGCCTCCAGCACCGACCTCCACCCGCAGAGCCGCACTCCACATATATGGCTGCTCTGTGCGCACAGGACCTGTGATGAGGTCACAGGAGGGGAGGAGTCAGGGGTCACATGATCAGGGGCCTCAGTGTATGCAGGACTCTGCTGTGCTGGTTGTCATGGTGCTGGATGAGGGGAAGTTTAAGTGTGGGGTCAGGAGGGGTTTACAGTGTGGATGTAGCAGAGCCGTGTGTGTACGAGGTGTATGGAGCGGAGCCATGTGTGTATGGAGCGGAGCCATGTGTGTATGGAGCGGAGCCGTGTGTGTAGGAGGTGTACGGAGCAGAGCTGCATGTGTATGAGGAGTTCGGAGCGGAGCAGTGTGTGCGGAGAGGAGCTGTGTGTGTAGGAGGAGTACGGAGCTGAGCAGTGTGTGTGTGCGAGGTGTATCTAGCGGAGCCGTGTGTACGGAGCTGAGCCGTGTGTGCGGAGAGGAGCTGTGTGTGTAGGAGGAGTATGGAGCGGAGCTGTGTGTGTATGAGGAGTACGGAGCTGAGCAGTGTGTGTGTGCGAGGTGTATGTAGCGGAGCCGTGTGTACGGAGCAGAGCCGTGTGTGTGTGCGGAGAGGAGCTGTGTGTGTATGAGTAGAGATGAGCAAACTTGTTCAGAAAACATTCACCAAGCTCAAATTCGGCAGAACGTAACACATTCGGATTCATGTTCGCTTTCTTGAGTATTTTTACTTTTACTCTAAGTCGGCAAACTTCGGTCACAGTTCGGTAAATCATCGCGTTTCCACTAATACTTTTGTTATGACTTTGCCTAGGATAGTGCTGCTGTATGATGAGCGGGGGGCACAGGGGACACGTTTGCTGAGGGGAGGGGGTGTGGAGAGATTAGAGGAGCGGCACGTGTGTTTTCCCCCTTATCTCAATGTGTGGAGATTCCGGCAGCCAATCAGTGCGCATATAACATCCACAACGTCCAGACTCAAGGGCTTGTGTCATTGGCTGCTGAAGTCACACGTCCCTCTCCATATAAAGAGCGGACATGTTGTTTTAGCGCCATTTTGTCAGTGTAGCAGAGAGGCTGCTCCTGCTACAGGAAGGTCAGAACGTTATCTAGGTGGTTGATAGCTAGTTCAGATACATAGGATCCTGTGTGGCTGTGAAACCTTCCAGCAGATCAGTCGCTTTTGCTCAGTGTGTGACACCAGGGCACATTTCAGCATATAACTCTTGTGCTGCTAATATTGTGCGTGAGCCAGGAGTCCACATCAAAGAATCTGTTTTTTGTTGTAAGGCCGGGGTCACACTAGCGTATTGTATTTGATGCAAGAGCATCGGATGCAATATGCTAATGACCCTCGGTTCCTGCTCTGCTGCGATCGGGAGCCGAGTGTCATGCGTCTGTGCTCCGAGCCTCTCACAGAGAGCGGATCGGAGCACAGCTGTGGAGGAGGCGGAGAAATGAATTTCTCCATCTCCATTGCCGGGGTCAGCGTATAATGCACATCACTCGGATGATATCCGAGTGATGTGCGCTGTCTCACTCACTCCCATAGGCTTAAAATTTGGCTGCTGGGATCTGCCCCCTAGCTTAACATTGGTCCGAGTGCAATGTGATTTTTAATCACATTGCACTTGTCCGTTTAAGTCGCCAGTGTGACCCCGGCCTAATACTGTCTTCCAGAATGCAGCCACATTTCAGGATCTAATCATTTTTTGTTAATAGTTTGCTGTTTCCGAGAGTTCACATTTGAAAATACAAATTGTTTGTGCTAATAGCATGTTCCTGATATATGGAAGGCCACATTTCTGGACAAAAATATTTGGCATTGTTAATATTATGGCCTAGGCAGGAGTCCACATTTGGAAATGTAAATTCTTTGTGCTAATACCGTTGTCCTGAAACAAGGTCTCATTGTGTTAGGGTACTGTCACACAGTGGCACTTTGGTCGCTACAACGGCACGATCCGTGACGTTCCAGCGATATCCATACGATATCGCTGTGTCTGACACGCTACTGCGATCAGGAACCCTGCTGAGAATCGTACGTCGTAGCAGATCGTTTGAAACTTTATTTCGTCGTCAAGTGTCCCACTGTGGCGGCATGATCGCAGCGTGTAACAAAGGTGTGCACGATATTCCCAATGTTCCGTATGACTTCTACATCGCAACTACGTCATGAAATTATCGCTCCAGCGCCGTGATTGCAAAGTGTGACCGCAGTCTACGACGCTGGAGCGATAGTCAAGCGACGCTGCAACGTCACGGATCGTGCCGTCGTAGCGACCAAAGTGCCACTGTGAGACAGTAACCTTAGAATAATATGGTGTACTGGGAATGTTTTGGCCTAGGCAGGAGCCCACATTTGGAAATATAAATTCTTTGTGCTAATACCGTTGTCCTGAAACAAGGTCTCATTGTGTTAGAATAATATGTTGTGCTGGGAATGTTTTACCCAGCGTTACCATAGAACCATGGACGCAGGAAGCCGAAACCTCAGGACACAGACCACGCAAGCGCTCTAACAGGGGCGCAGTGTGGGAACCATATTGCAGTGAAGTAAACAAACTCCTATATAGTGGTTGATGGCTGAATAACTCAAAAGGGGGATTTTGTACAATAAGTGCATATGGCAGTATCAACATGAGACAGGTGTTAAATATACATAATTGTGATAGAAAATTAAATATTCTATTTATCTATCGTGACAATAACTAAAGAAGAAACAAAAAACAAAAATAAGAAATAAAAAATAAAATAAAATATGTAAATACCTATACAGAGCAACACTTTACAAGAATAATCATATCACAAAATTAATTATTTTATATATCTATAATGGCAATAAGCAAAAGAAAAAAAGAGAATTAATATACAGAACAACATTTTATAGGGATAATCATGACAAGGTCCATTTATCCATTTAGACTGGATCAGTAAGTAAAAACAATAATAGCTCATATATAATCACATTGAACAATTTTATCCTATATATACATATGAATAGTGAGTTTCCAATAGATAATAATAATGGTAAATCTTTTCTTCTCTTCTATAGGTACGAACTACTTCTTCCAGAGTCTCCAATGCGGGGTCCACATCAGGTAAGTTGATCAACTAACCGAATCATGGATCCATCCTCATAGTGGAATAGAGTAAAGCTACTATATAGGGAAATATAGTGAAAATTATTAATATTAGAATCATTATTTTATCAGCCAAAATCAATAATTATGAAAAGACAATATGAAGAAACATTAAATAAATTAAATTAAAGCCCCATAAAAAAAATTTAAAAAAAATATTTATTAAAATCTAAAATTTTTTTTTATATACTATTAAAATCAATTAAAAAAGAAATAAATAGTCGCTAATATTCTGATGGTTATTACAAGAATGGCACAAAGCTGAGATTTTCGTTAAGACCCTTTGGTGATACAGTATCAAGAGTCCATATCCATTTAGTTTCTTTCTTAGCCAAAGCTACGCTTATTTTGCCCCCTCTCTCATTGGTTCTTATCATGTCTATACCAATTATCTTCAATAGAGACGCATCACATCCATGATGTAATTTAAAGTGCTTTGGGATAGTTTTTAACACTGATAGGTCATCTATTTCTTTGGCAGCCAGAATGCCCCGAACATGTTCCCTGGCACGAACCTTTAGCTGTCTCGTTGTCATGCCCACATAAACCAGGGAACAGGGACATGTGGCGTGATAGATTACAGTTTTCGTTGTACATGTTATGGCATGCTTAATTTTGTATCGGGTTGTTCCATTAAAATTACAGAATGAATCAGTTCTTATAATGTTGGGGCATGCGACGCATTGGCCACACGGTTTGCAACCCAATGTTGCCTTGGCTGCCGTTAAGAAGGAGGGGATAACTGGATTGTAACTGTAATGGCTCTTGACTAATTCGTCCTTCAGGTTCCTTGACCTACGATAGGTAATATTGGGTCTTTCCCCAATGTATTGAGATAGAACCGGATCGGCCTTCAAAATGGCCCATGACTTCGTTAGGTAGGATCTCATTAGTTCGGTCTGCCCGTGGTATTGTGTAATGAATCTAATTACTCGATCAGATTTTTCAGTTTTATTCCCGTATAAGGCTTGATGTCGTGATATATGTCTCGCCCGATTATACCCTCTCTTAATCGAGCGTTTACTGTACCCGCGTTCCGCGAATCGTTTTTTCATATCCAGGGCTCGTTTTTCGAAATCTATTTCATTTGTACAGATCCTACGCAGCCGCAAAAATTGACCTATTGGTATGGATCTGATCATTGTTGGGGGATGCGATGAAGATGCATGAAGAAGAGAGTTTACTGCCGTTGATTTGCGACAGATGTCGGTGTATAAACAACCACTGTCATCTTTATAGATACCCACATCCAGAAACTCCATGAATCTATTGTCACACTTATATGTCAGATGGATATTTAGGGAATTTGAATTAAGCTGTTCCATAAATGTATGGAGAGATTCAACAGACCCCTGCCATATAAAAAATATGTCGTCAATGAACCGCACCCATAAAAGGATGCGGTCCACTGGCGACACTGACTCAGTGTGAAAGAGGTCCCTCTCCCACAGCCCCAGGAACAGATTAGCATAAGCGGGCGCAAAAGATGCGCCCATTGCTGTGCCCTGGAGCTGTAGGTAGAGTGACCCCTTAAAAAGAAAAAAATTTTTTGTCAGAGAGAACTCAAGGAGTTGTAACACAAATTTTTTCATGGATGTGGGTATGAGTGATGCCTCCAAAAAATACTCTACCGCTCGTAAGCCATCATGATGTCGGATCTTGGTATACAAGCTTTCAACGTCGCAGGATACCAAGAGTGCCTCTCTATCCACATGTAAGCCATCAATTTTCTTCAAGAGATCATTGGTATCCTTTATAAAGGACGGCAAATTTTCGACCAACGGTTGTAATCTTGAATCAATAAATTTGTTGATGTTTTCAAGATAATTACCACACCCGGATATGATGGGTCTACCCGGTGGGATCCTTTGATTCTTATGAACCTTTGGTAGTAAGTAGAATGTTGACACCGTTGGCTCAGAAATTTGGAGGGCCGAAAATAAGTCTCTATTAATGATCTCAGCATCAAGGGCTTCCTTTAAAATCACTAGGAGCTCAGTTCTAAATTTATCCAGAGGATTAAATGTTAATTTTTTATAGGATGTACCATCCCTCAATTGGCGAAATACCTCATGTTCGTACATTTGTTTCGGCCAGATCACTATATTTCCCCCCTTGTCAGCGGGTTTAATGACCACATCAGACATATTGCTCAGTTTTGTAATAGCTATTTTCTCATCTTTATCTAAGTTATCATTAGTGGGAAAACGTGGAATCTTGTCAAATTCCTTACTAACAGTTTTCACAAAAATGTCAATGATGGGACATGCTGACAAGGGAGGAAATCTGCGAGATTTTGGCCGAATGGAAACTGGGATCTTACCTCCCACGGGTTCGTTGTGCTCTTGTGCCAATTCGTCCAGAATCTCTAGTGCCTCCTGCTCCGCCTCTGTAGGGAACAATTGTAATATCTCTTCATTATGAAAGTGTTTTTTAAACAAAAGTTTCCTAGCAAATAAGTGTAGGTCTTTTATAGCTATAAATTTATCAAATTGAGCTGTAGGACAGAATGTCAAACCTTTCTTTAGGACATTAATCTCTACTTCAGATAGGGTATGGGTACTCAAATTAATCACCTTTAAATTACTCCTCTGGTTCTCTGGTGAATATCTGAAATTACGTTTCACCGGTGCATAGCGTGGTTCCCGCTTTCTCTTTGGAGTAGAGTCAATGGAAGCCAAAGTAGATACAGAGGCGGAGGAGGAGGCACCAGAGACATCCACCAGTGCTTGATTAGACGAAGCTGAGTTAATGCGACCACGTGTAGTTTAATTCAGGTGTTGTTTACGCCACCTATAGATCCTGCCTTTAGCCAGATCATCCTGATCTCTCGCCAGTTTATTCTTCTGAGTATTCTGGATGTTCTTTATCCATTGATCCATTTGTTTTTCCAATAGGTTGTCCATGGATGCAAGCTGTTCAGTAGATAAACAGGACTTTGCCTTTATATACGCTTCATCCAGAGATCTATCAATGGTGTCTATGTTATTTGAATTATATTTTATCAATAGTTCCATTAGCTGTTTCGAAGCCATGTTGCATGTCTCCTCCCAATTTTTTATGAAAATCTCATCATTAACAGGGAAGGTTGGGGTAACATGCATCCGCAGCCCCCTCGGAATTAATTGAAGCTGAATGTAATTCTCTAGGAAGGCCTTACTCCACCATGCTCTAGTCCTCTTGTACGTCAAATTTTTAATTAATTTCAATAATTCATCATATTGACAACCATCACTAACCATGTTCGTCATACTCCCATTAGAGAATACTGCATTTACTTGACCCTGCCAAGATATTTCCCTGGCCTTAAAATCCATTCCCGAATGTAAGGAAGTGACCTGTGCAGAACACAGTAATATGTATATGAATATATGTCACACAGTACACCTCAAATAATTTGCAAATAAATCACATTCCCATTATATAAACCTGTATGTGTAAAAAAAATATACAGAAATTTGATATGCGACACCCAGGTGCACTGTGTAACAATCGCTGTGGAGACCACAGCAAAAACCAGACTATAGCCAGAACAATTCAGTAAGGGTCAAAAGAACCAGATAAAATACCAGGACATGGACATATCGAAATATAATTTTATTATTGTGCGTGACAATGGTTACAAAGATATATTAAAATTACATAAATCCATAAATATAAAATAATATATGAACATTAAATTTAATATTAAATTTAAAAGCTACAAAAAATGCGCAGCACCAGGAAGATCAGGATGAAGGAGTAAAATTACTACTCCTAAATCCAGCCCCACTAAAATAACAGGAGATCTTAGATTACGCTAACCCCATGTAATTGGAAATTTCTCTGCTAAATCCAACTCAATAAAAAATAAAAAATAGTAAAAAAGTGCATAAGTGCCAAATCCAGATGAGAGTGACTTAGCCAAGTCCAACTCAATAAAAAACAATGTAAAAGTGCACAAGTGCCAAATCCAGATTAAAGTGACCAAATATGATTTTAAGTTAATACCAATCACTGCATAAAGTGACAAAGTGCACAAAGTGTAAATAGCGCAAAAATTTATCCACACAGTGCGTAATAAAGTGCCAATACACGTTGGAGATAGCTAGCTATAGAAAAAAGGGGGGGTGTGAGCGGTTATATATTAGTCTATACCTGCGGGGGCTGAATCCTGGACCTGCGCTTCTCCCGACGCGCGTTTCGGATTAAATATGTCCTTCTTCAGGGGGAGTAGCTCCATATAGATATCGGGGGCTTTTTATAGTGTCTTAATTCCAACCACCGCGACCCGGGTGTGTGCGGCGCGTGCGCAGTCAGGAGGACCAGAAGTTCCGGCCCCTACGTCACATGATCGGTCGCATGGGGCCGGAGTACCCAGCGTTACCATAGAACCATGGACGCAGGAAGCCGAAACCTCAGGACACAGACCACGCAAGCGCTCTAACAGGGGCGCAGTGTGGGAACCATATTGCAGTGAAGTAAACAAACTCCTATATAGTGGTTGATGGCTGAATAACTCAAAAGGGGGATTTTGTACAATAAGTGCATATGGCAGTATCAACATGAGACAGGTGTTAAATATACATAATTGTGATAGAAAATTAAATATTCTATTTATCTATCGTGACAATAACTAAAGAAGAAACAAAAAACAAAAATAAGAAATAAAAAATAAAATAAAATATGTAAATACCTATACAGAGCAACACTTTACAAGAATAATCATATCACAAAATTAATTATTTTATATATCTATAATGGCAATAAGCAAAAGAAAAAAAGAGAATTAATATACAGAACAACATTTTATAGGGATAATCATGACAAGGTCCATTTATCCATTTAGACTGGATCAGTAAGTAAAAACAATAATAGCTCATATATAATCACATTGAACAATTTTATCCTATATATACATATGTATAGTGAGTTTCCAATAGATAATAATAATGGTAAATCTTTTCTTCTCTTCTATAGGTACGAACTACTTCTTCCAGAGTCTCCAATGCGGGGTCCACATCAGGTAAGTTGATCAACTAACCGAATCATGGATCCATCCTCATAGTGGAATAGAGTAAAGCTACTATATAGGGAAATATAGTGAAAATTATTAATATTAGAATCATTATTTTATCAGCCAAAATCAATAATTATGAAAAGACAATATGAAGAAACATTAAATAAATTAAATTAAAGCCCCATAAAAAAAAATTTAAAAAAATATTTATTAAAATCTAACAATTTTTTTTATATACTATTAAAATCAATTAAAAAAGAAATAAATAGTCGCTAATATTCTGATGGTTATTACAAGAATGGCACAAAGCTGAGATTTTCGTTAAGACCCTTTGGTGATACAGTATCAAGAGTCCATATCCATTTAGTTTCTTTCTTAGCCAAAGCTACGCTTATTTTGCCCCCTCTCTCATTGGTTCTTATCATGTCTATACCAATTATCTTCAATAGAGACGCATCACATCCATGATGTAATTTAAAGTGCTTTGGGATAGTTTTTAACACTGATAGGTCATCTATTTCTTTGGCAGCCAGAATGCCCCGAACATGTTCCCTGGCACGAACCTTTAGCTGTCTCGTTGTCATGCCCACATAAACCAGGGAACAGGGACATGTGGCGTGATAGATTACAGTTTTCGTTGTACATGTTATGGCATGCTTAATTTTGTATCGGGTTGTTCCATTAAAATTACAGAATGAATCAGTTCTTATAATGTTGGGGCATGCGACGCATTGGCCACACGGTTTGCAACCCAATGTTGCCTTGGCTGCCGTTAAGAAGGAGGGGATAACTGGATTGTAACTGTAATGGCTCTTGACTAATTCGTCCTTCAGGTTCCTTGACCTACGATAGGTAATATTGGGTCTTTCCCCAATGTATTGAGATAGAACCGGATCGGCCTTCAAAATGGCCCATGACTTCGTTAGGTAGGATCTCATTAGTTCGGTCTGCCCGTGGTATTGTGTAATGAATCTAATTACTCGATCAGATTTTTCAGTTTTATTCCCGTATAAGGCTTGATGTCGTGATATATGTCTCGCCCGATTATACCCTCTCTTAATCGAGCGTTTACTGTACCCGCGTTCCGCGAATCGTTTTTTCATATCCAGGGCTCGTTTTTCGAAATCTATTTCATTTGTACAGATCCTACGCAGCCGCAAAAATTGACCTATTGGTATGGATCTGATCATTGTTGGGGGATGCGATGAAGATGCATGAAGAAGAGAGTTTACTGCCGTTGATTTGCGACAGATGTCGGTGTATAAACAACCACTGTCATCTTTATAGATACCCACATCCAGAAACTCCATGAATCTATTGTCACACTTATATGTCAGATGGATATTTAGGGAATTTGAATTAAGCTGTTCCATAAATGTATGGAGAGATTCAACAGACCCCTGCCATATAAAAAATATGTCGTCAATGAACCGCACCCATAAAAGGATGCGGTCCACTGGCGACACTGACTCAGTGTGAAAGAGGTCCCTCTCCCACAGCCCCAGGAACAGATTAGCATAAGCGGGCGCAAAAGATGCGCCCATTGCTGTGCCCTGGAGCTGTAGGTAGAGTGACCCCTTAAAAAGAAAAAAATTTTTTGTCAGAGAGAACTCAAGGCGTTGTAACACAAATTTTTTCATGGATGTGGGTATGAGTGATGCCTCCAAAAAATACTCTACCGCTCGTAAGCCATCATGATGTCGGATCTTGGTATACAAGCTTTCAACGTCGCAGGATACCAAGAGTGCCTCTCTATCCACATGTAAGCCATCAATTTTCTTCAAGAGATCATTGGTATCCTTTATAAAGGACGGCAAATTTTCGACCAACGGTTGTAATCTTGAATCAATAAATTTGTTGATGTTTTCAAGATAATTACCACACCCGGATATGATGGGTCTACCCGGTGGGATCCTTTGATTCTTATGAACCTTTGGTAGTAAGTAGAATGTTGACACCGTTGGCTCAGAAATTTGGAGGGCCGAAAATAAGTCTCTATTAATGATCTCAGCATCAAGGGCTTCCTTTAAAATCACTAGGAGCTCAGTTCTAAATTTATCCAGAGGATTAAATGTTAATTTTTTATAGGATGTACCATCCCTCAATTGGCGAAATACCTCATGTTCGTACATTTGTTTCGGCCAGATCACTATATTTCCCCCCTTGTCAGCGGGTTTAATGACCACATCAGACATATTGCTCAGTTTTGTAATAGCTATTTTCTCATCTTTATCTAAGTTATCATTAGTGGGAAAACGTGGAATCTTGTCAAATTCCTTACTAACAGTTTTCACAAAAATGTCAATGATGGGACATGCTGACAAGGGAGGAAATCTGCGAGATTTTGGCCGAATGGAAACTGGGATCTTACCTCCCACGGGTTCGTTGTGCTCTTGTGCCAATTCGTCCAGAATCTCTAGTGCCTCCTGCTCCGCCTCTTTAAATTAGGAGTAATTTAAAGAGGCGGAGCAGGAGGCACTAGAGATTCTGGACGAATTGGCACAAGAGCACAACGAACCCGTGGGAGGTAAGATCCCAGTTTCCATTCGGCCAAAATCTCGCAGATTTCCTCCCTTGTCAGCATGTCCCATCATTGACATTTTTGTGAAAACTGTTAGTAAGGAATTTGACAAGATTCCACGTTTTCCCACTAATGATAACTTAGATAAAGATGAGAAAATAGCTATTACAAAACTGAGCAATATGTCTGATGTGGTCATTAAACCCGCTGACAAGGGGGGAAATATAGTGATCTGGCCGAAACAAATGTACGAACATGAGGTATTTCGCCAATTGAGGGATGGTACATCCTATAAAAAATTAACATTTAATCCTCTGGATAAATTTAGAACTGAGC
This sequence comes from Ranitomeya variabilis, assembly GCF_051348905.1. NCBI lineage: Eukaryota > Metazoa > Chordata > Amphibia > Anura > Dendrobatidae > Ranitomeya > Ranitomeya variabilis. Next base: position 696,028,391 of record NC_135235.1, on the reverse strand, counting down.
TCCTAGTGATTTTAAAGGAAGCCCTTGATGCTGAGATCATTAATAGAGACTTATTTTCGGCCCTCCAAATTTCTGAGCCAACGGTGTCAACATTCTACTTACTACCAAAGGTTCATAAGAATCAAAGGATCCCACCGGGTAGACCCATCATATCCGGGTGTGGTAATTATCTTGAAAACATCAACAAATTTATTGATTCAAGATTACAACCGTTGGTCGAAAATTTGCCGTCCTTTATAAAGGATACCAATGATCTCTTGAAGAAAATTGATGGCTTACATGTGGATAGAGAGGCACTCTTGGTATCCTGCGACGTTGAAAGCTTGTATACCAAGATCCGACATCATGATGGCTTACGAGCGGTAGAGTATTTTTTGGAGGCATCACTCATACCCACATCCATGAAAAAATTTGTGTTACAACTCCTTGAGTTCTCTCTGACAAAAATTTTTTTTCTTTTTAAGGGGTCACTCTACCTACAGCTCCAGGGCACAGCAATGGGCGCATCTTTTGCGCCCGCTTATGCTAATCTGTTCCTGGGGCTGTGGGAGAGGGACCTCTTTCACACTGAGTCAGTGTCGCCAGTGGACCGCATCCTTTTATGGGTGCGGTTCATTGACGACATATTTTTTATATGGCAGGGGTCTGTTGAATCTCTCCATACATTTATGGAACAGCTTAATTCAAATTCCCTAAATATCCATCTGACATATAAGTGTGACAATAGATTCATGGAGTTTCTGGATGTGGGTATCTATAAAGATGACAGTGGTTGTTTATACACCGACATCTGTCGCAAATCAACGGCAGTAAACTCTCTTCTTCATGCATCTTCATCGCATCCCCCAACAATGATCAGATCCATACCAATAGGTCAATTTTTGCGGCTGCGTAGGATCTGTACAAATGAAATAGATTTCGAAAAACGAGCCCTGGATATGAAAAAACGATTCGCGGAACGCGGGTACAGTAAACGCTCGATTAAGAGAGGGTATAATCGGGCGAGACATATATCACGACATCAAGCCTTATACGGGAATAAAACTGAAAAATCTGATCGAGTAATTAGATTCATTACACAATACCACGGGCAGACCGAACTAATGAGATCCTACCTAACGAAGTCATGGGCCATTTTGAAGGCCGATCCGGTTCTATCTCAATACATTGGGGAAAGACCCAATATTACCTATCGTAGGTCAAGGAACCTGAAGGACGAATTAGTCAAGAGCCATTACAGTTACAATCCAGTTATCCCCTCCTTCTTAACGGCAGCCAAGGCAACATTGGGTTGCAAACCGTGTGGCCAATGCGTCGCATGCCCCAACATTATAAGAACTGATTCATTCTGTAATTTTAATGGAACAACCCGATACAAAATTAAGCATGCCATAACATGTACAACGAAAACTGTAATCTATCACGCCACATGTCCCTGTTCCCTGGTTTATGTGGGCATGACAACGAGACAGCTAAAGGTTCGTGCCAGGGAACATGTTCGGGGCATTCTGGCTGCCAAAGAAATAGATGACCTATCAGTGTTAAAAACTATCCCAAAGCACTTTAAATTACATCATGGATGTGATGCGTCTCTATTGAAGATAATTGGTATAGACATGATAAGAACCAATGAGAGAGGGGGCAAAATAAGCGTAGCTTTGGCTAAGAAAGAAACTAAATGGATATGGACTCTTGATACTGTATCACCAAAGGGTCTTAACGAAAATCTCAGCTTTGTGCCATTCTTGTAATAACCATCAGAATATTAGCGACTATTTATTTCTTTTTTAATTGATTTTAATAGTATATAAAAAAAAATTTTAGATTTTAATAAATATTTTTTTTAAATTTTTTTTATGGGGCTTTAATTTAATTTATTTAATGTTTCTTCATATTGTCTTTTCATAATTATTGATTTTGGCTGATAAAATAATGATTCTAATATTAATAATTTTCACTATATTTCCCTATATAGTAGCTTTACTCTATTCCACTATGAGGATGGATCCATGATTCGGTTAGTTGATCAACTTACCTGATGTGGACCCCGCATTGGAGACTCTGGAAGAAGTAGTTCGTACCTATAGAAGAGAAGAAAAGATTTACCATTATTATTATCTATTGGAAACTCACTATACATATGTATATATAGGATAAAATTGTTCAATGTGATTATATATGAGCTATTATTGTTTTTACTTACTGATCCAGTCTAAATGGATAAATGGACCTTGTCATGATTATCCCTATAAAATGTTGTTCTGTATATTAATTCTCTTTTTTTCTTTTGCTTATTGCCATTATAGATATATAAAATAATTAATTTTGTGATATGATTATTCTTGTAAAGTGTTGCTCTGTATAGGTATTTACATATTTTATTTTATTTTTTATTTCTTATTTTTGTTTTTTGTTTCTTCTTTAGTTATTGTCACGATAGATAAATAGAATATTTAATTTTCTATCACAATTATGTATATTTAACACCTGTCTCATGTTGATACTGCCATATGCACTTATTGTACAAAATCCCCCTTTTGAGTTATTCAGCCATCAACCACTATATAGGAGTTTGTTTACTTCACTGCAATATGGTTCCCACACTGCGCCCCTGTTAGAGCGCTTGCGTGGTCTGTGTCCTGAGGTTTCGGCTTCCTGCGTCCATGGTTCTATGGTAACGCTGGGTACTCCGGCCCCATGCGACCGATCATGTGACGTAGGGGCCGGAACTTCTGGTCCTCCTGACTGCGCACGCGCCGCACACACCCGGGTCGCGGTGGTTGGAATTAAGACACTATAAAAAGCCCCCGATATCTATATGGAGCTACTCCCCCTGAAGAAGGACATATTTAATCCGAAACGCGCGTCGGGAGAAGCGCAGGTCCAGGATTCAGCCCCCGCAGGTATAGACTAATATATAACCGCTCACACCCCCCCTTTTTTCTATAGCTAGCTATCTCCAACGTGTATTGGCACTTTATTACGCACTGTGTGGATAAATTTTTGCGCTATTTACACTTTGTGCACTTTGTCACTTTATGCAGTGATTGGTATTAACTTAAAATCATATTTGGTCACTTTAATCTGGATTTGGCACTTGTGCACTTTTACATTGTTTTTTATTGAGTTGGACTTGGCTAAGTCACTCTCATCTGGATTTGGCACTTATGCACTTTTTTACTATTTTTTATTTTTTATTGAGTTGGATTTAGCAGAGAAATTTCCAATTACATGGGGTTAGCGTAATCTAAGATCTCCTGTTATTTTAGTGGGGCTGGATTTAGGAGTAGTAATTTTACTCCTTCATCCTGATCTTCCTGGTGCTGCGCATTTTTTGTAGCTTTTAAATTTAATATTAAATTTAATGTTCATATATTATTTTATATTTATGGATTTATGTAATTTTAATATATCTTTGTAACCATTGTCACGCACAATAATAAAATTATATTTCGATATGTCCATGTCCTGGTATTTTATCTGGTTCTTTTGACCCTTACTGAATTGTTCTGGCTATAGTCTGGGAATGTTTTGGCCTAGGCAGGAGCCCACATTTGGAAATATAAATTCTTTGTGCTAATACCGTTGTCCTGAAACAAGGTCTCATTGTGTTAAGGCCCCGTCTCACATAGCGATTTACCAACGATCACGACCAGCGATACGACCTGGCCGTGATCGTTGGTAAGTCGCTGTGTGGTCGCTGGGGAGCTGTCACACAGACCGCTCTCCAGCGACCAACGATCAGGGGAACGACTTCGGCATCGTTGAAACTGTCTTCAACGATGCCGAAGTCCCCCTGCAGCACCCGGGTAACCAGGGTAAACATCGGGTTACTAAGCGCAGGGCCGCGCTTAGTAACCCGATGTTTACCCTGGTTACCAGCGTAAATGTAAAAAAAAAACAAACAGTACATACTTGCCATCTGATGTCCGTCAGGTCCCTTGCCGTCTGCTTCCTGCTCTGACTGAGCCGCCGTACACTGAGAGCAGAGCGCAGCGGTGACGTCACTGCTGTGCTGCGCTCTCGCTGTACGGCCGGCAAGGGACCTGACGGACATCAGATGGTGAGTATGTAGTGTTTGTTTTTTTTTACATTTACGCTGGTAACCAGGGTAAACATCGGGTTACTAAGCGTGGCCCTGCGCTTAGTAACCCGATGTTTACCCTGGTTACCAGTGAAGACATCGCTGGATCGGTGTCACACACACCGATTCAGCGATGTCAGCGGGACCTCAGCGACCAAAAAAAGGTCCAGGCCATTCCGACACGACCAGCGATCTCACAGCAGGGGCCTGATCGCTGGTACGTGTCACACATAGCGAGATCGCTACTGAGGTCGCTGTTGCGTCACAAAACTTGTGACTCAGCAGCGATATCGCTAGCGATCTCGCTATGTGAGACGGGGGCTTTAGAATAATATGTTATGCTGGGAATGTTTTGGCTCAGGCAGGAGTCACAACTCGATTATGATGTTCTTCTTCGTCCCCCAGATGATATGGCTAGGACGCACCCGTATGACGGGTAGGCTCGGAGGTCTTCCGGGACCCTAGAGTCGCCCCTCTCCTATTGTTGCCCCCTATGTCTTCTTAGGTGATTTGAGTGAGACAGCCCGCCTATAACTGACTGTCCTGCCGTAGGTTTGAAGTTAGGCCTGGAGCTCTATACTTCCTCTGCGTTCCGGCCTCCGGCTGCGCGCCTCAGTAGGATGTTGCCTCGTCTTACAGCACGACTCCTACTGGTGTTTCTCCTTGTTGCGTTGATCTCGTTTCTCACTCAGCACAATAAACCTCGCTTCTTGTCCTTCCTTGGGGTACCGCCGCAATCAAGTGCAGGCGCGGTCCCGTAACGTTCTCTCTGTTCGCTAGGCCTCTGTCAGGATCCCACCCCTGACAGGGACCCCCCTGAATCTTCCCCTGCAACACCCTCTGCCACAGGATGTTGCCTGGTTCCAACCCAGTCAGCTTTCTCCCTGACTTTCTATCTAACCCCCAGTTTTACCCTTAGCTCCCCCTGGAGGCCAGACTGTGAAGTGTATTGGTGTCTGTGATACCTGGTCAGGTGAACTCCTTCAGTGCCATCAGACGTACCATAGCCCCCCTTAGTGGCGGAGCTACAGTACTGCAACGACCAGGACTCTGGGGCGCTGCATACACATTTCTGTTTCAAAAGATTTTTATTTATTATTCCAAAAAGAAAAAAAAAAACAATTTTTTTTAACAACAACAAGCGGTGCATCTGGCATATGACTTCTAACTTTTAAGTATATCTTCTCTCAATATTTTACTATACTTAAACATATTATTTATTGTAATGGAATAGCTAGGCAGGGGAAGGGCAAGGAGGGGGGTTAGAAGGGTAAAGGACTGGGTATATCCAAATCTAGGAAAAAAATGTAAATGCTGCATAGTGCAAAAAAATCTATCTGTTTAAATAGTTATAAACATACTATTACCTATTTTTAAAGAAAATACAATTATACCAACTCTATATCCACCAATATATTTACTTCTAATTACATTTCTACATTTAATAAAACAACCTCTTATATCCCAAGCCTACATTTCTTTTCCAATTGTTAATTCTCCCGAGGACTTCTCATACTGATTTTCTTTTTATCCCTTTTCTCTTTCTTTCTCTCTTGTGATTAGAGGGGACTAGGTGAATGGTGTTGTGAATTCTTTATTCCAGGGGGCCCAATTATTTGAGCATTTGGGAAATCGATTGTGTTTTATGGCGTGGTTAAATTAGTACACATTATGTGTAGCTATTCTTTCTATGATGTCCTCTATTTTTGGAGGTTCTTTCCTTTTCCAATGGGATGCAATTAAGTGATTTGTTTCCATTATTATATATGACACTATATAGATATTTACTTTTGGTATATCATTTATCCCTATTGCTAGAATTGTTAATTGTTGAGAGAGTCTTATATCATTGTGTGTAATCTGTTGTATCGGTTGTTCCACTTTTTTCCCATGTTTTATTAATCAAGGTAGATTCCAAAAAGATAGGCTTGATGTCTCCTTTTTCCCCACATTCCCTCCAGCACAAAGGTGACTGATTGTGCTGTACTGGGGTAAAGGACCCTATCAGCTGTTTCTCCATGATTCCGGCCCAAAACATGACTTCTCCACCTCCTTGCTGACGTTGCAGCTTTGTTGGGACATGGTGCCATCCACCAACCATCCACTACTCCATCCATCTGGACCATCCAGGGTTGCCAAACGCTTATCATAAACAAGACTGTTTGGAAATTAGTCTTCATGTATGTGTGGGCCCAATGCAACTATTTCTGCTTGTGAACACTGTTTAACCCCTTAAGCCCCGAGGGTGCTTTGCACGTTAATGACCGGGCCAATTTTTACAATTCTGACCACTGTCCCTTTATGAGGTTATTACTCTGGAACGCTTCAACGGATCTTGGCGATTCTGACACTGTTTTCTCGAGACATATTGTACTTCATGATAGTTGTAAAATTTATTCGATATAACTTGTGTTTATTTGTGAAAAAAACGGAAATTTTGCAAAAAGTTTGAAAATTTCCAACTTTGAATTTTTATGCCCTTAAATCACAGAGATACGTCATGCAAAATACTTAATAAGTAACATTTCCCACATGTCTACTTTACATCAGCACAATTTTGGAACCCAAATTTTTTTTGTTAGGGAGTTATAAGGGTTAAAAGTTGACCAGCAATTTCTCATTTTTACAACACCATTTTTTTTAGGGACCACATCTCATTTGAAGTCATTTTGAGGGGTCTATATGATAGAAAATACCCAAGTGTGACACCATTCTAAAAACTGCACCCCTCAAGGTGCTCAAAACCACATTCAAGAAGGTTATTAACCCTTCAGGTGTTTCACAGGAATTTTTGGAATGTTTAAATAAAAATGAACATTTAACTTTTTTTCACACAAAATTTACTTCAGCTCCAATTTGTTTTATTTTACCAAGGGTAACAGGAGAAAATGGACCCCAAAAGATGTTGTACAATTTGTCCTGAGTACGCCGATACCCCATATGTGGGGGTAAACCACTTTTTGGGCACATGACAGAGCTCGGAAGTGAAGGAGCGCTATTTGACTTTTCAATGCAAAATTGACTGGAATTGAGATGGGACGCCATGTTGCGTTTGGAGAGCCCCTGATGTGCCTAAACATTGAAACCCCCCACAAGTGACACCATTTTGGAAAGTAGACCCCTTAAGGAACTTATCTAGATGTGTGGTGAGCACTTTGACCCACCAAGTGCTTCACAGAAGTTTATAATGCAGAGCCGTAAAAATAAAAAATCATATTTTTTACAAAAATGATCTTTTTGCCCCCAATTTTTTATTTTCCCAAGGGTAAGAGAAGAAATTGGACCCCAAATGTTGTTGTGCAATTTGTCCTGAGTACGCTGATACCCCATATGTGGGTGTAAACCATTGTTTGGGTGCATGGCAGAGCTCGGAAGGGAAGGAGCGCCATTTGACTTTTCAATGCAAAATTTACTGGAATTGAGATGGGACGCCATGTTGCGTTTGGAGAGCCCCTGATGTGCCTAAACATTGAAACCCCCCACAAGTGACACCATTTTGGAAAGTAGACCCCTTAAGGAACTTATCTAGATGTGTGGTGAGCACTTTGACCCACCAAGTGCTTCACAGAAGTTTATAATGCAGAGCCGTAAAAATAAAAAATCATATTTTTTACAAAAATGATCTTTTCGCCCCCAATTTTTAATTTTCCTAAGGGTAAGAGAAGAAATTAGACCACAAAAGTTGTTGTGCAATTTGTCCTGAGTACAACGATACCCCATATGTGGGGGTAAACCACTGTTTGGGCTCATAGCAGAGCAAGGAAGGGAAGGAGCGCCATTTGACTTTTCAATGCAAAATTGACTGGAATTGAGATGGGACGCCATGTTGCGTTTGGAGAGCCCTTAATGTGCCTAAACATTGAAACCCCCCACAAGTGACACCATTTTGGAAAGTAGACCCCCTAAGGAACTTATCTTGATGTGTTTTGAGAGCTTTGAACCCCCAAGTGTTTCACTACAGTTTATAACGCAGAGCCGTGAAAATAAAAATTCTTTTTTTTTCAGAAAAATGATTTTTTAGCCCCCAGTTTTGTATTTTCACCAGGGTAACAGGATAAATTGGACTCCAAAAGTTGTTGTCCAATTTGTCCTGAGTACGCTGATACCCCATATGTGGGGGGGAACCACTGTTTGGGCGCATGGCAGAGCTCGGAAGGGAAGGAGTGCCATTTGGAATGCAGACTTAGATGGATTGGTCTGCAAGCGTCACGTTGCATTTGCAGAGCCCCTGATGTACCCAAACAGTACAACCCCCCCACAAGTGACCCCATATTGGAAACTAGACCTCCCGAGGAACTTATCTAGATGTGTTTTGAGAGCTTTGAACCCCCAAGTGTTTCACTACAGTTTACAACGCAGTGCCGTGAAAATAAAAAATCCTTTTTTTCCCACAAAAATGATTTTTAGCCCCCCAAATTTTTATTTTCACAGAGATAACAAGAGAACTTGGACCCCAAAGGTTGTTGTCCTATTTGTCCCGAGTACGCTGATACCCCATATGTTGGGGTAAACCCCTGTTTGGGCGCACGGGAGAGCTCGGAAGGGAAGGAGCACTGTTTTACTTTTTCAACGCAGAATTGTCTGGAATTGAGATCGGACGCCATGTCGCGTTTGGAGAGCCCCTGATGTGCCTGAACAGTGGAAACTCCCCAATTCTACCTGAAACTAATCCAAACACACCCCTAACCCTAATCCCAACTGTAACCCTAACCACACCCCTAACCCTGACACACCCCTAATTCTAATCCCAACCCTAATCCCAACCGTAAATGTAATCCAAACCCTAACTTTATCCCTAACCCTAACTTTATCCCCAACCCTAACTTTAGCCCCAACCCTATCCCTAACTTTAGCCCCAACCCTAGCCCCAAACCTAACCCTAGCCCTAACCCTAACCCCAGCCCTAACCCTAGCCCTAACCCTAACCCTAGACCTAACCCTAGCCCTAACCCTAACGGGAAAATGGAAATAAATACATTTTTGGAAATAAATACATTTTTTTAATTTTATTATTTTTCCCTAACTAAGGGGGTGATGAAGGGGGGTTTGATTTACTTTTATAGCGTTTTTTATATCGGATTTTTATGATTGGCAGCTGTCACACACTAAAAGACGCTTTTTATAGCAAAAAAGTTTTTGCGTCTCCACATTTTGAGACCTATAATTTTTCCGTATTTTGGTCCACAGAGTCATGTGAGGTCTTGTTTTTTGTGTAACGAGTTGACGTTTTTATTGGTAACATTTTCGGACATGTGACAGTTTTTGATCACTTTTTATTCCGATTTTTGTGAGGCAGAATGACCAAAAACCAGCTATTCATGAATTTCTTTTGGGGGAGGCGTTTATACCGTTCCACGTTTGGTAAAATTGCTAAAGCAGTTTTATTCGTCTGGTCAGTACGATTACAGCGATATCTCATTTATATTTTTTTTATGTTTTGGCGCTTTTATACGATAAAAGCTATTTTATAGAAAAAATAATTATTTTTGCATCGCTTTATTCTGAGGACTATAGCTTTTTTATTTTTTTGGTTATGATGCTTTATGGTGGCTCGTTTTTTGCGGGACAAGATGACGTTTTCAGCGGTACCATGGTTATTTATATCCGTCTTTTTGATCGCGTGTTATTTCACTTTTTGTTCGTCGGTATGATAATAAAGCTTTGTTTTTTGGCTCGTTTTTTTTTTTCTTACGGTGTTCACTGAAGGGGTTAACTAGTGGGACAGTTTTATAGGTTGGGTCGTTACGGACGCGGCGATACTAAATATGTGTACTTTTATTGTTTTGATTTTTTTTCAGATAATGAAATGTATTTATGGGAATAATATTTTTTTTCTTCATTATTTAGGATTTTTTTTTTTTTACACACGTGGAAATATTTTTTTTTTACTTTTTTACTTTGTCCCAGGGGGAGACATCACAGATCTGATAGTTTGCATAGCACTCTATCAGATCGGTGATCTCACTCACATCGCTGCAGGATTACCAGTGCCTGCACGGCACCTGGAAGTACTCCCTGCAGGACCCGGATGCAGCCCCACGGCCATTTTGGATCCGGGGCCTGCAGGGAGGAGACGCTCGGTACAAGGTGAGTACATTCCCTTGTATCGATCGTCTCAGGGAAACCCGCCGGTACACCGCGATCATGTTTGATCGCAGTGTGCCGGGGGTTAATGTGCCGGGGGCGGTCCGTGACCGCTCCTGGCACATAGTGCCGGATGTCAGCTGCGATAGGCAGCTGACACCCGGCCGCGATCGGCCGTGCTCCCCCCGTGAGCATGGCCGATCGCTATGACGTACTATCCCGTCACTGGGAATTAAGTCCCAGGTCACCTTGACGGGATAGTACATCATATGGGATTAAGGGGTTAAGGGTGGCCGAATAGTAGGTTTATGCACCACAGCAAACCTTTGAAGGAGCCTACACCTTGAGGTTCGAGGGACTCCAGAGGCACCAGCAGCTTCAAATATCTGTTTGCTGCTTTGTAATGGCTTTTTAGCAGCTGCTCTCTTAATCCGATGAACTTGCCTGGCAGAAATCTTCCTCATTATGCCTTTATCAGCATAAACACATCTGTGCTCAGATACAGCCACAAATCTCTTAACACTACGATGATCACGCTTAAGTTTTCGGGAAATTTCTAATGTTTTCATCCCTTCACCAAGGCATTGCACTATTTGATGCTTTTCGGCAGCAGAGAGATCCTATTTCTTTCCCATGTTACTTGAAAACTGTGACCTGCTTAATAATGTGGAACATCATTTTTAAGTAGTTTTCCTTTAATTAGAATCATCTGGAAAACCAATTATCACATGTGTTTAAGATTAATTTCAGTGATCCATTGAGCCGTGAGACACAATACCATCCACGAGTTTATTTGAAAAACAAAACAATTAAATCTTTATCACACTTAAATCCAATTTGCATAATAATTTGGAACACAGTGTATAGATAGCCATGAATATATTTAAGATTTTAAGTTGTGTAACAGGTCTAAGAGAGTGACTGAACCGAAGGACAATAGTTTGTTATACAATACTATTAAGAGAAAAAGTCATTAATAGTTTTAAACCATTGCCCAGGTTCAATCACCAGCCTGTGTATACACAGTGGCTAAACATGCTATCTAATGCGTTTATCTAGTACCTGTGGCCATAGCTGGAAAAGGTGGATATCCCTTGCTGCTGCTCTGTCGGGCACCTCGACGCACGTTTTGCCAAAAGGGCTTCGTCAGGAGGCGTGATTAACACAAAATAAGGAGTTCCCTATATAGTGCAAATAATAAGTGAAGGACCGGTGTGTAACTTTACAAAGTGATAGAGCTAAAAGCGGGCAGTACCGGTGTATTTTAGCGTGTATCACGTTAGCTGGCATAATGATTTTATAATCCAAGGACCTTCCAAGGGGTTTACCAATAGAAGGCTCTAATAGAAACATGTGATCAAGTTACATGAACAATTTAAATAATGGTAAGCGTTCCCGCAAGGACCTTTGACGTTTTAACCAATTAAACTGCTCGATGTGGTCACATGTGTTTCTATAAGGTCATGCAGGACTGCACCAATCGGTGCACCGGACTGTGATGCCTCACTCACAGACAGTCGAACCAAGCAGCCAGCACCGTATGCAACCGGAGGGAGGAACGATGTCATCCCCCCGGTAACCGGAAGCCGAGCCGAACGCCGGACCAAAGCAGTGCACATGTACGGTGCGTCTGGATGTACCCGAAAATCCAAAACAACCCTCAGCTGTAATAAATATATCAAAAATATACGAGCATCAAATAGCTTCAATAAATATATTAAAGTTATACGAACATCAATTGTCAAAACTGGAATATAGAAATTAACAAGCATAATGATTATTAGATAACAGGTATCAAGACTCCAAAATAGTTCTAATATTGTATATAATTGTAAAAACACAAATAATAAAGAAAAACAAGATGATAATAACAATTATCCTCTTTTTCTTTTTCATATGGTTCTTATTGGCGCAGCCCAGAAGTACACAGCAAGGCGGAGCACCAACCGGACCTTCACAACACCAGACACCGACACAAACATCACCAAGGTAAAAGGAAATCTTTTGATAGTGGGAAAAGATGGAATGACTCCAAATCTGAAAAACTAGTTAAAAAGTATCAATTAGTACATATAATTTACAATATAAAAAAAAAATAGATGTTTAAAGAAAAGACTTGAAGCTAACATATTTATTAAGGCCAGAGGGAGCCACTGTATTCAATGTAAAAGATTTATCACCCTTGGTATTTACAAATTGGGTAGTTTTAGGAATGTATTTGCAGATTGAACATGTGCCACAAGCGTATGAACCCCATGGTGGACCTCTACTTCCAAATAGAAATTGACTATTTTTTGGTGGAACATAGTGACTTTGAGTCAAAATGTCACTTAAATTATGGGATCTTCTCCACGTAATTGAGGGTGTATGGGTGAGATGGTATCTAAGGTCCTTATCCTTTAGAAGGATAGGCCAAATTTTTGTCAATATCTTTCATCTGTTTCCAATTTGAGTTGAAGTAGAGATAAAACAGGGTTTCATCTCATTATTACCACAATTTCGTTTTTCTGACTTATAGGTCAAAAGAGACTGCCTATTAGTGTTAATGGCTCTAGAATAGACTTTTTTAATATCTCTTGGTTTGTAGCCACGCTCTATAAATCTATGTGAAAGGCTTTTGGATTGTTAATGAAACACAAGATTATTGGAGCAAATACATCGTATTCTCAAAAATTGACCCACTGGTATGGATTTTTTCAACTGTGGCAAATGGGATGAATCAGCGTGCAATAATACATTATTCGATGTACTTTTACGAAAAACATCAGTGCCGTCTGCTTTTCTTAGAATCAGGATGTCAAGAAATTCTGTGTTTTACTATATTTCCATGTAAGCTTGATGTTTAAATCAGCACAATTAAGAAGCTGAAGAAAATTCTCAAACTGCGATGTGGAGCCCTGCCAGTTGAAAAAAAATATCATCTATATAACGTGACCACGAGATGAGGTGATTATGACCCGGTATGTCAAGGACCGCTTCCCTTTCCCACAGCCTCAGGAACAAATTTGCATATGACGGCGCACAAGAGGCCCCCATTGCAGTGCCCCGGAGCTGTAGGAAGGGGTGGTCCTTGAACACAAGAAAGTTATGTGTCAAAACAAAATATAATAAATAATAGGATAAAATCAATCAAATCAGGGTCCATATTAGTCATGGTCAAAAAGAATTATGTTGCCCTCATCCCGTGGTCATGCCCTATTGAAGTGTACAGGGACTCCACATCGCAGGTTACCAGAAGCGTATCCTCTTCCAAGTGAACCCCTTCCAATTTCCTCAAAATATCCGTCGTATCTCTTGTATAGGATGGAGTTTCAACATATCCTTGCAAATAGTAGTCAATATATTTACATAGGGGTTCACAAAGACCCCTATCCCTGAGACTATTGGTCTCCCTGGTGGGTTTTGGGGGTCCTTGTAAATTTTAGGGAGAAGATAGAACGTTGGTGTAACTGGACAGCCTTGTATCAAATAATCTTTGAATTTATTTGTAATCACGCCTTTTTCAACCCCTCCTTCCACAATGTCTACCAGTTCTATTTTACAATAGTGTACGGGATTTGAACTAAGATTCCTATAACAGGCTGAGGAGTTTAACTGTTTGAATGCCTCTTTTTCATAAGCAATTGTTGGCCATAAAACGATATTTCTGCCTTCTTTATCACCATATCTTTAAAATATGAAACTTCCTTAATGGCATTTCTTTGGGCTTTTGTGAGATTCTCATTTAATCTCATCATTAAGATGTTCAAATTCATTTCTCACAACTCTGACAAAGATCTCCACCTGCGGGCAAACAGACAATGGTGGAAAGGATTGAGAGGTACGGAAAAGATGCAAAGGTGCCGGAAGATTAGTTATGGTGAGAATTACATTTTCTGCAAATAGACTTATTCTGAAGTTTCTGACTTTTGTTGAAATACCTTTAATTAGTACATTTATTCTGCAAATATTTCCATTACTCTTGCAAATAATATGGGGGAGAGAGGGCAACCTTGTCTTGTTTCATTAGTGATGTTAAAGATTTCCGAAGCATAGTTATTTGTTATTACTTTAGCTGTGGGATTTTTATTCAGTGCCATTATTCCATTCATGATGGCCTAATTTTTCAAGGGTGGGAGAAATCCCCAATTAATCCTATCAAATGCCTTCTCTGCATCCAGGATGAGGAGTGTTATGATCCTTAGTGGCTTAGGATCACAGATCTGACCAGCTAAGTACGAGAACATAGGACGAGCTCTGGGGATGTGTTAACTAGACTGACCGCAAACCTGATCCTAACCGCACACACTATAGGCAGCCGTAGAACGTTCCTAAAATCCTAGACGTCTCTTCACAGCCTGAGAAACTGGCTACCCCTAGAGAGAAATAAAAGCCTCACTTGCCTCAGAGAAATAACCCCAAAGTTTAGAACAGCCCCCCACAAATAATAACGGTGAGTAAAGGAGAAAGCACAAACGCAGAAATGAAAACAGGTTCAGCAAAGGAGGCCCACTAATCACTAAACAGAAAGAGGATAGCAAAGAATCTGTGCGGTCAGTAAAAAACCCTATCCAAAAAATATTCACGCAGAGAATGCAAGAACCCCCACACCAACTAACGATGTGAGGGGAGAAACTCTGCACCCCAGAGCTACCAGCGAGCGAAAGATCACATATTAGTAAGCTGGACAGAACTCATCGTATACTGAGAAACATATAGAACACAGATGATCAAAAAATGAACGAGCAAAAACTTAGCTTCTCTTGGAGAGACTGAAAACGAATGAAGTCAGGAGAGATCAGAACAGCACTGAATACAACGACAGCAGGCAACAAATGAAAGTCCAGGTGAGTTAAATAGGAAACCTGACTAGCAGGTAACGAGGCAGCTGATCCCAGCCACAGACCCGCAGAATGACAAAAGAGCCACCAGAGGGAGCCCAAAGATATAACTCACACAGTACCACTCACAACCACAGGAGGGAGTCCGAGAACAGTGTTCACAACAGAGGAGCAGAGAAGGCATTTGCTCAATATCTACTAGGCAATGAGATTGATAAGCCTTCTGTTAGCATCAGAGGCCTGCCAACCATATACAAATCCTACTTGATCCCGGTGTATAATTTTGGGTAATATTTTTTTTAGTGTATTGGCAATAGCTTTTGAGTATATTTTGATGTCTGAATTTAGTAGTGATATGGGCCAGTAACTTTTTACTAATATTTGATCAACTTTTTTTGGTATGACTACTATAATTGCCTCTACCGTTTCTTTTGGAATGTTTCCTTCAATTAAAAAGTTGTTGAATACTCTAGGTATGTGAGGGGTTAATTTGTTTGTGTATGCTATATATTCATTACTGATCCCATCTGGGCTTGGGGCCTAATTGTTTTTTAGCTTACTTATAATTTATTTTATTTCAGGTTCTGTAAATGGTTTGTTTAGATTATCTAGTTGTTCACAATCTAATTTTCGTAACTGAAGGTTCTTAATTAAGTTCTTTATGCTTTTTTCTGTTGGATGAGTTGTTTGTCATTTTTTATATTATATAATGCCTCATAGTATTCTGGAAATGCTTTTGATTTATCTTTTCGGTGTTCATGTCTTTCTCTTTCCTCATTTTTAATTAGTGCAATTCTTGATTTGGCTTTTTGCTCTTTGATCCTCCTTGTCGTGAGTTTTGTTGGTTTATTATTAGAAAAATTGTGATTAATTTTCATATTTCTGACGTATTTATCATAATCATCTGGTAAATGGCCTTTAAGTAGGGATGAGCGAGCATATTTGCAAGTATTCGGTACCAGGCGAGTAATACGGTACATATCGAGTACTTCTCTACTAGCCCCGCAATATTCGGATCTCTCGCCCAGCATGTTAGCCAATCACAGTAATGCCACAGCCTTCTTGGTTGTGGCATTACTATGATTGGCTGACCGCGCAGCGTCACAGCCTATGATTCATATGCTCTATATAAGCCCTGCCGCCGCCATTTTCTGCACATTGTATTCAGAACACAACCAGTGCTAGCGTAGGGAGAATGTGATCAGCTGCTAGAAGAGTTGTGCTTTTGCTTTTGCAAATCGTCCATAAATCATCTCAAAAACACAAAAATTCTTGTGAGAGCTACTTGGAGTATATTTGTAGTAGGTGACTGTAGTGCAGGGAGACAGGCAGCAGCGTGACCGGCGAGCTAAATCTTCAACTTTATCCTCAGGCCAATTTTCTCTAGTCACCTTCCACAACAGCATAGGAGGATGTCTCCATTCCCTAATGGGGGACAGGAAGCACAAGAGGTTAAAAGGCCCATACTACCTCTTATTCGCCAGTGTCTTTCCTGTCCCCCATGGAGCATGGAGAGGTTTTCGTTTGCTGCATGGCCGGCGACTGCATTGTACCTGTTTTTTTTCCTGCCAGGCAGTGGTGATCGTGAGCTCTGCCTTCCTCCTCCTTTGCTCCTCCCGTCTCCCTGGAATTTGAAACCTTCCTGGCCCACCTGCGCCTCCGTGGGAGGTAAAGCGGGCCAGTGATCCCCAGTTGGTGGCCTCCATGAGCTCACCGGTTTTTCCTCCTCAGCAGCGGTGTTCGGCGTCCCGGAAGTGACGTCATCGCAGCACGCACGTCACTTCTGGACCCTGCGTTCCACCTGCTGGAATGCATACACTTCCGGATTTTCAGCCTTCTGCGGCCTCCGGAGCTCCGAACGCCACATGGAGTACGTCAATGCACGTGTAGGCCTTCTCTCGGACCCGGGGAGGAGGAGGGAAATTTCTTCATCTGCGCTGGGGTCAGGGTTTATTTCTTTATAAACTTGCCTGAAGACACCTCCAGGTAAGACTGATCCCTTCAGTATGGAAGGTGCTTCCTGCCCTGCATCTGCAGAGCCCAGCGCTGCCCCGGCTCCAGTAAGTCTGATGCTGGGTGGGTCCGAGGCCACAGGTAGTGTTAAGGGTTCCTTCTTTCACCACTCTCCCTCTTTTTCAGGGAGACAAGTCTGCCCAGAAAGCCCTGGCCAAAAAGACTCCCAAATGCGCCATCTGCAATTTGAAGCTTCCCTCTCTATGAGAGAAGAAGCTTTCTCAGGGGTGCACGGATAAAGTTGTCAGAGCTGAACAGCCCTCTCTCCTTGAAGAAATCCATGCCCTGGTTAAACATGAGGTCCAGTCCTCTCTAGCTGTCTTCAATCCTCCCCCTCTGCCACCTCCACTGCCAGGTCCATCTCCTTCTAAAAAAGGAAAATTCTGATTGAGGACTCTGGCTCTGAGTCTGAGCACTCTTATTCATCATCTTCAGAGAAATGGGGAGAATCTTCATCATCTAAGACTACGGAGGCGAGAAAATATTTTTTCTCTTCTGAGTATATAGAAGACCTAGTGAGTGCTGTACATAGCACTATGGGGTTGCAGGAGGAGTCAGTTCCTCAGTCCATACAGGACGAAATGTTTGGAGGATTGAAGTTGGAGAGACAAATGGGTTTCCCAGTGCATAAAAACATCCTGGATCTAATATCTCAGGAGTGGGAGCTCCCTGAGAAACATCTGACCACCCCCTCAGAATTTAAACATAGGTTTCCCTTAGAAGTTGGTTCCTCTACATGGGACGTACCTAAAGTGGACATACAGGTGGCAAGAGTAGCAAAAAAAACTTTGCTCCCCTTTGAGGATTTCTCACTGCTGAAGGATCTGATGGACAGGAAAATAGAAAACTTATTGAGGAAATCATGGGAAACATCCACCTCGGGGTTGAAATCCAATACAGCCTCCACCTGTGTGGCCAGAGCCCTCTTCCGATGGATGGATGAGCTGGAAACGCATATTTCACAGAGTACCTCAAGAGGGGAACTGCTGGACTCTCTGCCCATTCTCCAAAAGGCTACTGCTTTTCTAGCTGACGTATCCATGGAGTCAATTAGGATTGCTGCCAGATCCTTAGTCCAGTCTAAAGGTACCTTCACACTGAACAACTTAACAACGATAACGATAGCGATCCGTGACATTGCAGCATCCTGGATAGCGATCTTGTTGTGTTTGACACGCAGCAGCGATCAGGATCCTGCTGTGATATCGTTGGTCTGAGCAAGAAGGCCAGCACCTTATTTTGTCGCTGGATCACCCGCTGACATCGCTGAATCGGTGTGTGTGACGCGGATTCAGCGATGTCTTCACTGGTAACCAGGGTAAACATCGGGTTACTAAGCGCAGGGCCACGCTTAGTAACCCGATATTTACCCTGGTTACCATTGTAAATGTAAAAAAAACCAAACACTACATACTTACATCTGTCGAGTTCCCCGGCGTCCGCTTCCCTGCACTGTGTCAGCGCCGGCCGTAAAGCAGAGCACAGCGGTGACGTCACCGCTCTGCTTTAGGGCCGGCGCTTACACAGTGCAGGGAAGCGGACGCTTGGGGATGCGACAGACACCGGAATGTAAGTATGTAGTGTTTGTTTTTTTTACATTTACAATGGTAACCAGGGTAAACATCGGTTTACTAAGCGCGGCCCTGCGCTTAGTAACCCGATGTTTACCCTGGTTACCCGGGGACTTCGGCATCGTTGGTCGCTGGAGAGCTGTCTGTGTGACAGCTCTCCAGCGACCACACAACGACGAAACAGCGACGCTGCAGCGATTGGCATCGTTGTCTATATCGCTGCAGCGTCGCTTAATGTGACGGTACCTTAATTCTGCCAGAAGAGCCCTCTGGCTCAAGATGTGGAGCGGGGATATCACCTCAAAAATTAAGCTATGCTCAATTCCCTTTAGAAGCGATTATGTGTTTGGTCCTGCTTTGGATCAAATTCTGGAAAAGGCCACAGATAGGAAAAGGGCCCTTCCAGAGCCATCAAAATGCTGGTGGACAGATGGGGCCTACGAGAAATCATTTTGTTCGCCTCAGGCCAAAATACGCAGGTCCAAGCCTTTTTTTCCCTGAATCCCAGGGACAACTCCAGAGGAGTGGACACCCTTGTACAGCCATGGAGTTTCCAGTTGGCCTATGCTTTTCCGCCAATCCCAATACTGGCAAAAACCCTTCGGAAGATTCGGGAGGACCAGGTTCTGACCATACTAGTGGCTCCAGTATGGCCAAAAAGAAGCTGGTTCAACCTCATCATCGAGTTACAGGTAGAAGGACCAGTTAGAAGCTGGTTCAACTGTTATGACCTGGTGGTTAAGGAACCACATGAGACAAGCTCTGGGGAGGTGGGAACTATATAGACCGCAGTTCCTGATCCTAGCACCAACACTAGCAGTAGCCGTGGGATGTTCCTGTCACTCCCTAGACACCTCGTCACAGCCGGAGATCTAACTACCCCTGAAGGTAGAAAAGGAAAGCTAACTTGCCTCAGAGAATTTCCCCAAAGGAAAGACAGCCCCCCACATATATTGACTGTGAGTGGAGAGGGAAATGACATACACAGAAATGAAATCAGAATTTAGCAAAGGAGGCCACGACTAACTAAATAGACAGAACAGAAAAGGGTACTGTGCGGTCAGTATTAAAAGCTAAAAAGCCACGCAGAGATTGCAAAAACTCCACACCGGACTAACGGTGTGGAGGACAAATCTGCTTCCCCAGAGCTTCCAGCTAAACTGAATAATTCATACTGATAAGCTGGACAAAAACAAGCACAAAATGAACTGAATGATTATGTCCACAACTAGTGGACAACAAGAACAAACATGGACTTAGCTTTGCAGAAATGGACCGACTATCAGAGAAATCCAAGGAGAGATCTGACTCCAGCCAAGAACATTGACAGCTGGCACGGACTAAAGACCAGAGCCAGACTAAATACAAATCCAGGAGAGACGATCAGTGGATACAGCTGCTAATGCTAAGTCCAAAGAGCAGCAGTTCCACTTAAGACCACAGGAGGGAGCCCAAGGGCCGAATTCACAAAAATACCGTTTACAGCCACCGGAGGGAGCCCAAGAACGGAATTCACAACATTCAACCTCATCATCGAGTTACAGGTAGACGGACTGCCATTAGAAGCCATCTTCTTCAGGGGCCCCTTCAACATCTAAACCCTCAAAAGTTGAACCTAGCTGCCTGGTTACTGAGGCCCAGGTCCTGAGTACTAAAGGGCTTTTGGATGCTGTAATTGCTACTTTGCAAAGATCCAGGAAGCCAGTTACTAATGCGATCTATAATAAAGTGTGGACCAAATTTTCTTTTTTTTCTGCCTTCCTAAGAGTCCAGATCCGCTTCATCCAAATATTTCACAAATATTGTACTTCCTTCAGCGGGGACTAGAGTTAGGCCTTAGATATAGCACACTAAAGGTCCAGGTTTCTGCTCTCAGCTCCGTGTTCGACCAGGACCTAGCCAACCACCATTGGATCAGAAGATTTGTGATATCAGCTCTCAGATCACATCCCAGGAAACAACCCATTGTACTTTCATGGGACTTAAGGTACCGTCACACATAGCGATGCTGCAGCGATACCGACAACGATGCCGATCGCTGCAGCGTCGCTGTTTGGTCGCTGGAGAGCTGTCACACAGACCGCTCTCCAGCGACCAACGATGCCGAGGTCCCCGGGTAACCAGGGTAAACATCGGGTTGCTAAGCGCGGGGCCGCGCTTAGTAACCCGATGTTTACCCTGGTTACCATCGTAAAAGTAAAAAAAACAAACAGTACATACTCACCTTTGCGTCCCCCGGCGTCCTCTTCCCGCACTGACTGAGCGCCGGCCCTAACAGCAGAGCGGTGACGTCACTGCTGTGCTGTGCTTTCACTTTCCAGTCCCGGCGCTCAGTCAGTGTGGGAAGCGGACGCCGGGGGACGCGCAGGTGAGTATGTACTGTTTGTTTTTTTACTTTTACGCTGGTAACCAGGGTAAACATCGGGTTACTAAGCGCGGCCCTGCGCTTAGCAACCCGATGTTTACCCTGGTTACCAGCGTAAAACATCGCTGGTATCGTTGCTTTTGGTGTCAAACCTGACGATAAACGCCGGTCTGACGACCAAATAAAGTTCTGAACTTTCTTCAACGACCAGCGATATCACAGCAGGATCCTAATCGCTGCTGCGTGTCAAACTAAACGATATCGCTAGCCAGGATGCTGCAACGTCACGGATCGCTAGCGATATCGTTTAGTGTGACGGTACCTTTACATTTAGTCCTCAGGGGGCTCACACGCCCGCCGCTTGAGCCTTTGTCTTCATGTACTCCTCAACTTCTTTCAAACAAAGCTGCCTTCCTGGTAGCGATAACCACAGCAAGATGTGTGGGGGAGCTGCAAGCCTTATCGATTAGAGAACCCTATTTAATAATTACAGATGACTCTATAATCCTCCGTATTGATCCATCTTTTCTTCCGAAAGTGGTGCCCGATTTTCACCGATCTCAGGACATTATCCTCCCTTCCTTCTGCTAGAATCCGGCAAATTCAAAAGAAGAAAAGTTCCATACTCTTAATGTTAGGCGGACTATTTTACACTACCTTGAGCAAACCAGCCCCTTAGGAGTTGATCAGAATTTGTTCGTCCATCTGTCAGGTCAGAATAAGGGGAGGAAGGTGGCAAAAAGTACCATCTCCAATTGGATCAAGAGGGCTATACGTGAAACATATCTGTCCCAGAACATGACACCTCCGATTGGGGTCAAGGCCCACTCTAAAAGATCTACTTCAGTTTCATGGGCAGAAAGAGCATGCGCATCCATCGAGCAGATCTGCAAGGCCACAACATGGTCTTCACCTCATACCTTCACCAAACACTACAGATTGGACTTATTGTCCAATAGGGATCTAGTGTTTTGCCGGAAAGTTCTCCAGGCTATTATCCTGCCTAGTGCATAATTGGTTGGTACTCCTCCTATGCTGTCGTGGAAGGTGACTAGAGAAAATAGAATTAGACTTGCCGGTAATTCGGTTTCCAAGAACCTTCCACGACAGCACTAATTCCCTCCCATTTCCTTGGACAAATTCCTGGGACCATTAAGGTAGCTAGTGCTATGGTATCCGTAATAAGTCACTGGCGAATAGGAGGTAGGAGGGGCCTTATAACCTTTTGTACTTCCTGTCCCCCATTAGGGAATGGAGACATCCTCCTACGCTGTCGTTGAAGGTTCCTAGAAACCGAATTACCGGTAAGTCTAATTTTTTTTTTTGCCCTTGTTGTGCTGTTTGCACACTGAATAGCACGCACGGTACTGCACAACTGAGGCGCAGCCAGCACTGCTGTCTGCTGTGGTGCCTGGCGAGCTAAATCTTCAGCTTTAACCTCGGTCCAATTTTTTTGCCCTTGCGGTGCTGTTTGTACACCGAATAGCACGCACGGTACTGCACAACTGAGGCGCAGCCAACACCGCTGTCTGCTGTGGTGCCTGGCGAGCTAAATATTCAGCTTTAACCTCGGGCCAATTTTTTTCCCTTGCGGTGCTGTTTGCACACCAAATAGCACACACGGTACTGCACAACTGAGACACAGCCAGCACCTCTGTCTTCTGTGGTGACCGGCGAGCTAAATCTTCAGCTTTAACCTCGGGCCAATTTTTTTGCCTTTGCGGTGCTGTTTGCACACCAAATAGCACACATGGTACTGCACAACTGAGACGCAGCCAGCACCGCTGTCTTCTGTGGTGACTGGCGAGTTAAATCTTCAGCTTTAATCTCAGGCCAATTTTTTTTGCCCTTGCGGTTCTGTTTCCACTCCTAATAGCATGCATCGTACTGCACAACTGAGATGCAGCCAGCACCGCTGTCTTCTGTGGTGACTGGTGAGCTAAATCTTCAGCATTAACCTCAGGCCAATTTTTTTACACTGGCGGTGCTATTTTCACACCGAATAGCATGCAGGTACTGCACAACCGAGACGCAGCTAGCACCGCTGTCTTCTGTGGTGACCGGCGAGCTAAATATTCAGCTTTAACCTCAGGCCAATTTTTTTTGCCCTTGCGGTGCTGTTTGCACACCAAATAGCATGCACGATACTCTACAATTGAGACACATGTCTTTGGTGGTGACTGGTAAGCTAAATCTTCAGCTTTAACCTCAGGCCAATTTTTTTGCCCTTGCAGTCCTGCTTCTAAAACACAAAGCAGTAATAGGCTGTAGTGCTACCGTCCACAAAGCACGAACTGCTCCTTGTTCCCCAATATCTGCATCTGAACATCTGCAACTATGTCACAGAAACCCAAAATAACCAAAAAGCCTGTTGTGAAGGGGCAGGGACATGGACTTCGACGCGGGCGTGGGGTTGTCAGTGGTGCCTGACAAGTCACTGAGTCTGGGAGACAGAAGAAGGTTGATGCATCTATGTTCCTTTTGAAAATTCCTGGTCTGGAACGTAAACGTGTCTGGAAGCCAGAAGAGCAAGAGCAGATACTGTCTTGGATGGCAGATAAAGGCTCAACAAAATTTTCTAGCAGCACCCAATCTTCCACGACCACACAGTCTACTGTCAATACACAGAATGCTGGGTCATTCAATCCTCAACCTGTTCCTACTTCCTCCCCCTTCAGTAGTCACAGGAAGCATTTGTCCCTAAGCTTGGCCACTCCGATGATCTGTTTGGTACATATGATCCTTTGGTTGCCTCTGGCCTCTCAACGCGCAACATTGAAGAGGAACGTGAGGAGGTATCATCTGTTCATGGCCAAATATTTGAAAGCCCACGGCCAGAAAAAAGCCACTTTCAGCCACGTGATATACCAGCTCAAGAAGTGGAGGCTGATGATGATGAGACACAGTTGCCATCTGGCCAGCCGACAATATCAACATGGAAGGAGGATGACACGGACGACGAGGTCGCCGATGATGAGTCCACTGATCCAATATGGACCGTTGGTACACATAGCCAGCACAGCGGAAGGTGGATACGTAGCACCAACAAAGATACCAAAGGCTACTGGTTTGAGCAGAGTGTGAAGTGTGTCAACTGATGCCAAGAGCAATCCCTCTGTGCTCTAAGTCAAGGCAAGGGGGCGTTCATCCTCCGTCTGGAATTTTTTTCGGATAGTTCTTCTGAACCAAACATTGTCATCTGTAGCATCTGGCATACAAAGCTGGGCAAAGGCAACCAGATCACCACCAATATGCGGAAACATATGGCAGGCAAGCACCCTAGTCAGTGGGCGGAACAACAGGATAACAAATCAGTGTCTGCGGGTCAAACCACTGCCATGTTGCCTGTGATCCGTCCTTCCCAATCTGCTGGCCAGGAAGCAGGTGCTTATACCTCCTGCTCACAAGCTGCAGTTGCAGAGACACACACGACACAACAATCCCATTCACTTGTTTGTCCCAGCCAAGCGTCCAGTTGTCCGTGCCCCAGATCTATGAAAGGAAGCGTAAATACCAACCCACGCACCCATAAGCACAAATATTAAACGCACACATTGCCAAGTTGCTAGCTGTGGAGATGTTTCCGTTTAGGCTTGTGGGGACACAGTTTTTCCGTGATCTCTTGGCTGTGGCTGCCCCACGATACTCTGCTCCCAGCCGGAACTATTTTTCCTGGTATACCTTCCCCGCGTTACACCAGCATGCAGGAGCACATCGGCAAAGCGGCAACACATTCTGCTAAAGTTGATCTATTTAGATCAAACACCACACACTGCAGCACAGCTGTGGCAAGGAATAAAACAACAGACCGATCAGTGGCTCTCCCCACTGCAACTCGAACCTAGTCTGGTTGTCTGTAATAATGGGCGTAGCCTGGTGGCAGCTTCAAAGCTTGGGAAGCTGGAACACCTGCCATGCATGGCTCACGTGCTGAATCTAGTGGTTCAGAAATGTATCAAAACATACCCTGACTTGCCGTACCTACTTGAGGAGGTGCACCGTATTTGCGCCCATTTCCGCCATTCCTCTACCACTGTTGCCGATCTTGCAGCGCTTCAACAGCAATTTAATTTGCCAAATCACTGACTCATTTGCGACCTGCCCACACGGAGGAACTCAACATATCATATGTTGGCAAGGATTAGTGAGCAGCAGAGGGCACTTGCTGAATACTAGCTTAAACATGCCCGTCAGACTGCGACTCAGCCAAGACACATAACAACTGTCGAGTGGGTGTGGAACGCTGACATTTGTGAGATGCTTGATAACTTTGAGCACTGCACTAACCTCATCAGGCTATTATCAGCGTTACCATCCCAATGCTATGTACGTTAAAAGAATCGCTGCATAATCTAAACATGGAATATTTGAGTGCCCATCAGCTGGGTATGGAGCAAGATTTCACACTGGGTGATCCTACCCAGCCCAGCCAGTATCATGAGGCAAGATTCGGTGATGATGACAATGAGGAGGAAGACAAGGAGGGAGAGGATTTCTTTTTCTGTGGTACCAAGGGGACCCCTAATGCTACAGAAGGTACTCCCAACCCCAGCTTCATGTCTATCCAGCATGGGTGGGCTGGAGAAGAGTGGCTTGGCCACCTTTCTCGATCCACGGTACAAGGACAAATTTCCTTGACTACTGTTGCAGTCAACAGAGGGTTTCACAATTGAATCCTCCAAGAGGGCCGTTGTCGATCATTTGATGACAACATCACACTCAGACACCGCTGGTAGCAGAGGTACCAGCTCTTTGCAACAGCATGCATTACTGGGGAGAGACACGCCCAGCAGGTCCAAAAGAGGTGGGGGGAAAATGTCCACAAACTGGGCCATCTTTAATAAGCTGACTCATCAGCAAGGGCTAGCTGGACCGGTAACAATGTCAAGGAGGTAGAAGTTGAACAACATGAATAATGAGTATCTAAATGAACATACCTGCGTCCCTCCTGATGCTTCTGTTCCATTTGATTACTGGGTATCCAAGCTGCACAGTTGGCCAGACCTCTACTTATATGCCTTGGAGGTGCTGGTCTGCTTTGCTGATAGTGTGATGTCAGAGCATGTTTTCAGTGCCACTGGGGCAATCATCACAGATACACGCACACGTTTGACTACAGAGAATGCAGACAGGCAGACTGTGATAAATTTTAACATGGACTGGATTTTGCCACAGTTTTTAAGCCCTACAGATTACAGCATCCCAACCTATAGTCACTCAAAGCATTCTTTTATGCTACTGGTGATCACGTCCATCCCTTCCCATACAAACCCCTTTCCTTCTTATTACATTTGTATCCAGCTCCTGCTTCTGCCACATGTACCTCCTGGTCAACAAGCTAGAAACAATGTTACATTCATTAATATTTCCCATCAGAGGCACTTGTGATGAGACCTCCTTCCTGCATCAACCATGATACAGCCCCTTTGGGATAATTTTTGGAAACACTATGTGTATGCCGTGTATAGCTATCTGACTATGAAAACTACAGGGGACTCCTGCTGACCCCAAGTTGTCATGCCAATCTATCGGCGACCCGCGATCATGTGACACGGGCGCCAATGGGAGGAGGTAATGACGCGCTTCCTGCGTGAGCATATTAAATGCCACTGTCAGAGTTTGACAGCAGCATTTAACATGTTAACAGCCGTGGGTAGATCGCTATTCCACCCGTGGCTATTAGGGGCACATGTCAGCTGATCAGATCAGCTGTCATGTGTCGGAAAAGGTGCGGGCTCATCACCGGATCCCGCACCAAACAGGGGGAGGCGTCTGATGATGGACTCTGCCCGACATTGGATGTTAAGGGGTTAAATAGACTGTTTATTTGCTGGCTGTGAAGATCCAGTGTTTGTTTATGAGCATAAACAGCCCAAAACTTGTACGACATCATCCTCTAATCTCTGTATGAGTATGAGTGTTTTTATTTTAACGAGGCCAAACATAAGGAATAACAAAGTGTTATCCTAGTAGTGGATAATCTCTTTTAAGAAAATACAATTTTTGGTTAAAACATTTCCAACATTCTGAACATGGAAAAGGCTTCTTCCCTGTGTGACCTTTCAGAGGTTTAGTAAGAGTTGATTTCTATGCAAAACATTTCCCACATTAAGAATATGAAAAAGCCTTCTCCCTTGTGTGAATTCTCTGATGTTTTTTAAGATTTGTTTTCGCAGCAAAACATTTCCCACATTCTGAACATGAAAAAGGCTTCTCCCCTGTGTGGATTCTCTGGTGGCTATCAAGACGTGCTTTCCTGTTAAAACATTTCCCACATTCTAAGCAGCAAAAAGGCTTTTCCCCTGTGTGGGTTCTCTGGTGTATAACAACATCTGATTTCCGACTAAAACATTTCCCACATTCAAAACATAAAAAAGGCTTCTCCCCTGTGTGGGTTCTCTGATGTCTATTAAGAAGACATTTCCGGTTAAAACATTTTCCACATTCTGAACATGAAAAAGGCTTCTCCCCTGTGTGGGTTATCTGATGTTTGACAAGACTTGACTTATTTGTAAAACATTTCTCACATTCTAAACATGGAAAAGGCTTCTCCCCTGTGTGAGTTATCTGATGTTTGACAAGAGTTAACTTATTTATAAAACATTTCCCACATTCTGAACATGAAAAAGGCTTCTCCCCTGTGTGGATTCTCTGGTGGCTATCAAGATGCACTTTCTGACTAAAACATTTCCCACATTCTGAGCAGCAAAAAGGCTTCTTCCCTGTGTGGGTTCTCTGGTGTATAACAACATCTGATTTCCGTTTAAAACATTTCCCACACTTTGAACATAAAAAAGGCTTCTCCACTGTGTGAGTGCTCTGATGGCTATCACGAAGACATTTCCGGCTAAAAGATTTTCCACATTCTGAACATGAAAAAGGCTTCTCCCCTGTGTGGGTTCTTAGGTGTATAACAACACCTGATTTCTGTTTAAAACATTTCCCACATTCTGAACATGAAAAAGGCTTCTCCCCTGTGTGGGTTCTCTGGTGGCTGTCAAGATTCGTTTTCCTGTTAAAATATTTCCCACATTCTGAACATGAAAAAGGCTTCTCCCCTGTGTGTGTTCTTTGGTGTCTAACAAAATCTGATTTCTGGTTAAAACATTTCCCACATTCTGAACATGAAAAAGGCTTCTTCCTTGTGTGGATTCTCAGGTGGCTATCAAGAGGCACTTTCTGGTTAAAACATTTCCCACACTTGGAACGAGAAAAGCTATTCTTCACTGTGTGAATTTTTTGATGTTTAAGAAAAGATTTTTCGAGGGGAAAACTATTTCCATATTCTGAAACCGAAAATGGCTTATTTGCTTTGTGAGAAGTTTGTTTTTGAATGCTTATTTTGTGTCTCCGATTTTCATTAGTAGTCGGTAATGAATTGGAAGACAGGACCTGTTCCAAAGGACCAGATGACAGATCTTTGCTGTGAAGGGATGATGGTATATCTAGGGTAATGGCATTCACTTCAGTTGTATCCTGTGGGATCTTTAGATTATCTGATTTAAAAATTGAAGATGTCAGCTGCCCCTCTGGTCTGCTGGTACAGTCATCTGCTAAGAATAAAACCAATTATTAGTTTTGAATAAAATATCGTTAAATTTTATATTTTTAAACATTTCTACTTAAACTGTCTGAAAAATATCAAGTTAAGCAAAAATATTGAATTATTCAACAAGACAATGACAGTTCTCAGTCTAATAGAAAGCCTCATAGCATGAACTGTTTGTGCATTCTGCCTCCCAAATACCGAATACAAAGCTACCAAACAATGTTATGTAGGTGAAAATAATACCAATAAAATCTTCTATTTAACTCACAAAAAACAAGTTCCCACTCAGGTCCATCATCTGTCAATGGAAAAACAGAAGTGTACACATTATTAGTAGCTCAAAGGCTCTTGAAAAATAACATGGCTTCCATAAACCAATCCAGCAATATCCGCTCTTCCAAAGTCAAATCTCCCCCTCGCTTCTGAGCCTTGCAGTGTGCCCAAACCACATTTACAGTAGCATCCACGTGTTTGACATTACTATAGTGAGAAGAACCCACTTAATTTACGTTGTGTGTACTTCCTGGAGCAATCTGGGCACTATGTGTTGGGTAATAAAATGGCAAAAATGCAATTTTCACTCTCCAACATCCACTGCGTGTTAATATCCGGAAAGTGGCAATGGAGTAAAATTATTCCCTACTTCTAAAGAGTAATTCATTCAGAGTTATAATGTCCAAAATAGTGTCACTTCATGGGAATATCTACTGCTCTACTTTTCAGCACTTTTGTCACATTAGGTCTTCTGCACATAGTGTGTCCCATCTCCTCTGGTATCTGCTCCTGCCAATATTTTCTGTCAGAGCAATTTCAAGAGGAAATATTGGACATTTAAAGAGAACTTTTTATAATAGTGCAGAGGCTGGCTGGCAAATTTTAGCCTGGGGGGCAAGCACACAGCAGTGGCCCATGAGTCGTGGCCCATCCTTAAAGGGGTTGTCAGATTTTATGCTACATGTCTACAGTCACTATGCGTGAATCCTCATATCTTGCGCACTGTTCACTGTGAAGATTCTCTGGTGCCGGCAACAGGTGGTCTTGTGACCGCAACGATGCGATTATATATATATATATATATATATATATATATATATATATATATATATATATATATATATATATATATATATATATATATATTGTGGTGCAGTGACCCACGTTACAGCCAGGGGGCGCTGTGTGTGTGCTTCAAGATGCGCTTGGTGGCATGATGGTGAAGAGAGAAAGTCTGGCAGGATTATAAATGGCCAGTATGTGTGTCGCAGAGGAGGTCACTCTGCGCTGTCAATCTGAATGTAAGTTGGTATGCTGGGACCTGTAGTCCCACGTCTGATTGTGTAGTTCTCATGGGAGATTGGCAGGGCTAGTCATGAGAGATGGGAGGGTCAGACTAGCCACACACACACCCACACTCCCACACACCCACACTCCCACCCTGGGAGTGGTTACAGGTATGTAATGTGACCAGGGTGTGGGTCACATGTGCCTGGGAGGTTCCTGTGTATGGAGCTGTGAGGTTCCTGTGCAAGGTCCTGGACGGTCGGTGTTCTGTCTCCGCCATCTAATTTGTTACCTCCAATTATCTGTTTGCGTAATTTGCAGTTTCTCAGCCAGTATACAGGACTTGATATATTCATACCTTTATTTATCTGAGTGCTTTGGCTCCCTCTAGCGGTCAGAGTTATGTTGACAGTTCTATTTTTCTGTTATGTATTTTTTATGTCTGATAAGCCAAAAACATCACTGCTCTAGAGGAGATCTGCATGGAGGAATGGGCCAACATACCAACAACAGTGTGTGGCAACCTTGTGAAGACTTACAGAAAACGTTTGACCTCTGTCATTGCCAACAAAGGATATTTTACAAAGTATTGAGATGAAATTTTGTTTCTGACCAAATACTTATTTTCCACCATAAAATGCAAATAAAATGATAAAAAAACAGACAATGTGATTTTCTGGATTTTTTTTTCTCAGTTTGTCTCCCATAGTTGAGGTCTACCTATGATGTAAATTACAGACGCCTCTCATCTTTTTAAGTGGTGGAACTTGCACTATTGCTGACTGACTAAATACTTTTTTGCCCCACTGTATATACAGGACAGGTGCTGGGGGCCTGGGCTGCGCGGCTGTTGAAATATATATACACTGCACAGTACCATCACTCCCCTGTATATATACACTGCACAGTACCACTCCTATCCTGTATATATACACTGCACAGTACCACTCCTATCCTGTATATATACACTGCACAGTACCACTCCTCCTGTCCTGTATATATACACTGCACAGTACCACTCGTAACCTGTATATATACACTGCACAGTACCACTCCTCCTGTCCTGTATATATACACTGCACAGTACCACTCCTCCTGTCCTGTATATATACACTGCACAGTACCATTCCTATCCTGTATATATACACTGCACAGTACCACTCCTCCTGTCCTGTATATATACACTGCACAGTACCACTCGTATCCTGTATATATACACTGCACAGTACCACTCCTCCTGTCCTGTATATATACACTGCACAGTACCACTCCTATCCTGTATATACACACTGCACAGCACCACTCCTCCTATCCTGTATATATACACTGCACAGTACCACTCCTCCTGTCCTGTATATATACACTGCACAGTACCACTCCTCCTATCCTGTATATATACACTGCACAGTACCACTCCTCCTGTCCTGTATATATACACTGCACAGTACCACTCCTCCTGTCCTGTATATATACACTGAACAGTACCACTCCTCGTATCCTGTATATATACACTGCACAGTACCCATCTTCTGTCCTGTATATATACACTGCACAGTACCACTCCTCCTGTCCTGTATATATACACTGCACAGTACCACTCCTCCTGTCCTGTATATGTACACTGCACAGTACCACTCCTCCTGTACTGTATATATACACTGCACAGTACCACTCCTCCTGTCCTGTATATATACACTGCACAGTACCACTCCTCCTGTCCTGTATATATACACTGCACAGTACCACTCCTCCTGTCCTGTATATATACACTGCACAGTACCACTCCTCCTGTCCTGTATATATACACTGCACAGTACCACTCCTCCTGTCCTGTATATATACACTGAACAGTACCACTCCTCCTGTCCTGTATATATACACTGCACAGTACCACCCCTCCTGTCCTGTATATATACACTGCACAGTACCACTCCTCCTGTCCTGTATAAATACACTGCACAGCACCACTCCTCCTGTCCTATATATATATACACTGCACAGTACCACTCCTCCTGTCCTGTATATACTGCACAGTACCACTCCTCCTGTCCTATATATATATATATATATATATATACACTGCACAGTACCACTCCTCCTGTCCTGTATATATACATTGCACAGTACCACTCTGTCACGATTCACACCGTGACTGTCACCAATTGTCACGATTCACACCGTGACTGTCAGGATCCCTTAGCCGTGGCCCGCAGTTTGTCACGAAAATCCACAGGGATTCCTGACCACTGCCCACAATATGTCACGGATTGGGGTTACTTTAGACCAACAGACGGCTATCACATGTGCAGGGGGGCTTATCCTCGTTATCCCTCTATTGCCACAATGTGATAAAAAAAACACACACAATGCTATTGACCTCTTAGTTTACAGCAGGGGCTTATTTTAGGTATCCCACTGCTCTTCAATATACCATGAACTGCAGGAATTTGTGTATCCCGCTTACAGTTCCACTTAACACTTGCAGCTCTCTGGCGCCCCCCTTACTCTCAGGTCAGATTAGGTACTGCACCTAGGGTAAGTAGTCGCCAGAAAGGCTGCCTGCTATGTACTCACTATTGGGCGCGCTGCAGCGACGTGATAACTACTCCCACGCAGGCAGGAACAATAATTATCAAGCTGCAGTCGCTGAAGCAACACCCCAAAAGTCTGCACACGGTCGCTGCCACCAGCTCCGATCAAACGGGTCCGGAGCTAACCCAAAACAGTAGCGTAATTTCCCTTCAAAAGACTTAGGGTACGTTTTTAGAGCAGGGAGAAAGGACTGGCATGAAATAATATACCCCACAGAATGTAGGCAGTGCTTTTTATAAAAATATTTTACAAAGATGTTACAAATGAGACAATTGCAAATATGTACAAGGTAATTATGAAAATAAAAGGATTAAAGGAAGAAAAGATAACTCACATGTTCTTAGTTCATATCAGTTCAGGCAAACACCATGCTAGTGGGAGGGGCTCCCAAAAATCCCAATGCATGAGGTACAGCTCTTCAGGTCAGACCCACATGTTCTTCCAGCAACAGACTGACTCCTGGAGTCCGGCCAAAACAGTTATAGCTTAGCTCGGTGACATCACCAAAAAGGCTGGCTATCCCAGACCCTCCTCTCTCTACATTCTGACTAAGTATAAGCTAAATCTTTCTAAGACTTGTAATTCCGCTGCTGAACATATCATAATCGCACCATACCCCTCATTCATCTCGTATCATCGCCGGCATTCCAGTGAGACCAAACATGTCCCACCTGTCACGCACACTGACAGAGAAATCCCTACCTCTGTACCAGATGGAGCTAGAACCCTGTGTTTCGAGGGATGGGTAGATCCTCCGAGTGTGATTATGACGATATATTTTTGTGTTCGTATTTTAAATCGTTTGCCTAATATCTTACAAAAACAGAACAAAGGACTTTCATGATTCTAGAAGGTTCTAGTCCAGTGATAGCTGGACAAGAGCTTACCCGGCAGGAAATGCCGGTCGTAAATACCTTTCTTCAATAAAACGCTCTTCCCCCATGTACATTGGAAAGGCAAGCTCAACTCTGAAGTAAAGGAGAAGGGGGGTTTCTTAGCCCACATCCTGGGCTGACAAGAGAAACTAACCTTATATGATATTTCATACCATATCGTGACAACTCCTCCTGTCCTGTATATATACACTGCACAGTACCACTCCTCCTGTCCTGTATATATACACTGCACAGTACCACTCCTCCTGTCCTGTATATACTGCACAGTACCGCTACTCCTGTCCTGTATATATACACTGCATAGTACCACTCCTCCTGTCCTGTATATACTGCACAGTACCACTCCTCCTGTCCTGTATATATACACTGCACATTACCACTCCTCCTGTCCTGTATATATACACTGCCCAGTACCCCTCCTCCTGTCCTGTATATATACACTGCACAGTACCACTCCTCCTGTCCTGTATATATACACTGCACAGTATCACTCCTCCTGTCCTGTATATATACACGGCACAGTACCACTCCTCCTGTCCTATATATATATATACACGGCACAGTACCACTCCTCCTGTCCTGTATATATACACTGCACAGTACCGCTCCTCCTGACCTGTACATACTGCACAGTACCGCTCCTCCTGTCCTGTATATACTGCACAGTACCACTCCTCCTGTCCTGTATATATACACTGCACAGTACCACTCCTCCTGTCCTATATATATATACACTGCACAGTACCACTCCTCCTGTCCTATATATATACACTGCACAGTACCACTCCTCCTGTCCTGTATATATACACTGCACAGTACCACTCCTCCTGTCCTGTATATATACACTGCACAGTACCACTCCTCCTGTCCTGTATATACTGCACAGTACCACTCCTCCTGTCCTATATATATATATATATATATATATACACTGCACAGTACCACTCCTCCTGTCCTGTATATATACATTGCACAGTACCACTCCTCCTGTCCTGTATATATACACTGCACAGTACCGCTCCTCCTGTCCTGTATATATACACTGCATAGTACCACTCCTACTGTCCTGTATATACTGCACAGTACCACTCCTCCTGTCCTGTATATATACACTGCACAGTACCCCTCCTCCTGTCCTGTATATATACACTGCACAGTACCACTCCTCCTGTCCTGTATATATAGACTGCACAGTATCACTCCTCCTGTTCTGTATATATACACGGCACAGTACCACTCCTCCTGTCCTATATATATATATATACACGGCACAGTACCACTCCTCCTGTCCTGTATACAGTTAGGTCCATATATATTTGGACAGAGACAACATTTTTCTAATTTTGGTTATAGACATTACCACAATGAATTTTAAGCAAAACAGTTCAGATGCAGTTGAAGCTCAGACTTTTAGCTTTCATTTGAAGGTATCCACATTAAAATTGGATGAAGGGTTTAGGAGTTTCAGCTCTTTAACATGTGCCACACTGTTTTTAAAGGGACCAAAAGTAATTGGACAATTGACTCCAAAGGTACCGTCACACTAGGCGATATCGCCAGCGATCCGTGACGTTGCAGCGACCTGGATAGCGATATCGCTGTATTTGACACGCAGCAGCGATCTGGATCCCGCTGTGAAATTGCTGGTCGCTGCTAGAAGGTCTGCACTTTATTTGGTCGCTAGGTCGCCGTGTATCGCCGTGTTTGACAGCAAAAGCAACGATACCAGCGATATTTTACACTGGTAACCAGGGTAAACATCGGGTTACTAAGCGCAGGGCCGCGCTTAGTAACCCGATGTTTACCCTGGTTACCAGCGTAAAAGTTAAAAAAACAAACAGTACATACTCACCAGCGCGTCCCCCAGCCTCTGCTTCCTGACACTGACTGAGCGCCGGCCCTAAACTGAAAGTGAAAGCACAGCGGTGACGTCACCGCTCTGCTGTTAGGGCCGGAGCTCACTGCTCAGTCAGTGTCAGGATGCAGAGGCTGGGGGACGCGCTGGTGAGTATGTGCTGTTTGTTTTTTTAACTTTTACGCTGGTAACCAGGGTAAACATCGGGTTACTAAGCGCGGCCCTGCGCTTAGCAACCCGATGTTTACCCTGGTTACCCGGGGACCTCGGCATCGTTGGTCGCTGGAGAGCGGTCTGTGTGACAGCTCTCCAGCGACCAAACAGCAACGCTGCAGCGATCGGCATCGCTGTCGCTATCGCTGCAGCGTCGCTTAATGTGACGGTACCTCAAGGCTATTTCATGGATAGGTGTGGGCAATCCCTTTGTTATGTAATTCTCAATTACGCAGATAAAAGGCCTGGAGTTGATTTGAGGTGTAGTGCTTGCATTTGGAAGGTTTTGCTGTGAAGTAAACATGTGGTCAAAGGAGCTCTCCGTGCAGGTGAAACAAGCCATCCTTAAGCTGCGAAAACAGAAAAAACCCATCCGAGAAATTGCTACAATATTAGGAGTGGCAAAATCTACAGTTTGGTACATCCTGAGAAAGAAAGAAAGCACTGGTGAACTCATCAATGCAAAAAGACCTGGGCGCCCATGGAAGACAACACTGGTGGATGATCGCAGAATAATCTTCGTGGTGAAGAGAAACCCCTTCACAACAGCCAACCAAGTGAATAACACTCTCCAGGAGGTCGGCGTATCAATATCCAAATCTACCATAAAGAGAAGACTGCATGAAAGTAAATACAGAGGGTTCACTGCACGGTGCAAGCCACTCATAAGTGTCAAGAATAAAAAGGCTAGACTGGACTTTGCTAAAAAACATCTAAAAAAGCCAGCACAGTTCTGGAAGAACATTCTTTGGACAGATGAAACCAAGATCAACCTCTACCAGAATGATGGAAAGAGAAAAGTATGGCGAAGGCTTGGTACAGCTCATGATCCAAAGGATACCACATCATCTGTAAGACACGGCGGAGGCAGTGTGATGGCTTGGGCATGCATGGCTGCCAGTGGCACTGGGTCACTAGTGTTTATTGATGATGTGACACAGGACAGAAACAGCCGAATGAATCCTGAGGTATTCAGAGCCATACTGTGTGCTCAGATCCAGCCAAATGCAGGCAAACTGATTGGTCGTCGTTTCATACTACAGATGGACAATGACCCAAAACATAAAGCCAAAGCAACCCAGGAGATTATTAAAGCAAAGAAGTGGAATATTCTTGAATGGCCAAGTCAGTCACCTGATCTCAACCCAATTGAGCATGCATTTCACTTGTTAAAGACTAAACTTCAGACAGAAAGGCCCACAAACAAACAGCAACTGAAAACCACCGCAGTGAAGGCCTGGCAGAGCATCAAAAAGGAGGAAACACAGCGTCTGGTGATGTCCATGAGTTCAAGACTTCAGGCAGTCATTGCCAACAAAGGGTTTTCAACCAAGTACTAAAAATGAACATTTTATTTTTAATTATTGAATCTGTCCAATTACTTTTGGTCCCTTTAAAAACAGGGTGGCACATGTTAAGGAGCTGAAACTCCTAAACCCTTCATCCAATTTTAATGTGGATACCCTCAAATGAAAGCTGAAAGTCTGAATTTCAACTGCATCTGAATTGTTTTGTTTAAAATTCATTGTGGTAATGTCTATAACCAAAATTAGAAAAATGTTGTCTCTGTCCAAATATATATGGACCTAACTGTATATACACTGCACAGTACCGCTCCTCCTGTCCTGTATATACTGCACAGTACCGCTCCTCCTGTCCTGTATATACTGCACAGTACCACTCCTCCTGTCCTGTATATATACACTGCACAGTACCACTCCTCCTGTCCTGTATATATACACTGCACAGTACCACTCCTCCTGTCCTGTATATATACACTGCACAGTACCACTCCTCCTGTCCTGTATATACTGCACAGTACCACTCCTCCTGTCCTGTATATATACACTGCACAGTACCACTCCTCCTGTCCTGTATATACTGCACAGTACCACTCCTCCTGTCCTGTATATATACACTGCACAGTACCACTCCTCCTGTCCTGTATATATACACTGCACAGTACCACTCCTCCAGTCCTGTATATACTGCACAGTACCACTCCTCCTGTCCTGTATATATACACTGCACAGTACCACTCCTCCTGTCCTGTATATATACACTGCACAGTACCACTCCTCCTGTCCTGTATACACTGCACAGTACCACTCCTCCTGTCCTGTATATATACACTGCACAGTACCGCTCCTCTTGTCCTGTATATATACACTGCACAGTACCACTCCTCCTGTCCTGTATACATACACTGCACAGTACCACTCCTCCTGTCCTGTATATACACACTGCACAGTACCACTCCTCCTGTCCTGTATATATACACTGCACAGTACCACTCCTCCTGTCCTGTATATACTGCACAGTACCACTCCTCCTGTCCTGTATATATACACTGCACAGTACCACTCCTCCTGTCCTGTATATATACACTGCACAGTACCACTCCTCCTGTCCTGTATATATACACTGAAGAATTTGCAATAGCTATCACTCATGTAAGAAGTGAAATCTGGCATTGTACTATACCTATATTTCTCTGCTGTATCTGGGCATCATGAATCGTGGTATGTGTTAAAGGGGGGGGTCCACTGAGACTCTTTCGCCCGGGGCCCTCAAAAACCTGGAGCCGGCCCTGTCCATAACACCTCGTCCACCACACAGTTTCTCAACAGAACAGGACACTGCCTCACTAACCAATGAACAATGCTTTACTAATACCATCATAATGTGCCTCAGCAAAACCTACAGTGTCTGAACAGTACTAGACACACATATCCATATGTACATGCAAGGTCGTAAAGTATGTGTGTGTGTATATACACACACACACACACACACACACACACACACACACACACACACACACACACACACACACACACGTAGGGAGACAGATGGTCTTATCAGTGGTGTTCTGCTGCCCGGGTTACAGTTCTCAGTCCAGTGCAGGATTCTGCTCTGCGGTCGGTCACTCTCTCTGTCCAAGGCCGGACTGAGACAAAAAAGCAGCCTTGCCACACAAATCCCACCAGCACACATACTATAACATGTCCTACCCCTGATCAGTGGATTTTTATTTACCGTCTATAAAATATTCATTATGTAAACTAAGGGGCAGGTCGGTGAGGGAGCAGTGACCTATCAGCAGTCTGCATTATGAATACCTAATCAGAGCACCACAAGAAGACCCCCCACAGGCCGCCCCAAAGTACGAGCATGTCATTAACACAAAACTGAAAATAAAGATCAATCAACAACCACATGACGGATTTCATCACCAGGTATCATTGTAATCAGTATAACGGCGCCAAGCTGACACTGTCTGTAGGTTACTGTGCACAATCCTGCTGACAGGGGCACTTTAACCCCTTCACCCCCAAGGGTGGTTTGCACGTTAATGACCGGGCCAATTTTTACAATTCTGACCACTGTCCCTTTATGAGGTTATAACTCTGGAACGCTTCAACGGATCTTGGCGATTCTGACATTGTTTTCTCATGACATATTGTACTTCATGATAGTGGTAAAATTTCTTTGATATTACCTGCGTTTATTTGCAAAAAAAATGGAAATTTGGCGAAAATTTTTAAAATTTTGCAATTTTCCAACTTTGAATTTTTATGCCCTTAAATCACAGAGATATGTCACACAAAATACTTAATAAGTAACATTTCCCACATGTCTACTTTACATCAGCACAATTTTGGAACCAACATTTTTTTTTTGTTAGGGAGTTATAAGGGTTAAAAGTTGACCAGCAATTTCTCATTTTTACAACACCATTTTTTTTAGGGACCACATCTCATTTGAAGTCATTTTGAGGGGTCTATATGATAGAAAATACCCATGTGTGACACCATTCTAAAAACTGCACCCCTCAAGGTGCTCAAAATCATATTCAAGAAGTTTATTAACCCTTCTGGTGCTTCACAGGAATTTTTGGAATGTTTAAATAAAAATGAACATTTAACATTTTTTCACAAAAAATTTACTTCAGCTCCAATTTGTTTTATTTTACCAAGGGTAACAGGAGAAAATGGACCCCAAAAGTTGTTGTACAATTTGTCTTGAGTACGCCGATACCCGATATGTGGGGGTAAACCACTGTTTGGGCGCATGACAGAGCTCAGAAGCGAAGGAGCGCCATTTGACTTTTCAATGCAAAATTGACTGGAATTGAGATGGGACGCCATGTTGCGTTTGGGGAGCCCCTGATGTGCCTAAACATTGAAATCCCCCACAAGTGACACCATTTTGGAAAGTAGACCCCCTAAGGAACTTATCTAGAGGTGTGGTGAGCACTTTGACCCACCAAGTACTTCACAGAAGTTTATAATGCAGAACCGTAAAAATAAAAAATCATATTTTTTCACAAGAATTATTTTTCGCCCCCAATTTTTTATTTTCCCAAGGGTAAGAGAAGAAATTGGACAATTTGTCCTGAGTACGCTGATGCCCCATATGTGGCGATAAACCACTGTTTGGGCGCATGGGAGAGCTCGGAAGGGAAGTAGCACCGTTTGACTTTTCAATGCAAAATTGACAGGAATTGAGATGGGACGCCATGTTGCGTTTGGAGAGCCACTGATGTGCCTAAACATTGAAACCCCCCACAAGTGACACCATTTTGGAAAGTAGACCCCCTAAGGAACTTATCTAGATGTGTTTTGAGCGCTTTGACCCACCAAGGGCTTCACAGAAGTTAATAATGCAGAGCCGTAAAAATAAAACAAACATTTTTTCTCACAAAAATTATTTTTTTAGCCCCCAGTTTTGTATTTTCCCGAGGGTAGCAGGAGAAATTGGACCCCAAAATCTGTTGTCCAAGTTGTCCTGAGTGCGATGATATACCATATGAGGGGAGAACCACTGTTTGGGCGCATGGGAGGGCTCGGAAAGGAAGGAGCGCCATTTGGAATGCAGACTTAGATGGAATGGTCTGCAGGCGTCACATTGCGTTTGCAGAGCCCCTAATGTACCTAAACAGTAGAAACCCCCACAAGTGACACCATGTTGGAAAGTGGATCCCCTAAGGAACTTATCTAGATGTGTGGTGAGCGCTTTGACCCACCAAGGGCTTCACAGAAGTTTATAATGCAGAACCGTAAAAATAAAACAAAAATTTTTTCCCACAAAAATTATTTTTCAGCCCCCAGTTTTGTATTTTCCCGATGGTAACAGGAGAAATTGGACCCCAAAAGTTGTTGTCCAATTTGTCCTGAGTGCGCTGATACCCCATATGTGGGGGGAACCACCGTTTGGATGCATGGGAGGGCTCGGAAGGGAAGGAGCGCCATTTGGAATGCAGACTTAGATGGAATGGTCTGCAGGCGTCACATTGCGTTTGCAGAGCCCCTAATGTACCTAAACAGTAGAAGCCCCGCACAAGTGACCCCATTTTGGAAACTAGACCCCCCAAGGAACTTATCTAGATGTGTTGTAAGAACTTTGAACCCCCAAGTGTTTCACTACAATTTATAACGCAGAGCCGTGAAAATAAAAAATCTTTTTTTTTTCCCACAAAAATTATTTTTTAGCCCCCAGTTTTGTATTTTCCCAGGGGTAACAGGAGAAATTGGACCCCAAAGGTTGTTGTCCTATTTGTCCTGAGTACGCTGATACCCCATATGTTGGGGTAAACCCCTGTTTGGGCACACGGGAGAGCTCGGAAGGGAAGGAGCACTGTTTTACTTTTTCAACGCAGAATTGGCTGGAATTGAGATCGGACGCCATGTCGCGTTTGGAGAGCCCCTGATGTGCCGAAACAGTGGAAACCCCCCAATTATAACTGAAACCCTAATCCAAACACACCCCTAACCCTAATCCCAACAGTAACCCTAACCACTCCTCTAACCCAGACACACCCCTAACCCTAATCCCAACCCTATTCCCAACGGTAAATGTAATCTAAACCCTAACCGTAACTTTAGCCCCAACCCTAACCCTAACTTTAGCCCCAACCCTAACTGTAGCCTTAACCCTAGCCCCAACCCTAGCCCTAACCCTAGCCCTAATGGGAAAATGGAAATAAATACATTTTTTTTATTTTTCCCTAACTAAGGGGGTGATGAAGGGGGGTTTGATTTACTTTTATAGCGAGTTTTTTAGCGGATTTTTATGATTGGCAGCTGTCACACACTGAAAGACGCTTTTTATTGCAAAAAATATTTTTTGCGTTACCACATTTTGAGAGCTATAAATTTTCCATATTTTGGTCCACAGAGTCATGTGAGGTCTTGTTTTTTGCGGGACGAGTTGACGTTTTTATTGGTAACATTTTTGGGCACGTCACATTTTTTGATCGCTTTTTGTTCCGATTTTTGTGAGGCAGAATGACCAAAAACCAGCTATTCATGAATTTCTTTTGGGGGAGGCGTTTATACCGTTCCGCGTTTGGTAAAATTGATAAAGCAGTTTTATTCTTCGGGTCAGTACGATTACAGCGATATCTCATTTATATTATTTTTTTATGTTTTGGCGCTTTTATACGATAAAAACTATTTTATGGAAAAAATTATTATTTTTGCATCGCTTTATTCTCAGGACTATAACTTTTTTATTTTTTTGCTGATGATGCTGTATGGAGGCTCGTTATTTGCGGGACAAGATGACGCTTTCAGCGGTACCATGGTTATTTATATTTGTCTTTTTGATCGCGTGTTATTCCACTTTTTGTTCGGCGGTATGATAATAAAGCTTGTTTTTTGCCTCGTTTTTTTTTTTTCTTTCTTACGGTGTTTACTGAAGGGGTTAACTAGTGGGCCAGTTTTATAGGTCGGGTCGTTACGGACGCGGCGATACTAAATATGTGTACTTTTATTGTTTTGTTTTTTTTTTATTTAGGTAAAGAAATGTATTTATGGGAATAATATATATATTTTTTTTCATTATTTTGGAATATTTTTTTTTATTTTTTTTTTTACACATTTGGAATTTTTTTTTTTTACTTTTTTACTTTGCCCCAGGGGGGGACAATACAGATCGGTGATCTGCTAGTTTGCATAGCACTCTGACAGATCACCGATCTGAGAGAAGTGCAGGCTGCTTCACAGTGCCTGCTCTGAGCAGGCTTCTGTGAAGCCACCTCCCTCCCTGCAGGACCCGGATCCGCGGCCATCTTGGATCCGGGTCTGGAGCAGGCAGGGAGGGAGGTAAGACCCTCGCAGCAACGCGATCACATCGCGTTGCTGCGGGGGGCTCAGGGATCATGTTTGATCGCGGTGTGCCGGGGGTTAATGTGCCGGGGGCGGTCCGTGACCGCTCCTGGCACATAGTGCCGGATGTCAGCTGCGATAGTCAGCTGACACCCGGCCGCGATCGGCCGCGCTCCCCCCGTGAGCGCGGCTGATCGGCTATGACGTACTATCCCGTCGAGGGTCAGATAGGCCCAGGTCACCTCGACGGGATAGTACGTCTAAGGTCACAGAGGGGTTAATTATGCCATTTATGTCACAAGGGATACGCCGGGGCCGACAACTATACACCACGCTAGTTCCGGAGGGGCCGACCACTATTCACCACGCAGGATACGCCGGGCCAATCACTATTTGCTACACTGGATACGCCGGGGCCGATAAATATCCGCCATACAGGGTACTCTGGGACTGATATATATATATATATATATATACACACACATTACAAGTTTGATATTTCAAAGTGAAATTATGGGCTGTTCACACACTCACACACATGCAGGCTCAAAGACAGAAAAAACACGCACACATGCACGCTCACACACTTGAAAAAACACATACACATATGAGAAAAACACACATACACCCAGGAAAACACACACACCCAGGAAAACACAAACACAGTGCCATAACTACAAAATGATGGGCCCCGATACGAACTTTAAAATGGGCCCCCCCACCATGCCAAAATATTTTCCACCCAAATTCACATTTTCCCTATTCATTTTGCACATTACAGCTTTATTGCAAAGTTGTATAGTGTGACCTCAGTGACTCCCCCGGAAGAAGGCACACAAGCCGAAATGCGCGTAGGGGCAGTGGCACCACAGGTCTAAGGTAATTATGTTGGATTATATGGCTTAGTTTCCCTTCCTGACCCTCACAATTTTGGTTACTGGATGTTATTTACCAGTATACTTATACACCTTGTCTGACCAATATAAATGTGGCTACATATGTTAGTTATGTTTGTGGTAGGGTGCTGGCACTATTGATTATATGAATTTGCCTTTGACCTGTGGTTCCATTCTGTAGAATTTTCCATCTTGGTATCCCGCATGTTGTTATGATTTATGAGATTTTCTATTTATGTCTTTAATAAATTGATTGTTTTATGGTTTGAATCCCTTAGTGCATTTTTTCTTATGGGTTCATTTTATTGCAAAGTTGTATAGTGTGACCTCAGTGGCGTAACTATGCTCTGCCCCATCCTGGTATATATTTGTCCCCCATACTGCCGTTATGTAATGTATAAAAGAAAATAAACCATTATACTCATCAGGGGCTTACATAAAAGCCATGGGGATCCATATAAAAAGTATAATGCACACCCCCATAGTCCTCCTTATAATATACTGCACAGTTCATAGTCATCCATATAGTATAATACACTCCCCATAGTCCTCCATATAGTATTATGCACTCCTCAGTCCTCCATATAGTATAATACACTCCTCATAGTCCTCCATATATTAAAATAAACTCATCATAGTGCTCCATATAGTATAATACACTCCTCATAGTGCTCCATATAGTATAATACACTGCTCAGTCCTCCATATAGTATAATACACTCCTCAGTCCTCCATATAGAGCAGGGCAGATGGATCACATGGGGATAAGGGGCAGGGAATGCATGGGGGTGCAGGAGGACTCAGGACATGGGAGATGGGGAGCATTGGGGGACCAGGGGAGGAGGGACAAGCGGTGTTCGGGGGCCCAGAGGAGCACAATGACCTAAATCTGGGGACCTACAAGGACATGGGGCACTGGAGAGCAGGGATGAAACGGGGCTGGTGTCACAGAGGGCCGAGGACGCTGGGGGCCGAGGACGGCGACACACGGGCAGCAGACACACCTCACTGCCGCCAGTCTCATACACCTCCATGTTCATCCCCGGATCCTCCACATGGCTGAGCTGCTGCGGCATCCCCCTCCTGGGCGGCTCAGTCCACGTGCCACCCGCCAGTCCTGGAGCCACCTGTTCCCGGTCCCAGCAGCCGCCACAGGCTCTGCCAATATGGCGACCGCCATCACCTGTGCAGATGCTGCACTGCCTGGGCCCCGCACTCAGCGGGTGCGCGATGAAGTGACGTCATCGCGCACCTGCAGTGTCAGAGGCAGAGGGGAATAATGGGAGAGGAACGTCAGCTGATGCTCTCTCCTCCATCATTGCTTTGAACTGTACCGGCAACATAGACGCCAGTATAGTTCAATGCGGCAGCAGATGCGAGGGGAGTCAGGTGCCTCTGACGTGCCGGGCCCCTGACCTGCCAGGCCCGGTCGCAGCGGTGACCGCTGCAACCATGGCAGTTACACCCCTGCATACACACACACCTAAGAAAACACACACACCCAAGAAAACACACACACCCAGGAAAACACAAACACACACACACGAGAACACACATAGGAAACCACACATACTCAGAAAATAAACACATACTTTTACCTGCCCTATTTAATTTGTCAAATGCCCCCTCCCCCCTGCTACTTAGCACAGCAAACCTTGAGATGGGC
Source organism: Ranitomeya variabilis (assembly GCF_051348905.1). Classification (NCBI taxonomy): domain Eukaryota; kingdom Metazoa; phylum Chordata; class Amphibia; order Anura; family Dendrobatidae; genus Ranitomeya; species Ranitomeya variabilis. The sequence continues at coordinate 695,983,394 of NC_135235.1, read as the reverse complement.
AGCTGGAGAGGTTATCTGGAATGTACTGGGTACTGGGCACAAAGAGCTGCCTGGCTGATCAGACATCGGAGACAGATCTGCACACGGAAGAAGAGGAGGCTGCGTGCGATCACTATGTAAGTATTGCACCCTCCTCCTCTTGTTGTGTGCCAGGAGCTGCCCCCTCTCACCGCAGCCTGCACATTACTGAAGCCGGCCATGGCTCCGGCCATAGGTGCACGCTGCATGTCCCGCCCCCCTGTTCCTGCTCATCACACACTGCACTGCAGGTCCTCCAATGGCCCTCAGCAGCTGCTTAGGCACCGGCCCGGGGGTCATATGCATTTCTGCCACCCGGCTCAACCCGCCCCTGAGTGCAGATGTCACGGAGTTACCACGACAGAGCAGTACCAGAAGACCGCAGCGTCTGATGGCTCCTGCTTTGCCGCTGAGAAGTACTTCTCCGGCGTATTAAAAATGTTTGTTTTCTTTCAGCAGGACAGGGGTTAATAGGCCATGCGGAAATCCCTTTCAGCTGTGCTCAGTTAGCCACTCCTCTCTCCTTTAAAAGCTAGGCCTTCTGGTCAGATCCTTGTCTGAGATAGCACTTGCTAGATACTGTAGACCTGGAGTAGTGAGGAGCTGGTGTTTGGAGAGCTGGAGGAGTTTATTGTGCCACAGTTGTTTGGTTTGTACGCTTGGAAATTCCTCATCCTTACCTGCCTTATTTTCTTCCCCCGTCCTTCACACCCTGGTGAATACCACTGTTATTTGTGAGAGTATATTTTGTGTGAGTGGAGTTTTCTTTTAGGCTGGGTTCACATTACGTTAGTGGCATCCGTTAGACGGACTACGTTACACAGCAGCATAATGCGGTGTAACGTCTGTTTAACGCCGCCATTGACTCCAATGTCGGACGCATCGCTAGCGCACGCCCACAATGGGTGTGTGCTAGGGGTGTGCCATCATCGAGTGACGGACCCTGAGACGCGGGCTGCAGCGTTTCCGGGTCCGTCACTGCTAGCGCAGATAGACCGTATGTGTTGAATGGGCTGCTGTAAACGCAATGTGAACCTACCCTTACCCTTGTAATGGTTCCCCTGTTTGTCGGGTTGGTGTACTACGGTACACGGTAGCTCCTCTCTTCCCCGGGTGGGGAAGGGGACAGACGCAGGGCTGCAGTTAGGAGACAGGGCAAGGGAGGAGGCCCCATCCTCGCCATCTGAGGTATCCTGGGGATCAGGGCGAGTTAGGGCGCCCCCTAGTGCTAGGGCCAGGAAAGGTGCCCCTGGTCCCAGTTTACTCGCCAGTCCAATCGTGACAGCAGAGCTGTGGTGTCTTAAAGTTAGATCTCGGGCATTTGGCAGAAGAAATGTACACCTCTTGTCAACACTACCCGGGTGTTGTAGACTCACATAAGTGAGGCAGGCCGATCCCAGGACAATCAAACTTTCATACAGAATCAATCTGTAAAAAAAGACATTTTTTTTAATTCTATGTTGCATCTTTACCAACAACATATGTTTAAGGGGAGAGCTTCAACACTAAACTGGAGTTGCACTCATTTATGGTGGACAATTGCAGCTGCTATGAGCCCTGACCAGAAGAGTGAAGAAATTATTAACGCCCCCCATTTCAGGAGAGATTGTGCAGTAATCCGAATTCCTTAGGATCGAAAACAATGTAATTTATGACGTGGGATGAATCCATGACACTAGGGCTTGAGCCATGCCAACACATCTCCTGCAGGCGTGAGTAAATGTATATTACAGCCATCAGCCACGCACAGCTAAGGCTACGTTCACATTTGCGTTGTTGGGCGCAGCGTCGGCGACGCAACCAACGCATGTACACAACGCAGCGTTTTGCGACGCATGCGTTGTCATAAGTTAGTAAAGATCTGGAGTTTCGGCGCAGGGAAAACGCTACAAGTAGCGTCCTCTGTGCCCTGTCTTGTGCGTCAATATGAGGCATGCGTCGTAAAACGCATTACAACGCATACCGGCGCATGTCCATGCGCCCCCCATGTTAAAGATAGGGGCACATGACGCATGCATGGGTATCCGTCGACGACGCTGCGCTCAACAACGCAAATGTGAACGTAGCCTTAGAGATATATCATGGCACAGGAGTTATGGTTTTTATGTACTTTATTGTGACCCTATTTGAAGTTAGTCAGTTTAAAAAGGAAATGAAAAATTAAGAAAAAGGTAATCTCTGTTATTATTGTACAGAAATTCACACTTGGCCTCTCTGCACATTCAATGTTGTTGATCATAAAAACGAAGTTTGTCCAAAAAGACTGGACCTGGTCTGGTAGGGACCATATGAGCACATTCAGCAGCACAGAAGGGAGAGAAGGTAGATTCATCCAATAATATATCAGGGTTCTAGGGAGCCAACAACATCATTACCCTCTGCTTTCTCTTACAGGCCCATCATAATATTTTTCTTCAAGTGATTTTCTAACTTGTCAGCACATTCTACGCACGTTGTCATTTTGCTTTGTAGTTTACTGATCTGGCCAGGTAAGGGTCAGCATCTCCTAATCTCAGAGGGTAGGTGGATCCTCCAGTTTCTAAGGTCTATAGAAAAGGGCTTTCAATGCCCAAAGTAATTTGTGCAGTTTTTTGGTGGAGGAGAATGTTGTGGTCTAGAGCCGGCTACAAGACCGATAAAGCAGCCACAGCCGGTGACTGAGAACAATCTCGAACTTCTCTGCATTTAGTGGTCACTACTCACCTGGGTAGTCATATGTAGGAATCTCCTCTTTACACCGCTCATCACCCCTCACATATGTCTCTGTAGTAGTAATATGGGTCAGATCTTCACCCTGAAACAAATATTGTAAAAGTCACAGACAGATGGAGAAGTCACATCTATGATCAGCTCTAATCCTGCCATCTCCACCATTCTCATAAAACAAGTATAAAACATATAATACTGGTGGATAAAACAAGACTGAGCACAAGACCTTCACAGCCATCTACACATCACAGGTGAGATCTCCTGACATCTTCTCTCCATCTACCTGATGATCCTGAGGAACATTGGGATCTTCTTGTTTACAATCCTGTGGAAGAAGAGTACAGGGACATCTCTCTGGTGTTGTCCTCTTACTGGATAGATCTGGAGAAAACACATACAGGGACTGAATTCATTCTTTTCATACAGATAACTATAGGCCATGTGTATTTAGTCCTGTCTATTACCTGATAATGGAAAGGGCTGGGGAACCTCCATCATGACGTCATTGTACAGATCTTTGTGTCCTTCTAAAAACTCCCACTCCTCCATGGAGAAATAGATCGCGACATCCTGACACCTTATAGGAACCTGACACATACAATGATACCATCATTTCCCCGATCCCTTCTTAGCGTTACTGTATAATGTCCCAGCAGTGTCACCTCTCCAGTCAGCAGCTCAATCATCATGAAGGTGAGTTCTAGGATCTTCTGGTCATTGATGTCCTCATGTATCAGGGGGTGAGGTGGAGGCCCCATGATTGGGCTCAGGGGTCTTCCCCATCCCTCAGACACAGGGTCCTGACAGCGCTCACTAGAGGTCTTCTTCACTACTGTGTAATCCTGGTTATGGAGAGACACATTAATAAATCTCACTACAGACATTTCCAGAGTCTTCCCCTCTCTAGTTTTGTCCATCTGTTTTTCCCATAGATAAGAATGATGTAATGTGACATCATCAAAATCTCTCACCTCTCCAGTAAGCCGGAAGAGGATCTCTAGGGTGAGGTGTAATATCCTCTCCCCCATCTTGTTTCTGTTCATATCCATCTTTGATTGGTAAATCAGGAAAATTCTCTTATATAGAAGATCTTCACCAAGAGGATCCGATATTGTAGAGACCTGAATGAGAAGATGAGCCGATGTAACATCATAAGAATCCTGTGTAATAATACAATTACTGGAGATAATAAGGGAAACATATGAGTAGATAGAACGTGTAGATGTTGTATTTTCTAATCTTGTATGGACTGGAACATAAGCTGAATTACTGACTAAGACATCTCCTCCATTCCCCCAATCACTGCCTATGTTACTGCTTCGGCAGCTGATTAGCTGTAGGAATTACAAGTTCATTAGGACTGACTAGAAAATACAGAGACTGGTGGAGACCCAAGCAGCAATGGTATTTTTATTATTTTACAACATTCTTTTTTTTTCCTGACATCTACTAATAAAACCTATATATTTAGGCCACAGACAACAAGCAGTTTCTTCCTCGGAGTCGGCAGTTGAATACGTTCCTCATAGACTCATCTTCCATAACGCTAATTCTCATCTCATTTACCGACACTGGAATCGGCATTGGTAATACTGCAGGAGATATTCATTACACGGGACAGGAGAAATAACTACTTCATGATGAGGACGGCATCTTCATCTTCTACTACGGCTCTAGAAACATATTTGGCCAGAGTCCGTCACTGACTCCATCCCCACCGGCCTCTATATGAAGGTTTCCCGTCTTCCCCGCACTGTAATCTTCTATCACGTTAGATCTCAGGTCTGATTCACACATAGAAATTTTAGGCTTTTATAAAAGCTTTTTTGTAAGAACAGCAAGAAAGGAAATATATGAGGCCAATGTCTCCATGCAGGCTTCCATATATTACATGAAAAACACACAAAAAAAAGGTGTGAAAATATTAAAAAAATAATTATAGTGAAGTGTTGAGGCACCAAATAGAAAGTTTTTACCCAGTGTATGGACACATTGAACCAATGTTACAACCTCCACTATAATAAATCTTCAGGGTGGTGCATAGACGTGAGACTATTTATAATCAAGAGAACGGAATTAAGAAAGTCAGCACTCACCCCTTTTACAAGATATTTTAGTCCTTTTTCATTTGATTCAGGACAATGACAAAAAGTGAAACAGTACTAACAGCGTGGTGGCAGGCGCAGTGATTTCCAAAAAAAAGACACTTAATTTGCACTTCTACTGGTTCATGTTCTACTGGTCTATGAACATGGACCAGTAGAAGGACTGAAGTATCTTCTAAAAGGGGTGAGTGCTGATTTTCTCCATTCCATTATCTTGATAACAAACATAATATTGAAGATGGTAGTACTGTGAGAACATTATACTGTTTGGGGTATGGTGGTACTGTGAGAACATTATACTGTGTGTGGGGGCCAAAAAGGGGGCACTGTACTATGAGAATAATACATGTTTCATTGAAAAGGAAGTTGAAAAGGAACAAAACCATTGTGATTCTTATAAGGAGACAACACAAACCCCCTAAATATAACATTTTATAACAGCCCCACAATCTGTGACTCTTCAGTGTAAAACGCTCTCTCACCATTGGATTAGAGCTGATACTATGAATCTAAAGGGACTAAACAGACTTTCTGTCACCTCCATAAAGGGGCACTTTTCCGTGTTTGTCAGAACTGTCCAAGATTTATTAGAGGTGATAGTTTCCGCCCAATTAGAAGGGACACCTGTGGATATACTTGATATACACAAGCTCCATACATTACACGTGTAAAGCACCACTTACACACTTTCCCAGGGTTTTGAAAGATAAAATAAAACTAGCCCATTCGTCAAGACGCTATTCACCAGAGGAGGCATACACTTTCCTTGACTCCCACACGGATTCAGCCAGTGAGGAAGATCCCACATTCCTTTAGTCCTCCTCTTCCTCATCTAGTTAGGAAGGACCCCCAGAAAGGCACCCTAGGACCCAGGCAACTCCTCAATCGATCCCACATAGATTGCACCCCCCAAAAATTATCAGCCCGTCATTCCGGATTTCATCCGCAGCTCAGGAATCCAGTTTGATACCACTGGCCTCACTGACATTGACTTCTTCAAATTCTTTTTCAATGAGGAAATAATAAATCTTATGGTGGCCCAGAAAAACTTTTATGCCCATCTATTTTTCGCCAAAAATTCCACGTCATCATACTCTAGATGGACCCCTGTAAATGCAGCAGAGATGATGACATTTTGGAGAATTGTGCTGCATATGGGCATAGTCAGGAAACCAGAGCTTTGGCGATACTTGAGTACTGATATTCACTACAGTACACCGATATTCTGTATGGCCATGACAAGGACACGATCTGAAGAGATCCAAAAATGATTGCATCCCCGAGATGATCCGAACTTTGATCGTCTATATAAAATTCGGCCAGTAGATGAACACTTTAGCAGAAAATTTGCTGACGCATACTACCTCTAAAGGAACATCGCTATAGATGAATCTCTGGTTAATTTCAAAGGGAGGCTAAAATTTTAACAATACCTGCCCAGTAAGAGGGCCAGGTACGGAATTAAACTGTACAAACTGTGTGAGAGTACCTCAGGGTACACCCACAGATTTAGGGTCTACAAGGGAAAGGACACCCAGATTAACCCCCTGGATGCCATCCTGTCCTGGGGTGAGTGGGAAAATTGTGTGAGAATTGCTGCACCCACTGCTGGATAAGGGTTATCACCTCTACATTGATAACTTTCACAGCATCCCACTCTTCAAGACTGTCTCTGTCAGAAGTACAGTTGCCTGCAGTACCATGCGAAAAAATCAGAGAGGCCTCCCTAAGCCACTAATTGGGCAAACGTAGAGAAAAGGGAAAAGCCGAGCCCAATGCAGCAACAACATGCTGGTGGTCAACTATAAGGACAAAAGGGAAGTTCTTATCTTCACCACCATACACCGTGACAACAGCTCCCTTGTCACTGTTCGTGGTACCACAACAAGAGTCCCAAAGCCAGATTGGTACATAGGGTACCATACAGTGTCAAGCAAAAAGCTAAACTATGGTACAAAAACTTGGCTGTGCACATTGTATAGATGGCACCATACAATGTTTTTGTGCTGTTCTGATCTGCAGGCAATACGGGCACCTTCCTTCAGTTTTAGGAGGTAGTCATCAGGGCCGTAATGTTTTGCACTCAGGTAGGTGAGGGTTCCGGTACTTCTGAAACTGATAGTGCCCATATTGTGCCAGGTCAACATTTTCCAAGACTGGTTCCCCAAACTGCAAAGAAAGGAAGATCACAAAAACGGTGCAGAGTATGCTCCATGAGGGGAATCCGAATGGACACAACTTACCATTGTGAAACCTGTCTCAAGAAGCCTGGCCTTTAAATTAAGGATTGCTTCAAAGCATACCACATGTCCACAAATTAAAAAAAAAATAGTTTTTACCCTGTTGACACAACACACTTTTATAATCTGACTAGCTGAAGAGCCCGTTCATGCACATGCATAGTAACTAACTGTGGTTAGTTATAACAAATTATAATGATTACATTGCACAGAAATTCTCGCTGTATGTCATCTCCTCCGGTATGTAGAATATACCTGTGTGTCATCTCCTGTATATAGTATATACCTGTATGTCATCTCCTCCTGTATATAGTATATACCTGTATGTCATCTCCTCCTGTATAAAGTATATACCTGTATGTTATCTCCTCCTGTATATAGTATATACCTGTGTGTTATCTGCTCCTGTATATAGCATATACCTGTATGTCATCTCCCCTGTATATAGTTTATACCTGTATGTCATCTCTCCTGTATATAGTATATTGTTATGGACCTGGTGGTTAGTAGCACCCGGAATGACCAGATAGTATACACAGAATCGGGACTAGCTCTGGGGAAGTGGGAACTCTGCTGACCGCAAACCCTACTCCTATCACACCACTAGAAATAGCCGTGGAGCGTGCCTGACTCTGCCTAGACGCCTCTTCACAGCCTAAGAGCTAACTACCCCTAAAGATAGGAAACAAAGCCTCACCTTGCCTCAGAGAAACTCCCCAAAGGTAAAGGCAGCCCCCCACAAGTATTAACTGTGAGTTAAGAGGAATATACAAACACAGGAATGAAATAGGTTTCAGCAAAGGAGGCCAGTCTAACTAAACAGATTGAGGATAGGAAAGAGATCTTTGCGGTCAACACAAAAAACTACAAATAACCACACAGAGTGTGCAAAAAGACCCCCGCACCGACTCACGGTGCGGTGGTGCCACTCTGCACCCCCAGAGCTTCCAACTAGCAAGGAAATATCATGGTTGCAAGCTGGACTAGAATTTTAGCAAGAAAACAATGAGCAAAAAATAAACAAGCAGGAACTTAGCTTCTGCTGGCATAGACAGGTCCTCAGAAAGGTCCCAGAGAGATCTGAACCAATGCTAAGACATTGACAGCTGGCATACACTAACGATATGAGTGGAGTTAAATAGAGAAGCCAGTCTAGCAACAAATGAGGAGCAGGTGAGGAAAGCACCTCAATTGCTAGTAGCTCCACTCACAGCCACCAGAGGGAGTTCACAGACAGAACTCGCCGAAGTACCATTGATGACCACAGGAGGGAGTTCGAGAACGGAACTCACAACAGTATATGCCTGTATGTCATCTCGCCTGTGTATAGTATGTACCTGCGTGTCATCTCCTCTTGTATATAGTATGTACCTCTATGTCATCTCTTCCTGTAGATGATGTATACCTGTATGTAATCTCCCCTGTATATACCTGTATGTCATTTCCCCCTGTATATAGTATATACCTGTGTCATCTCCTCCTGTATATAGTATATACCTGTATAACATCTCCTCCTGTATATAGTATATACCTGTATGTCCTCTCCCTGTATATAGTATATACCTGTATGTCCTCTCCCATGTATATAGTATATACCTGTGTGTCATCTCCTCCTTTATATAGTATGTACCTGTATGTCAGCTCTTTCTGTATATGGTGTATACATTTATGTTATCTCCTCCTGTATATAGTATATACCTTTGTGTCATCTCCTCCTGTATATAGTGTATACCTGTATGTCATTTCCCCTGTATATAGTATATACCTGTATGTCCTCTCCCATGTATATAGTATATACCTGTGTGTCATCTCCTCCTGTATATAGTATGTACCTGTATGTCAGCTCTTTCTGTATATGGTGTATGCATTTATGTTATCTCCTCCTGTATATAGTATATACCTGTGTGCCATCTCCTCCTGTATATAGTATATACCTGTATATCATCTCCACCTGTATATAGTATATACCTGTATGTCATCTCCTGTTTATAGTATATGCTAGTATGTCATCTCCTCCTGTATATAGTATATACCTGTGTGTCATCTCCTCCTGTATATAGTATATACCTTTGTGTCATCTCCTCCTGTATATAGTGTATACCTGTGTCATCACCTCCTGTATATAGTATATACTTGCATGTCATCTCCTCCTGTATATAGTATATAACTGTATGTCATTTCCTGTATATAGTATATAACTATGTGTCTTCTCCTGCATATAGTATAGTATAGTAGACAAGATTGATACACAGTATGGGACTGTGGAGAAGTTTGTGCCATGTGAGGTAATAAAAAATCATAAGTAAGCATGCGCGGGTATAACGCGCAGTTATGGCTGTTACTGGGAATAGTGGTGGCGTATATCTGTAACTTGTGCAGGCGCAGTTCGTGGCCATAAGGTTGTTATTGTGGCTGCACAAGTAAAACATAAATGTCACCGCTATTCCCCACGCAGGCGCAGTAACAGCCGTGTCATTACCGCACAGTTGTGGCTGTTACTGGTAATAGCGGTGGTGTATATCTGTCACTTGTGCAGGCGCAGTTCGTGGCCATAAGGCTGTTACTGCGGCTGCACAAGTAAAACATAGATGTCACCGCTATTCCCCACGCAGGCGCAGTAACAGCCGTGTCATTACCGTGCAGTTGTGGCTGTTACTGCGCATGCTCGGGAATAGCGGAGACATGTATGTCACTTGCACAGGCGGAGTGCAAGTGACACTGCGCTTGTGACACTGCCACGGTCACTGGGGGACGCAGCCTCTGCGGGTGTAAGCTGGGCGGTAGCCACTGTAGGTGTAAGCTGGGGGGCAGCCTCTGTGGGTGTAAGCTGGGCGGTAGCCACTGCAGGAATAAGCTGGGGGGCAGCCTCTGTGGGTGTAAACTGAGGGACAGCCTCTGCGGGTCTAAGCTGGGTGAGGGGGCCTCTGTGGGAGTAGACTGGGGGGAAGCCTGTGCGGGTGTAAGCTGAGTGAGGCAGCCTCCGTGGGTGTAAGCTGGGGGAGCCAGCCTCCGCAGTTATAAACTGGGGCAGCCTCCATGGGTGTAAGCTGGGGGGGCAGCCTCCGCGGGTGTATGCTGGGGCAGCCTCTGCGGGTGTATGCTGGGTTTTAGCATCTGTGGGTGTAAGCTGGGAGTGGCAGCCTCTGCGGGTGTATGCTAGGGGGCAGCCTCTGCGGGTGTATGCTGGGTGGCAGCCTTTGCGGGTGTAATCTGGGGGGTAGCCTCTGTGGGTGTATGCTGGAGGGCAGCCTCTGCAGGTGTATGCTGGCGGGCAGCCTCTGCAGGTGTATGCTGGGTGGCAGCCTCTGCGGGTGTAAGCTGGGGGGCAGCCTCTGCGGGTGTAAGCTGGGAGAGGCAGCCTCTGCGGGTGTAAGCTGTGGGGCAGCCTCTGCGGGTGTAAGCTGGGAGAGGCAGCCTCTGCGGGTGTTAACTGGGAGAGGCAGCTTCTGCGGGTGTAAGCTGTGGGGCAGCCTCTGCGGGTGTAAGTTGGGAGAGGCAGCCTCTGCGGGTGTAAGCTGGGAGAGGCAGCCTCTGTGGGTGTAAGCTGGGAGAGACAGCCTCTGCAAGTTTTGTAAGGTCAGCTATTAGTTGCCACTCTATTCCCCTGTAACCAGACAACACCTGTCCACTGGGGGGCGTACGGGAGATATTGGGGGAAGTCTCGTATATAATGCAGAGTATACAGAGAATCAGTGTAGTGGTAGCTAATGCTGCCTGCGGTCTGTGCTGTGCACTGTGCGGTATATACGATATCAGTGAGGACAGGACACACACGGCTCCTACCGCCCATCCTATTACCCGGCCCCCGCCGCAGGACACGTAATGTCAGCGCTTCCGCCTCTCACTACAGGCAGCAGAGGCATTCGCAGTCTCATAGCAACCAGAAGCCTCATCTGTACAGTGAGAGGCGGGCAATGCTCCTGGCTGCACGGATTTCTGTGGGCGCGGTGCCTTATGGGATTCGGGAACAGCAGCCAGAAGTCCCAACTGGCGATTATTTATATAGCTGCTGTGATGCAGTGACCCCTGTAACAGGTAGGGGGCACTGCATGGTCTCCCTAGTATGCACACAGAGGTGTATTGAGGCCATGAGAGTGCATGGCAGTTGCATGCATGGCTGTGGTAATAAGACAAAGTCCGGCATGGTGATGAATGAACGATATGTGTGTCGCAGAGGGGAAGACTCTGCGCTGCCAGCCTGAAGTGATGTGGTGTTCTGGGACCTATAGTCCCACAAGTATGTTGCATGTTGTGTAATAGTCATGGGAGGTTGGCAGGGCTGTTATGACCTGGTAGTTAAGGAGCAACATGAGATGAGCTCTGAGGAGGTGGTATCTGTACTGACCGCAGTTCCTGATCCTAACACCAACACTAGAAATAGCCGTGGGAAGTTCCTGTCACTCCCTAGACACCTCGTCACAGCCTGAGAACTAACTACCCCTAAAGATGGAAACAGAAAGCTATCTTGCCTCAGAGAAAATCCCCAAAGGAAAGATAGCCCCCCACAAATATTGACTGAGTGGAGAGGGAAATGACATACACAGAATGAAAACAAGATTTAGCAAAGGAGGCCAATACTAACTAGATGGACAGGAAGGTATACTGTGCGGTCAGTATTAAAAGCTAAAAATCCACACAGAGTTTACAAAAAATCTCCACACCGACTCACGGTGTGGAGGGGCAAATCTGCTTCCCCAGAGCTTCCAGCTAAGCTGAATATATCATACTGACAAGCTGGACAAGAAAAAACATAACATGAGCTGAACGATTAAGTCCACAGCAAGTGGACAACAAAAGAACAAGCAAGGACTTATCTTTGCTGAAATGGACATGCTATCAGAGAAATCCAAGGAGAGATCTGAATCCAACCAAGAAACATTGACAGCTGGCACTGGCTGAAGACTAGAGCCAGGCTAAATAGCAGAGCCAGGAAAGACGATCAGTGGAAGCAGATGCTAATGCTAAACCGAAGGAGCAGCAGTTCCACTCAAAACCACCGGAGGGAGCCCAAGGGCAGAATAAAAAAAAAATGCCATTTACAACCACCGGAGGGAGCCCAAGAACGGAATTCACAACAGTACCCCCCCTTGAAGAGGGGTCACCAAACCCTCACCAGAGCCCCCAGGCCGATCAGGACGAGCCAAGTGAAAAGCACGAACCAAATCGGCAGCATGGACATCGGAGGCAACAACCCAAGAATTATCCTCCTGGCCATAACCCTTCCACTTGACCAGATACTGAAGCTTCCGCCTCAAAAAACGAGAATCCAAAATCTTCTCCACCACATATTCCAACTCCCCCTCAACCAACACCGGAGCAGGAGGATCACCAAAGGAACCACGGGCACCACATATCTCCGCAACAAAGATCTATTGAAAACATTATGGATGGAAAAAGAAGCTGGAAGGGCCAAACGAAAAGATACCGGATTGATAATTTCAGAAATCTTATAAGGACCAATAAAGCGAGGCTTAAACTTAGGGGAAGAAACCTTCATAGGAACATGACGAGAAGATAACCAGACTAAATCCCCAACACGAAGCCGGGGACCAACACACTGACGACGGTTAGCAAAACGTTGAGCCTTTTCCTGAGACAATGTCAAATTGTCCACCACATGAGTCCAAATCTGCTGTAACCTGTCCACCACAGAATCCACACCAGGACAGTCAGAAGGCTCAACCTGCCCTGAAGAAAAACGAGGATGAAAACCAAAATTACAAAAAAAAGGCGAAACCAAGGTAGCCGAACTAGCCCAATTATTAAGGGTAAACTCGGCCAACAGCAAGAAGGTCACCCAATCATCCTGATCAGCAGACACAAAGCATCTCAAATAGGTTTCCAAGGTCTGATTGGTTCGCTCAGTTTGGCCATTTGTCTGAGGATGAAATGCTGAAGAAAAAGACAAATCAATGCCCATTCTAGCACAAAAGGAACGCCAAAACCTAGAAACAAACTGGGAACCTCTGTCAGACACAATATTCTCCGGAATGCCATGCAAATGAACCACATGCTGAAAAAACAATGGAACCAAATCAGAGGAGGAAGGCGACTTAGGCAAAGGTACCAAATGGACCATCTTAGAAAACCGGTCACAAACCACCCAGATAACAGACATCTTCTGGGAAACAGGAAGATCCGAAATAAAATCCATGGAAATATGCGTTCAGGGCCTCTCAGGGACCGGCAAAGGCAAAAGCAACCCACTAGCACGGGAACAGCAAGGCTTGGCCCGGGCACAAGTCCCACAGGACTGCACAAAAGAACGCACATCCCGGGACAAGGAAGGCCACCAAAAGGACCTAGCAACCAAATCTCTGGTACCAAAAATCCCAGGATGACCAGCCAACACCAAACAATGAACCTCAGAAATTACCTTACTAGTCCATCTATCAGGAACAAACAGTTTCCCCACTGGACAGCGGTCAGGTTTATCAGCCTGAAACTCCCGAAGCACCCGCCGTAAATCAGGGGAAATGGCAGAAAGAATCACCCCCTCTTTGAGAATACCAACCGGCTCAAGGACTCCCGGAGAATCAGGCAAAAAACTCCTAGAGAGGGCATCAGCCTTCACATTCTTAGATCCCGGAAGATACGAGACCACAAAATCAAAACGGGAGAAAAACAGGGACCATCGAGCTTGTCTAGGATTCAACCGCTTGGCAGACTCGAGGTACCGTAAATCAGATTCTTATGATCGGTCAAGACCACAACGCGATGCTTGGCTCCCTCAAGCAAATGTCGCCACTCCTCGAATGCCCACTTCATAGCCAACAACTCCCGATTGCCGACATCATAATTACGCTCAGCAGGCGAAAACTTTCTGGAGTAGAAGGCACACTGTTTCATCAAAGAACCATCAGAACTTCTCTGAGACAAAACGGCCCCTGCCCCAATCTCAGAAGCGTCAACCTCAACCTGAAAAGGAAGAGAAACATCCGGCTGACGCAACACAGGGGCAGAAGTAAAACGACGTTTAAGCTCCTGAAAGGCCTCAACAGCCGCAGAGGACCAATTCATCACATCAGCGCCTTTCTTCGTCAAATCAGTCAGGAGCTTAACCACACTGGAAAAGTTAGCAATGAAACGGCGATAAAAATTAGCAAAGCCCAAAAATTTCTGAAGGCTCTTCACAGATGTGGGTTGAATCCAATCATGAATGGCCTGGATCTTAACAGGATCCATTTCTATAGCCGAGGGAGAAAAAATGAAACCCAAAAAAGAAACCTTCTGAACTCCAAGAAGGCACTTAGACCCCTTCACAAACAAAGCATTAGCACGAAGGATCTGAAATACCATCCTGACCTGTTTCACATGAGACTCCCAATCATCGGAAAAAAACAAAATATCATCCAAATATACAATCATGAATTTATCAAGATAATTCCGGAAGATATCATGCATAAAGGACTGAAACACAGATGGAGCATTAGAGAGCCCGAATGGCATCACAAGGTATTCAAAATGGCCTTCGGGCGTATTAAATGCTGTTTTACATTCGTCACCCTGTTTAATACGAACAAGATTATACGCCCCTCGAAGGTCAATCTTAGTAAACCAACTAGCCCCCTTAATCCGAGCAAACAAATCAGAAAGCAAAGGTAAAGGGTATTGGAATTTGACCGTGATCTTATTGAGAAGGCGATAATCTATACAGGGTCTCAAGGAGCCATCCTTCTTGGCAACAAAAAAGAATCCCGCTCCCAACGGTGATGAAGACGGGTGAATATGCCTCCTCTCCAAAGACTCTATAACATAACTCCGCTTGGCGGCATACTCTGGCACAGACAGATTGAAAAGTCGGCCTTTAGGGAACTTACAGCCAGGAATCAAGTTAATAGCACAATCGCAGTCCCTATGAGGAGGAAGGGAGCTGGACTTGGGCTCATCAAATACATCCTGGAAATCCGACAAAAACTCAGGAACTTCAGAAGAGGGGGAAGAGGAAATTGACATTAAAGGAACATCACTATGTATCCCTTGACAACCCCAACTAGTCACAGACATATATTTCCAATCCAGCACTGGATTATGAACCTGTAACCATGGAAAACCCAGCACAACAACATCATGCAAATTATGCAACACCAGAAAACGACAATCTTCTTGATGTGCTGGAGCCATGTACATGGTCAACTGTGTCCACTACTGAGGTTTATTCTTGGCCAATGGTGTAACATCAATCCCCCTCAAGGGAATAGGGCTCTGCAAAGGCTGCAAGGAAAAACCACAGCGTCTGGCGAACTCTAAGTCCATTAAGTTCAGGGCAGCGCCAGAATCCACAAATGCCATAACAGAAAAGGACAATAATGAGCAAGTCAGGGTAACAGACAAGAGAAATTTAGGCTGTACAGTACTAATGGTAACAGACCTAGCGACCCTCTTAGTACGCTTAGGGCAATCAGAAATAGCATGAGCAGAATCACCACAGTAAAAACACAGCCTATTCTGATGTCTGAATTCCTGCCGTTCTGCTCTAGTCAAAATCCTATCACATTGCATAGGCTCAGGACTCTGCTCAGAGGACACTGCCATATGGTGCACCACCTTGCGCTCGCGCAGGCGCCAATCAATCTGAATGGCTAGAGACATTGATTCGTTCAAACCAGCCTGCGTGGGGAACCCCACCATAACATCTTTAAGGGCTTCAGAAAGACCCTTTCTGAAAATTGCTGCCAGGGCATACTCATTCCATTTAGTGAGCACAGACCACTTTCTAAATTTCCGGCAGTATACCTCTGCCGCTTCCTGACCCTGACACAGAGCCAGCAAGGTTTTTTCTGCCTGATCCACAGAATTAAGTTCGTCATACAGCAATCCGAGCGCTTGAAAAAATGCGTTTATATTGAGCAATGTAGGATCCCCTGACTCAAGGGAGAATGCCCAGTCCTGAGGGTCTCCATGCAGCAGAGAAATTACAATCTTCACCTGCTGAATGGGGTCACCAGAGGAACGGGGTCTCAAAGCAAAAAACAATCTGCAGTTATTTTTAAAGTTCAAAAATGTGGATCTATCCCCAAAAAACAAATCAGGAGTGGGAATTCTAGGCTCTAAAGCCGGAGTCTGAACAACAAAATCTTGGATACTCTGTACCCTTGCAGCGAGTTGATCCACACGAGAGAACAAACCCTGAACATCCATGTCAGCGCCAAAATCCTGAACTACCCAGAGATTAAGGGGAAAAAAAAGACAAAACAGGCTGCAGAGAGAAAAAACATAAAATGGCTCAGAACTTTTTTTTTCCCTCTTTTGAGAGGTATTCAACACATTGTTGGCCAGCTGTACTGTTATGACCTGGTGGTTAAGGAGCAACATGAGACGAGCTCTGAGGAGGTGGTATCTGTACTGACCGCAGTTCCTGATCCTAACACCAACACTAGAAATAGCCGTGGGAAGTTCCTGTCACTCCCTAGACACCTCGTCACAGCCTGAGAACTAACTACCCCTAAAGATGGAAACAGAAAGCTATCTTGCCTCAGAGAAAATCCCCAAAGGAAAGATAGCCCCCCACAAATATTGACTGTGAGTGGAGAGGGAAATGACATACACAGAATGAAAACAAGATTTAGCAAAGGAGGCCAATACTAACTAGATAGACAGGACAGGAAGGTATACTGTGCGGTCAGTATTAAAAACTAAAAATCCATACAGAGTTTACAAAAAATCTCCACACCGACTCACGGTGTGGAGGGGCAAATCTGCTTCCCCAGAGCTTCCAGCTAAGCTGAATATATCATACTGACAAGCTGGACAAGAAAAAACATAACATGAGCTGAACGATTAAGTCCACAGCAAGTGGACAACAAAAGAACAAGCAAGGACTTATCTTTGCTGAAATGGACAGGCTATCAGAAAAATCCAAGGAGAGATCTGAATCCAACCAAGAAACATTGACAGCTGGCACTGGCTGAAGACTAGAGCCAGGCTAAATAGCAGAGCCAGGAAAGATGATCAGTGGAAGCAGCTGCTAATGCTAAACCCAAGGAGCAGCAGTTCCACTCAAAACCACCGGAGGGAGCTCAAGGGCAGAATTCACAAAAGTGCCATTTACAACCACCGGAAGGAGCCCAAGAAAGGAATTCACAACACAGGGCTAGTTATGTGAGATGGGCGGGACAAACTAGCCACACACACCCACACTCCCACCCAGAGGAGTGGTTAAGGATATATAATGTGACCAGGGTGTGGGTCACATGTCCCTGTGTATGTTCCTGTGTTGGAAGACCTGGGAGTAGGCTTCCTGAAAAACACATGCTGGTGTTGGGAGGTCCTGGGAGTAGGACCGGATCCCTGAGCAGCACTTAGTGAAACTGTGGACCGGGATAATCTGTGTTGGGGAAGCTACCGACCTTCGGTGGGTCTGGACTAACTAATGTGTGCCGCCCAGGCAAGTTGGTGATCCCCGTGAGGCAGCCTTCCCAAGAGAGGACTGACAAGGAGTCAACAGGTGGGGAAGGAGCTCCCAGAAGGTACCATAGCCTATTGGTGCTAATTGTTTCTATGAACTGTGTGGTAACCCACGGCAACTGGTCAGAAGAGGACCAGCATGTTTAGTTGCTGCAAATGGATAACGTGTGGCTAATGAGTTAAAGCCATAACCTGTAAAGTTCTATGGCCTATGTGATATCCTGTTGGTGATGTAACCTGGCTTACGGTACGGTTTATGAGGCTGTAATAAACCATTTGTTTGGAAAAACCGTGCCCGTGTGCTTGAATCCCGTGCCAAGCGAGTATTCCCCAATACACTCAGTAAGAGCAATCTTACAATGCCTATAGATACCTGTATGACATCTCCTCCTGTAAATAGTATATACCTGTATGTAATTTCCTCCTTTATATAGTATATACCTGTATGCCATCTCCTCCTGTATATAGTATATACCTCTATGTCATCTCCTCCTGTATATAGTATATACCTGTATGCCATCTCCTCCTGTATATAGTATATACATGTATGTCCTCTCCTCCTGTATATAGTATATACTTGTGTGTCATCTCCAAGTTCCCTCCCGTCTATACACGGTGGAGGCGCAGTGTCCCAGCAGCACAGAGCATTTCAGTGCTGCGGCTCCACCCATTGAGTATAATACCATTTAGTTAGAAATTGTAAAGGAGTCATTTAGAGCGGCATTAGTTGTAGCTGTCAGGGCTGGTGATAGGGGCAAGCAGACCAGGCTGCTGCCTGGGGCCCCCGCTCCCCCAGGGGCCCCCAGCTAGCGGCAAGTTGCGCAGCCACTATGGGGCCCCTGTGAGGCAGGCAGGCCCGCCTGCCGCCAGTGCTGACTCCCCCACCGCATTGAACCATACCGGCGTCTGCCAGTACAGTTCAAAGCAATGATGGAGGAGAGAGCGTCACCTGATGCTCCCTCTCCCATCATTCCCCGCTCTGCCTCTGACACTGCCGGTGTGCGTCATCGTGCACTCACCGTGTGCCAGGCAGTGCGGCAGCAGCCGCTGACACAGGACCAGGGAGCAGCGCCGGCACGAGGAGAGGTGAGGAGCTTGTTTTTTTTTTTTTACTGGACTGTGGGGCCATTCTTGGAAGGGCAGGGAAGGGGGGATGTGGGCTGTGCTGTATACTACTGTGTGGGCTGTGCTATATACTACTGTGTGGGCTGTGCTGTATACTACTGTGTGGGCTGTGCTGTATACTACTGTGTGGGCTGTGCTGTATACTACTGTGTGGGCTGGGCTTTATATTACTGTGTGGGCAGTGCTGTATGCTACTTTGTGGGCTGTGCTGTATACTACTGTGTGGGCAGTGCTGTATACTACTGTGTGGGCAGTGCTGTATACTACTGTGTGGGCTGTGCTTTATATTACTGTGTGGGCAGTGCTGTATGCTACTTTGTGGGCTGTGCTGTATACTACTGTGTGGGCAGTGCTGTATACTACTGTGTGGGCAGTGCTGTATACTACTGTGTGGGCTGTGCTGTATACTACTGTTTGGGCTGTGCTGTATGCTACTGTGTGGGCAATGCTGTATACTACTGTGTGGGCTGTGCTGTATACTACTGTGTGGGCAGTGCTGTATGCTACTGTGTGGGCAGTGCTGTATACTACTGTGTGGGCAGTGCTGTATACTACTGTGTGGGCTGTGCTGTAGACTACTGTGTGGGCAGTGTTGTATACTACTGTGTGGGCAGTGTTGTATACTACTGTGTGAGCTGTGTTGTATACTACTGTGTGGGCAGTGCTGTATACTACTATGTAGGCTATGCTGTATACTACTAAGTGGGCAGTGCTGTATACTACTGTGTGGGCAGTGCTGTATACTACTGTGTGGGCAGTGCTGTATACTACTGTGTGGGCAGTGCTGTATACTAGTGTGTGGGCAGTGCTGTATACTACTGTGTGGGCTGTGCTGTATACAACTGTGTGGGCTGTGCTGTATACTACTGTGTGGGCAGTGCTGTATACTACTGTGTGGGCTGTCCTGTATATTACTGTGTGGGCAGTGCTGTATAGTACTGTGTGGGCTGTCCTGTATATTACTGTGTGGGCAGTGCTTTATACTACTGTGTGGGCTGTTCTATATACTACTGTGTGGGATGAGCTATATACTACTATGGGGGCTGTGCTATATACTATGGGGGTATATTATATTCTATCGGGGAGGTTGTGTTATATACTATGTGGCTGTGTTGTATATTTGGGGGGTATATTATATTCTATGGAGGAGGCTGTGTTACATACTCTGGGGGCTGCATTATATTTTGTGGGGGGCTTTATTAGATTTTATTAAGGGAAGATTGCATCATACTTTTTGATGGGGCTACATTATATTCTATGGGGAGGTGGGCTGTATTATATCCTGCTCGGGGCTACATTATATTCTATGGGGGGCTGTGTTATATTTATTTTCTATGAGGGGTGGTTGCATCATACTCTATGAGGGGGCTACATCATACTCTATTGGGGGGCTGCATTATATTCTATGGGGAGGTTACATTATACTCTGTGGGGTGGCTGCATTATACTCTGTGGGGTGGCTGCATTATACTCTATGGGGTGGTGGCTGCATTATACTCTGTGGGTTGGCTGCATTATACTCTATGGTGTGGCTGCATTATACTCTGTGGGGTGGTGGCTGCATTATACTATATGTGGGCTGAATTATACTGTATCAAGGACTATGGGGAATACATTATACTATATGAAGAACTATGGGGTGCAATATACTATGGGAAGTGAATTGTACTACATGGATGACTATGGCGGTGCATTATACTATATGGAGCACTGTGAGGAGTGTATTATGCTATATGGAGGACTGAGGAGTGTATTTTAATATATGGAGGACTATGAGGAGTGTATTATACTATAGGAGGACTATGGGAAGTGTATAATACTATATGGAGGACTATGAGGAGTGTATTATACTATATGGAGGACTACTGCATATTCATTGGGTGATTGGATTGTTTATGCCGAAATAAAAATCCTTGTTCTCAGCAGCACATCGCCGGTGTAAACTGTAGATGTGCTGCTGATAACATGATACTGTATGGTGATCTGTTAGTGATCTATTAGTGATTATTCTGTCCCCATCATTCTTTCTCAGACGGTGGAAAGAGGCCGGGAAACAAGCGTCCAACGACTTCAGTATTGTCGATAACACTCGTTTAGCGGCCTGAGATCAGCGCATGTAAATACAACCAAAATGCTTCTGTGTGATGTGCAATATGTTAGCATTTGGGGCCCCATTTTAAACTATGCCTAGGGCCCCACTTTGCCTAAAACCGGCCCTGGTAACTGTATAAATAAGTATAAAGTGAACCAGGCATTGTCAGGTTGGTGCTGTTACACCAATTAAAATGATACCTGGGTTGGAGAAATCCATTTTGTGTTTTCTTTTTTTAATCTGTGCTTGAATTTTTAAGTTAAAAAGATGCTTCATGCCAGACAAAGAGAAGTTCCTGATTCTGGGCCCCCTGCAGTCTGTGGCAGAGGGTGGTCTGTGTCGGCACGGTAATAAATTGTGTTATTTCCAGCTTTACAGAAGGACGATAACACACCATAGAAATGATAAGGCCTCAGTTACCACAACTGTCTACAAGGAAAACTGTTGCTCATAGCAACCAATCACAGCTCAGCGTTCATCTTTTAAACAGCTCTGGCAAAATGAAAGATGCTCATTGATTGGTTGCTATGGGCAACACAGGCAGTGTAACCTGTTGTGGTCAAGAAGATGTGCCTTCTATATATACAAGATCATATATATATATATATATATATATATATATATATATATACGGTATATATATATATATATATATATATATATATATATATATATATATATATATATATATATATATATATACACATATATATATTAGATATTTATTATACGGGGCTTTGCGTGTGGAGTGAGTGTGGCTATGTGGAGTGGGCGTGGATTGAAATCCACACACACATACACTCAGCCTTATATATACAGATGTACACATTTTACACATAACACCACATTATAAATTCATACACTAATAAAACTAAAAACATTAATCATTACTATAAAACTATGATTCTAGATACAGAATTCCTGGAGGGGTGTAGTTTCCAAAATGGGGTCACTTATGGAGTATTGCCACTGTTTAGGCACATCAGGGGCTCTTCGCGCACGACCTGACGCCCGCAGACCGTTCCATCAAAGTCTGAATTCCAAAACATCACTCCTTCCCTTCTGAGCTCTGCAATGCGCCCAAACAGTGGCTTTTCCTCTACATATGGGGTATCAGTATACTCAGGAGAAATTACACAACAACTTTTGTCGTCCATTTTCTCCTATTACTCTTGTGAAAATAAAAAAAATGGTGCTAAAATATCATTTTTGTTACTAAAAAGTTAAATGTTCATTTTCTCCTTCCATATTTCTCAGGTTTCTGTGAAGCACCTGAAGGGTTAATAAACTTCTTGAATGTGGTTTTGAGCACCCTGAGGGGTGCAGTTTTTACAATGGTGTCACTTTTTGGGTATTTTCTGTCCAGATAGGCCCCTCAAAGTCACTTCAAATGTGAGGTGGTCCCTAAAAAAATTGTTTTGTAAATTTGTTGTAAAAATGAGAAATCGTTGGTCAACTTTTAACCCTTATAACGTCCTAACAAAAAAATTATGTTTCCAACATTGGGCTGATGTAAAGCAGACATGTGGGAAATGTTAACAACAATATCCATCTAGGTACAATTGCCCATGGATGGTAAGTGATGTAGGCAGGAAATTTAAAAAATATATATTTTATTACAAAAATGTTTTAAAAAACCTAATCAGTAAACAGGGCTAAAAAAAAACCTCCATAGGGAGGGACAATTTGTACAGACACAATGACAATATATATATCAATTAGCAACCAATAATTGCTCCTGCTATATGTATCAGAAATGGCATGTAACAAATAATTGATAAACTACAAGGAGAACAGACAGATATATTTATCAATATATAAATGAATATAATGAAGCTCCGTCTACCAAATCCTCTCTATAAGGGTATGTGTCCACGTTCAGGATTGCATCAGGATTTGGTCAGGATTTTTCATCAGTATTTGTAAGCCAAAACCAGGAGTGGAACAATTAGAGGAAAAGTATAAAAGAAACATATGCTCCACTTCTGCATTTATCACCCACTCCTGGTTTTGGCTTACAAATACTGATGGAAAATACTGACCAAATCCTGATGCAATCCTGAACGTGGACACGTACCCTAATAGGGGCCAATGTCTTATCCCCATATGTGGATATACAAATGTGCGGTTTAGCCATAGAAGACCGTCATTATCCCATATAATAGTGTAAATACTGCAATAGATACTGATACCGATAATGACAGTCTCATGTGGTCAAAGAGCTTGCCGCAAAATAGTATTAATGGCAAGTGCTAATGCCGATAGGTAGACCTGATTTAATCAGAGAGCTTACCGCAGAAGGTGTCCTGTGTCTGGTGTCCTTCCCTCCCGCCCATGTGGGAAATGTTATTTATTAACTATTTTGTGTGACATAGCTATGATTTAAGGCACAATAATTCAAAGCTCGAAAATTGCAAAGTTTTCCAACTTTCTGACACATTTCCAATTTTTATACAAATAAACGTCATATTCTAGAAATTTTAGGACTATCTTGAAGTACAAACATGTCATGAAGAAAACAATCTCAGAATCACTAGCAGTCTCAGAATCAGTGGGATCCAGAGTTATTACCTCATAAAGTGACAGCGGGCAGAAATGAAAAAATTGGCCTGGTCAGGAAGGCGAAAACAGGCTTAGGGGTGAAGGGGTTAAATACACCCTATAGCACCATGTGAAAGACACTAAAGAACACAACTTTATAATCCTTAGGGGGCTGACAATAATCTAAGCGCTCCCTCCTATAACAGCTCTCCCTGAGCGGCTTCCTGAGGACGGTGTGCCGAGCATCGCATCACTGGGTCTTCTATAAACCCGGTAACGTGATGCGGCCGGACAGTCACAGTAATACCAGTAGCCAACATGGCTGCAGCATCACCGTGTATGGCGGGCAATCCCCGCATGTTTATTGGCTGGGAACTCGAGCACGGCGCTCCATCACCTGCGATACCCCAGTAACAAGCTTGTCCGAGCCCCCGATGCCGGATCGAGTAGTGGAGAGCGGCTCCCTCATCACTAGTATCTACATTATTGTGCTGGAGCCGGGAGAGGAATCATCGCATTGTGGGAGAACTTCTCTGGGCTTCTGTCCGCTCATCCTGCAGGTGTCTGACTGGGTCTAATGTGGAACCAGCGAAGCCGCATTCTGTCCACAGCTGTTATGCAGTAGTGTAGCAACGAGCGGGGGGCAGAGGGGGTGGTCACCCCAGGCCCCGTGCTCTGAGAGGTCCACCCGGAGCTACACTACTGTAACTGTATTGGCGTGCACAGTGCACCCATACCGTTACATTCTGCGGCAGTGCAGGGAGAATCGATTTCTCAGCTCTGCCGCCAGACCACTATGAGGCCCTTGAGCAGGCGGGGGGCCTGCTGTCTGCAGTGGCCCCCCTAATGTCATCGCAAGTTCAGCTGTATCACCTAGATGCCGATACAGCTGACAGCATTGATGAGAGAAGGAGCATTTTGTTCCCTCTCCCATCATTCCCCTCTCAGCGTCTGACATCACCAACACTGACAGGGTCACGATGACGTCATTACCTGGCACCCGCTGGCTGGAGATGAGCGGGCACTCAGAACAGTGGAGGAACCAGGAAGAAAGGTGAGTATTGGATTTATAGCTTTATGGGGCATTCTATGATGCTGTATATCTGCCCCCAACCCGACCTGTAAGAGAAGAAAAATAACTTTTATTATACTTACCTACAGGGCGGTCTGGTCAGAGGGGTGTCGCTCTTCTTGATCCAGGGCCTCCCACCTTATGATCGTCGTCCTCCTGCTTGCTTCATGTGGATGATGCATCACTGAGTCGTCCACACAGTCTCTTCAGCATCGCGCTCCTGCGCAGGTGTACTTCTCTGCCCTGTTGAGAGCAGAGCAAAGTACTGCAGTGCTCAGGTGCCAGAGCTCTGTGACCTTTCCCGACACCTGCTCGCGGTGCCAAGGAGTCTGTGTGGATGACGCAGAGATGCATCAGCCACATGAAGCAAGCGGGAGGGCAACATCGCAAGAAGATTATAAGTGCTGGACTAAAGCCTGCGACCCCCTTTGGATCGGACTGCCCCTTAGGTGAGTATAATAAAATGTCATTTTCTTCTCTTACAGGTCGGGTTGGGGGCAGATATACAGCATTATAGAATGCTATATGTCATCCCTGAAAGGTGATGGCCGTAACTTATATAGGCCAAAACTGGTGACAGGTTCCCTTTAAGGGCTGTATTTTACTATAGAGTCTGCCTATGGGGGGTGCATTATATTAGGAACTGCATTATGCTATAGAGTCTGCCTAGGGGGGTGCATTTTATTAAGGGCTGCAATATACTATAGAGGCTGCCTATGTGGGGTACATTATACTATAGAGTCTGCCTACGGGCAGTGCATTATACTATATTGAGGACTATATTGATGATTATCTGGTGCATTAGTCTTTATGGAGGCTATCTAGGGGCCATTATACAGTGTGGCGATTACAGTGTTGGAGCGATCAAACAGTTTGGGGGACACTAAGGGGTCAGTATATATACAGTGAGGAGGCATTAGACTGTGTATAAGAGCTTCATACTGTGTAGAGGGGAGCTGTACAGGGGGGAGACTCGGGACATTATTAAATGTATAGTGGCCACTTTGTTATAGGGGAACTCAGGTTACTGTGACTGTCAAAGACGGGAAAAGTGAACGATTCCATCAGAAAGAACGTCAGCGGTAAGTCATTATCTATAACTGTGCTGTGATCTGTTACATGTTCTGTAGGGCTGGTATCTACCACTGACCATATGGCGGTAATATCAATATTGGTCTTTATACAGAGATTATCTTCAGTAACAGCGCGGTAATCTGCTGAGGTTCTCCTCCACTATTAGGGGGCGTCACCAAGTTGTAACCAAGGTTACCTGGTTAGGGGCCACTCAGAAGTTTCGCCCCCCTGAACCAAAACCCTAGATACGCCTCTGTGTTTCGTCACTGTTCACACCACATGGAGACCCCAAAAAAGTCTCAGTGCAGAAGGGGTTAATGTCCCCGGCGCTCAGTAATGGGGAATCTCCAGCACCTACCTCCACCCGCAGAGCCGCACTCCACATATATGGCTGCTCTGTGCGCACAGGACCTGTGATGAGGTCACAGGAGGGGAGGAGTCAGGGGGTCACATGATCAGGGCCTCAGTGTATGCAGGACTCTGCTGTGCTGACAAGTATTCAGATCGTCTGCTGGAGTTGCTCCTTTAAGAACAGGTAACCTTGCAAAAATAGTGATCTGGATCCCCCAGATCTTTCATAAATCTTAGTGATATTACAGACGGGAGTTTCCAAGAGCGCTAGATTCAGGGGTAATCCTAGTGCTGACTGAGCCGTGTGGCCTCCATCTAAGGCCAGGTTCACATTGCGTTAAAGCAGCCCATTCAACGCATGTTAAAAGGACTGCGTTAACGCAAGTGCCGAAATGTGATCGTGCTAGCGGAGATAGAGCTAGCAGATGCTCTATCTGCACTAGCTTTGACGGACCCGGAAACACTGCAGCCCGCGTCCAAGGGTCCATCACAGAATGACGACACATCGCTAGAGCATGCCCATTATGGCATGCTTTCGCGATGTGCCCGATAATGGGGTTAATGGCAGCGTTAACGGACTGCGTTACACTGTGTTATGCCGCGGTGAATCGCAGTCCGTCTAACGTGCCATATAAATGCAATGTGAACCCAGCCTAAGAGAGTGTCCGCAAACCCAGCCTAAGGGCTCATTTCCACATGCGAGTCACACGTCCGTATCTTGCATGTGGAAACCAAGCTCTGGCGCCAACACTTTGGAGCGGAGCGTGCAGCTCCATGTGTTCCTATGCGGCCGCACGCTCCGCTCCACAGTGCCGGCGCCAGAGCTTGGTTTCCACATGCGAGATACGGACGTGTGCCTCGCATGTGGAAATGAGCCCTTAGAGAGTGTCCGCAAACCCAGCCTAAGAGAGTGTCCGCAACCCCAGAGGATGCAGCGGCCGGAGCAATGTTATAGATTGAGGGAATTTCTGAGAGCAGCACATTAATAAGAATGTTTTACCGGAACCTCCTGGGGCATCAAGGAAAACCGTCTCCCATTCCCACCTGGAATCTGAGCCATAATTGCCAAATCCCCCGATCTGTGGTCATCAACCAGAAGAAGCTTATTTACTGGGACAAATCCCCTCATCTTCCCCAAATCCTGGCTTTTCTCTCCCAGAATTTCTCTGCCCATAACACAAAGGCTGGTGGAGCTGGTGCCGGTGACCTGATGCTATTAGAGGGTCACTACTGACACATTGGCTCCTTTCTTCTAGAGTCAGGAGGACTGTGGTGGATCTGTCGGCAGTGACATTTCTGGCTAAGTCCGGATGACCTCTCCTGTGCTCTCTATGGATATCTCCTCTAGGATATTCTGTGTATTTGTCCCACAGAGCCCGGGGATTGGAAGGTGCACAGGCTGTAGGTATTATAGGGAGCAGGTTAGAAGATGAGGTGGAAAGCGAGTGAGGGACGTCTCCTGCAATGTCAGGTCCCAGTGTGGACCATCCTCCATCAGACCACACTTTTGGCATGGCCTCCCTGTAAGTGTTTGTTGGTTCAGCTGTATGTACAGAAGACGCTCGCTCTCCACCTTGGCATACAGATCTACTATACATTGAGGAGAAAGTTGCCTCCATTGTAGTCTGGTCATTATTTGGTAGGTGTAGAAGTCCATAGCTGATATTTTATTGGTTGGTTTATTGGTCGGCCTCGCAGTGCTGGGATCAGTCTGTTAGATTATAGTGATCGCCATCTTGGCCATTCCACAGTATTATAGGATATTGCAGAGCATCATATGATCTATGTGTTTCTGTAATACGCTGAACATGTTCTCTCCGTCTCTGAATAATTATATCTCGGCTTAGAAAGTCCCGTCCAACCATTACAATAGCTCCTTCATTAACACCGGGAGAAGTAAATCTCCTTTTGTGCCACCAACCGGAGTCTTGTCTGCTCTTATTACACCCTGATATTCCGCACTTGACATTCTTTCTAAGGCTGTATTATAAAGGTTTACTAACTGATTGTGTTGGTGGAAAAATCTTTGCAAATTCAAAACAATTTCTTTTTGTCTCAGGTATAACTTCACAACGACGCTCAGCTTGTAGCTGTTCATCTCCCAAACAGTAAATTTGTAAAAATGTTGGGTCTTGATTTGCTACAGTCGGCATAAATCTTCTTCCTTAAGTCCAGCTGTTGTACCAAAGGACATCATCTGGAAAGATGAATTGTATCTCCTAATAATTTGCAGTAAATGCTTAGACTCATGTGTTGTTCCTGACATGTATGAAAAAAGTGGTTCAAGAGGTAGAGTTAAAGGTGACAAATTGACTTTACCATTTGAGCAGCACGTACCAGGAGGTTTAAAGTTAAAATTTTTGCTTGACAATGTTCTCATATTACATCCATTCTGCTTATTATGAATTTCAGATGTGACCTATATTTGTGAATAGGGTCATAGTGAAACGCATCCAAACTCAAGTCAGCCTGCCTACGTCGTTGCATATGTCATATGCGGTCTTTTTGACGAAGTTCATCCTTTTGTTCAGATGTTTCCACATCCCTTGATTCAGTCTGTCTCATCTGTTTTTCCCGGAGATGACATTCCCGTTGCTCAGATGTTTCCGCTGCCTCTGATTCAGCCTGTCTCATTCATTTCCTTTCAAGCCAGAGCTCACATTGTTCACTTGTCTCAGCTGTTTGAGAAGGATTATTTTCTTAGCTTTTGGATTATATTGCCCCATAGTTGGTCATCTTTTTGGGCGGCATTTTAAAAGCAAGTTCTTAGTATTATGACCCTTAGTAATCATCTCCCACTCATCAGAAATCTAGTAAGTGAAACTATACTGTATATAAAGCAGTAAATGTGGGACTGTCTCACAGTCAGACTGTTCTAGTTGTCCATAGCAACCAATCAGAGCTCAGCTTTCACTTTATCTCAGTAGCGTCATGCTGAAAACTGCACCCTGGCTGCTATAGGTAACCAGAACGATCTTACTGTGAGGCAATTTTCATTAAAGGGAGTCTGTCACCCCAAAAATCATATCTGAGCTAAGCCCACCAGCATCAGGGGCTTATCTACAGCATTCTGTAATGCATTCTGTAATGCTGTAGATAAGCCCCCAATTTAACCTGAAAGATGAGAAATAAAGGTTAGATCATACTCACCCAGGGGCGGTCCCGCTGTGGTCCGGGTCCGATGGGCGTTGCGGTCCAGTCCAGCGCCTCCTATCTTCATTCGATGACGTCCTCTTCTTGTCTTCTTGCAGCGGCTCTGGCACAGGCGTACTTTGTCTGCCCTGATGAAGGCAGAGCAAAGTACTGCATTGCGCAGATGCCCATTTTCTCCTTTATTTCTATGGAGTCTTCGGGGGGCCAAATCTCGTGAAGGGGGGAAATTTTGAGTTTTAATGTTCGCAGTAATTTTAGTCTGGTGTTATAGATGAGCCATACAAAATTTACTGAAACCGAGTGAAAAATGTGGTTTTGTATTCCACGGGCTACCATACGCAGATTTTCTGCTTTATAAATATAGATATAAAAAAATAAAATGAAATACTGTAAAATAATAAATCTCCTCATATGTTTCCTTTATTATCTCCAGTAATTTTATTATTACACAGGATTCTTATGATGTTACCTCGGATCATCTTCTCATTCAGGTCTCTAGAATATCGGATCCTCTCAGTGAAGATCTTCTATATAAGAGAATTTTCCTGATTTACCCATTACAGATGGATATGGACAGAGAAAAGATGGTGGAGAGGATATTACACCTCACCCTAGAGATCCTCTTCCGGCTTACTGGAGAGGTGAGAGATTCTGATAACGTCACATTACATCATTCTTATCTATGGGAATAACAGATGGACAGAACTGGAGAGGTGAGGACTCTGGAAATGTCTGTAGTGAGATTTATTAATGTGTCTCTCCATAACCAGGATTACACAGTGGTGAAGAAGACCTCTAGTGAGCGCTGTCAGGACCCTGTGTCTGAGGGATGGGGAAGACCCCAGAGCCTAATAATGGGGCCTCCACCTCACGCCCTGATACATGAGGACATCAATGACCAGAAGATCCTAGAACTCACCTACAAGATGATTGAGCTGCTGACTGGAGAGGTGACACTGCTGGGAATACTGGGACATTACACAGTAACGCTATGAAGGGATTGGGGGATGACGGTATCATTGTATGTGTCAGGTTCCTATAAGATGTCAGGATGTCGCCGTCTATTTTTCCATGGAAGAGTGGGAGTATTTAGAAGGACACGAAGATCTGTACAAGGACGTCATGATGGAGGTTCCCCAGCCCCTCACATCACCAGGTAATAGACAGGACTAAATACACACGGCCTATAATTATCTGTATGTAGAGAATGAATTCAGTCCCTGTATGTGTTTCCTCTAGATCTATCCAGTAAGATGACAACACCAGAGAGATGTCCCCGTCCTCTTCTTCCACAGGACTGTAAAGAAGAAGATCCCAATGTTCCTCAGGATCATCAGGTAGATGGAGAGAAGGTGTCAGGAGATCTCCCCTATGATGTGTAGACGGCTGTGAAGGTCTTGTGCTCAGTCTTGTTTTATCCCCCAGTATTATATGTTTTATACTTGTGTAATGAGAACGGTGGAGATGGCAGGATTAGAGCTGATCATAGATGTGACTTCTCCATCTGTCTGTGACTTTTACAATATTTGTTTCAGGGTGAAGATCTGACCCATATTAATACTACAGAGACATATGTGAGGGGTGATGAGCGGTGTAAAGAGGAGATTCCTACATATGACTATCCAGGTGAGTAGTGACCACTAAATGCAAGGAAGTGAGAGATTCGTTAGTAGCTGCAAATGATCTTTAGAGCAGGTAAGTTTTCCCTGAGTGGTATATATTGGGCCGTCTGAAAATTGAGTTTAGTCTACACATTTTGTCTACACAACTAATTGACAGCTGTTTCAATACCAAACTAGGGCAGTCTCTATAGGAGGAAAAACACAATAATTATACTGTATTTTCATATAGTTTCTATTCCTCACTGACTGCCACTGGAGTGGCTTTTAAACTTACAAAGTATATACAGTGGGTACGGAAAGTATTCGGACCCCTTTAAATTTTTCACTCTGTTTCACTGCAGCCATTTGGTAAATTCAAAAAAGTTAATTTTTTTCTCAATAATGTACATTCTGCACACCATCTTGACTGAAAAAAACAGAAATGTAGACATTTTTGCAAATTTATTAAAAAAGAAAAACTGAAATATCACATGGTCATAAGTATTCAGACCCTTTGCTCAGTAATGACTAGAAGCACTCTTGATTTAGTACTGCCATGAGTCTTCTTGTGAATGATGCAACAAGTTCTTCACACCTGGATTTGGAATCCTCTGCCATTCTTCCTTGCAGATCCTCTCCAGTTCCTTCAGGATGGATGATGGTGATTGTTGGTGGACAGCCATTTTCAGGTCTCTCCAGAGATGCTCAATTGGGTTTAGGTCAGGTTTCTGGCTGGGCCACTCAAGAATGGTCACAGAGTTGTTCTGAAGCCACTTTGTTATTTTAGCTATGTGCTTAGGGTCATTGTCTCGTTGGAAGGTGAACCTTTGGCCAATTCTGAGGTCCAGAGCACTCTGGAAGAGGTTTTCATCCAGGATATCTCTGTACTTGGCTGCATTCATGTTTCCTTCAATGAGAACCAGTCGTCCTGTCCCTGCAGCTGAAAAACACCCAATAGCACGATGCTGCCACCACCATGTTTCACTGTTGGGATTGCATTGGGCAGGTGATGAACAGTGCCTGGTTTTCTCCACACATACCGCTTAGAATTATCACCAAAAAGGTCTGTCTTTGTCTCATCAGACCAGAGAATCTTATTTCTCATAGTCTGGGAGTCCTTTGTTTGTTTTTTTAGCAAACTCTATTTGTTCTTTCATATGTCTTGCACTGAGGAGAGGCTTCCGTCGGGTCACTATGCCATAAAGACCTGACAGGTGGAGGGCTGCAGTGATAGTTGACTTTCTCCCATCTTCTTACTGCATCTTTGGGGCTCAGCCACAGTGATCTTGGTGTTCTTCATTACCTCTCTCATCAATCCTCTTCTCCCACGATTGCTCAGTTTGTCTGGATAGCCAGGTCTAGGAAGACTTCCGGTGGTCTCAAACTTCTTCCATTTAAGGATTATGGAGGCCACTGTGCTCTTAGGAACCTTGAGTACTGCAGAAATTCTTTTGTAACCTTGGCCAGATTTGTGCCTTGCCACAATTCTGTCTCTGAGCTCCTTGGCCAGTTCCTTTGACTTCATGATTCTCATTTGGTCTGACAGACACTGTGAGCTATAATAAAGAAAACTTGGCACTCAACTTCTAGAATTTTTTTTTATTATTTTTTAATGCAGCCAGAAGATAACATAGACGTTTCGGCCTCACTGGCCTTCATCAGTAACTATATGTGAAAAAATATATACAGAATATGATTGACAATGAAAATATCATATCAAAGAAATTACAACAAAAACATAAATAAAGTATATACAGGATTGGGCAATCTAGAGTGACAAGGAATAATCTAGACATAGGGTCATGTCAGAATTGAACAATCAGATCCATTTAATGTGGCATGAAACTACCATTAAATTGCACAAAATAATAATGTTATGAACAAATGAGAGTATAATATCTGGTGGAAAAAATGAGAAGGAGCCATACCGGACTGCAGTATAGTGGTTAATCGCGTTCAGTGCGATAGTAGGAGTGACACCATAGTCTTTAAAGGTAAATAAGCAGAAGAAAGAACACCAGGATATTGAAAACAGCTGACATGTCGCGGCGTTAAGGTGGGCTCACCGCCGAAGCCCACCTCAAAGGGAGGGATACTGCCAGCTGACGTACTATTCCGCCAGCTGGCAGAAAGGGGTTAATAAGAAAATTTTTTTTACTTTTTTGAATTTAACAAATGGCTGCAATGAAACAAAGAGTGAAAAATTTAAAGGAGTCTTAATACTTTCTGTACCCACTGTACAT
Organism: Ranitomeya variabilis; assembly: GCF_051348905.1. Classification (NCBI taxonomy): domain Eukaryota; kingdom Metazoa; phylum Chordata; class Amphibia; order Anura; family Dendrobatidae; genus Ranitomeya; species Ranitomeya variabilis. The sequence goes on along the minus strand of NC_135235.1, from coordinate 695,950,663 downwards.
TTATTCTTGCCTGCAGGAGATGTGTTGGCATGGCTCGAGCCCTGGTTTCATGGAATCACTCCACATCATGGATTCCATTATGTTTTCAATCTTAAGGATTTCAGATTTCTACACAATCTTTCCGGAAATGGGGGCGCTAATACTTGCTCTACTCTTCTGGTCAGGACACATAGTAGCTCCAATGGTCCACCATAAATGAGTTCAACTCCGGTTTACTGTTGGAGTTCTCCCAACGCCCCTCTTGCCCACGCCCCTCTGGAAGAAGAACTCTGTGCGAAACGGCGCTCGTCGGGCGTGGGGTGGGACATAGCTCCATCTTTCAGCCGCACTACTCCGCATCACTCACTGCAGGTAATGGCTGTATGCTTTTTATGACAATCCAGGCATGGCATTCTCTTCCCTCTACTATTATGTGCTGACGGTAATTAATGTGTTAAGGACATGCTAGTAGGGCTATTTTTCATATTATTTATGGGTTTCTAATCTGGGACAATTGGCCTTTCTAACTTTGCACTAGTTTTTAGGCATATATGGATACCTTCCTTTAGGCCTTCATTTGGAACCCAGTTAGTTAAATTCCTATTTGTCTCATAAGCCCCTTTTTTGTGCACATGATTGTTTACATAGTGTCTTGTTATGTTCCTTAATACTTACAATATCATTACCTGGTGCAGGTATTAGGTATTTGTGACTTTTTGCTATTTCCTCCCCACCATCTTTTTGGAGGTATTCCCCTTGTTTTCCCCTGGCTTTTTAGCATTACTTTTTACCATTGTAATAAATAAAGATATCGTTTTAATTTATTTGTTTCTTTTTGGTCACTTCTTACTGTTATGGTGTATATCAGGACACATAGTAGCTTCATAAATGAGTGCAACTCCGGTTTAGTGTTGAAGTTCTCCCCTCATACATATGTTGTTGTTGAGGATGTAACTTTTTTTGTTACATTTTCACTCTGTATGATAGTTTGATTGTGGTGGGATCGGCCAGCCTCACTTATCTGAGGCTATAACTCCCTGGGAGTGTTTAACCCCTTCACCCCCGGAGCTTTTTCCGTTTTTCCGTTTTCGTTTTTCGCTCCCCTCCTTCCCAGAGCCATAACTTTTTTATTTTTCCGTCAATTTGGCCATGTGAGGGCTTATTTTTTGCGGAACGAGTTGTACTTTTGAACGACATCATTGGTTTTAGCATGTCGTGTACTAGAAAACGGGAAAAAAATTCCAAGTGCAGTGAAATTGCAAAAAAAGTGCAATCCCACACTTGTTTTTTGCTTGCCTATTTTGCTATGTTCACTAAATGCTAAAACCTGCCACTATGATTCTCCAGGTCACTACGAGTTCATAGACACCTAACATGACTAGGTTATTTTTCACCTAAGTGGTGAAAAAAAATTCCAAACTTTGCAAAAAACAAAACAAAACAAAATTGCGCCATTTTCCGATACTCGTAGCGTCTCCATTTTTCGTGATCTGGGGTCAGGTGAGGGCTTATTTTTTGCGTGCCGAGCTGGCGTTTTTAATGATAGCATTTTGGTGCAGATACGTTCTTTTGATCGCCCGTTATTGCATTTTAATGCAATGTCGTGGCGACCAAAAAAACGTAAATCTGGCGTTTCGAATTTTTTTCTCATTACGCCATTTAGCGATCAGGTTAATGCTTTTTTTTTATTGATAGATCGGGCGATTCTGAACGCGGCGATACCAAATATGTGTAGGTTGGGGTTTTTTTTTATTGATTTATTTTGATTGGGGCGAAAGGGGGGTGATTTAAACTTTTATATTTTTTTTATTTTTTTCACATTTTTAAAAACTTTTTTTTTTTACTTTTGCCATGCTTCTATAGCCTCCATGGGAGGCTAGAAGCAGGCACAGCCCGATCGGCTCTGCTATGCAGCAGTGATCATAAGATCGCTGCTACACAGCAGATTTGCAGGTGTGCTGTGAGCGCCGACCACAGGGGGGCGCTCACAGCCACCGGCAATCAGTAACCATAGAGGTCTCAAGGACAGCGGGGGTCCCGACATGTGATGTACTATACCGTCAGATGTCGGGAAGGGGTTAAAAAAAGGTTTCAATTTCCAAATGCCTGAGATCTAAATTTAGGATTCCTCAGCTCTACAGTATTATAAAAAGTTCTATTTAATTGTCTAATATCTCTTCTTGACATTCATCTGACAGAAAATATTGGTCCTTACGATAGTTTATATTGCTTAGAGCCACCGAGTCTCATATGCCAATTACTCCAGAGAAGTTTCACCACTACTCATTTTTTTTTCCTGAGGATGATTGTTCAGCTTGATCATTTCAGTAGATGTGTTATTGTCTATAGTCAGTTTTGTCCATCATCCTTCTTTAACCCCTCTACATGGATTTAGACTTACACAGAGACCCCTAGGCTTGGGGCACAGTGTTACCTGCTGTTCTGTGGAGTAAGATGGGAAGAAGAATAGACAGATAACCAGGAGGCCAGAGAAAATACTAACTCAGGAGACATAAGAGTAGTCCGTAAACAGGCCGGGGTCACAACAGGAAACAAATACACAAGCCGGGAGCTGAGCACATAGGACTGAACTACAGGTCCTTCTCAAAAAATTAGCATATAGTGTTAAATTTCATTATTTACTATAATGTAATGATTACAATTAAACTTTCATATATTATAGATTCATTATCCACCAACTGAAATTTGTCAGGTCTTTTATTGTTTTAATACTGATGATTTTGGCCTACAACTCCTGATAACCCAAAAAACCTGTCTCAATAAATTAGCATATTTCAACCGTCCAATCAAATAAAAGTGTTTTTTAATAACAAACAAAAAAACCATCAAATAATAATGTTCAGTTATGTACTCAATACTTGGTCGGGAATCCTTTGGCAGAAATGACTGCTTCAATGCGGCGTGGCATGGAGGCAATCAGACTGTGACACTGCTGAGATGTTATGGAGGCCCAGGATGCTTCAATAGCGGCCTTAAGCTCATCCAGAGTGTTGGGTCTTGCGTCTCTCAACTTTCTCTTCACAATATCCCACAGATTCTCTATGGGGTTCAGGTCAGGAGAGTTGGCAGGCCAATTGAGCACAGTAATACCATGGTCAGTAAACCATTTACCAGTGGTTTTGGCACTGTGAGCAGGTGCCAGGAAGCATGAAGTGCTCCAAAATCTCCTGATAGCTAGCTGCATTGACCCTGCCCTTGATGAAACACAGTGGACCAACACCAGCAGCTGACATGGCACCCCACACCATCACTGACTGGGTACTTGACACTGGACTTCAGGCATTTTGGCATTTCCTTCTCCCCAGTCTTCCTCCAGACTCTGGCACCTTGATTTCCGAATGACATGCAAAATTTGCTTTCATCAGAAAAAAGTACTTGGGACCACTTAGCAACAGTCCAGTGCTGCTTCTCTGTAGCCCAGGTCAGGCGCTTCTGCCGCTGTTTATGGTTCAAAAGTGGCTTTACCTGGGGAATGCGGCACCTGTAGCCCATTTCCTGCACATGCCTGTGCACGGTGGCTCTGGATGTTTCCACACCAGACTCAGTCCACTGCTTCCTCAGGTTCCCCAAGGTCTGGAATCGGTCCTTCTCCACAATCTTCCTCAGGGTCCGGTCACCTCTTCTCGTTGTACAGCGTTTTCTGCCACATTGTTTCCTTCCAACAGACTTACCATTGAGGTGCCTTGATACAGCACTCTGGGAACAGCCTATTTGTTGAGAAATTTCTTTCTGGGTCTTACCCTCTTGCTTGAGGGTGTCAATGATGGCCTTCTTGACATCTGTCAGGTCGCTAGTCTTACCCATGATGGGGGTTTTGAGTAATGAACCAGGCAGGGAGTTTTTAAAAGCCTCAGGTATCTTTTGCATGTGTTTAGAGTTAATTAGTTGATTCAGAAGATTAGGGTAATAGGTCGTTTAGAGAACCTTTTCTTGATATGCTAATTTATTGAGACAGGTTTTTTGGGTTATCAGGAGTTGTAGGCCAAAATCATCAGTATTAAAACAATAAAAGACCTGACAAATTTCAGTTGGTGGATAATGAATCTATAATATATGAAAGTTTAATTGTAATCATTACATTATGGTAAATAATGAAATTTAACACTATATGCTAATTTTTTGAGAAGGACCTGTAGAGGAGATCAAGGTTGTATCTGGCAATATGCTTCAAGCTTTAGTAAGGTGTGGTGCTTTCGAAGTCCAATTCTGATTGACCAAGGTGTTCTCAATCTCAGGCAGACATATTGCATATAGAAACAAATAATACTAAATAATACTAATACTAAAGCAGAAAACATGGTACCGCAACCATATAATTGGGAACACTACTAAGACATAGTGTCTAAAACGGCCAAATAAGCTCCGGACACTCCATTAGATTTGTGAAAACAAGAGAATTGGAGTACAGGTCCAAATAATTATACTTTATTTATGCCAAAAATATGAATAAAAAAGTGATTACATAATCCACTAAATCAGTGATTTTCAACCTTTTTTGAGCCGTGGCACACTTTTTATACTTGAAAAAACCCGGGGCACACCACCAACCAAAATTGCACAAAATGACACTAAAACAGTACATATTCTACATATAGTTAATAATATAGATTCTAAATGTATTTATACTCACTCAGTGTGAAACCTGGGCCTGTTTCGATAAACACAAAAGGGATATCCTGGCAGGAATGGTGGAAAGACACACACAAAGCTCTTCCTCAACAGTTCTCAGTCTCTCCCTGTTTTTAGTTTTTATCGCAGTCAAGCTTGAGAAGCCCAGCTCACATAGATATGTGGTCGAAAATGGGAGCAATGTCAAAATAGCTTTGTTGGCCAGAATGGGGAACTCCTTAGAGTGGTACTGTGCAGTGTATATATACAGGGGAGAGGTACTGTGCGGTGTATACATACAGGGGAGAGGTACTGTGCGGTGTATACATACAGGGGAGAGGTACTGTGCGGTGTATATATACAGGGGAGAGGTACTGTGCTGTGTATATATACAGGAGGAGTGGTACTGTGCGGTGTATATATACAGGAGGAGTGGTACTGTGCGGTGTGTATATACAGGGGAGAGGTACTGTGCGGTGTATATATACAGGGGAGAGGTACTGTGCGGTGTATATATACAGGGGAGAGGTACTGTGCTGTGTATATATACAGGAGGAGTGGTACTGTGCGGTGTATATATACAGGAGGAGTGGTACTGTGCGGTGTGTATATATACAGGGGAGAGGTACTGTGCAGTGTATATATACAGGGGAGAGGTACTGTGCGGTGTATATATACAGGAGGAGCGGTACTGTGCAGTGTATATATACAGGGGAGAGGTACTGTGCGGTGTATATATACAGGGGAGAGGTACTGTGCTGTGTATATATACAGGAGGAGTGGTACTGTGCAGTGTATATATACAGGGGAGAGGTACTGTGCGGTGTATATATACAGGGGAGAGGTACTGTGCTGTGTATATATACAGGAGGAGTGGTACTGTGCGGTGTATATATACAGGAGGAGTGGTACTGTGCGGTGTGTATATATACAGGGGAGAGGTACTGTGCGGTGTATATATACAGGACAGGAGGAGTGGTACTGTGCAGTGTATATATACAGGACAGGAGAAGTGGTACTGTGCAGGGTATATATACAGGACAGGAGGAGTGGTACTGTGCAGTGTATATATACAGGGCAGGAGGAGTGGTACTCTGCAGTGTATATATACAGGAGGAGTGGTACTGTGCAGTGTATATATACAGGGCAGGAGGAGTGGTACTGTGCAGTGTATATATACAGGAGGAGTGGTACTGTGCGGTGTGTATATATACAGGAGGAGTGGTACTGTGCGGTGTATATATACAGGGGAGAGGTACTGTGCAGTGTATATATACAGGGGAGAGGTACTGTGCTGTGTATATATACAGGGGAGAGGTGCTGTGCAGTGTATACATACAGGAGGAGAGGTACTGTGTGGTATATATACAGGAGGAGTGGTACTGTGCAGTGTATATATACAGGACAGGAGGAGTGGTACCGTGCAGTGTATATATACAGGGCAGGAGGAGTGGTACTGTGCAGTGTATATATACAGGAGGAGTGGTACTGTGCGGTGTGTATATATACAGGAGGAGTGGTACCGTGCAGTGTATATATACAGGGCAGGAGGAGTGGTACTGTGCGGTGTATATATACAGGGGAGAGGTACTGTGCGGTGTATATATACAGGGGAGAGGTACTGTGCAGTGTATATATACAGGAGGAGAGGTACTGTGTGGTATATATACAGGGGAGAGGTACTGTGCAGTGTATATATACAGGGGAGAGGTACTGTGCGGTGTATATATACAGGGGAGAGGTACTGTGCAGTGTATATACTTCAACAGCCGCCCAGCCCAGGCCCCCAGCACCTGTCCTGTATATATATTATATGCACTGTATCTATACAGGCTGTGCTGGGGGCCTGGGCTGGGCGGCTGCTGTAGTATATATATATATGTCAGCTGCAGCCGCCCAGCCCATGGCCGCCCCAGGTCACCCAGAGTAGACTGTCAGAACATACAACGATAGCTGTTGTGAATTTGGATTCTGGGCTCCCCCGGTGGCTACTGGTGGAATTGAACTGGTGTCTCATCTTCTCTGTTCACCTGTTCCCATCAAGATGTGGGAGTCGCTATATAACCTTGCTGCTTTGTTAGTTGCTTGCCGGTCAACAATGTTATCAGAAGCCTCTCTGTGCTTGTTCCTGCTCCTAGACAACTACTAGATAAGTTGGACTCTTGTCCATGTTTGTTTTTGCATTTTTGTTCCAGTTCACAGCTGTAGTTTCGTTACTGTGTCTGGAAAGCTCTTGTGAACAGGAATTGCCACTCTGGTGTTATGAGTTAATGCCAGAGTTTTAAAGTAATTTCTGGATGGTGTTTTGATAGGGTTTTTAGCTGACCATGAAAGTGTCCTTTCTGTCTTCTGCTATGTAGTAAGTGGACCTCAAATTTGCTAAACCTATTTTCATACTACGTTTTGTTATTTCATCTTAATTCACCGCCAATACATGTGGGGGGCCTCTGTCTCCTTTCGGGGTATTTCTCTAGAGGTGAGCTAGGACTTATTTTCCTCTGCTAGCATTATTTAGTCCTCCGGCTGGTGCTGGGCATCTAGAATCAACGTAGGCATGCTACCCGGCCACTGCTAGTTGTGTGTTAGGTTTAGTTCATGGTCAGCTCAGTTCCCATCTTCCAAGAGCTAGTTCCTATATATGCTGATGCTATGTTCTCTTGCCATTGAGATCATGACAGTTTGACCGGCCCGCAAAGTGTTAATTGTTTGGGCTGAAGCAGGAGATAGAGAAGTGTTTAAGGAAATTTTTTTTTTTTTTTTTCCCTTCAGAGTTTTGCTGTCTAGCCCTTAATTGCTGTCTAGCTGCTTCTTACCTCCTCTTAACCCTTGAATGGCTCTGTGTCCACCTGTTTGTAATGGATCTTCAGAGTGTAACTGCAGGTTTGAATAATCTCGCCACGAAGGTACAAAATTTGCAAGATTTTGTTTGTCATGCACCTGTATCTGAGCCGAGAATTCCTTTGCCGGAATTTTTCTCGGGGAATAGATCTGGGTTTCAGAATTTTCGAAATAATTGCAAATTATTTTTGTCCCTGAAATCTCGCTCTGCCGGAGACCCTGCACAGCAGGTCAGGATTGTGATTTCCTTGCTCCGGGGCGACCCTCAAGACTGGGCTTTTTCATTGACACCAGGGGATCCTGCGTTGCTCAATGTGGATGCGTTTTTTCTGGCCTTGGGGTTGCTTTATGACGAACCTCATTTGGAGCTTCAGGCAGAAAAAACTTTGATGTCCCTATCTCAGGGGCAAGATGAAGCGGAAATTTACTGCCAAAGATTCCGTAAATGGTCTGTGCTTACTCAGTGGAATGAGTGCGCCCTGGCGGCGACTTTCAGAGAGGGTCTCTCTGATGCCATTAAGGATGTTATGGTGGGGTTCCCTGTGCCTGCGGGTCTGAATGAGTCCATGACAATGGCTATTCAGATCGATAGGCGTTTGCGGGAGCGCAAACCAGTGCACCATCTGGCGGTGTCCACTGAGAAGTCGCCAGAGAGTATGCAGTGTGATAGAATTCTGTCCCGAAGCGAGCGGCAGAATTTTAGACGGAAAAATGGGTTGTGTTTCTATTGTGGTGATTCTACTCATGTTATATCAGCATGCTCTAAACGCACTAAAAAGCTTGGTAAATCTGTTTCCATTTGCACCTCACCGTCTAAGTTTATTCTATCTGTGACCCTGATTTGCTCTTTGTCATCTATTACCACGGACGCCTATGTCGACTCTGGCGCCGCTTTGAGTCTTATGGATTGGTCCTTTGCCAAACGCTGTGGGTATGATTTAGAGCCTTTGGAGACTCCTATTCCTCTGAAGGGGATTGACTCCACCCCATTGGCTAATAATAAACCACAATACTGGACACAAGTAACTATGCGTATTAATCCGGATCACCAGGAGATTATTCGCTTTCTGGTGCTGTATAATCTACATGATGATTTGGTGCTAGGATTGCCTTGGCTGCAATCTCACAACCCAGTCCTCGACTGGAGAGCTATGTCTGTGTTGAGCTGGGGATGTAAGGGGGCTCATGGGGATGTACCTGTGGTTTCCATTTCATCATCTATTCCCTCTGAAATTCCTGAGTTCCTGTCTGACTATCGTGACGTCTTTGAAGAATCCAAGCTTGGTTCGTTACCTCCGCACCGAGAGTGCGATTGTGCCATAGATTTAATCCCGGGTAGTAAATACCCAAAGGGTCGTTTATTTAATCTGTCTGTGCCTGAACATGCTGCTATGCGAGAATATATAAAGGAGTCCTTGGAAAAGGGACATATTCGTCCATCGTCATCTCCCTTAGGAGCCGGTTTTTTCTTTGTGTCAAAAAAAGACGGCTCTTTGAGACCATGTATTGATTATCGGCTTTTGAATAAAATCACTGTTAAATATCAATACCCATTGCCGTTGCTGACTGATTTGTTTGCTCGCATAAAGGGGGCCAAGTGGTTCTCTAAGATTGACCTTCGTGGGGCGTATAATTTGGTGCGAATCAGGCAGGGGGATGAGTGGAAAACCGCATTTAATACGCCCGAGGGCCACTTTGAGTATTTAGTGATGCCTTTTGGTCTTTCAAATGCTCCGTCAGTTTTCCAGTCCTTTATGCATGATATTTTTCGCGATTATTTGGATAAATTTATGATTGTGTATCTGGATGATATTCTGATTTTTTCGGATGACTGGGACTCTCATGTCCAGCAAGTCAGGAGGGTTTTTCAGGTTTTGCGGTCTAATTCTTTGTGTGTGAAGGGTTCTAAGTGTGTTTTTGGGGTACAGAGGATTTCCTTTTTGGGATATATTTTTTCCCCCTCTTCCATTGAAATGGATCCTGTCAAGGTTCAAGCTATTTGTGATTGGACGCAGCCCTCTTCTCTTAAGAGTCTTCAGAAATTTTTGGGCTTTGCTAACTTTTATCGTCGATTTATTGCTGGTTTTTCGGATATTGCTAAGCCATTGACCGATTTGACTAAGAAGGGTGCTGATGTTGCTGATTGGTCCCCTGATGCTGTGGAGGCCTTTCGGGAGCTTAAGCGCCGTTTTTCCTCTGCCCCTGTGTTGCGTCAGCCTGATGTTGCTCTACCTTTTCAGGTTGAGGTCGACGCTTCTGAGATCGGAGCTGGGGCAGTGTTGTCGCAGAAAAGTTCTGACTGCTCCGTGATGAGGCCTTGTGCCTTCTTTTCCCGTAAATTTTCGCCCGCTGAGCGGAATTATGATGTTGGGAATCGGGAGCTTTTGGCCATGAAGTGGGCTTTTGAGGAGTGGCGCCATTGGCTTGAGGGGGCCAGACATCAGGTGGTGGTATTGACGGACCACAAAAATTTGATTTATCTTGAGACCGCCAGGCGCCTGAATCCTAGACAGGCGCGCTGGTCATTATTTTTCTCTCGGTTTAATTTTGTGGTGTCATACCTACCGGGTTCTAAGAATGTTAAGGCGGATGCCCTTTCTAGGAGTTTTGAGCCTGACTCGCCTGGTAACTCTGAGCCCACAGGTATCCTTAAGGATGGAGTGGTATTGTCAGCCGTTTCTCCAGACCTGCGGCGGGCCTTGCAGGAGTTTCAGGCGGATAGACCTGATCGTTGCCCACCTGATAAACTGTTTGTTCCTGATGATTGGACCAGTAGAGTAATCTCTGAGGTTCATTCTTCTGCGTTGGCAGGTCATCCTGGCATTTTTGGTACCAGGGATTTGGTGGCAAGGTCCTTCTGGTGGCCTTCCCTGTCACGAGATGTGCGAGGCTTTGTGCAGTCTTGTGACGTTTGTGCTCGGGCCAAGCCTTGTTGTTCTCGGGCTAGTGGATTATTGTTGCCCTTGCCTATTCCTAAGAGGCCTTGGACGCACATCTCGATGGATTTTATTTCAGATCTGCCTGTTTCTCAGAAGATGTCTGTCATCTGGGTGGTGTGTGACCGTTTCTCTAAGATGGTCCATTTGGTTCCTCTGCCCAAGTTGCCTTCTTCTTCCGAGTTGGTTCCTCTGTTTTTTCAAAATGTTGTTCGTTTGCATGGTATTCCTGAGAATATCGTTTCTGACAGAGGGACTCAATTCGTGTCTAGATTTTGGCGGGCATTCTGTGCTAGGATGGGCATAGATTTATCTTTTTCGTCCGCTTTCCATCCTCAGATGAATGGCCAGACCGAGCGGATTAATCAGACCCTGGAGACATATCTGAGGTGTTTTGTGTCTGCTGACCAGGATGATTGGGTTGCTTTTTTGCCATTGGCGGAGTTCGCTCTCAATAATCGGGCCAGCTCTGCCACTTTGGTGTCCCCGTTTTTCTGTAATTCGGGGTTTCATCCTCGATTTTCCTCTGGTCAGGTGGAATCTTCGGATTGTCCTGGAGTGGATGCTGTGGTGGAGAGATTGCATCAGATCTGGGGGCAGGTGGTGGACAATTTGAGGTTGTCCCAGGAGAAGACTCAGCTTTTTGCCAACCGCCACCGTCGTGTTGGTCCTCGGCTTTGTGTTGGGGATTTGGTGTGGTTGTCTTCTCGTTTTGTCCCTATGAGGGTCTCTTCTCCTAAGTTTAAGCCTCGGTTCATCGGCCCGTATAAGATATTGGAGATTCTTAACCCTGTTTCCTTCCGTTTGGACCTCCCTGCATCCTTTTCTATTCATAACGTTTTTCATCGGTCATTATTGCGCAGGTATGAGGTACCGGTTGTGCCTTCCGTTGAGCCTCCTGCTCCGGTGTTGGTTGAGGGTGAGTTGGAGTACGTTGTGGAGAAAATCTTAGACTCTCGTGTTTCCAGACGGAGACTCCAGTATCTGGTCAAGTGGAAGGGATACGGCCAGGAGGATAATTCTTGGGTGAATGCATCTGATGTTCATGCCTCTGATCTGGTTCGTGCCTTTCATAGGGCCCATCCTGATCGCCCTGGTGGTTCTGGTGAGGGTTCGGTGCCCCCTCCTTGAGGGGGGGGTACTGTTGTGAATTTGGATTCTGGGCTCCCCCGGTGGCTACTGGTGGAATTGAACTGGTGTCTCATCTTCTCTGTTCACCTGTTCCCATCAAGATGTGGGAGTCGCTATATAACCTTGCTGCTTTGTTAGTTGCTTGCCGGTCAACAATGTTATCAGAAGCCTCTCTGTGCTTGTTCCTGCTCCTAGACAACTACTAGATAAGTTGGACTCTTGTCCATGTTTGTTTTTGCATTTTTGTTCCAGTTCACAGCTGTAGTTTCGTTACTGTGTCTGGAAAGCTCTTGTGAACAGGAATTGCCACTCTGGTGTTATGAGTTAATGCCAGAGTTTTAAAGTAATTTCTGGATGGTGTTTTGATAGGGTTTTTAGCTGACCATGAAAGTGTTCTTTCTGTCTTCTGCTATGTAGTAAGTGGACCTCAAATTTGCTAAACCTATTTTCATACTACGTTTTGTTATTTCATCTTAATTCACCGCCAATACATGTGGGGGGCCTCTGTCTCCTTTCGGGGTATTTCTCTAGAGGTGAGCTAGGACTTATTTTCCTCTGCTAGCATTATTTAGTCCTCCGGCTGGTGCTGGGCATCTAGAATCAACGTAGGCATGCTACCCGGCCACTGCTAGTTGTGTGTTAGGTTTAGTTCATGGTCAGCTCAGTTCCCATCTTCCAAGAGCTAGTTCCTATATATGCTGATGCTATGTTCTCTTGCCATTGAGATCATGACAGATAGCATGGCACTCACTCAGGTGCCAGTAGGAGCTCTGGGAATCTGCCTGTGCCTGATAAGTTCAGCAGTGCAGCAGCCAGGAGAGTAGAGCAGGAGAACTCTCCGCCCACAATGTCACGCTGGCTGTGTCCTTAATCCCTATGTGTGCCTGGCCCTGCACTGAATGAGAAGATGCTTGTGCCAGGCAGCGCAAATTGAAAGGGTAGAAAGGGTTAAAGCATAGTTTGGGGAACTTTCCCCGCGGCACACCCGACCATGTGTCGCGGCACACTAGTGTGCCGCGGAACACTGGTTGAAAATCACTGCACTAAATAAATAAAAGGCTAGATGACATGAGAGCGCAAAATGAGAACAAAAACACCAGAACATAAATATATAAAAAGTGGATATGGGAAGCATATACTGAGAAGATTATATTTATTTAATACCATGTAGGGTATCTATAAGATGCAAATAAATCTAGCCGTCAACGCAGGTTGCCATTTAGTAGAGGGTATCTCACATAATCTAATCAATGTCACACAGTGACAAAAGTACTACATAGTATCAGTCGAATACCACATTAGCCCTGTTATCACTTACAGGTCCTTCTCAAAAAATTAGCATATAGTGTTAAATTTCATTATTTACCATAATGTAATGATTACAGTTAAACTTTCATATATTATAGATTCATTATCCACCAACTGAAATTTGTCAGGTCTTTTATTGTTTTAATACTGATGATTTTGGCATACAACTCCTGATAACCCAAAAAACTTGTCTCAATAAATTAGCATATCAAGAAAAGGTCCTCTAAACGACCTATTACCCTAATCTTCTGAATCAACTAATTAACTCTAAACACATGCAAAAGATACCTGAGGCTTTTAAAAACTCCCTGCCTGGTTCATTACTCAAAACCCCCATCATGGGTAAGACTAGCGACCTGACAGATGTCAAGAAGGCCATCATTGACACCCTCAAGCAAGAGGGTAAGACCCAAAAAGAAATTTCTCAACAAATAGGCTGTTCCCAGAGTGCTGTATCAAGGCACCTCAATGGTAAGTCTGTTGGAAGGAAACAATGTGGCAGAAAACGCTGTACAACGAGAAGAGGTGACCGGACCCTGAGGAAGATTGTGGAGAAGGACCGATTCCAGACCTTGGGGAACCTGAGGAAGCAGTGGACTGAGTCTGGTGTGGAAACATCCAGAGCCACCGTGCATTCCCCAGGTAAAGCCACTTTTGAACCATAAACAGCGGCAGAAGCGCCTGACCTGGGCTACAGAGAAGCAGCACTGGACTGTTGCTAAGTGGTCCCAAGTACTTTTTTCTGATGAAAGCAAATTTTGCATGTCATTCGGAAATCAAGGTGCCAGAGTCTGGAGGAAGACTGGGGAGAAGGAAATGCCAAAATGCCTGAAGTCCAGTGTCAAGTACCCACAGTCAGTGATGGTGTGGGGTGCCATGTCAGCTGCTGGTGTTGGTCCACTGTGTTTCATCAAGGGCAGGGTCAATGCAGCTAGATTTTGGAGCACTTCATGCTTCCATCGGCTGAAATGCTTTATGGAGATGAAGATTTCATTTTTCAGCACGACCTGGCACCTGCTCACAGTGCCAAAACCACTGGTAAATGGTTTACTGACCATGGTATTACTGTGCTCAATTGGCCTGCCAACTCTCCTGACCTGAACCCCATAGAGAATCTGTGGGATATTGTGAAGAGAAAGTTGAGAGACGCCAGACCCAACACTCTGGATGAGCTTAAGGCCGCTATTGAAGCATCCTGGGCCTCCATAACATCTCAGCAGTGTCACAGGCTGATTGCCTCCATGCCACGCCGCATTGAAGCAGTCATTTCTGCCAAAGGATTCCCGACCAAGTATTGAGTGCATAACTGAACATTATTATTTGATTGTTTTTTTGTTTGTTATTAAAAAACACTTTTATTTGATTGGACGGGTGAAATATGCTAATTTATTGAGACAGGTTTTTTGGGTTATCAGGAGTTGTATGCCAAAATCATCAGTATTAAAACAATAAAAGACCTGACAAATTTCAGTTGGTGGATAATGAATCTATAATATATGAAAGTTTAATTGTAATCATTACATTATGGTAAATAATCAAATTTAACACTATATGCTAATTTTTTGAGAAGGACCTGTATACGCTGCCAAGAAATAAATGCCATCACTCATTGTATAGTCTTACCCATATTAGTGCCACTTAGATGAATCAGTGTAGCCCCTATGCGCGTTTTGCGTGGGCTTTTTCGGGGGGCTGCATATTGCATATGCTTTGGCATTGTCCCAGATTGTCCTCCTATTGGATTGTAGTGTTGAACTGTACTGGAGTGGTGTATGGGTTCGTTATCTCTAGGGATCCGTTGATATGTATATTAGGGTATGTGGAGGAAATGTTAACTGGCAATACAACTAAAATTGCAATTGCAAGATTGTTTATTGCAAGGAAACTGATTGCAAAATATTGGGTTAGAGAGGAGACTCCGTCCGGACGCGAATTCATTGCTCAAAAGAGCCACATAATTGAACTTGAGAAAAGTATTTACACCAGGAGAGACGGCTGGATTTATTCTCTTCATTATGGCAACCGTGGTTGGATAGGATTAATTAATGTTATACCAGTATAGAGTACAACTTTTGGTAAACTGGAACTCTGGTTGATATTGTCAACTATGGACAAATCATTGTTTTCTCTTCGCCACGACAGCACCCACTTGAGAGAGGGGATCCGCCCCTAGGAACAGGAAACCCTATGGAGAGATAAAAGGGGCGGTCCCCCTCGCTCCCACAGTTGGTTTCCTGTTCCTACGGGAGACCCTTGGAGAGAAGAGGATGCCCAGCCTGGATGCCGCTTGCGCAGTTTACCTTTATGGGACGGCAAGGGCTCCAGAAGCTGGAAGCAGCGTCGGGGGTCCTATGGCAGCTTCCCCCCTCTGCTGGCAGGTACCGTGAGGCCGGGTCCGGGCAGTCGCCTGGCTCACGGAGATTCACCCAGCGGACCTGCGGAGACCAAAAACGCTGGGGTAAGTTGATCCTGCGGCGCCATCTCGGATGGTGCGCAGGCAGCGTGGGTCCGGTGTACTGTCCCCCGGAAGCAGTATCGCAAAACTTCCGGGGTGACTCAGGAGAGACGGCGCCTGCGCTGAGGCTGGTGAGAGCGCAGGCGCATACAGTATGGCCGCGACCCGGATGTAGCGGTTACTTCCGGGTGCGGCAGGAAGCAAGATGGCGGCCCCCATTAGAAAAGGACGCCGGCACTGATCCTCCGGCGTCCATCATGGCATCTCCACAGGACCCAGCGATGGCTTCATCTGAAGTCACCGCTATTACACCTGTCAGCCGCACAAGCAGCAGCCACAGATCTTCTGCTAAAAGCAAAAAGTCGGGCCGGTCAGTTCCATCTGTGCCTTCGTCTCCTCCTCGTCAGCCGGTATTGTAACAACAACCTCACTGGGTGAGTGTGTGAGTGTGTGTACCCTTTTAGGCTGATTATACTTCCCCTCTTTGTCTATATTCCCTAGGCAAAAAGAACGGGGAAAACAAAACACATACAATGTGCGTTATGCTCTCAGCCGCTCCCCGATAATTATTTAAAGAAGCTGTGCCAACCTTGCATCGAATCCACCTTACGTGAGGAATCTTCAGTAAGGTCGGAAGATATAAGGAGTATGATTAGGGAAGAATTGCGGGCCTTCCGGAGCTCAGAAAAAATTATTGAGAGTAGAAGAAAATATGATTCCCCTAGGTCTGAACAGTCCTCTGATATTGGAAAAGATTCGGATGATTCCCAAAAGATCATTTCCTCAGATGATGAGAGAGATACATGCTTTCCCACAGACAGTATTGATAATCTAGTAAGATCAGTTTGCAACACCATGGGTATTGAGGACACAAAAACCCCTAAAACCCCACAGGACGTGATGTTTGCAGGCCTGTCAGAGAGGAAAAAACCTTCCTTTCCTGTAATTCCAGCAATAAAAAATGTAGTTAAAAAGGAGTGGGAAAGCCAGGGACAAAGAGGATTACCGTCTTCATCAAAAAGACGCTATCCCTTTAACGATGAAGATTTCTCCATATGGTTGAAAGCCCCGAAGGTGGATGCAGCTGTGGCCTCCACCTCTAGGAAATCTTTACTACCCGTGGAAGATTCCGGCTCCTTACAAGACCCGCTGGACCGGAAGGCCGATACCCTCCTAAAAAGAGCATGGGAATCCTGTACTGGAGCCTTCAGGCCGGCTATATCAGCCACATGTACTGCCAGATCCATGTTGGTCTGGTTGAATGATTTAGAAGAAGGATTAAAAAGCGGCCTTTCCCGAGATAGACTAATCTCTTCCTTGCCGTTAATTAGGGGAGCTACAGCCTTTTTAGCGGATTCCTCAGCTGATTCCATACGGCTGGCGGCCAAATCGGCAGGTCTAACTAACGCGGCTCGTCGAGCCTTATGGCTAAAGGGGTGGAAAGGAGATCCCCAAACAAAGTCCAAACTGTGTGGTCTTCCATGCCAGGGAGAGCGTTCCGAAAGCCCATGTTTAATAGGAGAAAAGACTATAAAAACCAAGACCGCTGGGCTAATAAAGACTTTAAACAGAAAGGAGCATTTTTCGGAAAGCGTCCATTCAAACCTGAGGAAAAACCCCGTTAGGACAGATCTACCCGTTGGTGGTAGGTTGTCTTTCTTTTCGTCACAATGGCTGACAATAACCTCTAACCCGTGGGCAACTAGCCTTATATCTACGGGTTTAAAGTTAAAATTTGCCCGAGTCCCTCCGGACTCATTCTTATTGACTTCCTTAAGGTCTCAATCACAACAGGAGGCCTTAGAACAAGAAATAATAAATCTCCTGTCCAAAGGGGTACTAGTGGAAGTCCCTTTTCATCAAAAAGGAAAAGGTTTTTATTCCCCTTTGTTTTTGATTCCGAAACCAGACGGATCGTTTAGAACAATAATTAACCTAAAAAGACTAAACGTATTCTTAGAAAACCAAACCTTTAAAATGGAATCTATACGATCAACTATTAAGCTTCTGTTTCCCCATTGCTTCATGGCAGTGCTTGACCTTA
This sequence comes from Ranitomeya variabilis, assembly GCF_051348905.1. NCBI lineage: Eukaryota > Metazoa > Chordata > Amphibia > Anura > Dendrobatidae > Ranitomeya > Ranitomeya variabilis. Next base: position 695,933,343 of record NC_135235.1, on the reverse strand, counting down.
AAGATGCGTATTATCATCTACCAATCTTCATTGAACATCAACAATATCTTCGGGTGGCAGTTATGATGGGAGGTCAAGTAAGGCATTATCAATATACAGCAATGCCCTTCGGTCTATCAATAGCCCCGAGAGTCTTCACAAAATTAATGTCGGAAGTAATGTCATACTTGAGATTAAAAGACACACTTGTGATACCATATTTAGATGACCTCTTGATAGTGGGTAACTCCTTTTCCCAATGCCATCAACGAGTACTTGATACAATTTCCTCCCTGCAAGAGTTGGGGTGGTTAGTAAACTGGGAAAAGTCCAGATTATCCCCCACAACTCGACAAACATTCCTGGGGCTTATTCTAGACTCTACAAGTCAGAGGTGCTTTCTTCCCGACTCTAAACAAATAGCGATTATCAACAAAGTACAATCGGTGATTAATAACCCCCTAATTTCCCTAAGAGAAGGGATGTCCCTTCTTGGTTCTTTTACATCGTGTATTCCGGCTGTCCCATGGGCTCAATACCATAGTAGAAAATTACAGTATAATATTCTGCAAGAGGAAGAGAGGTTACAAGGCCAATTAGATAGTCGATTGTCTTTTCCAACAGACGTGTTAAATTCTCTTACCTGGTGGTTAGATCACAGTCATTTTACCAGTGGGGTTCCCTGGGTGGTTAATCCTTCAAGAACAATCTTTACCGATGCCAGTCCTAGTGGTTGGGGAGCACACTTAGGAGATCAAATAGCTCAAGGTCTGTGGTCTCTTGAAGAATCGAACGATTCTTCTAATAAAAAAGAACTGAAGGCTGTCTATTATGCCATATGTAAATTTCTTCCACAGCTACACGGAAAGCATACAAGAATCCTTTCAGACAACATGACAGCAGTGGCATACTTAAATCACCAAGGGGGTACAAGATCAGAAGCTCTCATGTCTATAGCCGGCGACATTCTATCCATAGCAGAGAAGCACCTCCTATCCTTGTCAGCACTGCACGTGAGAGGAGTCGACAATCCAAAAGCGGACTTTCTCAGCCGCCACACTCTTCGCCAAGGAGAGTGGGTTCTCAGCCGACGTATCTTTTTAATGATAGTCAAAAAATGGGGCACTCCCGAGATAGACCTTTTTTCGACAAGACGCAACAGACAAGTCAAAAGGTTCGCTTCACTATTCCGATCCGACAATCCAGATATCTTCGATGCTCTGCAGGTCCCATGGACATTCCAGAAAGCATATGCCTTTCCCCCACTAATACTTCTTCCAACAGTGATCAGGAAGATAAGGGAAGACAGAGCTCATGTGATCTTAATAGCTCCATTTTGGCCCAAGAGGCCATGGTTTTCCTGGCTGAGAGCCATGTCGATCTCAGACCCGTGGATCCTTCCGGAGGATCAGGATCTTCTCTCTCAAGGCCCCTTCAACCACCCTCAAGTGAAGGGTCTACGGTTGACAGCCTGGCATTTGAAAGGCAGCTGCTAAAAAGGAGAGGATTTTCTAACAAAGTAATTGACACTCTGCTACTAAGTAGGAAAAAATCCACCACAACCATTTATGTGAGAGTGTGGAAAAAATTTCTAAACCTCTACCCAACAGCACTATCAGACAAAATTCATATCCCTATGATTCTAGAATTTCTTCAAAAAGGGCGTGATTTAGGTCTGGCAGTCAGTACCCTAAAAGTACATATTTCTGCGCTTGGTGCTTTATATGGTCACGATATTGCAGGTGACAGGTGGGTAGCTAGGTTTATCGCAGCTTGCCAAAGGTCAGAGACAGTCCAAATTCCCCATGTACCACCTTGGGATGTTAATCTGGTCCTCGAAGCTCTAACAGACCACCCCTTTGAGCCACTACATTCAGCTCACATAAAACATGTTTCCTTCAAAACAGCTCTTCTTGTTGCTTTGGTATCAGCTAGAAGAGTAAGCGACATACAGGCATTATCAATAGATCCACCATTTATGTCTATATTTCCAGATAGAATTATCCTAAAAACAGACCCTTCCTACTTGCCCAAAGTATGTACTAAATTCCATAGGTCACAAGAGATTTTTCTCCCCTCCTTCTATGATAACCCTACGAATCAGGAAGAACAAAAATACCACACATTAGATGTGAGGAGAGCCATATTAGCCTATTTAGATAGAACTAGCGCCTGGAGGAAGAGCAGGGCTCTCTTTATTTCCTTCCAGGGCCATAGAAAAGGAGATGGAGTCACGAAGGGTACCTTATCTCGGTGGATTCGGGATGCAATATGTTTGGCCTATTCATCCAAAGGGGAGAAGCCGCCTGAGACTGTAAAAGCACATTCCACTCGGGCGATAGCCTCATCCTGGGCCGAGCGTGCGGAAGTTCCAATAGAACTAATATGTAAGGCCGCAACCTGGGCTTCTCCTACTACATTCTATAATCACTATAGATTGGATTTGTCTTCTTCATCTGACCTGTCCTTTGGTAGATCAGTTCTTAACACTGTAATCCCTCCCAAATGACTATCTCTGAAAGTCTCTCAAGTGGGTGCTGTCGTGGCGAAGAGAAAACACCGGATTACGTACCGGTAATGCTCTTTTATAGAGCCACGACAGCACCCCTTTACTTCCCACCCTATTAAGTTATTTTTATAAAAGCACGATTAAGGGTGTTTTTTTGGTTCTTATAGTTAGCCATACTAAGTTAACTAATGATAAATGATGAAATCATATTGCCTACTAATCTGGTGGGCGGTTCCTCGCAATCTCTGTAACCCAACTGTGGGAGCGAGGGGGACCGCCCCTTTTATCTCTCCATAGGGTTTCCTGTTCCTAGGGGCGGATCCCCTCTCTCAAGTGGGTGCTGTCGTGGCTCTATAAAAGAGCATTACCGGTACGTAATCCGGTGTTTCCACCTGATGTGGTCTCCATGGGGGGGGGGGGGGGGTGTTAATTTACTGTAAAACATAAAATGAGTATGACCATGTGATCTATTGTAAATCTTGTTATGGTTAATACAAATTTATCTGATTAAAAAATGTGTGGTGCTTTCCAGTTGTCTAAAACAGGGAGCAGATTACTGCAGCTGACAGCACACATGCCCATACTGCCAGACTGGATGGTACTACAGATGACAGGCTCCCTAATCTTAGTGGCTGGATAGAGCCTGCACTGCCAACAGCTTCTGGTTCCAACCCCATCTCTGTTACCAGCATCGCCTGCAGAATGAGTAAGCCGCTTCTGGTGTCCAAAGCAGACATTGCAGGAGCAGATACCAGAGGAGATGGGAAACACCATTTGCAGAATCCCTAATATGACAAAATTGCAGAATCCCTAATATGACAAAATTGCAGAAAACCAGAGTGGATGAAATCCCTTTAAAGTGACTCCATTTTGTAAATTATAACCCTCAATGAATTAATCTATAGGAATAGTGACTATTTTGACTCCATTGGCAGTTTCCAGATATTAGCACGCACAGTGGATGTTGGAAAGTGAAAATTGCAAATATCCCAAGTTATTACCCAACACATAGTTCCCAGATTGTGCTCCAGGAGATACACATGCCGTAAAATAAGTGGTTTCTTCTCCTATAGTGATGCCAAAAGCATGGATGCTTAATGTGGTTTGAGCACAGTCTAGTAAACTGTAAACTGTCAATGTCTTGGTGAATAATTCAATAATTTTGCATAACTTGCCATTTTTACAGACCGTTTAAGTAGAAATGTTCAAAAATATAGAATTCAAGGATATTTTATTCTAAAATAATAATTGGTTTTATTCTTGGCAGATGACCGTACCAGGAGATCAGCAAGACAGCTGACATCTTCAATGTTTAAATCAGATGATCTTGAGATCCCACAGGATACAATTGAAGTGAATGCCATTACTCCAGATACACCACCATCCCATCACAGCAAAGATCTGTCATCTGATCCTTTGGAACAGGTCCTGTCTTCTGATTCATTACCTACTACTAAGGAAAATCAAAGTCACAAAATAAGCATTAAAAAAGGAACTGCTCCTAAAGCAATGAAGACATCTTCATTTTCAGAATATGGAAATAGTTTTCCCCTAGTACAGTCCTTTCTCAAACAACAAAACCTTCACAAAGCAGACAATGTATTTTCTTGTTCCAAGTGTGGGAGATGTTTTAACCAGAAATCAGATTTTGTCAGTCATCAGAGAATTCACACAGGGGAGAAGCCATTTTCATGTTCAGAATGTGGAAAATGTTTTATTCGGAAAGCGCAGCTTGTTACCCACCAAAGAACTCACACAGGAGAGAAGCCTTTTTCCTGTTCAGAATGTGGGAAATGTTTTCTAGATAAATCAGGTCTAATCAGACATCATAGATCTCACACAGGGGAGAAGCCTTTTTCCTGTTCAGAATGTGGGAAATGTTTTAACCAGAAAGCGAATCTTGTTAGCCACCAGAAAACCCACACAGGAGAGAAGCCTTTTTCCTGTTCAGAATGTGGAAAATGTTTTACAGAAAAAAAAGTTCTTGTCAGACACCATAGATCTCACACAGGGGAGAAGCCTTTTTCCTGTTCAGAATGTGGGAAATGTTTTAACCACAAAGCGCATCTTGTTACCCATCAAAAAACTCACACAGGGGAGAAGCCTTTTTCCTGTTTAGAATGTGGGAAATGTTTTCTAGATAAATCAGTTCTTGTCAGACATCATAGATCTCACACAGGGGAGAAGCCTTTTTCCTGTTCAGAATGTGGGAAATGTTTTAACCACAAAGCGAATCTTGTTAGCCACCAGAAAACCCACACAGGGGAGAAGCCTTTTTCCTGTTCAGAATGTGGGAAATGTTTTAACCACAAAGTGAATCTTGTTAGCCACCAGAAAACCCACACAGGAGAGAAGCCTTTTTCATGTTCAGAATGTGGGAAATGTTTTAACAGGAAAGCGAATCTTGATAGCCACCAGAAAACCCACACAGGGGAGAAGCCTTTTTCCTGTTCAGAATGTGGGAAATGTTTTAACCAGAAAGCACATCTTGTTACCCACCAAAGAACTCACACAGGAGAGAAGCCATTTTCATGTTCATAATGTGGAAAATGTTTTGTGAAGAAACCATCTTTCTAGCCAACAAAGAGTTCACACAGGAGTGAGTGGAGGTGTAGTGGAGCTGAGAGGACATGTCCAGACAGAGCTCCTATAATCATGTCACAATCCTGACTTTGTTAAAGTCCTGAGCGAGTTTACCTGCAAGCAGTGTAGTTCCCTGGGCTCCTGGAGGTCTCCGGCTCCTGGAGAAGTGCGGCGCGCGGCTCTGGTGTGTCGGGTTCTGATGAAACTCTGATGGGACATAAGGCATGTGGAGGAAGGTGGACATTTTCTACTGTGCGCTCCGGTGGCAGGAGGCATGGAGCTGTGGACTTTGCTCCTGGAGGGACTGACGGAGCAGTGCAGCTATATCCTGGAGGTACCTGAGGGGGAAGCACGGTGTGAGCTCTGAGAAATGAGCTCAGCGCTCCCTTATTGATAATATAGCTGGTCCGTTGGTTCCCGCCATTTCAAGGGTCTCTGGAATCTTGTTGCCATCCCTGCAGATGCTGCAGGTCATTCTGCTACACAGGACTTGTGCAACAGTTTCAGATTTGCCATAAAACCCAGCACTCTACCTTACTAAATACTCGGAGCTGTTTACACTCCTCTATATTACTGTGCCTAGATAAGTATATATGTATACTTTATAATAATACTGAAGACCCACCTCTTCCGACAAGCCTACAACCTGCAGTAACCACCGATCGACCAAACCGCTGCATGACCAGCTGTATCCTCGCCTACTGTATTCTCACCCATCCCTTGTAGATTGTGAGCCTTCGTGGGCAGGGTCCTCTCTCCTCCTGTACCTGTTATGACTTGTATTGCTTAAGATTATTGTACTTGTTTTTATTAAGAATACCCCTCCTTACATGTAAAGTGCCATGGAATAAATGGCGCTATAACAATAAATAATAATAATAATACTGCTGCATCTGCAAGTAGAGAAAGAGGGAACTTTATAAATACACATTTTCTCAACTTGCTATATTTTATATTTGTTAACCATGAATACTTCAAAATGGTCAGGGTTGGCGAACAAACTAAGAGTTTGCGAAGATTGATCCATCTGATAATGCACGATCTCTCAGGAATAATCCATCACATGCTAAGACTGCGGATCAGTGTAAAAACCGCATTTCTGATAGTGAGAAGGTGGTGACCAATAGGATCTAACTCTTAAACAGAGATTGCCTTGCGCAGGCGTGTACTGCGGAGGACACAGCATGAACTTCAGTCCAATACTGCGACCAGCATGCAGCCAGCGGGTAAGGAAAGAGTGAATCAAACACCCGAAAACCCCGCCCATATGACCGCAAACCTGTCCCGCCAAATTCAAGTGACAGGTTCCCTTTAAAGTTTTGGGAAAATGGATAATTGTCTACCCCACTCAGAAAGTCATCTAGCTCATGCTGCAAGGGTTGATTGCCTGTTAGGTTTCCTGGAAACAAACAAACTTAATGTCCCTCGATTATTGCCCCTACTTCAATTAGCGCGGTCAGTTTGGAAACAAATTAAAAAAATAATTAGCTTTAAGGACATTATAGCTGATTTGCCTCTATGGAATAATAATTATTTCCCAGTGTTACTAAACCACCCATCCACTGATTTCTCGATCTTACATAATGTTTCCTTGGTAAAAGATTTATATGACCATGATGTTTTAACGTCCTTTGAACAAATACAAACTAAATATAATATCCCAAGGTCCCAATTCTTTCTCATTTACGTTATATGAATACGACCCAAACTATCTCATCTCTCCCTTTTAATAGGTGTCCTTAAATCACAAGGTCCCCAAGGTCTCATTTCCGTTTTATATACGTACATGTCTGTGGGAACTGACTCTGCTATAATGATAATTAAGGGGAAATGGGAAGGACTTATCTCTGATGCTCAAGGTGAAGACTCGGAGGAGATAAGGTATCCCCATCTGTTAATAATAGAATGATTCAGTTGTATATAATATATCAATCATATCTGACTCCGTTATGACTTTTTTAAATGGGTGGGCTCCAATCCTCAGAATATTTGACATGTCATTCACTAGATGCAGATTTTATACATATGATATGGGACTGCCCCATTATTCTTTCCTACTGGAGTGCGGTAACATCGTTGCTGACATCCTTAATACAAACCCCTGGTCCTCTTAGTCCACTAGTTTGATTATTTGGGGTGTTGGTTGAGGAGACATGGGGACACTATGCTAGGATTTTCCTGCGCGAGACACTTTTTCTGGCCGTGAAAGTGTTGGCATTACGTTGGATGGGTGGTTCACATCCCTCTCTCAGAGCTTGGATTGAATTAGTAAATTTAGCTACACCATATGAGCGAATTCTATATCAGAATAGGGGGTATTTAGGGAAATTTTACTATACTAGTACGTAGCGGTCCAGTACCACCATGAATGTTATGTTTAGAATGAATCGAATTCTATTTTATGGCATCACAAGACTATCAACCCCTTAAGCCCCGAGGGTGGTTTGCACGTTAATGACTGGGCCAATTTTTACAATTCTGACCACTGTCCCTTTATGAGGTTATAACTCTGGAACGCTTTAACGGATCTTGGCGATTCTGACATTGTTTTCTCATGACATATTGTACTTCATGTTAGTGGTAAAATTTATTCGATATACCTTGCGTTTATTTGTAAAAAAAATGGAAATTTGGCAAAAATTTTGAAAATTTCGCAATTTTCCAACTTTGAATTTTTATGCCCTTAAATCACAGAGATATGTCACGCAAAATACTTAATAAGTAACATTTCCCACATGTCTACTTTACATCAGCACAATTTTGGAACCAACATTTTTTTTTGTTAGGGAGTTATAAGGGTTAAAACATGACCAGAAATTTCTCATTTTTACAACACCATTTTTTTTTTAGGGACCAAATCTCATTTGAAGTCATTTTGAGGGGTCTATATGATAGAAAATACCCAACTGTGACACCATTCTAAAAAATGCACCCCTCAAGGTGCTCAAAACCACATTCAAGAAGTTTATTAACCCTTCAGGTGTTTCACAGGAATTTTTGGAATGTTTAAATAAAAATGAACATTTAACTTTTTTTCACACAAAATTTATTTCAGCTCCAATTTGTTTTATTTTACCAAGGGTAACAGGAGAAAATGGACCCGAAAAGTTGTTGCACAATTTGTCCTGAGTACCCCGATATCCCATATGTGGGGGTAAACCACTGTTTGGGCGCATGGCAGAGCTCGGAAGGAAAGGAGCGCCATTTGACTTTTCAATGCAAAATTGACTGGAATTGAGATGGGACGCCATGTTGCGTTTGGAGAGCCCCTGATGTGCCTAAACATTGAAACCACCCACAAGTGACACCATTTTAGAAAGTAGACCCCCTAAGGAACTTATCTAGATGTGTGGTGAGCACTTTGACCCACCAAGTGCTTCACAGAAGTTTATAATGCAGAGCCGTAAAAATAAAAAATATTTTTTCACAAAAATGATCTTTTCGCACCCAATTTTTTATTTTCCCAAGGGTAAGAGAAAAAATTGGACCCCAAAAAATGTTGTGCAATTTGTCCTGAGCATGCTGATACCCCATATGTGGGTGTAAACCATTGTTTGGGCGCATGGCAGAGCTTGGAAGGGAAGGAGTGCCATTTTACTTTTTAATGCAAAATTGACTGGAATTGAGATGGGACGCCATGTTGCGTTTGGAGAGCCCCTGATGTGCCTAAACATTGAAACCCCCTACAAGTGACACCATTTTGGAAAGTAGACCCCCTAAGGAACTTATCTAGATGTGTGGTGAGCACTTTGACCCACCAAGTGCTTCACAGAAGTTTATAATGCAGAGCCGTAAAAATAAAAAATCATATTTTTTCACAAAAATGATCTTTTCGCCCCCAATTTTTTATTTCCCAAGGGTAAGAGAAGAAATTGGACCCTAAAAAATGTGCAATTTGTCCTGAGTACGCTGATACCCCATATGTGAGTGCAAACCATTGTTTGGGCGCATGGCAGAGCTTGGAAGGGAAGGAGCGCCATGTGACTTTTCAATGCAAAATTGACTGGAATTGAGATGGGACGCCATGTTGCGTTTGGAGAGCCCCTGATGTGCCTAAACATTGAAACCCCCCACAAATGACACCATTTTGGAAAGTAGACCCCCTAAGGAACTTATCTAGATGTGTTTGAGAGTTTTGAACCACCAAGTGTTTCACTACAGATTATAACGCAAAGCCGTGAAAATAAAAATTCTTTTTTTTTTTCACAAAAATGATTTTTTAGCCCCCAGTTTTGTATTTTCACAAGGGTAACAGGATAAATTAGACCCCAAAAGTTGTTGTCCAATTTGTCCTGAGTATGCTGATACCCCATATGTGGGGGGGAACCACTGTTTGGGCGCATGACAGAGCTCGGAAGGGAAGGAGCGCATTTGGAATGCAGACTTAAATGGATTGGTCTGCAGGCATCACGTTGCATTTGCAGAGCCCCTGATGTACCCAAACAGTACAAACCCCCAAGTGACCCCATATTGGAAACTAGACCTCCTAAGGAACTTATCTAGATGTGTTGTGAGAACTTTGAACCCCCAAGTGTTTCACTACAGTTTACAACGCAGAGCCGTGAAAATAAAACATCTTTTTTTTCCCACAAAAATTATTTTTAGCCCCCCAAATTTTTATTTTCCCAAGGATAACAAGAGAACTTGGACCCCAGAAGTTGTTGTTCAATTTGTCCTGAGTACGCTGATAACCCATATGTTGGGGTAAACCCCTTTTTGGGCGCACGGGAGAGCTCGGAAGGGAAGGAGCACTGTTTTACTTTTTCAACGCAGAATTGGCTGGAATTGAGATCGGACGCCATGTCGCGTTTGAAGAGCCCCTGATGTGCCTGAACAGTGGAAACTCCCCAATTCTACCTGAAACCCTAACCCAAACACACCCCTAACCCTAATCCCAACGGTAACCCTAACCACACCCTTAGCCCTGACACACCCATAATTCTAATCCCAGCCCTAATCCCAACCGTAAATGTCATCCAAACCCTAACCCTAACTTTAGCCCCAACCCTAACTTTAGCCCCAACCCTAACCCTAACTTTACCTCCAACCCTAGCCCTAACCCTAACTTTAGCCCCAACCCTAACCCTAGCCCCAACCCTAACCCTAACTTTACCTCCAACCCTAGCCCTAACCCTAACTTTAGCCCCAACCCTAGCCCTAACCCTAACCCTAGCCCTAATGGGAAAATGGAAATAAATACATTTTTTTAATTTTATTAATTTTCCCTAACTAAGGGGGTGATGAAGGGGGGTTTGATTTACTTTTATAGCATTTTTTATATCGGATTTTTATGATTGGCAGCTGTCACACACTAAAAGACGCTTTTTATAGCAAAAAAGTTTTTGCGTCTCCACATTTTGAGACCTATAATTTTTCCACATTTTGGTCCATAGAGTCATGTGAGGTCTTGTTTTTTGCGGGACGAGTTGACGTTTTTATTGGTAACATTTTCGGACACGTGACCATTTTTTATCACTTTTTATTCCGATTTTTGTGAGGCAGAATGACCAAAAACCTGCTATTCATGAATTTCTTTTGGGAGAGGCGTTTATACCGTTCCACGTTTGGTAAAATTGATAAAGCAGTTTTATTCTTCGGGTCAGTACGATTACAGTGATACCTCATTTATATCATTTTTTTATGTTTTGGCGCTTTTATACGATAAAAACTATTTTATAGAAAAAATTATTTTGGTATCGCTTTATTCTCAGGACTATAACTTTTTTATTTTTTTGCTGATGATTCTGTATGGTGGCTCGTTTTTTGCGGTACAAGATGACGTTTTCAGCGGTACCATGGTTATTTATATCCGTCTTTTTGATCGTGAGTTATTCCACTTTTTGTTCAGCGGTATGGTAATAAAGCGTTGTTTTTTGCCTCGTTTTTTTTTTTTTTTTCTTATGGTGTTTACTGAAGGGGTTAACTAGTGGGGCAGTTTTATAGGTTGGGTCGTTACGGACGAGGCGATACTAAATATGTGTACTTTTATTGTTTTGTTTTTTTTATTTAGATAAAGAAATGTATTTATGGGAATAATATTTTTTTTATTATTATTTATTTAGGAATTTTTTTTTTTTTTTTTACACATGTGGAAAAAATTTTTTTTTACTTTGTCCCAGGGGGGGGACATCACAGATCGATGATCTGACAGCGTGCACAGCACTCTGTCAGATCACCGATCTCACTGACAGGGCTGCAGGCTTACCAGCGTCTGCACTGAGCAGACACTCGGTAAGCCACCTCCTTCCGTGCAGGACCCGGATGCCGCGGCCATCTTGGATCCGGGACCTGCAGCGAGGAAGGAAGTAGGAGACCCTCGCAGCAACGCGATCACATCGCGTTGCTCCGGGGGTCTCAGGGAAGCCCGCAGGGAGCCCCCTCCCTGCGCGATGCTTCCCTATACCGCCGGTACACTGCGATCATGTTTGATCGTGGTGTGCCGGGGGTTAATGTGCCGGGGGCGGTCCGTGACCGCTCCTGGCACATAGTGCCGGATGTCAGCTGCGATATGCAGCTGACACCCGGCCGCGATCGGCCGTGCTCCCCCCGTGAGCGCGGCCGATCGCATATGACGTACTATTCCGTCACTGGGAATTAAGTCCCAGGTCACCTTGACGGGATAGTACGTCAGATGGGATTAAGGGGTTAATATTGTGTGACTATACTTGGCGGCAGGATAGTTGTAGTTTAATTAGTTATGTAGTGTCTTTTTGAGCTATATACTACTAAACATATATGGCTAAATATTGTTTTTTTGTTTATTTGCTAATTAATCTATCGTCCATACAGCATTATATGGATTTGAGAAACTAAAATTGTGCAAACAATTTAATGTACAAATTTGCTGTTCTTTTATAACCACTTTGACAGATGCATATGTATTATTGTGGTTGTATACTAATGAGTACATTTTGATTTGTGGTTTAATAAACGAATTAAAAAAAGAATTCAAAAAAGGGGAGAAGCTTTTTTTATGTTCTTAATTGTTTTTACATAGTCACATACAAGTGCTTCTCACTAAATTAGAATATTATCAGAAAGTTAATTTATTTCAGTTCTTCAATGCAAAAAGTGAAACTCATATTATATAGGGTCATTACAGAGTGATCTATCTCAAGTGTTTATTTCTGTTGAATAAATCTACAGCCAATGAAAACCCAAAAGTCATTATGTCAGTAAATTAAAACAAAAACACCTGCAATGGCTTCCTAAACATTTAAAAAAGGTCCCTTAGTCTGTTTCAGTAGGCTCCACAATCATGAGGAAGACTGCTGACGGGACAGATGTCTAGAAGGCAGTCATTCCAGAAGGAAGGTAAGCCACTGTAAAATATTAGTATTTCAATAATAAAAAAATATATAGATTACTTAACATATGCAGGTTCTAACTGGCAAATAGATACTCTGGGTAGTGAGTGACTGAGTTATTCTGAGGATTTTGCCCATACATCTGTTCTCTGTCTGAACTATAGGGCTTTTGTCAGAACTGTGGCTATTTGCAGATAGTATATGGCTCTTAACCCCTTTCTGACATATCACGTACTATCCCATCGAGGTGGGGTGGGCCCGTATGCCCACCAACGGGATAGTACGTCATCACTGATCAGCCGCACTCACAGGTGGAGCACGGCCGATCAGGGCCGGGTGTCAGCTGACCATCGCAGCTGACATCCGGCACTATGTGCCAGGAACAGTTATGAACCGCTCCTGGCACATTAACCCCCAGCAGACTGCGATCAAAGATGATCGCAGCGCTCCGGCGGCATAGGGAAGCATCTCGCAGGGAGGGGGCTCCCTGCGTGCTTCCCTGAGACCCTCGGAGCAACGCGATGTGATCGCATTGCTCCGAGTGTCTCCTACCTCCTCCTCCCTGTAGGCCCGGATCCAAAATGGCCACTGGGCTGCATCCGGGTCCTGCAGGGAGGTGGCTTCCAAGCGCCTGCTCACAGGCACTGGGAAGCCTCCCTGCAGTGCTCTTCAAAGTGTTAAATCAGCGATATGTCACTTTACTGTGATGTCCCCCCTGGGGAAATGTAAAAAAGTAAAAAAAAAATATTTACATGTGTAAAAAATTTTTTTTTAAAAATCCTAAATAAAGAAATAATAATTTTTTTTACAATATACATTTCTTTATCTAAATAAAAAATAAATAAAAGTACACATATTTATCACCACGTCCGTAACGACCTGACCTATAAAACTGTTAACCGCTAGTTAACCCCTTCAGTGAACACCGTATAAAAGAAAAAAAACAAGGCAAAAAAACGACGCTTTATTATCATGCCGCCAAACAAAAAGTGGAATAACACACGATCAAAAAGACGGATGTAAATAACCATGGTACCGCTGAAAACGTCATCTTGTCCCGCAAAAAACGAGCCGCCATACAGCATCATTAACGAAAATATAAAAAAGTTATTGTCCTCAGAATAAAGTGATGCAAAAATAATTATTTTTTATATAAAATAGTTTTTATCGTATAAAAGTGACAAAACATAAAAAAAATGATATAAATTAGATATCACTGTAATCCATCAGACCCGAAGACTACAGGACTGGACTCAAATAGAGACACCGTTATGGGTAATTAACCCCTTATTTTGTTAATGTGTGTGTTTCTTTGCAACAGCGCTGTACCACGAGAAATGACCTGTGTCCTTTTTGGCTTAGGATTAATGGCATGATTATGAGCCCATGATTTGACACATGGTTCAGGTAGACATACCGCATTTTTTGGCATATAAGACGCACCGGACCATAAGACGCACCCCAAATTTGGGGTGAAAATTGCAGAAAAAAAGATTTTTTATAAGATGGGGGTCCGTCTTATTGTCCGAATTTACAGTATCTTACCTGAGGGCTGGTGGTGGCAGAGCAGGGTCACAGGAGGCATGGTGTCGGCAGAGGTGGGGTGAGGCGGTACGGCGTGCACCTGAGCAGGGTCCCTTCCTGCTTAGGTGGGCGACGCCACGGCCTGGTGTCCATGGGAGGGTGGCAGCAGTGGTTACCGGCAGAGGTGTTGGGATGAGGAGGCACAGTGAGAGGGATGGCGTGAGAGGGGTCCCTTTCCCCGGTGAGGTGATGCAGCAGCCCGGTAATGCAGCAGAGCCGGGTGAATCCTGTTGTTACCGTGGTGGCAGAGGTGTGGAGATGAGGAGGCACAGTGAGCGGGGTCCCTTTCCCCGGTGAGGTGATGCAGCAGCCCCGGTAATGCAGCAGGGTCGGGTGAATCCTGTTGTTATCGGTGCGCGCGGCCATCTTCCTGAAGCCGCGCGTTCGCAGATGGAGCTCTGCTGCCCGGGGCTTCAGGAAAATGGCCGCCGCGATCCCCATCTGCGCACGCGCGGCATCCCGCAGCCATTTTCCTGAAGCCCCGGGCAGCAGAGCTCCATCTGCGAACGCGCGGCCTCAGGAAGATGGCCGCGCGCACCGATAACAACAGGATTCACCCGGCTCTGCTGCATTACCGGGGCTGCAGCATCAACTCACCGGGGAAAGGGACCCCGCTCACTGTGCCTCCTCATCTCCACCGCCACACCTCTGCCGCCACGGTCCACGGTAAGCCTGCATTGCGCATATAAGACGCACCCCCCATTTTCCCCCCTTTTTTGGGGGGGAAAAAGTGCGTCTTATATGCCAAAAAATACGGTAGTTTTCAGCACTGTGTTACATTTGTCCCGGTTGCTGGCAGCTCTATATTATCACCTTTTAGGATCAATCTCTATGAATATGATGTGTAATTAAACATTGTATTTATTTATGTATATAATTTCTGTATCACGTGTATCTAAAAATAACTTCTTTGACATAAATAAATAATGGAATTTTTTTAATATATGAAAACTCTAGTTCTCCTATTTCTTTAATATTTGGTTTATAAAACACATCTTCCGCCTACTCGGTATGACGGACAAAATTGTCAGTGACCGGGGTCCTCAGTTGGCATCTTGGTTTTGGAGAGAGCTCTGTCATCTTCTCAGCATTGAGTTGAATCTCTCTTCTGCATATCATCCCGAGACGAGTGTGTTGGTAGAGAGGGCCAACCAGACTCTGGTCACATATCTGCGACATTTTCTCTCAGCCAGGCAGGATGCCTGGGCATCTTTGCTATCATGGGCGGAGTTTGCGCTGAACAACGCCGTAGCCGACTCCACTGGACAGACTGTTATGATCCTAGTGGAAGAGGATCTCTGGAATTCCAGCTAAGACTGCAAAAATATGAACCAGCTCTAGAAAGGTGGTAACTAGGCTGACCCGCATGCCTGATCCTAACACACAACTAACAGTAGCCGGTGAACGTGCCTACGTTGTTCCTAGACGTCTCGAGCCAGCCGGAGAACTGACTACCCCTTAAGAGAAAATAAGACCTCACTTGCCTCCAGGGAAATTTACCCCAAAGATATAGAAAAGCCCCCAACAAATAATAACGGTGAGGTAAGCTGAAAACACAAAGGTAGAGATGAACTAGAATTAGCAAAGTGAGGCCCACTAATATAAACAGCAGAAAATAGAAAGTGGACTTATGCGGTCAGCAAAAAACCCTGCAATAATCCACGCTGAATACTCGAGAACCCCCGCACCGACTGACGGTGTGGGGGGAGAATATCAGCCCCCTAGAGCTTCCAGCAAGCTAGGAAATCACATTTTGAGCAAGCTGGACAAAATTACAAACAATGCAAATAAACAAAAATATGCAAGCAGAACTTAGCTTTTCTTGCTAGAGACTGATGGCAAGGAAACAGGAGAAGACAGAATTGGACTGATTACATCGATACCAGGCACAAGACTGAGTTTCCAAGAGAGCTAAATAGGAGACACCCATAGCCTAACGAAACAGGCGAGTGCCAGCCTGAGGAAAGACAAACTCATACCATACCACTTGTGACCACAAGAGGGAGCCCAGAAATATAGTTCACAACAACAGACCCAATTTCTTAACTATGGTCAGCATCCGCAGGTACCTGTGCCTATGCCCGTGTCTTCCGCCGACTCCAGGGTGGCAGACTGGGCTGTGGAGGCACGGGACATTTGGGACTGCACTCAGGATGCCATTCGGGTTTCCAAGGAGAGAATGAGGTCCTCCGCCGATGCACATCGGTGCCCCGCTCCGACCTTTGCTCCTGGCGACTTAGTGTGGCTCTCCGCCCGTTACATCAGGCTGCGAGTTGAGTCCACTAAGTTTGCACCTCTCTACTTGGGCCCTTTCAAGGTCCTCGAACAGGTTAACCCTGTGGTCTACCATCTGGCCCTTCCGCCACACCTGGGTATCACCGACACCTTCCATGTGTCCCTCTTGAAACCCTTATGCATGTCCCGGTTTTCCGAGTCATCTGCCGAGACATCGGGGTCGTCTACGGGTGATTACGAGGTGAACGTTATTTTGGGGTGCTAGGTGGTACGAGGCAAAAAATTTTATTTGGTGGACTGGAAGAGTTATGGTCCTGAGGACAGGTCCTGGGAGCCTGCTGAGCACATTCAGGCTCCGCAGCTCATTGCTGCCTTCGAGCGTAGCGAGGTCCAAGGAGGGGGGAACTAGGAGGGGGGTTAGGGGTCGAGTTCCCGCCTCTGCACAGGGGGAATCTCGGGCCATCTCTGCTGTGGTCTCCCATTCTTCTCCTGCCGCAGTGGAGTCTGCTCAGTGTGGTTATGTGTGATTGTCACAAAAACACTGAACTTTAGGAAGGCAAAGTTTGACCAGCTTAGAGATGCCCTTAATCTGGTAGACTGGGACAATATCCTCAGAAATAAGAATACAGATAATGGAAAATGTTTAAGAACATCCTAAATAGGCACTGTAAGCGGTTTATACCTTATGGGAATAAAAGGACTAGAAATAGGAAAAACCCAATGTGGCTAAACAAAGAAGTAAGACAGGCAATTAACAGTAAAAAGAAAGCATTTGCACTACTAAAGCAGGATGGCACCATTGAAGCTCTAAAAAACTATAGGGAGAAAAATACTTTATCTAAAAAACTAATTAAAGCTGCCAAAAAGGAAACAAAGAAGCACATTGCTAAGGAGAGTAAAACTAATCCCAAACTGTTCTTCAACTATATCAATAGTAAAAGAATAAAAACTGAAAATGTAGGCCCCTTAAAAAATAGTGAGGAAAGAATGGTTGTAGATGACGAGGAAAAAGCTAACCTATTAAACACCTTCTTCTCCACGGTATTTACGGTGGAAAATTAAATGCTAGGTGAAATCCCAAGAAACAATGAAAACCCTATATTAAGGGTCACCAATCTAACCCAAGAAGAGGTGCGAAACCGGCGAAATAAGATTAAAATAGATGAATCTCCGGGTCCGGATGGCATACACCCACGAGTACTAAGAGAACTAAGTAATGTAATAGATAAACCATTATTTCTTATTTTTAGGGACTCTATAGCGATGGGGTCTGTTCCGCAGGACTGGCGCATAGCAAATGTGGTGCCAATATTCAAAAAGGGCTCTAAAAGTGAACCTGGAAATTATAGGCCAGTAAGTCTAACCTCTATTGTTGGTAAAATATTTGAAGGGTTTCTGAAGGATGTTATTCTGGATTATCTCAATGAAAATAACTGTATAACTCCATATCAGCATGGGTTTATGAGAAATCGCTCCTGTCAAACCAATCTAATCAGTTTTTATGAAGAGGTAAGCTATAGGCTGGACCACGGTGAGTCATTGGATGTGGTATATCTCGATTTTTCCAAAGCGTTTGATACCGTGCCGCACAAGAGGTTGGTACACAAAATGAGAATGCTTGGTCTGGGGGAAAATGTGTGTAAATGGGTTAGTAACTGGCTTAGTGATAGAAAGCAGAGGGTGGTTATAAATGGTATAGTCTCTAACTGGGTCGCTGTGACCAGTGGGGTACCGCAGGGGTCGGTATTGGGACCTGTTCTCTTCAACATATTCATTAATGATCTGGTAGAAGGTTTACACAGTAAAATATTGATATTTGCAGATGATACAAAACTATGTAAAGCAGTTAATACAAGAGAAGATAGTATTCTGCTACAGATGGATCTGGATAAGTTGGAAACTTGGGCAGAAAGGTGGCAGATGAGGTTTAACAATGAAAAATGTAAGGTTATACACATGGGAAGAAGGAATCAATATCACCATTACACACTGAACGGGAAACCACTGGGTAAATCTGACAGGGAGAAGGACTTGGGGATCCTAGTTAATGATAAACTTACCTGGAGCAGCCAGTGCCAGGCAGCAGCTGCAAAGGCAATCAGGATCATGGGGTGCATTAAAAGAGGTCTGGATACACATGATGAGAGCATTATACTGCCTCTGTACAAATCCCTAGTTAGACCGCACATGGAGTACTGTGTCCAGTTTTGGGCACCGGTGCTCAGGAAGGATATAATGGAACTAGAGAGAGTACAAAGGAGGAAAACAAAATTAATAAAGGGGATGGGAGAACTACAATACCCAGATTAGCGAAATTAGGATTATTTAGTCTAGAAAAAAGACGACTGAGGGGTGATCTAATAACCATGTATAAGTATACTAGATTGTGGCCCGATTCTAACGCATCGGGTATTCTAGAATATGCATGTCCCCGTAGTATATGGACAATGATGATTCCAGAATTCGCGGCAGACTGTGCCCGTCGCTGATTGGTCGAGGCAACCTTTATGACATCATCATCGCCATGGCAACCATGGCCTGGCAGCCTCGACCAATCAGCGACGGGCACAGCATGGCGACGATGATGTCATAAAGTTTGCCTCGACCAATCAGAGACGGGCACAGTCTGCCGCCAAGCCTCGACCAATCAGCGACGGGCACAGTCTGCCGCGAATTCTGGAATCATCATTGTCCATATACTACGAGGACATGCATATTCTAGAATACCCGATGCGTTAGAATCGGGCCACAATCTAGTTCTAGAATATGCATGTCCCCGTAGTATATGGACAATGATGATTCCAGAATTCGCGGCAGACTGTCATCGCTGATTGGTCGAGGCAACCTATATGACATCGTCGCCATGGCAACCATTATGACATCTACGTCGATACTGTGCCCGTCGCTGATTGGTCGAGGCGAATTCGCGGCAGACTGTGCCCGTCGCTGATTGGTCGAGGCAACCTTTATGACATCATCGTCGCCATGCTGTGCCCGTCGCTGATTGGTCGAGGCGAATTCGCGGCAGACTGTGCCTGTCGCTGATTGGTCGAGGCAACCTTTATGACATCATCGTCGCCATGCTGTGCCCGTCGCTGATTGGTCGAGGCAACCTTTATGACATCATCGCCGCCATGCTGTGCCCGTCGCTGATTGGTCGAGGCAACCTTTATGACATCGTCGCCATGCTGTGCCCGTCGCTGATTGGTCGAGGCAACCTTTATGACATCATAGTCGCCATGCTGTGCCCGTCGCTGATTGGCCGAGGCAACCTTTATGACATCATCGCCGCCATGCTGTGCCCGTCGCTGATTGGTCGAGGCAACCTTTATGACATCATCGTCGCCATGCTGTGCCCGTCGCTGATTGGTCGAGGCAACCTTTATGACATCATAGTCGCCATGCTGTGCCCGTCGCTGATTGGTCGAGGCCTGGCGGCCTCGACCAATCAGAGATGCGGGATTTCCAGGACAGACAGAAAAATCCTTAGACAATTATATATATACTAGATGGCAGCCCGATTCTAAAGAATCGGGAGTCTAGAATCCATATATACTTTATTTATTCAAATGTAAGAATAATACAATTAATAAATAATAGTAAGAAAGAACAAAAAATGGCTGCACTCACCAGCTCTTGACAATTCTTGTTATTTAAGGTACAGTTACACAGGATCCATGAACATGCTTATGAGGGGAGTGATGAAAGACATCAGACAACAACTTTGCGTGTTGTGGCAAATGCCACAACAACGGATCTTTGCTTAAGAACAATAATGTAAATAATAAATAATATGTATCAATAACTATGTATATTGGTATGTTCTTTCTTGGCACAAATTGCAGGAAGTAGTATTCTAGGCAATTATATATTAGATGGGCATTTCCTGAAGGAAATACATGGTGCTTGAACAGCGCTACCAGCTTTACAGCAGCACTTTTCACACACGGGACTGGGGGGCGCGCTTACTTTTGCACCCGGGGCCGGGGGCGCGCTTACTTTTGCACCCGGGGGCGCACTTACTTTTGCACCCGGAGGCGCACTTACTTTTGCACCCGGGGGTGCACTTACTTTTGCACCCGGGGGCACACTTACTTTTGCACCCGGGGGCGCACTTACTTTTGGGGCCGCACTTACTTTTGGTGGGCGGGGCTCCTCGGCCTCCGATTTGGTGGGTGGGGCCCCTCGTCCTCCGATTTGGTGGGTTGGGACCCTCGGCCTCCGATGTGGTGGTCGGGGCCCCTCGGCCTCCGCTTTGGTGGGCGGGGCCGGGCCCCTCGGCCTCCGCTTTGGTGGGCGGGGCCCCTCGGCCTCCGATTTGGTGGGCGGGGCCCCTCGGCCTCCGATTTGGTGTGTGCTCTGCCTGGGGCCCCTGTGCTCTGCCTGGGGCCCCATATGCTGCCTGGGGCCACTGTGCTCTGCCTGGGGCCCCATATGCTGCCTGGGGCCCCTGTGCTCTGCCTGGGGCTCCATATGCTGCCTGAGGCCCCTGTGCTCTGCCTGGGGCCACTGTGCTCTGCCTGGGGCCCCATAGGCTGCCTGGGGCCCCTGTGCTCTGCCTGGGACCACTGTGCTCTGCCTGGGGCCCCATATGCTGCCTGGGGCCACTGTGCTCTGCCTGGGGCCCCATATGCTGCCTGGGGCCCCTGTGCTCTGCCTGGGTGTAGGACACTGGTGACGTCACTTAGCTCCGGACATTAGCTCCGGAAGTTGGCACAAATTGCAGGAAGTAGTATTCTAGGCAATTATATATTAGATAGATAAGGGGACAATATATATAGATAAGGGGACAATACAAATATCTCGCTGAGGATCTGTTTATACCAAGGAAGGTGACGGGCACCAGGAGGCATTCTTTGCGTCTGGAGGAGAGAAGGTTTTTCCACCAACATAGAAGAGGATTCTTTACTGTTAGGGCAGTGAGAATCTGGAATTGCTTGCCTGAGGAGGTGGTGATGGCGAACTCAGTCGAGGGGTTCAAGAGAGGCATGGATGTCTTCCTGGAGCAGAAAAATATTGTATCATACAATTATTAGGTTCTGTAGAAGGACGTAGATCTGGGGATTTATTATGATGGAATATAGGCTGAACTGGATGGACAAATGTCTTTTTTTCGGCCTTACTAACTATGTTACTATGTATTCAGGGACCCGGCTGAAATAAGCCCCTAGAATACCGGCACCTCCAGTGAGGAGATTGTGTGATTGTATTCAGGGACCCGGCTGAAATAAGCCCCTAGAATACCGGCACCTCCGGGGAGGAGATTGTATGTTTGCATGACCACTGACTGCTATCAGTTCGGCAGTTAGCTTGTGCTCCTGTGAGTCTAACAGGGCGCAGTGCTTTCCTTTCACGGCTACTCTGTGAAGTTAGAGAGCTAGCCTATACCGCCAAATAGTGCCGCCATTCACTAGCAGCAGGTTCTCCTGCACGGTGGACCCCGGGCTGTGAACGCACCAATAATAATAAACATCTATATTTACTCGGTGCGTTCCGCTAGCCATAACATACACAGATAGGAATAATAGAGGGAAATATTGGGGAACAATCTAATATATAATTGCCTAGAATACTACTTCCTGCAATTTGTGCCAACTTCCGTGGCTTTGTCCGGAGCTAATGTCCGGAGCTAATGTCCGGAGCTAATGTCCGGAGATAAGTGACGTCAGCAGTGTCCTACACCCACGCAGAGCACAGGGGCCCCAGGCAGCATATGGGGCCCCAGGCAGAGCACAGGGGCCCCAGGCAGCATATGGGGCCCCAGGCAGAGCACAGTGGTCCCAAGCAGAGCACAGGGGCCCCAGGCAGCCTATGGGGCCCCAGGCAGAGCACAGTGGCCCCAGGCAGCATATGGGGCCCCAGGCAGAGCACAGGGGCCCCAGGCAGCATATGGGGCCCCAGGCAGAGCACAGGGGCCCCAGGCAGCATATGGGGCCCCAGGCAGCATATGGGGCCCCAGGCAGCATATGGGGCCCCAGGCAGAGCACAGGGGCCCCAGGCAGCATATGGGGCCCCAGGCAGCATATGGGGCCCCAGGCAGAGCACAGGGGCCCCAGGCAGAGCACACCAAATCGGAGGCCGAGGGGCCCCGCCAACCAAATCGGAGGCCGAGGGGCCCCGCCAACCAAATCGGAGGCCGAGGAGCCCCGCCCACCAAAGCGGAGGCCGAGGGTCCCGGCCCCGACCACCACATCGGAGGCAGAGGGTCCCCGACCACCACATCGGAGGACGAGGGGCCCCACCAACCAAATCGGAGGCCGAGGAGCCCCGCCCACCAAAAGTAAGTGCGGCCCCAAAAGTAAGTGCGCCCCCGGGTGCAAAAGTAAGTGCGCCCCCGGGTGCAAAAGTAAGTGCGCCCCCGGGTGCAAAAGTAAGTGCGCCCCCGGGTGCAAAAGTAAGTGCGCCCCCGGGTGCAAAAGTAAGTGCGCCCCCGGGTGCAAAAGTAAGTGCGCCCCCGGGTGCAAAAGTAAGTGCGCCCCCGGGTGCAAAAGTAAGTGCGCCCCCGGGTGCAAAAGTAAGTGCGCCCCCGGGTGCAAAAGTAAGTGCGCCTCCGGGTGCAAAAGTAAGTGCGCCCCCGGGTGCAAAAGTAAGCGCGCCCCAGGCCCCGGGTGCAAAAGTAAGCGCGCCCCCCAGTCCCGTGTATGAAAAGTGCTGCTGTAAAGCTGGTAGCGCTGTTCAAGCACCATGTATTTCCTTCAGGAAATGCCCATCTAATATATAATTGCCTAGAATACTACTTCCTGCAATTTGTGCCAAGAAAGAACATACCAATATACATAGTTATTGATACATATTATTTATTATTTACATTATTGTTTTTAAGCAAAGAACCGTTGTTGTGGCATTTGCCACAACACGCAAAGTTGTTGTCTGATGTCTTTCATCACTCCCCTCATAAGCATGTTCATGGATCCTGTGTAACTGTACCTTAAATAACAAGAATTGTCAAGAGCTGGTGAGTGCAGCCATTTTTGTTCTTTCTTACTATTATTTATTAATTGTATTATTCTTACATTTGAATAAATAAAGTATATATGGATTCTAGACTCCCGATTCTTTAGAATCAGGCTGCCATCTAGTACATGTAATATTGAGATGGATCCAATCATTGTTTTATAAAAAAAAATCTACTTAGTAAACAAACAAAGCTCCGCTCCATACACGTTGTACACACACGGCTCTGCTCAGTACATGTCGTAGACACACGGCTTCGCTCCGTACAAACATGGCTCCTGTCAACACAACACTTGGTGAGCGGGCACCATCTGCATATCAAATAAGCACTGGGGGGGATCACCACCTGCATACTACATATAGTAGTAACCAAAAAAGACAAAATTGGGATCACCACACTGAATCCAAGTTCAAACAAATAACATCTTTATTTAGGAAAACATCACACAAAGACATAAAAACATGCTTAAAAACACCCCCTAAAAAATGTGACCTGGGGTAACGGGTCCATACAAGTAGTAAATGAATGTTATAACATAACACAGCCTTAAACAACCAATATATAGATCATAAAAACCATAGTGACCAGCATGTGGGCGTTATATGGTGCTATATAATACCACAGACCAAATGGTGCACCCTCAATGTTCTGTGCCCCACAGCAAGAAATCCAAAAATAGGGTGGCACATAGTGCACCTAGAGGCATACTGAACACAGCATGGATAACCAAACCCTAGAGTTCAGGTCCCCTGTATGTTCTATCAACTCACCCTGCCTAGCACCCGGGTGGTAATAGGGCTCCTAGCAGCGCTGGTGATGTAGATTTGTGACAGGCTATGTCATAGTTGTGACCCACGCGTACCGACGCCCGCAGCGTCTTCCTCAAGGTCAGTATAGTTTGTGCAGTACATTTCCCCAACTTAAATAGCTAAATAATTACTTTTTACACCTACCAGGTGTGAGTAGCACTATGAGCAGTAGAAGACATGGCCCTCTGTTTTCGGCGTCTGCCAGAAACCACTGCGCAGGTGCACCTATGCTCATTACCATAATAGGGAAATAATAGATCTAACTCTATACAGCAAATAGGGCTAAAGGAATTACCGTGCCTTTAATCAGTAGTCTGAGTGGTGTCACCAAACGATAACCACTCGTATATACATAGTCCAGAGCGGGCGCGAGTTCGATCCTGCCCATGGTAAGCTCAAGTGAGCTAAAAAAGAGAGGAGGTGACATTAGGTAGACATGCCGAAATTAAGGACATATACCATTATATATTCAGGCCTCTAAAAGACACCCGGATAAATAAGACCAGGAAATCTGTATGCGCATACATTTTCAGTTTTTTCTTATTATTATTTCTTGATGGGTGGGGTAAACTTCCCCCACCCAAATCAAGGAAGGACACAGGACCCAGGATGAGGTAAATGTGTATCCGTGACATAGAGGCGACAGAAATGATAGGGTGGCATAGCGAGCTATATCAATGTTGAATGATTGGTGACCAGTTAGTATAAACAACAGAGAATCCCTTATTTACAGAGAGTAAGTCTACATGAAATATATAAACCCCACATAGAACAGTGGACTGAAGAAGAAGAAAAAAAAAATATATATATACACACTCACTGGCCACTTTATTAGGTACACCTGTCCAACTTCTTGTTAACACTTAATTTCTAATCAGCCAATCACATGGCGGCAACTCAGTGCATTTAGGCATGTAGACATGGTCAAGACAATCTCCTGCAGTTCAAACCGAGCATCAGTATGGGGAAGAAAGGTGATTTGAGTGCCTTTGAACGTGGCATGGTGCCAGAAGGGCTGGTCTGAGTATTTCAGAAACTGCTGATCTACTGGGATTTTCACGCACAACCATCTCTAGGGTTTACAGAGAATGGTCCGAAAAAGAAAAAAAATCCAGTGAGCGGCAGTTCTGTGGGCGGAAATGCCTTGTTGATGCCAGAGGTCAGAGGAGAATGGGCAGACTGGTTCGAGCTGATAGAAAGGCAACAGTGACTCAAATCGCCACCCGTTACAACCAAGGTAGGCCTAAGAGCATCTCTGAACGCACAGTGCGTCGAACTTTGAGGCAGATGGGCTACAGCAGCAGAAGACCACACCGGGTACCACTCCTTTCAGCTAAGAACAGGAAACTGAGGCTACAATTTGCACAAGCTCATCGAAATTGGACAGTAGAAGATTGGAAAAACGTTGCTTGGTCTGATGAGTCTCGATTTCTGCTGCGACATTCGGATGGTAGGGTCAGAATTTGGCGTAAACAACATGAAATCTTTGGGATGTGGTGGAACGGGAGATTCGCATCAGGGATGTGCAGCCGACAAATCTGCGGCAACTGTGTGATGCCATCATGTCAATATGGACCAAAATCTCTGAGGAATGCTTCCAGCACCTTGTTGAATCTATGCCACGAAGAATTGAGGCAGTTCTGAAGGCAGAAGGGGGTCCAACCCGTTACTAGCATGGTGTACCTAATAAAGTGGCCAGTGAGTGTATATATATATATATATATATATATATTTATATTGAAGGAGAAAAGAGTTCATTACTATGATTATATTAACTGAAAACTGACCACCGTTGGTGGCATACACTTAGATGACTGGGGATACAAGCATCGGAATGAGAACCTTTATTTAAACAATTACACAAGACCAGTTTACTTTTGAGTGTTCAGATATTCAAAATTTTATTTTTTACATTTCATAAATTAAAAGACAGATTCTTTCGACATACCATTGTAATATGTTGCAGATCATTTCCCATATAAAACATAGAAAGGTAGGATGGATATAGATATATATTATATATACACATTTTTTTTGTTTTATTAAGTACATTTTTTACTTTTCACATTAAAACAAAAATTCAGAGAGGTAACATTCTGTATAAACATGAGAGTACTAAACATTTACAGATGTCCTAAAATAAGTGTTTGCTATATTCAGGACCACCTACAAGTCACATGGCTTTAATAGTTCCTCAGGGAACAACGAGATATAGAATTCTGGATGTATTTGCTCGATATTTGACATGTTATTACTGAATAAGCGTATGTAGTTACAATTGTGAGACATAAATGCCATATGAGGGCATGTGTTTTTCCTAAATTTTTTGTTTGGAATTACACCGTATTTTTTTTTTTGTTTAATAAAAATATATATCAAAATAAGCACTTGTCCCATATCTTCTTTTTTTGCTTTTGTCAATGGTGGGTAGTTTCTTTGTCAATGAGGACTTCTCTCGTGGTTGAAAAATTGTAAATTTCATTGATACCATTAAGATGTACATGGATGCAATTACTTTTTACTGAACTTTGCTGATTAGGGCGTGGGGGAAGAGGAGTAGAACATGGTGAAAAAAGTAAGTGCTGTGAAGAAAAAGAAACGAGAAGTCATATCTTTTTATTCTTTCATTCATTGCATCTTTCAAAGTAATTTTTGTCTGCTTTAACTTTTACATACTTTAGCAAGCATTTTTATAAAAAAAAAAACACACACACGTAATTTGAAATTGTTAAAAGGGTTTAGATTTTAAATTGTGTTAATATACTTTAAAAATATTAGATTAATCTTATCTTTTTAATTTTCTAAGTGACCCTGGCAGACTTGAAGCTGCAATCATGTGTCCACTTTATTGCAGACATTCTGTTGCCTTACTAATCTCACTCCTCCCCCTGTCTGACCACAACCTAATGACATGCTCTCCCCTCTCCTCATCTAGTGTGCAATCCCCACTCCACAAACTCACTCACCCTCGCAGAAATCTCAAACACCTCAATTTACAATCACTCTCAGAGTCCCTTCTCCCTCTTACAGTTTCCCTTCATGGCAGATGCCGCTGCCTCTTTTTATAACACCACAATAACAGCTACACTTGATTCGGCCGCCCTCTCACGCATAGTAAAACTCTTCAATCAACAGGCAGCCCTGGCTGACCAAAGAACGTATATGTGCTTCCAGAGTAGCTGAGCGGAGATGGAAGAGATCACACTCTGCCGAGCACCTCATCGCATACAAGCAGTCCCTCGTTAGCCTTAAGTCCACGCTCGCTGCCAGAAAACAAAGTTACTTCTCATCTCTCATAACCACCCTGTCTCACAACCCAAAGCAGCTGTTCAACACTTAATTCTCTCCTCCATCCCCCGGCACCTCCTCCCTCTCTTGTCATTTCTGCTGAAGACTTTTCCTCTTTAAGCTGAAGATCGATACGATCAGAGAAAGCTTTGGCCCACAGCACTCAACCCTCTTAGCTGCTGAGCCCTGTTCCTCCAAAACCAGCTTCTCCACCCTCCGGTCAAGATCACACCTCACCACTTGCACGCTTGACCAGCTCCTGTGCCACCTCATCCCCATCCTCACCACAGTCTTCATCAAAACTCTAACACACCTCCAACCTCTCTTACAAATGGTGTCTTTCCCTCATCCTTCAAACATGCCTCGATCACACCCTTCCTAAAAAAGCCTTCCCTTGACCCATCCTTTGTGTCTAGCTATCGCCCGATATCTCTTCTCCCTTAAGCCTCAAAACTACTGGAACAGCATGTACATCTTGAACTGTCCTCCCAACTCTCCTCCTCCCTCTTTGAACGGTTACAATGTGGCTTTCCGACAGCATCACTCAACTGAAACAGTCCTAACTTAAGTCACTAACGACCTACTAACCCCCAAGAGCAAGCAACAGTACTCTGTCCTTCTTCACCTCAACCTGTCCTCTGTCGACACTGAGGACCATTCCCTCCTGCTACCGATTCTCATCTCTTGGCATCAAAGATTCAGCCCTATCCTGGATCTCATCATATATAACAGACCGGACATTCAGTGTCTCCTTCTCCCACACCACTTCCTCAGCTCGCCCTCTTGCCTATCGGTGTTCCCCAAGGATCAGTTCTAGGAACCCAACTCTTCTCCATTTTCATCTTCAGCTGAAACAGCTCATAGAATCACATGGTTTGCAGTATCATCTCTATGCCAATGACACAAAGATCTACCTATCTTGACCCGACCTCACCTCCTTACTCACCAAATTCCAACACTGTCTATCTGCTATCTCAGCTTTCTTTTCTGCTCGCTTTCTAAAACAGAACATGGACAAGATGGAATTCATCATCTTTCCCCCATCTCACTCTACCCCTCCACCAGACCTATCCATTCATGTCAATGGCTGCTCACTTTACCCAGTCCCGCATGCTCGATGCATGGGGGTGATACTCGACACTACCCTCTCTTTCAAGCCACATATCCAAGCCCTTGCCTCCTCCTGTAGTCTCAAACTCAAAAAGATTCCCCAAATCCGCGCATTCCTTGACAACAAAAACAGTACTGCACACCCTTATCTTACACCTCGATTACTACATCCTCCTACTCTCTGGCAACACTACAATCCATCCTACACACTGCTGCCCGACTAATCCACCTGTCTCCCCATTATTCCCCAGCCTCTCCCCTATGCCAAGCCCTTCACTGGCTTCCTATTGTCCAGAGGCTCCATTTGAAAACCCTAACCATGACATACAAAGCCATCCACAATCTGTCTCAACCATACATCTGTGACATGGTCTCCCGATACTTACCTACACGCAAACTTCGATCCTCTCAAGATCTCTTTCCATACTCCCTTGAAAACCTTCAAAAAGAAACTAAAGACCAACCTCTTTCAACAAGGCTATAACCTGCAGTGATTCTCAGTCTGCTGAATCGCCACACGACCAGCTCTACCCTCTCCTAGTGTATCCTCACCCATCCCCTGTAGACTGATCCCTTGCGGGAATGGTCCTCTCTACTTCTATACTTGTGTGTGCCTTCTTTGCGCTTATGTTTATGGTATTTGTCTATATTTTCCCTTTTTCACATGTGAAGCGCCATGGAATAAATGGCATTATAAAACTGTCTAATAATAAAAATAATGACAATATGATAATTTAAAAAAAATAAAAAATTCTGCTGGCCAATGACAAATTGCAAGCCATCAGTTCACAAAATCACAAGGTGGCTAGGTAAATGTAGAATTAAAATGCTGTCTGTAGGATATTTAAAGTGGTATTTCAATATTTAAAGAGAACAAGTCCCTACCAAACATATTATCAGCACCTTCACCTGGCTGAACCCTGCAAGGAGAAAATGAAATTCATGCCCCCCCCCCCCCCCAGGGCGGGGCTCAGTAATCAGTCATAGGAGGGGGGCCAAGAGCCAGGCAGAGATGCAGCTCTATAGAGAGTGGTGACTGGGATGGTAGTCTTGCCTTTGGTACTGGCTTAGTATTGGGGTCAGCTGTCAGCCAGTGCTGAGGGTGTGGCTACCACCACCACTGTATAAAGAGTGGTGACTGAATCTGTGCGCAATTTGATGCTCGCTACGCAACTTTCTGATCTTATTAATTTAGTTAATATTTTGACTGATTGGGCATTTATAAAGCAGAAATAATAAATATTTAATTTTTTAGCGGTTTATTTTTTATGGTGCAAATGGTGATAGATTTGAACTTGTGTTTTTCACATTTTTTTTTTTTTAAACCATAACCCGATCACTTCTACAGCATACAGCACAGCAGCAGCCCTGATCTCTGATGCAGAAGCGATCATCTCCTCTGACAGCTACAGGCAAGCATTCAGAGAAGGGCTTCCATGACAGCAACAGGGGTCATCAGGTGACACCATGGCTGTCATAGCAGCGGATTGGTGCCCTGTAATCACCAGTCAGAAAAGCAGCAATTCTGGCCACGGCGGGTTAAATGCTGTCAGAGTTTGACAGCGTTATTTAACTGATTAACAACGGCGGGGGGTTGCTCCGCTCCCTGCTTCGGATCACTGTTCAGATCAGCAAGCCGATGTGGGCTCAGCCCCCCGAGACCACATGAAATTGAGGGACACAACATATGACTTACCGGTACGTCCTGGGTTATGAAGGGATTAAAGGGATTAATCATCATTTTTTTTTTTTTTTATAATTTTATAATACATATACAAAAAAACAGAATAGCATTATAGAATTACTAAAAAGATACAAAAGGAAGGAAACACACCGGCGCTCCTAGTGGAAATACGATGGGAAGTGTTGTGAATTTGCTTTTTGCTCCCTCTAGTGGTTACTAGTTTTTTGACTCTGGTTTTTCTGTCATTCCTTTTATCCGCACCTGGGTCGTTAGTTAGGGGTGTTGCTATATAAGCTCCCTGGACCTTCAGTTCAATGCCTGGCAACGTAGTTATCAGAGCTAATCTGCTGTGCTCTTGTCTACTGATCCTGGTTCCAGTTATATCAGCTAAGTCTGCTTTTTGCTTTTTGTTTTGGTTTTGTATTTTTTGTCCAGCTTGTTCCTAATCTGTATCCTGACCTTTGCTGGAAGCTCTAGGGGGCTGGTGTTCTCCCCCCAGACCGTTAAGACGGTTCGGGGGTTCTTGAATTTCCAGTGTGGATTTTGACAGGGTTTTTGTTGACCATATAAGTTACCTTTCTTTATTCTGCTATCAGTAAGCGGGCCTCTCTGTGCTAAACCTGGTTCATTTCTGTGTTTGTCATTTCCTCTTACCTCACCGTTATTATTTGTGGGGGGCTTCTATCCAGCTTTGGGGTCCCTTCTCTGGAGGCAAGAGAGGTCTTTGTTTTCCTCTACTAGGGGTAGTTAGATTCTCCGGCTGGCGCGTGTCATCTAGAATCAACGTAGGAATGATCCCCGGCTACTTCTAGTGTTGGCGTTAGGAGTAGATATATGGTCAACCCAGTTACCACTGCCCTATGAGCTGGATTTTTGTATTCTGCAGACTTCCACGTTCCTCTGAGACCCTCGCCATTGGGGTCATAACAGTTTGCCAGGCCAGTATTAAATGTTTAATGCATTGCAGAAGAGGGATTATAAGAAAGAAGATTCTGAGTTTTTTTTGTTTTTTTTTTCTCTCTTTCTCCTTCCCCTTTACCTCAGAGTGGCTATGCTTGCTGCAGACATGAATGTCCAGACTTTGATTACAAGTGTGGACCAGCTGGCTACTCGTGTGCAGGGCATACAAGACTATGTTATCAGAAATCCTAGGTCAGAACCTAAGTTACCGATTCCTGAACTGTTTTCCGGAGACAGGTTTAAGTTTAGGAATTTCAAGAATAATTGTAAATTGTTTTTGTCCCTGAGACCCTGTTCATCTGGAGACTCCGCTCAGCAAGTAAAAATTGTTATTTCGTTCTTACGGGGCGACCCTCAAGATTGGGCTTTTTCGCTGGCGCCGGGAGATCCGGCATTGGCTGATATTGATGCGTTTTTTCTGGCGCTCGGTTTACTTTATGAGGAACCCAATCTTGAGATTCAGGCAGAAAAGGCCTTGCTGGCTATGTCTCAGGGGCAGGACGAGGCTGAAGTGTATTGCCAAAAATTTCGGAAATGGTCCGTGCTGACACATTGGAACGAGTGTGCACTGGCCGCTAATTTTAGAAATGGCCTTTCTGATGCCATTAAGAATGTTATGGTGGGTTTTCCCATTCCCACAGGTCTGAATGATACTATGGCACTGGTTATTCAAATTGACCGGCGGTTGCGGGAGCGCAAAACCGCAAATTCCCTCATGGTGTTGTCTGAACAGACACCTGATTTAATGCAATGTGATAGAATCCTGACTAGAGATGAGCGGAAAATTCATAGACGCCGGAATGGCTTGTGCTACTACTGTGGTGATTCTACACATGTTATCTCAGCATGCTCTAAACGTATAGCTAAGGTTGTTAGTCCTGTCACCGTTGGTAATTTGCAACCTAAATTTATTCTGTCTGTAACTTTGATTTGCTCACTGTCATCTTATCCTGTCATGGCGTTTGTAGATTCAGGTGCTGCCCTGAGTCTTATGGATCTGTCATTTGCTAAGCACTGTGGTTTTACTCTTGAACCATTAGAAAATCCTATTCCTCTTAGGGGTATTGATGCTACGCCATTGGCAGCAAATAAACCGCAGTATTGGACACAGGTTACCATGTGCATGACTCCTGAACACCGCGAGGTGATACGTTTCCTGGTTTTGCATAAAATGCATGATTTGGTGGTTTTAGGGCTGCCATGGTTACAGACCCATAATCCCGTCCTGGACTGGAAGGCTATGTCAGTGTCAAGTTGGGGCTGTCGTGGTATTCATGGGGATTCCCTGCCTGTGTCTATTGCTTCTTCTACGCCTTCGGAAGTTCCGGAGTATTTGTCTGATTATCAGGATGTCTTTAGCGAGTCCAGGTCCAGTGCATTGCCTCCTCATAGGGACTGTGACTGTGCTATAGATTTGATCCCAGGCAGTAAATTTCCTAAGGGAAGACTGTTTAATCTGTCGGTACCTGAACATACCGCTATGCGTTCATATATCAAGGAGTCTCTGGAGAAAGGACATATTCGTCCGTCTTCTTCCCCTCTTGGTGCGGGATTCTTTTTTGTGGCAAAAAAGGACGGATCTTTGAGACCTTGTATTGATTATCGGCTTTTAAATAAGATCACTGTCAAATTTCAGTATCCTTTGCCGCTGTTGTCTGACTTGTTTGCCCGGATTAAAGGTGCCAAGTGGTTCACCAAGATAGACCTTCGTGGTGCGTACAACCTTGTGCGCATTAAGCAAGGTGATGAATGGAAAACCGCGTTCAATACGCCCGAAGGTCATTTTGAGTACTTGGTGATGCCTTTTGGGCTCTCCAATGCGCCTTCAGTTTTTCAGTCCTTTATGCATGACATTTTCCGGAAGTATCTGGATAAATTTTTGATTGTTTATCTGGATGATATTTTGTTTTTTTCTGATAATTGGGACTCGCATGTGGAGCAGGTCAGGTTGGTCTTTAAAATTCTGCGTGAAAATTCTTTGTTTGTCAAGGGCTCAAAGTGTCTCTTTGGTGTACAGAAGGTTCCCTTTTTGGGGTTCATTTTTTCCCCTTCTGCTGTGGAGATGGACCCAGTCAAGGTCCGAGCTATTCTTGATTGGACTCAGCCCTCGTCAGTTAAGAGTCTTCAGAAGTTCTTGGGTTTCGCTAACTTCTACCGTCGTTTTATCGCTAATTTTTCTAGCATTGTGAAACCTTTGACGGATATGACCAAGAAGGGCTCCGATGTAGCTAACTGGGCTCCTGCTGCCGTGGAGGCTTTCCAGGAGTTGAAACGCCGGTTTACTTCGGCGCCTGTTTTGTGCCAGCCCGATGTCTCACTTCCCTTTCAGGTTGAGGTGGATGCTTCAGAGATTGGAGCAGGGGCCGTTTTGTCGCAGAGAGGCCCTGGTTGCTCTGTTATGAAACCTTGTGCCTTTTTCTCTAGGAAGTTTTCGCCTGCCGAGCGAAATTATGATGTGGGCAATCGGGAGTTGTTGGCCATGAAATGGGCATTTGAGGAGTGGCGTCATTGGCTCGAGGGTGCTAAGCATCGTGTGGTGGTCTTGACTGATCACAAAAATCTGATGTATCTCGAGTCTGCTAAACGCCTTAATCCGAGACAGGCCCGCTGGTCATTGTTTTTCTCCCGCTTTGATTTTGTTGTCTCGTATTTACCAGGTTCAAAGAATGTGAAGGCCGATGCTCTTTCTAGGAGCTTTGTGCCTGATGCTCCTGGAGTCGCTGATCCTGTTGGTATTCTTAAGGATGGAGTTATCTTGTCAGCTATTTCTCCGGATCTGCGACGTGTGTTGCAGAGATTTCAGGCTGATAGGCCTGAGTCTTGTCCACCTGACAGATTGTTTGTGCCTGATAAGTGGACCAGCAGAGTCATTTCCGAGGTTCATTCCTCGGTGTTGGCAGGTCACCCGGGAATTTTTGGCACCAGAGATCTGGTGGCCAGGTCCTTTTGGTGGCCTTCCTTGTCAAGGGATGTGCGGTCATTTGTGCAGTCCTGTGGGACTTGTGCTCGAGCTAAGCCTTGCTGTTCTCGTGCCAGCGGTTTGCTCTTGCCCTTGCCTGTCCCGAAGAGACCTTGGACACATATCTCCATGGATTTCATTTCTGATCTTCCGCTATCTCAGGGCATGTCCGTTATCTGGGTGATATGTGATCGCTTCTCCAAAATGGTCCATTTGGTTCCTTTGCCTAAGCTGCCTTCCTCTTCCGATCTGGTTCCTGTGTTTTTCCAGAACGTGGTTCGTTTGCACGGCATCCCTGAGAATATTGTGTCAGACAGAGGATCCCAGTTCGTTTCCAGGTTCTGGCGATCCTTTTGTAGTAGGATGGGCATTGATTTGTCGTTTTCGTCTGCTTTCCATCCTCAGACTAATGGACAGACGGAGCGAACCAATCAGACTTTGGAGGCTTATTTGAGGTGTTTTGTCTCTGCTGATCAGGACGATTGGGTGACATTCTTGCCGTTGGCTGAGTTTGCCCTTAATAATCGGGCTAGTTCCGCCACCTTGGTTTCGCCTTTTTTCTGTAACTCTGGTTTCCATCCTCGCTTTTCTTCGGGTCATGTGGAGCCTTCTGACTGTCCTGGGGTGGATTCTGTGGTGGATAGGTTGCAGCGGATCTGGAATCATGTGGTGGACAACTTGAAGTTGTCACAGGAGAGGGCTCAGCGCTTTGCCAACCGCCGCCGCGGTGTGGGTCCCCGACTACGCGTTGGGGATTTGGTATGGCTTTCTTCCCGCTTTGTTCCTATGAAGGTCTCCTCTCCCAAATTTAAACCTCGTTTTATTGGTCCTTACAAGATATTGGAAATCCTTAATCCTGTATCTTTTCGTCTGGATCTTCCTGTGTCGTTTGCTATTCACAATGTATTTCATAGGTCCTTGTTGCGGCGGTACATTGTGCCTGTAGTTCCTTCTGCTGAGCCTCCTGCTCCGGTGTTGGTTGAGGGCGAGTTGGAGTACGTGGTGGAGAAGATCTTGGATTCTCGCCTCTCCAGGCGGAGGCTTCAGTACCTGGTCAAGTGGAAGGGCTATGGTCAGGAGGATAATTCCTGGGTGGTCGCCTCCGATGTTCATGCGGCCGATTTAGTTCGTGCCTTTCATGCCGCTCATCCTGATCGCCCTGGTGGTCGTGGTGAGGGTTCGGTGACCCCTCACTAAGGGGGGGGTACTGTTGTGAATTTGCCTTTTGCTCCCTCTAGTGGTTACTAGTTTTTTGACTCTGGTTTTTCTGTCATTCCTTTTATCCGCACCTGGGTCGTTAGTTAGGGGTGTTGCTATATAAGCTCCCTGGACCTTCAGTTCAATGCCTGGCAACGTAGTTATCAGAGCTAATCTGCTGTGCTCTTGTCTACTGATCCTGGTTCCAGTTATATCAGCTAAGTCTGCTTTTTGCTATTTGTTTTGGTTTTGTATTTTTTGTCCAGCTTGTTCCTAATCTATATCCTGACCTTTGCTGGAAGCTCTAGGGGGCTGGTGTTCTCCCCCCGGACCGTTAGACGGTTCGGGGGTTCTTGAATTTCCAGTGTGGATTTTGACAGGGTTTTTGTTGACCATATAAGTTACCTTTCTTTATTCTGCTATCAGTAAGCGGGCCTCTCTGTGCTAAACCTGGTTCATTTCTGTGTTTGTCATTTCCTCTTACCTCACCGTTATTATTTGTGGGGGGCTTCTATCCAGCTTTGGGGTCCCTTCTCTGGAGGCAAGAGAGGTCTTTGTTTTCCTCTACTAGGGGTAGTTAGATTCTCCGGCTGGCGCGTGTCATCTAGAATCAATGTAGGAATGATCCCCGGCTACTTCTAGTGTTGGCGTTAGGAGTAGATATATGGTCAACCCAGTTACCACTGCCCTATGAGCTGGATTTTTGTATTCTGCAGACTTCCACGTTCCTCTGAGACCCTCGCCATTGGGGTCATAACAGGGAAGCTGCTGGTGCCTAGACAGCTACTGTGCTAAATCTGTCACGTAGTATGAAAAGAGTGTTAAATAGATAAGGACACCGTGCTAACCAGCCAAAGAAAGTGCAATTATATGGGTGTACCTAAGAGGTAGGAAAACCTATGCATGGACGCAAAAATGCTAGTGGTTTGTAACCTGCAGAGGCAGCAGCCTATGAAAAAGTGGCAACAACCCCCCAATAACACTGATAATAATAATGCGCCAATGCCAGACAGCCGTTACTCGCAGTCACCAGCAACGCTATATCTTATTGCCACAGTAGGTACATGTATAAGTGTGATAGATATGTAACAGATAAATTTGAAGTAACCGCACACTTACTGTTTATAGCATGGCTGAGGTGCAGGTGCTGGCGTTGTGCTGGTGTGTATTGGAGCAGGGGCAACAGCCACCTGTGTGTCCGGAGCGGAGGGATCCAGACGGCAGTGTGGAGCGGCAGAAACACTCACTGATTGGGGAGCGTCCTCCCTTGCTAGTGCTCTGCCCACACATGCCTGAAGCCCCGTTAGCCGGCACACGTGGGCTGAGAGGACGCCGCTAGAGAGAGCGGTGGAATAAGGGGGAGTGTGGTAAGGGTGACGTCACCAGGATGGGAAAGGGAAAAAAAGAGCAGAGGACGGGTGCCGATTGGGACCAAAGTGCCTACGCGTTTCGAAGGTCTCCAGACCTTCTTCGTCAGGGCTATAGGTCCCGGCTGTCTCCTGCTCTTAATATAACCCCTGATGCTCCAAAAAAAACAAAAAAAACCAAAAGCCACACCCACTTGCAAAGCAAGTAATTATAGAATTACTGCTGGCAAAAAGAAAAGCTTACATGTCTTTGCATATCTAGCTCCCACAAAAATCTAGCTTATTAGTACCAGTT
This sequence comes from Ranitomeya variabilis, assembly GCF_051348905.1. Lineage (NCBI taxonomy): Eukaryota > Metazoa > Chordata > Amphibia > Anura > Dendrobatidae > Ranitomeya > Ranitomeya variabilis. Next base: position 695,896,522 of record NC_135235.1, on the reverse strand, counting down.
TTTAGAGCCACTACCAAATTTAATCTTTTAGTATAAATAAAATCAAAATGAAAATTCTCATACTTGCTTGACACAGTTCTGACTATCTATAACACAGGATTTTTGGTTGCTTACCGTAAAATCTGTCTTGGAGCCTCCATTGGGGAACACAGGAACCATGGGTGTATGCTGCTGCCACTAGGAGGCTGACACTATGCAAATAAAAAAGTTAGCTCCTCCTCTGCAGTGTACACCCCACCGACTGACATTATACTCTTCAGTTAGTGAGAAAGTAGGAGAAAAACAACAAGGTTGAAAAACCATAGCCTAAAACTTGAGAACTGTAAACGTGATAACAGTCAAACGTGAGAATAATCACAGAACATAGAACAGAAACATTGGGAGGGAGCTGTGTCCCCCAATGGAGGCTCCAAGAAACAGATTTTACGGTAAGCAACCAAAAATCCTGTTTTCTTTATTGCCTCTCATTTGGGGGACACAGGAACCATGGGACGTCCCAAAGCAGGCCCAAGGGTGGGGAAAATAGACTTCCATCAGGTCAGAGGACTCACCACTGCCGCCTGCAAGATCCTTCTGCCTAGGCTGGCGTCCACTGAAGCGTAGGTATGGACCTTGTAAAATTTGGCGAACGTGTGGATGGAAGACCAGGTTGCCGCTTTGCAAAGCTGTAGGGCGGAAGCCCTGTGGCGCACCGCCCAGCAGGCGCCGACTGCCCGGGTAGAGTGAGCCTTGATCCCAGGAGGAGGCACTCTGTTATTAACCCGGTAAGCCTCCAGAATAGCCGTTCTGATCCAGCGAGCAATAGTCGCCTTAGAAGCCAGCTGGCCTCTGCGCAAACCATCAGGAATGACGAAAAGAGAATCCGTCTTCCAGAAAGTGGACGTTCTATCCAGATAGATCTTCACTGCCCTGACGAGGTCCAGCTCGTTCAACGATCGCTCCAGAGGATGAGTCAGAGCTGGACAAAAAGAAGGTAGAACGATGTCCTCGTTGAGGTGGAAGGTGGAAACCACCTTAGGAAGAAAAGAAGGCGGAGGCCTGAGGACCACCTTGTCCTGGTGGATGACCAGGAATGGAGGACAGCAAGACAGGGCCGCCAGCTCGGAAACGCGGCGGATAGAAGTGATGGCCACAAGAAAAGCCACCTTCCAAGATAGAACTGACAGGGGAACCTCCCCGAGAGGCTCAAAGGGGGAAACCCTCAGAACGTCCAGTACCAGGTTTAAATCCCATGAATCCACAGGGGCCCTGTACGGAGGGACCGCATGGGCTACTTCTTGAAGGAAGGTCTTAACCTGTGGTCGGGAAGCTAAAGTCTTCTGAAAAAGGATGGAAAGCGCAGAAACCTGGCCCTTTAGGGAACTAAGAGCAAGGCCCGAATCCAGTCCTGCCTGAAGTAAGGCCAAGATGGAAGGCAGGGAAAAGCACATAGATGAAACGCGGTTGGACACGCACCAACGGAAGTAAGCCTTCCAGGTACGATAGTAGATCCTGGAAGACGAAGGCTTCCGAGCCTGAATCATGGTGTGAATCACCCGGGCCGAAAGGCCGGACGCTGTTAGAACTGCGGTCTCAACAGCCACGCCGTTAAACTGAGCGACCGAGAATTTGGGTGGCAGATTGGACCCCGAGACAGCAGATCGGGCCTGTCTGGAAGGCACCAGGGAGCGTCCGCGAGAAGATTGACGAGCTCCGCGAACCAAGCTCTCCTGGGCCAATCCGGGGCGATCAGAATGACCGGCACCCCTTCCGCTTTGATCTTCAACAGCTTGGGAAGTAATGGAAGGGGTGGGAACAGGAAGGGCAGCACGAACTGTGACCAAGGAATGGACAGAGCGTCGATGCCCACTGCGAGAGGATCGCGAGACCTGGAGACGAACTGCGGAACCTTCCTGTTCATTCGAGACGCCGTGAGGTCCACGTCCGGAGTCCCCCATCAAAGACAAATCTGATGGAAGACCGCCGGATGCAAGGACCAGTCCCCTGCCGCCAGACACTCGCGGCTGAGGAAGTCGGCGGCCCAATTGTCCACGCCAGGGATATGCACAGTGGATATCACCGGAACCGTTGCCTCTGCCCAGAGGAGGATCTTGGATACCTCGGCCAAGGCGCTCCGAGTCCCCCCTTGATGGTTGACATACGCCACCGCCGTGGCATTGTCCCTCTGGATTCGGATAGGAAGGCCCCTGAGAATCCTTTCCCAGTGACGAAGAGACAGAAAAATGGCCCGGATCTCGAGGACATTGATCAGCAAGGTTGACTCTTGCGCCGTCCAGCGGCCCTGTACAGTCAGGTGGCAAAACACTGCACCCCAGCCGAGCAGGCTGGCATCCGTCGTCACCACTTGCCAGTGAACTGGAAGGAAGGACCTGCCCTGGGAGACGAAAGGTGATGTGAGCCACCAGTTGAGAGACCGTTTGACTCGGGGAGAGAGAGTCGGATCGGGCGGTCCAGGAAGAAAAACAGACCCGTTCCACTGAGACAGGATGGCTTGCTGAAGAGGTCGCGAGTGAAATTGGGCGAAGGGAATCGATTCCAATGTTGCTACCATCCTCCCCAAAACCTTCATGGCCGATCGGTAGGAGGGAGACTGAGGGCCCTGGAGCACGCGTACGTCCCGACGAAGAATGGATCTCTTGTCTTCGGGAAGAAAGACCTTGGTCTGACGGATGTCGAAGAGCATGCCCAGAAAGATGATGCGCTGAGAAGGAATAAGGCAGGACTTATTCTGGTTGACCAGCCACCCGAAACGGGCTAGGGTGTCGAGAACGATGAACAGGCTTTCGTGGGCCTGAGAAAAGGACGGAGCCTTGATGAGGAGGTCGTCGAGATATGGAAACAGAACCAGGCCTCTGACCCTCAAGATGGCCATCAGCGCCGCCATGATCTTCGTGAAAACTCTTGGGGCGGTTGCAAGACCGAATGGCAGGGCGACGAACTGAAAATGTTCCTGAAGCACTGCAAAGCGCAGGTATCGGTGATGTCCCGGGAATATTGGAACATGGAGGTAGGCGTCCTGAATATCTATGGAACACAAATTCCTGAGCCTCCATGGAAGCAATTACTGAACGAAGGGATTCCATCCTGAAGTGATTCAGACGGACTCTCCTGTTCAGCAATTTGAGATCCAGAATGGGGCGCACTCTGCCGTCTTTTTTCGGTACCACAAAAAGGTTTGAATAGAAACCTGTGAACCGTTCTTTTTCTGAGACGGGAAGGATTACCCCGGCTTTGAGGAGAGACGCGATGGCTGCGAAGAAACCCGGAACTAGAGCGGGGTCTCTTAAAGGTCAGGGTTTCGAAGAAACGATCCCGGGGTCGTGAAAGGAACTCTATCTTGTATCACAAGGATACAACTTCCCTGACCCATGCGTCCTCTACCGAGGAAATCCAGACGTCCCTGAAGAGGAGACGGCCGCCCAGCCTAGGAGATGGGCTGGCTACTAGCTGAGAGTCATGCCAAGGTGGTTCTTCCAGTCCTGGACCTGGAGGATCTACCCTGGGAGTAGCGAGAACGCCAGGAAGGAGTGGGCCTAAAGGATACAGTCTTCTTATCTTGATGGGCCTGTGGCCTCTGTTGCTGCTGGGAGGAGTTCAGTGCCGCGAAGCGCCGAAAGGGCAGAAAAGTCCGAAATTGACGTTTTGGAGGAGGGGGTCGAGGCTTGGCCTGGGGAAGAAGGGAACTAGTGCCCCCTGTAGCATCCTTAATAATTTTGTCCAGCTTAGAACCAAAGAGACGAGACCCCTGAAAAGGCAGGCTGGTAAGGGACTTTTTAGAAGACAAATCGGCCTGCCAGGCCTTAAGCCAAACGGTCCGGCGGATGGCAACAGCGTTGCTGGACGCCTGAGCTGCACAAGACGCGGCGTCCAGGGAGGCGGAGTACAGAACTAAGTACAGTCATTGATAGACCATTATTTTTAATCTTTAAAGACTCCATAATAACAGGGTCTGTACCACAGGACTGGCGTATAGTACCACAGGACTGGCGTATAGCAAATGTGGTGCCAATATTCAAAAAAGGGGCAAAAACTGAACTCGGTAATTATAGGCCAGTAAGCTTAACCTCTACTGTGGGTAAAATCCTGGAGGGCATTCTAAGGGATGCTATGCTGGAGTATCTGAAGAGGAATAACCTCATGACCCAGTATCAGCACGGGTTTACTAGGGACCGTTCATGTCAGACTAATTTGATCAGCTTCTATGAAGAGGTAAGTTCCGGACTGGACCAAGGGAACCCAGTGGACGTAGTATATATGGACTTTTCCAAAGCTTTTGATACGGTGCCACACAAAAGGTTGTTACATAAAATGAGAGTAATGGGGATAGGGGAAAATATGTGTAAGTGGGTTGAGAGCTGGCTCAGGGATAGGAAACAAAGGGTGGTTATTAATGGAGCACACCCGGACTGGGTCACGGTTAGCAGTGGGGTACCACAGGGGTCAGTATTGGGCCCTCTTCTTTTTAACATATTTATTAATGACCTTGTAGGGGGCATTCAGAGTAGAATTTCAATATTTGCAGATGACACTAAACTTTGCAGGGTAATCAATACAGGGGAGGACAATTTTATATTACAGGATGATTTATGTAAACTAGAAGCTTGGGCTGATAAATGGCAAATGAGCTTTAATGGGGATAAATGTAAGGTCATGCACTTGGGTAGAAGTAATAAGATGTATAACTATGTGCTTAATTCTAAAACTCTGGGCAAAACCGTCAATGAAAAAGACCTGGGTGTATGGGTGGATGACAAACTCATATTCAGTGGTCAGTGTCAGGCAGCTGCTACAAAGGCAAATAAAATAATGGGATGTATTAAAAGAGGCATAGATGCTGATGAGGAGAACATAATTTTACCTCTATACAAGTCACTAGTTCGACCACACTTAGAATACTGTGCACAGTTCTGGTCTCCGGTGTATAAGAAAGACATAGCTGAACTGGAGCGGGTGCAGAGAAGAGCGACCAAGGTTATTAGAGGACTGGGGGGTCTGCAATACCAAGATAGGTTATTACACTTGGGGCTATTTAGTTTGGAAAAACGAAGACTAAGGGGTGATCTTATTTTAATGTATAAATATATGAGGGGACAGTACAAAGACCTTTCTGATGATCTTTTTAATCATAGACCTGAGACAGGGACAAGGGGGCATCCTCTACGTCTGGAGGAAAGAAGGTTTAAGCATAATAACAGGCGCGGATTCTTTACTGTAAGAGCAGTGAGACTATGGAACGCTCTGCCATATGATGTTGTAATGAGTGATTCATTAATTAAATTTAAGAGGGGACTGGATACCTTTCTGGAAAAGTATAATGTTACAGGGTATATACAGTAGATTCCTTGATAAGGCGTTGATCCAGGGAACTAGTCTGATTGCCGTATGTGGAGTCGGGAAGGAATTTTTTTCCCCATGGTGGAGTTACTCTTTGCCACATGGTTTTTTTTTGCCTTCCTCTGGATCAACATGTTAGGGCATGTTAGGTTAGGCTATGGGTTGAACTAGATGGACTTAGTCTTCCTTCAACCTTAATAACTATGTAACTATGTAACTATGTAGACCAGATATTCACCCGCGTGAGAAATGGGGTTGGCAAGATCTGCCAGCTGTCCAGGTGGAACCCCGTTCAGAATACTCTGACGGAGCTGTTTGGCCCATTTGGATATGAATTTTGAAACCCAAGTGGAAGCAAAGGCCGGGCAAAGACTAGCTGAGGCCGCTTCAAAGGCTGATTTCGCGAAGGATTCTATGACTATCGTTAGAATCCTTCAGGGGATGCTCCGCCGGACAGTGGGAGGACTGTGTTGGTGGACAGTCTGGAAACTGGAGGGTCCACCGAAGGAGAGGCAGTCCAATTAGCGGTGAGCTCAGAAGAAAAAGGATATAAAACGCCAAGACACTTTCCTCTCTGAAAGCGTCTGGTCGGATTCTCTCTTTCTCTAGTCATAATCTCATCAAATTCAGGGTGAAGAGCGAAAAACTTGGAAGGTGGTTTAGCCTGTCTAAACGAAACCGCCTGATCTGTGGGTTCCGTAGAGGACTCCTTGATGCCACAGGTTAGATTTATTGCTCCAATGAGATTCTGAACCATATCCCTCATGGTAGCGATTTGGTTCGAATCCAGCTCCGAAACATCCTCCGAAGGCGCATCAGAGAACGCTTCACCTGATTCAGGGGAGGAGGATCAGGAAGAAGCTGACCGCAGAGGAGGATCGGGTGGCGAGATGGAGCGAGAAGAGGACTCAGACCGGCGTTCCTGTTTGGACCTTCTGCGGCTAACCATGGAGGGTCCGGACGGAGCTTCCTGCGACACGCTGGCTACGGCGGGGGTCTGCAGGGGTAACCGATCCAGCATGGACACCAAAGTTTGAGACACCCGAGTCAGGTCGGCCACCGATTAAGACAGAGAGGAAGCCCAGCCTGGGATGGGGGTATCACTCTCGGGCGGATCGGCCAGGGGATCCTGGGCGGTGGGAACAATCGGGTTGCTGCAGGCCTGACAGAGCGGAGAGGACTGACCTGAGGGAAGTTTGCTGTTACAAGACGAACAAGCAAAGTATTTGACGAAGGCAGAAGACTTTGAGGAAGAAGTAGGAGGATGAGAGCGGCCACCTTTAGAGTTACACATTTTGGAGAGCTCCCTGAAGAAATGCCAGCAGGTTAGGGGACAGTGGGGCAGAGGGGGGTGTCAGTTTGCAGTGCACAGCTACTCACGGCAGACGAAAAACACGAATACCAGGATGCTGCAGGCCTGGAGGAAGATGATGTGGATCTCCAACGCAGATGGTGTGCTGTGTCCCCAGAAAAGAAGCGCTCTGCAGAGTTCTACTGTGAAGGTGTGCGGCAGGGTGAAGAAAACACGTGCCCAGCAGCGGCGTGGAGAAGGGGCAGAGCCAGCCGAGATGGCGCCGGTGGGTTACACAGTGTGTCGGGCGGGAGAAAGCCCGCCCGAAGAAACAGGAAGTGGGCGGAGAACGGCACCGGAAGTAGACCCCGGGAAAAGCCGGGGCCTAAATTAGAAGCCGGCGACCGTCGGGGGTAAACAGCGGTGCGGGCGCTACCCGGCTGAGAGGCGCGTCCGCCGCCGCATAGAAAGGTAAGCGCTGCCGCCGGAAGTAGGCCCCGGGAAAAGTCGGGGCCTAAATTAGAAGCCGGCGTCGCCGTAAATGAACCGCGATGCGGGCGCTGCCCGGCTGAGAGGCACGGCAGCCGCCGTATAGAAAGGGGAGCGCTGCCGCCGGGGCCTATGTTAGAAAACTGGCGGCCGCTGGAGGGAACCGCGGCCGCGAGGCAGCTCCGAAAGGTACGGCCGCCAGGGAAGACGGCGCGGCTGCCTGTAGGGGGCCGCGCCGCAGAGAGAACAGATGCGGCCGCAGACAAGGCAGTGTGACTGCCTGTAAAAATGCGGCGGCCGGACATCAGGGCCCCGCGCAAACGATAGGACTGGCTCACAGACTGCTGCGGGGGTCTGCCAGAAAAAGGTGCTGCCGCAGAATAGAAGTGCGGCCGCAGAAATAGCAGTGCAGCTGCTTCTGTAAGGTACCGCAAGAGAAAGAAGTGGCCGCAGGAAAGGAGGGAGTCCGCAGGGGCCCCCTAAGGGAAATACTCACCTAACATCCCACGCCGACCATACTAACCTTAAAACGTGGAAAGTATTAGACGTCCGTGGAGTTGGACGTCCTCATCTCCTCCAACCGACAGGCTCTGGTGGGCGAGTGGGTGGGTGATGGAGCCAGGACCGGACTTCTGAGCACGCTTGTGTGCTAGGATCTTGGTCCTGGAGAGGGATCTATGAGGATACGGGGGTGGCAGTACACGCCGTACTTAGTCTGCTTTGTGGGATTACAGGTGTGACTGTTCACCCTGTATCCCTTCTGGAAAACCTGAAAAGAAACGAAGCACATTGAGGTAGATAAGGGTCTAATGAAAGACCCGTGTCCACCTCCTACTGACACTAAGCTAAACTGAAGAGTATAATGCCAGTCGGTGGGGTGTACACTGCAGAGGAGGAGCTAACTTTTTTATTTGCATAGTGTCAGCCTCCTAGTGGCAGCAGCATACACCCATGGTTCCTGTGTCCCCCAATGAGAGGCGATAAAGAAAACTGCATAATAAAAATAAATGTTGGATTATGAAGAGGTATGATAATAAGTGGAAAAGACAATTCTAATTGACATGGACTTCCATGTGTGCACCTCGCGGCGATATTGTATTATAGTTTTCATGGCATTATTAACAATTTGATAAACCATGGTATACAGTCAATTAACCAATAATGTTAATATGAATTTGGAAACTTTTGCACAACCATTACCTTCATTTCCAAAATTTTTATGTTTTTCGATAACAATGTAATTAGAGGTTGTGCATTCCTCAAACTCATTAATAGCTTGAACAGCGTTCTGTAAGGAGTCACAAGTTTGCAGCTGGGAGCTGTGTTTGGACGACATTACTGCCTAATGGAAAGAAAACAAACATTTAACAGTATGTTAGTGATAAATGTAGAATAAAATACATTTGAGTGATATAAATACGGAGAATATGCACAGCTGCCATGTATCAAAAACTACTATACCACATCAGATGAATTCATGGTAGACTGGACCTCACATGGTAAGCCAAAATTCAAATCCATTTGTGCCATTGTATCTTCTACAATAAAAAAACAAAACAAAAAAAACCCCAGCAATTTATATGCTTCAACTAAATGAGATATGGAAGAAAAAAACCTTAACAGACATATAATGTAAGTGAAGTTAAACGAAATATATACACACACATTATCTACTATATAATTGTCTAAGGGGTACTTCCGTCTGTCTGTCACAGATATTCATTGGTCGCAGCCTCTGTCTGTCATGGAAATCCAAGTCGCTGATTTGTCGCGGCAAAACAGCCACGACCAATCAGCGACAGGCACAGTCCGGAAGAAAATGACCACTCCTTACTCCCCGCAGTCAGTGCCGCATACTACCTTCCGGTCGCCGCTAACACAGGGTTAATGCCGGCCTTAACGGACAGCGTTATGACGCGGGTAGCACACTCCGTTACCGCTGCTATTAACCCTGTGTGTCCCAAACTTTTTACTATTGATGCTGCCTATGCGGCATCAATAGTAAAAAATGTAATGTTAAAAATAATAATAAAACAAAAAACCTGCTATACTCACCCTCCGTAGTTCGCCAAGCCGCTCGCGCAGGCCGCCATCTTCTGTTACCGGCGATGCATTGCGAAATTACCCAGAAGACTTCGCTTTCTCGTGAGACTGCTAAGTCATCTGGGTAATTTCGCAATGCATCCTAGGAACGGAAGATGGCGGCAGCCGTGCGGCCATCGGCACAACGCCGTTAGATTCCAGGAGGTGAGTTTGTAACTTGTTTTTATTTTAATTTTTTTTTTTTTTTTTTAACAGGGATATGTGCCCACACTGCTAAATACTGTGTGGGCTGCGTTATAGGCTACATGGCTGCTATATACTACGTGGGCCGCGCTATATAGCCAGCAGCAGCTATATAGCCACGAAAGCCAGCAGCAGCCACCAAAAATCCCACCACATGGGTCCCCCATGATAGCCACCAGCAGCAGCCCCCCCCAAACTCCCACCACAGGGGTCCCCCCAAATGCCAGCAGCAGCCCCCCCCCAAACTCCCACCACAGGGGTCCACCGCAATAACAAGCAGCCCCCCCCAAACTCCCACCACAGGGGTCCACCGCAATAGCCAGCAGCAGCCCCCCCCCCAAAAAAAAAAAAAAAAAAAAAATCCCACCGCAATAGCCAGCAGCAGCCCCCCCAAAAACTCCCACCACAGGGGTCCCCCCAAATGCCAGCAGCAGCCCCCCAAACTCCCACCACAGGGGTCCCCCCAAATGCCAGCAGCAGCCCCCCAAACTCCCACCACAGGGGTCCCCCCAAATGCCAGCAGCAGCCCCCCCAAACTCCCACCACAGGGGTCCCCCCAAATGCCAGCAGCAGCCCCCCAAACTCCCACCACAGGGGTCCCCCCAAATGCCAGCAGCAGCCCCCCAAACTCCCACCACAGGGGTCCACCGCAATAGCCAGCAGCAGCCCCCCCAAACTCCCACCACAGGGGTCCACCGCAATAACAAGCAGCCCCCCCAAACACCCACCACAGGGGTCCACCGCAATAACAAGCAGCCCCCCCCCAAAACTCCCACCACAGGGGTCCACCGCAATAGCCAGCAGCAGGCCCCCCCCCCCAAAAAAAAAAAAAAAAAATCCCACCGCAATAGCCAGCAGCAGCCCCCCCCAAAACTCCCACCACAGGGGTCCACCGCAATAGCCAGCAGCAGCCCCCCCAAAACTCCCACCACAGGGGTCCACCGCAATAGCCAGCAGCAGCCCCCCCAAACTCCCACCACAGGGGTCCCCCGCAATAACAAGCAGCCCCCCCTAAACTCCAACCACAGGGGTCCCCCACAATAGCCAGCAGCAGCCTCCCCCAAACTCCCACCACAGGGGTCCCCCGCAATAGCCAGCAGCAGCCCCCCCCCCCAAACTCCCACCACAGAGGTCCCCCCACGATCGCCAGCAGCAGCATGACCCCCCCAAACTCCCACCACAGGGGTCCCCCACGAGCGCCAGGATCCCCCAAAATCCCACCACAGGGGTCCCCCACGATATCCACCAGCAGCAGGACCCCCCCTCTAAATCCCACCACAAGGATCCCCCACGATCGCCAGCAGGACCCCCCAAAATCCCACCACTGGGGTCCGCCACGATAGCCAGCAGCAGCCCCCACAATCCCAATACAGGGGTCCCCCACGATATCCACCAGCAGCAGGACCCCCCCTCTAAATCCCACCACAAGGATCCCCCACGATCGCCAGCAGGACCCCCCAAAATCCCACCACTGGGGTCCGCCATGATAGCCAGCAGCAGCCCCCACAATCCCAATACAGGGGTCCCCCACGATATCCACCAGCAGCAGGACCCCCCTCTAAATCCCACAAGGATCCCCCACGATCGCCAGCAGGACCCCCCAAACTACCACCACAGGGGTCCCCCACGAGCGCCAGGATCCCCCAAAATCCCACCACAGGGGTCCCCCACGATATCCACCAGCAGCAGGACCCCCCCCCCCTCTAAATCCCACCACAAGGATCCCCCACGATCGCCAGCAGGACCCCCCAAAATCCCACCACTGGGGTCCGCCGTGATAGCCAGCAGCAGCAGGACCCCCACAATCCCACCACAGGGGTCCCCTACGATATCCACCAGCAGCAGGACCCCCCTCTAAATCCCACAACAGGGGTCCCCTACGATATCCACCAGCAGCAGGACCCCCCTCTAAATCCCACCACAAGGATCCCCCACGATCGCCAGCAGGACCCCCCAAACTCCCACCACAGGGGTCCCCCACGATATCCACCAGCAGCAGGACCCCCTTCTAAATCCCACCACAAGGATCCCCCACGATCGCCAGCAGGACCCCCCAAACTCCAACCACAGGGGGGTCAACCCTGCAGGCAGCGTATCGCCAGCAGGACCCCCCAAAATCCCACCACAGGGGGGTCGACCCTGCAGGCAGCAGATCCCACTAACCTCTATAGGCCCCGTCTCACATAGCGAGATCGCTAGCGATATCGCTGCTGAGTCACAAGTTTTGTGACGCAACAGCGACCTCAGTAGCGATCTCGCTATGTGTGACACGTACCAGCGATCAGGCCCCTGCTGTGAGATCGCTGGTCGTGTCAGAATGGCCTGGACCTTTTTTTGGTCGTTGAGGTCCCGCTGACATCGCTGAATCGGTGTGTGACACCGATCCAGCGATGTCTTCACTGGTAACCAGGGTAAACATCGGGTTACTAAGCGCAGGGCCGCGCTTAGTAACCCGATGTTTACCCTGGTTACCAGCGTAAATGTAAAAAAAAACAAACAGTACATACTCACCATCTGATGCCCGTCAGGTCCCTTGCCGTCTGCTTCCTGCTCTGACTGAGATCCGGCCGTACAGTGAGAAGTGAGAGCACAGCGGTGACGTCACTGCTGCGCTCTGCTCTCACTGTACGGCCGGCACTGTCAGAGCAGGAAGCAGACGGCAAGGGACCTGACGGGCATCAGAAGGCGAGTATGTACTGTTTGTTTTTTTTGGTAACCAGGGTAAACATCGGGTTACTAAGCGCGGCCCTGCGCTTAGTAACCCGATGTTTACCCTGGTTACCCGGGTGCTGCAGGGGGACTTTGGCATCGTTGAAGACAGTTTCAACGATGCCGAAGTCGTTCCCCTGATCGTTGGTCGCTGGAGAGAGCGGTCTGTGTGACAGCTCCCCAGCGACCACACAACGACTTACCAACGATCACGGCCAGGTCTTATCGCTGGTCGTGATCGTTGGTAAATCGCTATGTGAGACGGGGCCTTATGTTCCAAGCATCCCGTGCGGCCGAAAGATAATGGCGTCCTGCTTCGCGCCTTGCTAAAAAGAGAACACGCCCACCATGTGTACTCAGAACACGCCCATAACACGTGACAGACATGACGTCACACCTGGAAGGAGCCCATACACTCTAGCATCTACCCATACCCCATGCCCCCTCACACCAGCCCCCTGGATGCCCCTCTACATACCTCATGCCTCCTCACAACAGACACAAGGCACCCTGGATGTCCCTCTACATACCCCATGCCTCCTCACAATAGACGCAAGGCCCCCTGGATGCTCCTCTACATACCCCATGCCCCCTGACACCAGCCCCCTGGATGCCCCGCTACATACCCCATGCCATGTCACAGCAAATTACAACCTCAGAACACTCACACTGAGTCCTGTGTCCTCATTCCCTTGTACAGCCCCTCGGTCCTCTCCTCACACGGCTCCATTTCATTTTCCCGCGTCTCTTCTCCAGCAGCAGCCTCAGCAAAACGCAACTTCCAGGTATCGGCTCGTCATTGGACTAAAGGAGGCCCCGCCCCTTCCGGTGATATCATGATTTCATGGAATTACTCCTCCCCCTCAAGAAATCAACTGCAATCTAGACGCTACCATCTGGAGTGCGGCTCTGCGGGTGGAGGTCGGTGCTGGAGGCTTCATTATTCTCTATGTGGAGTGCGGCTCTGCGGGTGGAGGTCGGTGCTGGAGGCTCCATTATTCTCTATGTGGAGTGCGGCTCTGCGGGTGGAGGTCGGTGCTGGAGGCTCCATTATTCTCTATGTGGAGTGCGGCTCTGCGGGTGGAGGTCGGTGCTGGAGGCCCCATTATTCTCTATGTGGAGTGCGGCTCTGCGGGTGGAGGTCGGTGCTGGAGGCTCCATTATTCTCTATGTGGAGTGCGGCTCTGCGGGTGGAGGTCGGTGCTGGAGGCTCCATTATTCTCTATGTGGAGTGCGGCTCTGCGGGTGAAGGTCGGTGCTGGAGGCTCCATTATTCTCTATGTGGAGTGCGGCTCTGCGGGTGGAGGTCGGTGCTGGAGGCTCCATTATTCTCTATGTGGAGTGCGGCTCTGCGGGTGGAGGTCGGTGCTGGAGGCTTCATTATTCTCTATGTGGAGTGCGGCTCTGCGGGTGGAGGTCGGTGCTGGAGGCTCCATTATTCTCTATGTGGAGTGCGGCTCTGCGGGTGGAGGTCGGTGCTGGAGGCTCCATTATTCTCTATGTGGAGTGCGGCTCTGCGGGTGAAGGTCGGTGCTGGAGGCTCCATTATTCTCTATGTGGAGTGCGGCTCTGCGGGTGGAGGTCGGTGCTGGAGGCTCCATTATTCTCTATGTGGAGTGCGGCTCTGCGGGTGGAGGTCGGTGCTGGAGGCTTCATTATTCTCTATGTGGAGTGCGGCTCTGCGGGTGGAGGTCGGTGCTGGAGGCTCCATTATTCTCTATGTGGAGTGCGGCTCTGCGGGTGGAGGTCGGTGCTGGAGGCTCCATTATTCTCTATGTGGAGTGCGGCTCTGCGGGTGAAGGTCGGTGCTGGAGGCTCCATTATTCTCTATGTGGAGTGCGGCTCTGCGGGTGGAGGTCGGTGCTGGAGGCTCCATTATTCTCTATGTGGAGTGCGGCTCTGCGGGTGGAGGTCGGTGCTGGAGGCTTCATTATTCTCTATGTGGAGTGCGGCTCTGCGGGTGGAGGTCGGTGCTGGAGGCTCCATTATTCTCTATGTGGAGTGCGGCTCTGCGGGTGGAGGTCGGTGCTGGAGGCTTCATTATTCTCTATGTGGAGTGCGGCTCTGCGGGTGGAGGTCGGTGCTGGAGGCTTCATTATTCTCTATGTGGAGTGCGGCTCTGCGGGTGGAGGTCGGTGCTGGAGGCTCCATTAGTCTCTATGTGGAGTGCGGCTCTGCGGGTGGAGATCGGTGCTGGAGGCTTCATTATTCTCTATGTGGAGTGTGGCTCTGCGGGTGGAGGTCGGTGCTGGAGGCTCCATTATTCTCTATGGGGAGTGCGGCTCTGCGGGTGGGGGTCGGTGCTGGAGGCTCCATTATTCTCTATGTGGAGTGCGGCTCTGCGGGTGGAGGTTGGTGCTGGAGGCTCCATTATTCTCTATGTGGAGTGTGGGTGGAGATCGGTGCTGGAGGCCCCATTATTCTCTATGTGGAGTGCGGCTCTGCGGGTGGAGGTCGGTGCTGGAGGCTCCATTATTCTCTATGTGGAGTGCGGCTCTGCGGGTGGAAGTCGGTGCTGGAGGCTCTATTATTCTCTATTTGGAGTGCGGGTGGAGGTCGGTGCTGGAGGCTCCATTATTCTCTATGTGGAGTGCGGCTCTGCGGGTGGAGGTCGGTGCTGGAGGCTCCGTGGAGTGCGGCTCTGCGGGTGGAGGTCGGTGCTGGAGGCTCCATTATTCTCTATGTGGAGTGCGGCTCTGCGGGTGGAGGTCGGTGCTGGAGGCTCCATTATTCTCTATGTGGAGTGCGGCTCTGCGGGTGGAGGTCGGTGCTGGAGGCTCCATTATTCTCTATGTGGAGTGCGGGTGGAGGTCGGTGCTGGAGGCTCCATTATTCTCTATGTGGAGTGCGGCTCTGCGGGTGGAGGTCGGTGCTGGAGGCTCAATTATTCTTTATGTGGAGTGCGGCTCTGCGGGTGGAGGTTGGTGCTGGAGGCTCCATTATTCTCTATGTGGAGTGCGGCTCTGCGGGTGGAGGTCGGTGCTGGAGGCTCCATTATTCTCTATGTGGAGTGCGGCTCTGCGGGTGGAGGTCGGTGCTGGAGGCTCCATTATTCTCTATGTGGAGTGCGGCTCTGCGAGTGGAGGCGGTGCTGGAGGCTCCATTATTCTCTATGTGGAGTGCGGCTCTGCTGGTGGAGGTCGGTGCTGGAGGCTCCATCATTCTCTCTGTGGCTCTGCGGGTGGAGGTCGGTGCTGGAGGCCCCATTATTCTCTATGTGGAGTGCGGCTCTGCGGGTGGAGGTCGGTGCTGGAGGCTCCATTATTCTCTATGTGGAGTGCGGCTCTGCGGGTGGAGGTTGGTGCTGGAGGCTCCATTATTCTCTATGTGGAGTGCGGGTGGAGGTCGGTGCTGGAGGCTCCATTATTCTCTATGTGGAGTGCGGCTCTGCGAGTGGAGGCGGTGCTGGAGGCTCCGTTATTCTCTATGTGGAGTGCGGCTCTGCGGGTGGAGGTCGGTGCTAGAGAATAATGGAGCCTCCAGCACCGACCTCCACCCGCAGAGCCACACATCACATAGAGAATAATGGAGCCTCCATGTGCAGTGTGGCTCTGCGGGTGGAGGTCGGTGCTGGAGGCCCCATTATTCTCTGTGATGTGTGGCTCTGCGGATGGAGGTCGGTGCTGGAGGCTCCATTATTCTCTATGTGGAGTGCGGCTCTGCGGGTTGAGGTCGGTGCTGGCGGCTCCATCATTCTCTCTGTGGCTCTGCGGGTGGAGGTCGGTGCTGGAGGCCCCATTATTCTCTATGTGATGTGTGGCTCTGCGGATGGAGGTCGGTGCTGGAGGCTCCATTATTCTCTATGTGGAGTCCGGCTCTGCGGGTGGAGGTCGGTGCTGTAGGTTACATTATTCTCTATTTGGAGTGTGGCTCTGCGGGTGGAGGTCGGTGCTGGAGGCCCCATTATTTTCTATGTGGAGTCCGGCTCTGTGGGTGGAGGTCGGTGCTGGAGGCTCCATTATTCTCTATGTGGAGTGCGGCTCTGCGAGTGGAGGTAGGTGCTGGAGGCTCCATTATTCTCTATGTGGAGTGCGGCTCTGCGAGTGGAGGTCGGTGCTGGAGGCCCCATTATTCTCTATGTGGAGGGCGGCTCTGCGAGTGGAGGTAGGTGCTGGAGGCTCCATTATTCTCTATGTGGAGTGCGGCTCTGCGAGTGGAGGTTGGTGCTGGAGGCTCCATTATTCTCTGTGGAGTGCGGCTCTGCGGGTGGAGGTCGGTGCTGGAGGCTCCATTATTCTCTATGTGGAGTGCGGCTCTGCGGGTGGAGGTCGGTGCTGGAGGCTCCATTATTCTCTATGTGGAGTGCGGGTGGAGGTCGGTGCTGGAGGCTCCATTATTCTCTATGTGGAGTGCGGCTCTGCGGGTGGAGGTCGGTGCTGGAGGCTCCATTATTCTCTATGTGGAGTGCGGCTCTGCGGGTGGAGGTTGGTGCTGGAGGCTCCATTATTCTCTATGTGGAGTGTGGGTGGAGATCGGTGCTGGAGGCCCCATTATTCTCTATGTGGAGTGCGGCTCTGCGGGTGGAGGTCGGTGCTGGAGGCTCCATTATTCTCTATGTGGAGTGCGGCTCTGCGGGTGGAAGTCGGTGCTGGAGGCTCTATTATTCTCTATTTGGAGTGCGGGTGGAGGTCGGTGCTGGAGGCTCCATTATTCTCTATGTGGAGTGCGGCTCTGCGGGTGGAGGTCGGTGCTGGAGGCTCCGTGGAGTGCGGCTCTGCGGGTGGAGGTCGGTGCTGGAGGCTCCATTATTCTCTATGTGGAGTGCGGCTCTGCGGGTGGAGGTCGGTGCTGGAGGCTCCATTATTCTCTATGTGGAGTGCGGCTCTGCGGGTGGAGGTCGGTGCTGGAGGCTCCATTATTCTCTATGTGGAGTGCGGGTGGAGGTCGGTGCTGGAGGCTCCATTATTCTCTATGTGGAGTGCGGCTCTGCGGGTGGAGGTCGGTGCTGGAGGCTCCATTATTCTCTATGTGGAGTGCGGCTCTGCGGGTGGAGGTCGGTGCTGGAGGCTCCATTATTCTCTATGTGGAGTGCGGCACTGCGGGTGGAGGTCGGTGCTGGAGGCTCCATTATTCTCTATGTGGAGTGCGGCTCTGCGGGTGGAGGTCGGTGCTGGAGGCTCAATTATTCTTTATGTGGAGTGCGGCTCTGCGGGTGGAGGTTGGTGCTGGAGGCTCCATTATTCTCTATGTGGAGTGCGGCTCTGCGGGTGGAGGTCGGTGCTGGAGGCTCCATTATTCTCTATGTGGAGTGCGGCTCTGCGGGTGGAGGTCGGTGCTGGAGGCTCCATTATTCTCTATGTGGAGTGCGGCTCTGCTGGTGGAGGTCGGTGCTGGAGGCTCCATCATTCTCTCTGTGGCTCTGCGGGTGGAGGTCGGTGCTGGAGGCCCCATTATTCTCTATGTGGAGTGCGGCTCTGCGGGTGGAGGTCGGTGCTGGAGGCTCCATTATTCTCTATGTGGAGTGCGGCTCTGCGGGTGGAGGTTGGTGCTGGAGGCTCCATTATTCTCTATGTGGAGTGCGGGTGGAGGTCGGTGCTGGAGGCTCCATTATTCTCTATGTGGAGTGCGGCTCTGCGAGTGGAGGCGGTGCTGGAGGCTCCGTTATTCTCTATGTGGAGTGCGGCTCTGCGGGTGGAGGTCGGTGCTAGAGAATAATGGAGCCTCCAGCACCGACCTCCACCCGCAGAGCCACACATCACATAGAGAATAATGGAGCCTCCATGTGCAGTGTGGCTCTGCGGGTGGAGGTCGGTGCTGGAGGCCCCATTATTCTCTATGTGATGTGTGGCTCTGCGGATGGAGGTCGGTGCTGGAGGCTCCATTATTCTCTATGTGGAGTGCGGCTCTGCGGGTTGAGGTCGGTGCTGGCGGCTCCATCATTCTCTCTGTGGCTCTGCGGGTGGAGGTCGGTGCTGGAGGCCCCATTATTCTCTATGTGATGTGTGGCTCTGCGGATGGAGGTCGGTGCTGGAGGCTCCATTATTCTCTATGTGGAGTCCGGCTCTGCGGGTGGAGGTCGGTGCTGTAGGTTACATTATTCTCTATTTGGAGTGTGGCTCTGCGGGTGGAGGTCGGTGCTGGAGGCCCCATTATTTTCTATGTGGAGTCCGGCTCTGTGGGTGGAGGTCGGTGCTGGAGGCTCCATTATTCTCTATGTGGAGTGCGGCTCTGCGAGTGGAGGTAGGTGCTGGAGGCTCCATTATTCTCTATGTGGAGTGCGGCTCTGCGAGTGGAGGTCGGTGCTGGAGGCCCCATTATTCTCTATGTGGAGGGCGGCTCTGCGAGTGGAGGTAGGTGCTGGAGGCTCCATTATTCTCTATGTGGAGTGCGGCTCTGCGAGTGGAGGTTGGTGCTGGAGGCTCCATTATTCTCTGTGGAGTGCGGCTCTGCGGGTGGAGGTCGGTGCTGGAGGCTCCATTATTCTCTATGTGGAGTGCGGCTCTGCGGGCAGAGGTCGGTGCTGGAGGCTCCATTAGTCTCTATGTGGAGGGCGGCTCTGCGGGTGGAGGTCGGTGCTGGAGGCCCCATTATTCTCTATGTGGAGTGCGGCTCTGCGGGTGGAGGTCGGTGCTGGAGGCTCCATTATTCTCTATGTGGAGTGCGGGTGGAGGTCGGTGCTGGAGGCTCCATTATTCTCTATGTGGAGTGCGGCTCTGCGGGTGGAGGTCGGTGCTGGAGGCTCCATTATTCTCTATGTGGAGTGCTGCTCTGCGGGTGGAGGTCGGTGCTGGAGGCTCCATTATTCTCTATGTGGAGTGTGGCTCTGCGGGTGGAGGTCGGTGCTGGAGGCTCCATTATTCTCTATGTGGAGTGTGGCTCTGCGGGTGGAGGTCGGTGCTGGAGGCTCCATTATTCTCTATGTGGAGTGCGGGTGGAGGTCGGTGCTGGAGGCTCCATCATTCTCTCTGTGGCTCTGCGGGTGGAGGTCGGTGCTGGAGGCTCCATTATTCTCTATGAGGAGTGCGGCTCTGCTGGTGGAGGTCGGTGCTGGAGGCTCCATTATTCTCTATGTGGAGTGCGGCTCTGCGGGTGGAGGTCGGTGCTGGAGGCTCCATTATTCTCTATGTGGAGTGCGGCTCTGCGGGTGGAGGTCGGTGCTGGAGGCTCCATTATTCTCTATGTGGAGTGCGGCTCTGCGGGTGGAGGTCGGTGCTGGAGGCCCCATTATTCTCTATGTGGAGTGCGGCTCTGCGGGTGGAGGTCGGTGCTGGAGGCTCCATTATTCTCTATGTGCAGTGTGGCTCTGCGGGTGGGGGTCGGTGCTGGAGGCTCCATTATTCTCTATGTGCAGTGCGGCTCTGCGGGTGGGGGTCGGTGCTGGAGGCTCCATTATTCTCTATGTGGAGTGCGGCTCTGCGGGTGGAGGTTGGTGCTGGAGGCTCCATTATTCTCTATGTGGAGTGTGGGTGGAGATCGGTGCTGGAGGCCCCATTATTCTCTATGTGGAGTGCGGCTCTGCGGGTGGAGGTCGGTGCTGGAGGCTCCATTATTCTCTATGTGGAGTGCGGCTCTGCGGGTGGAGGTCGGTGCTGGAGGCTCCATTATTCTCTATGTGGAGTGCGGCTCTGCGGGTGGAAGTCGGTGCTGGAGGCTCTATTATTCTCTATTTGGAGTGCGGGTGGAGGTCGGTGCTGGAGGCTCCATTATTCTCTATGTGGAGTGCGGCTCTGCGGGTGGAGGTCGGTGCTGGAGGCTCCGTGGAGTGCGGCTCTGCGGGTGGAGGTCGGTGCTGGAGGCTCCATTATTCTCTATGTGGAGTGCGGCTCTGCGGGTGGAGGTCGGTGCTGGAGGCTCCATTATTCTCTATGTGGAGTGCGGCACTGCGGGTGGAGGTCGGTGCTGGAGGCTCCATTATTCTCTATGTGGAGTGCGGCTCTGCGGGTGGAGGTCGGTGCTGGAGGCTCCATTATTCTCTATGTGGAGTGCGGGTGGAGGTCGGTGCTGGAGGCTCCATTATTCTCTATGTGGAGTGCGGCTCTGCGGGTGGAGGTCGGTGCTGGAGGCTCAATTATTCTCTATGTGGAGTGCGGCTCTGCGGGTGGAGGCTGGTGCTGGAGGCTCCATTATTCTCTATGTGGAGTGCGGCTCTGCGGGTGGAGGTCGGTGCTGGAGGCTCCATTATTCTCTATGTGGAGTGCGGCTCTGCGGGTGGAGGTCGGTGCTGGAGGCTCCATTATTCTCTATGTGGAGTGCGGCTCTGCGAGTGGAGGCGGTGCTGGAGGCTCCATTATTCTCTATGTGGAGTGCGGCTCTGCTGGTGGAGGTCGGTGCTGGAGGCTCCATTATTCTCTATGAGGAGTGCGGCTCTGGTGGTGGAGGACGGTGCTGGAGGCTCCATTATTCTCTATGTGGAGTGCGGCTCTGCAGGTGGAGGTCGGTGCTGGAGGCTCCATCATTCTCTCTGTGGCTCTGCGGGTGGAGGTCGGTGCTGGAGGCCCCATTATTCTCTATGTGGAGTGCGGCTCTGCGGGTGGAGGTCGGTGCTGGAGGCTCCATTATTCTCTATGTGGAGTGCGGCTCTGCGGGTGGAGGTCGGTGCTGGAGGCTCCATTATTCTCTATGTGGAGTGCGGCTCTGCAGGTTGAGGTCGGTGCTGGCGGCTCCATCATTCTCTCTGTGGCTCTGCGGGTGGAGGTCGGTGCTGGAGGCCCCATTATTCTCTATGTGGAGTGCGGCTCTGCGGGTGGAGGTCGGTGCTGGAGGCTCCATTATTCTCTATGTGGAGTGCGGCTCTGTGGGTGGAGGTCGGTGCTGGAGGCTCCGTTATTCTCTATGTGGAGTGCGGCTCTGCGGGTGGAGGTCGGTGCTAGAGAATAATGGAGCCTCCAGCACCGACCTCCACCCGCAGAGCCACACATCACATAGAGAATAATGGAGCCTCCATGTGCAGTGTGGCTCTGCGGGTGGAGGTCGGTGCTGGAGGCCCCATTATTCTCTATGTGATGTGTGGCTCTGCGGATGGAGGTCGGTGCTGGAGGCTCCATTATTCTCTATGTGGAGTGCGGCTCTGCGGGTGGAGGTCGGTGCTGGAGGCTCCATTATTCTCTATGTGGAGTGCGGCTCTGCGGGTTGAGGTCGGTGCTGGCGGCTCCATCATTCTCTCTGTGGCTCTGCGGGTGGAGGTCGGTGCTGGAGGCCCCATTATTCTCTATGTGATGTGTGGCTCTGCGGATGGAGGTCGGTGCTGGAGGCTCCATTATTCTCTATGTGGAGTCCGGCTCTGCGGGTGGAGGTCGGTGCTGTAGGTTACATTATTCTCTATTTGGAGTGTGGCTCTGCGGGTGGAGGTCGGTGCTGGAGGCCCCATTATTTTCTATGTGGAGTCCGGCTCTGTGGGTGGAGGTCGGTGCTGGAGGCTCCATTATTCTCTATGTGGAGTGCGGCTCTGCGAGTGGAGGTAGGTGCTGGAGGCTCCATTATTCTCTATGTGGAGTGCGGCTCTGCGAGTGGAGGTCGGTGCTGGAGGCCCCATTATTCTCTATGTGGAGTGCGGCTCTGCGAGTGGAGGTTGGTGCTGGAGGCTCCATTATTCTCTGTGGAGTGCGGCTCTGCGGGTGGAGGTCGGTGCTGGAGGCTCCATTATTCTCTATGTGGAGTGCGGCTCTGCGGGTGGAGGTCGGTGCTGGAGGCTCCATTATTCTCTATGTGGAGTGCGGCTCTGCGGGTGGAAGTCGGTGCTGGAGGCTCTATTATTCTCTATTTGGAGTGCGGGTGGAGGTCGGTGCTGGAGGCTCCATTATTCTCTATGTGGAGTGCGACTCTGCGGGCAGAGGTCGGTGCTGGAGGCTCCATTATTCTCTATGTGGAGTGCTGCTCTGCGGGTGGAGGTCGGTGCTGGAGGCTCCATTATTCTCTATGTGGAGTGTGGCTCTGCGGGTGGAGGTCGGTGCTGGAGGCTCCATTATTCTCTATGTGGAGTGCGGCTCTGCGGGTGGAGGTCGGTGCTGGAGGCTCCGTGGAGTGCGGCTCTGCGGGTGGAGGTCGGTGCTGGAGGCTCCATTATTCTCTATGTGGAGTGTGGCTCTGCGGGTGGAGGTCGGTGCTGGAGGCTCCATTATTCTCTATGTGGAGTGCGGGTGGAGGTCGGTGCTGGAGGCTCCATTATTCTCTATGTGATGTGTGGCTCTGCGGATGGAGGTCGGTGCTGGAGGCTCCATTATTCTCTATGTGGAGTGCGGCTCTGCGGGTGGAGGTCGGTGCTGGAGGCTCCATTATTCTCTATGTGGAGTGCGGCTCTGCGGGTGGAGGTCGGTGCTGGAGGCTCCATTATTCTCTATGTGGAGTGCGGCTCTGCGGGTGGAGGTCGGTGCTGGAGGCCCCATTATTCTCTATGGGGAGTGCGGCTCTGCGGGTGGGGGTCGGTGCTGGAGGCTCCATTATTCTCTATGTGGAGTGTGGGTGGAGATCGGTGCTGGAGGCCCCATTATTCTCTATGTGGAGTGCGGCTCTGCGGGTGGAGGTCGGTGCTGGAGGCTCCATTATTCTCTATGTGGAGTGCGGCTCTGCGGGTGGAGGTCGGTGCTGGAGGCTCCGTGGAGTGCGGCTCTGCGGGTGGAGGTCGGTGCTGGAGGCTCCATTATTCTCTATGTGGAGTGCGGCTCTGCGGGTGGAGGTCGGTGCTGGAGGCTCCATTATTCTCTATGTGGAGTGCGGCTCTGCGGGTGGAGGTCGGTGCTGGAGGCTCCATTATTCTCTATGTGGAGTGCGGCTCTGCGGGTGGAAGTCGGTGCTGGAGGCTCTATTATTCTCTATTTGGAGTGCGGGTGGAGGTCGGTGCTGGAGGCTCCATTATTCTCTATGTGGAGTGCGGCTCTGCGGGTGGAGGTCGGTGCTGGAGGCTCCGTGGTGTGCGGCTCTGCGGGTGGAGGTCGGTGCTGGAGGCTCCATTATTCTCTATGTGGAGTGCGGCTCTGCGGGTGGAGGTCGGTGCTGGAGGCTCCATTATTCTCTATGTGGAGTGCGGCTCTGCGGGTGGAGGTCGGTGCTGGAGGCTCCATTATTCTCTATGTGGAGTGCGGCTCTGCGGGTGGAGGTCGGTGCTGGAGGCTCCATTATTCTCTATGTGGAGTGCGGCTCTGCGGGTGGAGGTCGGTGCTGGAGGCTCCATTATTCTCAATGTGGAGTGCGGGTGGAGGTCGGTGCTGGAGGCTCCATTATTCTCTATGTGGAGTGCGGCTCTGCGGGTGGAGGTCGGTGCTGGAGGCTCAATTATTCTCTATGTGGAGTGCGGCTCTGCGGGTGGAGGTTGGTGCTGGAGGCTCCATTATTCTCTATGTGGAGTGCGGCTCTGCGGGTGGAGGTCGGTGCTGGAGGCTCCATTATTCTCTATGTGGAGTGCGGCTCTGCGGGTGGAGGTCGGTGCTGGAGGCTCCATTATTCTCTATGTGGAGTGCGGCTCTGCGAGTGGAGGCGGTGCTGGAGGCTCCATTATTCTCTATGTGGAGTGCGGCTCTGCTGGTGGAGGTCGGTGCTGGAGGCTCCATTATTCTCTATGAGGAGTGCGGCTCTGGTGGTGGAGGACGGTGCTGGAGGCTCCATTATTCTCTATGTGGAGTGCGGCTCTGCAGGTGGAGGTCGGTGCTGGAGGCTCCATCATTCTCTCTGTGGCTCTGCGGGTGGAGGTCGGTGCTGGAGGCCCCATTATTCTCTATGTGGAGTGCGGCTCTGCGGGTGGAGGTCGGTGCTGGAGGCTCCATTATTCTCTATGTGGAGTGGGGCTCTGCGGGTGGAGGTTGGTGCTGGAGGCTCCATTATTCTCTATGTGGAGTGCGGGTGGAGGTCGGTGCTGGAGGCTCCATTATTCTCTATGTGGAGTGCGGCTCTGCGAGTGGAGGCGGTGCTGGAGGCTCCGTTATTCTCTATGTGGAGTGCGGCTCTGCGGGTGGAGGTCGGTGCTGGAGGCTCCATTATTCCCTATGTGTAGTGCGGCTCTGCGAGTGGAGGTCGGTGCTAGAGAATAATGGAGCCTCCAGCACCGACCTCCACCCGCAGAGCCACACATCACATAGAGAATAATGGAGCCTCCATGTGCAGTGTGGCTCTGCGGGTGGAGGTCGGTGCTGGAGGCCCCATTATTCTCTATGTGATGTGTGGCTCTGCGGATGGAGGTCGGTGCTGGAGGCTCCATTATTCTCTATGTGGAGTGCGGCTCTGCAGGTTGAGGTCGGTGCTGGCGGCTCCATCATTCTCTCTGTGGCTCTGCGGGTGGAGGTCGGTGCTGGAGGCCCCATTATTCTCTATGTGGAGTGCGGGTGGAGGTCGGTGCTGGAGGCTCCATTATTCTCTATGTGGAGTGCGGCTCTGCGGGTGGAGGTCGGTGCTGGAGGCTCCATTATTCTCTATGTGGAGTGCGGCTCTGCAGGTTGAGGTCGGTGCTGGCGGCTCCATCATTCTCTCTGTGGCTCTGCGGGTGGAGGTCGGTGCTGGAGGCCCCATTATTCTCTATGTGGAGTGCGGCTCTGCGGGTGGAGGTCGGTGCTGGAGGCTCCATTATTCTCTATGTGGAGTGCGGCTCTGTGGGTGGAGGTCGGTGCTGGAGGCTCCATTATTCTCTATGTGGAGTGCGGCTCTGCGGGTGGAGGTCGGTGCTGGAGGCTCCGTTATTCTCTGCGTTATGGAAGATGAGTCTATGAGAGAAACATATTCAGCTGCCGACTCTGAAGAAGAAACTGCTTGTTGTCTGTGGCCTAGATATATAGGTTTTATTAGTAGATGTCAAAGAAGAAAACTAAATAGTGTAAAATAATCTCATATGTTTCCCTTATTATCTCCAGTAATTGTATTATTACACAGGATTTTGATGATATTACATCGGCTCATCTTCTCATTCAGGTCTCGGATCCTCTCAGTGAAGATCTTTCCATAGAAGAGAATTTTTTTGACTTGCCCATGAAGGATGGATATGGACAGAGACAAGATGGCGGAGAGGATATTACACCTCACCCTAGAGATCCTCTTCCGGCTTACTGGAGAGGTGAGAGATTCTGATGACGTCACATTACATCATTCTTATCTATGGGAATAACAGATGGACAGAACTAGAGAGGTGAGGACTCTGGAAATGTCTGTAGTGAGATTTATTAATGTGTCTCTCCATAACCAGGATTACACAGTGGTGAAGAAGACCTCTAGTGAGCA
Organism: Ranitomeya variabilis; assembly: GCF_051348905.1. Taxonomy (NCBI): domain Eukaryota; kingdom Metazoa; phylum Chordata; class Amphibia; order Anura; family Dendrobatidae; genus Ranitomeya; species Ranitomeya variabilis. The sequence continues at coordinate 695,871,276 of NC_135235.1, read as the reverse complement.
CTGTCAGGACCCTGTGTCTGAGGGATGGGGAAGACCCCTGAGCCCAATCACGGGGCCTCCACCTCACCCCTTGATACATGAGGACATCAATGACCTGAAGATCCTAGAACTCGCCTACAAGATGATTGAGCTGCTGACTGGAGAGGTGACACTGCTGGGAATGCTGGGACATTACACAGTAACACTATGAAGGGATCGGGGGGATGACGGTATCATTGTATGTGTCAGGTTCCTATAAGGTGTCAGGATGTCGCTGTCTATTTCTCCATGGAGGAGTGGGAGTATTTAGAAGGACACAGAGATCTGTACAAGGACGTCATGATGGAGGTTCCCCAGCCCCTCACATCACCAGGTAATAGACAGGACTAAATACACACGGCCTATAATTATCTGTATGTAAAGAATGAATTCAGTCCCTGTATGTGTTTCCCCCAGATCTATCCAGTAAGAGGACAACACCAGAGAGATGTCCCCGTCCTCTTCTTCCACAGGACTGTAAACAAGAAGAACCCAATGTTCCTCAGGATCATCAGGTAGATGGAGAGAAGGTGTCATGAGATCTCCCCTATGATGTGTAGACGGCTGTGAAGGTCTTGTTTTATCCACCAGTATTATATGTTTTATACTTGTGTAATGAGAACAGTGGAGATGGCAGGATTAGAGCTGATCATAGATGTGACTTCTTCGTCTCTCTGTGATTGATACAATATATGTTTCAGGGTGAAGATCTGACCCATATTAATACTACAGAGACACATGTGAGGGGTGATGAGTGGTGTAAAGAGGAGATTCCTACATATGACTACCCAGGTGAGTAGTAACCACTAAGTATAGAGAAGTAAAGAAGTAGTTCAGTCATGTCACACTATCCAAATGACTGGGTATTGAAAGCTCTTTTCTATAGAGCTTACAATCTGGGAAATCCACCTACCAACATAAATTAGGAGGCACTGACCATTACCTGTCCAGGTCTGTAAACTACAAAGCCAAATGACAAAGACAAAAGAGCACCACGCAGTCATAGAGTCCAAACATAGAACAACACTTTATTGGATAAAATTATACATATAACAACCAGAGAGTTAGTGTTAGAAAGGGCTAAAAGATGACAAAAATGCCAGCAGCAACATGTGAACAATAAACCAGCCCAAGGTACGGCGATCCCCAGCTGCAGAGAATTTAAAGTATACTATAAAAAGATGGTATATAGTGCAATTCGTAGAGGCACAGCCCCACAGGATAGCAGAACTTCATCCAGAGTACATGGAAGAAATGTAAATAAACCAGTGATTATACAGGTAAAGGCACATAAATGAACTACTACACATCACCTGGTAATAGCGATCCCTGTCATGATCTCTGCAGGCAGAGATCATAGCAAGCCTATAGAGGGACAAGCTCTCGGAAGATGGAACTATACTGACCATGAACTAAGCCTGCCGCGCAACTAGAAATAGCCAGGTAGCATTTCCTATTTATCGCTAGATGCCCAGCTCTGGCCTAAGACCTAAATAGCTAGCAGAGGGAAATATAAGACCTGGCTCACCTCTAGAGAAATATTCCAAAGAAGACAGTAGCCCCCCACATATAATGACGGTGAGTTCAGATGAAACAACAAACGCAGCAGGAAAATAGTCTTAGCAAATTTGAGGTCCGCTTACTAGATAGCAGAAGACAGATAGTATACTTTCATGGTCAGCAGAAAAACACTAACAAAACACCATCCAGAGATTACCTTAAACTCTGGCATTAACTCATAACGCCAGAGTAGCAATCCCTGATCAACGAGAGCTTTCCAGACACAGTAACAAAACTTCAGCTGTGAACTGGAACAAATAGGCAAAACAAAACATGGACAAAAGTCCAACTTATCTAGTAGTTGTCTAGAAGCAGGAACAAGCACTGAGAGGCATCAGATAACATTGTTGACCGGCAAGAAACCACCAGAGAAATGAGCTTAAATAGCGACACCCACTACTGATGGAACCAGGTGAAACAGGAAAGAGGATGACAAGTCCAATTCCACAAGCGGCCACCGGGGGAGCCCAGAATCCAAATTCACAACAGTACCCCCCCCTCAAGGAGGGGGCACCGAACCCTCACCAGATCCACCAGGGCGACCAGGATGAGCCCTATGGAAGGCACGAACAAGATCAGAAGCATGAACATCAGATGCATTGACCCAAGAATTATCCTCCTGGCCGTAACCCTTCCAGTTGACCAGATACTGGAGTCTCCGTCTGGAAACACGAGAGTCCAAAATTTTCTCCACAACGTACTCCAACTCACCCTCAACCAACACCGGAGCAGGAGGCTCAACTGAAGGTACAACAGGTACCTCATACCTGCGCAATAACGACCGATGAAAAACGTTATGAATGGAAAAGGACGCAGGGAGGTCCAAACGGAAAGAAACAGGATTAAGAATCTCCAATATTCTATAAGGGCCGATGAACCGAGGTTTAAACTTAGGAGAAGAGACCCTCATAGGGACAAAACGAGAAGACAACCACACCAAATCTCCAACACAAAGCCGAGAACCAACACGACGATGACGGTTGGCAAAACGCTGAGTCTTCTCCTGGGACAACTTCAAATTGTCCATAACCTGCCCCCAGATGTGATGCAATCTCTCCACCACCGCATCCACTCCAGGACAATCCGAGGATTCCACCTGACCGGAGGAAAATCGAGGGTGAAACCCCGAATTACAGAAAAACGGGGACACCAAGGTGGAAGAGCTGGCCCGATTATTGAGGGCGAACTCTGCCAATGGCAAAAAAGCAACCCAATCATCCTGGTCAGCAGAGACAAAACACCTCAGATATGTCTCCAGGGTCTGATTAGTCCGCTCGGTCTGGCCATTAGTCTGAGGGTGAAAAGCAGATGAAAAAGACAAATCTATGCCCATCCTAGCACAGAATGCCCGCCAAAATCTAGACACAAATTGGGTACCTCTGTCAGAAACGATATTCTCAGGAATACCGTGCAATCGGACAACATTCTGAAAAAACAGAGGAACCAACTCAGAAGAAGAAGGCAACTTGGGCAGAGGAACCAAATGGACCATTTTAGAGAAACGGTCACAGACCACCCAGATGACAGACATCTTCTGGGAAACAGGCAGATCTGAAATAAAATCCATCGAGATGTGTGTCCAAGGCCTCTTAGGAATAGGCAAGGGCAACAGCAGTCCGCTAGCCCGAGAACTACAAGACTTGGCCCGAGCACAAATGTCACATGACTGCACAAAGACTCGCACATCTCGTGACAGGGAAGGCCACCAGAAGGATCTTGCCACCAAATCCCTGGTACCAAAAATTCCGGGATGACCTGCCAATGCAGAAGAATGTACCTCAGAGATGACTCTACTGGTCCAATCATCCGGAACAAACAGTCTATCAGGCGGACAACGATCCGGTCTATCCGCCTGAAACTCTTGCAAGGACCGCCGCAGATCAGGAGAAACGGCCGACAAAATTACTCCCTCCCTAAGGATACCTGTGGGTTCAGAATTACCAGGAGAGTCCGGGTCAAAACTCCTAGAAAGGGCATCTGCCTTAACATTCTTAGAACCCGGTAGGTATGACACCACAAAATTAAAGCGAGAAAAAAATAAAGACCAGCGCGCCTGTCTAGGATTCAGGCGCCTGGCAGTCTCAAGATAAATCAAATTTTTGTGGTCAGTCAATACCACCACCTGATGCCTAGCCCCCTCGAGCCAATGGCGCCACTCCTCAAACGCCCACTTCATGGCCAAAAGCTCCCGATTCCCAACATCATAATTCCGCTCTGCGGGCGAAAATTTGCGAGAAAAGAAGGCACAAGGCCTAATGACGGAGCAGTCGGAACCTTTCTGCGACAACACTGCCCCAGCTCCGATCTCCGAAGCGTCAACCTCAACCTGAAAAGGCAGATTCACATCAGGCTGACGCAACACAGGGGCAGAGGCAAAACGGTGCTTAAGCTCCTGAAAGGCCTCTACAGCATGAGGGGACCAATTAGCAACATCAGCGCCTTGTCTGGTCAAATCAGTCAGTGGTTTAACGACATCCGAAAAACCAGCAATAAATCGGCGGTAAAAGTTGGCAAAGCCCAAAAATCTCTGAAGACCCTTAAGAGAGGAGGGCTGAGTCCAGTCACAAATAGCTTGCACCTTGACGGGATCCATCTCAATGGAAGAGGGAGAAAAAATATACCCCAAAAAGGAAATTTTCTGGACCCCAAAAACGCACTTAGACCCCTTCACACATAAAGAATTAGACCGCAGAACCTGAAAAACTCTCCTGACCTGCTGGACATGAGAGTCCCAGTCATCAGAAAAAATCAGAATATCATCCAGATATATTATCATAAATTTATCCAGAAAATCGCGGAAAATATCATGCATAAAAGACTGGAAAACTGAAGGGGCATTAGAAAGACCAAAAGGCATGACCAAATACTCAAAGTGGCCCTCGGGCGTATTAAATGCGGTCTTCCACTCATCCCCCTGCCTGATCCGCACCAAATTATACGCCCCACGAAGATCAATTTTAGAGAACCACTTAGCCCCCTCTATACGAGCAAACAAATCAGTAAGCAATGGCAATGGGTATTGATACTTAACAGTGATCTTATTCAGAAGCCGATAATCAATACATGGTCTCAAAGAGCCGTCTTTTTTTGAGACAAAGAAAAACCCAGCTCCCAAGGGAGAAGAAGATGGACGAATATGTCCCTTTTCCAAAGACTCCTTTATATATTCCCGCATAGCAGCATGTTCCGGCACAGACAGATTAAACAAACGACCCTTTGGATATTTACAACCCGGTATCAAATCTATGGCACAATCGCACTCACGGTGCGGAGGTAACGACCCAAGCTTGGGTTCGTCAAAGACGTCTTGATAATCAGAGAGGAACTCAGGGACTTCAGAGGGAATGGACGAAGAAATAGAAACCAAAGGTAAGTCCCCATGAATACCCTTACATCCCCAGCTCAACACAGACATTGCTCTCCAGTCCAAGACTGGATTGTGAGACTGCAACCATGGCAATCCCAGTACCAAATCGTCATGTAAATTATACAGCACCAGGAAACGAATAATCTCCTGGTGATCCGGATTGATACGCATGGTTACTTGTGTCCAGTATTGTGGTTTATTATTAGCCAATGGGGTGGAGTCAATCCCCTTCAGAGGAATAAGAGTCTCCAAAGGCTCTAAATCAAAACCACAACGATTGGCAAAGGACCAATCCATAAGACTCAGAGCGGCGCCAGAGTCAACATAGGCGTCCGTGGCAATGGATGACAAAGAGCAAATCAGGGTTACAGACAAAATAAACTTAGACTGAATGGTGCCAATGGAAACAGACTTATCAAGCTTCTTTGTACGCCTAGAGCATGCTGATATAACATGAGTAGAATCCCCACAATAGAAACACAATCCATTCTTCCGTCTAAAATTCTGTCGCTCGCTCCTGGACAGAATTCTATCACACTGCATACTTTCTGGCGTCTTTTCCATAGACACCGCCAGATGGTGCACCGGTTTGCGCTCCCGCAGACGCCTATCAATCTGAATAGCCATTGTCATGGACTCATTCAGACCTGCAGGCACAGGGAACCCCACCATAACATCCTTAACGGCATCAGAGAGACCTTCTCTGAAAGTTGCCGCCAAGGCGCACTCATTCCACTGAGTAAGCACAGACCATTTACGGAATTTTTGGCAGTAAACTTCAGCTTCGTCTTGCCCCTGAGATAGTGCCATCAAAGTTTTTTCTGCCTGAAGTTCCAAATGAGGTTCCTCATAAAGCAAGCCCAAGGCCAGAAAAAACGCATCCACATCGCGCAACGCAGGATCCCCTGCTGGCAATGAGAAGGCCCAATCTTGAGGGTCACCCTTGAGCAAGGAAATCACAATCCTAACCTGCTGAGCAGGGTCTCCAGCTGAACGAGACTTCAGGGACAAATAAAGCTTACAATTATTTCGGAAATTCTGGAAGCTAGCTCTATTCCCTGTGAAGAACTCCGGCAAAGGAATTCTCGGCTCAGATACCGGAGCATGTACCACAAAATCTTGTAAATTTTGTACTTTCGTGATGAGATTATTCAAACCCGCAGTTACACTCTGAAGATCCATTATTGTCAGGTGCACACAGAGCCATACAGAGATTAGGAGGAGAGAGAGAAAAAAGACTGCAGCAAGGCAGACTGGAGGAAAAAAAAAAAAAAATTCCAGCAGACTTCTTATAACTCTCCTTTCTCAACCTGGGTCTTTAACACTTTATTGGCCGGTCAAACTGTCATGATCTCTGCAGGCAGAGATCATAGCAAGCCTATAGAGGGACAAGCTCTCGGAAGATGGAACTATACTGACCATGAACTAAGCCTGCCGCGCAACTAGAAATAGCCAGGTAGCATTTCCTATTTATCGCTAGATGCCCAGCTCTGGCCTAAGACCTAAATAGCTAGCAGAGGGAAATATAAGACCTGGCTCACCTCTAGAGAAATATTCCAAAGAAGACAGTAGCCCCCCACATATAATGACGGTGAGTTCAGATGAAACAACAAACGCAGCAGGAAAATAGTCTTAGCAAATTTGAGGTCCGCTTACTAGATAGCAGAAGACAGATAGTATACTTTCATGGTCAGCAGAAAAACACTAACAAAACACCATCCAGAGATTACCTTAAACTCTGGCATTAACTCATAACGCCAGAGTAGCAATCCCTGATCAACGAGAGCTTTCCAGACACAGTAACAAAACTTCAGCTGTGAACTGGAACAAATAGGCAAAACAAAACATGGACAAAAGTCCAACTTATCTAGTAGTTGTCTAGAAGCAGGAACAAGCACTGAGAGGCATCAGATAACATTGTTGACCGGCAAGAAACCACCAGAGAAATGAGCTTAAATAGCGACACCCACTACTGATGGAACCAGGTGAAACAGGAAAGAGGATGACAAGTCCAATTCCACAAGCGGCCACCGGGGGAGCCCAGAATCCAAATTCACAACAGATCCCGTGGTAAACCTCCACAGTATGGGGACCCCGATCCACCCTGACGTGCGTTTCGGTTAGGATACCTTCCTCAGGGGGCGCGTACATAGAATGGGCATAGAGGAGTATATATAGGAAACCCATAATGGAGACTGCACGCCACCGCAACACAATGCTTCCGCCCAGTCCAGCACGCCGAACAACGACGACCGGAAACGCATGGGGCCCCATGTGATCCGGAAGTACGTGCGCGGCTGTCAGAGAAGGACGGAGCAGTAACAGAGCGGCGCATGCGCCTAAAGTGATCAGTGCGTAGACGCCATCTACAATAGGGGCAATGGGAAGGGCAAACAGAAGCGTTTAGAAGCAACTATTAGCGTAGAAGGACAACAAGGAGATATGCAGATATAACAGCATATCAAATAAAACATACGGACAAATGCAGTTATAAAAATGAATTGTACAAAGAGATAGACACATTGGCCAAGAGGAGACTGTGACCACTTTACATAATATATCAAATAATAATATAAAATACAATGACCATAAACAAAACAATATAACATGGTACAGTCCCACAAGGCACATGAGCATTGATGATAGCATCATAAAAAGTACTAACAGCTTGTCCGCATATGTCCCCTACACCCCAATGGGGAAGAAAAGAACCCAAACGATGGCTTTATCAGGGTAGGGAAAAATGACAAAAATAGCAGTCCATCAGCTTCAATTTCCATGTCACATAGTCCAGATGAGTTCCAAAAGCACAATAACCAATTCAGTATAGCGATATGGGAATCCTAAGTAATAAAAAGGTGAATTAAAAACAGAACAACAATAAAAGAATTAAAACAAAATGTGCACAAATTGCAAGAAGGCACACTAAGCACACCAGTGCAGCGACTACAGGAAGGGAGCATAACTAATGTTCTCATTCAGACCTGCAGGGTATACGGTATTGAGGGACCAAATCCAACGTGTTTCCAGTTGGCCCAAACGGTTAAACAAATTCCCGCCACGGATATTAACATTGAGCATATCTATACCCCGCACCCTAAAAAGGGAACTGTCACTATGATGTTTAGTCCTGAAATGTCTCGGGATTGTTTTGAGGCCAAATGACAGCGTAAGTAGACTGTGCTGACAGGTTAGAAAATCACTTGAAGAAAAATATTATAATGGGCCTGTAAGAGAAATCAGAGGGTAACGATGCTGTTACATTTGTAAAGGCGATTCTGACGTCCCAGTGTGGTCATTGTCCCTCCTGTGGCACGGATGCCAACATGCTCAATGTCCCGGCCAGTCGGCGATCTATCTGTTCCCTGTTGTGCCTTCCTGCTTCTCTAGGTCTGCGTACACTCGCTCCGATTCTTAAAGGGGCAGTGCTCGCTGCAGTGCTGTGGGAGTTGCTCCAGCCAAAAGCTGGTAGGCATCAGGTACAGGTGCTTCTCACAAAATTGGAATATCATCAAAAAGTTAATTTATTTCAGTTCTTCAATACAAAAAGTGAAACTGATATATTTTAGAGTCCTTACAAGCAGAGTGATTTATTTCAAGTGTTTATTTCTGTTAATGTTGATGATTATGGCTTACAGCCAATGAAACCCCAAAAGCCATTATTTCAGTCAATTATAATAATTAATGAAAAACACCTGCAAAGGCTTCCTAAGCTTTACTAAAGGTCCCTTAGTCTGTTTCAGTAGCTCCACAATCATGGGATACACTGCTGACATGATAAATGTCCATAAAGCAGTCACTGACACTCCACAAGGAGGGGAAGCCACAAAAGGACATTGCTAAAGAATCTGGCTGTTCACACAGTGCTGTATCCAAGCAGATTAATGGAAAGTTGAGTGGAAGGTAAAAGTGTGGTAGAAAAAGGTGCACAAACAACCGTGATAACCACAGCCTTGAAAGGATTGTTAAGTAAAGGCCATTCAAAAATTTGGGGAAGATTCACAAGGAGTGGACTGCTGCTGGAGTCATTGCTGCAAGAACCACCACACACAGACGTATCAAGGACATGGGCTACAAGTGTCTCATTCCTTGTGTCAAGCTATTCGTAACCAACAGACAATGCCAGAAGCGTCTTCCCTAGGCCAAGGAGAAAAAGAACTGGACTGTTGCTCAATGATCCAAGGTGGTGTTTTCAGATGAAAGTGAATTTTGCTTTTCATTTAGCAATGAAGGTCTCAGAGTCTGCAGGAAGAGTGGAGAGACAGACAATCCAAACTGCTTGAATTTGAGGTCTAGTGTGAAGTTTCCACAATCAGTGATGGTTTGGGGAGCCATGTCATCTGCTGGTGTAGGTCCACTGTGTGTTATGAAGTCCAAAGTCAGCGCAGCTGTCTACCAGGAAATTTTAAAGCACTTCATGCTTCCCTCTGCCGACAAGCTTTTTGGAGATGAAAATTTAATTTTCCAGCAGGACTTGGCACCTGTCCACACTGCCAAAAGTACCAATACCTGGTTTAAAAACAGCAGTATCACTGTTCTTGATTAGCCAGCAAACTCGCCTGACCTTAACCTCATAGAGAATTCATGGGGTATTGTCAAGAGAAAGATGAGACACCAGACCCAACAATGCAGACGATCTGAAGACTGCTATCAAAGCAACCTGAGCTTCCATAACACCTCAGCAGTGTCACAGGCTGATTGCCTCCATGTCACACCGCATTGATGCAAAAGGAGCCCCAACTAAGTATTGAGCACATTTACTGAGCATACATTTCCGTAGGCCAACATTTTTGATTTTAAAATAATTTTTCAAGCTGGTGTTATAAGGTATTCTAACTTACTGAGATAATGACTTTTGGGTTTTCATTGGCTGTAAGCCATAATCATCATCATTATCAGAAAGAAACACTTGAAATAGATCACTCTGTTTGTAATGACTCTATGTAATATGTGAGTTTCACTTTTTGTATTGAAGAACTGAAATACATTAACTTTTTGATGATTTTCTGATATTGTGAGAAGCACTTGTATGTAAAGCACCCTCCTTAGGCTGCCGTCACACTAGCAGTATTTGGTCAGTATTTTACATCAGTATTTGTAAGCCAAAACCAGGAGTGGCTGATAAATGCAGAAGTGGTGCATATGTTTCTATTAGACTTTTCCTCTTTGTTCCACTCCAGTATTTGTAAGCCAAAACCAGATGTAAAATACTGACCAAATACTGCTAGTGTGACAGCAGCCTTAGTAGGGAGGTGCCTGAACAACTCCTGTATTTTCTCTACTTAGTGTATGTAAGTAGTTTGTATCCAGGTCCCTGGTCCATAACCTGTTCCTGATTTCCATGTTGTCTAAATATGTTCCTGAAACCTGTGTTGATTGAATTAGCACCAGTGTCCTTCCTGGCTTGTCTCAAAATCTGCACTGTTTGAACAAGGATCAGTGTCTGTCATCTGGGTGAGCCAGAATCCATACCATCTGTATATTCTCCTATAGCTGGTCTACCAGTATCCAAATCCTGTACTGCCCGTGACTCCTAATCCATGTCCTTGACTGCCATCCTGACCCATTGGGTGAGCTTCTACAGTACCAGGGACTGCCCAGGACTGTTACCCGACGGCTATCTGCTGTACAAGCCTAACTCCATTATGAGAAGCTCTAGCAAAAACCAAGTAGCCACTCCTGGTTCTTCAACTATCGTCGAGCAGGAGCCTAATCCCTGGCTGCCCCTAGCGATAGACCCTCTTCTAGCTTGAGAAGACACCAAAGAGATCACGCCAGCTATCCTTCCAAGAGAACACCAAGAAGGAACTAGTTGATTACAAGTACTTCCAACCAGACAAAGGGAAATAGTAGAACTATCACCGGCTCCTTGCTGAAGGGACTAAAGGAATTTAAACATCCAGTTTAAATCAGATCACTGCTAGGTCCTAGAGGGAGAAGGATATCACTTCGCAACAGAGGTACAAGATCCAGAAATTGCCTGCAGAGCTCAGCGCAAAGACCTTCTGTAGCCGGATCCAGAATGACTGACTGATGCACCCGTGACAGTATCCTCCCCTTCTATGAGTGGCCTCCGGACACTCAGGACCTGGTTTTTCAGGATGAGGCATGGAACGAACGAACCAGCCTAGGGGAATTCACTTCTGATGCAGAAACCCACATCCTCTCTTCTGGACCATATTACCTCCAGTGCATTAAGTACTACAGGACACAATGTTGAAAACTGGAATAAACAATCATCAAAATCTGGAACTCCAAATTACCATCAATAAGGATTGAGGGCGGCAGCAGGGAGAGGACTCAAGAAGTTCTACATATTTATTGAGTAAAGACCTGTGGAACACATTGTGGATCTTAAGAGCCTGAGGTAACTCAAGAATGACAGTGGTTATTTTAAAGGAACCAATAAACCTAGGTCCCAGCTTCCAGGAAAGGATCTTCAACTTCATATTCCTGGTTGATATCCACAAAAAGTCATTCACATTTAGGTCTGGACCTGTCGAGTGTTTCCTGTCAGCAATAGGTTTCTACCTGTCTCCCACAATCCTCAAATTACTCTGAGCCCCTCGCCACACAGAGGAGGGAGATAAAGCAAAACATTCCTCCTCAGAAACTCCTGAAGCTCACTAAAAGTACCAAACTGTGGAAGGAAACTGTATGCACAAACAAATACTGACCTGCCGGTAGATTCTTGGCAATGATTATTAATAGCATACTCGGCCAACGGTAAGTAAGATGCCCAATCTGTTGTGAATTCTGTTCTCAAGCTCCCTCCTGTGGTTATGAATGGTACTTCGGTGAGTTCTGTCCATGGACTCCCTCTGGTGGCTGTGAGTGGAGCTGTTGGTTCTGAGGTTCCTCCTCCAGCTGACCTCGTTTAGGCCTTGGCTGGCTGCTCTATTTAACTCCACTCAGATCATTACCTGATGCCAGCTGTCAATGTCCTAGTACTGTTCAGTTCTCTTGGATCTTTCAGATGACCTGTCTACTTCAGCAAAAGCTAAGTCCCTGCTAGCTTATTTGTTACCACGGTTTTTTGTCCAGCTTGCTATTATGATTTTGTCTTGTTAGCTGGAAGCTCTGGGATGCAGAGTGGCACCACTGCGCCATGAGTCGGTGCGGTGCTCTCTTTTGCACACTCTGCGTGGTTTTTTGTTAGTTTTTATGCTGACCGCAAAGATACCTTTTCTATCTTCAGTCTGCTTCGTTTAGTCCGGCCTCCTTTGCTGAAACCTATTTCATTCCTGTGTTTGTGACTTCCATCTTAACTCAGTCAATATATGTGGGGGCTGCCTATTTCTTTGGGGAATTTCTCTGAGGCAAGTTAGGCTGTATTTTCTATCTTTAGGAATAGTTAGCTCTTAGGCTGTGAAGAGGCGTCTAGGCAGAGTCAGGAACGCTCCACGGCTATTTCTAGTTGTTGTGATAGGATTAGGAGTTGCGGTCAGCAGAGTTCCCATTTCCCAGAGCTCGTCCTGTATTACTAGTTTGCTCATCTGGTCATTTGTAGTGCTCCTAACCACCAGTTCAATCATAACTCCAATCCTTCTGGTTTTCAGAGATAAAACACCTGAGATAAGCCTCTAAATTCTGATTAATGCATTCGTTATGTCCATGCAACTGAGGATGGAAAGAAGAGGAAAAGAACAGCTGCACCCCAGTCGAGAACAGAAAACTTTCCAGAACTTGGAAACAAATTGGGTCCGATGTAACACAACAGCGGAGGGAACCCCGTGAAGCTTCATGATCTCATTAAAACCTGAGCGATAGTCTTAGCATTCAGAAGCAGCGTCGGACTGGAGTACCTTGGGCCCACCAGAGAGAAATCATTCTTGGGGCCCACCATGCAGTTTAAAAATACCACACAGGATGGATCCTATATGCCACACCACACATGAGAGCTGACAGATCCTCTATATACTACACCACACAGGAGAGCTGACAGATCCTCTATATACTACACCACACAGGAGAGCTGACAGATCTCTCTATATACTACACCACACAGGAGAGCTGACAGATCTCTCTATATATACTACACCACACAGGAGAGCTGACAGATCCTCTATATACTACACCACACAGGAGAGCTGACAGATCTCTCTATATACTACACCACACAGGAGAGCTGACAGATCTCTCTATATATACTACACCACACAGGAGAGCTGACAGATCCTTTATGTATATATACATATATATGTATATATACACATTATATATATATATATATATATATATATATATATATATATATATATATATATATATATATATAGTGTATATATTCATAATCACATAATCCAACAATTAAATTGGCAATAGCACTTCGATCATAGATGCTTACAAACGTTTACCCAATAAGGTATGAAGTGACTAGAAAATGAGTGAATGAAAAATTTTTTTTTTTATTAACATAATGTTAAAAACAGATGATATATAAAAAGACAGAAAGATGTAATAATGGGACCTCCAAAACAAGTCAGGGCGTGACACTTGAAAAGTGATGGTTTGTGTTAGGAGTCGAGTTCCCGCCACTGCACAGGGGGAATCTCGAGCCATGTCTGCTGCGGTCTCCCATTCTGCATCAGCCGCAGTGGAGCCTGCTCAGTGGAGACGTCTCACTGAATCTGGTACTGTGCAAAGGGTTACTGCTGCCTCTCCAGGCTCTGCTATTGTACCCTGCACTGGTCTGCGGCGAGCAGGCTTTTCTGGGACTAAGTCCTGCTTTGCACACACTGAGCATGCCCAGGGTAAGATCTCTCATTGGAGATCAAATGCCACATGCTCAGGTACTGCAGCAACTTCCATTGGTCCTCCAGGAAGGTCATGTACCTGATCAAGTTCTGAGGAAGTCTTCCATTGGTCCTTCTTGGAAGGTCCTGAAGTTGCTGCAGCTTTGAATAATAATAATAATCTTTATTTATATAGCGCCAACATATTCCGCAGCACTTTACATTTAAGCGGGGACTTATACAGACAAATTCAATACAAGTTAAGACAATTTAAACAGTGACATTAGGAGTGAGGTCCCTGCTCGCGAGCTTACAATCTACAAGGAAATGGGGGGACACAATAGGTGCAAAGTGCTTGTTATTTCAGGTCTGGCAATTATAATACATAGGGATTTTCATACAAAGCTGCATGATCCGGTCATCAGCCCGTGTGTTTAAGTGCAATAGTCAAGTATCAAGTGCAGTTATCATGTGCATGGAGGGTGTGGAGACAAATGAATAGTAGGGTGCAGATTCAGAGTAATATTTGGAAGGAGGGAACAGGGCAAAGTTAGTTTACTGAGTAGTTGATGTGGTAGGCTTGTTTGAAGAGATGGGTTTTTAGAGCGCGCTTGAATAAGTCGGGGCTAGGTATCAGTCTGATCGTCTGGGGAAGTGCATTCCAGAGAGCTGGCGCAGCACGAGAGAAGTCTTGTAGACGGAGGTGCGAGGTTCGGATTACGGGGGATGTTAGCCTTAGGCCGTTTGTAGAACGGAGGGCACGTGTAGGGCGATAGACAGAGATGAGAGGGGAGATATAAGGTGGTGCAGAACTGTGGAGAGCTTTGTGGGTGAGAGAGATGAGTTTATACTGGACCCTGTAGCGAATGGGTAGCCAGTGTAATGACTGGCACAAGATGGAGGCATCGGTGAAGCGGTTAGACAGAAATATGACCCTGGCTGCCGCATTCAAGATGGATTGGAGAGGAGAAAGTTTGGTAAGAGGGAGTCCGATCAGAAGAGAGTTGCAGTAGTCCAGACGAGAATGAATAAGAGCGACAGTAAGAGTCTTAGCAGTTTCAAAGGTGAGAAAAGGTCGGATTCTGGAGATGTTTTTAAGATGCAGGTGACAAGGTTGAAAGGTTCTCATGACCGCATGGCCATGCGCTAGTGTTAATTTATGTATGCGCTCAGCGCCAGTGAGGTCGTGTGTGTGTATTCAGGGACCCGGCTAAAATAAGCCCCTAGAATGCTGGCACCTCCGGCGAGGAGTTTCATGTGAGTGGATTCAGGGCTGGCGTATAGCCATCAGAATTCTGGCTCCACCGGAGAGGAGCTGCGTGTTTGCATTTGACTGCATGACCACCATCTGCTCTACTAAGTAGCTGTGTTCCCCTGTGAAGCTAACAGGGTACAGCATTCTCTTTACTAACGGACTCTGTGAAGTAACAGAGTTCGTTTATACTACTATATATATGCGTTCCGCCAACCCTAACCGTTTGTGATCTGACAGCAACTGGAAAGAGGCCCTATAGAGTGGTTAGGTGGACTTGCTATAGTGGATGGACACGATAAGGCGTCTCATTGTTTCCTTACACAATCCTAACCAAAAAAAGGGGAACCCTGACCAGAAGAAACGACAGTAATGATCATCCCACAAAGTGCCCAAACTGCCAAAGATTAAGTTACTAACACAGGCTACAGAAAAAGTGCAATAAGTTCAAAAGACCTACATGTTACGACATTTGACATGCACAACATACAACATTGACCATGCGACATGCACCATGCGACGTACAACATGCGACATGCAACATACAACATGCAACATACATGTTACATGCAACATTGAACATGCGCCATACGACATGCGATGTACAACATGCGACATACGACATGCACAATGCGACATACAACATGCGACGTGACATACGCGACATACCGCATGCGACATACGACATCCGTTGATATGTATATTAGGTATGTGGAGGAAATGTTAACTGGCAATACAACTAAAATTGTAATTGCAAGATTGTTTATTGCAAGGAAACTGATTGCAAAATATTGGGTTAGAGAGGAGCCTCCGTCCGGACGCGAATTCATTGCTCAAAAGAGCCACATAATTGAATTTGAGAAAAGTATTTACACCAGGAGAGACGGCTGGATTTATTCTCTTCATTATGGCAGCCGTGGTTGGATAGGATTAATTAATGTTATACCAGTATAGAGTACAACTTTTGGTAAACTGGAACTCTAGTTGATATTGTCAACTATGGATGAATTGTTTCCACCTGATATGGTCTCCATGGGGGGGGGGGTTAATTTACTGTAAAACATAAAATGAGTATGAACATGTGATCTGTTGTGAATATCATGGTTAATAGAAATTTATCTGATTAAAAAAGGTGTGGTGCTTTCCAGTGGTCTAAAACAGGGAGGAGATTACTGCAGCTGACAGCACACATGCCCATACTGCCAGACTGGATGGTACTACAGATGACAGGCTCCCTAATCTTAGTGGCTGGATAGAGCCTGCACTTCCAACAGCTTCTGGTTCCAATCCCATCTCTGTTACCAGCATCGCCTGCAGAATGAGTAAGCCGCGTCTGGTGTCCAAAGCAGACATTGCAGGAGCAGATACCACAGGAGATGGGAAACACCATTTGCAGAAAACCAGAGCGGATGAAATCCCTTTTAAAGTGACTCCATTTTGTAAATTCTAACCCTCAATGAATTAGTCTATAGGAATAGTGACTATTTTGACTCCATTGGCAGTTTCCAGATATTAGCACGCACAGTGGATGTTGGAAAGTGAAAATTGCAAATATCCCAAGTTATTACCCAACACATAGTTCCCAGATTGTGCTCCAGGAGATACACATGCCGTAAAATAAGTGGTTTCTTCTCCTATAGTGATGCCAAAAGCATGGATGCTTAATGTGGTTTGAGCACAGTCTAGCTAACTGTAAACTGTCATTGTCTTGGTGAATAATTAAATAATTTTGCATAACTTTCCATTTTTACAGACCATTTAAGTAGAAATGTTCAAAAATATAGAATTCAAGGATATTTTATTCTAAAATAATAATTGGTTTTATTCTTGGCAGATGACCGTACCAGGAGATCAGCAGGACAGCTGACATCTTCAATGTTTAAATCAGATGATCTTGAGATCCCACAGGATACAATTGAAGTGAATGCCATTACTCCAGATACACCACCATCCCATTCTTCTGATTCATTACCTACTACTAAGGAAAATCAAAGTCACAAAATAAGCATTAAAAAAGGAACTGCTCCTAAAGCAATGAAGACATCTTCATTATCAGAATATGGAAATAGTTTTCCCCTAATACAGTCCTTTCTCAAACAACAAAACCTTCACAAAGCAAACAATGTATTTTCTTGTTCCAAGTGTGGGAGATGTTTTAACCAGAAATCAGATTTTGTCAGTCACCAGAGAATTCACACAGGGGAGAAGCCATTTTCATGTTCAGAATGTGGAAAATGTTTTAACCAAAAAGCGCATCTTGTTACCCATCAAAAAACTCACACAGGAGAGAAGCCTTTTTCATGTTCAGAATGTGGGAAATGTTTTAACCACAAAGCGACTCTTGATAGACACCAGAAAACCCACACAGGAGAGAAGCCTTTTTCCTGTTCAGAATGTGGGAAATGTTTTAACAGGAAAGAGAATCTTGTTAGCCACCAGAAAACCCACACAGGAGAGAAGCCTTTTTCATGTTCAGAATGTGGGAAATGTTTTAACCAGAAAGCGTATCTTGTTAGCCACCAGAAAACCCACACAGGGGAGAGGCCTTTTTCCTGTTCAGAATGTGGGAAATGTTTTAACCAAAAAGCGCATCTTGTTAGCCATCAAAAAACTCACAAAGGAGAGAAGCCTTTTTCATGTTCAGAATGTGGGAAATGTTTTAACCAGAAATCGAATCTTGTTAGCCACCAGAAAACCCACACAGGGGAGAAGCCCTTTTCCTGTTCAGAATGTGGGAAATGTTTTAACCAAAAATCGCCTCTTGTTACCCACCAAAGAACTCACACAGGGGAGAAGCCTTTTTCCTGTTCAGAATGTGGGAAATGTTTTAACCAGAAACCACATCTTGTTATCCACCAAAGAACTCACACAGGGGAGAAGCCTTTTTCCTGTTTAGAATGTGGGAAATGTTTTCTAGATAAATCAGTTCTTGTCAGACATCATAGATCTCACACAGGGGAGAAGTCTTTTTCCTGTTCAGAATGTGGGAAATGTTTTAACAGGAAAGCATATCTTGTTACCCACCAAAGAACTCACACAGGGAAGAAGCCATTTTCATGTTCATAATGCAGAAAATGTTTTGTGAAGAAACAATCTTTCTAGCCAACAAAGAATTCACACAGGAAGGAGTGGCGGTGTAGTGGAGCTGAGAGGACATGTCCAGACAGAGCTCCTATAATCATGTCACAATCCTGACTTTGTTAAAGTGAGTTTACCTGCAAGCAGTGTAGTTCCCTGGGCTCTTGGAGGTCTCCGGCTCCTGGAGAAGTGCGGTCTGCGACTGGTGTGTCGGGTTCTGATTAAACTCTCATGGGACATAAGGCCTGTGGAGGAAGGTGGACATTTTCTACTGTGCGCTTCGGTTCGCAGGAGGCATGGAGCTGTGGACTTTGCTCCTGGAGGGACTGACGGAGCAGTGCGGCTATATCCTGGAGGTACCTGAGGGGGAAGCACGGTGTGAGCTCTGAGAAATTAGCTCAGCGCTCCCTTATTGATGATATAGCTGGTTCGTCGGTTCCCGCCATTTCAAGGGACTCTGGACTCTTGTTGCCATCCCTGCAGATGCTGCAGGTCATTCTGCTACACAGGACTTGTGCAACAGTTTCAGATTTGCCATAAAACCCAGCACTCTACCGTACTAAATACTTTGGAGCTGTTTGCACTCCTCTAAGATTTCCTATAAGATTTCTGAAATTCTCAATCCTGTGTCGTTTCGTTTGGTGTTATGATCCGGTGGTAGGATCACCAAACTGACCTGATAGGTAAACCTGAGTAGTAGGACAAGCTCCGGGGATGTGGGAACTATGCCGACCGCAATCCTGATCCTATCCACACACACTAAAGACAGCCGTGGAGCGTTACCTAAAAACCTAGACGCCTCTTCACAGCCTGAGAAACTGGCTACCCCTAGAGAGAAAGCAAAGCCAAAGTTTAGACAGCCCCCCACAAATAATAACGGTGAATTAAGGGGAAAATACAAACGTAGGAATGAAAAACAGGTTTAAGCAAATGAGGCCCGCTAACACTAAATAGACAGAAGATAGCGAGGGATACGTGCGGTTGGTACAAAAACTATCCACGCAGAAAGTACAAGAACCCCCACACCGACTCACTATGTGAGGGGCGCACTCTGCACCCCAGAGCTACCAGCAAGCGAAAAATCACATATAAGCAAGCTGGACTGAACACATCATATACTGAGAAACATTTTCAAGGAAACAATGAGCAAAAAGAACTAGCAAGACTTAGCTTCTCAGAAAAAGGCAGGTCACCAGGGAAATCCAGGAGAGGTCAGAACCGGTACTGAATACAACGACAGCAGGCAACAAGTAAAGGTCCAGGTGGAGTTAAATAGGAACCAGCATAGCAGGAAATGAGGCAGCTGAGCCCAGCTCCAGACCCGCAGTATCGCTAAAGGCCACCAGAGGGAGCCCAGACGGAATTCACTACAGTTTGGCCCTTCCAGCTTCTTTTGCCATCCATAATGTGTTCCATAGGTCGTTGTTGCGGAGATATGTGGCGCCTATGGTTCCCTCCGTTGACCCTCCTGCTCCGGTTTTGGTCGAGGGGGAGTTGGAGCATGTGGTGAAGATTTTGGATTCTCGTATTTCGAGACGGAAACTTCAGTACCTGGTCAAGTGGAAGGGCTATGGTCAGGAGGATAATTCCTGGGTTGTTGCCTCCGATGTCCATGCTGCCGATTTGGTTCGTGCCTTTCATTTGGCTCGTCCTGATCGGCCTGGGGGCTCTGGTGAGGGTTCGGTGACCCCTCCTCAAGGGGGGGTACTGTTGTGAATTCCGTTCTCGAACTCCCTCCTGTGGTCATGAATGGTACTTCAGCGAGTTCTGTCCGTGGACTCCCTCTGGTGGCTGTGAGTGGAACTACTGGTTTTTGAGGTTTCTTCCTCAGCTGTCCTTGCTTAACGGCTGGGCTGGCTTCTCTATTTAACTCCACTCAGATCGTTACTTCATGCCGGCTGTCAATGTTTCAGTACTGGTTCAGATCTCTCTCGGATCTTTCTGATTACCTGTCTACTCCAGCAAAAGCTAAGTCCCTGCTAGCTCATTTGTTGTTCATTGTGTACTGAATATATTGCTTAGTATTTGCTAAGTTCTAGTCCAGCTTGCTATTATGTTATTGCCTTGCTAGCTTTGAAGCTCTGGGGTGTAGAGTGGCACCTCCACACCGTGAGTCGGTGTGGAGGTCTTTTTGCATACTCTGCGTGGTTTTTGTAGTTTTTTTGTGCTGACCGCATAGTTCCCTTTTCTATCCTCTGACTATTTAGTGAAGACTGGCCTCCTTTGCTAAAACCTGTTTCATTCCTGTGTTTGTGACTTTCCTCTTAACTCCCAGTCAATATATGTGGGGGGCTGCCTTTTCCTTTGGGGAATTTCTCTGAGGCAAGGTAAGGCTTCTATTTCTATCTTTAGCTCTTGGGCTGTGAAGAGGCGTCTAGGGAGAGTTAGGTACGCTCCACGGCTATTTCTAGTGTGTGTGATAGGATAAGGGTTTGCGGTCAGCAGAGTTCCCACTTCCCAGAGCTTGTCCCGATTTCTAGTTTAACCATTAGGTCAGTCCGGGTGCTCCTAACCACCAGGTCCATAACGGGCTACGTTCACATTTGCTTTGCGTCGGGTGCAGGTTCGGCGGCGCATGCGTCATGCGCCCCTATATTTAACATGGGGGCGCATGGACATGCGTTGTCTTGCGTTTTGTGACGCATGCGTCATTTTTGGCGCAAGCGTCAGGGCGCACAGGACGCTGCATGTTGCATTTTTTTTGCGCCGAAAATCATGCCAAAATTGGACGCATGCGTCACAGAAAGCTGCGTTCTGCATGCGTTTTTGCATGCGTTGTGCGTTGCATCACCGACGCTGCGCCGCACAACGCAAATGTGAACGTAGCCTAAGATGCAAAGGAAATGTGTCATATTTAACTTTAGGCCTTTTAGACATCATTTAATCTTTAACTTGCTTAACTGTTCACAATAAACAGCAAAAAATATCTTTTACAATTGGGATAATTTTCAGTTTAGTACTTAGCAGCACATCTGCACTTTTATTATTTCCCTTTTTGCACAGTAACATTGCATACACTAGTCCCATATTTTCATTTTTCTTTTTAAAATATTTTTATTAGATTTTGTATTAAAAAGCGGGATTAGGGAAATGAGGGAGGGGAAGGGAAGGGTTAACAAAGGACAGAGGAAGGGATCAATAAAATTAGAGAACCCTAATAACAGTCTCTAACAAACAAATACTGATTTGCAATTTGAAGAATGTTGTATGTAGATGTTATACTTAACCCCTTAATCCCATTGGACGTATCCCGTCAAGGTGACCTGGGACTTAATTCCCAGTGACGGGATAGTACGTCCAGTGTGATCAGCCGCGCTCACGGGGGCAGCGCGGCCGGGTGTCAGCTATCGCTGCTGACATCCGGCACTATGTGCCAGGAGCGGTCACGGACTGCCCCCGGCACATTAACCCCCGGCACACTGCAATCAAACATAAGGGGGCTCCCTGCATGCTTCCCTCAGACCCCCGGAGCAATGCGATGTGATCTCGTTGCTCCAAGGGTCTCTTACTTCCTCCTCCCTGCAGGCCCGGTTCCAAAATGGCCGTGGGTGGCCTTCCAGGTCCTGCAGGGAGGTGGCTTACCAGCGCCTGATCAGAGCAGGCGCTGGCAAGCCTCCCTGCTGTGCCTGTGTGATCGCTGATCTGACACGGTGCACAGCAAAGTGTCAGATAAGCGATCTGTCAATATAATGTGACGCCCCCCTGGGGCAAAGTAAAAAAGTTTTAAAAAAACATTTTTTTACATGTGTAAAAAAAATTTTTAAAAAAATTCCTAAATAAATAAAATATTGTTCCAATAAATACATTCTATTATCGAAATTAAAAAAACAATAAAAGTACACATATTTAGTATCGCCTCTTCCGTAACGACCCAACCTATAAAACTGTCCCACTAGTTACCTGCTTCAGTTAACACCTTAAAAAAAGGCAAAAAACAACCCTTTATTATCATACCGCCGAATAAAAAGTGGAATAGCACGCGATCAAAAAGACATATATGACCATTGTACCGCTAAAAACGTCATCTTGTCGCGCAAAAAACGAGGCATTATTCAGGGTCATCACTGAAAAAATAAAAGTTATAGTCCTCAGAATAAAGCGATGCAAAAATAATTTTTTCTATAAAAGTTTTTATCATATAAAAGCGCTAAAACATAAAAAA
This sequence comes from Ranitomeya variabilis, assembly GCF_051348905.1. Taxonomy (NCBI): domain Eukaryota; kingdom Metazoa; phylum Chordata; class Amphibia; order Anura; family Dendrobatidae; genus Ranitomeya; species Ranitomeya variabilis. Next base: position 695,849,104 of record NC_135235.1, on the reverse strand, counting down.
ATAATCTAAATGAGGTATTGCTGTAATCGTACTGACCCGAAGAATAAAACTGCTTTATCCATTTTACCAAACGCTGAACGGTATAAATGCCTTCCCCCCAAAAGAAATTCATGAATAGCTGGTTTTTGGTCATACTGCCTCACAAAAATCAGAATAAAAAGCGATCAAAAAAAGTCACGTGCATGAAAATGTTACCAATAAAAACGTCAACGCCTCCCGCAAAAAACAAGACCTCACATGACTCTGTGGACCAAAATATGGAAAAAATATAGCTCTCAAAATGTGGTAACGCATAAAAATATTTTTTGCAATAAAAAGCGTCTTTTAGTGTGTGACAGCTGCCAATCATAAAAATCTGCTAAAAAGCCGCTATAAAAGTAAATCAAACCCCCCTTCATCACCCCCTTAGTTAGGGAAAAATAAAAAAATAAAATTGTTTATTTATTTCCATTTTCCCTTTAGGGTTAGGGCTAGGGTTAGGGTTAAGGCTAGGGTTAGTGCTAGGGTTAAGGCTAGGGTTAGGGTTGGGGCTAGGGTTAGGATTACATTTAGAGTTGTGATTAGGGTTAGGGGTGTGTCAGGGTTAGGGGTGTGGTTACGGTTATGGTTGGGATTAGGGTTAGGGGTGTGTTGGAGTTAGGGGTGTGGTTGGGATTAGGGGTGTGTTTGGGTTAGGGTTTCAGTTAGAATTGGGGGTTTCCATTGTTTAGGCACATCAGGGGCTCTCCAAACGCGACATGGTGTCCGATCTCAATTCCAGCCAATTCTGCGTTGAAAAAGTAAAACAGTGCTCCTTCTCTTCCGAGCTCTCCCGTGTGACCAATCAGGAGTTTACCCCAACATATGGGGTATCAGCGTACTCAGGACAAATTGGGGTCCAATTTATCTTGTTACCCTTGGGAAAATAAAAATTTGGGGGGCTAAAAAAACTTTTGTGGGACAAAAACTATTTTTTATTTTCACGGCTCTGCGTTATAAACTGTAGTGAAATACTTGGGGGTTCAAAGTTCTCACAACACATCTAGATAAGTTCCTTGGGGAGTCTAGTTTACAATATTGGGTCACTTGTGGGGGGTTTCTACTGTTTAGGCACATTAGGGGCTCTGCAAACGCAATGTGACGCCTGCAAACCATTCCATCTAAGTCTGCATTCCAAAAGGCGCTCCTTCCCTTCTGAGCTCTGCCATGCGCCCAAACGGTGGTTACCCCCCACATATGGGGTATCAGCGTACTCAGGACAAATTGCACAACAATGTTTGGTGTCCAATTTCTCCTGGTACCCTTGGTAAAATACAAAACTGGGGGCTAAAGTATAATTTTTGTGGAAAAAAAAAAGTTTATTTTCACGGCTCTGCATCATAAACTGCAGTGAAACACTTGGGGGTTCAAAGCTCTCACAACACATCTAAATAAGATCCTTTGGTGGTATACTTTCCAAAATGGGGGGGATTCCATGTTTAGGCACATCAGGGGCTCTCCAAATGCAGCATGGCGTCCCATCTTAATTTCAGCCAATTTTGCATTGAAAAGTCAAACGGAGCTCCTTCCTTTCCGAGCTCTGTCATGCACCCAATCAGTGGTTTACCCCCACATATGGGGTATCAGCATACTCAGGACAAATTGCACAACAACTTTTATGGTACAAATTCTTATGGTACCCTTGGGAAAATAAAAATTGGGGGTGAAAAAATATTATATTTTATTTTTACGGCCCTACATTATAAACTTCTGTGAAGCACTTGGTGGGTCAAAGTGCTCACGACACATCTAGATAAGATCGTTTGGGGGTCTACTTTCCAAAATGGTGTCACTTGTGGGGGGTTTCAATGTTTAGGCACATCAGGGGCTCCCAAACGCAACATGGCGTCCCATCTCAATTCCCGCCAATTTTGCATTGAAAAGTCAAACGGTGCTCCTTCCCTTCCGAGTTCTGCCATGCGCCCAAACAATGGTTTACCCCCACATATGGGATATCGGGGTACTCAGGACAAATTGTACAACAACTTTTCGGGTCCATTTTCTCCTGTTACCCTTTGTAAAATAAAAAAAATTGGAGCTAAAGTAAATTTTTTGTGAAAAAAATTAAATGTTCATTTTTTTTTTAAACATTCCAAAACTTCCTGTGAACCACCAGAAGGGTTAATAAACTTCTTGAATGTGGTTTTGAGCACTGTGAGGGGTGCATTTTTTAGAATGGTGTCACACTTGGGTATTTTCTATCATATAGACCAGAGGTCCCCAACCTTTTTTGCACCAGGGACCGGCTTTAAGCAAGACCAGTTTTCCATGGCCGGGTGGGGCAGGGGCGGGGCTTTGGTCATATAGGGGTGGGGTTATGGAGGGATGGAGCTTAGTGCATACTTATCATATAATTATGACATTTATAATGAGAATGTGATTCAACTTACCATAGGTTCAGAATGAGTGGGAGCACCAGGCTACTGCTGCTACTGGAGACGGGCACTGCTGCTATGAATTTTCACTGTTATTTGCTTTTTTCACTTTAACCAGAAAATCTGCTGCTGGGTCGCAAGACACCAGAACACAGCTACAGGAGTCATAAGGATGGGACACCTGACGTCATATCTAGCTGCCCATTAGCATCCAGAGCCCCTCCAACTCGCAGCTAGCAGGAGGGGAAGGATCGCTGGACACACATTACCTGCTTGTCCCTGCTCCTGCCTGAGCACATTCTGCGAGTAGCTGCACTGTACATTGAGTTTCAGTGTACAGCACTGCTATATGCACCAGACAGCGCTGTATGGGGAGGATGCTGGCGGGACCTCGGTGTACAGCGCTGCTAAGTAGCAGCATTGTACATTGAGCATCAGTGTATATAGCACTGCTGCTTAGCAGCGCTACACACTGAACACCGGTACTGGGAGCCACGTCACTGAAGCCAGTCTGCTGCCCCAGCACCCCCCACATAACATGTTCTGCCGGGGGCTTGTCAGTGAGGAGAGCCTGCCGCCCCACCCCGTCAGGAACACCCCACGCTGCGCAGGAGGGCCGCGTCACTAAGACCCGCCCCGTGACGTACTACAGGTACCATGCTGTGCTGTGGAGGGCTGCGTCACTAAGACCCGCCCGACGCCCCACCCCGTCCTGCATAATGTTCTCTGCTGGGAGCTGCGAGCTGTCACGGCTACGACAGAAAACATTATAAATCCACACAGTGCGAGTTCTGACCAGGCGCAGGGCCGCGGAGCTAGCTGTCAGCGGCGCCGCGGACCGGCTGAAAATCCCCAACGGCCCGGTCCTGGTCCGCGGACCGGCGGTTGGGGACCTCTGATATAGACCCCTCAAAATGACTTCAAATGTGTAGTGGTCCCTAAAAAAAATGGTGTTGTAAAAATGAGAAATTGCTGGTCAAATTTTAACCCTTATAACTCCCTAACAAAAAAAAATTGTTTCCAAAATTGTGCCGATGTAAAGTAGACATGTGGGAAATGTTAGTTATTAAGTATTTTGTGTGACATACAGTACAGACCAAAAGTTGGGACACACCTTCTCATTTAAAGATTTTTCTGTATTTTCATGACTAAGAAAATTGTATGTTCACACTGAAGGCATCAAAACTATGAATTAACACATGTGGAATTATATACTTAATTTCAGTTGCTTCACACTTTTTTTATTATGTCTTATATTCTAGGTTCTTCAAAGTAGCCACCTTTTGCTTTGATGACTGCTTTGCACACTCTTGGCATTCTCTTGATGAGCTTCGAGAGGTAGTCACCGGGAATGGTTCTCACTTCACAGGTGTGCCCTGTCAGGTTTAATAAGTGGGATTTCTTGCCTTATAAATGGGGTTTTGACCATCAGTTGTGTTGTGCAGAAGTCTGGTGGATACACAGCGCATAGTCCTACTGAATAGACTGTTAGAATTTGTATTATAGCAAGAAAAAAGCAGCTAAGTAAATGAAAATGAGTGGCCATCATTACTTTAAGAAATGAAGGTCAGTCAATCCGAAAAATTGGGAAAGCTTTGAAAGTGTCCCCAAGTGCAGTGGCAAAAAACATCAAGCGCTACAAAGAAACTGGTTCACATGAGGACCGCCCCAGGAAAGGAAGACCAAGAGTCACCTCGGCTTCTGAGGATAAGTTTGTCCGAGTCACCAGCCTCAGAAATCGCAGGTTAACAGCAGCTCAGATTAGAGACCAGGTCAATGCCACACAGAGTTCTAGCAGCAGACAAATCTCTACAACAACTGTTAAGAGGAGACTTTTTGCAGCAGGCCTTCATGGTAAAATAGCTGCTAGGAAACCACTGCTAAGGACAGGCAACAAGTAGAAGAGACTTGTTTGGGCTAAAGAACACAAGGAATGGACATAAGACCAGTGGAAATCTGTGCTTTGGTCTGATGAGTCCAAATTTGAGATCTTTGGTTCCAACCACTGTGTTTTTGTGTGACACAGAAAAGGTGTCATGGGAAGCCTAGGTAGGCAAGAGCTAATAACCCGGGCCAATGCGATTTCCCTCAGACTAGGGAAATCCTGACTGACCCTCTCCCAGAGTTTACACTGATGGTGTGCATGTCTGGGCCTCCATCCTCACCCTATCTCCTGTTTCAACCCTAGGCTGAAACCACCACCCAGTGATGAGACCACACACCAATACCCACAGTTAGCACAGACAAGGATAACGGAAAATATGAACCACGCCGCAGTCACGCAGGAATACACTATAAATGCACAGGGAAAAACAAATACAAATATAGAAAGGAGAAAATATGACAAAGGGAATTACTCCACCAGATACGAAACTCCTCCTAGATCACCACTCCAGACCGAGATAACCAAGCACAAGACAGAAGCTATAATCGGCGACGCCCAATGTTCAGAAGAACTATTTAAAGGCAGTGGGCGTGACCCAGCTTCCAATCCGAGCACCAGCTAAATTAACCCCGGACCAGCTAGATAAAATCTAGTCGACGCCACTGAGCACATAGTGGACAAAAGCGGAATTACCGCTGTCTGACGAACGACCTAGTATGAACAGCGTCCGACATGACAGTACCCCGCCTTCTACGAGGGACCCCAGGGCCCTCACGACTTATAGGACCCGGCTTGTCCGGATGGCAGCGGTGAAACATACTGACCAGCCGATCCGCATGAATGTCCAAGGCTGGTACCCAGGACCTCTCCTCAGGCCCATAACCACGCCAGTATACCAAGTACTGTAAAGTGCGGCGCACCACACGAGAGTCAACCACCTTGGAGACTTCAAATTCCAAATTACCATCCACCAAGACTGGAGAAGGCATCGGTGTCGTGTCCACAAGACCCACCATCTTTTTTAGCAATGATCTGTGGAACACGTTGTGTATCTTATACCCCGTAGGAAGCTCCAAACGGTACGCTACTGGGTTAATGACGGCGGCGACGCTAAACGGACCAATAAACCTTGGACCCAATTTAAGGGATGGTATTTTGAGTCTTACGTTTTTTTGTGGATAACCACACCCAGTCATCCACACTCAGGTCCGGACCTGGCACACGCCTACTGTCAGCCACACGTTTGTACCTAGCACCCACACTCAACAGGCGCTGTTTAACTCTCCTCCAGACTGATGACAATTGTGCTCCTAACTGGTCTTCCTCCGGGACGCCGGAAGAGCCCCCGTGACTCCAAGTACAAAATTGAGGATGTATCCCATAAACACAAAAGAACGGAGACTCCCCAGAAGACTCCTGGCAGTGATTATTGATGGCAAACTGAGCCAAAGGAAGGAACGTCGACCACTCCTCCTGGTTATAAGAAACAAAGCAGCGCAAGTACTGTTCCAAATTTTGGTTCATACGCTCGGTCTCACCATTTGACCGAGGATGAAACGCCGAAGAATGAGACAACTTGATCCCCAGCCGTGAGCAAAATGCTTTCCAAAATTTTGCCACAAACTGAGACCCCCTATCAGAAACGATGTCAGATGGAACCCTATGAAGTCTGACCACCTCCTGCACACATACCTGAGCCAGAGTCTTAGCGTTAGGCAACGAAGGCAACGACACAAAGTGCGACATTTTTGAGAACCGATCAACAATCACCAAGATGACCGTGTTCCCAGCTGAAGAGGGCAAGTCAGTGATAAAATCCATGGAGATCTCCGTCCATGGCTTACTAGGTACCTCGAGAGGAAGTAGTGTGCCAACAGGACGGGAGCTGGGCGTCTTAGCCCTAGCGCACGTGGTGCAAGCTGGCACGTCCTGTCGGATTTTTGGCCACCAAAACCGACGTGACACCAACTCCAAGGTACCTCTAACCCCTGGGTGGCCAGCCAGGACAGCATCATGATGCTCCGCCAAAACATTTAAGCGGAGATGAAGCGGTACAAAGATTTGTTGATGGGAAGTTCAGATGGTACCTCCTCCTGGGCCTCGGCAATCTCAGCCTCAACCTCGGTAGTGAGAGCCGAAACCACAACACCCTTTTGGAGGATGGGTACCGGATCTTCCCGAGGTTCTCCCCCCGGAAAACACCTGGACAGAGCATCCGCCTTAGTGTTTTTAGACCCAGGTCTGTAAGTAACAACAAAGTTGAACCGCGTGAAAAACAATGCCCAGTGAGCCTGCCTGGGAAATAGATGCTTGGCAGACTCCAAATAAAGCAAATTCTTATGGTCGGTAATAACAGTAACCTGATGAACTGACCCCTCCAGGAAGTGTCGCCATTCCTCAAAGGCCAACTTGATTGCCAACAACTCCCTGTTGCCGATATCGTAGTTACGTTCGGCGGACGACAGTTTCTTGGAGAAATAGGCGCATGGACGCAAATCGCTCAAGGATGAACCTTGTGACAACACCGCCCCTACACCCACCTCAGACACATCGACTTCCACGACAAAAGGTTTTGATACGTCTGGCTGCACAAGAATGGGGGCCGAAACAAAACTGTTCTTAAGAAATTCAAATGCGCGCACAGCAGCCTCAGGCCACACGGAGAAATTGGTACTCTTTTTAGTCATGTCAGTTAGCGGTTTAGCAATGATAGAAAAATCCTTGATAAACTTCCTATAGTAGTTAGAAAACCCAAGGAACCGCTGAAGTGCTTTCAGGTTATCAGGCCATTCCCAACGCAACACCGCTTGCACCTTTAGCGGCGTCCGTTTTAAAACCAGAAGCAGACACGATATAACCCAAGAAAGGCAACTCCTGAACCGAAAATACACATTTCTCAAGTTTTGCATATAGCTTATTCTCTCTGAGAAGCTGTAACACCTGCCTGACATGATCCAAATGAGTATCACGATCGCAAGAATATATGAGAATGTCATCTAGGTACACGATAACAAATTTTCCCAAAACATGCGAGAACACATCATTTCTGAAATGTTGAAACCCTGCAGGCGCGTTTGTCAACCCAAAAGGCATCACCAAATTTTCAAAATGACCCTCAGGAGTATTAAAAGCCGTCTTCCACTCATCACCTTGACGGACTCTTATGAGGTTGTACGCCCCCCTGAGGTCAAGCTTGGTAAACCACGTAGCGCCTGATTGAACAAATCCGGTATGAATGGCATAGGGTATGGATCACGAACCGTAATCTGGTTTAACTCCCTGAAATTCAGACACGGGCATAGTCTGCCATCTTTCTTCTTTACAAAGAAGAACCCTGCTGCCACAGGCGAGGATGAAGGCCTGATGTGCCCTTTGCTCAAACTTTCAGCAATGTAATCCTTTAACGCTTGTCTCTCCGTACCGGAGATGTTAAACATCCTTGCTTTAGGCAATTTGGCCCCTGGTTTAAACCTGATAGTACAGTCATAGGGGCGATGTGGTGGCAACTCTGAGCAACCCTTCTGAGAGAAAACATCTGCAAAATCGAGAAGTGACTCAGGAACGCTTGAAGTCACAGCAGACACACATGTGGCCAGGCAATTCTCCTGGCAGAATTCGCTCTACTGAATTATGTCCTGAGTTTTCCAGTCAATAACCGGGTTGTGCATAGACAACCATGGAAAACCCAAAACCACCTGTGCAGGTAGATTCTTGAGCAACTTACATGTAACCTGCTCGAAATGTAGAACCCCAATGTGGAGTTTCACCTCAGCCACAAACTCAGTAATCTCCCCCTGTGAGAGAGGAGCAGCATTGATGGTGACCACACGGATAGGATGAGGCAGTTTTTCGATCTTAAAACCGGCAGTGCGCGCAAACACCTCATCAATGAGATTTGTGCCAGAGCCACTATCCACGAAAACAGTAAATTGGCAGCTCTCTGCCAGCGATAATAACCTTAGCAGGGAGCATGCATTGAGAAACCACCATGGAGGATATACCTTAAGCTCAGATTGGCCTCCTCCACACCCTCTGAGCTTAGAAGTTTTCTGCCGTTGCGTTTTTGTTAGACAGCAGAGGACAAATGTTAACAAAATGACCAGTTTTACTGCAGTAAAAACAGGCTCCCTGCTTCCTGAGCACAGGGAGGGGCTCGACGCTTAACATGTGACACTCCTGTGATTTGCATAAGCTCCGTGGGCTCACCTGCAGCAACCTCACTTGAACCTGAACCCTCTCCCAAAAGCGGCGTCTCATGCTTCCCCTGACGCAAATGGTGATCAATGCGGACAACCAGACTCATAGCAGAATCTAGAGAAGCAGGAGTCTCGTACATCAGGAGGGCTTTTTTAACCCTTCCAGAAACCCCATGAATAAACTGACTCCGCAGCGCGGGATCATTCCACTGTGTGTCGACCGCCCAGCGGCGAAATTCATAACAGTAATCCTCTGCAAAACGCTCCCCCTGGCGAATAGTGCGTATCTTAGATTCTGCTAGAGCCATTCTGTCTGGATCATCGTAAATGTGTCCAAGAGCGGAAAAAAAACTCTCCACAGAGTCAAATGCAGCAGAATCAGATGGCAAAGAAAACGCCCATGCTTGGGGGTCCCCGTTTAATAATGACAACACCAGGCCCACACGCTGAGCCTCATTACCCAAGGAGATCGGGCGCATACGGAAATATAGTTTGCAAGCTTCACGAAAAGAAACAAATTTACTGCGTTCCCCAGCACCTTTTCAGGCAAAGGAAACTTAGGCTCAGCAACTCTACCAGTAGCTCCAGCTTGCACATTAGATACTGCTAGTCCCTGTTGCTGCACTGCCCCCCTCAACTCAGTGACCTGTAGAGACAGCGCCTCCAACTGGCGGGTTATGGTAGTCATGTTATCCATGGAATACAAATAATGTTGGCCGATTATAATGTCACGGGAAGCCTAGGTAGGCAAGAGCTAATAACCCGGGCCCCTGCGATTTCCCTCAGACTAGGGAAATCCTGACTGACCCTCTCCCAGAGTTTACACTGATGGTGTGCATGTCTGGGCCTCCATCCTCACCCTATCTCCTGTTTCAACCCTAGGCTGAAACCACCACCCACCACCCAGTGAAGAGACCACACACCAATACCCACAGTTAGCACAGACAAGGATAATGGAAAATATGAACCACGCCGCAGTCACTCAGGAATACACTATAAATGCACAGGGAAAAACAAATACAAATATAGGAAGGAGAAAATATGACAAAGGGAAATACTCCACCAGATACGATACTCCTTCTAGATCACCACTCCAGACCGAGATAACCAAGCACAAGACAGAAGCTATAATCGGTGACGCCCAATGTTCAGAAGAACTATTTAAAGGCAATAGGCGTGGCCCAGCTTCCAATCCGAGCTCCAGCTAAAGTAACCCCGGACCAGCTAGATAAAATCTAGCCGACGCCACTGAGCACATAGTGGACAAAAGCGGAATTACCGCTGTCTGACGAACGCCCTAGTATGAACAGCGTCCGACAAAAGGTGAACGGATGGACTCTACATGCCTGGTTCCCACAGAGAATCATGGAGGAGGAGGTGTGATGGTGTGGGGGTGCTTTGCTGGTGACACTGTTGGGGATTTATTTAAAATTGAAGGCATACTGAACCAGCATGGCTACCACAGCATCTTGCAGCGGCATGCTATTCCATCCGGTTTGCATTTAATTGGACCATCATTTACTTTTCATCAGGACAATGACCCTAAACACACCTCCAAGCTGTGTAAGGGCTATTTGACCAAGAAGGAGAGTGATGGGGTGCTACGCAAGATGACCTGGCCTCCACAGTCACCAGACCTGAACCCAATCGAGATGGTTTGGGGTGAGCTGGACCGCAGAGTGAAGGCAAAAGGGGAACTCCTTCAAGATTTTTGGAAGACCATTCCCGGTGACTACCTCTTGAAGCTCATCAAGAGAATGCCAAGAGTGTGCAAAGCAGTCATCAAAGCAAAAGGTGGCTACTTTGAGGAACCTAGAATATAAGACATATTTTCAGCTGTTTCACACTTTTTTGTTAAGTATATAATTCCACATGTGTTAATTCATAGTTTTGATGCCTTCAGTGTGAATGTACAATTTTCTTAGTCATGAAAATACAGAAAAATCTTTAAATGAGAAGGTGTGTCCAAACTTTTGGTCTGTACTGTATCTCTGTGATTCAAGGGTATAAAAATTCAAAGTTGGACAAATTGTGAAATTTTCAAAATTTTCACCAAATTTCCTTTTTTTTCACAAATAAACGCAGGTAATATCAAATAAATTTTACCGTTATCATGAAGTACACTATGTCTCGAGAAAACAATTTCAGAATCACCGGGATCCATTGAAGCGTTCCAGAGTTATAACCTCCTAAAGGGACAGTGGTCAGAATTGTAAAAATTGGCCCGGTCATTAACCCCTTAATCCCATATGACGTACTATCCCGTCAAGGTGACCTGGAACTTAATTCACAGTGACGGGATAGTATGTCATATGCAATTGGCCGCGCTGAAGGGGGGAGCGCGGCCGATCGCGGCCGGGTGTCAGCTGACTATCACAGCTGACATCCGGTACTATGTGCCAGGAGCCATCACGGACCGCCCCCGGCACATTAACCCCCAGCAGACTGCGATCCAACATGATCGCAGTGTTCCGGCGGTATAGTGAAGCATCGCGCAGGGAGGGGGCTCCCTGCGTGCTTCCCTGAGACCCCCGGAGCAACGCGATGTAATCGCGTTGCTCCGAGGGTCTCTTACCTCCTACTCCCTGCAGCAGGCCCGGATCCAAGATGGCCACGGCATCCGGGTCTTGCAGGGAGGTGGCTTCACTGCGCCTGCTCAGAGCAGGCGCCGGGAAGCCGCTGTTGAGGGAGGATCTAAAGTGACCCTTCACGGTTGACCTTAGTGATTTTCAAATTAATTAACAGGGTGTTGCCGGCAACTGAGAATGACCAGACTGAGACGTAGCTCTGTTTGGGAGAATCAAAGGAGATTCCTAGCCCCCGTTTATTGTGTTGTACTTTTATCATGTTAGCAAATTCTACTTCAACCAATAGTATAAAAACACACTTTCAGCACTTAACCTATAAAAATGCAGGAAAAACTTAACCTATGAGGATACAGAAAAAAGGAAACGACATATATGGTTGTGTCTTTTTGGCACAAAACAACATATTAACAGGTGCCTCGAAGTCTCAAAGTCTTATCTAGTGATACACCCCCGAGTCCCTTCCCTGGCTCGAGTTAGAACACTCAAGGTCTTTACACCAACTATAAACCATAGCCTAATTAAGTAACAAAATGTTATCTTCGTGAGAAACAGGACAGAGGTACAAGCAAAAAAAATGAAGCCTTTAGTTTTGATTTTAGTTTAACCCTTCACAATCCCCCCTAGATAAATTTTGTTAATTAATGTCCAGCATCAGAGGTACTATCCCAAGCTATAAGCTCGAGGGGTACTGGTCTTCACATGACTGGTGCCATGTTACCAGCCATGGCTGTTGCGGCGTACCCGTCCCCCCTGTATGCTAGAATTTATGAATAACAATTGTTGATGACAATGGTGGGGATCTTTTGAAAGTAGCCATGCGCTTGGCTTCAACATCTTCATCAGGTAACTTTGTGAAATCGGTGTAGAGAAGAGCAAGGGTGGCAACACTTTTGGTATCATCATTAGCTGTCTTAGTGCAGAATTTCCTAATACATACAGAAATACACCAAAGAACAAGTTTTAGTATTACATACATAACAAGGATAAAGGCAGCGATGTGTAACAAACTTTGCAAGATTCCAGCTATCCAGCCCCCAAATCCTTTAAACCAATTGGCTGGATTAAGAAAGGAGAAGGTGCCTGTCCACCAACTGTCCTTATTACGGTCATTGTCTTTATCATATTGATCTCTAAGTCTTTGAATATCCTCTAACTTTAACTTTAAAGGGCCACTGTCACCCCCCCAGCCGTTATAAACTAAAAGAGCCACCTTGTGCAGCAGTAATGCTGCAGTCTAACAAGGTGGCTCTTTTAGTTTTTGATTAAGTTATTACCTAAATAAAGCGTTTTAAAATTTGGCCACACGGACCAGATATTGTACCTGGAGGCGGTCCCAAGCGTCCTGTATGAATCTTCCAACGGCCGTCACTCTTCTCTTCAGGGGCGATGGTCGCCGCCCCCTGAGCGCTGTTATCTTCTGAAATCCGGCGCCTGCGCTGTGCGTGCCTGCGCAGTGTTCATTGTCAGTGCGGCCGCCCTATTACTGCTGAATCCCACGCCCCGCACTGTTATTCATTATGCACAGTGCGGGGCTGGGGTTCCTTGGAAGGCGGGGGAGCGTCGGAGCTGGGGAGCGTCAAAACAGCGCAGTGCGCATGCCCAGGAACCCCAGCCCCGCACTGTGCATAATGAATAACACAGTGCGGGGCGGGGATTCAGTAATAGGGCGGCCGCACTAACAATGAACACTGCGCAGGCCCCAGGCAGGCACGCACAGCACAGGCGCCGGATTTCAGAAGATAACAGCGCTCAGGGGGCGGCGACCATCGCCCCTGAAGAGAAGAGTGACGGCCGTTGGAAGATTCATACAGGACGCTTGGGACCGCCTCCAGGTACAATATCTGGTCTGTGTGGCCAAATTTTAAAACGCTTTATTTAGGTAATAACTTAATCAAAAACTAAAAGAGCCACCTTGTTAGACTGCAGCATTACTGCTGCACAAGGTGGCTCTTTTAGTTTATAACGGCTGGGAGGGGGGTGACAGTGGCCCTTTAACTTCATAGTGCTATTGGGATCTATATAATGACAGCATGCGGGTCCAATAACCTGACACATACCACCCTGTGCTGCTGGTAAGTAATCCAGTACTACAGTATGTTGATTAGTGACTATGATAAGTTGGTTTTGAACAGCAACAGTAGTATTAAGTATATCCAATATATCCCAAATTTGATCATCTAGATAGTCTGTGGCCCTAACCAATTTATCCCACATTTGTGTAATCATAGGGTAAATGAAAATAGAACTGACAATTTTATTGGCTATACCCATCTGTACTACATGTGGTCTTCCCGAAGGGCGGGGTGAGTTATCTGCAGCTCTTTTGTACAATGTATGTTTGGGTATAGCCTGTGTATCCAACTGTTTACTTGAGAGGACAAAGGTGGCCGGGGTCAATCGACCCAGAGTACAAGTGCCCTTTACCCCTACTGGCAACCATTTATAAGCATTGTCTCCACACACCCAGAACATATCAACAGGTAAATCCCATAAGGCTGAATGTTGTAGTACCAATCTATGCGCTAAGTCTATGAAGGCTGAGACATTCTGGAGCATGCACCAAGGTGGAGACTGTCCTAGAGGACTACAATAACCTACATTAGGATTCCCACAATTGGGGGTTCCTGGCACATATCCAGAGGACTCATTGCAAGGTATATTGCCAGGAATGCTAGCACAGATATCTTTAGAGTCCTCCAAAAGAGCAAAAAGCACACATCCGCACTGCTGATCAAAAATCCACCCAGGACCGCACTGTAACGTCGATCCAACACCTAAAGGTCGCAAAACCTGTGCATCCGCTCCATTTGATGAACTACAGGGGTGCCGCATCCAGAAAAAACAGCAAAGTGCAAACATGAACTTGAAAAAAGAAGGAGCGCACTTACCCTGAAGGAGCTTTACATCACTTTATTGGGACATAATAAAAAATGAAGAGCAGGGAGGGATAAGATCAGCCAAGGACGACGATCGTTTCGTGCTAAATAGCACTTCAACGGGTCCACACGCTGATAAGATCCGGGGAGTGTTTTATAGACCCACCTGGGTCGCAAACTCCTCCCCTACCTCGCTCATAACATGAACACAATTACATTTAAAAACAGCAAAATGTAAATTAAAAACAATCTGATTACGAAGCACCACCTATAAGACAGAATGAAACATCAAAGATTAAAAGTAAATCTCTTACAAAAAGACGGACATATCAACCTTTTCATTCAAGCCAGATGGTCCTGCTGCCTCTGTGCGCAGAATCCATCTGGCTTCCCTGCATAGTAAGAGGCGATTCAAGTCCCCTCCTCCCTCTGAAAGGGAGACACGCTCCAAGCCGGCAAATCTCAACACACTGACATCACTCCCATGGTGAGTACGGACATGCTCTATTAATCTCGGTGCTCCCTTCCCTGTTTTAACAGAATTGAAATGTTCTCTGACACGAACAAAAAGAGGGCGGATCGTTTTTCCGATGTAAAATTTCCTGCATGTACAGAAAAGGACATAAACTACATGGGTAGTCCTGCAGGATATAAAATCCCGCACCCTATGCTGTATATGACCTACTCTGACCCTATCCCCAATGAAATGATAATTACAGAAACTGCAGCCCCCACATTTAAAGTTTCCCTTAGGGATGCTATCAGTAAGCCAATTGCTTTTCTTTGTTACGAAGCGATTTCTGTCCCTGATATTTCTACTGCGGCGACTAGCAAATAGAGGTCCTCTATCCACTATTTCTTTTAAATCGGGATCTTGCCGCAGGATTTGCCAATTTTTTCTGATGGTCATTCTGATGTGACTGTCCAGTGGGCCAAATTTAAAGCTAAATACAAACTTTTTATCAAACTTTTTTTGGGGGGTGACAGAGGTGTCTGTAGCGATTGCTCTGTTATAGGCAGTATTTAAAACTGCAGGGGGATACCCACGTTTCCTAAATCTGTCCGCTAAGTCAGCCGACTGCTGCGCAAACCCCACTGGATCATTATAAATTCTCTTGACCCTGAGAAATTGACTGTATGGCAATGATCTTTTCATGTATGACGGATGAGCACTATTAAAATGTAGTAAAGAATTTGATGCAAAAGGTTTTCTGTATACTTCTGTGATTATGCCCCCTTCATTAATGTGTAATTTCACATCCAGAAAAACCAAACTGGCTCCTCCAAATTGCGAGGTAAACCCCATGTTCATGGTGTTGGATGTCCTCAGGTACCTCACAAATTCTGTGAAAGTATCCTGGTGCCCATCCCACACCATGAACTTGTCATCGACATACCTAGCATAAAGCTTGATATGTCCAAGAAACGGGTTATTTGAGGAGTAAATATACTCCTCTTCAAACCTGGCAAGAAAGAGGTTAGCCAGGGTACATGCGACGGGGGTACCCATCGCGGTACCCACCGTCTGCAGGTACCACTGGCTATCAAATTGGAAAGCATTATGCATTAAAATGAAGGAAAGGCTCTCACAGATAAACTGTATAGTGTCTACTCCTGTGGGTGTGTTCTCCAGAATACGCCTAACTGTATCCACCCCTAATTTCTGTGGAATCCTTGTATATAGACTTTCGATATCTATCGAAGTCAAGGCATATGATTCATGCCATTCAAAACCTTTTAGTATCTTTAGGAAATCCCCCGTATCTTTAATATATGAGGGGATATCTCGCAATAGGGGGCGCAGCAGCCAGTCAACGTAGGAGGACAGTGGCTCAGTCAGGGACCCCACTTCCGACACGATGGGGCGGCCGGGGGGGCCTCTGCTGATTTATGCAATTTAGGTATATGATACCAATGTGGTCTTCTCGGAAACGCTGGTAATAACTTTTCGGCTTGTCTGGAAGAAAAAACCCTTTTTTCCACATAGCATCTTAATAAAGAACGTAGAAGGTTTTTAAATTTTGAAGTGGGGTCCCCTTTTAATTTGAGATATGTCCTCTCATCAGATATTTGTCTCAATGCCTCAGTTTTGTAATAGTCACTTGTCATCAGAACTACATTTCCCCCCTTTATCTGCCCCACGGACAGTCACATCAGACCACCTCCGTATTTCTGCTAGGGCGCGTTTTTCTTCCAGCCGAAGATTATCTACGGGCGGTTCATAGATTAGAGCTTCTATATCTTTCAGAACTTGCAATTGAAAAACATCAACCAAATTCCCCGGGGACACTGGGGGCATAAAGGTGGACTTAACCCCCCCTGTAAAAGGTACAGCAGACAATTCACTACCACCTGTCGAGTTAGATACCATGCCCAATGAATCAAGTAGATCTCGTGTCTCTTCCCGTACGTCACCGAATGGGTCCTCCGTGACAAAAAAGCCAAGGGGGCCCACTCGGCAAGGCACTTCTCCTGGGAGTACCTCCCACGGAGCTGCGTTTTTGTGAGCTGTGACAAACGATTTGAATAACTGTATTTTACGAATAGCTTTAAATAAGTCAATCTTGAAGTCTACTATATCAAAAGGCTCTGAAACGCAAAAATTAAGTCCTTTAGATAGGACAGATAGGTGTGCCTCATCTAGAACGCGTGGAGTTAAATTGACCACAGTTATTTCGTTGGTCTCCACGACACTTGTCGCCTTTTTTTGGCGTTTCCTTCTGCCATTTCTCCTACCCCCTCGACGCGTCCTGCGTCTAAAGGGGAGACATTGGAGGCGGCTACTTGTTGTGGTGGCACCAGACTTGTAGATGTGCAAGGATCTTCAGTAGCGCTTGAGTCAGAGTCTGTTGTAAGATAGTCCCTCTTATTCTTATTCTTTTTGAAAAAGGGTTTACTCCGCGCCTGTCCTTTGTTCTGATTCCATTTACGAAATTTTCGATGACCCTCTGGCGGTCCGCCTTTGTTCCACG
The DNA here is from genome assembly GCF_051348905.1 of Ranitomeya variabilis. Classification (NCBI taxonomy): domain Eukaryota; kingdom Metazoa; phylum Chordata; class Amphibia; order Anura; family Dendrobatidae; genus Ranitomeya; species Ranitomeya variabilis. The sequence continues at coordinate 695,832,194 of NC_135235.1, read as the reverse complement.
TGAAAATTCTGCCGGATTCAAAATCGACTTTATCTCTTATAAACTTGTCTCTCTTCCTTTCTTTTATTTCATTTTGCAGGGTTACTAATTTTGTGTCCAATCTTTTGTCGACCGCTGTCCATTGGATTTCAGACAGTCTAGTCTTTAATTCTTCCTTTGTCTTAAGAAACTCAACTTTAGTGGCCTCATAATTAATAATATTTTGTTTTAGGACCAAGCGTAGTAATTCTTGGGAACAATGTAATAAAATTGCCTCCCACTCTTTGATAAAAGATTCATTGTTTTTATACTGAGCCATATCCTTTGTGACTCGTAGTCCCCTTGGCACGCGGCCACACTCCATATAGGACTTCAAAGAGTTATTTGTCCAAAACAAATTTACTTCTCTCTCAGCGGCCAAAAAAAGTTTATGTTCCAATGTTTTGGTGCTTAAGGAAAAAACATTATCATGTAGTTCACATTCTGAGAAGTAGGAATCTACATTTTCCCTCCCTGCTAATTGTCCATGTGATAAAGATGCAACTTCCTGCTCCATGTTGTGGAGTCTAGGTCAGTGAGCAATCACTCACGTATAGGTTACAACCTGGTGTGACAAATGGGTGTAGGCAACTCAGCGTGCTGGTAGTGTGTGAAAGAAAGTCAATACTCAAAGTCCTCCAAAAGAGCAAAAAGCACACATCCGCACTGCTGATCAAAAATCCACCCAGGACCGCACTGTAACGTCGATCCAACACCTAAAGGTCGCAAAACCTGTGCATCCGCTCCATTTGATGAACTACAGGGGTGCCGCATCCAGAAAAAACAGCAAAGTGCAAACATGAACTTGAAAAAAGAAGGAGCGCACTTACCCTGAAGGAGCTTTACATCACTTTATTGGGACATAATAAAAAATGAAGAGCAGGGAGGGATAAGATCAGCCAAGGACGACGATCGTTTCGTGCTAAATAGCACTTCAACGGGTCCACACGCTGATAAGATCCGGGGAGTGTTTTATAGACCCACCTGGGTCGCAAACTCCTCCCCTACCTCGCTCATAACATGAACACAATTACATTTAAAAACAGCAAAATGTAAATTAAAAACAATCTGATTACTAAGCACCACCTATAAGACATGGGGGCTGCAGTTTCTGTAATTATCATTTTATTGGGGATAGGGTCAGAGTAGGTCATATACAGCATAGGGTGCGGGATTTTATATCCTGCAGGACTACCCATGTAGTTTATGTCCTTTTCTGTACATGCAGGAGATTTTACATCGGAAAAACGATCCGCCCTCTTTTTGTTCGTGTCAGAGAACATTTCAATTCTGTTAAAACAGGGAAGGGAGCACCGAGATTAATAGAGCATGTCCGTACTCACCATGGGAGTGATGTCAGTGTGTTGAGATTTGCCGGCTTGGAGCGTGTCTCCCTTCCAGAGGGAGGAGGGGACTTGAATCGCCTCTTACTATGCAGGGAAGCCAGATGGATTCTGCGCACAGAGGCAGCAGGACCATCTGGCTTGAATGAAAAGGTTGATATGTCTGTCTTTTTGTAAGAGATTTACTTTTAATCTTTGATGTTTCATTCTGTCTTATAGGTGGTGCTTAGTAATCAGATTGTTTTTAATTTACATTTTGCTGTTTTTAAATGTAATTGTGTTCATGTTATGAGCGAGGTAGGGGAGGAGTTTGCGACCCAGGTGGGTCTATAAAACACTCCCCGGATCTTATCAGCGTGTGGACCCGTTGAAGTGCTTTTTAGCACGAAACGATCGTCGTCCTTGGCTGATCTTATCCCTCCCTGCTCTTAATTTTTTATTATGTCCCAATAAAGTGATGCAAAGCTCCTTCAGGGTAAGAGCGCTCCTTTTTTCAAGTACAGATATCTTTAGAACCTTGTAAAAACAGACAAGAAAATTTCCATGACGTATTATGTATCATTCTTTCTAACATTATTGGTTTGAAAGCATCAGTAGAGTATGAGGTCACATCAAAACTAATTTGTAAACCATATGTTGGAACTTGCCCTAGATTGGTTAGACTAGTCTTATTCTTAGGTACCCAAGCCCCTCCTTCATAGGCCAGATATTGAAGGTGTGTATCCCTTCCTGAAAGGTTACCTTGCCACCAGGGGTACCCAACTGTTATGATCCTAGTGGCGGAGGATCGCAAAAAGACAAGCAAGCATGCAAAAAATAGGACAAGCTCTAGGGTGATGGTAACTGGACTGACCGCAGACCTAAACCTATCCAACACAACTAGAGGCAGCCGGGGAACGTGCCTACGTTGGTTCTAGACGTCTCGCGCCAGCCTGAGAAACTAACTACCCCTGAAGAGAAAGTAAGACCTCGCTTGCCTCCAGAGAAACAATCCCCAAAGATATTGAAGCCCCCAACAAATATTAACAGTGAGGTAAGAGGAAGGCACATACATAGGGATGAAATGAGATTCAGCAAAAGAGGCCCGCTAATACTAAAAAGCAGAAAATAGAACAGGGATCTAAGCGGTCAGCAGAAAACCCTTACACAAAATCCATCCTGAGATTACAAGAACCCATGCACCATCTAATGGTGCATGGGGAGAAACTCAGTCCACTAGAGCAACCAGCAGGCATGGGAAAACATTTTAACAAGCTGGACTAGAAAACATGATGAACAAAAATGCACAAAAACTGAGAAAACAAACTTAGCTTGTCTTGAAGAAACTGGGAGCAAGGTAGTCAGAAGGAATCTGAGTAGCACTGATTACATTGATAGCCGGCAACAAGTGGAAGTGAAACAGAGCTATATAGGAATCTCCCAGAAGATAACGAAGCAGGTGGTAGCCAGAGACAAGCAGATAACACACAAAGCCACCAGGGGGAGCCCAAAGCAAAAGTCATACAGTACCACCTGTGACCACAAGAGGGAGCCCAAAAACAGAGTTCACAACAGTACCCCCCCTTGAGGAGGGGTCACCGAACCCTCACGAGAACCCCCAGGGCGATCGAGAACCCCCAGGGCGATCGGGATGAGCCACATGGAAGGCACGAACCAAATCAGCCGCATGAACATCAGAGGCGACAACCCAGGAATTATCCTCCTGACCATAGCCCTTCCACTTAACCAAATACTGGAGCCTCCGTCTAGAAACACGAGAATCCAAGATCTTCTCCACCACGTATTCCATTTCTCCCTCAACCAACACCGGGGCAGGAGGCTCAACAGGAGGAACCACAGGCACCACATACCTCCGCAATAACGACCGATAGAACACATTATGAATAGCAAACGATGCTGGGAGGTCCAAACGAAATGACACAGGGTTGAGGACTTCCAAAATCTTATAAGGACCGATAAACCGAGGCTTGAACTTAGGAGAAGAGGCCTTCATAGGAACAAAACAAGAAGACAACCACACCAAGTCCCCAACACGAAGTCGGGGACCCACGCAGCGACGGCGGTTGGCAAACAGCTGAGCCTTCTCTTGAGACAGCTTCAAATTGTCCACCACATGATTCCAAATCTGATGCAACCTGTCCACCACCACATCCACTCCAGGACAGTCAGAAGGCTCCATCTGACCTGAAGAAAAACGAGGATGAAACCCCGAATTACAAAAAAAAGGAGAAACCAAAGTAGCAGAACTAGCCCGATAATTAAGAGCAAACTCGGCCAACGGCAAAAAAGCCACCCAATCATCCTGATCCGCAGAAACAAAACATCTTAAATAAGTCTCCAAGGTCTGATTAGTTTGCTCGGTTTGGCCATTCGTCTGAGGATGGAAGGCCGACGAAAAAGACAAATCAATGCCCATCTTAGCACAAAAGGTCCGCCAAAATCTAGACACAAACTGGGATCCTCTGTCAGAAACAATGTTCTCAGGGATCCCATGCAAACGAACCACATTTTGAAAAAACAGTGGAACCAACTCGGAGGAGGAAGGCAACTTAGGCAAGGGCACCAAATGGACCATCTTAGAGAAACGATCACACACCACCCAGATGACAGACATTCTCTGAGAGACAGGGAGATCTGAAATAAAATCCATGGAAATGTGCGTCCAAGGCCTCTTCGTGACAGGGAAAGGTAACAACAAACCACTGGCACGAGAACAGCAAGGCTTAGCCCGAGCACAAATTCCACAAGACTGCACAAAGGAATGCACATCCCGCGACAAGGAAGGCCACCAAAAGGACCTGGCCACCAAGTCTCTGGTACCAAATATTCCAGGATGACCCGCCAATACCGAAGAATGAACCTCAGAGATGACTCTATTGGTCCATCTATCCGGGACAAACAGTCTCTCCCGTGGACAACGATCAGGTCTATCCGCCTGAAACTCCTGCAGCACACGTCGCAAATCTGGGGAGATGGCAGACAAAATCACCCCTTCCCTAAGGACACCAGTCGGCTCAGAATCTCCAGGAGAGTCAGGCACAAAACTCCTGGAAAGAGCATCAGCCTTCACATTCTTTGAACCAGGCAGGTACGAGACCACAAAATCAAAACGAGAGAAAAACAACGACCAACGAGCCTGTCTGGGGTTCAGCCGCTTGGCTGACTCGAGATAAATCAAATTCTTGTGATCAGTCAAGACCACCACACGATGCTTAGCTCCCTCGAGCCAATGTCGCCACTCCTCAAATGCCCACTTCATAGCCAACAGCTCCCGATTTCCGACATCATAATTCCGCTCGGCAGGCGAGAACTTTCTTGAAAAGAAAGCACATGGCTTCACCACAGAGCCATCAGAGCTTCTCTGTGACAAAACCGCCCCCGCTCCAATCTCGGAAGCATCAACCTAAACCTGGAAGGGAAGTGAGACATCTGGCTGACCTAAAACCAGAGCCGAAGAAAACCGGCGCTTCAGCTCCCGAAAGGCCTCCACAGCCGCAGAAGACCAATTAGTAACATCAGAACCCTTCTTGGTCAAATCCGTCAAAGGCTTAACAACACTACAAAAATTAGCTATGAAGCGACGGTAAAAATTAGCGAAACCCAAGAACTTCTGAAGACTCTTAACAGATGTAGGCTGCGTCCAGTCACGAATAGCCTGAACCTTGACAGGGTCCATCTCAATAGTAGAAGGAAAAAAAATGAAACCCAAAAAAGAAATCTTCTGGACTCCAAAAAGACATTTTGAGCCCTTCACAAATAAAGCATTGGCCCGCAAGACCTGAAACACCATCCTGACCTGCTGAACATGAGACTCCCAGTCATCAGAAAAAAAAAGAATATCATCCAGATACACAATCATAAATTTATCCAGATATTCACGGAAGTGTTATGATCCCAATGGCAGAGGATCGCTAAAAGGACAAGCACAGATACAAAAATAGGACAAGCTCTAGGGAGATGGAAACTGGACTGACCGCGACCCTAAACCTGACAAACACAACTAGCAGTAGCCAGGGAACGTGCCTACGTTGGTTCTAGACGTCTCGCGCCAGCCGGAGAAACTAACTACGCCTGAAGAGGAAACAAAGACCTAGGTTGCCTCCAGAGAAATATCCCCAAAGGTATAGAAGCCCCCCACAAATATTAACGGTGAAGCGAGAGGAAGGCACATACACAGAGATGAAATGAGATTTAGCAAAAGAGGCCCGCTAATGCTAGAAAGCAGAAAATACAACAGGGATCTAGGCGGTCAGCAGAAAACCCTAATTAAAAATCCATCCTGAGATTACAAGAACCCATGCGCCAACTCATGGTGCATGGGGAGAACCTCAGCCCACTAGAGCAACCAGCAAGAATAGGATTCACATTTTAGCAAGCTGGACTAGAAAACATAATATGCAAAAACACAAAAACTGAAAAAACAAAACTTAGCTTGTCCTGAAGGGTCTGGGAGCAAAGTAGTCAGAAGGAAACTGAGTAGCACTGATTACATTGACAGCCGGCAACAAAAGTCAGAGAAACAGAGCTATATAGGAACCTCCCAGCAACTAATGAAACAGGTGGAAGCCAGAGACCAGCAGACAACACGCAAGGCCACCAGAGGGAGCCCAAAACACCAAGTCACACAGTACCACCTGTGACCATCAGAGGGAGCCCAAAAACAGAATTCACAACAGTACCCCTCCTTGAGGAGGGGTCACCGAACCCTCACGAGAACCCCCAGGGCGATCAGGATGAGCCCTATGGAAGGCACGAACCAAATCAGTCGCATGAACATCAGAGGCGACAACCCAAGAATTATCCTCCTGACCATAACCCTTCCACTTAACCAAATATTGGAGCTTCCGTCTAGAAACACGAGAATCCAAGATCTTCTCCACCACATACTCCAATTCTCCCTCAACCAGCACCGGAGCAGGAGGCTCAACCGAAGGAACCACGGGCACCACATACCTCCGCAACAACGACCGATGGAACACATTATGAATAGCAAACGATGCTGGGAGATCTAAACGAAATGACACAGGGTTGAGAACCTCCAAGATCTTATAAGGACCGATAAACCGAGGCTTGAACTTAGGAGAGGAGACCTTCATAGGAACAAAGCGAGAAGACAACCACACCAAGTCCCCAACGCGAAGTCGAGGACCCACGCAGCGACGGCGATTGGCAAACCGCTGAGCCTTCTCCTGAGACAACTTCAAATTGTCCACCACATGATTCCAAATCTGATGCAACCTGTCCACCACCACATCCACTCCAGGACAGTCAGAAGGCTCCACCTGACCCGAAGAAAAACGAGGATGAAACCCCGAATTACAAAAAAAAGGAGAATCCAAAGTAGCAGAACTAGCCCGATTATTAAGAGCAAACTCGGCCAGCGGCAAAAAGGTAACCCAGTCATCTTGATCAGCAGAAACAAAACATCTTAAATAAGTCTCCAAGGTCTGATTAGTTTGCTCTGTCTGGCCATTCGTCTGAGGATGGAATGCTGACGAAAAAGACAAATCAATGCCCATCTTAGCACAGAAAGTCCACCAAAATCTAGACACAAACTGGGATCCTCTGTCAGAAACAATGTTCTCAGGGATCCCATGCAAACGAACCACATTTTGAAAAAACAGAGGAACCAACTCAGAGGAAGAAGGCAACTTAGGCAAGGGCACCAAATGAACCATCTTAGAAAAGCGGTCACACACCCCCCAGATAACAGACATTTTCTGAGAGACAGGGAGATCTGAAATAAAATCCATGGAAATGTGCGTCCAAGGCCTCTTCGGGACAGGCAAAGGTAACAACAAACCACTGGCACGAGAACAGCAAGGCTTGGCCCGAGCACAAACTCCACAAGACTGCACAAAGGAACGCACATCCCTCGACAAGGAAAGCCACCAAAAGGACCTGGCCACCAAGTCTCTAGTACCAAATATTCCAGGATGACCTGCCAATACGGAAGAATGAACCTCAGAGATGACTCTACTGGTCCATCTATCTGGAACAAACAGTCTTTCTGGCGGACAGCGATCAGGTCTATCCGCCTGAAACTCCTGCAGCGCACGTCGCAAATCTGGGGATATGGCAGACAAAATCACCCCCTCCCTAAGAATACCAGCCGGTTCAGAGTCTCCAGGAGAGTCAGGCACAAAACTCCTGGAAAGAGCATCAGCCTCAACCTGAAAGGGAAGTGAAACATCTGGCTGACACAAAACCGGAGCAGAAGAAAACCGGCGCTTCAGCTCACGAAAGGCCTCCAAAGCCGAAGAAGACCAATTAGCAACATCAGAACCTTTCTTGGTCAAATCCGTCAAAGGCTTAACAATACTAGAAAAATTAGCTATGAAGCGACGGTAAAAATTAGCAAAACCCAAGAACTTCTGAAGACTCTTAACGGATGTAGGTTGCGTCCAGTCACGAATAGCCTGAACCTTGGCAGGATCCATCTCAATAGTAGAAGGAGAAAAAATGTAACCCAAAAAAGAAATCTTCTGGACTCCAAAAAGGAATTTTGAGCCCTTCACAAATAAAGCATTGGCCCGCAGGACCTGAAACACCATCCTGACCTGCTGAACATGAGACTCCCAGTCATCAGAAAAAAACAGAATATCATCCAGATACACAATCATAAATTTATCCAGGTATTCACGGAAGATGTCGTGCATAAAGGACTGAAAGAATGAAGGAGCATTAGAGAGTCCAAAAGGCATTACCAAGTACTCAAAATGGCCCTCAGGCGTATTAAATGCGGTTTTCCATTCATCACCCTGCTTTATCCGCACAAGATTATATGCGCCACGAAGATCTATCTTAGTGAACCACCTAGCCCCCTTAATGCAAGCAAACAAATCAGTCAACAATGGCAACGGATACTGAAATTTGACTGTGATTTTATTCAGAAGGCGATAATCTATACAAGGTCTCAGGGAGCCATCTTTCTTAGCCACAAAGAAAAAGCCTACTCCCAGAGGGGACGAAGATGGACGAATATGTCCCTTTTCCAAAGACTCCTTTATGTAACTCCGCATGGCAGCATGCTCTGGTATTGACAAATTGAACAATCGTCCCTTAGGAAACTTACTACCAGGAATTAAATCTATAGCACAATCACAATCCCTATGAGGAGGAAGCGAGTTGAGCTTAGGCTCCTCAAATACATCCTGGTAGTCAGACAAAAACGCAGGGATCTCAGAAGGAGTAGATGAAGCAATTGACATCACAGGCGCGTCATTATGAACTCCCTGACACCCCCAACTTGACACAGACATTGTTTTCCAATCCAGGACTGGATTATGAGTCTGCAACCATGGCAGACCCAGCACGAGAACATCATGTAAATTATACAGTACTAGGAAGCGAATCACCTCCTGATGAACGGGAGTCATGCACATGGTCACCTGTGTCCAGTACTGAGGTTTATTAGTAGCCAATGGTGTATAGTCAATTCCCCTCAGGGGAATAGGGACTTTTAAAGGCTCCAAATCAAAACCACAGCGTCTGGCAAATGACCAATCCATAAGACTCAGGGCAGCACCCGAATCTACAAAGGCATTGACCGAAAAAGATGACAGTGAACAAATCAAAGTAACAGACAAAATGAACTTAGGCTGTAGAGTACCAATGGCGACCGATTTATCAACCTTTTTCTTGCGCTTAGAGCATGCTGATATAACATGAGCTGAATCACCACAATAAAAACACAACCCATTTTGCCGTCTATAGTTTTGCCGTTCACTTCTGGACAGAATTCTATCACATTGCATAATCTCAGGTGTCTGTTCAGAGGACACCGCCAAATGGTGCACAGGTTTGCGCTCCCGCAACCGCCGATCAATCTGAATGGCCAGAGTCATTGACTCATTCAGACCTGCCGGCGTAGGGAACCCCACCATAACATTCTTAATGGCCTCAGAAAGACCTTCTCTGAAATTTGCAGCCAGGGCACATTCATTCCACTGAGTAAGCACCGACCACTTCCGAAATTTTTGACAGTATACTTCTGCTTCATCTTGCCCCTGAGAGAGGGCTAATAATGCTTTTTCAGCCTGGGTCTCCAGGTTAGGTTCCTCATAGAGCAAACCAAGAGCCAGAAAAAACGCATCCACACTGAGCAATGCAGGGTCCCCTGGTGCCAATGCAAAAGCCCAATCTTGAGGGTCACCCCGCAAAAAAGAAATGACAATCTTAACCTGCTGAACAGGGTCTCCAGAGGAACGAGATCTCAAAGAAAGAAACAATTTACAATTGTTCCTAAAATTCAGGAACCTAGATCTATCTCCAGAAAACAGCTCTGGAATAGGAATTCTAGGCTCAGACATAGGAGTATGAACAACAGAACCTTAGCAGCAAGGTGATCCAGACTGGAAGCCAAACTCTGGACATCCATGACAACAGCTGAAGTCAGAGCCACTCTAAGATTAAGAGGAGGAGAGAAGCTAGCCAGACAGCAATTAGAGACACGGCAGCAAACCCAAAGGAAGAGAAGAAAAAAAAAAATTCTCAAGGCTTCCCTTTCTCCTGCTTCTGCCATGCAATTAACACCTTGTCGGCCGGCTGTACTGTTATGATCCCAATGGCAGAGGATCGCTAAAAGGACAAGCACAGATACAAAAATAGGACAAGCTCTAGGGAGATGGAAACTGGACTGACCGCGACCCTAAACCTGACAAACACAACTAGCAGTAGCCGGGGAACGTGCCTACGTTGGTTCTAGACGTCTCGCGCCAGCCGGAGAAACTAACTACCCCTGAAGAGGAAACAAAGACCTAGCTTGCCTCCAGAGAAATATCCCCAAAGGTATAGAAGCCCCCCACAAATATTAACGGTGAAGCGAGAGGAAGGCACATACACAGAGATGAAATGAGATTTAGCAAAAGAGGCCCGCTAATGCTAGAAAGCAGAAAATACAACAGGGATCTAGGCGGTCAGCAGAAAACCCTAATTAAAAATCCATCCTGAGATTACAAGAACCCATGCGCCAACTCATGGTGCATGGGGAGAACCTCAGCCCACTAGAGCAACCAGCAAGAATAGGATTCACATTTTAGCAAGCTGGACTAGAAAACATAATAGGCAAAAACACAAAAACTGAGAAAACAAAACTTAGCTTGTCCTGAAGGGTCTGGGAGCAAAGTAGTCAGAAGGAAACTGAGTAGCACTGATTACATTGACAGCCGGCAACAAATGTCAGAGAAACAGAGCTATATAGGAACCTCCCAGCAACTAATGAAACAGGTGGAAGCCAGAGACCAGCAGACAACACGCAAGGCCACCAGAGGGAGCCCAAAACACCAAGTCACACAGTACCACCTGTGACCACCAGAGGGAGCCCAAAAACAGAATTCACAACACGGAAGATGTCGTGCATAAAGGACTGAAAGACTGAAGGAGCATTAGAAAGTCCAAAAGGCATCACCAAGTACTCAAAATGGCCTTCAGGCGTATTAAATGCAGTTTTCCATTCATCACCCTGCTTTATCCGCACAAGGTTAAACGCGCCACGAAGATCTATCTTGGTGAACCACCTAGACCCCTTAATGCGAGCAAACAAATCAGTTAACAATCGCAAAGGATACTGAAATTTGACCGTGATTTTATTCAGAAGGCAATAATCAATACAAGGTCTCAGGGAGCCATCTTTCTTAGCCACAAAAAAGAAGCCTGCACCCAGAGGGGACGAGGATGGACAAATATGTCCCTTTTCCAAAGACTCCTTTATATAACTCCGCATGGCAGCATGCTCTGGTACTGACAAATTGAAAAGTCGTCCCTTAGGAAACTTACTACCAGGAATCAAATTTATAGCACAATCACAATCTCTATGAGGAGGTAGAGAATTGAGCTTGGGCTCCTCAAATACATCCTGGTAGTCTGACAAAAACGCAGGGATTTCAGAAGGAGTGGATGAAGCAATTGACACCACAGTAGCGTCATCATGAACTCCCTGACAACCCCAACTTAACACAGACATTGTTTTCCAATCCAGGACTGGATTATGAGTCTGCAACCATGGCAGACCCAGCACGACAATATCATGTAATTTATGCAGTACAAGAAAGCGAATCACCTCCTGATGAACAGGAGTCATGCACATGGTCACCTGTGTCCAGTACTGAGGTTTATTTGTAGCCAATGGTGTAGAATCAATTCCCCTCAGAGGAATAGGGAATTTTAAAGGCTCCAGATCAAAACCACAGTGTCTGGCAAATGACCAATCCATCAGACTCAGGGCAGCACCTGAATCCACAAAAGCATTAACCGGATAAGATGACAGGGAACAAATCAGGGTAACAGACAAAATGAACTTAGGCTGTAAAGTACCAATGGTGACAGATTTATCAACCTTTTTTTTTGCGCTTAGAGCATGCTGATATAACATGAGCTGAGTCACCACAGTAAAAGCACAACCCATTTTGCCGTCTATAACTTTGCCGTTCATTTCTGGTCAGAATTCTATCACATTGCATAGTCTCAGGTGTCTGTTCAGAAGACACCGCCAAATAGTGCACAGGTTTGCGCTCCCGCAAACGCCGATCAATCTGAATGGCCAGAGTCATTGACTCATTCAGACCTGCAGGCGTAGGGAACCCCACCATAACATTCTTAATGGCCTCAGAAAGACCTTCTCTGAAATTTGCAGCCAGGGCACAATCATTCCACTGAGTAAGCACCGACCACTTCCGAAATTTCTGGCAGTACACCTCTGCTTCATCTTGCCCCTGTGAGAGGGCCAATAACGCTTTTTCGGCCTGGATCTCAAGGTTAGGTTCCTCATAGAGCAATCCAAGAGCCAGAAAAAACGCATCCACACTGAGCAATGCAGGATCCCCTGGAGCCAATGCGAAGGCCCAATCTTGAGGGTCACCACGCAAAAAAGAAATGATAATCTTAACTTGCTGAACGGAGTCACCAGAGGAATGAAATTTCAAGGAAAGAAACAACTTACAATTGTTCTTAAAATTCAGGAACCTAGATCTACAGTTAGGTCCATATATATTTGGACAGAGACAACATTTTTCTCATTTTGGTTATAGACATTACCACAATTTAATTTTAAACAAAACAATTCAGATGCAGTTGAAGTTCAGACTTTTAGCTTTCATTTGAGGGTATCCATATTAAAATTGGATGAAGAGTTTAGGAGTTTCAGCTCCTTAACCTGTGCCACCCTGTTTTTTTAAAGGGACCAAAAGTAATTGGACAATTGACTCCAAGGCTATTTCATGGACAGGTGTGGGCAATCCCTTCATTATGTCATTCTCAACTAAGCAGATAAAAGGCCTGGAGTTGATTTGAGGTGTGGTGCTTGCATTTGGAAGGTTTTCCTATGAAGTAAACATGCGGTCAAAAGTGCTCTCCATGAAGGTGAAACAAGCCATTCTTAAGCTGTGAAAACAGAGAAAAAACCCATCCGAGAAATTGCTACAATATTCGGAGTGGCAAAATGTACAGTTTGGTACATCCTGAGAAGGAAAGAAAGCACTGGTGAACTCATCAATGCAAAAAGACCTGGGCGCCCACGGAAGACAACAGTGGTGGGTGATCGCAGAATAATCTCCATGGTGAAGAGAAACCCCTTCACAACAGCCAACCAAGTGAAGAACACTCTCCAGGAGGTAGGCGTATCAATATCCAAATCTATCATAAAGAGAAGACTGCATGAGAGTAAATACAGAGGGTTCACTGCACGGTGCAAGCCACTCATAAGTGTCAAGAATAAAAAGGCTAGACTGGACTTTGCTAAAAAACATCTAAAAAAGCCAGCACAGTTCAGAAATAACATTCTTTGGACAGATGAAACCAAGATCAACCTCTACCAGAATGATGGAAAGAGAAAAGTATGGCGAAGGCTTGGTACAGCTCATGATCCAAAGCATACCACATCATCTGTAAAACACGGCGGAGGCAGTGTGATGGCTTGGGCATGCATGGCTGCCAGTGGCACTGGGTCACTAGTGTTTATTGATGATGTGACACAGGACAGAAGCAGCCAAATGAATTCTGAGGTATTCAGAGCCATACTGTGTGCTCAGATCCAGCCAAATGCAGCCAAACTGATTGGTCGTCGTTTCATACTACAGATGGACAATGACCCAAAACATGAAGCCAAAGCAACCCAGGAGTTTATTAAAGCAAAGAAGTGGAATATTCTTGAATGGCCAAGTCAGTCACCCGATCTCAACCCAATTGAGCATGCATTTCACTTGTTAAAGGCTAAACTTCAGACAGAAAGGCCCACAAACAAACAGCAACTGAAAACCACCGCAGTGAAGGCTTGGCAGGGCATCAAAAAGGAGGAAACACAGCGTCTGGTGATGTCCATGAGTTCAAGACTTCAGGCAGTCATTGCCAACAAAGGGTTTTCAACCAAGTACTAGAAATGAACATTTTATTTAAAATTATTGAATCTGTCCAATTACTTTTGGTCCCTTTAAAAAACAGGGTGGCACAGGTTAAGGAGCTGAAACTCCTAAACCCTTCATCCAATTTTAATATGGATACCTTCAAATGAAAGCTAAAAGTCTGAACTTCAACTGCATCTGAATTGTTTTGTTTAAAATTAAATTGTGGTAATGTCTATAACCAAAATGAGAAAAATGTTGTCTCTGTCCAAATATATATGGACCTAACTGTATCTCCAGAAAACAACTCCGGAATAGGTATTCTGGGCTCAGACATAGGACTGCGAACAACACAATCCTGAATACTTTGAACCCTAGCAGCTAGGTTATCCAGACTGGAAGCCAAACTCTGGACATCCATGTCAACAGCTGAGCTAAGAGCCACACCAAGATTAAGAGGAGGAGAGAAGCCAGCAACACAGCAGCTAGAGACCCAGCAGCAAAAAAAAAAAAAATTTCTCAAGGCTTCTTTTCTCCTGCTTCTGCCATGCAATTAACACTTTGAGGGCCGGCTATACTGTTATGATCCTAGTGGCGGAGGATCGCAAAAAGACAAGCAAGCATGCAAAAAATAGGACAAGCTCTAGGGTGATGGTAACTGGACTGACCGCAGACCTAAACCTATCCAACACAACTAGAGGCAGCCGGGGAACGTGCCTACGTTGGTTCTAGACGTCTCACGCCAGCCTGAGAAACTAACTACCCCTGAAGAGAAAGTAAGACCTCGCTTGCCTCCAGAGAAACAATCCCCAAAGATATAGAAGCCCCCAACAAATATTAACGGTGAGGTAAGAGGAAGGCACATACATAGGGATGAAATGAGATTCAGCAAAAGAGGCCCGCTAATACTAAAAACCAGAAAATAGAACAGGGATCTAAGCGGTCAGCAGAAAACCCTTACACAAAATCCATCCTGAGATTACAAGAACCCATGCACCATCTAATGGTGCATGGGGAGAAACTCAGTCCACTAGAGCAACCAGCAAGCATGGGAAAACATTTTAACAAGCTGGACTAGAAAACATGATGAACAAAAATGCACAAAAACTGAGAAAACAAACTTAGCTTGTCTTGAAGAAACTGGGAGCAAGGTAGTCAGAAGGAATCTGAGTAGCACTGATTACATTGATAGCCGGCAACAAGTGGAAGTGAAACAGAGCTATATAGGAACCTCCCAGAAGATAACGAAGCAGGTGGTAGCCAGAGACAAGCAGATAACACACAAAGCCACCAGGGGGAGCCCAAAGCAAAAGTCATACAGTACCACCTGTGACCACAAGAGGGAGCCCAAAAACAGAGTTCACAACACCCAACCCATCCCACAATAGGTATACCAACAGTAGTATTCCATAATTTAGCATTATCTGTGGCATTGTTAGCGAATGTGTCAGAACAGTTAGTCCAGGCAAACAACTCCTCAGGTGGGACAGGAATAGCCAAAAAGGGGATACTTGTGGCTGACACTGGTGAATGTGTGCAAATCCAGCAATCTGCCAGAGACTGGGAATTATCCAACAAATCTCTCAGTAATCTTTCATGATGTTGTACAAACTTATTATTCAAGAAAGCTGGGGAATTTAGGCTGTCCCATGCGGTTACCAATAATAATATGGAAAATGCGAAAAACCAAAACATTATGTTCTCTTATTTGCTACTAGTCTGTTGACCAGCTTGCAGTGCGATGCGTGGATCCACGTCGGCCTTCCTTCCAGTTTCACTGACGTAGGGGTGATGAGGAGGACTTGGTAGGGACCGTCATACAAGGGTTCTAGTCCTTGTTTTCTGACATGCCTTTTCACGACCACAAAATCACCAGACTTCAAGTTGTGACAAGTGTCCGTTTCTGCTGTACCTGGAAGGGAAGAAGAAACTAGAGCATGGGTGTTAGCAAGATTTCTACTAAGCTGAATAACATATTGAACAGTACAGTCAGTTTCCTCTGACAACTGCTGAGGCTGGAAATTTGCAACTGGGGGCCTAGCACCAAACAATATCTCATATGGGGACAGGCCATGTTTTGCAATAGGGGTAGTGCGAATGTGGTACAGTACAATGGGTAGGAGCTCTGGCCATGGAGCCGTAGTCTCCTGCATCATTTTGGTCAATTGTCCCTTCAGTGTGCCATTCAGCCTCTCAACTTTCCCACTGGATTGTGGATGGTACGGAGTATGGAGGGCTACAGTGGATCCAAGCATTGTCAGAACCTCCTGATACACATGAGAAGAAAAAGCTGGACCTTGGTCACTTTCGACGACTTCTGGAACACCGTATCTGCATATAACTTCCATCACCAGTTTCTTCGCTGTGGTCTTTGCAGTCATGTTGGTAACTGGGAATGCTTCTGGCCAACTGGAGAACATGTCGACAACTACCAGACAATATTCATACCTTCCAGACTTAGGCAACGTGATGTGGTCCACCTGGAGCCTTTGGAAAGGATAGTCGGGCTTAGCAAGGTGTTTCGGGGGTACATGCTGAAGTTGACCGGGATTGCAGGTCTGACAGATATTACATGCACGGTTGAGTGCTGTCTGGACTGTAGAAATACCTGGAGCCCAGTAGAATTTTTGTACCAGGGCAAGGGCCTGTTTTTTTCCTCGATGTGTGGGCCCATGTGCCCACGTGGCAATAGCAGGGTACATCCGCTTAGGGAGACACACAAATTGGTCCTTTTTCCAGAGACCATTGTCCATACATGCTCCATCAGCCTTCCACTGCTTCACTTCTTCCTTTGGAGACATTCTCTGCATCGTCAGTAAGCGGTCTCGTGGGGTCCAGCAGAAAACCTCAGTCTGTCGTGGATCATCAGGTTCCTGTAGAGTCAGTGTTTCTTGTAACTGTTTACGCTGAGAGCGTGTGGTCACCATAGTTGGTATGGTCAGTTCAACAGGCAGAAGAGCAGCGGCTTTTGCTTGCATATCTGCAAAGGCGTTACCAACACTCTGTGGACTGTTCCTAGGACCGTGTGCCTTGACCTTGATATTGGCCACCTGGGTAGGTAATTTGATTGAGTCCATGAGGGTTTTAACAGCTTCAGCATTCTTCACTGGAGTTCCGGCAGTAGTAATAAACCCTCGATTGGCCCATAGAGCCCCAAAATCATGAGCAATACCAAATGCATACTGTGAGTCCGTGTATATATTAGCCCGCCTGTCTTTGGCCAGAACACATGCAGTAGACAGAGCCTGAAGTTCTGCTTCTTGTGCTGACTGTGAGGGAGGGAGTGCAGCTGCATGCACTACAGTGTCTTCCGTAGTAACAGCGTATCCGGTGTGGAATCTGCCAAACTCATCAGCATATCTTGAACCATCCGTGTATAACACCAGATCAGGATTTGGAAGTGGATTTTCACTGACATTTAGCGGAGTAGCTGTTTCTTCAGTCAGAAGTTGGGAACAGTCATGTTGGAGGTAATCCTCATCACTGCCATCCTTCTTGGGGACCGGCAGTAAAGTAGCAGGGTTGATTGTAGTACAGCGATGCAATTTGACGTAGTCAGGCAAAAGGAGTGAACACTGCAGCCGTAAGTGTCGTTGTACGGTCAAATGTCTTGGCTGTTGGAGTGTCAGTATTGCTGCGATATCATGCGGGGAAAAAATGTGCGTCTCATGCCCAAGAATTATTTCTGCAGTCTTGTCAAGCAACGAGTGAGTGGCATGAACTGCTCTCATGCAACTTGGTGATGCTCGGGCCACAGGGTCGAGGCGGGCCGAATAATAGCCCACTGGTCGTTGCCTATTGCCATGCGACTGTGTAAGTACCCCTGCTGCGTGTCCTTCATTCTCAGACACATACAAATGAAATGGTCGAGTATAGTCCGGGATGCCCAAGGCAGGGGCGGATGCAATAAGTTGCTTTAATTCAGAGAAGGCACGATAAAGGCTTTCCATACAAATTGGTAATCTTTCCTTATAGTTCATTATACCGTCTTTTAAGGCATTGTAGAGAGGTTGCATTATGCGGGATGCGTCCGGTATCCACTGACGACAATAAGTACATAGTCCAAGAAAACGCTGGAGTTCAGTCTCATCTTTTGGGAAAGGAAGGGAGCTGACGGCTATTTTTCTTTCTTCTGTGAGGTGTCTGGCACCCTGAAGGAGACAGTGACCCAAAAATATCACTTGACCAAGGCAAAACTGAAGTTTCGAGGCCGAAACCCGACAGTTCAGATCTGCCAGATACTTGAGGAGGCTAACAGTGGCAACAATAGCTTCCTGCTCTGTTTGTGCACACAACAAAAGATCATCCACATACTGAAGCAGCGTGACATAGGGATGTTCTAACTGCCAGGGTAAAAGACACTCGCCCATATTTTTTGTAAACTGATTGGGACTGTTTTGGGCCCCTTGTGGCATAACTGTCCATGTCAATTGTCGTCCCTGCTAAGTGAATGCAAACAGAAACTGGCAATCTATGTGTAATGGAATGCTGAAGAAGGCATTGGCGAGGTCGATAACTGTGAACCAAGCAGCATCCTGAGGTATCTGGGACAAGAGAGTATGTGGATTAGGCACCACCGGAGTTTCTAGAACAGTAACTGCATTAACTGCCCGTAGATCTTGTACCAGCCGGTATGCAGGGGGTTGGCCAGGTGGTGTCTTTTTCTTAACGGGAAACAAGGGCATGTTACATGGGGAAACACCGGGTACCAGGGCACCATTATCGAGTAACGTTTGTATTTGCCCCTTGAGGCCCTGCTCCTGATCATGTTTCAAAGGGTACTGATGGACTTTGGGAAAAGGGGCACCAGGTTTGAGAAACACTTTTACTGGTTCTACAGGCATTTTCCCTATATCATCTGGCCCTTTTGACCAAAGTTTAGGTGGTATCTCTGAGAGATAGGGGGCGAGTCGCTGGTCCTCGGGCATAATTGCGGGTGGATCTGGGCCTATCAGGGCCATCATAACCGTAGGAAGGGCATGTAGGATACAGATCTCCTCACTATCTTTATCTGCATAGGGGTTATATAATGTGAGGACCATCTGACCATCATCTTGGAATTGTATTCTGGAGCGGAACTGTGATAATAAATCTGCCCCCAGTAAATTTACAGGACATGTGGGAGAGATTACGAACTGAGCAGTAACTTCAGGGAAAGGCCCAACAGGAATGGGTTTTGTAAGAGTATGTTTATTGGGTCTACCATCTACTCCAATTAAAACAAGCTCTTGGTCTGAGAATTGAATAGGGATATCTGTAGGTACATCTGATGACTTGATTATAGAGTTGGCCGCCCCAGTGTCTACCATGAACTTAACAAGGGTGTCCCCAACAGGAAGCGTGACATATGAGCATGCCCCAGGTTTGGTGGAGGACATTGTGATGGCAGACCCTGGTTGGCCACCCCTTCAGTATGGGCGATTATCAGGATTTTGAGGCTGTCTGTAATTGGGGTATCCTCTGGGGTTCCCTGTATTCAGGTTGTGACTGGAAGGGGGAACTTGAGGGTAGCATCTGTCAGCAGGGGTGTGACAATCTCTCTGAAAGTGACCGGGTCGGCCACAACGCCAACACTGCAAGCGAGAACTGGTGCGGCGGGGCTGGGGAGCGATACTTCCAGACATAGCGTTAAAAGGGATATTTGAGTAGGGGACTGAATTCGTATAAGGTGGGAGGGCTGGAACTGGAGTTTGCTGCTGGGCAGGCCACTGATAAGGAGCCAGCTGCGTGCTTGTACCTGGGGTGGGGGCTGGAATTGGAGCAGAGATTGCTGCAGCTACAGTTTTAACCCTTGATTTTCCTGTTGATGCAGAACGTGCTAAATTTTTCTGAAAACTTTTAATTACTTTTAATGCATCGTCCGGAGTGGAATTCTCAACGTCAGGTCTAACCGACATTATTGCCTCTTTCAATTCAGATTTAAGGCCAGACATCAAAGCTGCCACAAAAAGGTGTGAATGGGCTTTATTATACAATGAGAATCCCAAATATTTAAACACTACCATAAGACGCCCATAGAACTTCTCGGCACTCTCCCCCTTGTCCTGTGTGACATCTGTGAGGGAGGTAGCTTGGTCCGCTAGTCTATCTTGTGCCCAAACCTTTAAAGCATTACAGAAATCAACACCACTCTCATAGGTTCCCCCATCCAGGTTCACATTATACATTATGCCACCCTCAATAATTGGAAAATACCCCTCTCCAGCCTTCACCTGGAGTAAGTGTAACAGATCTCTTCGGGGAGTGGAATAAATCTCTTGATTTGCTTCTATTTGTCTATAGAAGGCCATGGGGGATGTTTCTGGATCAGGTAACTGGTTACAAAGGGTGTCTATCTGGGATGGAGAAAAGGGGGTATACTTTGGCCTGTCAGGAGTAGTTTCCACATCATCCTCTCCAAACTCTGATATTACTGACTCGGAGGCGGGAGGAGGTGGTGGTAGTACAGGTACAAGAGGCATCTGCTGCGGAAGCGGGGCAGGAGGCTCTGTTACAGTTAGAGATTGTATTGCCTGATGGGCCGTTAGGCGGCTGTCAAGGACAAATCGGACCTCCTCCAATTTTATAGGGTTTTCCTGTATACACCGCTCTATTGCTGATACTATGATCATGGCAGCATCCTTCCTGGAATATTGAAAGATACCGGCAGAGATTAATGGTATGGCCATTGTACGTTGAGGCATCGTACCGGGGGGTACAGAGGAGGCATACAAGATTGCATTCTGGACAGCCTCGGTAAGTAATTGTTGGGATCTTGGGATATTGGTAGGATCATATCGTGGTCCCACTGCATGTATTACGGTATATATTGGCACGGCAGCTGTCCTGCTCTGGTTGCTGCGACCTGTCCTGTTTCTACCTGGCCATACGTTTGTATATATGAATTAGATTCTTCCTGTATCATGGGTCTGCTCTTCTGTGAAATTGTTGCGGCCAGTCCCCCAGCATGGTGGAGTTGATTATTTGCGGCATTTACTATGGCCCCAACGTGCTGCTTCATAAGATCCCCTGTCCCTATCCTAAAGAGCACATCATGACGGTGGGGTCCAGGAATAACATTGGAATACATTTCCTGGAAATCTTCTGTCTCCTCTGTGTATCCCGTCTCTGAGCGGGTGACTAAAGTAGTAGGGAGTGGATACTCATAACCACTAGCAATACTAGGCATAGCAGGGACTGGTGCTGGCGGTGGCTGATAATAAGTGCCGTCAGCATTTAGCAAGGGAAAGGTGGGGGCTACAACTCCGGGTCTTCTTGCTTCACAATTGTAACAGACCTGTCTCCACTGAGAATTAGTAACTCTGCATACATCACAAATCCACCCTGCAGGATCATAGGGTGGAGGCGCACTAAGTTTTGGCAACCCAGTATATATTGGTGCTTTGGGGTTAAGGGGCACAGAGCTTACAGTCGGGAGAAGAGGCTTAATTTCCTGGGGAGGGACCTTATCATCAAGCAGGGAGACCCCCTGTTCCAGATCATCATTTTTAATTGTTTGTCTTTCTGGCACATTATTCTCAATCGCTTTCTCAATACCTTCCTGCACCACAAAACATCCAGACTTTATCATAGGAGTAGACAGCTTTCCTTTTTCCACGTAGCAATAACAGAGACTATCAGAACTCACTTCCACTTCTACCTCCACATACCCTTCGTCACATAATTCATGTGCCAGACCACGGAATTCCACAGCATCTTTAAACAAACCATTATCAATCAACCTTCCCTTGCTCTTTCTGATACCTTCGTCCCATAACGTAGGCTGTAGCCTCCCGCCCTTAGGAAAACCCATAATTGAGAATATTTTTCCTGCATTCCTAACAGATTTCTTTCCCCGTCTTTGAATCATAAGACTAACGGTATCAGATTCATCACACATATTCAAAGTCTTCTTTTTGTTCCACGGAAACATGATTCACCTTTTGAGCTAAATATCCTGATTTTACTTGTGCACAATACCGAGTGGCCTTACGGTTGTTCCACGGGTCTCTCTGTCCCCCACTGGGACAACCCAAAAACGCGGTACTCAGTGAAAGGAGGAGGGCGTCTTAGACTTCCCTCTGGACACCTCCTGGATATATATATTGTATACTTCTATATATTCCTGAGTTACGTATCCTACCCAATCTTCGATCACCTCACCGCGCCTGATTCTAACAGTGATCAGGAATTCAGGATATTTTGACTAAAAAGAGAATTACATCACTGGTCAATCCGGGGTGTCCGTCCCTTATGAGGTACGGTTCGAGCACTGGGCCCCCAACGGAACTACACCTCTATATGATTCCACCCAAGAATCACCCCACCATAGGGGACAACCTCAGATCCTCTTTGCAGCAACAAACACAGGAAAACCACACCAAACGATCAGTCTGAACAGTATAACTGCCAACTTACCGTGGTTGTCGTGGGGGATGATCAGTCCCAATTTTCCAGTGCCTGTGTCCGGTCCGAGGGTCCTTTGTCTTGTTGTCCTCCGGGGAAGAGGAGTCCCTAATTGGGAGCCCCACGTATGGACGCCAAGCTGTTGAGGGAGGATCTAAAGTGACCCTTCACGGTTGACCTTAGTGATTTTCAAATTAATTAACAGGGTGTTGCCGGCAACTGAGAATGACCAGACTGAGACGTAGCTCTGTTTGGAAGAATCAAAGGAGATTCCTAGCTCCCGTTTATTGTGTTGTACTTTTATCATGTTAGCAAATTCTACTTCAACCAATAGTATAAAAACACACTTTCAGCACTTAACCTATAAAAATGCAGGAAAAACTTAACCTATGAGGATACAGAAAAAAGGAAACTACATATATGGTTGTGTCTTTTTGGCACAAAACAACATATTAACAGGTGCCTCGAAGTCTCAAAGTCTTATCTAGTGATACACCCCCGAGTCCCTTCCCTGGCTCGAGTTAGAACACTCAAGGTCTTTACACCAACTATAAACCATAGCCTAATTAAGTAACAAAATGTTATCTTCGTGAGAAACAGGACAGACGTACAAGCAAAAAAAATGAAGCCTTTAGTTTTGATTTTAGTTTAACCCTTCACACCTCCAGGAGCTGTGCACGTCAGATCGCCGATCTGACACAGTGCACAGCAAAGTGTCAGATCGGCAATCTTACACTATAACATCATTCCCCCCCCCTGGGGCAATGTTATAGTGTAAAAAAAATAAATTCACATGTTTAAAAAGAATAAAAAAATCCAAAAAAAATGCAAAAAAAAAATTATATTGTTCCTATAAATACATTTCTTTATCTAAATAAAAAAAAAAACAATAAAAGTACGCATATTTAGTATCGCCGCGTCCGTAGCGACCCGACCTATAAAACTGTCCCACTAGTTAACCCCTTCAGTGAACACTGTAAAAAAAAAAAAAGAGGCAAAAAACGCTTTATTATCATACCGCCAAATAAAAGGTGGAATAGCACGCGATCAAAAAGACGGATATAACGTCATCTTGTCCCGCAAAAAACGAGCCGCCATACAGTGTCATCAAAGAAAAAATTAAAACTTTATAGTCCTCAGAATAAAGCAATGCAAAAATAATTATTTTTTCTATAAAATAGTTTTTATCATAATAAAAGCACCAAAACATAAAAAAATGATATAAATGAGGTATCGCTGTAATCGTACTGACCCGAAGAATAAAACTGCTTTATCCATTTTACCAAATGTGGAACGGTATAAACGCCTCTCCCAAAAGAATTTCATGAATAGCTGGTTTTTGGTCATTCTGCCTCACAAAAATCGGAATAAAAAGCGATCAAAAAATGGCACGTGCCCGAAAATGTTACAAATAAAATCGTCAACTCGTCCCGCAAAAAAACAAGACCTCACATGACTCTGTGGATCAAATTATGGAAAAATTATAGCTCTCAAAATGTGGTAACGCAAAAAATATTTTTTGCAATAAAAAGCGTCTTTCAGTGTGTGACGGCTGCCAATCATAAAAATCCGCTAAAAAACCCGCTATAAAAGTAAATCAAACCCACCTTCATCACCCCCTTAGTTAGCGAAAAATTAAAAAAATGTATTTATTTCCATTTTCCCATTAGGGTTAGGGTTAGGGCTAGGGCTACGGTTAGGGCTAGGTTTAGGGTTGGAGCTAAAGTTAGGGTTAGGGTTGGGGCTAAAGTTAGGGTTAGGGTTGGGGCTAAAGTTAGGGTTAGGGTTTGGAATTAGGGTTGGGATTAGAGTTAGGGGTGTGTCAGGGTTAGGGGTGTGGTTAGGGTTACCATTGGGATTAGGGTTAGGGGTGTGTTTGGATTAGGGTTTCAGGTAGAATTGGGGAGTTTCCACTGTTCAGGCACATCAGGGGCTCTCCAAACGCGACATGGCGTCCGATCTCAATTCCAGCCAATTCTGCATTGAAAAAGTAAAACAGTGCTCCTTCCCTTCCGAGCTCTCCCGTGCGCCCAAACAGGGGTTTACCCCAACATATGGGGTATCGGCGTACTCGGGACAAATTGGACAACAACTTTTGGGGTCCAAGTTCTCTTGTTATCCTTGGGAAAATAAAATTTTTTGGGGGTAAAAATCATTTTTGTGGGAAAAAAAAGATTTTTTATTTTCACGGCTCTGCATTGTAAACTGTAGTGAAACACTTGGGGGTTCAAAATTCTCACAACACATCTAGATAAGTTCCTTGGGAGGTCTAGTTTCCAATATAGGGTCACTTGTGGGGGGTTTCTACTGTTTGGGTACATCAGGGGCTCTGCAAATGCAACGTGACGCCTGCAGACCAATCCATCTAAGTCTGCATTCCAAATGGCGCTCCTTCCCTTCCGAGCTCTGCCATGTGCCCAAACAGTGGTTCCCCCCCACATATGGGGTATCAGCGTACTCAGGACAAATTGGACAACAACTTTTGGGGTCCAATTTCTCCTGTTACCCTTGGGAAAATACAAAACTGGGGGCTAAAAAATCATTTTTGTGGAAAAAAAAAGAATTTTTATTTTCACGGCTCTGCGTTGTAAACTGTAGTGAAACACTTGGGGTTCAAAGTTCTCACAACACATCTAGATAAGTTCCTTGGGAGGTCTAGTTTCCAATATGGGGTCACTTGTTGGGGGTTTCTACTGTTTGGGTACATCATTGGCTCTGCAAATGCAACGTGACGCCTGCAGACCAATCCATCTAAGCCTGCATTCCAAATGGCACTCCTTCCCTTCCGAGCTCTGCCATGCGCCCAAACAGTGGTTCCCCCCCATATGGGGTATCAGCATACTCAGGACAAATTGGACAACAACTATTTGGGTCCAATTTATCCTGTTACTCCTGTGAAAATACAAAACTGGGGGCTAAAAAATTCATTTTTGTGAAAAATATATATATATATTTTCACGGCTCTGCGTTATAAACTGTAGTGAAACACTTGGGGGTCAAAGTGCTCACCACACATCTAGATAAGTTCCTTAGGGGGTCTACTTTCCAAAATGGTGTCACTTGTGGGGGGTTTTAATGTTTAGGCACATCGGGGGCTCTCCAAACGCGACATGGTGTCCCATCTCAATTCCAGTCAATTTTACATTGAAAAGTCAATCGGCGCTCCTTCCCTTCCGAGCTCTGCCATGCGCCCAGTCGTTTATCCCCACATATGGGGTATCGTCGTACTCAGGACAAATTGCAAAACAAATATTGGGGTCTAATTTCTTCTCTTACCCTTGGGAAAATAAAACAAATTGGAGCTGAAATAAATTTTCTGTGAAAAAAAGTTAAATGTTCATTTTTATTTAAACATTCCAAAAATTCCTGTGAAACACCTGAAGGGTTAATAAACTTCTTGAATGTGGTTTTGAGCACCTTGAGGGGTGCAGTTTTTAGAATGGTGTCACACTTGGGTATTTGCTATCATATAGACCCCTCAAAATGATTTCAAATGAGATGTGGTCCCTAAAAAAAAATGGTGTGGTAAAAATGAGAAATTTCTGGTCAACTTTAAACCCTTATAACTCCTTAACAAAAAAAATTTTGGTTCCAAAATTGTGCTGATGTAAAGTAGACATGTGGGAAATGTTACTTATTAAGTATTTTGCGTGACATATCTCTGTGATTTAAGGGCATAAAAATTCAAAGTTGGAAAATTGTGAAATTTTCAAAATTTTTGCCAAATTTCCTTTTTTTCACAAATAAACGCAAGTTATGTCGAAGAAATTTTACCACTATCATGAAGTACAATATGACACGAGAAAACAATGTCAGAATTGCCAAGATCCGTTGAAGCGTTCCAGAGTTATAACCTCATAAAGGGACAGTGGTCAGAATTGTAAAAATTGGCCCGGTCATTAACGTGCAAACCACCCTCGGGGCTTAAGGGGTTAACGTGCAAACCACCCTCGGGACTTAAGGGGTTAAATGTATAAAATTTCGAGTAAAGAGGCACTAAATGGCAATTTTAAACCTTTTACTTGCTGTTCCAGATCTTCCATTTCTTAGAATATTTGTAAACACTGCTATTGTTAGCCGGAAATCTCCATTCCAGAGCGCTATGTTAGTGAATTTTGTCCAAAATATCTGAGAATTTGGGTGTTTCGGATTTTTTCCACCATAATGCCAATGTATTTTTGACAACTAGGAGGATCTGTATGATGACATATCTAACCGGGGGGTCAAATTGCTCCACATCATGGGAAAGAAGCGCCCTTTGAGGGCAATCAAGGGTGATCACAAAGTTTTCAGAAAAGGAGTTAATATGGCGCGATACCTGGAACCAGAGATTTTTTATTATCGGACAACCAAAAAATATGTGAAAGATTACCCCATTGTCCGCAGTCTCTCCAACATAAGGGAGAGTGTTCCTGGTTTATATGTGACAATCTGATGTGACTGAGATACCATCTTGTCATTATTTTACAATAGGACTCATGGAACGCTATTGAAATGTTTGACTGGTATGTGTTTTTTATAGCGCTGTCAATTGTTCAGTTCGCGAGTCTGTACCAAGGTCGGACTCCCACCTCTTCATATATACGTTTTTAGAGCTAACATTGTCCTTGATAAAGTACAGTGCCTTGCAAAAGTATTCGGCCCCCTGGAACTTATCAACCTTTTCCAACATATCATGCTTCAAACATAAAGATATCAAATGTAAATTTTTGGGGAAGAATCAACACCAAGTGGAACACAATTGTGAAGTTGAATGAAATTTATTGGATATTTTAAATTTTGTGTGGAAATTCAAAAACTGAAAAGTGGGACGTGCAATATTATTCAGCCCCCTTAATACTTTATTGCGCCTCCTTTTGCTGCGATTACAGCTGCAAGTCGCTTGGGGTATGTCTCTATCAGTTTTGAACATCAAGAGACTGAAATTCTTGCCCATTCTTCCTTGGCAAACAGCTCGAGCTCAGTGAGGTTTGATGGAGATCGTTTGTGATCAGCAGTTTTCAGCTCTTTCCACAGATTCTTGATTGAAGTCTGGACTTTGACTTGGCCATTCTAACACCTGGATACGTTTATTTGTGAACCATTCTATTGTAGATTTTGCTCTATATTTTGGATCATTGTCTTGTTGGAAGACAAATCTCCATCCCAGTTTTTATTATCGGACAACCAAAAAATAAGTGAAAGAGATTACCTTGTTGTCCGCAGTCTCTCCAACATAAGGGAGAGTGTTCCTGGTTTATATGTGACAATCTGATGGGAGTGAGATACCATCTTGTCATTATTTTAAAATAGGACACATGGAACGCCATTGAAGATTTTGCTTTATGTTTTGGATCGTTGTCTTGTTGGAAGACAAATCTCCATCCCAGTCTCAGGTCCTGTATTTGGCATTGTTGCCAAAAAGTTCCCTTTTGGTTTCATGTGAGCAGAGCACCTTCTTCCACATGTTTGGTGTGTCTCCCAGGTGGCTTGTTGCAAACTTTAAAAGACACTTTTTATGGATATCTTTGAGAAATGGCTTTCTTCTTGCCACTCTTCCATAAAGGCCAGATTTGTGCAGTGTACGACTGATTGTTGTCCTATGGACAGACTGTCCCACCTCAGCTGTAGATCTCTGCAGTTCATCCAGAGTGATCATGGGCCTCTTCTTGGCTGCATCTCTGATCAGTCTTCTCCTTGTTTGAGATGACAGTTTAGAGGGACGGCCGGTCTTGGTAGATTTGCAGTGGTATGATACTCCTTCCATTTCAATATGATCGCTTGCACAGTGCTCCTTGGGATGTTTAAAGTTTTGGAAATCATTTTGTATCCAATCTGGCTTTAAACTTCTCCACAACAGTATCACGGATGTAACAACTCTGCTGACATCACGGCATGGCCTCCCATCTCTCACACTATCTTACCCACTGCTCCAGGTCATGTTGTGGTTTCTGTTTCTTGCCAGCACCATGTTCTATGTCTCTGCTCTCTGCATGCTTCATGGCTGTGTGTATAGGGGGCCGGCACCTGAACTCTCTGGTTCTTATAGGAATCAGGTGCATCTGTCCAATCTGTTCCTGACCAATTACCAAGAGGCCTCCAGTATATAGTGCAGCTCCACCCAGTGTTCTGGGCCTGTGCAATGTGTTTGCTCAGTTAGTGTCTAGCTGCTGAGTTTGCCAGGCCTTGCTCTGTTACTCCCTCGCTGGAGGCTCTACTCTGTATTCTTGCCTTGTTCTTGTTGTCCGCCCTCCAGGAGGCAGAATATCCTGGTCCCTGTGTCTTTGTCCTCGTGTCTTGTTCCATTGCCTTGTCTGTACTTAGTCTTATCTCCGTCTCCTTGTCTGTGGCTTCCTTCCCTGCTATTCCTTGTGTTCTCAGTCTGCTTATGCTCTGGACTCTTGCAGCCCTGCCTGCTCAATACCTTTGTGGCTTTTACCTCTGATCCGCACTCTTGCGGTTCTGCTCCATTCATCTCTGCTCCGCTCCCGTTGCTGTAAGAATCTTTCTGCAGCTCCTCTCCGCTTTCCTTGCGGTTCTGCTCCATTCATCTCTGCTCCGCTCCCGTTGCTGTAAGAATCTTTCTGCAGCTCCTCTCCGCATTCCTTGCGGTTCATCTCTGCTCCGCTCCCGTTGCAGTAAGAATCTCTTGCTGCAGCTCTTCTCCACATTCCTTGTGGTTCTGCTCTGCTTTGCTTTTATTGCTGCGCTATCTCTTGCTGCTCTACCGCTCCTATCCGCAGCCTTGCGGTTCTCTTCCTATGTGAACAGCACCTCCTGTGTGAACAGGTCCCTACCTGTTCCTTTCATATTTCATATCAGTTCCTGCACCTCCTGTGTGAACAGGTCCCTACCTGTTCCTCCATACTACATTTCCGTACCTGCACCTCTAGTGTGAACAGGCTCCTACCTGTTCCTTCATATACCATATCAACCAGTCCTGTGTTCTCTGCCGTGCCTTCCTATCCAGTGTTCCTGCCAGTCCAGCCGTTCCTGCCGTGCCTTCCAGTCCTGTGTTCCTGTCATCCCTGCCAGTCCTGTGTTCCTGCCAGCCCTGTGTTCTCTGCCGTGTCTCTGATAGCCCTGTGTTCTCTGCCGTGTCTCTGCCAGCCCTGTGTCTCAGCCGTGCCAGCCTTCTCGTCTGAGTTTCAGCCGTGCCCGTCTGCCAGTCCTGCCTGATGCCTGCACCAATCCTGGTGTTCCTGTCTCCCAAGTGGGATCAGCAGCCACAGCCAGACACTGCCCTGGAGTAGCACCTGGCAGCTGCCTGCTGCACAAGCCTGACCTCACCACCAGGGGCTCCAGTGAAAACCCAGGCAGCTGTCACAGTCACGCCCCTTCCAGGGTAGTCTGGTTTGTAGCACAGTGGGGCCACAAACCCCCCGAGCTCACACCCACCAGTCAGGGCGTGAGCGTGACAACGGACCTGCCTGTTGTGTTTCTTGGTCTTCATGATGCTCTCTGTGCTTCAAACAGAATCCTGAGACTATCAGGGTATGTGCACACGTCAGGATTTTTCATCAGGTTTTGTAGCCAAAACCAGGAGTGGGTGATAAATGCAGAAGTGGTGCATATGTTTCTATTATACTTTTCCTCTAATTGTTCCACTCC
This sequence comes from Ranitomeya variabilis, assembly GCF_051348905.1. Classification (NCBI taxonomy): domain Eukaryota; kingdom Metazoa; phylum Chordata; class Amphibia; order Anura; family Dendrobatidae; genus Ranitomeya; species Ranitomeya variabilis. The sequence continues at coordinate 695,802,523 of NC_135235.1, read as the reverse complement.
TGGTTTTGGCTACAAATCCTGATGAAAAATCCTGACAAAATCCTGACGTGTGCACATACCCTCACAGAGCAGGGGCATTTATACGGAGACTTGATTACACACAGGTGGATTATATTTATCATCATTAGGCATCTAGGACAACATTGAATCATTCAGAGATCCACAATGAATTTCTGGAGTAACTGAAAGTAAAGGGTCTGAATAATATTGCACGCCCCACTTCTCAGTTTTTGAATTTCCACAAAAATTTTAAATAACCAATAAATTTCGTTCAACTTCACAATTGTGTTCCACTTGGTGTTGATTCTTCAGCAAAAAGTTACATTTGGTATCTTTATATTTGAAGCATGATATGTGGGAAAAGGTTGAAAAGTTCCAGGGGGCCGAATACTTTCGCAAGGCACTGTATATATATAGTTACTTTGGCTCCAAATGTTTTTATTGTTTAGGTTGCACATCAGTGAAGAACGGATTTCAAGATTCAAGGCTTTACCGGTCAGGAGTTTTTGTATACTGTCCTTTAGCATAATAATAAGGACCAGTTCAGAAGAGGGTAAGTTGTATTTAGATTTTATCTCACTGAATGTAAGGAATTTAATCTCATTGTGAATATTCCCAATTCTCTGTGATTGTATTCAGGGACCCGGCTGAAATAAGCCCCTAGAATACCGGCACCTCCGGGGAGGAGATTGTATGTTTGCATGACCACTGACTGCTATCAGTTCGGCAGTTAGCTTGTGCTCCTGTGAGTCTAACAGGGCGCAGTGCTTTCCTTTCACGGCTACTCTGTGAAGTAACAGAGCTAGTCTATACCGCCAAATAGTGCCGCCATTCACTAGCAGCAGGTTCCTCCTGCACGGTGGACCCCGGGCTGCGAACGCACCAATAATAATAAACATCTATATTTACTCGGTGCGTTCCGCTAGCCCTAACATACACAGATAGGAATAATAGAGGGAAATATTGGGGAACAATACATGTAATATTGAGATGGATCCAATCATTGTTTTATAAAAAAAAATCTACTTATAAAACGAACAAAGCTCCGCTCCATACACACACGGCTCTGCTCAGTACAAACATGGCTCCTGTCCATACACAAACAACTCTGCTCCGTACATACTGTACACGCACGGCTCAGCACCGTACAACCTGTACACACGCAGCTCCACTCAACACACCCTGTACACAGGCAGGGCTGGTTTTAGGCAAAGTGGGGCCCTAGGCAAAAGTTTAAAATGGGGCCCCAAATGCTAACATATTGCACCAACAAACAAACATTTTGGTTGTAGCTACATGCGCTGATTTCAGGCCACTAAACGAGTGTGATCAACAATATTGAACTCATTCGCCGCTTGTTTCCAGCCTCTTTACACTGGCTGAGGAACAATGATGGGGACAGAATGATCACTAGTAAATCAATCTGTGTCCATACAGTATCATCTTAGCAGAATATCTACAGTTTTAACTGGGCGATGTGCTTATGAGAACAATGATTTTTGTTCCGGCATATACTGTACATACATACACAGACATATACCTTACATGCATACACACAGTTATATACACATACCGTACATACATATACCATACATACACACAGATACACATACCGTACATACACACATGCATATAAAGTACATTCACACAAATGCCGTACACACAGATACCGTACATACATACATATACCCTACATGCATACACACACATATACCGAACATACAGATACACATACACGTACCGTACACACATATACATACATATACTGTATGTACATGCACATAAACATACATATATACCATATATCCATACAAATGTATTGCACATACACAGATACACATATACCGTACATACATACAGATACACACACAGAAACATACACATAGATACACACAGATGCACACTTACATATACAAGCATATACATACATACATACTAATCTTGTATAGATGATCAGATGAGCCCTGCAGGAGGTCAGTTCAGCTGGAGAAGGCTGCAGACCCCACTGTGGGGGATGGGGCACAGAGCAGACAGGACTGATATTAGCCCCCTAGTGCTCCCCTGCTGTCCCCTGCAGTGCGCTCCTCCTCCCCCATCTGTTCTCTGTGAGGAGAGGCTGCAGCCTGCTCTGAACAGAACAGTGGAGGGAGCAGAAAAAGTCCTGCTCTTCCTCCACTGATGTCCCTATGTGCTGTGCAGCCGGGGCCCCTGACTGTAGGCGAGCACTCACCATTGGGACGCTCCATGCAGCAGGACAGGCGGCAGCCAGTGAGCGCTCTCCTCAGGCTGTCTGCTCACTGTGAGGTAAGGAAAGCATTCATTGGCCAGCGTCTCTCCCTGCATGACACGCCCCCTTTTGGATCTCCTGCACTTCGCGCCCGCTCTCTCCCTGGCACCCGGTGTTCCATGATTACAGTAGGGAGTGAGAGGGGCCCGATCCTGCATGATACCGGGCCTGCCTGCAGGGGCCCCCCTCCACCTCTGGGCCCGGAGCAGTGCCATCAGCAGTATGTCCACCACTGGCTGGGGCCCCCTAGGGCAGTGTGGGCCCTAGGCAGCTGCCTAGTCTGTCTGCCCCTAACGCCACCCTGTACACAGGCAGCTTCACTCCATATATCTCGTACACACATGGTTCCACTCCGTACACCTCATACACACGACTCTGCTCTCGTACACACATAGCTCGGCTCCGTACAACTTGTAAACATACGGCTCAGCTCCATCCACACTGTAAACCCCTCCTGACCCCACACATAAACTTCTCCTCATCCAGCACCATGACAACCAGCACAGCAGAGTCCTGCATACACTGAGGCCCCTGATCATGTGACCCCTGACTCCTCCCCTCCTGTGACCTCATCACAGGTCCTGTGCACACAGAAAAGCCATATATGTGGTGTTTGCGAGGTAGGTGCTGGAGGCTCCATTATTCTCTATGTGGAGTGCGGCTCTGCGGGTGGAGGTCGGTGCTGGAGGCCCCATTATTCTCTATGTGGAGTGCGGCTCTGCGGGTGGAGGTCGGTGCTGGAGGCCCCATTATTCTCTATGTGGAGTGCGGCTCTGCGGGTGGAGGTCGGTGCTGGAGGCCCCATTATTCTCTATGTGGAGTGCGGCTCTGCGGGTGGAGGTCGGTGCTGGAGGCCCCATTATTCTCTATGTGGAGTGCGGCTCTGCGGGTGGAGGTCGGTGCTGGAGGCTCCATTATTCTCTATGTGGAGTGCGGCTCTGCGGGTGGAGGTCGGTGCTGGAGGCTCCATTATTCTCTATGTGGAGTGTGGCTCTGCGGGTGGAGGTCGGTGCTGGAGGCTCCATTATTCTCTATGTGGAGTGCGGCTCTGCGGGTGGAGGTCGGTGCTGGAGGCTCCATTATTCTCTATGTGGAGTGCGGCTCTGCGGGTGGAGGTCGGTGCTGGAGGCCCCATTATTCTCTATGTGGAGTGCGGCTCTGCGGGTGGAGGTCGGTGCTGGAGGCCCCATTATTCTCTATGTGGAGTGCGGCTCTGCGGGTGGAGGTCGGTGCTGGAGGCCCCATTATTCTCTATGTGGAGTGTGGCTCTGCGGGTGGAGGTCGGTGCTGGAGGCCCCATTATTCTCTATGTGGAGTGCGGCTCTGCGGGTGGAGGTCGGTGCTGGAGGCTCCATTATTCTCTATGTGGAGTGCGGCTCTGCGGGTGGAGGTCGGTGCTGGAGGCTCCATTATTCTCTATGTGGAGTGTGGCTCTGCGGGTGGAGGTCGGTGCTGGAGGCTCCATTATTCTCTATGTGGAGTGCGGCTCTGCGGGTGGAGGTAGGTGCTGGAGGCTCCATTATTCTCTATGTGGAGTGCGGCTCTGCGGGTGGAGGTCGGTGCTGGAGGCTCCATTATTCTCTATGTGGAGTGCGGCTCTGCGGGTGGAGGTCGGTGCTGGAGGCTCCATTATTCTCTATGTGGAGTGCGGCTCTGCGGGTGGAGGTCGGTGCTGGAGGCTCCATTATTCTCTATGTGGAGTGCGGCTCTGCGGGTGGAGGTCGGTGCTGGAGGCTCCATTATTCTCTATGTGGAGGGCGGCTCTGCGGGTGGAGGTCGGTGCTGGAGGCTCCATTATTCTCTATGTGGAGTGCGGCTCTGCGGGTGGAGGTCGGTGCTGGAGGCTCCATTATTCTCTATGTGGAGTGCGGCTCTGTGGGTGGAGGTCGGTGCTGGAGGCTCCATTATTCTCTATGTGGAGTGCGGCTCTGCGGGTGGAGGTCGGTACTGGAGGCTTCATTATTCTCTATGTGGAGTGCGGCTCTGCGGGTGGAGGTAGGTGCTGGAGGCTCCATTATTCTCTATGTGGAGTGCGGCTCTGCGGGTGGAGGTCGGTACTGGAGGCTTCATTATTCTCTATGTGGAGTGCGGCTCTGCGGGTGGAGGTCGGTGCTGGAGGCTCCATTATTTTCTATGTGGAATGCGGCTCTGCGGGTGGAGGTCGGTGCTGGAGGCTCCATTATTCTCTATGTGCAGTGTGGCTCTGCGGGTGGAGGTCGGTGCTGGAGGCTCCATTATTCTCTATGTGGAGTGTGGCTCTGCGGGTGGAGGTCGGTGCTGGAGGCTCCATTATTCTCTATGTGGAGTGCGGCTCTGCGGGTGGAGGTCGGTGCTGGAGGCTCCATTATTCCCTATGTGGAGTGCGGCTCTGCAGGTGGAGGTCGGTGCTGGAGGCTCCATTATTCTCTATGTGGAGTGCGGCTCTGCAGGTGGAGGTCGGTGCTGGAGGCTCCATTATTCTCTATGTGGAGTGCGGCTCTGCGGGTGGAGGTCGGTGCTGGAGGCTCCATTATTCTCTATGTAGAGTGCGGCTCTGCAGGTGGAGGTCGGTGCTGGAGGTTCCGTTATTCTCTATGTAGAGTGCGGCTCTGCGGGTGGAGGTCGGTGCTGGAGGTTCCGTTATTCTCTATGTAGAGTGCGGCTCTGTGGGTGGAGGTCGGTGCTGGAGGCTCCATTATTCTCTATGTGGAGGGGGGCTCTGCGGGTGGAGGTCGGTGCTGGAGGCTCCATTATTCTTTATGTGGAGTGCCGCTCTGCGGGTGGAGGTCGGTGCTGGAGGCTCCATTATTCTCTATGTGGAGGGCGGCTCTGCGGGTGGAGGTTGGTGCTGGAGGCCCCATTATTCTCTATGTGGAGTGCGGCTCTGCGGGTGGAGGTCAGTGCTGGAGGCTCCGTTATTCTCTATGTGGAGTGCGGCTCTGCGGGTGGAGGTCGGTGGAGCGGGATGCTCCATTATTCTCTATGTGGAGTGCGGCTCTGCGGGTGGAGGTCGGTGCTGGAGGCCCCATTATTCTCTATGTGGAGGGCGGCTCTGTGGGTGGAGGTCGGTGCTGGAGGCTCCATTATCCTCTATGTGGAGGGCAGCTCTGCGGGTGGAGGTCGGTGCTGGAGGCTCCATTATTCTCTATGTGGAGGGCAGCTCTGCGAGTGGAGGTCGGTGCTGGAGGCTCCATTATTCTCTGCGTTATGGAAGATGAGTCTATGAGAGAAACTTATTCAGCTGCCGACTCCGAGGAAGAAACTGCTTGTTGTCTGTGGCCTAAATATATAGGTTTTATTAGTAGATGTCAAAGAAGAAAACTAAATACTGTAAAATAATAAATCTCCTCATATGTTTCCCTTATTATCTCCAGTAATTGTATTATTACACAGGATTTTTATGATATTACATCGGCTCATCTTCTCATTCAGGTCTCGGATCTTCTCAGTGAAGATCTTTCCATAGAAGAGAATTTTTTTGGCTTATCCATCAAAGATGGATATGGACAGAGACAAGATGGCGGAGAGGATATTACACCTCACCCTAGAGATCCTCTTCCGGCTTACTGGAGAGGTGAGAGATTCTGATGACGTCACATTACCTCATTCTTATCTATGGGAATAACAGATGGACAGAACTAGAGAGGTGAGGACTCTGGAAATGTCTGTAGTGAGATTTATTAATGTGTCTCTCCATAACCAGGATTACACAGTGGTGAAGAAGACCTCTAGTGATCGCTGTCAGGACCCTGTGTCTGAGGGATGGGGAAGACTCCTGAGCCCAATCACGGGGCCTCCACCTCAACCCCTGATACATGAGGACATCAATGACCAGAAGATCCTAGAACTCGCCTACAAGATGATTGAGCTGCTGACTGGAGAGGTGACACTGCTGGGAATGCTGGGACATTATTTTTAACGCTATGAAGGGATCGGGGATGACGGTATCATTGTATGTGTCAGGTTCCTATAAGGTGTCAGGATGTCGCTGTCTATTTCTCCATGGAGGAGTGGGAGTATTTAGAAGGACACAGAGATCTGTACAAGGACGTCATGATGGAGGTTCCCCAGCCCCTCACATCACCAGGTAATAGACAGGACTAAATACACACGGCCTATAATTATCTGTATATAAAGAATGAATTCAGTCCCTGTGTGTGTTTCCTCCAGATCTATCCAGTAAGAGGACAACACCAGACAGATGTCCCCATCCTCTTCTTCCACAGGACTGTAAACAAGAAGATCCCAATGTTCCTCAGGATCATCAGGTAGATGGAGAGAAGGTGTCAGGAGATCTCCCCTATGATGTGTAGACGGCTGTGAAGGTCTTGTGCTCAGTCTTGTTTTATCCACCAGTTTTATACTTGTGTAATGAGAACAGTGGAGATGGCAGGATTAGAGCTGATCATAGATGTGACTTCTCCATCTGTCGGTGACTTTTACAATATATGTTTCAGGGTGAAGATCTGACCTATATTAATGCTACAGAGACACATGTGAGGGGTGATGAGCGGTGTAAAGAGGAGATTCCTACATATGACTACCCAGGTGAGTAGTAACCACTAAGTATAGAGAAGTAAAGAAGTAGTTCAGTCATGTCACACTATCCAAATGACTGGGTATTGAAAGCTCTTTTCTATAGAGCTTACAATCTGGGAAATCCACCTACCAACATAAATTAGGAGGCACTGACCATTACCTGTCCAGGTCTGTAAACTACAAAGCCAAATGACAAAGACAAAAGAGCACCACGCAGTCATAGAGTCCAAACATAGAACAACACTTTATTGGATAAAATTATACATATAACAACCAGAGAGTTAGTGTTAGAAAGGGCTAAAAGATGACAAAAATGCCAGCAGCAACATGTGAACAATAAACCAGCCCAAGGTACGGCGATCCCCAGCTGCAGAGAATTTAAAGTATACTATAAAAAGATGGTATATAGTGCAATTCGTAGAGGCACAGCCCCACAGGATAGCAGAACTTCATCCAGAGTACATGGAAGAAATGTAAATAAACCAGTGATTATACAGGTAAAGGCACATAAATGAACTACTACACATCACCTGGTAATAGCGATCCCGTGGTAAACCTCCGCAGTATGGGGACCCCGATCCACCCCGACGCGCGTTTCAGTTAGGATACCTTCCTCAGGGGGCGCGTACATAGAATGGGCATAGAGGAGTATATATATAGGAAACCCATAATAGAGACTGCACGCCACCGCAACACACTGCTTCCGCCCAGTCCAGCACGCCGAACAACGACGACCGGAAACGCATGGGGCCCCATGTGATCCGGAAGTACATGCGCGGCTGTCAGAGAAGGACGGAGCAGTAACAGAGCGGCGCATGCGCCTAAAGTGATCAGTGCGTAGACGCCATCTACAATAGGGGCAATGGAAAGGGCAAACAGAAGCGTTTAGAAGCAACTATTAGCGTAGAAGGACAACAAGGAGATATGCAGATATAACAGCATATCAAATAAAACATACGGACAAATGCAGTTATAAAAATGAATTGTACAAAGAGACACATTGGCCAAGAGGAGACTGTGACCACTTTACATAATATAATATCTAATATATAATTGCCTAGAATACTACTTCCTGCAATTTGTGCCAACTTCCGTGGCTATGTCCGGAGCTAATGTCCGGAGATAAGTGACGTCACCAGTGTCCTACACCCAGGCAGAGCACAGTGGCCCCAGGCAGCATATGGGGCCCAAGGCAGAGCACAGGGGCCCCAGGCAGCATATGGGGCCCCAGGCAGAGCACAGGGGCCCCAGGCAGAGCACAGGGGCCCCAGGCAGCATATGGGGCCCCAGGCAGAGCACAGGGGCCCCAGGCAGCATATGGGGCCCCAGGCAGAGCACAGGGGCCCCAGGCAGCATATGGGGCCCCAGGCGGAGCACAGGGGCCCCAGGCAGAGCACAGGGGCCCCAGGCAGAGCACAGGGGCCCCAGGCATAGCACAGGGGCCCCAGGCAGCATATGGGGCCCCAGGCAGAGCACAGTGGCCCCAGGCAGAGCACAGGGGCCCTAGGCAGCATATGGGGCCCCAGGCAGAGCACAGTGGTCCCAGGCAGAGCACAGGGGCCCCAGGCAGCATATGGGGCCCCAGGCAGAGCACAGCAATATTTTGGACCACTGTGCGGTGTTTCAGACCCCCTGTGTGATGTCTGGGGCCCCGTTCTTAAGTATATTAAAGATTAACCCCTTCCCGACATGTGACGGAATAGTACGTCACATGTCGGGACCCCCGCTTTGATGTGCGCTCCGGCGGTGAGCGCACATCAAAGTCGCGACATGTCAGCTGTTTTTTACAGCTGACATGTGCGCGCAATAGCGGCGGGTGAAATCGCGATCACCCGCCGCTATTAACTAGTTAAATGCCGCTGTCAAACGCAGACAGCGGCATTTAACTACCGCATCCGGCCGTGCGGCCGGATATGAGCGCATCGCCGACCCCCGTCACATGATCGGGGGTCGGCGATGCTCCTCCATTGTAACCATAGAGGTCCTTGAGACCTCTATGGTTACTGATCGCCGGTGGCTGTGAGCGCCACCCTGTGGTCGGCGCTCACAGCACACCTGCAATTCTCCTACATAAGAGCGATCTGATGATCGCTGTTATGTAGCAGAGCCGATCGGGCTGTGCCTGCTTCTAGCCTCCCATGGAGGCTATAGAAGCATGGCAAAAGTAAAAAAAAAAAAGTTTTTAAAAATGTGAAAAAAATAAAAAAAATATAAAAGTTTAAATCACCCCCCTTTCGCCCCAATCAAAATAAATCAATAAAAAAAAACCCCAACCTACACATATTTGGTATCGCCGCGTTCAGAATCGCCCGATCTATCAATAAAAAAAAAGCATTATCCTGATCGATAAATGGCGTAATGAGAAAAAAATTCGAAACGCCAGATTTACGTTTTTTTGGTCGCCACGACATTGCATTAAAATGCAATAACGGGCGATCAAAAGAACGTATCTACACCAAAATGCTATCATTAAAAACGCCAGCTCGGCACGCAAAAAATAAGCCCTCACCTGACCCCAGATCACGAAAAATGGAGACGCTACGAGTATCGGAAAATGGCGCAATTTTGTTTTGTTTTGTTTTTTGCAAAGTTTGGAATTTTTTTTCACCACTTAGGTGAAAAATAACCTAGTCATGTTAGGTGTCTATGAACTCGTAGTGACCTGGAGAATCATAATGGCAGGTCAGTTTTAGCATTTAGTGAACCTAGCAAAATAGGCAAGCAAAAAACAAGTGTGGGATTGCACTTTTTTTGCAATTTCACTGCACTTGGAATTTTTTTCCCGTTTTCTAGTACACGACATGCTAAAACTAATGATGTCGTTCAAAAGTACAACTCGTCCCGCAAAAAATAAGCCCTCACATGGCCAAATTGACGGAAAAATAAAAAAGTTATGGCTCTGGGAAGGAGGGGAGCGAAAAACGAAAACGGAAAAACGGAAAAAGCTCCGGGGGTGAAGGGGTTAAAGTAACGTATATTAAAGTATATTATAGATCAAATTTGACACGTTTATGAGCACCATTGAGTGATATACTTAAGAATGACATAATTTTTCAACATTTTATGGTTTCAAACTGTAAACACTCAGAGTTTTTTTTACTTCAACCAGAAAACCTTAACGGTTCATAAAAAACTTGACTGTTCAGGATATGATAAAAGTCATAGTATTCTGAATCTTTAACTTATAAAGATACCTTTACATGGGGTGATTATTGGTTCCAGAGAGGCTTTCGGCCGATAATCGTACACATGGCTGGTGACAGGACAATACAATATAAACGTTCAAAGGTAAACACTGATAACATTAAAATCTAATATATAATTGCCTAGAATACTACTTCCGGCAATTTGTGCCAACTTCCGTGGCTTTGTCCGGAGATAATGTCCGGAGATAAGTGACGTCACCAGCGTCCTACACCCGGTCAGTGTGGACAAAGATATATGCCTTCGTGGTGCGCGGCACTTTTCTGATTGGTTGCCGCCTGCCGCGAGCGACCAATCAGAAACGTGCTGTACTGTGACACACTCCGCCCGCCATTTTGGTGTGATTTTTGAATTTTTACCTTACAGCAAGTTTCTACTGCGTGGAGGCGGTCCCAGTGACGTCGCTCTTCAAGCTCCTGCCGAATTTCGTCAAAAAAATGATACCATTTACCAAAACTATATATATTTAGTTGTGAAGTGGTTCAGTGACATTTTCACACCAATTTTGAACTTTTGTTTGGTGTTTTCTCCATATACTGCCTATTATTCACTGACTGTTATACTGAGAGACTGCCGTTTATTAACCTCTTCTTTGCCACACTGGGTATATTGCTCTATTATTTGCCACATAAGGACGTTGTCCATTATTGCCCAGCAATTTCTCTGCAATATAAACTGCCTATTTATTAATATCTGCATTCCTGCAAAGAACTATTGCCTATCATTAACTGGCTATTTTCCTACTACCTGACACTGCCTCTTATTAACCTGTTGTTTGCCACCACCACGCTTAAAGCTGTTTAGCTTAGCCAACATGAGCTCTAATAGTAAGGATACTAATGACACAGAGCCCAAAGCTGCTGATGGCGCACGTAAGATTAGGTCTGATATAAAGTATACTAATAATGCAGAGCAAAAAGACGCCGATGCCGCACGTAAGCGTAAACAGCGTGCTAACAAGAGTACAGAGGATAGATGCAAGCGCCTGGACACTGTTAAGTATACTAATGACACAGAGTCCAAAGCTGCTGATGGCGCACGTAAGATCAGGTCTGATATAAAGTATCGTAATGATGCAGAGCGAAAAGCCGCCGATGCCGCACGTGAGCGCAAACAGCGTGCTAACAAGAGTACAGAGGAGAGATGCAAGCGCCTGGACACTGTTAATGCTGCTTGCAATAAACGCATTACTAATGAGTCTTTTGAGGACAAAACTAATCGATTAAGTAATAAAGCTGCTGCTGCACGCTCTCAACGTTGCAAACATAATATTTCCACGTCCTCAGTTATAGATTCTGCCCACAATACAGCTTCTTTGTCTCCATTCATAGAATGTGTGCAGCCTGAAGCTCCTTTAACCGTTGGTAAATCTGCACGTAAGCGTAAACACTGTCCTACTTACACTCCAAATGATAAACGCCGTCGCCTGCACACCGTTAAGTCTGCTTATAAGACATGCTTCACACCTGACTCTTCTAAGGCAACAAACAAACCATTACCAAATGCTGCTGGTGCACGCCGTGAACGGCGCAAAAAAACCGCTTGCACCTCCATATTAATAAACTCTGACCACGATACACCTTCCAACTCCTCAGTGATTGAATCTGTGGACAGTGAAGATCCTCTACCAGGTCCACGTTATATGTTGGCTTACAGAAACATTCCAATGCTCCGTTACCACAACCTGTACCTCAACATCCTACAGGTTTTACTAATGATGACAGTACCATAGTAGAACACTCCTGTGGTCCTATGAACTATTTATGTGAACATTGTCAAGCATTACACTTTAATGCTGAGATACCAGCAGATAAAAATTTTACTCTGTGTTGTCACAAGAGTAAAGTGCATATACCTATACCCCAATATCCCGAGGTCTTTAAACGATTGCTGACAGGGGAGAGTGAGTTCAGTAAGAATCTCATGGAAAATATTCGTAGTATTAACAGCTCATTTGCTTTCGCCTCCATGGGTGCCAATATATCCCCTCCACCTGGACATGGCCCTTACTGTTTCCGTATACATGGACAAATATATAATCGCACTGGAACCCTACATCCCAGTGATGATCAAGTTCCAGCTTATGCCCAACTGTATATTTTGGATACCGCTACCGCGAATGAACAACGTTTAAACTGTGAACAAAATCAAAAATGTCATCCCACTTTGATGAGTATAATTGCTCTTCAGTTAGACAATGTGAATCCCTTTGTTGCTGCCTACAAAATGTTACGAGATGTGGAACATGAAGAACATCTTAAAGCTGAAGCTAATGGCACTCTCATGCCAAATATCATCATGGCCCTTAAACAAGATCGGAATCAAGACCCTCGCCGATATAATAATCCAACTGTCAATGAAGTTGCTGTCGTATTTGAAAATGACAATGGAGAGCCACCATTTAATCGTGATATTTTAATACATTTACAAACTGACCCCAAAAATCCTTTGGCGCCAAGAACACAACAGGTCAGCATTCTACACAGTAATTTAGATGCTTTACTCTATCCTTTATTTTTCCCTTACGGAGACCAGGGCTGGCATGATGGCCTCAAGCAACAAGGGCAAAGTCCACGCAGAGTTACACAACTGCAATATTACTGCTATGTGCTGTCTGTCCGTAATCAGTTTAATCCGCTCCTGAATGGTGGCAAACTCACTCAGCAGTACTTAGTGGATGCTTATGTGAAAATCGAGGCAAATCGCCTAAATTATATCCGTCAACACCAAAAGGATTTGAAAGTAGAGTATTATTGTGTACTCCAGGAACATCTCCAGAAAAAATCCATTGAGAAGGGCATCCCCATTGGAAAAACGGTCATTTTACCATCTTCGTTTGAAGGCAGTCCCAGGAATATGCAGCAGCGGTACCAGGATGCCATGGCTATTGTGACTAAATATGGTCGTCCTGATCTATTCATCACCATGACCTGTAATCCGAAATGGAATGAGATTACTGAGAATTTGGAACCTTGGCAGCGTGTGGAACATAGACCTGATTTGGTGGCACGTGTTTTCAAAATAAAACTGGAAGCACTCTTAAAAGACATTAACAACGGATTATTTGGGAAAGTTTGCGCTATGGTTCATGTAATTGAATTTCAAAAATGTGGCCTTCCACACGCTCACATTTTGATTATTATGGACAGCAACTCCAAATTAAGGACTGAGGAGGACATAGACAATACAGTGTGGGCTGAAATTCCCAATCCTACCCACTACCCTCACGTCCATAAAATTGTTCTCCAACATATGATTCATGGTCCGTGTGGAGAACACAACCCAAATTCTCCCTGTATGGATCTGGGGAAGTGTACAAAAGGTTTCCCTAAAGATTTGCAACCAAGAACCATCATAGCTAAGGACGCCTATCCTACTTATCGCAGACACTTTGGCCCATCTTTTCAACACCATTCTAACATGATTGACAATTCGTGGGTGGTTCCATATAATCCGTTCCTGCTATTAAAATACAAGTGCCATATAAGTGTCGAAGTTTGTGGTTCCATTCAGGCTGTGAAATATTTATTTAAATACGTCTACAAAGGACATGATAAAGCCAATCTTGAAATCTGCCAGACTAACATCCAACATGATGAAACACACCAATTCATGGATTCAAGATATGTCAGTGCACCAGAGGCAGCTTGGCGAATATTCTCATATCCAATGCATAAACAATCTCATAGCATCATTCGCCTTGCTGTACATCTACCGCATTCTCAGCCACTCTATTTTCATGAGGATGACTCTATTGGAAACATCAAACAAAAGCTCCATCAAAATTCTACACTTATGGCCTACTTCAAGCTTAATCAGAACGACCATCATGCTCATATTTATTTATACCGTGAAATTCCTGAAAACGATGTTTGGAAAGAAGGTTCTTGGGAAGTTAGAAAGCGAGCAGGTGGTTCTGTGATTGGACGAATGTATACTGTCAGTGTGAAAGACCAAGAACGCTACTATTTAAGATTGTTATTGTTACATGTGAAAGGTGCAACCAGTTTTGACAGCATAAAAACTGTACACGGAGTCACACATGAAACCTTTAAAGATGCGGCATTAGCTCTTGGCTTACTATTTGATGATAGGCTGTGGAGAAATACATTACTTGATGCCAGTATTCTCAACATGCCAGCACAGCTACGTGACATGTTTGCCTACATTTGTATTTTTGGTCCTCCAGCTAAACCTCGGGACTTATGGGATGAATTTAAGGAACACTTTGTAGAAGACTACTGCCATGCATACCACTCCGACACTCTGGAGTGTGTCAATTGTGAAGGCTATGCTATGACAGATGTCCAACATGTTCTTAAAGCTCATGGCAAAACTTATACTGATTTTAATTTGCCACGTCCAGTCAAGAAACAACACCTCCTCCCACAGTATGATAAAGATTATGAGTTATCAGCAGCTGCTGAAATGAAAGCTACTCTAAATGAGGACCAACTTTTTGCTTTTGATGCTATCACTCAAGCTTTAGAAGACACTAATTCTACAGCAAAGTGTTGTTTTTTCCTTGATGGTCCTGGTGGCAGCGGAAAAACGTACCTATATCATGTACTCCTACATCAGCTAAGAGGACAAGGAGACATTGTGTCACCTGCTGCCACTACTGGAATTGCCGCCAACTTGCTACAAGGTGGACGAACCATTCATTCTCTTTATGGGATTCCAATTCCTGTGAATGAAACATCTGTTTCCAGGATTAAGAATGATACCGATGCAGCAAAAGATTTGCACAGCACTAAACTTTTTATTATTGATGAGTGCACAATGCTATCCAAATATGCATTGCATGTCATTGATAGAGTTTTACGTGATGTCATGACAACAAATGTAGCTCACAAAGAAAAAAACACCGTTTGGAGGTAAAGTGATTGTTTTTGGAGGCGACTGTAGACAATGTCTTCCTGTCATCCCTCATGGGACAAGAACTGATGTTGTAGAGAGCTGTATAAAATATTCACAACACTGGCAACATTTTACTCGCCTGCCACTTATTAACAACATGCGCTCCATTGATCCTCACTACAGCAGTTGGTTGCTTCAACTGGGAAATGGTGAACTATCTAATGAACATAATCTTGGAGATGATGTAATTGAAATTCCTCCAGACATGGTATGCACTGGCTGTTTAATAATTGAAATTTTTGGAGATAATCTTTGTATTGATGTGAATGACACCGAAAGCATAAATACAGCTGCATCTCATGCAATTTTATGTCCAAAAAATGAGGACGTTGAGAAAGTCAATTCCCAAGTCATGGATTTATTGATAGGTGACTATACTGAATATATCAGTGATGATTCCATCGATCCTGATGAAGCTGATGACCTCGATCAATACCCACTTGAGTTTTTGAATTCACTAACACCAACTGGAATGCCTTCACATCGGCTGAAACTTAAAATTGGCACCATTGTCATGTTATTACGTAATCTGAACACAAACAAAGGTCTCTGCAATGGTACGCGGCTCATTGTCACTGCCTTACATGCCAATATCATACTGGCTAAAGTAATTAGTGGGTCAGCAGCAGGAAATGTGGTATTCATTCCACGAATTGATTTGTGTCCATCAGAGACTGGATTACCTTTTAAATTAAGACGGAGACAATTTCCCATCAAGCCCGCATTTGCAATGACCATAAATAAATCTCAAGGCCAGACCCTCCATCGAGTTGGCATTTATCTACCAGAACCTGCTTTTGCCCATGGTCAATTGTATGTTGCTTTTTCCAGGGTGAAGCAATGTTGCAATGTGAGGGTTAAAGTGGTTAATACACCACTTCAAGGACAATTATTGGCTGATAGTACTAAAGTCTTCACACGTAATATTGTGTACAAAAATATTTTAGTTTAAAGTTACTTTTCTTTTTTTTCATTATTCAGTTTTTCTAATAACATAGACAGCAATAGGCAAATTCTATGTATAGAGATAAGGAAAAAAAACAAAAACAAAAAAAAATTAGTGTAGCCATAGACATATAGATTTTAAGTACTTATGTAGGAAATACGTATATAACATACGTACTCATTAGCATATAGGGTTAATAACTCTATATCATATCTACATAAATTTAGAAATATGATATATCAATACATATCTTTATAGGTAAGTAGAACACACATTAAGTACAAGATGTAAGATGTGTATCATCCAAATGCCTGTATTTGGTGATAGGAACCTGTATTTGAAGCTCCAGTAGTATAGCTGCTGAGAGATTTCATTTTGTTTTTAAAAAGGGTGAGGTTTTTGTGAACAGGTAAGAGACGGGTGGGATGGCTGTTCACACACATCTCTATCTCCAGGTGTGTTCTGTACATAGAAATAGATATATAGCTAGGTACATATTTAGATAGATAGGGAAAGAATAGAGATTTTGCTTTCACATCAACATTTTTCTGCTATTTGGAGAATTTATGGTGGAAAAAAGGCTATTTCTGCACTTCCTGCCTAAGGGCTGACCCACGCCACTCTTGCTGTAAGTTGCATGCAATGTATACGGAATTTGTACTTCACTTGCGGCAGGTGCGGCACATGTGGTTTCTGCAGTTTTCGCCACAAAATCTCCACTTACCAGTGTTTTTGTTGTGGCTGCATTTAATGCAATTGCCGAAGCCGCGTTTGCCGCATTTACTGCAAGTTAACTCCAAGCTTCATCTACATTGCATGGCACTTGCTGAAAGTGTGTTGTAGGTCAGTTCTTTGGTACCAAGTGTGGAAGTTGTATTGTTTTTAACATTACTTCTGCAAATATCAGAAACATGCAGATGTGAAAGAGGTTTGAGTATTAAGAAATAGGAATCAGTTAGTTAGGACCCATCAGTTCAAAGGCTACCGTGACGTGGTTGATGGGCATGTTTATATTTGCCCATCGGTGTACTATGAACGTTGATTTCTTAAATTTTACACTTCTGTAAAAATAAACACAAAAAATTTGGGTACACAAAAAGGCTTTTATTTCTGTTGTACCTATTAGAATTATTTAAAATGAAGGCTTAGCTAAGCCCAAGAGATGATTAAAAACGTTTCATACCAACCCATCAGATGTAAAATTACTGTGAAAATACCTGATGGGCACACAAGTATGCGCCAGTATGGGTACTAAGAGCTTTTCCACATAATAATGAAATATTTAAAAATGTCATAGAACATACCAATATACATAGTTATTGATACATATTATTTATTATTTACATTATTGTTCTTAAGCAAAGAACCGTTGTTGTGGCATTTGCCACAACACGCAAAGTTGTCGTCTGATGTCTTTCATCCCTCTCCTCATAAGCATGTTCATGGATCCTGTGTAACTGTACCTTAAATAACAAGAATTGTCAAGAGCTGGTGAGTGCAGCCATTTTTTGTTCTTTCTTACTATTATTTATTAATTGTATTATTCTTACATTTGAATAAATAAAGTATATATGGATTCTAGACTCCCGATTCTTTAGAATCGGGCTGCCATCTAGTATCAAATAATAATATAAAATACAATGACCATAAACAAAACAATATAACATGGTACAGTCCCACAAGGCACATGAGCATTGATGATAGCATCATAAAAAGTACTAACAGCTTGTCCGCATATGTCCCCTACACCCCAATGGGGAAGAAAAGAACCCAAACGATGGCTTTATCAGGGTAGGGAAAAATGACAAAAATAGCAGTCCATCAGCTTCAATTTCCATGTCACATAGTCCAGATGAGTTCCAAAAGCACAATAACCAATTCAGTATAGCGATATGGGAATCCTAAGTAATAAAAAGGTGAATTAAAAACAGAACAACAATAAAATAATTAAAACAAAATGTGAAAAATTGCAAGAAGGCACACTAAGCACACCAGTGCAGCGACTACAGGAAGGGAGCATAACTAATGTTCTCATTCAGACCTGCAGGGTATACGGTATTGAGGGACCAAATCCAACGTGTTTCCAGTTGGCCCAAACGTTTAAACAAATTCCCGCCACGGATATTAACATTGAGCATATCTATACCCCGCACCCTAAAAAGGGAACTGTCACTATGATGTTTAGTCCTGAAATGTCTCGGGATTGTTTTGAGGCCAAATGACAGCGTAAGTAGACTGTGCTGACAGGTTAGAAAATCACTTGAAGAAAAATATTATAATGGGCCGGTAATCAGAGGGTAACGATGCTGTTACATTTGTAAAGGCGATTCTGACGTCCCAGTGTGGTCATTGCCACTCCTGTGGCACGGATGCCAACATGCTCAATGTCCCGGCCAGTCGGCGATCTATCTGTTCCCTGTTGTGCCTTCCTGCTTCTCTAGGTCTGTGTACACTCGCTCCGATTCTTAAAGGGGCAGTGCTCGCTGCAGTGCTGTGGGAGTCGCTGCAGCCAAAAGCTGGTAGGCATCAGGTACAGGTGCTTCTCACAAAATTGGAATATCGTCAAAAAGTTAATTTATTTCAGTTCTTCAATACAAAAAGTGAAACTGATATATTTTATAGAGTCATTTACAAGCAGAGTGATTTATTTCAAGTGTTTATTTCTGTTAATGTTGATGATTATGGCTTACAGCCAATGAAACCCCAAAAGCCATTACTTCAGTCAATTATAATAATTAACAAAAAGTCCCTTAGTCTGTTTCAGTAGCTCCACAATCATGGGAAACACTGCTGACTTGATAAATGTCCATAAAGCAGTCACTGACACTCCACAAGGAGGGGAAGCCACAAAAGGACATTGCTAAAGAAACTGGCTGTTCACAGAGTGCTGTATCCAAGCAGATTAATGGAAAGTTGAGTGGAAGGTAAAAGTGTGGTAGAAAAAGGTGCACAAGCAACCGCGATAACCACAGCTTTGAAAGGATTGTTAAGAAAAGGCAATTCAAAAATTTGGGGAAGATTCACAAGGAGTGGACTGCTGCTGGAGTCATTGCTGCAAGAGCCACCACACACAGACGTATCAAGTACATGGGCTACAAGTGTCTCATTCCTTGTGTCAAGCTACTCGTAACCAACAGACAATGCCAGAAGTGTCTTCCCTAGGCCAAGGAGAAAAAGAACTGGACTGTTGCTCAATGATCCAAGGTGGTGTTTTCAGATGAAAGTGAATTTTGCTTTTCATTTAGCAATGAAGGTCTCAGAGTCTGCAGGAAGAGTGGAGAGACAGACAATCCAAACTGCTTGAGGTCTAGTGTGAAGTTTCCACAATCAGTGATGGTTTGGAGAGCCATGTCATCTGGTGGTGCTGGTCCACTGTGTGTTATCAAGACCAAAGTCAGCGCAGCTGTCTACCAGGAAATTTTAGAGCACTTCATGCTCCCCTCTGCCGACAAGCTTTTTGGAGATGAAAATTTCATTTTCCAGCAGGACTTGGCACCTGTCCACACTGCCAAAAGTACCAATACCTGGTTTAAAAACAGCAGTATCACTGTTCTTGATTAGCCAGCAAACTCACCTGACCTTAACCTCATAGAGAATTCAAGGGGTATTGTCAAGAGGAAGATGAGACACCAGACCCAACAATGCAGATGAGCTGAAGACTGCTATCAAAGCAACCTGGGCTTCCATAACACCTCAGCAGTGCCACAGGCTGATCGCCTCCATGTCACACCACATTGATGAAGTAATTGATGCAAAAGGAGCCCCAACTAAGTATTGAGCACATTTACTGAGCATACATTTCAGTGGGCCAACATTTTCGATTTTAAAATAATTTTTCAAGCTGGTGTTATAAGGTATTCTAACTTACTGAGATAATGACTTTTGGGTTTTCATTGGCTGTAAGCCATAATCATCATCATTATCAGAAAGAAACACTTGAAATAGATCACTCTGTTTGTAATGACTCTATGTAATATGTGAGTTTCACTTTTTGTATTGAAGAACTGAAATACATTAACTTTTTGATGATTTTCTGATATTGTGAGAAGCACTTGTATGTAAAGCACCCTCCTTAGGCTGCCGTCACACTAGCAGTATTTGGTCAGTATTTTACATCAGTATTTGTAAGCCAATAAAAACAATGCCACACCTGCGCTGATAGGAAGGGGATACTGCATGCACTAAGGCGCTGCCTGCTGTGAGGGCAAAGACGGAGCTAATCCCGCTCTGCTTAATGGAAAAGGTCCGGTGTGCATACACTTTACATTCGTACACACGCACTTACTAGAAGTTGTGGAGGTCAGTGGATATCCAAGGTTCCTCTGTCGGTGAGCCGGGCTGGACCGCACACCTTTAGGGAGATCCGGAGCCGATTATGCCCAGATGGAAGGTTGAATGCTGGGCGTCTAGCAAGGGTAAGAACCGCTTACTCCTAGCGTGCCCCGGCCGGAAGCAACGACGGAGCAGATGCGGTGTGGAGGGGGAGGGCGTGGCTAAGGTGGTGACGTCACAAGTGGGGCGGGTGCTTGTCAGGGCAACCAACCTACGCGTTTCGAAGGAGGGACTCCTTCTTCGTCAGGGCTGAAGTTCCCTGAAGGACCCGTCCTTATATAGCCTACGCCCCCTAAGATAGATCTGCCCATATAACTTGGTGTGTCTAGTCATGGGCCCATGACTAGACACACCAAGTTATATGGGCAGATCTATCTTAGGGGGCGTAGGCTATATAAGGACGGGTCCTTCAGGGAACTTCAGCCCTGACGAAGGAGTCCCTCCTTCGAAACGCGTAGGTTGGTTGCCCTGACAAGCACCCGCCCCACTTGTGACGTCACCACCTTAGCCACGCCCTCCCCCTCCACACCGCATCTGCTCCGTCGTTGCCTCCGGCCGGGGCACGCTAGGAGTAAGCGGTTCTTACCCTTGCTAGACGCCCAGCATTCAACCTTCCATCTGGGCATAATCGGCTCCGGATCTCCCTAAAGGTGTGCGGTCCAGCCCGGCTCACCGACAGAGGAACCTTGGATATCCACTGACCTCCACAACTTCTAGTAAGTGCGTGTGTACGAATGTAAAGTGTATGCACACCGGACCTTTTCCATTAAGCAGAGCGGGATTAGCTCCGTCTTTGCCCTCACAGCAGGCAGCGCCTTAGTGCATGCAGTATCCCCTTCCTATCAGCGCAGGTGTGGCATTGTTTTTATTGGATTATTTATTTATTTTAGACAGGGTTCAGCACAGTCCCTGTCACCCCACCAGCAGCTTCATTTCCCTCTCCCCCTACTGATCAGTTAGTGCAGCGCCAGTGTTTACCTCCCTTTTTAACTAGTATTTGTAAGCCAAAACCAGGAGTGGCTGATAAATGCAGAAGTGGTGCATATGTTTCTATTAGACTTTTCCTCTTTGTTCCACTCCTGGTTTTGGCTTACAAATACTGATGTAAAATACTGACCACATACTGCTATTGTGACGGCAGCGTTAGTAGGGAGGTGCCTGAACAACTCCTGTATTTTCTCTACTTAGTCTGTGTATGTAAGTAGTATGTAGCCAGGTCCCTGGTCCATAACATGGGAATCAGGAACAGGTTGTCTAAATATGTTCCTGAAACCTGTGTTGATTGAATTAGCACCAGTGTCCTTCCTGGCTTGTCTCAAAATCTGCACTGTTTGAACAAGGATCAGTGTCTGTCATCTGGGTGAGCCAGAATCCATACCATCTGTATATTCTCCTATAGCTGGTTTACCAGTATCCAAATCCTGTACTGCCCGTGACTCCGAATCCATGTCCTTGACTGCCATCCTGACCCATTGGGTGAGCTTCTACAGTACCAGGGACTGCCCAGGACTGTTACCCGACGGCTATCTGCTGTACAAGCCTAACTCCATTATGAGAAGCTCTAGCAAAAACCAAGTAGCCACTCCTGGTTCTTCAACTATCGTCGAGCAGGAGCCTAATTCCTGGCTGCCCCTAGCGATAGACCCTCTTCTAGCTTCAGAAGACACCAAAGAGATCACGCCAGCTATCCTTCCAAGAGAACACCAAGAAGGAACTAGTTGATTACAAGTACTTCCAACTAGACAAAGGGAAATAGTAGAACTATCACCGGCTCCTTGCTGAAGCGACTAAAGGAATTTAAACATCCAGCAAAGGTGTGTTAATCAGCAGTAGTGAAGATCACTGCTAGGTCCTAGACGGAGAAGGATATCACTTTGCAACAGAGATACAAGATCCAGAAATTGCCTGCAGAGCTCAGCGCAATGACCTTCTGTAGCCGGATCCAGAATGACTGACTGATGCACCCGTGACAGTACCCTCCCCTTGTATGAGTGGCCTCCGGACACTCAGGACCTGGTTTCTCAGGATGAGGCATGGAACGAACGAACCAGCCTAGGGGAATTCACCTCTGATTGAGAAACCCACATCCTCTCTTCTGGACCATAACATCTCCAGTGCATGAAGTACAACAGGAAAGAACGCTGTAGATGGGAATAAACAATCATCAAAATCTGGATCTCCAAATTACCATCAGTAAGGATTGAGAGCGGCAGCAGGGAGATGACTCAAGAGGTTCTACCTATTTATTGAGTAAAGACCTGTGGAACACCTTGTGGATCTTAAGAGCCTGAGGTAACTCAAGAAGAAAAGCTGCAGGGTTAATGACAGTGGTTATTTTAAAGGGACCAATAAACCTAGGTCCCAGTTTCCAGGAAGGGATCTTCAACTTCATATTCCTGGTTGATATCCACAAAAAGTAATTCACATTTAGGTCTGGACCTGTCGAGCGTTTCCTGTCAGCAATACGTTTCTACCTGTCTCCCATGATCCTCAAATTACTCTGAGCCCCTTGCCACACAGAGGAGGAAGATAAAGCAAAACGTTCCTCCTCAGGAACTCCTGAAGCCCCCTCCCTCACTAAAAGTACCAAACTGTGGAAGGAAACCGTATGCACAAATAAATAGTGACCTGCCGGTAAATTCTTGGCAATGATTATTAATAGCTTACTCGGCCAACGGTAAGGAAGATGCCCAATCCTCCTGGTTTTCAGAGAGAAAACACCTGAGAGAAGCCTCTAAAATTCTGATTAATGCGTTCGGAATGTCCATGCAACTGAGGATGGAAAGAAGAGGAAAAGAACAGCTGCACCCCAGTCGAGAACAGAAAACTTTCTAGAACTTGGAAACAAATTGGGTCATCCGATGTAACACAACATCGGAGGGAACACCGTGAAGCTTCATGATCTCATTATCAAAAACCTGAGCGATAGTCTTAGCATTCAGAAGCAGCGTCGGACTGGAGTACCTTGGGCCCACCAGAGAAAAATCATTCTTGGGGCCCACCATGCAGTTTAAAAATACCATACCGGATAGATCCTATATACCACACCACACACGAGAGCTGACAGATCCTCTATATACTACACCACACAGGAGAGCTGACAGATCCTCTATATACTACACCACACGGGAGAGCTGACAGATCCTCTATATACTACACCACACGGGAGAGCTGACAGATCCTCTATATACTACACCACACGGGAGAGCTGACAGATCCTCTATATACTACACCACACAGGAGAGCTGACAGATCCTTTATATACTACACCACACGGGAGAGCTGACAGATCTCTCTATATACTACACCACACGGGAGAGCTGACAGATCCTCAATATACAACACCACACAGGAGAGCTGACAGATCCTCTATACACTACACCACACGGGAGAGCCGACAGATCCTCTATATACAACACCACACAGGAGAGCTGACAGATCCTCTATATACTACACCACATAGTAGAGATGACAGATCCTCTATATACTACACCACACGGGAGATCTCACCGATCCTCTACTTGATGGCAGTCAGTTATAAGGGTAGGTAAGCAGTACATGCAAGAGATGTAGAAACTAGATTAGCATATAATACAGCTGGTCGAAGACCAGTCAGAGTTTACCTGAATTTAGTAAATGAGGGTTTGGGCAGCCTGGGGAGATGATGGTGTCACGTCCTGCGCCCGACGAGCGCCGTTTCGCATGACTGCTTCTTCATAAAGGGGGGCGTGATGGAGACTTGGTAGGGGAGTAGGTTTTTATATCCTAAGGGCAGGTGTAAAGTAATTAGGAGGGCGGAGTGGTAAGCAGAGGGTGGGAATGGGGAGATTGTCAATGGTCTTTGTTCGGCGCCAGGGTCCAGTTGGATACACCCCCAGCACATGTGAAGTCAAAGGAGAGGGCGGGGTTACGTGCGTAGGGTGAAGGAGTTGCGGAGGTGTATCTGGCAGTGGTAATGGCGCATGCAGCCGGTCAAAGCTCTCACAGCCAAGGGGACGTCCGGTCCTGCGCCTCATGACACGCAGTGGAGCGCACCGCGTGTCATGGAACTGGCGCTGATCGGAACTCAGGTGGAGATATGAGACCGGCGCATGCGCACTAGCCAGAAGGAGAGGGCTTGTGAGCGTGACAGACACAAAGTATAGTACCGCCCCCTCCATTCATCCTGTTCTCCGCGGCCGTGGATGAACAGTAAGCAACAAAGAAGGGGGAAGTAAAATGGGAGGATGGAGGAGAAAAGGAAATCATGAGGGTAAGGAGGGGGAAACTATATCTTTTGAAAAGAGGACCGGTGCCATTATGTGCGCCATGTGAAAAAGGACAAATAAGGCTAAATGCGGTTAAAGGCCAAAAAAGAGAAGGGTTTAAGAGGTGGGTGCTGAATTGGCCTTACAAGCTGAAGGTGAATATGTTTAGTAAAAAATATTTGTAATAATATGGATGGGTGAGTGGAAATGGAGGGGCTTGAAATGTGCTAAAAGGAAAATTATGAAAAGGGAGCAAGATAAAGAAATTGTGTGGAGAAAAAATAAATGAAATAAAATAATATCCGTAATTATAAACACATGGATGGAGTGAAGGTGCTGTGAGATGGAATATTACATAATGATGCAGTGTCCATATAAGTCCCTTGTGTAAAGAAATTTCCTTTTCTTGTCGTCTCAACTTTATTTCCCAGCTGGGATGATTTTTCTTGAAAAGAGCCGCCAGGAACCGACCATTAGGGCTGCGTCAAAACAGGAGACAGGAAGGAAGAAACGGTCCATACACCAATCCTCCGGAGAACAAGTGGCCCAGAAAGGAAAGCCTAGGATACCTACGGGTAAGTTAAAAATTATGATAGGGTAAATATACAAATGAAATGATAAATAGTTAGGGGTGATGAAGAGGGAAAGAAGATAAAAAATTAATTAAAACCTAGCGACCAATTAAAACTTGGATTGTTGTTATTATTAGTAAACGATGTCTGCTCTAGGAAGGAAACAAAATCATAATTTTCACTCAGGCGAAAGGGTGTTATAGTGTTCAGGCCGTGTTTCCTATAAAAAGGAAGCAAAGCCATGTTTTTCATTTAGGCCAGAGGGTGTGATGGTGTTCAGGCGGTAGATCCATCTACTCTCTTGTTGCGCTAATGATTTGCTTAAGTCCCCCCCGCTGATGCCCAGGTCAATTTGATCTATGGCTTTAAAAATAAGGCCTCTTGATTGGGAATTGTGGTGTGTTTTAAAACGACGGGGTAGGGTTTTAAGTAGAGAAATATCTTCAATGGTCTTGGATTTCTCTATGTCTCTAATGTGTTCCCGCACCCTAATTTTGAGTTCCCGCGTTGTTAAGCCAATATACTGTATATCAAATTGCAAGGGCAAGTTGCATGGTATATGACCCCTTGGGTGGAGCATGTAAGATGTTTTCTGATGGTAAATGATTTGGATCCATCATAATTGGTAAATTTTTTGGCCTTTTTTAGGTTAATGCATGCTTTAGATAAGCCACAGGGAAAGAAGCCTTGTAGTGGAATTGAGCATGTTGAATTAGTTGTGGGGTCATAGTGGCTATGAACCAGTATATCCCTGAGATTGCGGCTTCTTTTTGCCACTATTAGTGGATGTGGAGGGAGACCTTGTTTTAAGACCGGATCTGTCATAAGGATGTGCCAGTGCTTATTAAGTATTAGCCTTAGGTCTTTCCATCGATTGTGATATGAGGAAATAAATCTTACCTGGCCATCTTGGGAGCGCGCATCCTTGTGCCTAGGGTATAGTAGTTGTTCTCTTGGGTTTTTTTTTGCCTTTTTATAGCCAAATCTGATGGACCGTTTGCTATAACCTCTGTCATAGAATCTATGTCAAGTCAAGGGCTTGTTTTTCAAAGTCACCACTTTCCGAGCAGATCCTCTTGGCTCTTAAAAATTGGCCAGTTGGAATATCCTTAACCCCTTCCCGACCTTTGACGCCACGTAGGCGTCATGAAAGTCTGTGCCAATCCGACCCATGACGCCTATGTGGCTTCATGGAATGATCACGTCCCTGCAGACCGGGTGAAAGGGTTAACTCCTATTTCACCCAATCTGCAGGGAGAGGGGGAGTTGTACTTCAGCCCAGGGGGGGTGGCTTTGCCCCCACGTGGCTACGATCGCTCTGATTGGCTGTTGAAAGTGCAACAGCCAATCAGAGCAATTTGCAACATTTCACCTATGAAAATGGTGAAATATTGCAATCCAGCCATGGCCGATGCTGCAATAGCATCTGCCATGGCTGGAAATCATGTTCTGCCCCCCCCCCCCCCCCCACCGCCCCCGATCTCCTCCCCAGTCGTCCGTTCTGTCCGGTACCCCCCTCTGTCCTCCTGTCCGCTCCCCCCGTCCTCCGATCCCCCCCCCCCCTGTGCTCCGATCCACCCCCCCACCACCCCCTCATACTTACCGAGCCTCCCGAAGTCGGTCCGTCTTCTCCCTGGGCGCCGCCGTCTTCCAAAATGGCGGGCGCATGCTCAGTGCGCCCGCCGAATCTGCCAGCCGGCAGATTCGTTACAAGTACATTTTGATCGCTGTGGTAGGTTCTATCACAGCGATCAAAATAAAAAAATAATAAATAAACCCCCCCTTTATCACCCCCATAGGTAGGGACAATAATAAAATAAAGAAAATATTTTTTTTTTCTTTTTCCACTAGGGATAGAACTAGGGTTAGAACTAGGGGTAGGGTTAGGGGTAGGGTTAGGGGTAGGGTTAGGGTTATGGCATGTGCACACAGTGCGGATTTGGCCGCGGATCCGCAGCGGATTGGCCGCTGCGAATTCGTAGCAGTTTTACATCAGGTTTACAGTACCATGTACACCTATGGAAAACCAAATCCGCTGTGCCCATGGTGCGGAAAATTCCGTGCAGAAACGCTGCGTTGTATTTTCCGCAGCATGTCAATTCTTTGTGCGGATTCCGCAGCGTTTTACACCTGTTCCTCAATAGGAATCCGCAGGTGAAATCCGCACAAAAAAACACTGGAAATCTGCTGTAAATCCGCAGGTAAAACGCAGTGCCTTTTACCTGCAGATTTTTCAAAAATCGTGCGGAAAAATCTCACACGAATCCGCAATGTGGGCACATAGCCTTAGGGTTAGAGTTGGAATTGGAGTTAGGGTTGGAATTAGGGCTAGGGTTGGAAATAGGGTTAAGATTAGGCTTGTGGTTAGGGTTATGGATAGGTTTAGGGGTGTGTTGGGGTTACAGTTGTGGTTAGGGTTGGGATTAGGGTTAGGGTTGGGATTAGGGTTAGGATTAGGGTTGGAATTAGGGTTACAGGTGTGTTGGGGTTAGGGTTGTGGTTAGGGGTGTGTTGGGGTTAGGGTTGTGATTAGGGTTATGGCTACAGTTGGGATTAGGATTAGGGGTGTGTTGGGGTTAGTGTTGAAGTTAGAATTGAGGGGTTTCCACTGTTTAGGCACATCAGGGGTCTCCAAACGCAACATGGCGCCACCATTGATTCCAGCCAATCTTGCGTTCAAAAAGTCAAATGGTGCTCCCTCCCTTCCAAGCCCCGACGTGCGCCCAAACAGTGGTTTACCCCCACATTTGGGGTACCAGCGTACTCAGGACAAACTGGGCAACAACTGTTGGGGTCCAATTTCTCCTGTTACCCTTGCAAAAATAAAAAATTACATGCTAAAACATAATTTTTGAGGAAAGAACAATTATTTTTTATTTTCACGGCTCTGCGTTATAAACTTCTGTGAAGCACTTGGGGGTTGAACGTGCTCACCACACATCTAGATAAGTTCCTTGGGGGGTCTAGTTTCCAAAATGGGGTCACTTGTGGGGTGTTTCTACTGTTTAGGCACATCAGGGGCTCTGCAAATGCAACGTGACGCCCGCAGACCATTCCATTAAAGTCTGCATTTCAAATGTCACTACTTACCTTCCGAGCTCTGTCGTGTGCCCAAACAGTGGTTTAACCCCACATATGGCGTATCAGCGTACTCACAACAAACTGGGCAACAAATAATGGGGTCCAATTTCTCCTGTTACCCTTGTGAAAATAAATTGCTTGCTAAAACATCATTTCTGAGGAAAGAAAAATGATTTTTTATTTTCACAGCTCTGCGTTGTAAACGTCTGTGAAGCACTTGTGGGCTAAAAAATCATTTTTGAGAAAAGAAAAATTATTTTTTATTTTCATGGCTCTGCGTTATAAACTTCTGTGAAGCACCTTGGGGTTATAAGTGCTCACTATGCATCTAGATAAGTTCCTTGGGGGCTCTAGTTTCCAAAATGGGGTCACTTGTAGGGGAGCTCCAATGTTTAGGCACACGGGCTCTCCAAACGCGACATGGTGTCCGCTAAAGATTGGAGCCAATTTTTCATTGAAAAAGTCAAATGGCGCTCCTTCCCTTCCGAGCCCTGCCGTGCGCCCAAACAGTGGTTTACCCCCACATATGAGGTATCAGCGTACTCAGGACAAATTGGACAACAACGTTCGTGGTCCAGTTTCTCCTTTTACCCTTGGGAAAATAAAAAAAATTTTGCTAAAAGATCATTTTTGTGACTAAAAAGTTAAATGTTCATTTTTTACTTCCATGTTGCTTCTGCTGCTGTGAAACACCTGAAGGGTTAATAAACTTCTTGAATGTGGTTTTGAGCACCTTGAGGGGTGCAGTTTTTAGAATGGTGTCACTTTTGGGTATTTTCAGCCATATAGAACCCTCAAACTGACTTCAAATGTGAGGTGGTCCCTAAAAAAAAGTTTTGTAAATTTTGTTGTAAAAATGAGTAATCACTGGTCAAATTTTAACCCTTAACTTCCTAGCAAAAAAAAAAAATTTGTTTCCAAAATTGTGCTCATGTAAAGTAGACATGTGGGAAATGTTATTTATTAACTATTTTGTGTCACATAACTCTCTGGTTTAACAGAATAAAAATTCAAAATGTGAAAATTGCAAAATTTTCTAAATTTTTGCCAAATTTCCGTTTTTTTCACAAATAAACTCAGAAATTATCGACCTAAATTTACCACTAACATGAAGCCCAATATGTCATGAAAAAACAATCTCAGAACCGCTAGGATCCGTTGAAGCGTTCCTGAGTTATTACCTCATAAAGGGACACTGGTCAGAATTGCAAAAAACGGCAAGGTCATTAAGGCCAAAATAGGCTGGGTCATGAAGGGGTTAATGGTTGCTGGTGGGAGGGAAGAAGTGGCTTGTAGAAAGGAGTTGGTTGAGGTGGGTTTTCTGTATAAATCTGTTGCAATCATCCCATTTGGCATTGTAAAGATTTTTAGGTCCAAAAATTCCAGGTCCTTGCCAAACTTGTAGGTTAGTTTTATGTTCTGATTATTTTGATTTAGTTTGTCCATGAGGAGATGCAAATTGTCTACCGTACCTTCCCAGATGAACCAGATATCGTCTATATAACGCATCTATCCCTGGATGCTTTGTATCTCCCCAGTGTCATCTCCCTGGAAAATGGTCCTCTCCCACGCCCCCAGAAACAAGTTGGCATATAAGGGGGCACAAGAGGCTATCATGGAGGTCCCCTGGGTTTGTAGATAAATTTTATTATTAAACGTTATGGGTGAGAATAAAATCTAGTAGGGCCAGAATCCAATTAGCCAGAGGGGATGCCAGGTTGCTCATTTGAAGATACCACAATACGGCTTTTAGGCCATCTTCATGCCTGATGGAAGTATATAATGATTCTACATCGGCAGTTACCATCAGCTTATGGTCTTCAAGGTATATATAATCTAGTCTTTGTAGTGCTGCAGTGGTGTCTTGTATGTAAGAGGGAAGAGTGGTTACCAGTGGTTTCAGGTAATAATCAAGTCACAAATTACCTCACACAGTCCGCTGTTGCCCGATATTATGGGTTTCCCTGGCAGATCTAGTAGGTTTTAGTTAATCTTGGGGACCAGATATAAAGTTGGCAATTTGGGATGAAGATTCTTGACATGTTCCAGCATTTTTTAAGGAACAATTTCCTGGTCAAAAGCTTGATTATGAAAATTTGAAAGGGGATTTGTGAGTAGTTTTTTGAAGCAGTCAGGTTCATTTAGCAGTCTCAAAGCCTGCTTTTCATACAGGGGGTTGGCCATATGACTAGGTTTCCCCCTTTATCAGCAGGTTTGAAGACTACGTCAGGAAGAGAGTGTAATTTGGCCAGAACCAATCTCTCTTCCTGTTTCTTATTGGATGCCCAGAATGGAGATTTTTGGAGTGTTTCTATCTCAGATGTAACAATTTTGGTAAAGACCTCTATAGCTGATACCGTGCTAATGGGGGGATATCTTTTGCTAAATAAATTGTGGGGAAAGTTACTGACCTCCAAGGTGTTCTCTTCCAATAGATCTTCTAGATTTCTTAGAGCTTCTCTCTCATCGGCAGAGGTAAAGATGTCGTGGTTCATGTTTTTATTGTGCAATTTTTTGAAAGTCAATTTTCTGGCAAAGAGATGTAGATCTCTTACCACTGAAAACGTATCTAAATGACATGAAGGGGAGAAAGATAGACCTTTTTCCAATAAATTGAGTTGTGCATTTGACAAAGTGTGTGAAGATAGGTTAATTACCTTTTGGTGTTCTCCAAAGTTTTTAGCTGATTTGGACTTCGTAAAAATGTCAGGTAGGCGTTTATTGCTTCTGAGTCTAGTGCTTATTGATTCATTATTCGATGCTTCATTGTCACTTGCCGAGGTATTCATGTCCGACATCGATTGAGCTGAACTTTCGGACTGAGTCCTATGGTGAGATGTTGCAGGTTTGGAATTGTCTTGGTTTGGTCTTCTCGTTGTCTTTTTCTGTTGCCAACGGTATACTTTGTTACTATCATAGTCATTTAGATCTCTTTGGTATTTTTTAAGTTTACTTTGTGATATCTCACTTTCCCATTTGTCAAGGTCTTTATTGATGTCAACTAATATTTTATCAAAATCCTCCACCGGTAGGTCTTTCACTAGTGTCCTTTCTAATTCTTCAACATTTTCATCAATGCTCTTTAGGGAAAGAGTGTTTTTGTCAATAATGAATAGGATAAAATCTAAAGAGCAGGTGGTAGCTGCTGAGGTCCACCTCTTGAGCTGGACCTCATCTTTAAAGTCAAATGAAGGATGAACTTGTACCCTCAAACCATGTGGAACGATTTGTTGGTTCATATAATTCTCAAAAGAGGATTTGTTCCACCATATTTTGGCCTTCTTGTATAGAGCATTCCTATATAGTCGAATTGTTTCCTTAACAGTTTTATTAGTATCCGAGGAAGGGGTGGAGGTCCCCTGTCTGAAAAAATGTGATGCCTTAGACTGCCAGGAGCGTTCCCTGGCTTTGAAATCCATTAGAGTAAAGTTGCAGATAATCTGTTTACTAAGCACAGAGATATTTATTAATCCCATAATCCAACAATTAAATTGGCAATAGCACTTCGATCATGGATGCTTACAAACGTTTACCTAATAAGGTATGAAGTGACTAGAAGATAAGTGAATACATTTTTTTTTTTTTTATTAACATAATGTTAAAAACAGATAATATTATATAAAAAGACAGAAAGATGTAATAATGGGACCTCCAAAACAAGTCAGGGCGTGACACTTGAAAAGTGATGGGCGCCGAACAAAGACCATTGACAATCTCCCCATTCCCACCCTCTGCTGCTTACCACTCTGCCCTCCTAATTACTTTACACCCGCCCTTAGGATATAAAAACCTACTCCCCTACCTAGTCTCCATCACGCCCCCCTTTATGAAGAAGCAGTCATGCGAAACGGCGCTCGTCGGGCGCAGGACGGGACACCATCATCTCCCCAGGCTGCCCAAGCCCTCATTTACTAAATTCAGGTAAACTCTGACTGGTCTTCGACCAGCTGTATTATGTGCTAATCTAGTTTCTACATCTCTTGCATGTACTGCTTACCTACCCTTATAACTGACTGCCATGTAGTGGTCTCTTTGTACTTTATGCTCATGATTATAGACACACCACAGCAGAGGTGTAACTTATTGCACTTTTTCTGTAGCCTGTGTTAGTAACTTAATCTTTGGCAGTTTGGGCACTTTGTGGGATGATCATTACTGTCGTTTCTTCTGGTCAGGGTTCCCTTTTTTTGGGTAAGGATTGTGTAAGGAAACAATGAGACGCCTTATCGTGTCCATCCATTACAGCAAGTCCACCTAACCAGCCTATAGGGCCGCTTTCCAGTTGCTGTGAGATCACAAAACCATCACCCGTCAAGTGTCACGCCCTGACTTGTTTTGGAGATCCCATTATTACATCTTTCTGTCTTTTTATATAATATTGTCTGTTTTTAACATGTTAATAAAAATTATTATTTTTTCTTCACTCATCTTCTAGTCACTTTATACCTTATTAGGTAAATGTTTGTAAGCATCTATACATACATCTCTACATACTGCACCACAGAGGAGAGCAGTAATATAGGTCCAGTGTGTGTAGTAAACTACTTACCGGTGGCCATATTCCACTGCAATGAAGAAGACAGAAGAACGACACAGCGGCAGAAGACGGTGACTGCTGCGTATTTTATTACACACAGGGAAGCGGTATCATAGCTTTCTGTTGGGGGCGAGACATTGTTTTTGTTAGTACGATTTTGGGATAGATGTGGTTTTCATCACTTGCTATAGCTTTTTTTGTGGAATTGTGGCGAACAGAAAAAAGTACATTTGGTGTTCTTGAGTTGTTTCTGTTTATGGTGTTTAGTATGAATTGCAGCCAATCAGTGTTTACTCTGCTGCCCAGGGCTTTGTGGAAGAGGAGCAGAGAGATACAGTACAGGAAACGGGTGACTGCGGGTCAGCTGTTGTGTGCGTGTCTCCTCTCAGACTCAGCCGCACAGTCAGCTGTTCCGCTGACTTGTCTGGCTGAAGTGAGGGTCGGCACGCACCCAGAGCTCTCCTGGCAGAGTTACAGAAGTCCGGCAGCGACAGCAGGTGATGTGAAGGAGCTGCGCATGCACTTCCCATCACCTGTGCAGTCTGCCAGCCGGTGCCGACTATACAATAAAGTGCGCACTGCTGGACACACGCTAGGAGCATGCAGGGCAGGCACAAATGAAGGAGCTGGGGCTGGGAGCGGGGCCCACCGGAGGATTCTCCGGTGTCCCGGTGACCCAGTCTGACCCTGTTCAGAAGTCCCGGTAATGCCATGAAATGCACCATTTAACTGAACCTATCTACAACCACCAAAACACCATCTTGGCTGCCAATACCGGAAGGTCACTAATAAAATCCATGGACTAGTGTGTCTATGGTTTACTAGGAATGGGCAGTGGAATAAGAGAACCAGACGGACAGGTATGCGATACTTTAGAACGCGGGCGAACACTGCAAGCAGACACCTGTTCAACTACATCCCGATGCAACCATGGCCACCAAAAACAACGAGAATGGAGGTCTGCGGTTGCCTTACCCTCTGGATGACCAGCAAGCACGGAGTTACGATGTTCCTATATAGCTTTACGCGCAAATTATATGGTACAAATAATCTCCCCGAAAGGCAGGTGCATATCCCTGAGCATCCAACACCTCTCCCTCCAGGTCAGGGTACAAGGCTGTAATAACTACTCCCTTCTGTAGAATTGAGACAAGGTTCTCATGATCACCACCACCTGGTAAGCTATGGGACAAAGCATTAGCCTTGGTGTTTTTACCTCCTGGATGAAAAGTGACCACAAATTTTAATCTAGTAAACAGTGACCACCTAACTTGCCTTGGGTTGAGACGTTTAGCCAATTGAAGATATGACAGGCTCTTGTAGTCCATGATAACCGTAATAAGATGGACTGGCCCTCTAACGAATATCGCCATTACAGGAACACCAATTTAATTGCCAGAAGCTCCCTATTACCCATGTCATAATTTCTCTCAGTCGATAATAATTTTTGGGAAAAGAAGGCGCATGGACCCCATTTACCAGATGACGGTATAGCCCCAACCCCCACCTCCGATGCATCCACTTCTACTATGACAGGTTGAGAAACTTCCGGTTGACAGAGTATAGGTGCTGTGTCAAAACAACTCTTTAAGGAGGAAAAAGCCTGCTGAGCAGCATTCGATCATTTAGAAAAATCAGACCCCTTCCTTGTCATGTCAGTAAGGGATTCCACCATTACCAAGTAATGAGCTTAACTAAGGTTGAGCAAGCAAGCCCATGAGTTCTAGAAAACTCAGCATCAACCAACTTGACTTCAGCTCCACTGTCTACAAACTCTGAAATTCTGTTGTGCTCTCTAGCACCATCTCTGCTGTCCGGGCAAACCGAAAATTACAGGTTGGCGACAAGCATTCCCCTTGATTATCCAACTCCAGACTCCCAAGGGTTACTCGAGACTTTTTTAGCTTAGGAATCAAGGGGCAGGCCCCAATAAAATGTCCGTTTCCCCTACAAAAGAAACACACTCCCTTTTTTCTTGCGAATCTCAAAGGAGACATATGACGTAGAAGCACCTCCTAACTGCATGCGTTCCTCCTAACTCCACAAGTACTAGTACACCCCCAGACCATCCCCCTACTGGCACAGGAGTATTGTCCCGGAAAGAGGGCTCCAGAGAAGGTGGTCTTACCCATCTATCCCGCAGGATGCTGTCCACATGTATAGCCAATGACATGGCAGCCTCCAAGGACTCTTTTAACCTTTCTGTAAGGTCTGCCTTGCTAAAATTGGCTTTTATGACCGGGTCATTCCACTTGGTATCGGTTGCCCACCTGTGGAATTCCTAGCTGTAAGGCTAGGTTTACGTTGCATTAGCGCATGCGTTAAACGGACTGTGTTAATGCAATTGCCGAAAAAGATCGCTTTATGCGATCGTGCTAGCGCAGATGCTCTATCTGCGCTAGCGGTGACGGACCCGGAAACGCTGCAGCCCACGTCTGGGGGCCCGTCACAGAATGACGGCACATCGCTAGCGCATGCTGATTATGGCATGCGTTGGAGATGTGCCTGATAATAGGGGTTAATGGCAGCATTAACTGACTGCATTACACCGCGTTATGCCACGGTGTAGCGCAGTCCGTCTAACGGACTGTTATAACGCAATGTGAACCCAGCCTAAATCTTCACTGAACTTTTCTCCTGCTGAAGGCGACACAGCCTAGAATCAGCCAGGGAAATGCAGTCATGAGCATCATAGATAAGGGCTAAAGCCCCCACAGTAGGCGTCTGCAGCAGCTGCCATTGCTGCTGAACCTCAGAACGTAGGTCAGTCACTTCCAGTGACAACCTCTGCAGCTGCTCTGCCAGCCCAGAAATGGGATCCAAAAAGAAAAAAAAAATGCCATTCTATGACATTTTTTTTTGTGTGTGTGTAGAGTTGGAAAGGACCTCCTGGGTCATCTGTCCAACCCCCTGTTCAAAGCAGGATTCACTAAATCATCCCAGACAGATGTCTGTCCAACCTCTGTTTGAAGACTTCCATTGAAGGAGAACTCACCACATCTTGTGGCAGCCTGTTCCACTCATTGATCACCCTCACTGTCAAAGTTTTTTTTCTAATATCTAATCTGTGTCTCCTCCCATTCAGTTTCATCCCATTGCTTCTAGTCTTTCCTTGTGTAAATGAGAATAAGGGTTCATACTCACCTGTGAGAAACTGAGTCTCGCATGTTAATACCCGGCTCTCAGATCGGAGCATGCGGCCACATTGGAATACATGCAGCCACACGCTCTGCTCCTGAGTGCCGGCAGCAGCGCCGGGTATTGACATGCGAGACTCATCCATTTTTCTCGCAGGTAAGTATGAGCCCTAAATATGATCCTTTTACAATGTGACAGCCCTTGAGATAATAGTAGACAGCTATTAAGTCTCCTCTGTCTTCTTTTTTGCCAGCTAAACATTCCTAAATCTTGTAAACGTTCCTCATAGGACATGGTTTGCAGACCGGTCACCATTCTGGTCGCTCTTCTTTGAATTTGCTCCAGTTTGTTGATGTTGTTTTTTTAAATGTGGTGCCCAAAACTGGACACAGTATTCCAGATGAGGTCTGACCAAAGCGGAGTAGAGGGCAATAATGACTTCACATGATCTAGACTGTATGCTTCTGTTAATGCATCCCAGAATTGTATTTGCCTTTTTTGCTGCTGCATCACACTGTTGACTCATGTTCAGTCTGTGATCATTTAGTATACCCAAGTCTTTTTCACATGTGCTGTTGCTTAGCCCTATTCCTCCCATTCTGTATATCCTTTTTTAATTTTTATTGCCCAGATGTAGTACTTTGCATTTTCCCTGTTAAAAACCATTCTGTTAGTTGCTGCCCTCTGCTCCAGTTTGTGTTTAAATCCTCTCTCTCTCTTTTCTAGTATTAGCTATCTCTCCTAGCTTTGTGTCATCAGCAAATTTTAATCAGTTTACCCTCAATGCCTTCATCTAAATCATTGATAAGATGTTGGACATTACAGAGCCCAGGACAGAGCCCTGTGGTACCCCACGTGAGACATTCTTCCAACTGGATGTGCAGCCATTTACGACCACTCTTTGGGTCCAATTAGTGATGAGTGAGCACTAAAATGCTTGGGTGCTCGGGTCGAGCAAATTGGAATACTTGGGTACTCGACCCAAGCAACAAGCCCAATATAAGGGAAACTGTTATGATCCTGGTGGTTTAGGATCACAAAACTCACCAGCTAAGTAACAGAATGTAGGACAAGCTCTGGGGATGTGGGACCTTTACTGACCGCACACACTATAGGCAGCCGTGGAACGTTCCTAAAATCCTAGATGTCTCTTCACAGCCTGAGAAACTGGCTACCCCTAGAGAGAAAGCAAAGCCTCACTTGCCTCAGAGAAATAACCCCAAAGTTTAGACAGCCCCCCAACCCCAAAGTTTCCAAGGTCTGATTAGTTCGCTCGGTTTGGCCACTCGTCTGAGGATGGAAGGCTGACGAAAAAGACAAATCAATGCCCATCTTAGCACTAAAGGACCGCCAAAATCTGGACACAAACTGGGATCCTCTGTCAGACACAATGTTCTCAGGAATGCCGTGCAAAAGAACCACATTCTGAAAAAACAGCGGAACCAAATCGGAGGAGGAAGGCAACTTAGGCAAGGGCACCAAATGGACCATTTTAGAAAAACGATCACAAATAATAACGGTGAGTTAAGGAGAATGTAAAAACGCAGAAATGAAAACAGATTTAGCAAAAGAGGCCCGCTAATCACTAAATAGTCAGAGGATAGAAAAGAATCTGTGCGGTCAGTATAAAACCCTATCAAAAATATCCACGCAGAGAATACAAGAACCCCCACACCAACTAACGATGTGAGGGGCGCAACTCTGCACCCCAGAGCTACCAGCAAGCAAGAAAATCACATATAAGCAAGCTGGACAAAACTCATCATATACTGAGAAACATTTTCAAGGAAAAGATGAGCAAAAATGAACTAGCAAAACTTAGCTTCTCTAGGAGAGACAGGTCACAAGGGAAGCCAGGAAAGATCAGAACCAGTACTGAATACAACGACAGCAGGCAACAAGTAAAGGTCCAGGTGGAGTTAAATAGGAGACCTGAATAGCAGGAAACGAGGCAGCTGGGTCCCAGCCACAGACCAGCAGTATGACGAAAAAGCCACCAGAGGGAGCCCAAAGACAGAACTCACACAGTACCACTCATGACCACAGGAGGGAGCCCGAGAAAGGAGTTCACAACAGGAAACCTGAGTATTTTTACCGCGATTCCCCCCGGGGGAACCTTTTAAGGTCTGAAAATGATGGGAACACTGCTCAAATGACACAGGAACATCATGGGGATTGCCCCTGGAAGCATTTCTGACTCCCAGGTCACAACTGTAAGCAATGTTGTCAAAGTTTCACATCATTTTTACAGGTGCACCAAAAAAACATACCAAAACGTAAACAAAATGGATTTTGCTGGGAAATATGTTAAGGTATGTCCTTTCCAGGGTAATTTTATAATAGATGAATGTGGTTATAATCTGCGCTGCTGTAACAAATAATGAATCCAGATATAGTTGTAAGGTGTTCGGGTGGTTTATTCAACGCGTTTCGAAGCTCATGGCTTCTTCTTCAGGAAGTTTCCACACAAAGGTATGGAATACCTTTGTGTGGAAACTTCCTGAAGAAGAAGCCATGAGCTTCGAAACGCGTTGAATAAACCACCCGAACACCTTACAACTATATCTGGATTCATTATTTGTTACAGCAGCGCAGATTATAACCACATTCATCTATTATAACGTCTCTAAGAGGTCGCAGCGCCGACCTGTGGATCTGCAGCAGCTGACAAATTACACGCCTTTACTTTGCACCACCAGGTGAGCAGTTCTCTTATAATTCTGTAAGAGCAGTCCTGAGGATAAGACCCTATTTGCGCTTTTTTGTCTCCTATTTCTTCTATACTTTCCAGGGTAATGACTTGTATGCAAGGCAAAATAATTAACCCCAGACCAAAATGTTCCTCCACCAGTTGGGCTATGTTCACACGCAGCGTTTTTGATGCATTTTTCAACTTTCACATTGCTTTCAACCAATACAAATGCATTCACTGGGAAATGTCATTGATGCTTACAGACGTTACCTAATAAGATATGAAGTGACTAGAAGATGAGTAATTAAAATAATTTTTTATTTATTAACATGATGTTAAAAACAGTATCATATAAAAACACAGAAAGATATAAAATTGTATATAAAAAGTCAGGGCGTGACACTTGGAAAGCGATGGTTTTGTGATCTGTCAGTACCTGGAAAGCGGCCTTATAGACTGGTTAAGTGGACTTGCTATAGTGCATGGACACAATCGAGCGTCTCATTATTTCCCTACACAGTCCTTACCAGGAAGAAGGAACACTGACCAGAAGAAACGACAGTAATAATCATCCCACAGTGTGCCCAAATTACCAAGATTAAATTACTGGGGCAGGCTAAGAAAGAAGTGCAACAAGTCGCATCTCTGCTGTGGTGTGTCTTTAAATATAATCATAAGCATAAAGTACAAAGAGACCATTAGATGGCAGTCAGGTATGAGGGTAGGTAAGCAGTACATGCAAGAGATGTAGAGACTAAATTAGCACATAATAAAGCTGGTCAAAGGCCAGTCCGAGCTTACCTGGATTTAGAAGATAAAGGCTTGGGCAGCATGGGGAGATGATGGTATCACGTCCTGCGCCCGACGAGCACCGTTTCGCATAACTGCTTCTTCATAAAGTGGAGGCGTGGTGGAGACTAGGTAAGGAAATAGGTTTTTATATCGTAAGGGCGGGTGTAAAGTGATTAGGAGCGCGGAGTGGTAAGCAGAGGGTGGGAAGGGGGAGGTTGTCAATGGTCTTTGTTTGGCGCAGAAGTTCGGTCGGGTACACCCCCAGCATATGTAGAGTAAATGGGGAGGGCAGAGTTGTGTGCGGTGGGTGGGGATTTGCATGGGTGTGTCTGGCAGTGGTAATGGCGCATGAAGCCAGTCAAAACTCCCACAGCAAAGGGGACTTCCGGTCCTGCGCCTCATGACATGCAGCGCCCCAGAGTCCTGGTCGTTGCAGTACTGTGGCTCCGCCACCATGGGGAGCCATGGTGCGTTCGATGGCACTGAAGGAGTTCCTCTAATCAGGTATCACAGACACCAATATGTTTCACAGCAGGGCCTCCGGGGGGAGCTAAGGGTGCTATTCATTAGGCCACTCCCCACCATAGTGGGTAAACTGGGGGTCAGGCAGGAAGTTAGGAAGAACGCTGACTGGATTGAATGAAGCAACACCTAGTGAGAGAGGGTGTTGTGGAGGAAGAGACAGTAGGGTCTCTGCCAGGGGTGGGATCCTGGCAGAGGCTTGGCATTGGAAAGAACGTAACGGGACCGTGCCTGCTCAGCATAGCGGCGGTGCCCTAAGAAAGGACTAGAAGCGAGATAGATTGTGCTGAGTGAGAAACGAGATCAAGCAGAAGGAGTATACCAGCAGGGGTTTTGTTGAAAGAGGCAGCACCTTGCTGAGGCGCATTACCGGTGGCCGGAACGCCGAGGGAGTGGAATAAGATACAGCTTTAAGCCATACTCCAAACAGCGGCAGGACAGTCAGTCTCAGGCGGGCTGTCTACCACATATCACCTATGAAGTCTTGGGGGGCAATTGCGGGAGAGGGGCGTCTCTAGGGTCCCGGAAGAACTCCAGGCCTACCTGACAAACGGGTGCCGTTCTTACTGTAACATCAGGAAGGGACGGAAGATTAGCAGAAGACCAGTTAATCGAGTTGTGAGGGAACTTAAGAAACAGACACAACAGTTGTGGGGTACTTTCCGTGAGCACAGCAGGGAAGGACTACAACACACAGCGCTAAGAAGGAAGGCACTGATTTCCACCTGGGAAGAGAACTCTGGAGGTGCCATTGGACCGGCCGGACTTGCGCAGCCTGGTGAACCGTATTCTGGACTGAGGACTCAGAGATCTCCAGTAAAGGGGTAAAGAGACTGCAACCTGGTGTCCTCGTTATTTACCGCGACCTGCACCCCACAACTGCACCGCTACACCACCGTTAACACCACCTATTGTACCGGACGTCCCCCACTGACGGACAGGGCCACGGACCGGGTCTAGCCACCGTGACAACCCCAAGACTGAGACCTAGAGGCCCGGCTCCGGGTACCCCTCGGCCCTGCGGCGGTGTGGGGGCGCTCCAGACACGCGATGGAACGCACCGCGTGTCATGGAACTGGCGCTGATCGGAAATCGGATGGAGATATGAGACCGGCGCATGCGCACTAGCCAGGGGAATGGTGTTTGTGAATGTGACGGGCACAATGTGTAGTACCGCCCCCTCCATTCACCCTGTTCTACGCGGCCGTGGATGAACAATAAACAGCAGAGAAGGGGAAGGTAAAAGGGAAGAAAAGGACAATCATGAGGGTGGGGGGGAAGCTATATCTTTTGGAGAGAGGGCCGGTGCCATTATATGCGCCAAGTGAAAGGGGGCAAATGAGACTAAGTGCGGTTGGAAACCAAAAGTGAAGAGGGTTATAAGATGGGTGCTAAATTGGTTTTCCAAGCTGAAGATGGAGATATTAAGTAATTGTTTTTATAATAATGTGAGTGGATGAAAGAAAATCGAAGGACTAAAGAAGTGCTGAAAAGAATTTTTTTTAAAAGGCAGCAAAGGTAGAGAAGTTGTGTTGAGAAAATAAAAAAATATAATCATAACCGTAGTTATAACATATAGAAGGAGTGAGGTATGGGGGGATGAAGGGAGTTTATATATTGGGAAGGTGGTGAGATGGGGACCCACTAATTGGATCCAGTGGGGATGTTAGAAAATGCACCAGGGGTGCAGTGACATTGAATGGTGGGGAAAGGGTACATGCCTGTATAAGGTGGCAAGGACATTGTATGCTTATAAAATGCAATAGTACTGATAATATAAAAAGTTGGCTAGGGTTGAAGTGAATGGAAAAAGTGTAAAAATATATATCCATATATATTAT
This sequence comes from Ranitomeya variabilis, assembly GCF_051348905.1. Lineage (NCBI taxonomy): Eukaryota > Metazoa > Chordata > Amphibia > Anura > Dendrobatidae > Ranitomeya > Ranitomeya variabilis. The sequence continues at coordinate 695,760,894 of NC_135235.1, read as the reverse complement.
ACACATATGTAAATGTCCAACGAATATCTTACTTGTCATGTTAAAATGTTAAAAAACCAATGCTTAGTGATAAACATTACATAATGATGGAATGTCCGTATAGATCCCTTGTATAACGAAGTTTCCTTTTCTTGTCCTCTCACTCTATTTTCCAGCTGGGATGGTTTTTCTTGAGAAGAACTGCCAGGAATTGACCATTAGGGCTGCGCCAAAGACAGGAGACACATCAAAAAAAGAGTCTATACACCAGTCCTCCGGAGAACTAGCGGCCCAGAGAAGGAAGAATAGGATACCTACAGGTATAATTGTAACATTTAACAACCCTAGCTGGCCATGTGGTGTGTGACACATAAGGAGACACATCTTGTTTCATTTATGAAGGAGGGACTCTTAAAGTCACAAAGCCTATTTTTAGAGGGGCATCAGGCAGCATTAATATTCTTAAAGGGACATTAATAAACAGTGGGTCTCCTATGCTATTATTGCCTATGCAGTGAGTAGCTGGGCTGCCAAGAATTACAATGCACCCCAATACACCTTTCACGAGAGGTACAGGAGGGCCTCCTGAAAAAATGTTGCATTGAATGCAAGGCCTGCCTTGCTATCAAGTGATATGCACCCCAATAATAAGCCTTTGAACCCAGGTACTGGATGGCCACAGGAAAACCCACTTCAGTGTTCAGTTGGTCCTGCCATACAGTTTCCTTATGCATTGAATGCAAGGGCTGCCTTGATCCAAATTTGCACCCCTTGGAAGAAACATGGTGGATGGCCTACTAAAAACAAAACAAAACTGTCCCATTTACAAAGGAGCGGGTCTCCTAGACTCGTGATGCCCATACACTAAGTGTATGGGCTGACAAACCTTTCCCCATGGGGGGGTGAAATTTTTTTTTTTTTAAATTCAGCTCAAAATAGTGTTTACTGTTTAGAGCTAGGGTAACACTCAGAAAAAAAAATGGTGAATGGAAGCCTGAAAAGCACACTTTGTAGACCAAAGATGCATGAGGCATGTCACGGAGATACCACACTGTAAAATATGTGTCCTGTGTTTTTATTTTGGCCCCCAAAATAGTGTATAGAAATCAGGTCAAAGGCAGCAAATACAGTGGAATGTAGCCCTCAAATACCACAATTTGTAGGCCACAGATACATCTGGCATTTGACTGAGATACCAGACTCTTCAATATGTGGCCTGTATATTTATTTTTTTACTGCTAAATAGTGTTTAGAGCTAGGGTAACACACCACAAAAAAAGGAGAATGGAAGCCTCAAATGCACACTTTGTATCCCACAGATAGATGAGGTGTGTCACAGAACTACCACACTGTAATATGGTATTTTTGCTTTTTTTTTTTTTGTTTTAACCAAGATAGTGTATAGACCTAGGGTATTAGACATACCAAAAATTGGAATGTATGCATGAAAACAACTATTTTTAGATCACACGTATGTGGCCTGTATTTTTAAAACATTTAAAACAGCAAAATACTGTATACACAAAGGGTAGCAGACCAAAAACTGGAATGTATGGCTGAAAAGCCAAGATTTGAAGACCACAGATAGATGAGACGTGTGACTGAGATAAGACTTTCAATATGTTATTTTGTAATAAAAATTTAAAACAAAAAATTCTGTGTACAGCAAGGATAGCAGACCAAAAAATGATATGCATGCCTGCCAAGCAAGGATTTGGACATCACAGATACACTGTGCGTCTGACGGAGATAACAGAGTGATCTAAATGTGGCCTTGATTTTTTTTTTTTTTTTTTTTTTTTTGGGGGGGACCGACAAAATCTTTTTAATAAGTAGGCTATGACACTATAATAAAACATTTGGAGTACTAAAATTGTACAATATTTAGCGCAATGATATGCGATGCGTGTGGCGTACAAATCACAGTGATAAATATAAGAACTGTAGCTAAATATTTTCTTTGCCAGCTAAAGATTTTTTGGTCACCAAAATGTTGTTCAAAAATGTTGTAAGACACTCCAAAAAAAAAACTATAGTACCAAAAAAAGGCCAGAATTTTATGCTCACTCTCATCTGATGCCTGGGACAAAAACAGCCATTTTAAATTATGTTTTAATGCTCTTGTATTTAAAATTACCTGGCTGTAGTCTGCAGTGTGACCAAGCCAATAAATGTAAAAAATGGGGTCCCGTATTGCTTTGTACTAAAATTTGCAGGTATAAGGTGCCTCCGCCCAAAAGAAATCATGGCCACGGATACCTGCAGCTGCAGCAGCAGACAGTAATGGAGTCTTTTGATGTATGCAGGGAGATCTATAGACTCAACATACAGTGCCTGCATGCCTTGCAGTGATGTAGATATGTGCACATAGACTCTCCCGCCTACCTAGCACAATTAAAAACTAGGCCCAATGTAAAGGAGCGTGTCTCCTAGACTTGTAATGCCCATACACAAAATGCATGGTCTGACAAACATTTCCCCATGGGGGTACCTTTTTTAAAAAGTATTTTATGGGTATCATAGACACCCTTGTCAAAAATTGGACTGGCTGTAGCAGCACAGAACACTTTAACCCTGGTGATCTAGTGGCAGAGCATGAGGAGACATAACGATCAATCATACTGAAATCAAACAAATGAATAAAGGATGTGAATCCACCTATGAAAGAAAATAACAAAAGGAAGGGGCGAACACGGGTTAATAGATATGAAGCCAGAATGTGTCCAACGAGATATGTTGGTCCCTAGCAACAGCTCAGAGACAGACATCTAAATAAAAATATAATATAATAGTATTTCAATATATTTTATATTGGAGAGGTATATACTAGGTCCATAGAGAAAAAATCAAATCACCGCACTCATCCTGTTCGTTTTTGCTAACGTGAAAATTTTATTCAAAAAGTGAAGACGAAACAACAGGGCAATGGTATTATAACGTTTCGGCCAAAACGTTATAATACCATTGCCCTGTTGTTTCGTCTTCACTTTTTGAATAAAATTTTCACGTTAGCAAAAACGAACAGGATGAGTGCGGTGATTTGATTTTTTCTCTATTACAAAGAGGGCTTCTGGCTCCGTTCACCTGCACCATCGAAACTCCACCTATAGTCGAGTGCTAGCTCTTTGTCTTTTCCTATACTAGGTCCATAACAGGATGGTCCAGAGATATAAAAAATTAAAAATATAAGAATAAATGGGAAGAATATACATACATCTCATTTTTATTGCATTTTTCCCTGGGGGGGTAACTTTTTTTGTTTTGATTTCAAATTAGTAACTGGCATCATAAAAACACCATTGCACAAAAATGTAATGACTTTAGCATCACCGAATACGTTCACCCTGGTGTTCTAGTGGTTGTGGTTAAAGAGCATGAAGATAAGGAGGGGGATAACAGCAAACAGACCAAATCAGGAAGCGCATACCCATGTGTGGTTGTGAAGAGGTGCATGAGAATACACCTCCACAAAAAAGACAATGTATTTAAGGTTATGTTTCGCTGTTTTCATTCGGTGGTGTACAGAAGTCTTGCCCAATCCAGCCTTTGTTCATTTTTATAAGAGTCTGCCTGTCAGCATTTACAGTTGACAGGCGGATGCACTTATCTGTTATAATTCCTCCAGTGGCACTAAAAACCTGCTCTGACAGAACGCTAGCTGTTGTGAATTCCGTTCTTGGGCCCCCTCTGGTGGCTTTTAGTGGAACTGCTGATCTTTGAGGTTTCCTGTTGTGAATTCCGTTCTCGGGCTCCCTCCTGTGGTCATGAATGGTACTTTGGTGAGTTCTGTCCTTGGACACCCTCTGGTGGCTTTGAGTGGAACTGCTGGTCCTTGAGGTTGGCTTCTCAGCTGGCCTCGTTTATTTTTCTGCTGACTTCCCTATTTAACTCCACTCAGATCGTTACTTCATGCCAGCTGCCAATGTCTCAGTACTGGTTCAGATCTCTCTTGGATTTCTCTGATGACCTGTCTATTCCAGCAGAAGCTAAGTTCCTGCTAGTTCATTTGTTGTTCATTGCTTTCTGAATATATTTCTTAGTACATGCTAAGTTCTAGTCCAGCTTGCTATCATGATATTTCCTTGCTAGCTGGAAGCTCTGGGGGTGCAGAGTTGCACCTCCACACCGTGAGTCGGTGTGGAGGTCTTTTTGCACACTCTGCGTGGTTTTTGTAGTTTTTTGTACTGACCGCATAGTTCCCTTTCCTATCCTCTGACTATTTAGTAAGATTGGGCCTCCTTTGCTAAAACCTGTTTCATTCCTATGTTTGTAACTTTCCTCTTAACTCACCGTCAATATTTGTGGGGGGCTGCCTTTTCCTTTGGGGAATTTCTCTGAGGCAAGGTAAGGCTTCAATTTCTATCTTTAGGGGTAGTTAGCTCTTAGGCTGTGAAGAGGCGTCTAGGGAGAGTTAGGACTGCTCCACGGCTATTTCTAGTGTGTGTAATAGGATTAGGGTTTGCGGTCAGTAGAGTTCCCACCTCCCCAGAGCTTGTCCCAGATTTCTAGTTTAACCATCAGGTCATTCCGGGTGCTCCTAACCACTAGGTCCATAACAGTTTCCCTTCTCAGCTCCACTCACTTATTGTTCTGCTGGCTTTCCTATTTAACTTTGCTCATGTCGTTAGTTCATGCCAGCTGTCAATGTCTTAGGACTGGTTCTGATCTCTCTTGGATTTCTCAGATGGTCTGTCCATTCCAGCAGAAGCTAAGTTCCTGCTAAGTTGTTTTTTGTGTCCAATTGCGTTGGAGGTTATTTCTCAGCGCCTGCTATTTTTCTTGTCCAGCTTGCTATTCTGATATTTCCTTGCTAGCTGGAAGCTCTGGGGGTGCAGAGTTGCCCCTCCACACTGTGAGTCTGTGTGGAGGTCTTTTTGTATACTCTGCGTGGAATTTGTTAGTGTTTTGTACTGACCGCACAGTTCCATTTCCTATTCTGTCTATCTAGTGTAGATTTGGGCCTCCTTTGCTAAAATCTGTTTCATTTCTGCGTTTGTCACTTCCCTCTTAACTCACAGTCAATATATGTGGGGGGCTGCCTTTCCTTTGGGGAATTTCTCTGAGGCAAGGTAGTTTTCTATTTTCCATCTTTAAGGGGTAGTTAGCTCTTAGGCCGTGAAGAGGCGTCTAGGGAGAGTTAGGAACGCTCCACGGCTATTTCTAGTGTTGGTGTTAGGATTAGGGATTGCGGTCAGTAGAGTTACCACCTCCCCAGAGCTTGTCTATGATTTTTGTTTTAACCACCAGGTCATTTCTGTGTGCACCTAACCACCAGGTCATTTCTGTGTGCACCTAACCTCCAGGTCATTGTAGTGTTTTCCTAACATCTAGGTCTGTTCAGTGTGCACCTTACCACCAGGTCGTAACAGTACAGCTGGCCCACAAAGTGTTAATGCATCTCAAAAGAGGGAACAAAGAAGTTCTGAGTTATTTTTTTTTCCATTGCAGCTTGTTTTGTCTTTTTTTCCCCTTAACCTCTGGGTGGTTCAAGACTCAGGTGCTGATATGGATATTCAAGGTTTATCTTCTCGTGTGGATCAGCTCGCTGCAAGGGTACAGAGTATTCAAGATTATGTTGTCCAGACTCCGGTGTTAGAGCCTAGAATTCCTATTCCTGATTTGTTTACTGGGGATAGATCTAAATTTTTGAACTTCAAAAATAATTGCAGATTGTTTTTTGCTCTGAAACCCCGTTCCTCTGGTGACCCCATTCAGCAGGTGAGGATTGTTATTTCTTTGCTGCGTCGCGACCCGCAGGACTGGGCATTCGCCTTTGAGCCAGGAAATCCTGCATTGCTCAATGTGGATGCATTTTTTCAAGCGCTCGGATTGCTGTATGATGAACCTAATTCTGTGGATCAGGCAGAAAGGACCTTGCTGGCTCTATGTCAGGGTCAGGAAGCAGCAGAGGTTTACTGCCAAAAGTTTAGAAAGTGGTCTGTGCTCACGCAATGGAATGAGTATGCCCTGGCAGCGATTTTCAGAAAGGGTCTTTCTGAAGCCCTTAAAGATGTTATGGTGGGGTTCCCCACGCCTGCTGGTCTGAATGAAGCAATGTCTTTGGCCATTCAGATTGATCGGCTCCTGCGTGAGCGCAAGGTTGTGCACCATATGGCAGTGTCCTCTGAGCGGAGTCCTGAGCCTATGCAATGTGATAGGACTTTGACTAGAGCTGAACGGCAAGAACTCAGACGTCAGAATGGGCTGTGTTTTTACTGTGGTGACTCTTCTCATGCTATTTCTGATTGTTCTAAGCGTTCTAAGAGGTTTGCTAGGTCTGTCTCACCATTCGTACTGTACAGCCTAAATTTCTCCTGTCTATTACTCTGATTTGCTCATTGTCGTCCTTTTCTGTTATGGCATTTGTGGATTCTGGCGCTGCCCTGAACTTAATGGATTTGGAATTTGCCAGGCGCTGTGGTTTTTCCTTGGAGCCGTTGCAGAGCTCTATTCCCCTAAGGGAGATTGATGCTACGCCATTGGCCAAGAATAAACCTCAGTACTGGGCTCAGTTGACCATGTACATGGCTCCCGCACATCAGGAAAATATTTGCCTTTTTGGTGTTGCATAATTTGCATGATGTTGTGCTGGGTTTTCCATGGTTACAGGTACATAATCCAGTATTGGATTGAAAATCCATGTCTGGGACTAGTTGGGGTTGTCAGGGGATACACAGTGATGTTCCTTTGAAGTCAATTTCCTCTCCCCCCTCTTCTGAAGTCCCTGAGTTTTTGTCGGATTTTCAGGATGTATTTAATGAGCCCAAATCCAGTTCCCTACCTCCTCATAGGGACTGTGATTGTGCTATTAATTTGATTCCTGGTAGTAATTTCCCTAAGGGCCGACTTTTCAATCTGTCTGTGCCAGAGCATGCCGCCATGTGGAGTTATGTAAAGGAGTCCTTGGAGAAAGGGCATATTCGCCCGTCTTCGTCACCGTTGGGAGCGGGGTTCTTTTTTGTTGCCAAGAAGGATGGCTCCTTGAGACCTTGTATAGATTATTGCCTTCTCAATAAGATCACGGTCAAATTTCAGTACCCTTTGCCTTTGCTTTCTGATTTGTTTGCTCGGATCAAGGGGCCTAGTTGGTTTACCAAGATTGACCTGCGAGGGGCGTATAATCTTGTTCGTATAAAACAGGGCGATGAATGGAAAACAGCATTTAATACACCCGAGGGTCATTTTGAATACCTAGTGATGCCATTCGGGCTTTCTAATGCTCCATCTGTGTTTCAGTCCTTTATGCACGATATCTTCGGGAATTATCTGGATAAATTCATGATTGTACTGTATATTTGGATGATATTTTGGTCTTTTCGGATGATTGGGAGTCTCATGTGAAGCAGGTCAGGATGGTATTTCAGGTCCTTCGTGCTAATGCATTGTTTGTTATGGGGTCTAAATGCCTTTTTGGAGTTCAGAAGATTTATTTTTTGGGCTTCATTTTTTCTCCTTTAGCTATTGAAATGGACCCTGTTAAAGTTCAGGCTATTTATGATTGGACTCAACCTACATCTGTGAAGAGTCTTCAGAAGTTTTTGGGCTTTGCCAATTTTTATCGCCGCTTCATTGCTAATTTTTCCAGTGTGGTTAAGCCTCTGACTGATTTGACGAAGAAAGGCGCTGATGTGATGAATTGGTCCCCTGCGGCTGTTGAGGCCTTTCAGGAGCTTAAACGTCGTTTTACTTCTGCCCCTGTGTTGCGTCAGCCAGATGTTTCTCTCCCTTTTCAGGTCGAGGTTGACGCCTCTGAGATTGGGGCAAGGGCCGTTTTGTCTCAGAGAGGTTCTGATGGCTCTTCGATGAAACCGTGTGCTTCTCCAGAAACTTTTCGCCTGCTGAGCGTAATTATGATGTCGGCAATCGGGAGTTGTTGGCTATGAAATGGGCATTTGAGGAGTGGCGACATTGGCTTGAGGGAGCCAAGCATCGCGTGGTGGTCTTGACCGATCATAAGAATCTGATTTACCTCGAGTCTGCCAAGCGATTGAATCCTAGACAGGCTCGATGGTCTTTGTTTTTCTCCCGTTTTGATTTTGTGGTCTCGTACCTTCCGGGATCTAAGAATGTGAAGGCTGATGCCCTTTCTAGGAGTTTTGTGCCTGATTTTCCAGGAGTCCTTGAGCCGGCTGGTATTCTCAAGGAGGGGGTGATTCTTTCTGCCATCTCCCCTGATTTGCGGAGGGTGATTCAGGAGTTTCAGGCTGATAAGCCTGACTGCTGTCCAGTGGGGAGACTGTTTGTTCCTGATAAATGGACTAGTAAGGTAATTTCTGAGGTTCATTGTTCAGTGTTGGCTGGTCATCCTGGGATTTTTGGTACCAGAGATTTGGACGCTAGGTCCTTCTGGTGGCCTTCCTTGTCACGGGATGTGCATTCTTTTGTGCAGTCCTGTGGGATTTGTGCTCGGGCCAAGCCTTGCTGTTCCCGTGCCAGTGGGTTACTTTTGCCTTTGCCGGTCCCGAAGAGGCCCTGGATGCATATTTCCATGGATTTTATTTCCGATCTTCCGGTTTCTCAGAAGATGTCTGTCATCTGGGTGGTTTGTGATCGGTTTTCTAAGATGGTCCATTTGGTACCTTTGCCTAAGTTGCCTTCTTCCTCTGATTTGGTTCCTTTATTTTTTCAGCATGTGGTTCGTTTACATGGCATTCCGGAGAACATTGTGTCCGATAGAGGTTCCCAGTTTGTTTCTAGGTTTTGGCGGTCCTTTTGTGCTAGAATGGGCATTGATTTTTCTTTTTCTTCAGCGTTCCATCCTCAGACAAATGGCCAAACTGAGCGAACTAATCAGACCTTGGAAACCTATTTGAGATGCTTTGTGTCTGCTGATCAGGATGATTGGGTGACCTTTTTACCATTGGCCGAGTTCGCCCTTAATAATCGGGCTAGTTCGGCTACTTTGGTTTCGCCTTTTTTTTGTAACTTTGGTTTTCATCCTCGTTTTTCTTCAGGGCAGGTTGAGCCTTCTGACTGTCCTGGTGTGGATTCTGTGGTGGACAGGTTGCAGCAAATTTGGACTCATGTGGTGGACAATTTAACGTTGTCTCAGGAAAAGGCTCAACGTTTTGCTAACCGCCATCGCTGTGTTGGTCCCCGGCTTCGTGTTGGGGATTTGGTCTTGTTGTCTTCTCGTCACGTTCCTATGAAGGTTTCTTCTCCTAAGTTCAAGCCTCGTTTTATTGGTCCTTATAAGATTTCTGAAATTGTCAATCCTGTGTCTTTTCGTTTGGCCCTTCCAGCTTCTTTTTCCATCCATAATGTGCTCCATAGATCTTTGTTGCGGAGATATGTGGCGCCCATGGTTCCTTCAGTTGATCCTCCTGCTCCGGTGTTGGTTGAGGGGGAGTTGGAGTATGTGGTGGAGAAGATTTTGGATTCTCGTATTTTGAGGGGGAAGTGTTGTGAATTCGGTTTGTGGGCTCCCCCGGTGGTTTGTTATGGTAGTGTCTCTTATGTGCCTTCTTCCATCTCTGATTACCTGTCGCCACCCTCTAGGGGAGTTTCCTATTTAAGGCTGCTTGGCTGTTAGTCTTATGCCGGCCAACAATGTGCTAGTAGCATTCTGTTGCATTCACCTGCTTCAAGTCCCAGTTCAGCTAAGTTGAATTTTGTTTCTTGTTTTGCTATTTTTGTCCAGCTATCTGCAATGTGACTCTTCAGTGCTGGAAGCTCTTGTGGACAGAAAATTACCACTCCAGTGGCATGAGTTGTCACTGGAGTTTAAAGTAATTTCTGGATGGTGTTTTTGAATAGTGATTTTTAGGTCGACCGTGAAGTAACACTTTCCTGTCCTTCTGCTATCTAGTAAGCGGACCTCACTGTGCTAAATCTGCTGTTCATCCTACGTATGTCATTTCCTCTGAACTCACCGTCAATATCTGTGGGGGCCTACTATCATCTTTTGGGGTTCCTCACTGGAGGTAAGGCAGGCCTGTATCTTCCTCTTATAGGGGTAGTTAGATCTCCGGCTGGCGCGTGGTGTCTAGGGCATCGTAGGTACATCCCCCGGCTACTGTAAGTGTTGTGTCAGGTTCAGGTCACGGTCGACCTTAGTTTCCATCACCCGAGAGCTAGTCCGTTTAGTATTTTTATTTCCCTGGTCATTGGGGGTAACCATAACAGGGAAGCTTCAGTACCTGGTTAAGTGGAAGGGTTATGGCCAGGAGGATAATTCTTGGGTCGTTGCCTCCGAAGTCCATGCTGCCGATTTGGTTCGTTCCTTTCACTTGGCTCGTCCTGATCGGCCTGGGGGCTCTGGTGAGGGTTCGGTGACCCCTCCTCAAGGGGAGGGTACTGTTGTGAATTCCGACAAGGACAGCTGTCAATGTCTTAGGACTGGTTCTGATCTCTCTTGGATTTCTCAGATGGTCTGTCCATTCCAGCAGAAGCTAAGTTCCTGCTAAGTTGTTTTTTATGTCCAATTGCGTTGGAGGTTATTTCTCAGCGCCTGCTATTTTTCTTGTCCAGCTTGCTATTATGATATTTCCTTGCAAGCTGGAAGCTCTGGGGGTGCACAGTTGCCCCTCCACACCGTGAGTCGGTGTGGAGGTCTTTTTGTATACTCTGCGTGGAATTTGTTAGTGTTTTGTACTGACCGCACAGTTCCCTTTCCTATTCTGTCTATCTAGTGTAGATTTGGGCCTCCTTTCCTAAAATCTGTTTCATTTCTGCGTTTGTCACTTCCCTCTTAACTCACAGTCAATATATGTGGGGGGGCTGCCTTTCCTTTGGGGAATTTCTCTGAGGCAAGGTAGTTTTCTATTTTCCATCTTTAAGGGGTAGTTAGCTCTTAGGCCGTGAAGAGGCGTCTAGGGAGAGTTAGGAACGCTCCACGGCTATTTCTAGTGTTGGTGTTAGGATTAGGGATTGCGGTCAGTAGAGTTACCACCTCCCCAGAGCTTGTCTATGATTTTTGTTTTAACCACCAGATCATTTCTGTGTGCACCTAACCACCAGGTCATTTCTGTGTGCACCTAACCACCAGGTCATTTCTGTCTGCACCTAACCTCCAGGTCATTGTAGTGTTTTCCTAACATCTAGGTCTGTTCAGTGTGCACCTTACCACCAGGTCATAACAGCTAGCAGCAGGGCAGGCCAGGACCTCCAAGGCGTAGAGAACCAGTTCATGCCAAGTGTCCAGCTTGGATACCCAATAATTAAAAGGCACAGAGGAATCCCGGAGGACGTTTGTACGATCTGCAAGGTAATCCCTCAGCATCTTCCCAAACATTGCGCTACTTGTGCCAGCACCTCTTGCCTCTGCGGCGGCACGATGGGAGGGTCTGAGAAAGCTGTCCCAGAACTTTGCCATTGTTCCCCCTGCCTGAGTTGGATTGTACTTCTGTCTCTCTCGCTTGGACTCCTTGGTTGTACAACATACTGTGACATCCGCTGCCAGCGTTCTCAGATAGGAATTATTTAAGTAATTCCGCTACTAGGGCCCCCTGGTACTGCAACATTTTAGTACACCTGTCTGCCTCTGGAAGAAGAGATTGAAAGTTCTCTTTGTAGCGTGGGTCTAGAAGTGTCACCAACCAGTAATTAGTGTCTCCGAAAATCTTATTAATGCAAGGGTCACAGGAAACGCAGCGCAACATAGCAGTCTGGCACGCATGGCTGACTAACAGGTGAAACTTCCGTGTCCTCAACCAACAGGATGAATGACCATGCTGTCCTCATCCTGCTCCTCCCAGTCCTCAGACCATCCACGCTGAACATACGGTATGATAGCTGTGCTTGTGGTACCGTCTATAGCGCATGAAAGTAGCTCCTGTTCTTCCTCCTCCTCCTCATTGTCTACCAATCCACGTTGGGTGACATGAGGCTGGGCTGAGTGTAATATCCCTGTATGGTTCCTTACTCCATGTCCTCGTGCTCTGCCTGCAATGCATCCTCTTTAATTGTGAGCAGAGAGGTTTTCAGAATGCAGAGAAGCGGGATGGTGACGCTAATTATGGCGTCAAAGCCGCTCACCATCTTGGTGCAGTCCTCAAAGTTTTGGAGGATGGTACATATGTCTGACATCCATGTCCACTCCTGAGGTCTTGTGTGGAGTCTGAACTGAATATTGACAGCCTTGTTGATGCTGGTAGTCAACAACTACTCTCTTCTGCTCACAAATCCTTTCCAACATATGCAGTGTAGAGTTCCACACATCACACACCAGTCGGTGATCCGGAAGCTGCACACCCTGCTGAAGCACGTCAAGGGTGGCTGAAGGTGTAGCTAACTTTCTAAAATGGGCAGACAGACGGCATACTTTCACTAGCAGATCCAGCAGCTCCAGGTAGCTTTTCAGAAAATGTTGAACCACGAGGTTAAGCACATGGGCCAGGCAATGTATGTGTGTGAGCTCACCTTGCCTCAGAGCCGCCACCAGGTTCCGGCCATTATCACACACAACCATGCCTGGCTGTCGGTTCAGCGGTGTCATCCAAATATCTGACTGCTCTTTCAGCGCTGTCCACAACTCTTCAGCATTGTGCGGTTTGTCACCTAAGCAGATTAGCTTCAGCACAGCCTGTTGCTGCTTGGCAGAAAAAGTGCTTCCAGCTTCTGACTGATGTGTTCGTTTCAGAGATGGAGGCTGAAGAGTAGTAGGAGGAGGAGTTGCAGGAGCTGTAGACTGATTGATGTAGGGCCCGATATCCTTGGCGTGGGGAGGATGTGTTCCATCCCAAGGTCCGACTGGGTCCCAGCTTCCACTATGTTAACCCAGTGTGCCGTCGGTGAGAATGTACCATCCCTGCCCACAAGAACTTGTCCATGTGGCCGTGGTTAGGTGGACTTTCCCAGTAACAGCTTTGTTGAGGGCACGGGTAATGTTGTGGGACACATGCTGGTGTAATGCTGGTATGGCACACCAGGAGACATGTGGCGACTGGGGACCGAGTACCTTGGAGAGGCCACCGCTTTCAGGTTGTGGAAAGCTTCCGTCTCAATGAGTCTAAAGGGCAACATTTCGAGCACAAGCAGACAAGAAATGTTAGAATTTAGTACTGTGGCTTGTGGGGCGTTGGCTGAGTATTTCCCCTTGTGTTCCAGTGACTGGGGTATAGACAACTGAAGGCTGCCCTGGGACAAGGACGTGGGTGGGATTGATGATGGTGCTGGTTGACTGTGGGCAACATCAGGTGCAGGACCCGAGGCATTTCCTGAAAGGTATCCAGTCTCCTCTTAAATTTAAGTAATGACTCACTCATTACCACATCATACGGCAGAGAGTTCCATAGTCTCACTGCTCTTACAGTAAAGAATCCACGTCTGTTATTATGCTTAAACCTTTTTTCCTCCAGACGTAGAGGATGCCCCCTTGTCCCTGTCACCGGTCTATGATTAAAAAGATCATCAGAAAGGTCTTTGTACTGTCCCCTCATATATTTATACGTTAACATAAGATCACCCCTTAGCCTTCGTTTTTCCAAACTAAATAGCCCCAAGTGTAATAACCTATCTTGGTATTGCAGACCCCCCAGTCCTCTAATGACCTTGGTCGCTCTTCTCTGCACCCGCTCCAGTTCAGCTATGTCTTTCTTATACACCGGAGACCAGAACTGTACACAGTATTCTAAGTGTGGTCGAACTAGTGACTTGTATAGAGGTAAAATTATGTTCTCCTCATGAGCATCTATGCCTCTTTTAATGCATCCCATTATTTTATTTGCCTTTGTAGCAGCTGCCTGACACTGGCCACTGAATATGAGTTTGTCATCCACCCATACACCCAGGTCTTTTTCATTGACGGTTTTGCCCAGAGTTTTAGAATTAAGCACATAGTTATACATCTTATTACTTCTACCCAAGTGCATGACCTTACATTTATCCCCATTAAAGCTCATTTGCCATTTATCAGCCCAAGCTTCTAGTTTACATAAATCATCCTGTAATATAAAATTGTCCTCCCCTGTATTGATTACCCTGCAGAGTTTAGTGTCATCTGCAAATATTGAAATTCTACTCTGAATGCCCCCTACAAGGTCATTAATAAATATGTTAAAAAGAAGAGGGCCCGATACTGACCCCTGTGGTACCCCACTGCTAACCGCGACCCAGTCCGAGTGTGCTCCATTAATAACCACCCTTTGTTTCCTATGCCTGAGCCAGCTCTCAATCCACTTACACATATTGTCCCCTATCCCCATTATTCTCATTTTATGTAACAACCTTTTGTGTGACACCGTATCAAAAGCTTTTGAAAAGTCCACTGGGTTCCCTTGGTCCAGTCCGGAACTTACCTCTTCATAGAAGCTGATCAAATTAGTCTGACATGAACGGTCCCTAGTAAACCCGTGCTGATACTGGGTCATGAGGTTATTCCTCTTCAGATACTCCAGTATAGCATCCCTTAGAATGCCCTCCAGGATTATACCCACAGTAGAGGTTAAGCTTACTGGCCTATAATTTCCGAGTTCAGTTTTTGTCCCCTTTTTGAATATTGGCACCACATTTGCTATACGCCACTCCTGTGGTACAGACCCTGTTATTATGGACTCTTTAAAGATTAAAAATAATGGTCTATCAATGACTGTACCTAATTCCTGCAGTACTCGGGGGTGTATCCCATCCGGGCCCGGAGATTTGTCAATTTTAGTGATTTTTAGACGCCGCCGTACTTCCTGCTGGGTTAAGCAGGTAACATTTAATTGGGAATTTTTATCACTAGTCATATTGGCTGGCATGGGATTTTCTTTTGTAAATACTGATGAAAAAAAGTCATTTAGCATATTGGCTTTTTCCTCATCCTCATCCACCATTTCACCCAGACTATTTTTAAGGGGGCCAGCACTATCATTTTTTAGTTTCTTACTATTTATGTAGTTAAAGAATATTTTGGGGTTATTTTTGCTCTCTGGCAATAAGTCTCTCTGTCTCAATCTTTGCTGCCTTGATTTGCTTTTTACAGAATTTATTTAATTTTCTGTATTTATTTAATGCCTCCTCACTACCTACTTCCTTTAATTCTCTAAATGCTTTCTTTTTGTCACTTATTGCGCCCCTTACAGCTCTATTTAGCCATATTGGTTTCCTCCTATTTCTAGTATGTTTATTCCCATACGGTATATACTGTGCACAGGTCCTATCCAGGATGCTAATCAACGTCTCCCATTTTCTTTGTGTATTTTTATGTCTCAAGATGTCGTCCCAGTTAATTGCACCAAGATCCTCTCTCATCCGTTGGAAATTTGCCCTCCTGAAGTTTAGTGTCCTTGTCACCCCTCTACTACACATCTTATTAAAGGAGACATGAAAACTTATTATTTTGTGATCACTATTCCCCAAGTGACCCCCAACCCTTATATTTGCTATGCGGTCTGGCCTGTTGGTTAATATTAGGTCTAGCAGTGCCCCCCTTCTTGTTGGGTCCTGAACCAGTTGTGAAAGGTAATTGTCTCTCATAGTTGTCAAAAATCGATTACCTTTACTGGAACTGCAGGTTTCTGTTCCCCAATCTATTTCAGGGAAGTTGAAGTCCCCCATAATAATGACTTCTCCTTGAGTCGCAGCTTCATCTATTTGCTTTACGAGGATATTCTCCATTGCTTCCATTATTTTTGGAGATTTATAACAAACCCCTATCAGTAATTTATTACACTGGCCAACAGTGAAAATGTTTCTGAAATGAAAATAGCTGGTTTGTAATAATTTTAGCATCCTAAAAACGAATATGTTACTTAAAAATCATTATTAGCTCTTGTTGCTGAGATACAGGTCATTTAAGATTATTATGCAGGAAAATAGGGAAATTTTGAATTTTCAACAAATGTGTATTGGTAAACCTGATTACAGACCTGTTGAACCAATGTCAGCCATTTTATAAATTGTGTCTGCATAGTTTGTACTAATTGAAGTCTCTTTCTCTTGTTGCAGTAATTTTGTGGAGAGAATTTACACTTTGAAAATGCCTCGTAAATGTGCAAATATTGTTAACAATTTTTGTTACGTGTGTGGTTATGTGACATTTGCCAACCAAAGAAGACCAATTACTCCACTTGTGAAGACTGCTTACCATCATTACTTTGCTTATACGTGGCACTTAAATACGTGGCACTTATACGTGGCACTTAAATACGTGGCACTTATATACGTGGCATTTTGAGACCTATAATTTTTCCACATTTTGGTCCACAGAGTCATGTGAGGTCTTGTTTTTTGCGGGACGAGTTGACGTTTTTATTGGTAACATTTTCGGACACGTGACCATTTTTTATCACTTTTTATTCCGTTTTTTGTGAGGCAGAATAACCAAAAACCAGCTATTCATGAATTTCTTTATACCGTTCTGCGTTTGGTAAAATTGATAAAGCAGTTTTATTCGTCGGGTCAGTACGATTACAGCGATACCTCATTTATATCATTTTTTAATGTTTTGGCGCTTTTATACGATAAAAACTATTTTATAGAAAAAATAATTATTTTGGCATCGCTTTATTCTGAGGACTATAACTTTTTTATTTTTTTGCTGATGATGCTGTATGGCGGCTTGTTTTTTGCGGGACAAGATGACGTTTTCAGCGGTACCATGGTTATTTATATCCATCTTTTTGATCGCGTGTTATTCCACTTTTTGTTCGGCGGTATGGTAATAAAGCGTTGTTTTTTGCCTCGTTTTTTTTTTTTTTTTCTTACGGTGTTTACTGAAGGGGTTAACTAGTGGGACAGTTTTATAGGTTGGGTCGTTACGGACGCGGCGATACTAAATATGTGTACTGTACTGTGCAATTTATACTCTTGTAATGAATTCTTCTCGCTACCTACAGCACATACTTCCATGGCGTGTATCTAAAAAACGAGAGCTAATTAAACAATTCTGTGGGTATATTTGAGTTTCTCGACCCAAAATTAGTAATATTTGCCTATTTTCATCAAAGAAACATAAAAAAAGTTGTTTTTTGTTGGCCTGTGTTATTTTTTCCCCCTCCCCTTATCTCCACCCACAGGGACTCTACATTTTCATTAGATTCACCTATATTATCACGCAGGATGGGTTTTAAGGTCGATTTTACATACAGACATACCCCACCCCCTCGCTTATCTGTACGGTTATTTCTAAAAAGGCTATAGCCCTGCAAGTTAACAGCCCAGTCATGGCTCTCATCCAGCCACGTTTCAGATATCCCCACCATGTCATAATTATGTTCCTACAACATTAGTTCTAATTCGTCCATTTTGTTGGCGAGGCTTCTGGCATTAGTATACACGCACTTGATGTTCCTCTCTGTACCTCTATTCTTTCTTAATTTACTAACTGTTCTAACCCCACCCCCCATGCCACCGCCACCCCCAACTTCCTTATTTGTGCCCAGGTCTCTATCTGCACTATCTTCCCCTCCTATAAAATGAATACCCTCCCCCCCAATCCCTAGTTTAAGCACTCCTCCAACCTTCTAGCCATTTTCTCCCCCAGCACAGCTGCACCTTCCCCATTGAGGTGCAGCCCGTCCCTAGCGTAGAGCCTGTAGCCCACTGAGAAGTCGGCCCAGTTCTGCAGGAACCCAAACCCCTCCTTCCTACACCAATTCTTGAGCCACTTATTAACCTCCCTAATCTCCCGTTGTGTCTCTGGCGTGGCACGTGGTACCGGCAGTATTTCGGAAAATACCACATTGGAGGTCCTTGCTTTCAGCTTGCAGCCTAATTCCCTGAAATCATCTTTAAGGACCTTCCACCTACCTCTGACTTTGTCATTTGTGCCAATGTGCACAATGACCGCTGGGTCCTCACCAGCCCCTCCCAGTAATCTGTCCACCCGATCAGCGATGTGTCGGACTCGAGCGCCAGGTAGGCAGCACACCGTTCGACGATCCCGGTCTTTGTGACAGATTGCCCTATCTGTTCCCCTAATAATTGAGTCCCCCACTACCAGCACCTGTCTGGCCTGCCCTGCTCTCCTACTTCCCTCCTTACTGGAGCAGTCACTCCTCCGGCTTTCAGAGGACATGCCTGGCTGCAGCAGTGCTACCCCTGTACTGGCACCCCCCTCATCTGCCAACTTAGCAAACTTATTGGGGTGTGCCAGATCAGGACTAGCCTCCCTGGCACTCTTCCCTCTACCATGCTTTCTGAATATCACCCAGCTACCTACTTCACTGTCCTGCAGCTCCATCCTACCATCCCCCTCATCTATCCCATTGAGCGTCTGCTCTGTGAGCAGAAGACTCCTCTCCATATTGTCTATGGATCTCAGTGTTGCCAGCTGCACATTCAGATCCAGGATCTGGGATTCCAAATGCACAATGTGCTCACATCTCGCACAGCAGTATGCACTCTCGACCGGCTGGTCAAGGACTGCATACATGTGGCAAGATGTGCACTGGATGGCATTAACAATAGTGGAGCACATTTCCTAATGGGGATTGCACCAGACAGAAACGTTAAATAAAAAATAAATACAAGTATTAATTAAACAGACAGCAATTCCTCCCTTGGAAACTCCCTGATTCCAAAGTCACTGGATCACAAGTCACACTTACCGCCGTCCACACTTACGCTCAGGTCACACTCGCTATGCTGAAGATTTATAGATTTTTTTTCTCTCTATTTCCCTTCAACAACAAGCCACCTTGCTGTTCAAATGCACTTCCAAAAAGGACTTGAGCCCCAAACAGCTGCCCCTTATAAACCCTTGATTATGACCGCCCACCCTAAGTTAACCCCTTGTGAATATAGCTACTCCCAATTTAGCAACTCACACAAATTCACACAGGTATTTGTTAAAGGCCTTCCAAATACCTCCTCACTGGATCACAAGTCACACTTACCGCCGTCCACACTTACGCTCAGGTCACACTCAGCTCGCTCACACTCGCTATGCTGAAGATTTATAGATTTTTTTTCTCTCTATTTCCCTTCAACAACAAGCCACCTTGCTGACATGAGACATGACATGACATGCGACATGACATGACATGCGACATGACATGACATGCGACATGACATGACATGCGACATGACATGACATGCGACATGACATGACATGCGACATGACATGACATGCGACATGACATGACATGCGACATGACATGACATGCGACATGACATGACATGCGACATGACATGACATGCGACATGACATGACATGCGACATGACATGACATGCGACATGACATGACATGCGACATGACATGACATGCGACATGCGACATGACATGCGACATGCGACATGACATGCGACATGCGACATGACATGCGACATGACATGCGACATGACATACGACATCCGTTGATATGTATATTAGGGTATGTGGAGGAAATGTTAACTGGCAATACAACTAAAATTGTAATTGCAAGATTGTTTATTGCAAGGAAACTTATGCAAAATATTGGGTTAGAGAGGAACCTCCGTCCGGACGCGAATTCATTGCTCAAAAGAGCCACATAATTGAATTTGAGAAAAGTATTTACACCAGGAGAGACGGCTGGATTTATTCTCTTCATTATGGCAGCCGTGGTTGGATAGGATTAATTAACCCCTTCCCGACCTGTGACACAGCGTATGCGTCATGAAAGTCTTTGCCAATCCGACCTGTGACGCATATGCTGTGTCACAGAATGATCTCGTCCCTGCAGATCGGGTGAAAGGGTTAACTCCCATTTTACCCGATCTGCAGAGACAGGGGGAGTGGTACTTTAGCCCAGGGGGGGTGGCTTCACCCCCCCCCCCCCCCGTGGCTACGATCGCTCTGATTGGCTGTTGAAAGTGCAACAGACAATCAGAGCGATTTGTAATATTTCACTATGAAAAGTAGTGAAATATTACAATCCAGCCATGGCCGATGCTGCAATAGCATCGGCCATGGCTGGAAAACCTGATCTGCCCCCCCCCACCCCACCGATCGCCCCCCCCAGTCCTCCGTTATGTTGCCGGTCCCCTCTGTCCGCCTTCCCGCTCCCCCGTCCTCCTGTCCGCTCCCTCCTTGCTCAGGTCCACCCCCCCTGTGCTCCGATCCACCCCCCCACCACCCCTTCATACTTACCGATCCTCTCGGTGTCCGTGCGTCTCCTCGCTGGGCACCGCCATCTTCCAAAATGGCGGGCGCATGCTCAGTGCGCCCGCCGAATCTGCCAGCCGGCAGATTCGTTCCATGTACATTTTGATCACTGTGATAAAACCTCACAGTGATCAAAATAAAAAAAATAGTAAATGGACCCCCCCCCCCCCTTTATCACCCCCATAGGTAGGGACAATAATAAAAAAAAGAAAATATATATATTTTTTTCTTTTTCCACTAGGGTTAGGGTTAGGGTTAGAACTAGGGTTAGGGGTAGGGTTAGGGTTAGGGCATGTGCACACAGTGCGGATTTGGCCGCGGATCCGCAGCGGATTGGCCGCGGATCCGCAGCAGATTGGCCGCGGATCCGCAGCGGATTCGTAGCAGTTTTCCATCAGGTTTACAGTACCATGTACACCTATGGAAAACCAAATCCGCTGTGCCCATGGTGCGGAAAATTCCGTGCGGAAACGCTGCGTTGTATTTTCCGCAGCATGTCAATTCTTTGTGCGGTTTCCGCAGCGTTTTACACTGGTTCCTCAATAGGAATCCGCAGGTGAAATTCGCACAAAAAAACACTGGAAATCCGCTGTAAATCTGCAGGTAAAACGCAGTGCCTTTTACCTGCAGATTTTTAAAAAATCGTGTGGAAAAATCTCATACGAATCCGCAACGTTGGCACATAGCCTTAGGGTTAGGGTTGGAATTAGAGTTAGGGTTTGAATTAGGGCTAGGGTTGGAAATAGGGTTAAGATTAGGCTTGTGGTTAGGGTTACGGATAGGGTTAGGAGTGTGTTGGGGTTACAGTTGTGGTTAGGGTTGGGATTAGGGTTAGGGTTGGGGTTAGGGTTGTGATTAGGGTTAGGGCTACAGTTGGGATTAGGGGTGTGTTGGGGTTAGTGTTGAAATTAGAATTGAGGGGTTTCCACTGTTTGGGCACATCAGGGGTCTCCAAACACAACATGGCACCACCATTGATTCCAGCCAATCTTGCTTTCAAAAAGTCAAATGGTGCTCCCTCTCTTCCAAGCCCCGACGTGCGCCCAAACAGTGGTTTACCCCCACATATGGGATACCAGCGTACTCAGGACAAACTGGGCAACAACTGTTGGGGTCCAATTTCTCCTATTACCCTTGCAAAAATAAAAAATTACTTGCTAAAACATAACTTTTGAGGAAAGAACAATTATTTTTTATTTTCACGGCTCTGCGTTATAAACTTCTGAGAAGCACTTGGGGGTTCAAAGTGCTCACCACACATCTAGATAAGTTCCTTGGGGGGTATAGTTTCCAAAATGGGGTCACTTGTGGGGTGTTTCTACTGTTTAGGCACATCAGGGGCTCTGCAAATGCAACGTGACACCCGCAGACCATTCCATCAAAGTCTGCATTTCAAATGTCACTACTTCCCTTCCAAGCCCCGACGTGCACCCAAACAGTGGTTTACCCCAATATATGGGGTACCAGCGTACTCACAACAATCTGGGCAACAAATATTGGGGTCCAATTTCTCCTGCTACCCTTGTGAAAATAAAAAATTGCTTGCTAAAACATCTTTTTTTAAGGACAGAAAAATGATTTTTTATTTTCACGGCTCTGCGTTGTAAACTTCTGTGAAGCACTTGGGGTTGAACGTGCTCACCACACATCTAGATAAGTTTCTTGGGGGGTCTAGTTTCCAAAATGGGGTCACTTGTGGGGGGTTTCTACTGTTTAGGCACATCAGGGGCTCTGCAAACGTAACATGATGCCCGCAGACCATTCCATCAAAGTCTGCATTCCAAATCGTCACTACTTCCCTTCCGAGCCCCGGCATGTGCCCAAACAGTGGTTTATCCCCACATATGGGGTATGGGCGTACTCAGGAGAAACTGGACAACAACTTTTGTGGTCAAATTTCTCCTGTTACCCTTGGGAAAATGAAAAAATTCTGGGCTAAAAAAATATTTTTGAGGAAAGAAAACACATTTATTATTTTCACGGCTCTGCGTTATAAACTTCTGTGAAGCACTTGGGGGTTCAAAGTGCACACTATGAATCTACATTAGTTCCTTGGGAGGTCTAGTTTCCAAAATGGGGTCACTTGTGCAGGAGCTCCAATGTTTAGGCACACAGGGGCTCTCCAAACGCGACATGGTGTCCGCTAATGATTGAAGCTAATTTTCCATTCAAAAAGCCAAATGGCGTGCCTTCCCTTCCGAGCCCTGCCGTGCGCCCAAACAGTGGTTTACCCCCACATATGGGGTATCATCGTACTCAGGACAAACTGGACAACAACATTTGGGGTCCAATTTCTCCTATTACCCTTGGGAAAATAAAAAAATTGTTGCGAAAAGATCATTTTTGAGGAAAGAAAAATAATTTTTTATTTTCATGGCTCTGCGTTATAAACTTCTGTGAAGCACCTGGGGGTTTTAAGTGCTCACTATGCATCTAGATAAGTTCCTTGGGGGGTCTAGTTTCCAAAATGGGGTCACTTGTAGGGGAGCTCCAATTTTTAGGCACACAGGGGCTCTCCAAACGCGACATGGTGTCCGCTAACGATTGGAGCTAATTTTCCATTCAAAATGTCAAATGGCGCGCCTTCCCTTGCACCCAAACAGTGGTTTACCCCCACATATGAGGTATCGGTGTACTCAGGAGAAATTGCCCAACAAATTTTAGGATCCATTTTATCCTGTTGCCCATGTGAATATGAAAAAAGTGAGGCTAAAATAAATTTTGTGTGAAAAAAAGTACTTTTTCATTTTTATGGATCAATTTGTGAAGCACCTGAGGGTTTAAAGTGCTCACTATGCTTTTAGATAAGTTCCTTGGGGGGTCTAGTTTCCAAAATGGGGTCACTTGTGGGGAAGCTACAATGTTTAGGCACACAGGGGCTCTCCAAACCTGACATGGTGTCCGCTAGCGATGGAGATAATTTTTCATTCAAAAAGTCAAATGGCGCTCCTTCCCTTCCGAGCCTTACCATGTGCCCAAACAGTGGTTTACCCCCACATGTGAGGTATCGGTGTGCTCAGGAGAAATTGTCCAACAAATTTTAGGATCCATTTTATCCTGTTGCCCATGTGAAAATGAAAAAAGTGAGGCTAAAATAAATTTTGTGTGAAAAAAAGTACTTTTTCATTTTTATGGATCAATTTGTGAAGCACCTGAGGGTTTAAAGTGCTCACTATGCTTTTAGATAAGTTCCTTGGGGGGTCTAGTTTCCAAAATGGGGTCACTTGTGAGGGAGCTCCATTGTTTAGGCACACGGGGGCTCTCCAAACGCGACATGGTGTCCGCTAAAGATTGGAGCCAATTTTTCATTCAAAAAGTCAAATGGCGCTCCTTCCCTTCCGAGCCCTGCCGTGCGCCCAAACAGTGGTTTACCCCCACATATGAGGTATCAGCGTACTCAGGACAAATTGGACAACAATGTTCCTGGTCCAGTTTCTCCTTTTACCCTTGGGAAAATAAAAAAATTGTTGCTAAAAGATCATTTTTGTGACTAAAAAGTTAAATGTTCATTTTTTCCTTCCATGTTGCTTCTGCTGCTGTGAAACACCTGAAGGGTTAATAAACTTCTTGAATGTGGTTTTGAGCACCTTGAGGGGTGCAGTTTTTAGAATGGTGTCACTTTTGGGTATTTTCAGCCATATAGAACCCTCAAACTGACTTCAAATGTGAGGTGGTCCCTAAAAAAAATGGTTTTGTAAATTTTG
Source organism: Ranitomeya variabilis (assembly GCF_051348905.1). NCBI lineage: Eukaryota > Metazoa > Chordata > Amphibia > Anura > Dendrobatidae > Ranitomeya > Ranitomeya variabilis. The sequence goes on along the minus strand of NC_135235.1, from coordinate 695,737,220 downwards.
TTGTAAAAATGAGAAATCACTGGTCAAATTTTAACCCTTATAACTTCCTAGCAAAAAAAAAAATTGTTTCCAAAATTATGCTGATGTAAAGTAGACATGTGGGAAATGTTATTTATTAACTATTTTGTGTCACATAACTCTCTGGTTTAACAGAATAAAAATTCAAAATGTGAAAATTGCAACATTTTCAAAATTTTTGCCAAATTTCCGTTTTTTTCACAAATAAACTCAGAAATTATCGACCTAAATTTACAACTAACATGAAGCCCAATATGTCACGAAAAAACAATCTCAGAATCGCTAGGATCCGTTGAAGCGTTCCTGAGTTATTACCTCATAAAGGGACACTGGTCAGAATTGCAAAAAACGGCAAGGTCATTAAGGCCAAAATAGGCTGGGTCATGAAGGGGTTAATGTTATACCAGCATAGAGTACAACTTTTGGTAAACTGGAACTCTGGTTGATATTGTCAACTATGGATGAATTCTTGTTTCCGCCGGATATGGTCTCCATGGGGGGGGGGGGTTAATTTACTGTAAAACATAAAATGAGTATGAACATGTGATCTGTTGTGAATCTTATGGTTAATAGAAATTTATCTGATTAAAAAAGGTGTGGTGCTTTCCAATTGTCTAAAACAGGGAGCAGATTACTGCAGCTGACAGCACACATGCCCATACTGCCAGACTGCATGGTACTACAGATGACAGGCTCCCTAATCTTAGTGGCTGGATAGACCCTGCACTGCCAACAGCTTCTGGTTCCAACCCCATCTCTGTTACCAGCATCGCCTGCAGAATGAGTAAGCCGTGTCTGGTGTCCAAAGCAGACATTGCAGGAGCAGATACCAGAGGAGATGGGAAACACCATTTGCAGAATCCCTAATATGACAAAATTGCAGAAAACCAGAGCGGATGAAATCCCTTTAAAGTGACTCCATTTTGTAAATTATAACCCTCAATGAATTAATCTATAGGAATAGTGACTATTTTGACTCCATTGGCAGTTTCCAGATATTAGCACGCACAGTGGATGTTGGAAAATGAAAATTGCAAATATCCCAAGTTATTACTCAACACATAGTTCCCAGATTGTGCTCCAGGAGATACACATGCCGTAAAATAAGTGGTTTCTTCTCCTATAGTGATGCCAAAAGCATGGATGCTTAATGTGGTTTGAGCACAGTCTAGTTAACTGTAAACTGTCATTGTCTTGGTGAATAATTAAATAATTTTGCATAACTTTCCATTTTTACAGACCATTTAAGTAGAAATGTTCAAAAATATAGAATTCAAGGATATTTTATTGTAAACTAATAATTGGTTTTATTCTTGGCAGATGACCGTACCAGGAGATCAGCAGGACAGCTGACATCTTCAATGTTTAAATCAGATGATCTTGAGATCCCACAGGATACAATTGAAGTGAATGCCATTACTCCAGATACACCACCATCCCATCACAGCAAAGATCTGTCATCTGATCTTTTGGAAAAGGTCCTGTCTTCTGATTCATTACCTACTACTAAGGAAAATCAAAGTCACAAAATAAGCATTAAAAAAGGAACTGCTCCTAAAGCAATGAAGACCTCTTCATTATCAGAATATGGAAATAGTTTTCCCCTAGTACAGTCCTTTCTCAAACAACAAAACCTTCACAAAGCAAACAATGTATTCTCTTGTTCCAAGTGTGGGAGACGTTTTAACCAGAAATCAGATTTTGTCAGTCACCAGAGAATTCACACAGGGGAGAAGCCATTTTCATGTTCAAAATGTGGAAAATGTTTTATTCGGAAAGCGCAGCTTGTTAGCCACCAGAAAACCCACACAGGAGAGAAGCCTTTTTCATGTTCAGAATGTGGGAAATGTTTTAACCAAAAAGCGCATCTTTTAAGCCACCAGAAAACTCACACAGGAGAGAAGCCTTTTTCCTGTTCAGAATGTGGGAAATGTTTTACAGAAAAAAAAGTTCTGATCATACACAATAGATCTCACACAGGGGAGAAGCCATTTTCATGTTCAGAATGTGGGAAATGTTTTAACAGGAAAGCAACTCTTGATAGCCACCAGAAAACCCACACAGGGGAGAAGCCTTTTTCATGTTCAGAATGTGGGAAATGTTTTAACAGGAATACGAATCTTGTTAGCCACCAGAAAACCCACACAGGAGAGAAGCCTTTTTCATGTTCAGAATGTGGGAAATGTTTTAACAGGAATACGAATCTTGTTAGCCACCAGAATACCCACACTGGGGAGAAACCTTTTTCCTGTTCAGAATGTGGGAAATGTTTTAACCAAAAAGCGCATCTTGTTATCCACCAGAAAACTCACACAGGAGAGAAGCCTTTTTCATGTTCAGAATGTGGGAAATGTTTTAACCAGAAAGCGTATCTTGTTAGCCACCAGAAAACTCACACAGGAGAGAAGCCTTTTTCATGTTCAGAATGTGGGAAATGTTTTAACAGCAAAGCATATCTTGTTACCCACCAAAGAACTCACACAGGGGAGAAGCCTTTTTCCTGTTTAGAATGTGGGAAATGTTTTAACCACAAAGTGAATCTTGTTAGCCACCAGAAAACTCACACAGGAGAGAAGCCTTTTTCATGTTCAGAATGTGGGAAATGTTTTAACCAGAAAGCGAATCTTGTTAGCCACCAGAAAACTCACACAGGAGAGAAGCCTTTTTCATGTTCAGAATGTGGGAAATGTTTTAACAGCAAAGCATATCTTGTTACCCACCAAAGAACTCACACAGGAGAGAAGCCTTTTTCCTGTTCAGAATGTGGGAAATGTTTTAACCAGAAAGCGCATCTTGTTAGCCACCAGAAAACTCACACAGGAGAGAAGCCTTTTTCCTGTTCAGAATGTGGGAAATGTTTTAACCGGAAAGCACATCTTGTTACCCACCAAAGAACTCACACAGGGAAGAAGCCATTTTCATGTTCATAATGCGGAAAATGTTTTGTGAAGAAACAATCTTTCTAGCCAACAAAGAATTCACACAGGAGGGAGTGGCGGTGTAGTGGAGCTGAGAGGACATGTCCAGACAGAGCTCCTATAATCATGTCACAATCCTGACTTTGTTAAATTGAGTTTACCTGCAAGCAGTGTAGTTCCCTAGGCTCTTGGAGGTCTCCGGCTCCTGGAGAAGTGCGGTCCGCGACTCTGGTGTGTTGGGTTCTGATTAAACTCTCATGGGACATAAGGCCTGTGGAGGAAGGTGGACATTTTCTACTGTGCGCTTGGGTGGCAGGAGGCATGGAGCTGTGGACTTTGCTCCTGGAGGGACTGACGGAGCAGTGCGGCTATATCCTGGAGGTACCTGAGGGGGAAGCACGGTGTGAGCTCTGAGAAATGAGCTCAGTGCTCCCTTATTGATAATATAGCTGGTTCGTCGGTTCCCGCCATTTCAAGGGTCTCTGGACTCATGTTGCCATCCCTGCAGATGCTGCAGGTCATTCTGCTACACAGGACTTGTGCAACAGTTTCAGATTTGCCATAAAACCCAGCACTCTACCTTACTAAATACTTGGAGCTGTTTGCACTCCTCTGTATTAATGTGCCTAGACAAGTATATATGTATACTTTAGAATAATACTGCTGCATCTGGAAGTAGAGAAAGAGGGAACTCTATAAATACACATTTTCTCAACTTGCTATACTTTATATTTGTTAACCATGAATCATTTAAAATGGTCAGGGATGGCAAACAAACTACGAGTTTGCAATGATTGATCCATCTGATAATGCATGATCTCTCAGGAATAATCCATCACATGCTAAGACTGCGGATCAGTGTAAAAACCGCATTTCTGATAGTGAGAAGGTGGTGACTAGTGTTGAGCATTCCGATGCTGCAAGTATCGGGTATCGGCCGATACTTGCTGTATCGGAATTTCCGATACCGAGATCCGATATTTTTGTGATATCGGATATCGGTATCGAAACAACATTAATGTAAAAATGTGTAAAAGACAGAATTAAAATAAAAAATATCGCTATACTCACCTGTCCGACGCAGCCTGGACCTCAGCGAAGGAACCGGCAGCGTTGTTTGTTTAAAATTCGCGCTTTTACTTGGTTACGTGAATTCCCGGCTTGTGATTGGTCAGGGCGGCCATGTTGCCGGGACGCGGACCAATCACAGCAAGCCGTGACGAAATTACGTCACGGCTTGCTGTGATTGGTCCGCGTCCCGGCAACATGGCCGCCATTAACCAATCACAAGCCGTGACGTCACGGGAGGCTGGACTTGCGCACTTTTTAAAAAGCGCGCGTGTCCAGCCTCCAGTGACGTCCCGGCTTATGATTGGTCACGGCGCCATGTTGCCGGGACGCGGACCAATCACAGCAAGCCGTGACGTAATTTCGTCACGGCTTGCTGTGATTGGTCCGCGTCCCGGCAACATGGACGCCCTGACCAATCACAAGCCGGGAATTCACGTAACCAAGTAAAAGCGCGAATTTTAAACAAACAACGCTGCCGGTTCCCTCGCTGAGGTCCCGGCTGCGTCGGACAGGTGAGTATAGCGATATTTTTTATTTTAATTCTTTCTTTTACACATTTATATGGTTCCCAGGGCCTGAAGGAGAGTTTCCTCTCCTTCAGACCCTGGGAACCATCAGGGATACCGTCCGATACATGAGTCCCATTGACTTGTATTGGTATCGGGTATCGGTATCGGATTGGATCCGATACTTTGCCGGTATCGGCCGATACTTTCCGATACCGATACTTTCAAGTATCGGACGGTATCGCTCAACACTAGTGGTGACCAATAGGATCTAACTCTTAAACAGTCATCCGAACAGTTAATGCAAGCCATATCTTTACCTAGAACAGTGTTCCCCAACTCCAGTCCTCAAGAGCCACCAACAGGTCGTGTTTTCAGGATTTCCTTAGTATTGCACAGGTGATGGAATTATTGCCTGTGCAGGTGATGCAATTATCCCCTGTGCAATACTAAGAAAATACTGAAAACATGACCTGTTGGTGGCTTTTGACGACCGGAGTTGGGGAACACTGACCTAGAACATTCCTGACCGGAAAAATAGAGGATGTGCACTCTGAAGTAGGGCAAGATTTGCAAGCCATGGGGAGGTGCTTTACAGAAGTTGAATCAAGATTATCACACTTGGAGGACAATCTTACACCTATAGAGACTAAATTGACAAAAGAGGCTGGCTCCATAAATGCCTGGAAGCAAAAGGCAGATGATCTGGAAAATAGACTGTGCCGGAATAACATTTGAATCATTGGATTACCGGAGTGTTCGGAAGGCCAGCAGCATGAGCAATTCCTTGAAGGTTGGCTAAAGGAAACTTTGGGAGATAAATTCTCCTCCACATTTTCTGTGGAAAGGGCTCATAGGGTCCCTATAAAATCTCTTCCTCCAGGCAGTCTACCTAGACTCCGTCCCCTCAATAGTAAAGACAGAGATGCTATTATATGCATGGCACGACAAAAGAGTCCTATTAAGTTCAATAATGCCACGATTTCAATATTCCTTGATTTCTCTATGGAACTCTAGAAACAATGGGCACAGTTTATGGAGATCAAGAAGCAGCTCAGAAGAAAGAATGTTCTATCTTCAATGATCTATTCAGCTCGACTCCGAATTGTCCATGAGGGTTCTTCCATATTTTTTTACGGATCCAGCGGAGGCAGCAGAGTGGTTCCGATCCCATATGGGATCTCATGAAAAAAAGTCCTGATATGCTTGCAGCTAATTTGGAACTCTCCTAACAATTGTATGATTTGAGCTTTTTCCACTAGCGTCCAGTTGAACAGCAATACCGGACACTGTGTTCAGTGAGGGTATTCCCTTGTTCAATCCATGATAGGAGCACAAGACTTGCAACTTTATTTTTGAATTTTATTTTGTTCTCACTTATATCAGTTCTGTTTGTTGTTTATGTAGAAGCTGCCGCCAAGAGTCTTTATATGATGCCTGTAAATTTTACCTGTGCTATAATGTATATCATATTTGGATGAGAAAACATGGCTTCTAAAATTATATGTATGACTTGGAATGTGAGGGGTCTTAAATCTCCTCTTAAGAGAGTTAAGGTATTTTAACAGATTAAGCGTTATCACCCTCATATTGTGGCTTTGGTTGAAACGCGCCTAACCAGAGATTCAGCTCGGTACGTACAGAAACCATGGGTGCAATGGTTCATTCACACATCCCATACTAGTTATTCAAGGGGGTATATCATTATTGATACATAGAGACTTTAGATGGGAGGTTAAGGAGGCTCAGAAAGACCCTGAGGGATGCTTTATTTTTGTACATGCATTGATAAATTCAAGTAGGTACCTTATATTGTGGTTTATAATCCTCCCCCAGCCAATGTCTCGGTTCTTCAAATGGCAATGAGCTTTGCTTTAAATTATCCGGATGCACACATTATATGCATGGGAGACTTTAATCTAGTCATGGACAATTGTCTTGACAGAATTAGGCTGTATGGTGGGACTTCTGGATGGACCCCTTCTCCATCTTCGTCTCAGCTAGCACTGGTCATAGAGGGTAGTGGGTGGCTAGATCTATGGAGGATGCGTCATCCTGAGGTGAAGGAATATACTTGTCACTCATCTACTAGACGCATTCTATACCGTATAGACTATATACTTGGATCCAGTAGTTTAGCTACGTGGGTAGATGACATAAAGCATGGTAATAAAGGGTTCTCAGATCACAGTGTAATTATACATAGACTTAGATTTGGCTAAATGAACCGTAACCGCACCCCCTCCCTCCCCTCTCATTTCTGCTGAAGACTTTGCCTATATCTTAAAAAAGATCAATACGATCAGAGAAAGCTTTGGCTCACAGCGCCCAATGCCCCTCTTAGCTGCTTAACCCTGCTCCTCCAAAACCAGCTTCACCATGGCAGATCAGCTCTCCACCCTCCTGTCAAGATCACACCTCACCACTTGCACGCTTGACCTGCTCCCGTCCCACCTCATCCCTAATCTTGCCACGGTCTTCATCCCAACCCTAACACAGCTCTTCTACCTCTCACTCACAACAAGTGTCTTCCTCTCATCCTTCAAACATGCCAAGATCACACCCATCCTCAAAAAGCCCTCCCTCGACCCATCCTCTGTGTCTAGCTATTTCCCGATATCTCTTCTTCCTTATGCCTTAAAATTTATGGTACAACATGTCCATCTTGAACTGTCCTCCCACCTCTCCTCCTGCTCCCTCTTTGACCGGTTACAATCTGGCTTCCGACCCCATCACTCAACTGAAACTGCCCTAACTAAAGTCACCAGTGACCTATTAACTGCCAAGAGCAAGCGACACTACTCTGTCCTCCTTCTGGACCTGTCTTCTGCCTTTGATACTGTGGACCACTCCCTTCTGCTACAGATCTTCTCATCTCTTGACATCACAGACTCGGCCCTATCCTGGATCTCGTCATATCTGACAGACCGAACATTCAGTGTCTCCCTCCCCCACACCACCTCTTCACTCCTCCTCTTGTCTGTCGGTTTTCCTCAAGGCTCTGTTCTAGGACCCCTACTCTTCCCCAACTACACCTTCGGCCTGGGACAACTCATAGAATCCTACGGTATGCAGTATCATCCCCTACTCTGCCCTCTCTTTCAAGCCACATATCCAAGCCTTTGCCTCCTCCTGCCACCTCAAACTCAAATATATCTCCCGGATCTATGAATTCCTTGACCGTGACACCACAAAAACACTAGTGCATGCCCTTATCTCCCGCCTTGACTACTTTGACCTCCTACTCTCTGGCCTCCCCTCTAGCACTCTGGCACCCTTCCAATCCATCCTACACTCTGCTGCCCGACTAATATATGTCTCCCCACTATTAACCTGCCTCTCCCCTATGCCAAGCACTTCACTGGCATCCTATTGCCCAGAGACTCCAGTTCAAAACCCTTACAATGACGTACAAAGCCATCCACAGCCTGTCTCCATATATCTGTGACATGGTTTCCCGGTACTTACCTACATGCAACCTCCGATCCTCTCAAGATCTTCTTCTCTACTCCCCTCTCATCTCTTCTTCCCACAACCGCATCCAAGACTTCTCCCGTGCTTCCCCATCAGACTCTCTCCTACCATAGAAACTTTCAAAAAGAACCTGAAGACTCACCTCTTCCAACAAGCCTACAGCCTGCAGTGATCCTCAACCTACTAAACTGCCGCACAACCAGCTCTACCCTCTCCTAGTGTATCCTCACCCATCCCCTGCAGACTGTGAGCCCTCGTGGGCAGGGTCCTCCCTCTTTATGTACCTGTGTGCCTTATTTTTTGCTCATGTTTAATTGTATTTGTCTATATTTGCCCCCTTTTCACATGTAAAGCGCCATGGAATAAATTACGCTATAAAAATGTATAATAATATATTGTGGAAGTTAAATCTATTCTGGCTAAAGCTAATAGGTTCGAATGATAGAACTATTGGTCAATTAGATCATTTAATTTCATCCCACCCTGAACCCCAGAATATTAACCTATTTTGGGATACCCTCAAGGCGTACTTAAGAGGATGTTTATGTTTTACAATTTCTTATATTAAACGGGTAACTTCACGGGAGGATGATGAGATGGAACAGCGATTGAAGGACTCAGAAGATGCGTACATATCTAGTCAAACTAATGAAAATAGAATTGAGTGGCTGACCTCACATAGACTATATACAAAATATATGGACACCAAATCTAAACGCAAACTATTTTTTACCCGTGAATCCTACTTTGAACTGGGGAACCAGGCAAGTTAATTTTTGACTTTTTTGGTGCACCAGCATAACACGTCTAATACTAGACTCCAAATTTGAAAATTGGATGGTTCAGTGGTGACCTCGACTGAGGATATACTTCATTGTTTCTTTGATTATTATAGCACATTCTATACCTCCTAGGAGTGGTCTTGGTATCCCAGAATGTTTGGATTATTTATCAGATATAAAATTCCCCATGTTCAGTCCTACTCAGCAGGCCTTTCTGGATGCTGATTTTACTATAGAGGAGATAGAAGGTGCCATTAGGATATGGCTTCCGGGAAGGCTCCCGGATCGGATGGATTCCCCATTGAATTATACAGGAAATATCGAGATATATTTGCACCACTTCTTTTAAAGATGTTTCTAGGGATCTGGGAGGGAGGATATTTGCCAGACTCCTTTTATGAGGCAAATATTATTGTGATTCAGAAAGAAGGGAAGGACCCCCTTGAATGTGGATCTTATCGCCCCATATCGCTGATAAATGTAGATTATAAAATCTTTACTAAGGTTCTGGCCACTAGGCTGAACTCGCTTATATTGGATCTTATACTCCCAGACCAGACTGGTTTCATGCCTGGTAAAAGTACTTCTATTAATATAAGGCGGGTCCAGTCGGTGGTTCAATATAGTTCTTTGATGTCAGATAATATCTGGGCTTTGGCATCCTTGGATGCGGCTAAGGCTTTTGACTCCCTTGATTGGCCTTTCTTGTCTGCTTGTTTACAGAAATATGGTTTTGGTGCTAGATTTAAAAAAATGGATTGGCGTAATGTATGTGAAACCTAAAACTCGTATAATTATAAATCCCTCTGTATCGGAATCATTTTCTCTATCTAGGGGAACACGTCAGGGATGCCACCTCACCTCGGCCCTCTTTGCTCTTGCGATTGAGGCGTTGGCAATACGTATAAGGTCCTCTCCAAATATTAGGGCAATAAACATAGCAGATCATTTAAACACTATCTGCTCATATGCTGATGATATGGTGATATTTATAGATGGGACGTCACAGGTGATTACTACCATAGATACATTTAGTAAATGCTCGGGGTTATACATAAATTGGGATAAGTCTGCCTTATTGCCCCTTTCTCATAGCCAATGGTCCACCTTGATATCTTGTCTCCATTTCCTATTGTGTCTCATTTTAAATACTTAAAAATTAATATATCCAAATGCAGTGACCTTGACCTACAGCTTAATATTCCTCCACTATTGGAACTGATCAAGCTTAAATTTGGCTCTTGGAGTAAACTTCCATTATCTGTAGCCGGTCGTATTAATTTAATTAAGATGATTTTACTTCCTAAGTTTAGCTACTTCCTACAACATAGTGCTGTATTGGTTCCTAAATCCTTTTTCCCAAATTTAAATTCCATGATCACGTCTTTTATATGGGGGAAAATTAGACCTAAACTTAACTACTTTGCAGAGGTCTAAACAAACGGGAGGAGCGGCATTGCTGGACTTCTTTTTATACTATTTGTCCTGGCAGGTTAAAGCTTTGGGTAAATGGATGCCTCGGAAAGTCATCTAGTCCATGCTGCAAGGGTTGATTGCCTGTTAAGTTTCCTGGAAACAAACAAACTTAATGTCCCTCGATTATTGCCCCTACTTCAATTAGCGCGGTCAGTTTGGAAACAAATGAAAAAAGTAATTAGCTTTAAGGACATTATAGCTGAAATGCAGCTATGGAATAATAATTATTTCCCAGTGTTACTAAACCACTCATCCACTGATTTCTGGATCTTACATAATGTTTCCTTGGTAAAAGATTTATATGATCATGATGTTTTAATGTCCTTTGAACAAATACAAACTAAATATAATATCCCGAGGTTCCAATTCTTTCGCATTTACGTTATATGAATACGACCCAAACTATCTCATCTCTCCCTTTAATGGGTGTCCTTAAATCACAAGGTCCCCAAGGTTTCATTTCCGTTTCATATACGTACATGTCTGTGGGAACTGACTCTGCTATAATGATAATTAAGGGGAAATGGGAAGGACTTATCTCTGATGCTTAAGGTGAAGACTCGGAGGAGATAAGGTATCCCCATCTGTTAATAATAGAATGATTCAGTTGTATATAATATATCAATCATATCTGACTCCGTTATGACTTTTTTAAATGGGTCAGCTCCAATCCTCAGAATGTTTGACATGTCATTCACTAGACGCAGATTTTATACATAAGACATGAGACTGCCCCATTATTCTTTCCTACTGGAGCGCAGTAACATCGTTTCTGACATCCTTAATACAAACCCCTGGTCCTCTTAGTCCACTAGTTTGTTTATTTGGGGTGTTGGATGAGGAGACTTGGGGACACTATGCTAGGATTTTCCTGCGCGAGACACTTTTTCTGGCCAGGAAAGTGTTGGCATTACATTGGATGGGTGGTTCACATCCCTCTCTCAGAGCTTGGATTGAATTAGTAAATTTAGCTACACCATATGAGCGAATTCTATATCAGAATAGGGGGTATTTAGGGAAATTTTACTATACTAGTACGTAGCGGTCCAGTACTACCGTGAATATTATGTTTAGAATGCATCGAATTCTATTTTATGGCATCACAAGACTATTAATATTGTGTGACTATACTTGGCGGCAGGATAGTTGTAGTTTAATTAGTTATGTAGTGTCTTTTTGAGCTATATACTACTAAATATATATGGCTAAATATTGTTTTTTTGTTTATTTGCTAATTAATCTATTGTCCATACAGCATTATATGGATTTGAGAAACTAAAATTGTGCAAACAATTTAATGTACAAATTTTCTGTTCTTTTATAACCACTTTGACAGATGCATATGTATTATTGTGGTTGTATACTAATGAGTACATTTTGATTTGTGGTTTAATAAACACATTTAAAAAATAATTCAAAAAAGGGGAGAAGCTTTTTTTATGTTCTTAATTGTTTTTACATAGTCACATACAAGTGGTTCTCACTAAATTAGAATATTATCGGAAAGTTAATTTATTTCAGTTCTTCAATGCAAAAAGTGAAACTCTTATATTATATAGGGTCATTACAGAGTGATCTATCTCAAGTGTTTATTTCTGTTGAATAAATCTACAGCCAATGAAAACCCAAAAGTCATTATGTCAGTAAATTAAAACAAAAACACCTGCAATGGCTTCCTAAACATTTAAAAAAGTCCCTTAGTCTGTTTCAGTATCTCCACAATCATGAGGAAGACTGCTGATTGGACAGATGTGTAGAAGGCAGTCACTCCAGAAGGAAGGTAAGCCACTGTAAAATATTAGTATTTCAATAATAAAAAAATATATAGATTACTTAACATATGCAGGTTCTAACTAGCAAATAGATACTCTGGTTAGTGAGTGACTGAGTTATTCTGAGGATTTTGCCCATACATCTGTTCTCTGTCTGAACTATAGGGCTTTTGTCAGAACTGTGGCTATTTGCAGATAGTAAATGGCTCTTAACCCCTTTCTGACATATGACGTACTATCCCATCAAGGTGGGGTGGGCCCGTATGCCCACCGACGGGATAGTACGTCATCACTGATCAGCCGCACTCACAGGGGGAGCACGGCCGATCAGGGCCGGGTGTCAGCTGACCATCGCAGCTGACATCCGGCACTATGTGCCAGGAGCAGTTATGGACCGCTCCTGGCACATTAACCCCCAGCACACTGCGATCAAAGATGATCGCAGCGCTCCGGCGGCATAGGGAAGCATCTCGCAGGGAGGGGGCTCCCTGCGTGCTTCCCTGAGACCCTCAGAGCATCGCGATGTGATCGCATTGCTCCGAGTGTCTCCTACCTCCTCCTCCTGTAGGCCCGGATCCAAAATGGCCACTGGGCTGCATCCGGGTCCTGCAGGGAGGTGGCTTCCAAGCGCCTGCTCACAGGCACTGGGAAGCCTCCCTGCAGTGCTCTTCAAAGTGTCAGATCAGCGATCTGTCACTTTACTGTGATGTCCCCCCTGGGGAAATGTAAAAAAAAGTAAAAAAAAAAATATTTACATGTGTAAAAAAAAATGTTTTTAAAAAAATCCTAAATAAAGAAAAAAATATTTTTTTTACAATAAATACATTTCTTTATCTAAATAAAAAAAAAAAAGTACACATTTATCACCACGTCCGTAACGACCTGACCTATAAAACTGTTAACTAGTTAACCCCTTCAGTGAACACCGTAAAAAAGAAAAAAACAAGGCAAAAAAACCACGCTTTATTATACCGCCAAACAAAAAGTGGAATAACACACGATCAAAAAGACGAATATAAATAACCGTGGTACCGCTGAAAACGTCATCTTGTCCCGCAAAAACGAGCCGCCATACAGCATCATTAACGAAAATATAAAAATGTTATTGTCCTCAGAATAAAGTGATGCAGAAATAATTTTTTTATATAAAATAGTTTTTATCGTATAAAAGTGACAAAACATAAAAAAAATGATATAAATTAGATATCACTGTAATCGTTCTGACCCGAAGATTACAGGACTGGACTCAAATAGAGACACCGTTATGGGTAATTAACCCCTTATTTTGTTAATGTGTGTGTGTTTCTTTGCAACAGCGCTGTACCACGAGAAATGACCTATGTCCTTTTTAGCTTAGGATTAATGGCATGATTATGAGCCCATGATTTGACACATGGTTCAGGTAGACATAGTTTTCAGCACTGTCACATTTGTCCCGGTTGGCGGCAGCTCTATATTATCACCTTTTAGGATCAATCTCTATAAATATGATATGTAATTAAACATTGTATTTATTTATGTATATAATTTCTGTATTGTGTATCTAAAATTAACTTCTTTGACATATATTAAAAAAATTACATTATTTATAACTCTAGTTCTCCTATTTCTTTAATATTTGGTTTATAAAACACATCTTCTGCCTACTCGGTATGACAGACAAAATTGTCAGTGACCGGGGTCCTCAGTTGGCATCTTGGTTTTGGAGAGAGCTCTGTCGTCTTCTCAGCATTGAGTTGAATCTCTCTAATGCATATCATCCCGAGACGAGTGGGTTGGTAGAGAGGGCCAACCAGACTCTGGTCACATATCTGCGACATTTTCTCTCAGCCAGGCAGGATGCCTGGGCATCTTTGCTATCGTGGGCGGAGTTTGCGCTGAGCAACGCCGTAGCCGACTCCACTGGACAGACCCAATTTCTTAACTATGGTCAGCATCCGCAGGTACCTGTGCCTATGCTCGTGTCTTCCGCCGACTCCAGGGTGGCAGACTGGGCTGTGGAGGCACGGGACATTTGGGACCGCACTCAGGATGCCATTCGGGCCTCCAAGGAGAGAATGAGGTCCTCCGCCGATGCACATCGGTGCCCCGCTCCGACCTTTGCTCCTGGCGACTTAGTGTGGCTCTCCGCCCGTTACATCAGGCTGCGAGTTGAGTCCACTAAGTTTGCACCTCTCTACTTGGGCCCTTTTAAGGTCCTCGAACAGGCTAACCCTGTGGTCTACCATCTGGCCCTTCCACCATGCCTGGGTATCACCGACACCTTCCATGTGTCCCTCTTAAAACCCTTATGCATGTCCCGGTTTTCCGAGTCATCTGCTGAGACATCGGGGTCGTCTACGGGTGATTACGAGGTTATTTTGGGGTGCTAGGTGGTACGAGGCAAATAATTTTATTTGGTGGACTGGAAGAGTTATGGTCCTGAGGACAGGTCCTGGGAGCCTGCTGAGCACATTCAGGCTCCGCAGCTCATTGCCCTAGGATGGGGGTTAGGGGTCGAGTTCCCGCCTCTGCACAGGGGGAATTTCGGGCCATCTCTGCTGCGGTCTCCCATTCTTCTCCTGCCGCAGTGGAGTCTGCTCAGTGTGGTTATGTGTGATTGTCACAAAAACACTGAACTTTAGGAAGGCAAAGTTTGACCAGCTTAGAGATGCCCTTAATCTGGTAGACTGGAACAATATCCTCAGAAATAAGAATACAGATAATAAATGGAAAATGTTTAAGAACATCCTAAATAGGCACTGTAAGTGGTTTATACCTTATGGGAATAAAAGGACTAGAAATAGGATAAACCCAATGTGGCTAAACATAGAAGTAAGACAGGCAATTAACAGTAAAAAGAAAGCATTTGCACTACTAAAGCAGGATGGCACCATTGAAGCTCTAAAAAACTATAGGGAGAAAAATACTTTATCTAAAAAACTAATTAAAGCTGCCAAAAAGGAAACAGAGAAGCACATTGCTAAGGAGAGTAAAACTAATCCCAAACTGTTCTTCAACTATATCAATAGTAAAAGAATAAAAACTGAAAATGTAGGCCCCTTAAAAAATAGTGAGGAAAGAATGGTTGTAGATGACGAGGAAAAGGCTAACATATTAAACACCTTCTTCTCCACGGTATTCACGGTGGAAAATGAAATGCTAGGTGAAATCCCAAGAAACAATGAAAACCCTATATTAAGGGTCACCAATCTAACCCAAGAAGAGGTGCGAAACCGGCTAAATAAGATTAAAATGGATAAATCTCCGGGTCCGGATGGCATACACCCACGAGTACTAAGAGAACTAAGTAATGTAATAGATAAACCATTATTTCTTATTTTTAGGGACTCTATAGGGACGGGGTCTGTTCCGCAGGACTGGCGCATAGCAAATGTGGTGCCAATATTTAAAAAGGGCTCTAAAAGTGAACCTGGAAATTATAGGCCAGTAAGTCTCACCTCTATTGTTGGTAAAATATTTGAAGGGTTTCTGAAGAATGTTATTCTGGATTATCTCAATGAGAATAACTGTTTAACTCCATATCAGCATGGGTTTATGAGAAATCGCTCCTGTCAAACCAATCTAATCAGTTTTTATGAAGAGGTAAGCTATAGGCTGGACCACGGTGAGTCATTGGATGTGGTATATCTCGATTTTTCCAAAGCGTTTGATACCCTGCCGCACAAGAGGTTGGTACACAAAATGAGAATGCTTGGTTTGGGGGAAAATGTGTGTAAATGGGTTAGTAACTGGCTTAGTGATAGAAAGCAGAGGGTGGTTATAAATGGTATAGTCTCTAACTGGGTCGCTGTGACCAGTGGGGTACCGCAGGGGTCGGTATTGGGACCTGTTCTCTTCAACATATTCATTAATGATCTGGTAGAAGGTTTACACAGTAAAATATTGATATTTGCAGATGATACAAAACTATGTAAAGCAGTTAATACAAGAGAAGATAGTATTCTGCTACAGATGGATCTGGATAAGTTGGAAACTTGGGCAGAAAGGTGGCAGATGAGGTTTAACAATGATAAATGTAAGGTTATACACATGGGAAGAAGGAATCAATATCACCATTACACACTGAATGGGAAACCACTGGGTAAATCTGACAGGGAGAAGGACTTGGGGATCCTAGTTAATGATAAACTTACCTGGAGCAGCCAGTGCCAGGCAGCAGCTGCCAAGGCAATCAGGATCATGGGGTGCATTAAAAGAGGTCTGGATACACATGCTGAGAGCATTATACTGCCTCTGTACAAATCCCTAGTTAGACCGTACATGGAGTACTGTGTTCAGTTTTGGGCACCGGTGCTCAGGAAGGATATAATGGAACTAGAGAGAGTACAAAGGAGGGCAACAAAATTAATAAAGGGGATGGGAGAACTACAATACCCAGATAGATTAGCGAAATTAGGATTATTTAGTCTAGAAAAAAGACGACTGAGGGGCGATCTAATAACCATGTATAAGTATATAAAGGGACAATACAAATATCTCACCGAGGATCTGTTTATACCAAGGAAGGTGACGGGCACCAGGGGGCATTCTTTGCGTCTGGAGGAGAGAAGGTTTTTCCACCAACATAGAAGAGGATTCTTTACTGTTAGGGCAATGAGAATCTGGAATTGCTTGCCTGAGGAGGTGATGATGGCGAACTCAGTCGAGGGGTTCAAGAGAGGCCTGGATGTCTTCCTGGAGCAGAAAAATATTGTATCATACAATTATTAGGTTCTGTAGAAGGACGTAGATCTGGGGATTTATTATGATGGAATATAGGCTGAACTGGATGGACAAATGTCTTTTTTCGGCCTTACTAACTATGTTACTATGTATTCAGGGACCCGGCTGAAATAAGCCCCTAGAATACCGGCACCTCCGGGGAGGAGATTGTAGGTTTGCATGACCACTGACTGCTATCAGTTCGGCAGTTAGCTTGTGCTCCTGTGAGTCTAACAGGGCGCAGTGCTTTCCTTTCACGGCTACTCTGTGAAGTAACAGAGCTAGCCTATACCGCCAAATAGTGCCGCCATTCACTAGCAGCAGGTTCCTCCTGCACGGTGGACCCCGGGCTGCGAACGCACCAATAATAATAAACATCTATATTTACTCGGTGCGTTCCGCTAGCCCTAACATACACAGATAGGAATAATAGAGGGAAATATTGGGGAACAATACATGTAATATTGAGATGGATCCAATCATTGTTTTATAAAAAAAAATCTACTTAGTAAACGAACAAAGCTCCGCTCCATACACATTGTACACACACGCCTCTGCTCAGTACATGTCGTAGACACACGGCTTCGCTCCGTACAAACATGGCTCCTGTCGATACGCAAACAACTCTGCTCTGTACATACTGTACACAGATGGTTCAGCACCGTACAACCTGTACACGCAGCTCCACTCAACACACCCTGTACACAGGCAGCTTCACTCCATATATCTCGTACACACATGGTTCCACTCCGTACACCTCATACACACACGGCTCTGCTCTCGTACACACATAGCTCGGCTCCGTACACCTCGTACACATACGGCTCAGCTACATCCACACTGTAAATCCCTCCTGACCCCACATATAAACTTCTCTGCAAGTGAAGGTATGTGGAGATTCCCCATTACTGGCGCATTAATATTAGAAATATATTGCTTGGTCTTCCAGACCTTATCTTAACCTCCACTGTTCCTGTTAACTGTTATTTCTTAATTACATTTAGGACTAAGAAAAGGGCAACTTGAAAATGCTTTGTTATCTTCTTATATCCTCCTGCTTTGTGGGCCTCCACCATTTTCAGAGTGCTAGGCAGCTGCTTAGAACCCATGACTGCTGTTTTTTGGCACAAGGTTAGAGGAGGCTTGGTTTTTACAAAGCTTGGAAATAAATTTGCATCACCTGGCCTTTCCTAACAATGATAGTGAACAAGCGATAACCCCAACAGGTTAAGTAAGGTGTGAAACCTGGGTCAAAGATGACTGAGCACACAAATCTCCAAGCGTGCCCAAACTTTTCCTTTTTGTACTTCTTAAAATGTAAAAAATGTATGTGTGTATATATATATATATATATATATATATATATATATATATATATATATACAGTTAGGTCCATATATATTTGGACAGAGACAACATTTTTCTAATTTTGGTTATAGACATTACCACAATGAATTTTAAACAAAGCAATTCAGATGCAGTTAAAGTTCAGACTTTCAGCTTTCATTTGAGGGTATCTACATTAAAATTGGATGAAGGGTTTAGGAGTTTCAGCTACTTAACATGTGCCACCCTGTTTTTAAAGGGACCAAAAGTAATTGGACAGATTCAATAATTTTAAATAAAATGTTCATTTCTAGTACTTGGTTGAAAACCCTTTGTTGGCAATGACTGCCTGAAGTCTTGAACTCATGGACATCACCAGACGCTGTGTTTCCTCCTTTTTGATGCTCTGCCAGGCCTTCACTGCGGTGGTTTTCAGATGCTGTTTGTTTGTGGGCCTTTCTGTCTGAAGTTTAGTCTTTAACTAGTGAAATGCATGCTCAATTTGGTTGAGATCAGGTGACTGACTTGGCCATTCAAGAATATTCCACTTCTTTGCTTTAATTAACTCCTGGGTTGCTTTGGCTTTATGTTTTGGGTCATTGTCCATCTGTAGTATGAAACGACGACCAATCAGTTTGGCTGCATTTGGCTGGATCTGAGCACACAGTATGGCGGCTCTCAATACCTCAGAATTCATTCGCTGCTTCTGTCCTGTGTCACATCATCCATAAACACTAGTGACCCAGTGCCACTGGCTGCCATGCATGCCCAAGCCATCACACTGCCTCCGCCGTGTTTTACAGATGATGTGGTATGCTTTGGATCATGAGCTGTACCACTCCTTCGCCATACTTTTCTCTTTCCATCATTCTGGTAGAGGTTGATCTTGGTTTCATCTGTCCAAAGAATGTTCTTTCAGAACTGTGCTGGCTTTTTTAGATGTTTTTTTAGCAAAGTCCAGTCTAGCCTTTTTATTCTTGACACTTATGAGTGGCTTGCACCGTGCAGTGAACCCTCTGTAGTTACTTTCATGCAGTCTTCTCTTTATGATAGATTTGGATATTGATACGCCGACCTCCGGGAGAGTATTGTTCACTTGGTTGGCTGTTGTGAAGGGGTTTCTCTTCACCATGGAGATTATTCTGCGATCACCCACCACTGTTGTCTTCCGTGGGCGCCCAGGTCTTTTTGCATTGATGAGATCACCAGTGCTTTCTTTCTTTCTCAGGATGTACCAAACTGTAGATTTTGCCACTCCTAATATTGTAGCAATTTCTCGGATGGGTTTTTTCTGTTTTCGCAGATTAAGGATGGCTTGTTTCAGCTGCATGGAGAGCTCCTTTGACCACATGTTTACTTCACAGCAAAACCTTCCAAATGCAAGCACCACACCTCAAATCATCTCCAGGCCTTTTATCTGCTTAATTGAGAATGACATAATGAAGGGATTGCCCACACCTGTCCATGAAATAGCCTTGGGAGTCACTTGTCCAATTACTTCTGATCCCTTTAAAAGCAGGGTGGCAGA
Source organism: Ranitomeya variabilis (assembly GCF_051348905.1). Taxonomy (NCBI): domain Eukaryota; kingdom Metazoa; phylum Chordata; class Amphibia; order Anura; family Dendrobatidae; genus Ranitomeya; species Ranitomeya variabilis. The sequence goes on along the minus strand of NC_135235.1, from coordinate 695,717,645 downwards.
GGTTAAGGAGCTGAAACTCCTAAACTCTTCATCCAATTTTAATGTGGATACCCTCAAATGAAAGCTGAAAGTCTGAACTTCAACTGCATCTGAATTGCTTTGTTTAAAATTCATTGTGGTAATGTCTATAACCAAAATTAGAAAAATGTTGTCTCTGTCCAAATATATATGGACCTAACTGTATATATATATATATATATATATATATATAGAAAGAGAAGGCAGCACTCCAAGTCCTTTTCAGGGGCTTGAGAAAGGCTCAGTGTGAGCCGAAACGTCGCATAGAGATGTGGGATGAATAAACTGCACATTTTTTCACCCTGAAAAGGACTTGGAGTGCTGCCTTCTCTTTCTATTTTTGTATACATGTTGGGTAGATGAATGGACTATTCTATCCAGGAGGCTAGGCACCCACCGGTGAGCATTGTGCTGTTCCTTTTTTCACTCTCTATATATATGTATATATATATATATATATATATATATATATATATATATATATATATATATATATATATATATATATATATATATATATATATATATATATATATATATATATATATATATTGTTGTGAATTTGGTTTTGGGCTCCCCCGGTGGTCACTGGTGGTACTGGACTTGTGTCCTCACTTTCTCTGTAAACCTGTTTCCTCCAGGATATGGGAGTTTCCTATTTAGCCTTGCTGCTCAGTCATTGCCTTGCCGGTCATCAATGTAACCAGAGCTTTCTGTTGCATGTTCCTGCTCCTAGTCATCTGATCAGCTAAGTTGGACTTTTGTCCTGAGTATTGTTTTTGCATTTTTGCAATCCCTACTCCCCTGCAGTCAGTGCCCGGCGCCCGCTCCATACTACCCGCAGTCACCGCTCACACAAAGTTAATGCCAGCAGTAACGGTCCGTGTTATGCCGCGGGTAACTCACTCCGTTACAGCCGCTATTAACCCTGTGTCACCAAGTTTTTACTATTGATGCTGCCTATGCAGCATCAATAGTAAAAAGATCTAATGTGAAAAATAATAAAGAAATAAAAAATCATTATATACTCACCTACCGCCGCCTTTCCCGCTCCTCGCGACGCTCCGGTAACCGCTCCATGCAAGCGGTAGGTTCCGGTGGCAAGGATGGTATGCGAGAAGGACCATGCCACATGACCGTGACGTCATCACAGGCCCTGCGCGTCTGCGCGAGAAGGACCTGCTATGACGTCACGGTCATGTGACTGCGACGTCATCACAGGTCCTACGCTCATACCAAGCCTGGGACCGGAAGCTGCCGCGTGCACCGCACACAGGCGACAGGACTACAAGGGGACCTGGGAAGGTGAGTATATGTTTATTTTTTAACCTGTGACATGCGTGGCTGGGCAATATACTACGTAGCTGGGCAATATACTACGTGACTGGGCAATATGCTACGTGGCTGGGCAATATACTACGTGGCTCTGTGCTGTATACTACGTCACTGGGCAATATACTACGTGGCTGGGCAATATACTACGTGGCTGGGCAATATACTATGTCACTGGGCAATATACTATGTCACTGGGCAATATACTATGTGGCTGGGCAATATACTATGTGGCTGGGCAATATACTACGTGGCTGGGCAATATACTACGTGGCTGGGCAATATATTATGTCACTGGGCAATATACTACGTCACTGGGCAATATACTACGTCACTGGGCAATATACTACGTGACTGGGCAATATACTACATCACTGGGCAATATACTACGTGGCTGGGCAAGATACTATGTCACTGGGCAATATACTACGTGGCTGGGCAATATACTACGTGGGCTGGGCAATATACTACGTGGTCTGTTGTGAATTCTGCTCTTGGGCTCCCTCCGGTGGTTGTTAGTGGTAGTGCAGTGGTCTCTGGATTGTAAGCCAGGGCAGGTGTTTCTGCTTATTGCAGATCTATTAGGTATTTAGGTGTGAAGGAGCCTTCTATCCCTGCCAGTTGTCCACTGTATCTTGGAGGGATTGCATCTCTGTCTGGCTCCTCTTGCCCTGCTGTCATTTCAGCTAAGATAAGTGTCTGGTTATTGTTCTCTGTAGCACGCATGCAGTGTGCTTTTATGTGCAGTGCAATCTATTGTGTTTTTGTCCAGCTTTGACTTTGTTTGGATTTTTCTGTCATGCTGATTTCTCTGGAGATGCAGATATACACTCTGTCTTTAGTTAGATGTAGTTTATAGTATATTCTGCTGTGGATTTTTCTAGTGTTTAATACTGACCGCTTAGAACTCTGTCCTATCTTTCTCTATTTAGCTAGAAGTGCCTCTTTTGCTAAATTCTGTCTTTTCTGCCTGTGTACGTATTTCCTCTTAAACTCACAGTCAATATTTGTGGGGGGCTGCCTTTCCTTTGGGAATCTGCTCTGAGGCAAGATATTATTTCCCTTTTCCATCTTTAGGGGTATTTAGTCCTCCGGCTGTGTCGAGGTGTCTAGGCCATGTTAGGAACATCCCACGGCTACTTATAGTTGCGGTGTCAGTATTAGGATTGCGGTCAGTACAGGTACCACCTACTCCAGAGATAGTCTCATGCAGCTTCAGGGTCACCGGTCACAGTGTACATGCATATTCTAGAATACCCGATGCCTTAGAATCTTAGAATCGGGCAACCATCTAGTGTATATATATATATATATATACCTAAGATGCAAAGGAAATGTGTCATATTTAACTTTAAGCCTTTTAGACATCATGTAATCTTTAACTTGTTTAACTGTTCACAATAAACAGCAAAAAATATCTTTTACAATTGGGATAATTTTCAGTTTAGTACTTAGCAGCACATCTGCACTTTTATTATTTCCCTTTTGGCACAGTAATATTACATACACTAGTCCCATATTTTCATTTTTCTTTTTAAAATATTTTTATTAGATTTTATATTAAAAAGCGGGATTAGGGAAATGAGGGAAGGGAAGGGGTAACAGTGGACAGAGGAAGGGATCAATAAAATTAGAGAACCCTAATAACAGTCTCTAACACATACTGATTTGCAATTTGAAGAATGTTGTATGTAGATGTTATACTTAACCCCTTAATCCCATTGGACGTACTATCCCGTCAAGGTGACCTGGGACTTAATTCCCAGTGACGGGATAGTACGTCCAGTGTGATCAGCCGCGCTCACAGGGGGAGCGCGGCCGGGTGTCAGCTATCGCTGCTGACATCCGGCACTATGTGCCAGGAGCGGTCACGGACCGCCCCTGGCACATTAACCACCGGCACACTGCGATCAAACATGATCGCAGTATTCCGGCGGTACAGGGAAGCATCGCGCAGGGAGGGGGCTCCCTGCGTGCTTCCCTGAGACCCTCGGAGCAACACGATGTGATCTCGTTGCTCCGAGGGTCTCTTACTTCCTCCTCCCTGCAGGCCCGGATCCAAAATGGCCGCGGGTGACCTTCCAGGTCCTGCAGGGAGGTGGCTTACCAGCGCCTACTCAGAGCAGGCGCTGGCAAGCCTCCCTGCTGTGCCTGTGTGATCGCTGATCTGACACAGTGCACAGCAAAGTGTCAGATCAGCGATCTGTCAATATAATGTGACGCCCCCCTGGGGCAAAGTAAAAAAATTTTTTTTTACATGTGTAAAAAAAAAATAAAAAAAAAAATCCTAAATAAATAAAAAAAAAATATATTGTTCCAATAAATACATTTTATTATCTAAATAAAAAAAAAACAATAAAAGTACACATATTTAGTATCGTCTCTTCCGTAACGACCCAACCTATAACTGTCCCACTAGTTAACTGCTTCAGTTAACACCGTAAAAAAAGTAAAAAAAGAGGCAAAAAGCAATAAATAAATAAAAAGTGGAATAGCACGCGATCAAGAAGAGATATATAACCATGCTACCGCTAAAAACGTCATCTTGTCACGCAAAAAACGAGCCGCTATTCAGCGTCAGTGAAAAAACAAAAAGGTTATAATCCAGAATAAAGCGATGCAAAAAAAATTATTTTTTTCTATAAAATAGTTTTTATCGTATAAATGCGCCAAAACGTAAAAAATGATATAAATGAGGTATCGCTGTAATCGTACTGACCCGAAGAATAAAACTGCTTTATCCATTTTACCAAATGCTGAACGGTATAAATGCCTTCCCCCCCAAAAGAAATTCATGAATAGCTGGTTTTTGGTCATACTGCCTCACAAAAATCAGAATAAAAAGCGATCAAAAAATGTCACGTGCGCGAAAATGTTACCAATAAAAAACGTCAACTCCTTCCGCAAAAAAACAAGACCTCACATAACTCTGTGGATCAAAATATGGAAAAAATATATCTCTCAAAATGTGGTAATGCAAAAAAATATTTTTTGCAATAAAAAGCGTCTTTTAGTGTGTGACAGCTGCCAATCATAAAAATCAGCTAAAAACCCGCTATAAAAGTAAATCAAACCCCCCTTCATCACCCCCTTAGTTAGGGAAAAATAAAAAATTTTTTTTTTATTTATTTCCATTTTCCCTTTCGGGTTAGGGCTAGGGTTAGCGCTAGGGTTAGGGCTAGGGTTAAGGCTAGTGTTAGGGCTACGGTTAAGGATAGGGTCAGGGTTGGGGCTAGGATTACATTAACACTTGGGAGTTGGGATTAGGGTTATGGTTGGGATTAGGGATAGGTGTTGTTGTGTTGGAGTTAGGGGTGTGGTTAGGGTTGGGGGTGTGGTTGGGATTAGGGGTGTGTTTGGGTTAGAGTTTCAGTTAGAAATGGGGGTTTTCATTGATTAGGCACATCAGGGGCTCTCCAAACGCGACATGATGTCCGATTTCAATTCCAGCCAATTCTGCGTTGAAAAAGTAAAACAGTGCTCGTTCCCTTCCGAGCTCTCCCGTGTGCCCAAACAGGAGTTTACCCCAACATATGGGGTATCAGCGTACTCAGTACAAATTGGACAACAACTTCTGGGGTCCAATTTATCTTGTAACCCTTGGGAAAATAAAAATTTAGGGGGCTAAAAAAAATTTTTGTAGGAAAAAATGATTTTTTATTTTCACGGCTCTGCGTTATAAGCTGTAGTGAAATACTTGGGGGTTCAAAGTTCTCACAACACATCTAGATAAGTTCCTTGGGGGGTCTAGTTTCCAATATGCGGTCACTTGTGGGGGGTTTCTACTGTTTAGGTACATCAGGGGCTCTGCAAATGCAACATGACGCCTGCAGACCAATCCATCTAAGTCTGCATTCCAAATGGCGCTCCTTCCCTTCCGAGTTCTGCCATGCGCCCAAACAGTGGTTTACCCCCACATATGGGGTGTCAGCGTACTCAGGACAAATTGCACAACAACTTTTGTGGTACAAATTCTTCTGGTACCCTTGGGAAAATAAAAATTGGGGGTGAAAAGTTTATTTTTGTGAAAAAATATTATTTTATTTTACGGCTCTACATTATAAACGTCTGTGAAGCACTTGGTGGGTCAAAGATAAGATCGTTAGGGGGTCTACTTTCCAAAATGGTGTCACTTGTGGGGGGTTTCAATGTTTAGGCACATCAGGGGCTCCCAAACGCAACATGGCGTCCTGTTGTGAATTTGCTTTTTGCTCCCTCTAGTGGTTACTAGTTTTTTGACTCTGGTTTTTCTGTCATTCCTTTTATCCGCACCTGGGTCGTTAGTTAGGGGTGTTGCTATATAAGCTCCCTGGACCTTCAGTTCAATGCCTGGCAACGTAGTTATCAGAGCTAGTCTGCTGTGCTCTTGTCTACTGATCCTGGTTCCAGTAATATCAGCTAAGTCTGCTTTTTGCTTTTTGCTATTTGTTTTGGTTTTGTATTTTTGTCCAGCTTGTTCCTAATCTATATCCTGACCTTTGCTGGAAGCTCTAGGGGGCTGGTGTTCTCCCCCCGGACCGTTAGACGGTTCGGGGGTTCTTGAATTTCCAGTGTGGATTTTGATAGGGTTTTTGTTGACCATATAAGTTACCTTTCTTTATTCTGCTATCAGTAAGCGGGCCTCTCTGTGCTAAACCTGGTTCATTTCTGTGTTTGTCATTTCCTCTTACCTCACCGTTATTATTTGTGGGGGGCTTCTATCCAGCTTTGGGGTCCCCTTCTCTGGAGGCAAGAAAGGTCTTTGTTTTCCTCTACTAGGGGTAGCTAGATTCTCCGGCTGGCGCGTGTCATCTAGAATCAACGTAGGAATGATCCCCGGCTACTTCTAGTGTTGGCGTTAGGAGTAGATATATGGTCAACCCAGTTACCACTGCCCTATGAGCTGGATTTTTGTATTCTGCAGACTTCCACGTTCCTCTGAGACCCTCGCCATTGGGGTCATAACAGTTTGCCAGGCCAGTATTAAATGTTTAATGCATTGCAGAAGAGGGATTATAAGAAAGAAGATTCTGAGTTTTTTTTTTTTTTTTTTTTTTTCTTCTTCCCCTTTACCTCAGAGTGGCTATGCTTGCTGCAGACATGAATGTCCAGACCTTGATTACAAGTGTGGACCAGCTGGCTACTCGTGTGCAGGGCATACAAGACTATGTTATCAGAAATCCTAGGTCAGAACCTAAAATACCGATTCCTGAACTGTTTTCCGGAGACAGGTTTAAGTTTAGGAATTTCATGAATAATTGTAAATTGTTTTTGTCCCTGAGACCCTGTTCATCTGGAGACTCTGCTCAGCAAGTAAAAATTGTTATTTCGTTCTTACGGGGCGACCCTCAGGATTGGGCTTTTTCGCTGGCGCCAGGAGATCCGGCATTGGCTGATATTGATGCGTTTTTTCTGGCGCTCGGTTTACTTTATGAGGAACCCAATCTTGAGATTCAGGCAGAAAAGGCCTTGCTGGCTATGTCTCAGGGGCAGGACGAGGCTGAAGTGTATTGCCAAAAATTTCGGAAATGGTCCGTGCTGACACATTGGAACGAGTGTGCACTGGCCGCTAATTTTAGAAATGGCCTTTCTGAAGCCATTAAGAATGTTATGGTGGGTTTTCCCATTCCCACAGGTCTGAATGATACTATGGCACTGGCTATTCAAATTGACCGGCGGTTGCGGGAGCGCAAAACCGCAAATTCCCTCATGGTGTTGTCTGAACAGACACCTAATTCGGTGCAATGTGATAGAAAAACCGCAAATTCCCTCATGGTGTTGTCTGAACAGACACCTGATTTAATGCAATGTGATAGAATCCTGACTAGAAATGAGCGGAAAATTCATAGACGCCGGAATGGCTTGTGCTACTACTGTGGTGATTCTACACATGTTATCTCAGCATGCTCTAAACGTATAGCTAAGGTTGTTAGTCCTGTCACCGTTGGTAATTTGCAACCTAAATTTATTTTGTCTGTAACTTTGATTTGCTCACTGTCATCTTATCCTGTCATGGCGTTTGTAGATTCAGGTGCTGCCCTGAGTCTTATGGATCTGTCATTTGCTAAGCGCTGTGGTTTTACTCTTGAACCATTAGAAAATCCTATTCCTCTTAGGGGTATTGATGCTACGCCATTGGCAGCAAATAAACCGCAGTATTGGACACAGGTTACCATGTGCATGACTCCTGAACACCGCGAGGTGATACGTTTCCTGGTTTTACATAAAATGCATGATTTGGTTGTTTTAGGGCTGCCATGGTTACAGACCCATAATCCAGTCCTGGACTGGAAGGCTATGTCAGTCTCAAGTTGGGGCTGTCGTGGTATTCATGGGGATTCCCTGCCTGTGTCTATTGCTTCTTCTACGCCTTCAGAAGTTCCTGAGTATTTGTCTGATTATCAGGATGTCTTCAGTGAGTCTGAGTCCAGTGCACTGCCTCCTCATAGGGACTGTGACTGTGCTATAGATTTGATCCCAGGCAGTAAATTTCCTAAGGGAAGACTGTTTAATCTGTCGGTACCTGAACATACCGCTATGCGTTCATATATCAAGGAGTCTCTGGAGAAAGGACATATTCGTCCGTCTTCTTCCCCTCTTGGTGCGGGATTCTTTTTTGTGGCAAAAAAGGACGGATCTTTGAGGCCTTGTATTGATTATCGGCTTTTAAATAAGATCACTGTCAAATTTCAGTATCCTTTACCGCTGTTGTCTGACTTGTTTGCCCGGATTAAAGGTGCCAAGTGGTTCACCAAGATAGACCTCCGTGGTGCGTACAACCTTGTGCGCATTAAGCAAGGTGATGAATGGAAAACCGCATTCAATACGCCCGAAGGTCATTTTGAGTACTTGGTGATGCCTTTTGGGCTCTCCAATGCGCCTTCAGTTTTTCAGTCCTTTATGCATGACATTTTCCGGAGGTATCTGGATAGATTTTTGATTGTTTATCTGGATGATATTTTGTTTTTTTCTGATAATTGGGATTCGCATGTGGAGCAGGTCAGGTTGGTCTTTAAAATTTTGCGTGAAAATTCTTTGTTTGTCAAGGGCTCAAAGTGTCTCTTTGGTGTACAGAAGGTTCCCTTTTTGGGGTTCATTTTTTCCCCTTCTGCTGTGGAGATGGACCCAGTCAAGGTCCGAGCTATTCTTGATTGGACTCAGCCCTCGTCAGTTAAGAGTCTTCAGAAGTTCTTGGGTTTCGCTAACTTCTACCGTCGTTTTATCGCTAATTTTTCTAGCATTGTGAAACCTTTGACGGATATGACCAAGAAGGGCTCCGATGTAGCTAACTGGGCTCCTGCTGCCGTGGAGGCTTTCCAGGAGTTGAAACGCCGGTTTACTTCGGCGCCTGTTTTGTGCCAGCCCGATGTCTCACTTCCCTTTCAGGTTGAGGTGGATGCTTCAGAGATTGGAGCAGGGGCCGTATTGTCGCAGAGAGACCCTGGTTGCTCTGTTATGAAACCTTGTGCCTTTTTCTCTAGGAAGTTTTCGCCTGCCGAGCGAAATTATGATGTGGGCAATCGGGAGTTGTTGGCCATGAAATGGGCATTTGAGGAGTGGCGTCATTGGCTCGAGGGTGCTAAGCATCGTGTGGTGGTCTTGACTGATCACAAAAATCTGATGTATCTCGAGTCTGCTAAACGCCTTAATCCGAGACAGGCCCGCTGGTCATTGTTTTTCTCCCGCTTTGATTTTGTTGTCTCGTATTTACCAGGTTCGAAGAATGTGAAGGCCGATGCTCTTTCTAGGAGCTTTGTGCCTGATGCTCCTGAAGTCGCTGATCCTGTTGGTATTCTTAAAGATGGAGTTATCTTGTCAGCTATTTCTCCGGATCTGCGACGTGGGTTGCAGAGATTTCAGGCTGATAGGCCTGAGTCTTGTCCACCTGACAGACTGTTTGTCCCGGATAAGTGGACCAGCAGAGTCATTTCCGAGGTTCATTCCTCGGTGTTGGCAGGTCACCCGGGAATTTTTGGCACCAGAGATCTGGTGGCCAGGTCCTTTTGGTGGCCTTCCTTGTCAAGGGATGTGCGGTCATTTGTGCAGTCCTGTGGGACTTGTGCTCGAGCTAAGCCTTGCTGTTCTCGTGCCAGCGGTTTGCTCTTGCCCTTGCCTGTCCCGAAGAGACCTTGGACACATATCTCCATGGATTTCATTTCTGATCTTCCGCTATCTCAGGGCATGTCCGTTATCTGGGTGATATGTGATCGCTTCTCCAAGATGGTCCATTTGGTTCCTTTGCCTAAGCTGCCTTCCTCTTCCGATCTGGTTCGTGTGTTTTTCCAGAACGTGGTTCGTTTGCACGGCATCCCTGAGAATATTGTGTCAGACAGAGGATCCCAGTTCGTTTCCAGGTTCTGGCGATCCTTTTGTAGTAGGATGGGCATTGATTTGTCGTTTTCGTCTGAGGCCGAGGGTCCCCGCCCACCACATCGGAGGCCGAGGGTCCCCGCCCACCACATCGGAGGCCGAGGGTCCCCGCCCACCAAATCGGAGGCCGAGGGTCCCCGCCCACCAAATCGGAGGCCGAGGGTCCCCGCCCACCAAATCGGAGGCCGAGGGTCCCCGCCCACCAAATCGGAGGCCGAGGGTCCCCGCCCACCAAAAGTAAGTGCGGCCCCAAAAGTAAGTGCGCCCCCGGGTGCAAAAGTAAGTGCGCCCCCGGGTGCAAAAGTAAGTGCGCCCCCGGGTGCAAAAGTAAGTGCGCCCCCGGGTGCAAAAGTAAGTGCGCCCCCGGGAGCTAATGTCCGGAGATAAGTGACGTCACCAGTGTCCTACACCCAGGCAGGGCACAGGGGCCCCAGGCAGCATATGGGGCCCCAGGCAGATCACAGGGGCCCCAGGCAGCATATGGGGCCCCAGGCAGAGCACAGTGGTCCCAGGCAGAGCACAGGGGCCCCAGGCAGCCTATGTGGCCCCAGGCAGAGCACAGGGGCCCCAGGCAGGATATGGGGCCCCAGGCAGACCACAGGGGCCCCAGGCAGCATATGGGGCCCCAGGCAGAGCACAGTGGCCCCAGGCAGAGCACAGTGGCCCCAGGCAGAGCACAGTGGCCCCAGGCAGAACATGGGGCCCCAGGCAGAGCACAGGGGCCCCAGGCAGCATATGGGGCCCCAGGCAGCGCACAGGGGCCTCAGGCAGAGCACAGGGGCCCCAGGCAGCGCACAGGGGCCCCAGGCAGAGCACAGGGGCCCCAGGCAGCATATGGGGCCCCAGGCAGAGCACAGGGGCCCCAGGCAGCATATGGGGCCCCAGGCAGAGCACAGTGGCCCCAGGCAGCATATGGGGCCCCAGGCAGAGCACAGTGGCCCCAGGCAGAGCACAGGGGCCCCAGGCAACATATGGGGCCCCAGGCAGAGCACAGTGGTCCCAGGCAGAGCACAGGGGCCCCAGGCAGCTTATGGGGCCCCAGGTAGAGCACAGTGGCCCCAGGCAGAACATGGGGCCCCAGGCAGAGCACAGTGGCCCCAGGCAGAGCACAGGGGCCCCAGGCAGAACATGGGGCCCCAGGCAGAGCACAGGGGCCCCAGGCAGCATATGGGGCCCCAGGCAGAGCACAGGGGCCCCAGGCAGCATATGGGGCCCCAGGCAGAGCACAGGGGCCCCAGGCAGAGCACAGTGGTCCCAGGCAGAGCACAGGGGCCCCAGGCAGCCTATGGGGCCCCAGGCAGAGCACAGTGGCCCCAGGCAGAACATGGGGCCCCAGGCAGAGCACAGGGGCCCCAGGCAGCATATGGGGCCCCAGGCAGCGCACAGTGGTCCCAGGTAGAGCACAGGGGCCCCAGGCAGCCTATGGGGCCCCAGGCAGAGCACAGGGGCCCCAGGCAGCATATGGGGCCCCAGGCAGAGCACAGGGGCCCCAGGCAGCATATGGGGCCCCAGGCAGAGCACAGTGGCCCCAGGCAGAGCACAGGGGCCCCAGGCAGAACATGGGGCCCCAGGCAGAGCACAGGGGCCCCAGGCAGAGCACAGGGGCCCCAGGCAACATATGGGGCCCCAGGCAGAGCACAGGGGCCCCAGGCAGCATATGGGGCCCCAGGCAGAGCACAGCAATATTTTGGACCACTGTGCGGTGTTTCAGACCCCCTGTGTGATGTCTGGGGCCCTGTTCTTAAGTATATTAAAGATTAAAGTAACGTATATTAAAGTATATTATAGATCAAATTTGACACGTTTATGAGCACCATTGAGTGATATACTCAAGAGTGACATAATTTTTCAACATTTTATGGTTTCAAACTGTAAACACTCAGTTTTTTTTACTTCAACCAGAAAACCTTAACGGTTCATAAAAAACTTGACTGTTTAGGATATGATAAAAGTCATAGTATTCTGAATCTTTAACTTATAAAGATACCTTTACATGGGGTGATTATTGGTTCCAGAGAGGCTTTCGGCCGATAATCGTACACATGGCTGGTGACAGGACAATACAATATAAACGTTCAAAGGTAAACACTGATAACATTAAAATCTAATATATAATTGCCTAGAATACTACTTCCGGCAATTTGTGCCAACTTCCGTGGCTTTGTCCGGAGATAATGTCCGGAGATAAGTGACGTCACCAGCGTCCTACACCCGCTCAGGGTGGACAAAGATATATGCCTTCGTGGTGCGCGGCACTTTTCTGATTGGTTGCCGCCTGCCGCGAGCGACCAATCAGAAATGTGCCGTACTGTCAAGAATTGTCAAGAGCTGGTGAGTGCAGCCATTTTTTGTTCTTTCTTACTATTATTTATTAATTGTATTATTCTTACATTTGAATAAATAAAGTATATATGGATTCTAGACTCCCGATTCTTTAGAATCGGGCTGCCATCTAGTAATTTATATTTGGAATGGTGGGTTGCATAATAACCAATTACAGTATATATTAATGGTGGGTGAATGTCTGTATTCAGATGGGTAGTGTAGAAGAAAGGAAAAAAGTGGGGAATGTGCTCTGAAAGCGGTGCTCTAGATAACTGTGTTATTTTATGCAGAGACGAGTCCTGGCTGAAAGAAGTGATGGCGGTCTGCGCTGGATTAAAAAGAAACGCAAAGATGAAGGACTTCAGCTAGAGACATCACTGGTGAGTCAGTATGTTACCTGTACACTGACACCATACGCTATATACTGTATACAGAGCTCCTGTGTATAATGTCACTGATGATCACTATATTATCTGTACACTAAACACTATATACAGAGCTCCTGTGTATAATGTCACTAGTGATCACTGTATTACATGTACACTGACACTATATATAGAGCTCCTGTGTATAATGTCACTGGTGATCCCTGTGTTACCTGTACACTGACACTATATATAGAGCTCCTGTGTATAATGGCATCGGTGACCACTGTATTACCTGTACACAGACACTGCATACTAAGTACAGATCTCCTATGTATAATAGCACTTATGGTGATAGTATTTTTTTTTATTAATGATCAGTATTGTACTATTCAGTCACAATGTGGTGGTAATATGTTGTCCGGCCATGGTGTGGCGGTATTTGATCCTTGTATGTGCTATTATTTGGTCACTATTTGGTGGTAATATGTGGTCTGGTCATGGTGTGGTGAAAATTTGTTCCTTGTACGTGCTATTATTCGGTCACCGTGTGGTGGTAATATGTGGTCTGGTCATGTTGTGTTGGTATTTGTTCCTTGTATGTAGTTGGTCACCATGTGGTGGTAATATGTGGTCTGTACATGCTGCTATGGTATTTGTCCCTTGTATGCGATATTGTTCGGTCACTGTGGTGGTAATATGTGGTCTGCACATGGTGTGGCAGTATTTATTCCTTGTAGATAGTATTATAGGTCACTATGTGGTGATAATGTGGTGTCTGGTCATGGTGTTGTGTTATTTGTCCCTTGTATGTGGAATTATTGGTCATTTGAAAAATTGAAAAATAAATAAAAATATACCTAAATTGTATTGCATATTTTAACAAATGTTTAATAAGTTAGAGTAGAGTAGGGCCCGGCCAAATGAGTCTACCTTGTCATCGTGGCAGATTAAAAAAACCTTTTGGCCAAAACAAAATCTGCTGGCTATGTGTGTGATCTGGTGATGGGAACTGTTAATGTGTGATTGGTGAGAAGTGTAGTTTTTCCAAGAGTCAGCGGTGGTGCTGTAGACAGTTCGAGGGTTGGAGGCGGGGCTCGGGTGGAGCCTGGGCGGAGTCTTAAGGGGGCCCCGAAAATGTTGCCAGTATGGGGCCCCGAAATTTCTAGTGGCAGCCCTGCTCACATGGTTCCACTTCGTACACCTCATACACACACGGCTCAGCTACATCCACACTGTAAACTAGTGATGTGACGTTCATGAACGAGCCGACTCAAAGAGCCGACTCTTCACTGTGAACGATATGAGCCGGCACCTATCAGTGAGCCGCTTGTTATCTAGTGGCTCTCTGCTCTCCTCCCTTCCCTCAGCCTGGTGGTGGAGGGGGAGGCGAGGAGCCAGGAGAGACTGTGTGCTGGAGGGGGAGAGAGGAAAGCTGTTGCTGAAAGTACTCAAATCCAAAAATAAGTCTAGAATTGCCATGAAAAACACACAACAAGACTCAAACCACAATGTTCAATAATATTAAGTGCAGTAATGTTTATTAATAATTACAAAATAACAATAATAATTTTTACCAGCAAAAAAACCTCCAAATGTAAATGGAGCGGATATAGCCACATAACATCAATAAAAAAAACCTATCTGAGGAATCAATAGCAAAAAATGCCCGTACAAAAGGAGCTGTCTTCTAATGAGCTGCAACCTGTCAGACAATGTGACCGTGGTGCACAGAGCTCAATGAACATCGGTGGTGGAATAAACAGAGCTGTAATTAGTTACTGCCACACAGCAGGTATATTAGCGCTCACTACCTCTATCAGATTGTACCGATAAAGATTACAATTAGGCTACGTTCACATTTGCGGTCAGCGCCGCAGCGTCGGGCGCCGCAGCGTCGCCGCATGCGTCATGCGCCCCTATATATAACATGGGGGCGCATGGACATGCGTTGTGCTGCGTTTTACGCCGCATGGCCGCAAGCGTTGGACGCAAGAAACGCTTCAAGTTGCATTTTTTTTGCGTCCAACTTTCGGCCAAAAAGGACGCATGCGGCGCAAAACGCAAATGTGAACGTAGCCTTACAGAGTGGACAGGGCAAGCTAAGGAGAAACTCACATGAGGTATGATGTCCGGGTCTCCGTTCCTATACCCCGTTGCACATTTTTTGCATTTGTTTGATGTTCTTATAATGAAATATAATATAAACAATGTTAATCTGTTAACTAGAAGGTTTTGTGTCATTATTTTGGTGAGATTACTGAAGAGCCGATTCAAGAGCCGAAAGAGCCGATTCCCAAAAAAAAACCCTGAAGTCCCATCACTACTGTAAATCCCTCCTGACCCCACACATAAACTTCCCCTCATCCAGCACCATGACAACCAGCACAGCAGAGTCCTGCATACACTGAGGCCCCTGATCATGTGACCCCTGACTCCTCCCCTCCTGTGACCTCATCACAGGTCCTGTGCACACAGAACAGCCATATATGTGGAGTGTGGCTCTGCGGGTGGAGGTCGGTGCTGGAGGCCCCATTATTCTCTATGTGGAGTGCGGCTCTGCGGGTGGAGGTCGGTGCTGGAGGCCCCATTATTCTCTATGTGGACTGCGGCTCTGCGGGTGGAGGTCAGTGCTGGAGGCTCCATTATTCTCTATGTGGAGTGCGGCTCTGCGGGTGGAGGTCGGTGCTGGAGGCTCCATTATTCTCTATGTGGAGTGCGGCTCTGCATGTGGAGGTCGGTGCTGGAGGCTCCATTATTCTCTATGTGGACGTCGGTGCTGGAGGCTCCATTATTCTCTATGTGGACGTCGGTGCTGGAGGCTCCATTATTCTCTATATGGAGGTCGGTGCTGGAGGCTCCATTATTCTCTATGTGGAGTGCGGCTCTGCGGGTGAAGGTCGGTGCTGGAGGCTCCATTATTCTCTATGTGGAGTGCGGCTCTGCGGGTGGAGGTCGGTGCTGGAGGCTCCATTATTCTCTATGTGGAGTGCGGCTCTGCGGGTGGAGGTCGGTGCTGGAGGCTCCAATATTCTCTATGTGGAGTGCGGCTCTGCGGGTGGAGGTCGGTGCTGGAGGCTCCATTATTCTCTATGTGGAGTGTGGCTCTGCGGGTGGAGGTCGGTGCTGGAGGCTCCATTATTCTCTATGTGGAGTGCGGCTCTGTGGGTGGAGGTCGGTGCTGGAGGCTCCATTATTCTCTATGTGGAGTGCGGCTCTGCGGGTGGAGGTCGGTGCTGGAGGCCCCATTATTCTCTATGTGGAGGTCGGTGCTGGAGGCTCCATTATTCTCTATATGGAGGTCGGTGCTGGAGGCTCCATTATTCTCTATGTGGAGTGCGGCTCTGCGGGTGGAGGTCGGTGCCGGAGGCTCCATTATTCTCTATGTGGAGTGCGGCTCTGCATGTGGAGGTTGGTGCTGGAGGCTCCATTATTCTCTATGTGGAGTGCGGCTCTGCAGGTGGAGGTCGGTGCTGGAGGCTCCATTATTCTCTATGTGGAGTGTGGCTCTGCGGGTGGAGGTCGGTGCTGGAGGCTCCATTATTCTCTATGTGGAGTGCGGCTCTGCGGGTGGAGGTCGGTGCTGGAGGCTCCATTATTCTCTATGTGGAGTGCGGCTCTGCGGGTGGAGGTCGGTGCTGGAGGCTCCATTATTCTCTATGTGGAGTGCGGCTCTGCGGGTGGAGGTCGGTGCTGGAGGCTCCATTATTCTCTATGTGGAGTGTGGCTCTGCGAGTGGAGGTCGGTGCTGGAGGCTCCATTATTCTCTATGTGGAGTGCGGCTCTGCGGGTGGAGGTCGGTGCTGGAGGCTCCATTATTCTCTATGTGGAGTGCGGCTCTGCGGGTGGAGGTCGGTGCTGGAGGCCCCATTATTCTCTATGTGGAGGTCGGTGCTGGAGGCTCCATTATTCTCTATATGGAGGTCGGTGCTGGAGGCTCCATTATTCTCTATGTGGAGTGCGGCTCTGCGGGTGGAGGTCGGTGTTGGAGGCCCCATTATTCTCTATGTGCAGTGCGGCTCTGCGGGTGGAGGTCGGTGCTGGAGGCTCCAATATTCTCTATGTGGAGTGCGGCTCTGCGGGTGGAGGTCGGTGCTGGAGGCTCCATTATTCTCTATGTGGAGTGTGGCTCTGCGGGTGGAGGTCGGTGCTGGAGGCTCCATTATTCTCTATGTGGAGTGCGGCTATGCGGGTGGAGGTCGGTGCTGGAGGCCCCATTATTCTCTATGTGGAGTGCGGCTCTGCGGGTGGAGGTCGGTGCTGGAGGCTCCATTATTCTCTATGTGGAGGTCGGTGCTGGAGGCTCCATTATTCTCTATGTGGAGTGTGGCTCTGTGGGTGGAGGTCGGTGCTGGAGGCTCCATTATTCTCTATGTGGAGGTCGGTGCTGGTGGCTCCATTATTCTCTATGTGGAGTGCGGCTCTGCGGGTGGAGGTCGGTGTTGGAGGCCCCATTATTCTCTATGTGGAGTGCGGCTCTGCGGGTGGAG
Organism: Ranitomeya variabilis; assembly: GCF_051348905.1. Lineage (NCBI taxonomy): Eukaryota > Metazoa > Chordata > Amphibia > Anura > Dendrobatidae > Ranitomeya > Ranitomeya variabilis. The sequence continues at coordinate 695,700,766 of NC_135235.1, read as the reverse complement.
GTCGGTGCTGGAGGCCCCATTATTCTCTATGTGGAGGTCGGTGCTGGATGCTCCATTATTCTCTATGTGGACGTCGGTGCTGGAGGCTCCATTATTCTCTATATGGAGGTCGGTGCTGGAGGCTCCATTATTCTCTATGTGGAGTGCGGCTCTGCGGGTGAAGGTCGGTGCTGGAGGCTCCATTATTCTCTATGTGGAGTGCGGCTCTGCGGGTGGAGGTCGGTGCTGGAGGCTCCATTATTCTCTATGTGGAGTGCGGCTCTGTGGGTGGAGGTCGGTGCTGGAGGCTCCAATATTCTCTATGTGGAGTGCGGCTCTGCGGGTGGAGGTCGGTGCTGGAGGCCCCATTATTCTCTATGTGGAGTGCGGCTGTGCGGGTGGAGGTAGGTGCTGGAGGCTCCATTATTCTCTATGTGGAGGGCGGCTCTGCGGGTGGAGGTCGGTGCTGGAAGCTCCATTATTCTCTGTGTGGAGGGCGGCTCTGCGGGTGGAGGTCGGTGCTGGAGGCTCCATTATTCTCTATGTGGAGTGCGGCTATGCGGGTGGAGGTCGGTGCTGGAGGCCCCATTCTCTATGTGGAGTGCGGCTCTGCGGATGGAGGTCGGTGCTGGAGGCTCCATTATTCTCTATGTGGAGTGCGGCTCTGCGGGTGGAGGTCGGTGCTGGAGGCTCCATTATTCTCTGTGGAGTGCAGCTCTGTGGGTGGAGGTCGGTGCCGGAGGCCCCATTATTCTCTATGTGGAGTGGGGCTCTGCGGGTGGAGGTCGGTGCTGGAGGCTCCATTATTCTCTATGTGGAGTTCGGCTCTGTGGGTGGAGGTCGGTGATGGAGGCTCCATTATTCTCTATGTGGAGTGCGGCTATGCGGGTGGAGGTCGGTGCTGGAGGCCCCATTCTCTATGTGGAGCGCGGCTCTGCGGATGGAGGTCGGTGCTGGAGGCTCCATTATTCTCTATGTGGAGTGTGGCTCTGCGGGTGGAGGTCGGTGCTGGAGGCTCCATTATTCTCTGTGGAGTGCGGCTCTGTGGGTGGAGGTCGGTGCTGGAGGCTCCATTATTCTCTATGTGAAGTGCGGCTCTGCGGGTGGAGGTCGGTGCTGGAGGCCCCATTCTCTATGTGGAGTGCGGCTCTGCGGATGGAGGTCGGTGCTGGAGGCTCCATTATTCTCTATGTGGAGTGCGGCTCTGCGGGTGGAGGTCGGTGCTGGAGGCTCCATTATTCTCTATGTGGAGTGCGGGTGGAGGTCGGTGCTGGAGGCTCCATTATTCTCTATGTGGAGTGGGGCTCTGCGGGTGGAGGTCGGTGCTGGAGGCTCCATTATTCTCTATGTGGAGTGCGGCTCTGTGGGTGGAGGTCGGTGATGGAGGCTCCATTATTCTCTATGTGGAGTGCGGCTATGCGGGTGGAGGTCGGTGCTGGAGGCTCCATTATTCTCTATGTGGAGTGCGGCTCTGTGGGTGGAGGTCGGTGATGGAGGCTCCATTATTCTCTATGTGGAGTGCGGCTATGCGGGTGGAGGTCGGTGCTGGAGGCCCCATTCTCTATGTGGAGTGCGGCTCTGCGGATGGAGGTCGGTGCTGGAGGCTCCATTATTCTCTATGTGGAGTGCGGCTCTGCGGGTGGAGGTCGGTGCTGGAGGCTCCATTATTCTCTGTGGAGTGCGGCTCTGTGGGTGGAGGTCGGTGCTGGAGGCTCCATTATTCTCTATGTGAAGTGCGGCTCTGCGGGTGGAGGTCGGTGCTGGAGGCCCCATTCTCTATGTGGAGTGCGGCTCTGCGGATGGAGGTCGGTGCTGGAGGCTCCATTATTCTCTATGTGGAGTGCGGCTCTGCGGGTGGAGGTCGGTGCTGGAGGCCCCATTATTCTCTATGTGGAGTGCGGCTCTGCGGGTGGAGGTCGGTGCTGGAGGCTCCATTATTCTATATATGGAGTGCGGCTCTGTGGGTGGAGGTCGGTGCTGGAGGCCCCATTATTCTCTATGTGGAGTGCGGCTCTGCAGGTGGATGTCGTTGCTGGAGGCCCCATTATTCTCTATGTGGAGTGCGGCTCTGCGGGTGGAGGTCGGTGCTGGAGGCCCCATTATTCTCTATGTGGAGTGCGGCTCTGCGGGTGGAGGTCGGTGCTGAAGGCCCCAATATTCTCTATGTGGAGTGCGGCTCTGTGGGTGGAGGTCGGTGCTGGAGGCCCCTTTATTCTCTATGTGGAGGTCGGTGCTGGAAGCTCCATTATTCTCTATGTGGAGGTCGGTGCTGGAGGCTCCATTATTCTCTATGTGGAGTGCGGCTCTGCGGGTGGAGGTCGGTGCTGGAGGCTCCATTATTCTCTATGTGGAGGTTGGTGCTGGTGGCTCCATTATTCTGTATGTGGAATGCGGGTGGAGGTCGGTGCTGGAGGCCCCATTATTCTCTACGTGGAGTGCGGCTCTTCGGGTGGAGGTCGGTGCTGGAGGCCCCATTATTCTCTACGTGGAGTGCGGCTCTTCGGGTGGAGGTCGGTGCTGGAGGCTCCATTATTCTCTATGTGGAGTGCGGCTCTGCGGGTGGAGGTCGGTGCTGGAGGCTATATTATTCTCTATGTGGAGGTCGGTGCTGGAGGCCCCATTATTCTCTATGTGGACTGCGGCTCTGCGGGTGGAGGTCGGTGCTGGAGGCTCCATTATTCTCTATGTGGAGGTCGGTGCTGGAGGCCCCATTATTCTCTATGTGGAGTGCGGCTCTGCGGGTGGAGGTCGGTGCTGGAGGCTCCATTATTCCCTATGTGGAGGTCGGTGCTGGAGGCCCCATTATTCTCTATGTGGAGGTCGGTGCTGGAGGCCCCATTATTCTCTATGTGGAGTGCGGCTCTGCGGGTGGAGGTCGGTGCTGGAGGCTCCATTATTCTCTATGTGGAGGTCGGTGCTGGAGGCTCCATTATTCTCTATTTGGAGGGCGGTGCTGGAGGCTCCATTATTCCCTATGTGGAGTGCGGCTCTGCGGGTGGAGGTCGGTGCTGGAGGATCCATTATTCTCTGCGTTATGGAAGATGAGTCTATGAGAGAAACGTATTCAGCTGCCGACTCTGAAGAAGAAACTGCTTGTTGTCTGTGGCCTAAATATATAGGTTTTATTAGTAGATGTCAAAGAAGAAAACTAAATAGTGTAAAATAATCTCATATGTTTCCCTTATTATCTCCAGTAATTGTATTATTACACAGGATTTTTATGATATTACATCGGCTCATCTTCTCATTCAGGTCTCGGATCTTCTCAGTGAAGATCCTTCCATAGAAGATAATTTTTTGGCTTATCCATCAAAGATGGATATGGACAGAGACAAGATGGCGGAGAGGATATTACACCTCACCCTAGAGATCCTCTTCCGGCTTACTGGAGAGGTGAGAGATTCTGATGACGTCACATTACATCATTCTTATCTATGGGAATAACAGATGGACAGAACTGGAGAGGTGAGGACTCTGGAAATGTCTGTAGTGAGATTTATTAATGTGTCTCTCCATAACCAGGATTACACAGTGGTGAAGAAGACCTCTAGTGACCCTGTGTCTGAGGGATGGGGAAGACCCCTGAGCCCAATCACGGGGCCTCCACCTCACCCCCTGATACATGAGGACATTAATGACCACAAGATCCTAGAACTCACCTACAAGATGATTGAGCTGCTGACTGGAGAGGTGACACTGCTGGGAATGCTGGGACATTACACAGTAACGCTATGATGGGATCGGGGGGATGACGGTATCATTGTATGTGTCAGGTTCCTATAAGGTGTCAGGATGTCGCTGTCTATTTCTCCATGGAGGAGTGGGAATATTTAGAAGCACACAGAGATCTGTACAAGGACGTCATGATGAAGGTTCCCCGGCCCCTCACATCACCAGGTAATAGACAGGACTAAATACACACGGCCTATAATTATCTGTATGTAAAGAATGAATTCAGTCCCTGTATGTGTTTCCTCCAGATCTATCCAGTAAGAGGACAACACCAGAGAGATGTCCCCGTCCTTTTCTTCCACAGGACTGTAAACAAGAAGATCCCAATGCTCCTCAGGATCATCAGGTAGATGGAGAGAAGGTGTCAGGAGATCTCCCCTATGATGTGTAGACGCCGGTGAAGATCTTGTGCTCAGTCTTGTTTTATCCACCAGTTTTATGTTTTATACTTGTGTAATCATAACAATGGAGATTGCAGGATTAGAGCTGATCATAGATGTGACTTCTCCATCTGTCTGTGACTTTTACAATATTTGTTTCAGGGTGAAGATCTGACCCATATTAATACTACAGATACATATGTGAGGGGTGATGAGCGGTGTAAAGAGGAGATTCCTACTTGTGACCACCCAGGTGAGTAGTAACCACTAAGTATAGAGAAGTAAAGAAGTAGTTCAGTCATGTCACACTATCCCAATAACTGGTTATTGAAAGCTCTTTTCTATAGAGCTTACAATCTGGGAAATCCACCTACCAACATAAATTAGGAGGCACTGACCATTACCTGTCCAGGTCTGTAAACTACAAAGCCAAATGACAAAGACAAAAGAGCACCACGCAGTCATAGAGTCCAAACATAGAACAACACTTTATTGGATAAAATTATACATATAACAACCAGAGAGTTAGTGTTAGAAAGGGCTAAAAGATGACAAAAATGCCAGCAGCAACATGTGAACAATAAACCAGCCTAAGGTACGGCGATCCCCAGCTGCAGAGAATTTAAAGTATACTATAAAAAGATGGTATATAGTGCAATTCGTAGAGGCACAGCCCCACAGGATAGCAGAACTTCATCCAGAGTACATGGAAGAAATGTAAATAAACCAGTGATTATACAGGTAAAGGCACATAAATGAACTACTACACATCACCTGGTAATAGCGATCCCGTGGTAAACCTCCGCAGTATGGGGACCCCGATCCACCCCGACGCGTGTTTCAGTTAGGATACCTTCCTCAGGGGGCGCGTACATAGAATGGGCATAGAGGAGTATATATAGGAAACCCATAATAGAGACTGCATGCCACCGCAATTTTCTGCTTCCGCCCAGTCCAGCACGCCGAACAACGACGACCGGAAACGCATGGGGCCCCATGTGATCCGGAAGTACGTGCGCGGCTGTCAGAGAAGGACGGAGCAGTAACAGAGCGGCGCATGCGCCTAAAGTGATCAGTGCGTAGACGCCATCTACAATAGGGGCAATGGGAAGGGCAAACAGAAGCGTTTAGAAGCAACTATTAGCGTAGAAGGACAACAATCTCATTCAGACCTGCAGGGTATACGGTATTGAGGGACCAAATCCAACGTGTTTCCAGTTGGCCCAAACGTTTAAACAAATTCCCGCCACGGATATTAACATTGAGCATATCTATACCCCGCACCCTAAAAAGGGAACTGTCACTATGTTGTTTAGTCCTGAAATGTCTCGGGATTGTTTTGAGGCCAAATGACAGCGTAAGTAGACTGTGCTGACAGGTTAGAAAATCACTTGACGAAAAATATTATAATGGGCCTGTAAGAGAAATCAGAGGGTAACGATGCTGTTACATTTGTAAAGGCGATTCTGACGTCCCAGTGTGGTCATTGTCACTCCTGTGGCACGGATGCCAACATGCTCAATGTCCCGGCCAGTCGGCGATCTATCTGTTCCCTGTTGTGCCTTCCTGCTTCTCTAGATCTGCGTACACTCGCTCCGATTCTTAAAGGGGCAGTGCTCGCACTTTGGGAGTTGCTCCAGCCAAAAGCTGGTAGGCATCAGGTACAGGTGCTTCTCACAAAATTGGAATATCATCAAAAAGTTAATTTATTTCAGTTCTTCAATACAAAAAGTGAAACTGATATATTTTAGAGTCCTTACAAGCAGAGTGATTTATTTCAAGTGTTTATTTCTGTTAATGTTGATGATTATGGCTTACAGCCAATGAAACCCCAAAAGCCATTACTTCAGTCAATTATAATAATTAACGAAAAACACCTGCAAAGGCTTCCTAAGCTTTACAAAAAGTCCCTTAGTCTGTTTCAGTAGCTCCACAGTCATGGGAAACACTGCTGACTTGATAAATGTCCATAAAGCAGTCACTGACACTCCACAAGGAGGGGAAGCCACAAAAGGACATTGCTAAAGAAACTGGCTGTTCACAGAGTGCTGTATCCAAGCATATTAATGGAAAGTTGAGTGGAAGGTAAAAGTGTGGTAGAAAAAGGTGCACAAGCAACCGCGATAACCACAGCCTTGAAAGGATTGTTAAGAAAAGGCAATTCAAAAATTTCGGGAAGATTCACAAGGAGTGGACTGCTGCTGGAGTCATTGCTGCAAGAGCCACCACACACACACGTATCAGATGAAAGTGAATTTTGCTTTTCATTTAGCAATGAATATCTCAGAGTCTGCAGGAAGAGTGGAGAGACAGACAATCCAAACTGCTTGAGGTCTAGTGTGAAGTTTCCACAATCAGTGATGGTTTGGGGAGCCATGTCATCTGCTGGTGCAGGTCCACTGTGTGTTATCAAGATCAAAGTCAGTGCAGCTGTCTACCAGGAAATTTTAGAGCACTTCATGCTTCCCTCTGCCGACAAGCTTTTTGGAGATGAAAATTTCATTTTCCAGCAGGACTTGGCACCTGTCCACACTGCCAAAAGTACCAATACCTGGTTTAAAAATAACAGTATCACTGTTCTTGATTAGCCAGCAAACTCACCTGACCTTAACCTCATAGAGAATTCATGGGGTATTGTCAAGAGGAAGATGAGACACCAGACCCAACAATGCAGACGAGCTGAAGACTGCTATCAAAGCAACCTGGGCTTCCATAACACCTCAGCAGTGCCACAGGCTGATCGCCTCCATGTCACACCACATTGATGAAGTAATTGATGCAAAAGGAGCCCCAACTAAGTATTGAGCACATTTACTGAGCATACATTTCGGTAGGCCAACATTTTCGATTTTAAAATAATTTTTCAAGCTGGTGTTATAAGGTATTCTAACTTACTGAGATAATGACTTTTGGGTTTTCATTGGCTGTAAGCCATAATCATCATCATTATCAGAAAGAAACACTTGAAATAGATCACTCTGTTTGTAATGACTCTATATAATATGTGAGTTTCACTTTTTGTATTGAAGAACTGAAATACATTAACTTTTTGATGATTTTCTGTTATTGTGAGAAGCACTTGTATGTAAAGCACCCTCCTTAGGCTGCCATCACACTATCAGTATTTGGTCAGTATTTTACATCAGTATTTGTAAGCCAAAACCAGGAGTGGCTGATAAATGCAGAAGTGGTGCATATGTTTCTATTAGACTTTTCCTCTTTGTTCCACTCCTGGTTTTGGCTTACAAATACTGATGTAAAATACTGACCAAATACTGCTATTGTGACGGCAGCGTTAGTAGGGAGGTGCCTGAACAACTCCTGTATTTTCTCTACTTAGTCTGTGTATGTAAGTAGTATGTAGCCAGGCCCCTGGTCCATAACCTGTTCCTGATTCCCATGTTGTCTAAATATGTTCCTGAAACCTGTGTTGATTGAATTAGCACCAGTGTCCTTCCTGGCTTGTCTCAAAATCTGCACTGTTTGAACAAGGATCAGTGTCTGTCATCTGGGTGAGCCAGAATCCATACCATCTGTATATTCTCCTATAGCTGGTCTACCAGTATCCAAATCCTGTACTGCCCGTGACTCCGAATCCATGTCCTTGACTGCCATCCTGACCCATTGGGTGAGCTTCTACAGTACCAGGGACTGCCCAGGACTGTTACCCGACGGCTATCTGCTGTACAAGCCTAACTCCATTATGAGAAGCTCTAGTAAAAACCAAGTAGCCACTCCTGGTTCTTCAACTATCGTCGAGCAGGAGCCTAATCCCTGGCTGACCCTGGAGAAGGATGGGGTAATCACTAGTCAGCCCCCACTACAACTAAAAACAAATGAGGTAAACATAGTAGGGAATACACTTAGCTTGAGAAGACACCAAAGAGGTCACGCCAGCTATCCTTCCAAGAGAACACCAAGAAGGAACTAGTTGATTACAAGTACTTCCAACCAGACAAAGGGAAATAGTAGAACTATCACCGGCTCCTTGCTGAAGCGACTAAAGGAATGTAAACATCCAGCAAAGGTGTGTTAATCAGCAGTAGTGAAGATCACTGCTATGTCCTAGAGGGAGAAGGATATCACTTTGCAACAGAGATACAAGATCCAGAAATTGCCTGCAGAGCTCAGCGCAATGACCTTCTGTAGCCGGATCCAGAATAACTGACTGATGCACAGTACCCTCCCCTTGTATGAGTGGCCTCAGGACCTAGTTTCTCAGGATGAGGCATGGAACGAACGAACCAGCCTAGGGGAATTCACCTCTGATTGAGAAACCCACATCCTCTCTTCTGGACCATAACACCTACAGTGCATGAAGTACAACAGGAAACAACGCTGAAGATGGGAATAAACAATCATCAAAATCTGGAACTCCAAATTACCATCAGTAAGGATTGAGAGCGGCAGCAGGGAGATGACTCAAGAGGTTCTACATATTTATTGAGTAAAGACCTGTGGAACACCTTGTGGATCTTAAGAGCCTGAGGTAACTCAAGAAGAAAAGCTGCAGCATTAATGACAGTGGTTATTTTAAAGGGACCAATAAACCTAGGTCCCAGCTTCCAGGAAGGGATCTTCAACTTCATATTCCTGGTTGATATCCACAAAAAGTAATTCACATTTAGGTCTGGACCTGTCGAGTGTTTCCTGTCAGCAATACGTTTCTACCTGTCTCCCATGATCCTCAAATTACTCTGAGCCCCTTGCCACACAGAGGAGGAAGATAAAGCAAAACGTTCCTCCTCAGGAACTCCTGAAGCCCCCTCCCTCACTAAAAGTACCAAACTGTGGAAGGAAACCGTATGCACAAATAAATAGTGACCTGCCGGTAAATTCTTGGCAATGATTATTAATAGCATACTCGGCCAACGGTAAGGAAGATGCCCAATCCTCCTGGTTTTCAGAGAGAAAACACCTGAGATAAGCCTCTAAAATTCTGATTAATGCGTTCGGAATGTCCATGCAACTGAGGATGGAAAGAAGAGGAAAAGAACAGCGGCACCCCAGTCGAGAACAGAAAACTTTCTAGAACTTGGAAACAAATTGGGTCATCCGATGTAACACAACATCGGAGGGAACACCGTGAAGCTTCATGATCTCATTATCAAAAACCTGAGCGATAGTCTTAGCATTCAGAAGCAGCGTCGGACTGGAGTACCTTGGGCCCACCAGAGAAAAATCATTCTTGGGGCCCACCATGCAGTTTAAAAATACAACACCGGATAGATCCTATATACCACACCACACAGGAGAGCTGACAGATCCTCTATATACTACACCACACAGGAGAGCTGACAGATCCTCTATATACTACACCACACGGGAGAGCTGACAGATCCTCTATATACTACACCACACGGGAGAGCTGACAGATCCTCTATATACAACACCACACGGGAGAGCTGACAGATCCTCTATATACAACACCACACGGGAGAGCTGACAGATCCTCTATATACTACACCACACAGGAGAGCTGACAGATCCTCTATATACAACACCACACGGGAGAGCTGACAGATCCTCTATATACAACACCACACGGGAGAGCTGACAGATCCTCTATATACAACACCACACGGGAGAGCTGACAGATCCTCTATATACTACACCACACGGGAGAGCTCACCGATCCTCTACTTGATGGCAGTCAGTTATAAGGGTAGGTAAGCAGTACATGCAGGAGATGTAGAAACTAGATTAGCACATAATACAGCTGGTCGAAGACCAGTCAGAGTTTACCTGAATTTAGTAAATGAGGGTTTGGGCAGCCTGGGGAGATGATGGTGTCACGTCCTGCGCCCGACGAGCGCCGTTTCGCATGACTGCTTCTTCATAAAGGGGGGCGTGATGGAGACTAGGTAGGGGAGTAGGTTTTTATATCCTAAGGGCGGGTGTAAAGTAACTAGGAGGGCGGAGTGGTAAGCAGAGGGTGGGAATGGGGAGATTATCAATGGTCTTTGTTCGGCGCCAGGGTGCAGTTGGATACATCCCCAGCACATGTGAAGTCAAAGGAGAGGGCGGGGTTACGTGCGTAGGGTGAAGGAGTTGCGGAGGTGTATCTGGCAGTGGTAATGGCGCATGCAGCTGGTCAAAGCTCCCACAGCCAAGGGGACTCCCGGTCCTGCGCCTCATGACACGCAGTGGAGCGCACCGCGTGTCATGGAACTGGCGCTGATCGGAACGCAAGTGGAGATATGAGACCGGCGCATGCGCACTAGCCAGAAGGAGAGGGCTTGTGAGTGTGAGAGACACAAAGTATAGTACCGCCCCCTCCATTCATCCTGTTCTCCGCGGCCGTGGATGAACAGTAAGCAACAAAGAAGAGGGAAGTAAAATGGGAGGATGGAGGAGAAAAGGAAATCATGAGGGTAAGGAGGGGGAAACTATATCTTTTGAAAAGAGGACCGGTGCCATTATGTGCGCCGTGTGAAAAAGAACAAATAAGGCTAAGTGCGGTTAAAGGCCAAAAAAGAGAAGGGTTTAAGAGGTGGGTGCTGAATTGGCCTTACAAGCTGAAGGTGAATATGTTTAGTAAAAAATATTTGTAATAATATGGATGGGTGAGTGGAAATGGAGGGGCTTGAAAGGTGCTAAAAGGAAAATTATGAAAAGGGAGCAAGTTAAAGAAATTGTGTGGAGAAAAAATAAATGAAATAAAATAATATCCGTAATTATAAACACATGGATGGAGTGAAGGTGCTGTGAGATGGAATATTACATAATGATGGAGTGTCCATATAAGTCCCTTGTGTAAAGAAATTTCCTTTTCTTGTCCTCTCAACTTTATTTCCCAGCTGGGATGATTTTTCTTGAAAAGAGCCGCCAGGAACCGACCATTAGGGCTGCGTCAAAACAGGAGACAGGAAGGAAGAAACGGTCCATACACCAATCCTTTGGAGAACAAGTGGCCCAGAAAGGAAAGCCTAGGATACCTACGGGTAAGTTAAAAATGATGGTAGGGTAAATATACAAATGAAATGATAAATAGTTAGGGGTGATGAAGAGGGAAAGAAGATAAAAAAGAATTAATTAAAACCTAGCGACCAATTAAAACTTGGATTGTTGTTGTTATTATTATTAGGAAACGATGTCTGCTATAGGAAGGAAACAAAATCATAATTTTCACTCGGGCGAAAGGGTGTTATAGTGTTCAGGCCGTGTTTCCTATAAAAAGGAAGCAAAGCCATGATTTTCATTTAGGCCAGAGGGTGTGATGGTGTTCAGGCGGTAGATCCATCTACTCTCTTGTTGCGCTAATAATTTGCTTAAGTCCCCCCCTCTGATGCCCAGGTCAATTTGTTCTATGGCTTTAAAAATAAGGCCTCTTGATTGGGAATTGTGGTGTATTTTAAAACGACGGGGTAGGGTTTTAAGTAGAGAAATATCTTCAATGGTCTTAGATTTCTCTATGTCTCTAATGTGTTCCCTCACCCTAATTTTGAGTTCCCGCGATGTTAAGCCAATATACTGTATATCAAATTGCAAGGGCAAGTTGCATGGTATATGACCCCTTGGGTGGAGCATGTAAGATGTTTTCTGATGGTAAATGATTTGGATCCATCAGAATTGGTAAATTTTTTGGCCTTTTTTAGGTTAATGCATGCTTTACATAAGCTACAGGGAAAGAAGCCTTGTAGTGGAATTGAGCATGTTGAATTAGTTGTGGGGTCATAGTGGCTATGAACCAGTATATCCCTGAGATTGCGGCTTCTTTTTGCCATTAGTGGATGTGGAGGGAGACCTTGTTTTAAGACCGGATCTGTCATAAGGATGTGCCAGTGCTTATTAAGGCTAGGTTCACATTGCGTTAGCGCAATCCGCAAGCGCTAAACGGATTGCCCTAACGCAATGTTTTTGTAGGGGCCGCGTTTAGGGGTCACGCTAACGTCCCCGCTCTCGCAGATCCCCGATCTGCGAGAGCGGGGAACGGACCTCTGGCGCGCCGCGGACGCTGCAAAAGAACGGCACATCGCTAGCGCAAGCCGAAATAGGCACGCGCTAGTGATGCACTACAGGCGAAATTTACATTGCTGTCAATGGGTGCGCTAACGGACCCGTTGCACGGCGTTAATTGCGACATTTTCGCCGTGCAACGCTGTCCGTTAGCGATCACCCACTAACGCAATGTGAACCTAGCCTAAGTATTAGCCTTAGGTCTTTCCATCGATTGTGATATGAGGAAATAAATCTTACCTGGCCGTCTTGGGAGCGCGCATCCTTGTGCCTAGGGTATAGTAGTTGTTCTCTTGGGGGGGTTTTTTTGCCTTTTTATAGCCAAATCTGATGGACCGTTTGCAATAACCTCTGTCATAGAATCTATTTGTCAAGTCAAGGGCTTGTTTTTCAAAGTCACCACTTTCCGAGCAGATCCTCTTGGCTCTTAAAAATTGGCCAGTTGGAATATCCTTAATGGTTGCTGGTGGGAGGGAAGAAGTGGCGTGTAGAAAGGAGTTGGTTGAGGTGGGTTTTCTGTATAAATCTGTTGCAATCATCCCATTTGGCATTGTAAAGATTTTTAGGTCCAAAAATTCCAGGTCCTTGCCAAACTTGTAGGTTAGTTTTATGTTCTGATTATTTTGATTTAGTTTGTCCATGAGGAGATGCAAATTGTCTACCGTACCTTCCCAGATGAAACAGATATCGTCTATATAATGCATCTATCCCTGGATGCTTTGTATCTCCCCAGTGTCATCTCCCTGGAAAATGGTCCTCTCCCACGCCCCCAGAAACAAGTTGGCATATAAGGGGGCACAAGAGGCTACCATGGAGGTCCCCTGAGTTTGTAGATAAATTTTATTATTAAACGTAAAAACGTTATGGGTGAGAATAAAGACTAGTAGGGCCAGAATCAAATTAGCCAGAGGGGATGCCAGGTTGCTCATTTGAAGATACCACAATACGGCTTTTAGGCCATCTTCATGCCTGATGGAAGTATATAATGATTCTACATCGGCAGTTACCATCAGCTTATGGTCTTCAAGGTATATATAATCTAGTCTTTGTAGTGCTGCCGTGGTGTCTTGTATGTAAGAGGGAAGAGTGGTCACCAGTGGTTTCAGGTAATAATCAAGTCACAAATTACCTCACACAGGCCGCCGTTGCCCGATATTATGGGTTTCCCTGGCAGATCTAGTAGGTTTTAGTTAATCTTGGGGACCAGATATAAAGTTGGCAATTCGGGATGAAGATTCTTGACATGTTCCAGCATTTTTTAAGGAACAATTTCCTGGTCAAAAGCTTGATTATGAAAATTTGAAAGGGGATTTGTGAGTAGTTTTTTGAAGCAGTCAGGTTCATTTAGCAGTCTCAAAGCCTGCTTTTCATATAGGGGGTTGGCCATATGACTAGGTTTCCCCCTTTATCAGCAGGTTTGAAGACTACGTCAGGAAGAGACTGTAATTTGGCCAGAGCCAATCTCTCCTGTTTCTTATTGGATGCCCAGAATGGAGATTTTTGGAGTGTTTCTATCTCAGATGTAACAATTTTGGTAAAAACCTCTATAGCTGATACCGTGCTAATGGGGGGGAAATTTTTTGCTAAATAAATTGTGGGGAAAGTTACTGATCTCCAAGGTGTTCTCTTCCAATAGAGCTTCTAGATTTCTTAGAGCTTCTCTCTCATCGGCAGAGGTAAAGATGTCGTGGTTCATGTTTTTATTGTGCAATTTTTTGAAAGTCAATTTTCTGGCAAAGAGATGTAGATCTCTTACCACTGAAAACGTATCTAAATGACATGAAGGGGAGAAAGATGGACCTTTTTCCAATAAATTGAGTTGTGCATTTGACAAAGTGTGTGAAGATAGGTTAATTACCTCTTGGTGTTCTCCAAAGTTTTTAGCTGATTTGGACTTTGTAAAAATGTCAGGTAGGTGTTTATTGCATCTAAGGGTACTGTCACACTATCACACTTTGATCGCTACGACGGTACGATTCGTGACGTTGCTGCGATATCCATACGATATCGCAGTGTCTGACAGCTACTGCGATCAGACACCCCTGCTGCGAATCGTACGTCGTAGCAGATCGTGTGGAACTTTCTTTCGTCGCTTGATCACCCGCTGACATCGCTGGATCGTTGTGTGTGACAGCGATCCAGCGATGTGTTCGCTTGTAACCAGGGTAAACATCGGGTAACTAAGCGCAGGGCCGCGCTTAGTAACCCGATGTTTACCCTGGTTACCAGCGTAAACGTTAAAAAAACAAACAGTACATACTCACATACATTCCGGTGTCTGTCCTCCGGCGTCTCAGCTTCTCTGCACTGTGCGCGCCGGCCAGAAAGCGAGCACAGCGGTGACGTCTGACGTCACCGCTCTGCTTTCCGGCCGCTGTGCTTACACAGTGCTGAGAAGCTGAGACGCCGGGGACAGACACCGGAATGTATGTGAGTATGTACTGTTTGTTTTTTTAACGTTTACGCTGGTAACCAGGGTAAACATCGGGTTACTAAGCGCGGCCCTGCGCTTAGTAACCCGATGTTTACCCTGGTTACCCGGGGACTTCGGCATCGCTCCAGCGCCGTGATTGCAAAGTGTAACCGCAGTCTACGACGCTGGAGCGATATTCATACGACGCTGCGACGTCACGGATCGTGCCGTCGCAGCGACGAATATTGCACAGTGTGACAGTACCCTTAGTCTAGTGCTTATTGATTCATTATTCGATGCTTCATTGTCAATTGCCGAGGTATTCATGTCCGACATCGATTGAGCTGAACTTTCGGACTGAGTCCTATGGTGAGATGTTGCAGGTTTGGAATTGTCTTGGTTTGGTCTTCTCGTTGTCTTTTTCTGTTGCCAACGGTATACTTTGTTACTATCATAGTCATTTAGATCTCTTTGGTATTTTTTAAGTTTACTTTGTGATATCTCACTTTCCCATTTGTCAAGGTCTTTATTGATGTCAACTAATATTTTATCAAAATCCTCCACCGGTAGGTCTTTCACTAGTGTCCTTTCTAATTCTTCAACATTTTCATCAATGCTCTTTAGGGAAAGAGTGTTTTTGTCAATAATGAATAGGATAAAATCTAAAGAGCAGGTGGTAGCTGCTGAGGTCCACCTCTTGAGCTGGACCTCATCTTTAAAGTCAAATGAAGGATGAACTTGTACCCTCAAACCACGTGGAATGATTTGTTGGCTCATATAATTCTCAAGAGAGGATTTGTTCCACCATATTTTGGTCTTCTTGTATAGAGCATTCCTATATAGTCGAATTGTTTCCTTAACAGTTTTATTAGTATCAGAGGAAGGGGTGGAGGTCCCCTGTCTGAAAAAATGTGATACCTTAGACTGCCAGGAGCGTTCCCTGGCTTTGAAATCCATTAGAGTAAAGTTGCAGATAATCTGTTTACTAAGCACAGAGATATTTATTAATCCCATAATCCAACAATTAAATTGGCAATAGCACTTCGATCATGGATGCTTACAAACGTTTACCTAATAAGGTATGAAGTGACTAGAAGATAAGTGAATAGTATACATTTTTTTTTTTTTATTAACATAATGTTAAAAACAGATAATATTATATAAAAAAACAGAAAGATGTAATAATGGGACCTCCAAAACAAGTCAGGGCGTGACACTTGAAAAGTGATGGGCGCCGAACAAAGACCATTGACAATCTCCCCATTCCCACCCTCTGCTGCTTACCACTCCGCCCTCCTAATTACTTTACACCCGCCCTTAGGATATAAAAACCTACTCCCCTACCTAGTCTCCATCACGCCCCCCTTTATGAAGAAGCAGTCATGCGAAACGGCGCTCGTCGGGCGCAGGACGGGACACCATCATCTCCCCAGGCTGCCCAAGCCCTCATTTACTAAATTCAGGTAAACTGACTGGTCTTCGACCAGCTGTATTATGTGCTAATCTAGTTTCTACATCTCTTGCATGTACTGCTTACCTACCCTTATAACTGACTGCCATGTAGTGGTCTCTTTGTACTTTATGCTCATGATTTATAGACACCACAGCAGAGATGTAACTTATTGCACTTTTTCTGTAGCCTGTGTTAGTAACTTAATCTTTGGCAGTTTGGGCACTTTGTGGGATGATCATTACTGTTCTTTCTTCTGGTCAGGGTTCCCTTTTTTTTGGTAAGGATTGTGTAAGGAAACAATGAGACGCCTTATCGTGTCCATCCATTACAGCAAGTCCACCTAACCAGCCTATAGGGCCGCTTTCCAGTTGCTGTGAGATCACAAAACCATCACCCTTCAAGTGTCATGCCCTGACTTGTTTTGGAGATCCCATTATTACATCTTTCTGTCTTTTTATATAATATTGTCTGTTTTTAACATGTTAATAAATAAAAATTATTTTTTTTTCTTCACTCATCTTCTAGTCACTTTATACCTTATTAGGTAAATGTTTGTAAGCATCTATACATACATCTCTACATACTGCACCACACAGGAGAGCAGTAATATAGGTCCAGTGTGTGTAGTAAAATACTTACCGGTGGCCATATTCCACTGCAATGAAGAAGACAGAAGAACGACACAGCGGCAGAAGACGGCGACTGCTGCGTATTTTATTACACACAGGGAAGCGGTATCATAGCTTTCTGTTGGGGGCGAGACATTGTTTTTGTTAGTACGATTTTGGGATAGATGTGGTTTTCATCACTTGCTATAGCTTTTTTTGTGGAATTGTGGCGAACAGAAAAAAGTACATTTGGTGTTCTTGAGTTGTTTCTGTTTATGGTGTTTACTATGAATTGCAGCCAATCAGTGTTTACTCTGCTGCCCAGGGCTTTGTGGAAGAGGAGCAGAGAGATACAGTACAGGAAACGGGTGACTGCGGGTCAGCTGTTGTGTGCGTGTCTCCTCTCAGACTCAGCCGCACAGTCAGCTGTTCCGCTGACTTGTCTGGCTGAAGTGAGGGTCGGCACGCACCCAGAGCTCTCCTGGCAGAGTTACAGAAGTCCGGCAGCGACAGCAGGTGATGTGAAGGAGCTGCGCATGCACTTCCCATCACCTGTGCAGTCTGCCAGCCGGTGCCGACTATACAATAAAGTGCGCACTGCTGGACACACGCTAGGAGCATGCAGGGCAGGCACAAATGAAGGAGCTGGGGCTGGGAGCGGGGCCCACCGGAGGATTCTCCGGTGTCCCGGTGACCCAGTCTGACCCTGTTCAGAAGTCCCGGTAATGCCATGAAATGCACCATTTAACTGAACCTATCTACAACCACCAAAACACCATCTTGGCTGCCAATACCGGAAGGTCACTAATAAAATCCATGGACTAGTGTGTCCATGGTTTACTAGGAATGGGCAGTGGAATAAGAGAACCAGACGGACAGGTATGCGATACTTTAGAACGCGCGCGAACACTGCAAGCAGACACCTGTTCAACTACATCCCGATGCAACCATGGCCACCAAAAACAACGAGAATGGAGGTCTGCGGTTGCCTTACCCTCTGGATGACCAGCAAGCACGGAGTTACGATGTTCCTATATAGCTTTACGCGCAAATTATATGGTACAAATAATCTCCCCGAAAGGCAGGTGCATATCCCTGAGCATCCAACACCTCTCCCTCCAGGTCAGGGTACAAGGCTGTAATAACTACTCCCTTCTGTAGAATTGAGACAAGGTTCTCATGATCACCACCACCTGGTAAGCTATGGGACAAAGCATTAGCCTTGGTGTTTTTTAACTCCTGGATGAAAAGTGACCACAAATTTGAATCTAGTAAACAGTGACCACCTAACTTGCCTTGGGTTGAGACGTTTAGCCAATTGAAGATATGACAGGCTCTTGTGGTCCATGATAACCGTAATAAGATGGACTGGCCCTCTAACGAATATCGCCATTACAGGAACACCAATTTAATTGCCAGAAGCTCCCTATTACCCATGTCATAATTTCTCTCAGTCGATAATAATTTTTGGGAAAAGAAGGCGCATGGACCCCATTTACCAGGTGACGGTATAGCCCCAACCCCCACCTCCGACGCATCCACTTCTACTATGACAGGTTGAGAAACTTCCGGTTGACAGAGTATAGGTGCTGTGTCAAAACAACTCTTGAAGGAGGAAAAAGCCTGCTGAGCAGCATTCGATCATTTAGAAAAATCAGACCCCTTCCTTGTCATGTCAGTAAGGGATTCCACCATTACCAAGTAATGAGCTTAACTAAGGTTGAGCAAGCAAGCCCATGAGTTCTAGAAAACTCAGCATCAACCATCTTGACTTCAGCTCCACTGTCTACAATCTCTGAAATTCTGTTGTGCTCTCTGTTATAGACCTGGTGGTTAGGAGCACCCGGAATGACCTTATGGTTAAACTAGAAATCAGGACAAGCTCTGGGGAAGTGGGAACTCTGCTGACCGCAAACCCTTATCCTATCACACACACTAGAAATAGCCGTGGAGCGTACCTAACTCTCCCTAGACGCCTCTTCACAGCCTAAGAGCTAACTACCCCTAAAGATACAAAATAAAGCCTTACCTTGCCTCAGAGAAATTCCCCAAAGGAAAAGGCAGCCCCCCACAAATATTGACTGTGAGTTAAGAGGAAAGTCACAAACACAGGAATGAAACAGGTTTTAGCAAAGGAGGCCAGTCTTCACTAAATAGTCAGAGGATAGAAAAGGGAACTATGCGGTCAGCACAAAAAACTACAAAAACCACGCAGAGTGTGCAAAAAGACCTCCACACTGACTCACGGTGTGGAGGTGCAACTCTGCACCCCCAGAGCTTCCAGCTAGCAAGGAAATATCATGATAGCAAGCTGGACTAGAACTTAGCATGTACTAAGAAATATATTCAGAAAGCAATGAATAACAAATGAACTAGCAGGGACTTAGCTTCTGCTGGAGTAGACAGGTCATCAGAGAAATCCAAGAGAGATCTGAACCAGTACTGAGACATTGACAGCTGGCATGAAGTAACGATCTGAGTGGAGTTAAATAGGGAGGCCAGCATAGCAATAAACGAGGGCAGCTGAGAAAGCCAACCTCAAGGACCAGCAGTTCCACTCAAAGCCACCAGAGGGAGTCCAAGGACAGAACTCACCAAAGTACCATTCATGACCACAGGAGGGAGCCCGAGAACGGAATTCACAACAGTACCTTCCCCTTGAGGAGGGGTCACCGAACCCTCACCAGAGCCCCCAGGCCGATTAGGACGAGCCAAATGAAAGGCACGAACTAAATCGGCAGCATGGACATCGGAGGCAACAACCCAGGAATTATCCTCCTGACCATAGCCCTTCCATTTAACCAGGTACTGAAGCTTCCGTCTCAAAATACGAGAATCCAAAATCTTCTCCACCACATACTCCAACTCCCCCTCGACCAACAACGGAGCAGGAGGATCAACGGAGGGAACCATAGGCGCCACATATCTCCGCCACAACGACCTATGGAACACATTATGGATGGCAAAAGAAGCTGGAAGGACCAAACGAAATGACACAGGATTGAGAATTTCCGAAATCTTATAAGGACCAATGAAACGAGGCTTAAACTTAGGAGAAGAAGCCTTCATAGGAACATAACGAGAAGACAACCAAACCAAATCCCCAACACTAAGTCGGGGACCAACACAGCGACGGCGGTTAGCGAAACGTTGAGCCTTCTCCTGGGACAACGTCAAATTGTCCACTACGTGAGTCCAAATTTGCTGCAACCTGTCCACCACAGAATCCACACCAGGACAGTCAGAAGGCTCAACCTGCCCTGAAGAAAAACGAGGATGACAACCAGAATTGCAAAAAAAAGGCGAAACCAAAGTACCCGAACTAGCCCGATTATTAAGGGCGAACTCAGCCAATGGCAAGAAGGTCACCCAATCATCCTGATCAGCAGAAACAAAGCCTCTCAGATAGGTTTCCAAGGTCTGATTGGTTTGTTCGGTTTGGCCATTTGTCTGAGGATGGAAAGCCGAAGAAAAAGACAAATCAATGCCCATCTTAGCACAAAAGGACCGCCAAAACCTAGAAACCAACTGTGAACCTCTGTCCGACACAATGTTCTCCGGAATGCCATGCAAACGAACCACATGCTGAAAAAATAATGGAACCAAATCAGAGGAGGAAGGTAATTTGGGCAAGGGTACCAAATGGACCATCTTAGAAAAGCGATCACAAACCACCCAGATGACAGACATCCTTTGAGAGACCGGAAGATCAGAAATAAATTCCATGGAAACATGCGTCCAGGGCCTTTTCGGGACCGGCAAGGGCAAAAGTAACCCACTGGCACGAGAACAGCAGGGCTTGGCCCGAGCACAAGTCCCACAGGACTGCACAAAAGAACGCACATCCCGTGACAAGGAAGGCCACCAAAAGGACCTAGCCACCAAATCTCTGGTACCAAAAATCCCAGGATGACCAGCCAACACCGAACAATGAACCTCAGAAATAACTCTACTAGTCCATCTATCAGGGACAAACAGTTTCTCCGCTGGACAACGGTCAGGTCTATCAGCCTGAAACTCCTGCAGCACCCGCCGCAAATCAGGGGAGATGGCAGACAGAATTACCCCCTCTTTGAGAATACCAGCCGGCTCAGGGACTCCCGGAGAATCAGGCACAAAACTCCTAGAAAGGGCATCAGCCTTCACATTCTTAGAACCCGGAAGGTATGATACCACAAAATCGAAACGGGAGAAAAACAGTGACCATCGAGCCTGTCTAGGATTCAACCGCTTGGCAGACTCGAGAAGTCAGATTCTTGTGATCCGTCAAGACCACCACGCGATGCTTGGCTCCCTCAAGCCAATGTCGCCACTCCTCGAATGCCCACTTCATAGCCAACAACTCCCGATTGCCAACATCATAATTACGCTCAGCAGGCGAAAACTTTCTAGAAAAGAAAGCACATGGCTTCATCACAGAGCCATCAGAACTTCTTTGAGACAAAACAGCCCCTGCTCCAATCTCAGAAGCATCAACCTCGACCTGAAAAGGGAGCGAAACATCTGGCTGACACAACACAGGAGCCGAAGAGAAACGACGTTTCAACTCCTGAAAGGTTCAACGGCCGCAGAGGACCGATTCACCACATCAGCACCCTTCTTGGTCAAATCAGTCAACGGTTTAACACTAGAAAAATTAGCGATGAAGCGACGGTGAAAATTAGCAAAGCCCAGGAATTTCTGAAGGCTCTTCACAGATGTAGGCCGACTCCAATCATAAATGGCCTGAACTTTAACAGGATCCATCTTGATAGTAGAAGGGGAAAAAATGAAGCCCAAAAAGGAAACCTTCTGAACTCCAAAGAGACATTTAGATCCCTTCACAAACAAGGAATTAGCACGAAGGACCTGGAACACCATTCTGACCTGCTTCACATGAGACTCCCAATCATCCGAAAAGACCAAAATATCATCCAAATATACAATCATGAAACTATCCAGATACTTTCGGAAGATGTCATGCATAAAGGACTGAAACACAGAGGGAGCATTAGAAAGCCCGAATGGCATCACCAGGTACTCAAAATGGCCCTCGGGCGTATTAAATGCTGTTTTCCATTCATCGCCCTGTTTAATACACACAAGATTATACGCCCCTCGAAGATCTATCTTGGTGAACCAACTAGCCCCCTTAATCCGAGCAAACAAATCAGACAGTAGAGGCGAAGGGTACTGAAATTTGACCGTGATTTTATTGAGAAGGCGGTAATCTATACAAGGTCTCAGAGAACCATCCTTCTTGGCCACAAAAAAGAACCCTGCTCCCAATGGTGACGACGACGGGCGAATATGCCCTTTTGTCCAAGGACTCTTTTGTATAACTCCGCATAGCGGCGTGTTCTGGCACAGATAAATTGAAAAGTCGTCCCTTAGGGAACTTGCTACCAGGAATCAAATTAATAGCACAATCACAATCCCTATGAGGAGGTAGGGCACTGGATTTTGGCTCATCAAATACATCCCGGTAATCCGACAAACTCAGGGACTTCAGAAGGAGTAAAGGAAGAAATTGACAACGATGGAACATCCCCATGTACCCCTTGACAACCCCAACTGGACACAGACATTGATTTCCAATCCAATACTGGATTATGGACCTGTAGCCATGGCAAACCCAACACGACCACATCATGCAGATTATGCAACACCAAAAAGCGAATATCCTCCTGATGTGCAGGAGCCATGCACATGTTCAACTGAGTCCAGTACTGAGGCTTATTCTTGGCCAAAGGCGTAGCATCAATTCCCCTCAATGGAATAGGATACTGCAAGGGCTCCAAGAAAAAACCACAGCGCCTGGCAAACTCCAAGTCCATCAAATTCAGGGCAGCGCCTGAATCCACAAATGCCATAACAGAGTAGGACGACAAATAGCAAATCAGAGTAACGGACAAAAGAAATTTAGGCTGTACAGTACCAATGGTGACGGACCTAGCGAACCACTTAGTGCGCTTAGGACAATCAGAGATAGCATGAGTGGAGTCACCACAGTAAAAACACAGCCCATTCTGACATCTGTGTTCTTGCCGTTCAGCTCTGGTCAAAGTCCTATCACATTGCATAGGCTCAGGCCTCTGCTCAGAGGATACCACCAAATAGTGCACAGTTTTGCGCTCACGTAAGCGCCGATCGATCTGTATGGCCAAGGACATTGATTCATTCAGACCAGCAGGCGTGGGGAACCCCACCATAACATCCTTAAGGGCTTCAGAAAGACCCTTTCTGAAAATTGCTGCCAGGGCACACTCATTCCATTGAGTAAGCACAGACCACTTTCTGAACTTCTGGCAATATACCTCCGCTTCATCCTGATCCTGACACAAAGCCAGCAAAATTTTCTCTGCCTGATCCACAGAATTCGGTTCATCATAAAGCAATCCCAGCGCCAGAAAAAACGCATCTACATTACGCAATGCAGGATCTCCTGGCGCCAGGGAGAATGCCCAGTCTTGAGTGTCGCCATGTAACAAAGAAATAATAATTTTTACTTGCTGAATGGGGTCACCAGAAGAGCGGGGTTTCAGAGCAAGAAACAGTTTACAATTATTTTTGAAATTCAGAAACTTAGATCTATCCCCAGAAAACAAATCAGGAATTGGAATTCTAGTGTTGTGAACTCTGTTTTCGGGCTCCCTCTTGTGGTCACAGGTGGTATTGTGTGAGTTTTGTTTTTTGGGCTCCCCCTGGTGGCTTTGTTTGTTATCCTGCGGGTCTGTGGCTGGATCAGTTGCCTCGTTGTCCACTAGGGAGGTTCCTATTTAGCTCTGCTACACCTTCACTTGTTGCCGGCTGTCGATGTATTCAGTGCTATTCTGATTACTCCTGACTATCTTCGTTTTCAGTCTCTTCATGAGAAGCTAAGTTTCTGTTTGATTATTTTTTGCTCATCAGTCTGCAATATGATTTCTGTGTATGATGAGTTTAGTCCAGCTTGCTAATATGTGATTTCTTGCTTCTGGTAAGCTCTGGGGTACGGAGTTGCTTCCCCCGCACCGTTAGTTGGTGCGGGGGCACGAGCAATCTCTGCGTGGATATTTTGTATAGGGTTTTCTATTGACCGCACAGTTCCCTTCCTATTTTCTGTTATCTAGTGTTAGCGGGCCTCATTTGCTAAATCTATTTCATCTCTGCGTTTGTGCTTTCCCCTTAACTCACCCTTAATATTTGTGGGGGCTTTTCTATATCTTTGGAGTCATTTCTCTGAGGTAAGTACGACTTTACTTTCCCTCTAGGGATAGTCAGTTTCTCAGGCCGTGAAGAGACATCTAGGATTTCCAGGTAACGTTCCACGGCTATCTATAGTTGTGTGCGGATAGGATCAGGTTGCGGTCAATCCAGTTACCACTTCCCCAGAGCTAGTCGTCGGTTTAGTTCCTTAGCTAGTCAGACTTGCGATCCTTGCCACTAGGATCATAACATCTAGGCTCTAACATCGGATTCTGAACTACATAATTTTGAATGCTTTGTACCCTTGCAGTAAGTTGATCCACACTAGAGGACAGAACTTGAATGTCCATATCTACACCTGAGTCCTGAACCACCCAGAGGTTAAGCGGAAAAGAAAGACAAAACACACTGCAGAAAAAAAAAAATGGTCTCAGAACTTCTCTTATCCCTCTATTGAGATGCATTAACACTTTGAGGCCAGCTGTACTGTTATGGACCTGGTGGTTAGGTGCACCCGGAATGACCTGATAGTTAATCATGGAATCGGGACAAGCTCTGGGGAAGTGGGAACTCTGCTGACCGCAAACCCTACTCCTATCACACACACTAGAAATAGCTGTGGAGCGTGCCTAACTCTGCCTAGATGCCTCTTCACAGCCTAAGAGCTAACTACCCCTAACGATAGGAAATAAAGCCTCACCTTGCCTCAGAGAAATTCCCCAAAGGAAAAGGAAGCCCCCCACAAGTGTTGACTGTGAGTTAAGAGGAAATCACAAACACAGGAATGAAATAGGTTTTAGCAAAGGAGGCCAGTCTAACTAAACAGATTGAGGATAGAAAAGGGATCTTTGCGGTCAACACAAAAAATGACAAAAACCACGCAGAGTGTGCAAAAAGACCCCCGCACCGACTCATGGTGCGGTGGTGCCACTCTGCACCCCCAGAGCTTCCAGCTAGCAAGGCAATATCATGATAGCAAGCTGGACTAGAACTTAGCAAGAAAACAATGAACAACAAATGAACTAGCAGGAACTTAGCTTCTGCTGGAGTAGACAGGTCATCAGAAGAATCCAAGAGAGATCTGAACCAGTACTAAGACATCGACAGCTGGCATGAAATAACGATCTGAGTGGAGTTAAATAGAGAAGCCAGTCTAGCAATAAACGAGGGCAGGTGAGGAAGGAACCTCAAGAGCTAGTAGCTCCCCCCACAGCCACCAGAGGGAGTTCACAGACAGAACTCGCTGAAGTACCATTCATGACCACAGAAGGGAGTTCGAGAACGGAATTCATAACAGTTAACCCAGTGTGCCGTCGGTGAGATGTACCATCCCTGCCCACAAGAACTTGTCCACGTGGCCGTGGTTAGGTGGACTTTCCCAGTAACAGCTTTGTTGAGGGCACGAGTAATGTTGTGGGACACATGCTGGTGTAATGCTGGTATGGCACACCAGGAGACATGTGGCGACTGGGGACCGAGTACCTTGGAAAGGCCACCGCTTTCAGTTTGTGGAAAGCTTCCGTCTCAATGAGTCTAAAGGGCAACATTTCGAGCGCAAGCAGACGAGAAGTGTTAGAATTTAGTACTGTGGCTTGTGGGGCGTTGGCTGGGTTGGCTGGGTATTTCCCCTTGTGTTCCAGTGACTGGGGTATAGACAACTGAAGGCTGCCCTGGGACAAGGACGTGGATGGGATTGATGATGGTGCTGGTTGACTGTGGGCAACATCAGGTGCAGGACCCGAGGCATCTTTACAGGTACGGTGAACTGGGGATTGGCTTGTATGCAAAACAGTGGAAGAAGCAGTGGTGTCACCTGCAGACAGTGTTCCTGGAACCTGGGGTTCGGCCCACAAAGTCGGGTGCTTTGGTGCCATGTCCTGTTTGGGGTTATCGGCAGAGTCTTTAAAAAAATAACCTGACTCTGGAAGATCTAACAGTTGGAATGGCAACTTCCGTCATGTTGGTGTTACGGGGAACGGATGCACGCCTTCTGTCTATGGCCACCACACTGCTTCTTCCTGCCTGTTGGGGTGATATGCCTCCTTCCCCATGTGTGCTGCTGTCCTAGCTCTGCATGTCGTTCTGCCAGGTTGGGTCAGATACTTTAGTCATCCACCACCTCGTCCTCCACATCTGCACCCTGCTCCTCCTCCTGACTTTCTGGCAATTGTCTCATCGTCCACCACTTGTGACACTTTCCCACCATCGCCTTCGTGTGACCGTGGCTGTTTAAATCTTTAGGCATCGCTACATGCGATCTCATGTGGCCCCACTTCAAATTGACCGGCCGAGAGTCCGGAATCTTTAAAGGGTAAACTGATCAGCTCTTCGGAGTGTCCAAGTGCGGGATCATTTGTCTCAGGGCACTCGGCATGATGGTAGGAAGGAAGATCAGGGTGGGTAATATCCGGTCCTCACTCACGGCTACTCATACTTGACCGTGTGGAAGACGTGGTGGTGGCTTAGTGACTGGAAGCATTATTCGCTATCCAACCAACAATCATTTCACAATGCTGTGGCTTCAATAGTGGTGTGCTGCGGTCCCCTAGAAAGTAGGACAGGAAGGTCGAGCGCCAAGATGTGGCTCTTTGTTGTTCACTTTCAGCTGGGCCTCATCCTCTGCGTTCACCATCAGCATCACGGCCACTTCCCCGTCCCTTGCCCCTTGCCTTGCCCATTTTAAATAGACTACTAAAATATTTGAAAAGCTCAATACAAATAATTTTTCTCCAAATAAATCCATGTGATCAGTATGCCTGAAAAGCAAGTATTTGTCAGGCATCCAGATGTAGCAGAGCTGGGCTCGTCTAGACTGTGTGCACATACAACACACAACACACAACATACAACATTGAACATACAACATGCGCCATGCGACATACAACATGCGACCTACATGTTACGACATTTGACATGCACAACATACAACATTGACCATGCGACATGCACCATGCGACGTGCGACATGCACCATGCGACGTGCACCATGCGACGTACAACATGCGACATGCAACATACAACATGCAACATACATGTTACATACAACATTTGACATGCACAACATGCAACATTGAACATGCGACATACATCATGCGACATGCAATGTACAACATGCGACATGCACAATGCGACATACAACATGCGACATGACATGCGACATACAACATGCGACATAACATGCGACATACCTGCGACATGACATACGCGACATGACATACGCGACATGACATACGCGACATGACATGCGCCACATGACATGCGCCACATGACATGCGACATACAACATGCGACATAACATTAAAACACAACCAGAGAACATATTACCGGGACCAAGAGACCGGCAAAAAGGGGGCTAATTTACCACATAATAATGAACAATTAGCCCCAGGCCTACCACGAGGCCACCCACTCCATAATATCACTAAAGATCAGGAGAACAAGGGAGTATATTGGGTACCAAAAATTTATTAAGTGTACAATGTATAAATACAAGCAATAATTATATGTTTAAACAACCAGAGGTACAAACCACATGTAAAGTGCATATAGGATGAGGACAGGAAAACCCATCTGGTGCACAGGGCCCAAAAGGTGAATCAATCTGCACTATGGCGCGGATAGATAGAAACAATAGCCATACAATGCCATGTGGCTACACAAGTACAATATAAGGACACCGGTAGTCAGTAGTAGAAACCACAAGGCATGCTTACCGCAATAATGACAGGGCTGCACCTGGGCACCAGGCTGGGACCAAGAGGGAGACCCCCAATGCGACATAACATGCGACATAACATGCGACATACCTGCGACATACCATGCGCCACATGACATGCGCCACATGACATGCGCCACATGACATGCGCCACATGACATGCGCCACATGTGCGACATACCACATGCAAAATATTGGGTTAGAGAGGAGCCTCCGTCCGGACGCAAATTCATTGCTCAAAAGAGCCACATAATTGAATTTGAGAAAAGTATTTACACCAGGAGAGACGGCTGGATTTATTCTCTTCATTATGGCAGCCGTGGTTGGGTAGGATTAATTAATGTTATACCAGTATAGAGTACAACTTTTGGTAAACTGGAACTCTGGTTGATATTGTCAACTATGGATGAATTATTGTTTCCACCTGATATGGTTTCCATGGGGGGGGGGGGGGTTAATTTACTGTAAAACATAAAATGAGTATGAACATGTGATCTGTTGTGAAT
Organism: Ranitomeya variabilis; assembly: GCF_051348905.1. Lineage (NCBI taxonomy): Eukaryota > Metazoa > Chordata > Amphibia > Anura > Dendrobatidae > Ranitomeya > Ranitomeya variabilis. The sequence goes on along the minus strand of NC_135235.1, from coordinate 695,672,855 downwards.
CTTATGGTTAATAGAAATTTATCTGATTAAAAAAGGTGTGGTGCTTTCCAGCTGTCTAAAACAGGGAGCAGATTACTGCAGCTGACAGCACACATGCCCATACTGCCAGACTGGATGGTACTACAGATGACAGGCTCCCTAATCTTAGTGGCTGGATAGAGCCTGCACTGCCAACAGCTTCTGGTTCCAACCCCATCTCTGTTACCAGCATCGCCTGCAGAATGAGTAAGCCGCGTCTGGTGTCCAAAGCAGACATTGCAGGAGCAGATACCAGAGGAGATGGGAAACGCCATTTGCAGAATCCTAATATGACAAAATTTGCAGAATCCCTAATATGACAAAATTGCAGAAAACTAGAGCGGATGAAATCCCTTTTAAAGTGACTCCATTTTGTAAATTATAACCCTCAATGAATTAATCTATAGGAATAGTGACTATTTTGACTCCATTGGCAGTTTCCAGATGTGGCACGCACAGTGGATGTTGGAAAATGAAAATTGCAAATATCCCAAGTTATTACCCAACACATAGTTCCCAGATTGTGCTCCAGGAGATACACATGCCGTAAAATAAGTGGTTTCTTCTCCTATAGTGATGCCAAAAGCATGGATGCTTAATGTGGTTTGAGCACAGTCTAGTAAACTGTAAACTGTCATTGTCTTGGTGAATAATTAAATAATTTTGCATAACTTTCCATTTTTACAGACCATTTAAGTAGAAATGTTCAAAAATATAGAATTCAAGGATATTTTATTGTAAACTAATAATTGGTTTTATTCTTGGCAGATGACCGTACCAGGAGATCAGCAGGACAACTGACATCTTCAATGTTTAAATCAGATGATCTTGAGATCCCACAGGATACAATTGAAGTGAATGCCATTACTCCAGATACACCACCATCCCATCACAGCAAAGATCTGTCATCTGATCTTTTGGAAAAGGTCCTGTCTTCTGATTCATTACCTACTACTAAGGAAAATCAAAGTCACAAAATAAGCATTAAAAAAGGAACTGCTCCTAAAGCAATGAAGACCTCTTCATTATCAGAATATGGAAATAGTTTTCCCCTAGTACAGTCCTTTCTCAAACAACAAAACCTCCACAAAGCAAACAATGCAGTTTCTTGTTCCAAGTGTGGGAGATGTTTTAACCAGAAATCGGATTTTGTCAGTCACCAGAGAATTCACACAGGGGAGAAGCCATTTTCATGTTCAGAATGTGGAAAATGTTTTATTCGGAAAGCGGAGCTTGTTACCCACCAAAGAACTCACACAGGAGAGAAGCCTTTTTCCTGTTCAGAATGTGGGAAATGTTTTAACCAGAAAGCGCATCTTGTTACCCATCAAAAAACTCACACAGGGCAGAAGCCTTTTTCCTGTTCAGAATGTGGGAAATGTTTTAACATGAAAGCTACTCTTTATAGCCACCAGAAAACCCACACAGGAGAGAAGCCTTTTTCCTGTTCAGAATGTGGGAAATGTTTTAACCAGAAATCGAATCTTGTTAGACACCAGAAAACCCACACAGGAGAGAAGCTTTTTTCATGTTCAGAATGTGGGAAATGTTTTAACAGGAAAGCTACTCTTTATAGCCACCAGAAAACCCACACAGGGGAGAAGCCTTTTTCCTGTTCAGAATGTGGGAAATGTTTTAACCGGAAATCGAATCTTGTTAGCCACCAGAAAACCCACACAGGAGAGAAGCCTTTTTCCTGTTCAGAATGTGGGAAATGTTTTACAGAAAAAAAAGTTCTTATCAGACACCATAGATCTCACACAGGGGAGAAGCCTTTTTCCTGTTCAAAATGTGGGAAATGTTTTCTAGATAAATCAGTTCTTGTCAGACATCATAGATCTCACACAGGGAAGAAGCTGTTTTCCTGTTCAGAATGTGGGAAATGTTTTAACCAGAAATCGAATCTTGTTAGACACCAGAAAACCCACACAGGAGAGAAGCTTTTTTCATGTTCAGAATGTGGGAAATGTTTTAACAGGAAAGCTACTCTTTATAGCCACCAGAAAACCCACACAGGGGAGAAGCCTTTTTCCTGTTCAGAATGTGGGAAATGTTTTAACCGGAAATCGAATCTTGTTAGCCACCAGAAAACCCACACAGGAGAGAAGCCTTTTTCCTGTTCAGAATGTGGGAAATGTTTTCTAGATAAATCAGTTCTTGTCAGACATCATAGATCTCACACAGGGAAGAAGCCATTTTCATGTTCATAATGCGGAAAATGTTTTGTGAAGAAACAATCTTTGTAGCCAACAAAGAATTCACACAGGAGGGAGTGGCGGTGTAGTGGAGCTGAGAGGACATGTCCAGACAGAGCTCCTATAATCATGTCACAATCCTGACTTTGTTAAAGTGAGTTTACCTGCAAGCAGTGTAGTTCCCTGGGCTCTTGGAGGTCTCCGGCTCCTGGAGAAGTGCGGTCCGCGACTCTGGTGTGTCTGGTTCTGATTAAACTCTCATGGGACATAAGGCCTGTGGAGGAAGGTGGACATTTTCTACTGTGCGCTTCGGTGGCAGGAGGCATGAAGCTGTGGACTTTGCTCCTGGAGGGACTGACGGAGCAGTGCGGCTATATCCTGGAGGTACCTGAGGGGGAAGCACGGTGTGAGCTCTGAGAAATGAGCTCAGCGCTCCCTTATTGATAATATAGCTGGTTCGTCGGTTCCCGCCATTTCAAGGGTCTCTGGACTCTTGTTGCCATCCCTGCAGATGCTGCCAGGTCATTCTGCTACACAGGACTTTTGCAACAGTTTCAGATTTGCCATAAAACCCAGCACTCTACCTTACTAAATACTTGGAGCTGTTTGCACTCCTCTGTATTAATGTGCCTAGACAAGTATATATGTATACTTTATAATAATACTGCTACATCTGGAAGTAGAGAAAGAGGGAACTCTATAAATACACGTTTTCTCAACTTGCTATACTTAATATTTGTTAACCATGAATCATTTAAAATGGTCAGGGATGGCAAACAAACTAAGAGTTTGCAAGGATTGATCCATCTGATAATGCATGATCTCTCAGGAATAATCCATCACATGCTAAGACTGCGGATCAGTGTAAAAACCGCATTTCTGATAGTGAGAAGGTGGTGACCAATAGGATCTAACTCTTAAACAGTCATCCGAACAGTTAATGCAAGCCATATCTTTACCTAGAACATCCCTGACCGGAAAAATAGAGGATGTGCACTCTGAAGTAGGGCAAGATTTGCAAGCCATGGGGAGGCGCTTTACAGAAGTTGAATCAAGATTATCACACTTGGAGGACAATCTTACACCTATAGAGACTAAATTGACAAAAGAGGCTGGCTCCATAAATGCCTGGAAGCAAAAGGCAGATGATCTGGAAAATAGACTGTGCCGGAATAACATTCGAATCATTAGATTACCGGAGCGTTCGGAAGGCCAGCAGCATGAGCAATTCCTTGAAGGTTGGCTAAAAGATACTTTGGGAGATGAATTCTCCTCCACATTTTCTGTGGAAAGGGCTCATAGGGTCCCTATAAAATCTCTTCCTCCAGGCAGTCTACCTAGACTCCGTCTCCTCAATAGTAAAGACAGAGATGCTATTATATGCATGGCACGACAAAAGAGTCCTATTAAGTTCAATAATGCCACGATTTCAATATTCCTTGATTTCTCTATGGAACTCTAGAAACAACGGGCACAGTTTATGGAGATCAAGAAGCAGCTCAGAAGAAAGAATGTTCTATCTTCAATGATCTATTCAGCTCGACTCCGAATTGTCCATGAGGGTTCTTCCATATTTTTTTACGGATCCAGCGGAGGCAGTTGAGTGGTTCCGATCCCATATCGGATCTCATGAAAAAAAGTCCTGATATGCTTGCAGCTAATTTGGAACTCTCCTAACAATTGTATGATTTGAGCTTTTTCCACTAGCGTCCAGTTGAACAGCAATACCGGACACTGTGTTCAGTGAGGGTATTCTCTTGTTCAATCCATGATAGGAGCACAAGACTTGCAACTTTATTTTTGAATTTTATTTTGTTCTCACTTATATCAGTTCTGTTTGTTGTTTATGTAGAAGCTGCCGCCAAGAGTCTTTATATGATGCCTGTAAATTTTACGTGTTATAATGTATATCATATTTGGATGAGAAAACATGGCTTCTGAAATTATATGTATGACTTGGAATGTGAGGGGTCTTAAATCTCCTCTTAAGAGAGTTAAGGTATTTTAACAGATTAAGCGTTATCACCCTCATATTGTGGCTTTGGTTGAAACGCGCCTAACCAGAGATTCAGCTCGGTGCGTACAGAAACCATGGGTGCAATGGTTCATTCACACATCCCATACTAGTTATTCAAGGGGGTATATCATTATTGATACATAGAGACGTTAGATGGGAGGTTAAGGAGGCTCAGAAAGACCCTGAGGGATGCTTTATTTTTGTACATGCATTGATAAATTCAAGTAGGTACCTTTATATTGTGTGTTTTATAATCCTCCCCCAGCCAATGTCTTGGTTCTTCAAATGGCAATGAGCTTTGCTTTAAATTATCCGGATGCACACATTATATGCATGGGAGACTTTAATCTAGTCATGGACAATTGTCTTGACAGAATTAGGCTGGATGGTGAGACTTCTGGATGGACCCCTTCTCTATCTTCGTCTCAGCTAGCACTGGTCATAGAGGGTAGTGGGTGGCTAGATCTATGGAGGATGCGTCATCCTAAGGTGAAGGAATATACTTGTCACTCATCTACTAGACGCATTCTATACCGTATAGACTATATACTTGTATCCAGTAGTTTAGCTACATGGGTAGATGACATAAAGCATGGTAATAAAGGGTTCTCAGATCACAGTCTAATTATACATAGACTTAGATTTGGCCAAATGAACCGTAACCGCACCCCCTCCCTCCCCTCTCATTTCTGCTGAAGACTTTGCCTATATCTTAAAAAAAGATCGATACGATCAGAGAAAGCTTTGGCTCACAGCGCCCAATGCCCCTCTTAGCTGCTTAACCCTGCTCCTCCAAAACCAGCTTCACCATGGCAGATCAGCTCTCCACCCTCCTGCCAAGATCACACCTCACCACTTGCACGCTTGACCTGCTCCCGTCCCACCTCATCCCTAATCTTGCCACGGTCTTCATCCCAACCCTAACACAGCTCTTCTACCTCTCACTCACAACAAGTGTCTTCCTCTCATCCTTCAAACATGCCAAGATCACACCCATCCTCAAAAAGCCCTCCCTCGACCCATCCTCTGTGTCTAGCTATTGCCCGATATCTCTTCTTCCTTATGCCTTAAAATTTATGGTACAACATGTCCATCTTGAACTGTCCTCCCACCTCTCCTCCTGCTCCCTCTTTGATCGGTTACAATCTGGCTTCCGACCCCATTACTCAACTGAAACTGCCCTAACTAAAGTCACCAGTGACCTATTAACTGCCAAGAGCAAGCAACACTACTCTGTCCTCCTTCTGGACCTGTCTTCTGCCTTTGACACTGTGGACCACTCCCTTCTGCTACAGATCTTCTCATCTCTTGACATCACAGACTCGGCCCTATCCTGGATCTCGTCATATCTGACAGACCGAACATTCAGTGTCTCCCTCCCCCACACCACCTCTTCACTCCTCCTCTTGTCTGTCGGTTTTCCTCAAGGCTGTGTTCTAGGACCCCTACTCTTCCCCAACTACACCTTCGGCCTGGGACAACTCATAGAATCCTACAGTATGCAGTATCATCCCCTACTCTGCCCTCTCTTTCAAGCCACATATGCAAGCCTTTGCCTCCTCCTGCCACCTCAAACTCAAATATATCTCCCGGATCTATGAATTCCTTGACCATGACACCACAAAAACACTAGTGCATGCCCTTATCTCCCGCCTTGACTACTTTGACCTCCTACTCTCTGGCCTCCCCTCTAGCACTCTGGCACCCTTCCAATCCTACACTCTGCTGCCCGACTAATATATCTGTCTCCCCACTATTAACCTGCCTCTCCTCTATGCCAAGCACTTCACTGGCATCCTATTGCCCAGAGACTCCAGTTCAAAACCCTTACAATGACGTACAAAGCCATCCACAGCCTGTCTCCATACATCTGTGACATGGTTTCCCGGTACTTACCTACACGCAACCTCCGATCCTCTCAAGATCTTCTTCTCTACTCCCCTCTCATCTCTTCTTCCCAAAACCGCATCCAAGACTTCTCCCGTGCTTCCCCTTCAGACTCTCGCCTACCATAGAAACTTTCAAAAAGAACCTGAAGACTCACCTCTTCCAACAAGCCTACAGCCTGCAGTGATCCTCAACCTACTGAACTGCCGCACAACCAGCTCTACCCTCTCCTAGTGTATCCTCACCCATCCCCTGCAGACTGTGAGCCCTCGTGGGCAGGGTCCTCCCTCTTTATGTACCTGTGTGCCTTATTTTTTGCTCATGTTTAATTGTATTTGTCTATATTTGCCCCCTTTTCACATGTAAAGCGCCATGGAATAAATGACGCTATAAAAATGTATAATAATATATTGTGGAAGTTAAATCCATTGTGGCTAAAGCTAATAGGTTCGAATGATAGAACTATTGATCAATTAGATCATTTAATTTCATCCCACCCTGAACCCCAGAATATTAACCTATTTTGGGATACCCTCAAGGCGTACTTAAGAGGATGTTTGTTTTACAATTTCTTATATTAAACGGGTAACTTCACGGGAGGATGATGAGATGGAACAGCGATTGAAGGACTCAGAAGCTGCGTACATATCTAGTCAAACTAATGAAAATAGAATTGAGTGGCTGACCTCACATAGACTATATACCAAATATATGGACACCAAATCTAAACGCAAACTATTTTTTACCCGTGAATCATACTTTGAACTGGGGAACCAGGCAAGTTAATTTTTGACTTTTTTGGTGCACCAGCATAACACGTCTAATACTAGACTCCAAGATTGAAAATTGGATGGTTCATTGGTGACCTCGACTGAGGATATACTTCATTGTTTCTTTGATTATTATAGCGCATTCTATACCTCTAGGAGTGGTCTTGGTATCCCAGAATGTTTGGATTATTTATTAGATATAAAATTCCCCATGTTCAGTCCTACTCAGCAGGCCTTTCTGGATGCTGATTTTACTATAGAGGAGATAGAAGGTGCCATTAGGATATGGCTTCCGGGAAGGCTCTTGGATCGGATGGATTCCCCATTGAATTATACAGGAAATATCGAGATATACTTGCACCACTTCTTTTAAAGATGTTTCTAGGGATCTGGGAGGGAGGATATTTGCCAGACTCCTTTTATGAGGCAAATATTATTGTGATTCAGAAAGAAGGGAAGGACCCCCTTGAATGTGGATCTTATCGCCCCATATCGCTGATAAATGTAGATTATAAAATCTTTACTAAGGTTCTGGCCACTAGGCTGAACTCGCTTATATTGGATCTTATACTCCCAGACCAGACTGGTTTCATGCCTGGTAAAAGTACTTCTATTAATATAAGGCGGGTCCAGTCGGTGGTTCAATATAGTTCTTTGATGTCAGATAATATCTGGGCTTTGGCATCCTTGGATGCGGCTAAGGCTTTTGACTCCCTTGATTGGCCTTTCTTGTCTGCTTGTTTACAGAAATATGGTTTTGGTGCTAGATTTAAAAAAAATGGATTGGCGTAATGTATGTGAAACCTAAAACTCGTATAATTATAAATCCCTCTGTATCGGAATCATTTTCTCTATCTAGGGGAACACGTCAGGGATGCCACCTCACCTCGGCCCTCTTTGCTCTTGCGATTGAGGCGTTGGCAATACGTATAAGGTCCTCTCCAAATATTAGGGGTATAAACATAGCAGATCATTTAACCCCTTCCCCACCTGTGACACAGCGTATGCGTCATGAAAGTCGGTGCCAATCCGACCTGTGACGCATATGCTGTGTCACAGAATGATCGCGTCCCTGCAGGCCGGGTGAAAGGGTTAACTCCAATTTCACCTGACATGCAGGGGTACTTCAGCCCAGGGGGGCTTCACCCCCTCGTGGCTACGATCGCTCTGATTGGCTGTTTCACTTTCAACAGCCAATCAGAGCAATCTGTAATATTTCACCTATGAAAATTGGTGAAATATTACAATCCAGCCATGGCCGATGCTGCAATAGCCTCTGCCATGGCTGGAGACCCCGATCTGGCCCCCCCACCGACTGACGGCGGCGATCTGCAGCCGCCGTCAGTGTTCCGTACCCCTCCGTCCTGTCTTAAGTGCCTTTTTCTGCCATCCGACCCTCCCCCTTCCTCCCCTCTACCCCCCCCCCCCCTCCGCTGTCTGATCGCACCCCCCCATACTCACCTAGTCCCGGTGTCCGTCCCGGTGTCCTCGGTCTTCTCGCATGGGCGCCGCCATCTTGGAAAATGGCATGCGCAGTGCGCCGGCCGAATCTGCTGGCCGGCAGATTCGTTCCTTACACATTTTGATCGCTGCGATAGGTTCTATCACAGCAATCAAAGTAAAAAAAATAGTAAATAAACCCCCCCCTTTATCACCCCCATAGGTAGAAACAATAATAAAATACTGAAAATATATTTATTTTTGTTTTTCTGTTAGAATTAGGGGTAGGGTTAGGGGTAGGGTTGCACTTAGGGATAGGGTTGCACCTAGGGTTGCACTTAGGGATAGGGTTGCACCTAGGGTTGCACTTAGGGATAGGGTTGCACTTAGGGATAGGGTTGCACTTAGGGATAGGGTTGCACTTAGGGATAGGGTTGCACTTAGGGTTGCACTTAGGGATAGGGTTGCACTTAGGGTTGCACTTCGGGTTGCACTTAGGGATAGGGTTGCACTTAGGGATAGGGTTAGAATTAGGGTTACAATTAGGGTTAGAGTTAAGGTTAGAATAAGGGCTAAGGTTGGAATTAGGGTTAGAATTAGGCTATGTGCACATGGTGCAGATTTGGCTGCGGATCCGCAGCAGATTGGTCGCTGCGGATTTGTAGCAGTTTTCCATCACATTTACAGTACCAAGTAAACCTATGGAAAACCAAATCCGCTGTGCCCATGGTGCGGAAAATACAGCGCAGAAACGCTGCGTTGTATTTTCCGCAGCATGTCAATTCTTTGTGCGGATTCCGCAGCGTTTTACACCTGCTCCATAATAGGAATCCGTAGGTGAAATCCACACAAAAAACACTGGAAATCCGCGGTAAATCTGCAGGTAAAGCGCAGTGCAGATTTTTCAAAAACAGTGCGGAAAAATCCGCACACAAATCCGCAACGTGGGCACATAGCCTTAGGATTACGGTTGGAATTAGAGTTAGGGTTGGAATTAGGGTTAAGACTAGGGTTAGGGGTGTGTTGGGGTTAGGGTTGGGATTAGGGTTAGGGGTGTGTTGGAGTTAGAATTGAGGGGTTTCTACTGTTTAGGCACATCAGGGGGTCTCCAAACGCGACATGGCGCCACCATTGATTCCAGCCAATCTTGCGTTGAGAAAGTCAAATGGTGCTTTCTCCCTTCCGAGCCCCGACGTGTGCCCAAACAGTGGTTTACCCCCACATATGGGGTACCAGCGTACTCAGGAGAAACTGGACAACAACTTTCGGGGTCAAATTTCTCCTGTTACCCTTGGGAAAATAAAAAATTGCAGGCTAAAAAATCATTTTTGATTAAAGAAAAATTATTTTTTATTTTCATGGCTCTGCGTTATAAACTTCTATGAAGCACTTGGGGGTTCAAAGTGCTCACCACACATCTAGATTAGTTCCTTTGGGGGTCTAGTTTCCAAAATGGGGTCACTTGTGGGGAGTTTCTACTGTTTAGGCACATCAGGGGCTCTGCAAACGCAACGTGATGCCCGCAGAGCATTCCATCAAAGTCTGCATTTCAAAATGTCACTACTTCCCTTCCGAACCCCGTGTGCCCAAACAGTGATATACCCCCACATATGGGGTATCAGCGTACTCAGGAGAAACTGGACAACAACTTTTGGGGTCAAATTTCTCCTGTTACCATTGGGAAAATAAAAAATTGCGGGCTAAAAATCATTTTTTTGAGAAAAGAAAAATTATTTTTTATTTTCATGGCTCTGCGTTATAAACTTCTGTGAAGCACTTGGGGGTTCAAAGTGCTCACCACACATCTAGATTAGTTCCTTGGGAGGTCTAGTTTCCAAAATGGGGTCACTTGTAGGGGAGCTCCAATGTTTAGGCACACAGGTGCTCTCCAAACGCAACATGGTGTCCGCTAATGATTGGAGCTAATTTTCCATTCAAAAAGCCAAATGGCGCTCCTTCCCTTCCGAGCCCTGCCGTGCGCCCAAACAGTGGTTTACCCCCACATACGGGGTATTGGCGTACTCAGGAGAAACTGGACAATAACATTTGGGTTCCAATTTATCCTGTTACCCTTGGGAAAATAAAAAATTCCGGGCTAAAAAATCATTTTTGAGGAAAGAAAAATTATTTCTTATTTTCACGGCTCTGCATTATGAACTAATGTGAAGCAGCTGGGGGTTTAAAGTGCTCACAATGCATCTAGATAAGTTCCTTGGGGGGTCTAGTTTCCAAAATGGGGTCACTTGTGGGGGAGCTCCAATGTTTAGGCACACAGGAGCTCTCCAAGGGCGACATGGTGTCCGCTAACGATTGGAGCTAATTTTCCATTCAAAAAGTCAAATTGCGCGCCTTCCCTTACAAGCCTTGCCGTGCACCCAAAAAGTGGTTTACCCCCACATGTGAGGTATCGGTGTACTCAGGAGAAATTGCCCAACAAATTTTAGGATCCATTTTATCCTGTTGCCCATGTGAAAATGAAAAAATTGAGGCTAAAGGAATTTTTTTGTGAAAAAAAAAAAGTACTTTTTCATTTTTCCGGCTCAATTTGTGAAGCACCTGAGAGTTTAAAGTGCTCACTATGCATCTAGATAAGTTCCTTGGTGGGTCTAGTTTCCAAAATGGGGTCACATGTGGGGGAGCTCCAATGTTTAGGCACACAGGGTCTCTCCAAACGCGACATGGTGTCCGCTAAAGATTGGAGCCAATTTTTCGCTTCCGAGCCCTGCCGTGCCCCCAAACAGTGGTTTACCCCCACATATGAGGTATCAGCGTACTCAGGACAAATTGGACAACAACGTTCGTGGTCCAGTTTCCCCTTGGGAAAATAAAAAAATTGTTGCTAAAAGATCATTTTTGTGACTAAAAAGTTAAATGTTCACTTTTTCCTTCCATGATGCTTCTGCTGCTGTGAAACACCTGAAGGGTTAATAAACTTCTTGAATGTGGTTTTGAGCACCTTGAGGGGTGCAGTTTTTAGAATGGTGTCACTTTTGGGTATTTTCAGCCATATAGAACCCTCAAACTGACTTCAAATGTGAGGTGGTCCCTAAAAAAAATGGTTTTGTAAATTTTGTTGTAAAAATGAGAAATCACTTGTCAAATTTTAACCCTTATAACTTCCTAGCAAAAAAAAATTTTGTTTCCACAATTGTGCTGATGTAAAGTAGACATGTGGAAAATGTTATTTATTAACTATTTTGTGTTACATATCTCTCTGGTTTAACAGAATAAAAATTCAAAATGTGAAAATTGCAAAATTTTCAAAATTTTCGCCAAATTTCCGTTTTTTTTCACAAGCGCAGAAATTATCAACCTAAATTCACCACTAACATGAAGCCCAATATGTCTCGAAAAAACAATCTCAGAACCGCTAGGATCCGTTGAAGCGTTCCCGAGTTATTAGCTCATAAAGGGACACTGGTCAGAATTGCAAAAAACGGCAAGGTCATTAAGGCCAAAATAGGCTGGGTCATGAAGGGGTTAAGGACATTATAGCTGAAATGCAGCTATGGAATAATAATTATTTCCCAGTGTTACTAAACCACTCATCCACTGATTTCTGGATCTTACATAATGTTTCCTTGGTAAAAGATTTATATGATCATGATGTTTTAATGTCCTTTGAGCAAATACAAACTAAATATAATATCCTGAGGTTCCAATTCTTTCGCATTTACGTTATATGAATACGACCCAAACTATCTCATCTCTCCCTTTAATGGGTGTCCTTAAATCACAAGGTCCCCAAGGTCTCATTTCCGTTTTATATACGTACATGTCTGTGGGAACTGACTCTGCTATAATGATAATTAAGGGGAAATGGGAAGGACTTATCTCTGATGCTTAAGGTGAAGACTCGGAGGTGATAAGGTATCCCCATCTGTTAATAATAGAATGATTCAGTTGTATATAATATATCATATCTGACTCCATTACAACTTTTTTAAATGGGTCAGCTCCAATCCTCAGAATGTTTGACATGTCATTCACTAGATGCAGATTTTATACATATGATATGGGACTGCCTCATTATTCTTTCCTACTGGAGCGCAGTAACATCGTTTCTGACATCCTTAATACAAACCCTTGGTCCTCTTAGTCCACTAGTTTGTTTATTTGGGGTGTTGGTTGAGGAGACATGGGGACACTATGCTAGGATTTTCCTGCGCGAGACACTTTTTCTGGCCAGGAAAGTGTTGGCATTACATTGGATGGGTGGTTCACATCCCTCTCTCAGAGCTTGGATTGAATTAGTAAATTTAGCTACACCATATGAGCGAATTCTATATCAGAATAGGAGGTGTTTAGGGAAATATGACAAGATTTGGGACCGGTGGAACTCTTCTCATCTTACTATACTAGTACGTAGCGGTCCAGTACCACCATGAATGTTATGTTTAGAATGCATCGAATTCTATTTTATGGCATCACAAGACTATTAATATTGTGTGACTATACTTGGCGGCAGGATAGTTGTAGTTTAATTAGTTATGTAGTGTCTTTTTGAGCTATATACTACTAAATATATATGGCTAAATATTGTTTTTTTTTGTTTATTTGCTAATTAATCTATTGTCCATACAGCATTATATGGATTTGAGAAACTAAAATTGTGCAAACAATTTAATGTACAAATTTGCTGTTCTTTTATAACCACTTTGACAGATGCATATGTATTATTGTGGTTGTATACTAATGAGTACATTTTGATTTGTGGTTTAATAAACAAATTTAAAAAAAAATTCAAAAAAGGGGAGAAGCTTTTTTATGTTCTTAATTGTTTTTACATAGTCACATACAAGTGCTTCTCACTAAATTAGAATATTATCAGAAAGTTAATTTATTTCAGTTCTTCAATGCAAAAAGTGAAACTTATATTATATAGGGTCATTACAGAGTGATCTATCTCAATTGTTTATTTCTGTTGAATAAATCTACAGCCAATGAAAACCCAAAAGTCATTATGTCAGTAAATTAAAACAAAAACACCTGCAATGGCTTCCTAAACATTTAAAAAAGGTCCCTTAGTCTGTTTCAGTAGCTCCACAATCATGAGGAAGACTGCTGACTGGACAGATGTCTAGAAGGCAGTCACTGACACAATCCAGAAGGAAGGTAAGCCACTGTAAAATATTAGTATTTCAATGATAAAAAAATATATAGATTACTTAACATATGCAGGTTCTAACTAGCAAATAGATACTCTGGGTAGTGAGGGACTGAGTTATTCTGAGGATTTTGCCCATACATCTGTTCTCTGACAGAACTATAGGGCTTTTGTCAGAACTGTGGCTATTTGCAGATAGTAAATGGCTCTTAACCCCTTTCTGACATATGACGTACTATCCCATCGAGGTGGGGTGGGCCCGTATGCCCACCGACGGGATAGTACGTCATCACTGATCAGCCGCACTCACAGGTGGAGCGCGGCCGATCAGGGCCGGGTGTCAGCTGACCATCGCAGCTGACATCCGGCACTATGTGCCAGGAGCAGTTATGGACCGCTCCTGGCACATTAACCCCCAGCACACTGCGATCAAAGATGATCGCAGCGCTCCAGCGGCATAGGGCATAGGGAAGCATCTCGCAGGGAGGGGGCTCCCTGCGTGCTTCCCTGAGACCCTCGGAGCAACACGATGTGATCGCTTTGCTCCGAGGGTCTCCTACCTCCTCCTCCCTGTAGGCCCAGATCCAAAATGGCCACTGGGCTGCATCCGGGTCCTGCAGGGAGGTGGCTTCCAAGCGCCTGCTCACAGCAGGCACTGGGAAGCCTCCCTGCAGTACTCTTCAAAGTGTCAGATCAGCGATCTGTCACTTTACTGTTTTGTCCCCCCTGGGGAAATGTAAAAAAGTTAAAAAAAAAATTTACATGTGTAAAAAAAAAATGTAAAAAAAAAATCCTAAATAAAGAAAGAAATGTATATTGTAAAAAAAAATATTTATCTAAATAAAAAAAATTAAAGTACACATATTTATCACCACGTCCGTAATGACCTGACCTATAAAACTGTTAACCGCTAGTTAACCCCTTCAGTGAACACCGTAAAAAAGAAAAAAAACAAGGCAAAAAAACGACGCTTTATTATCATGCCGCCAAACAAAAAGTGGAATAACACACGATCAAAAAGACGGATATAAATAACCGTGGTACCGCTGAAAACGTCATCTTGTCCCGCAAAAAACGAGCCGCCATACAGCATCATTAACGAAAATATAAAAAAGTTATTGTCCTCAGAATAAAGTGATGCAAAAATAATTATTTTTTATATAAAATAGTTTTTATCGTATAAAAGTGACAAAACATTAAAAAAAATGATATAAATTAGATATCACTGTAATCGTTCTGACCCGAACACTACAGGACTGGACTCAAATAGAGACACCGTTATGGGTAATTAACCCCTTATTTTGTTAATGTGTGTGTGTTTCTTTGCAACAGCGCTGTACCACGAGAAATGACCTGTGTCCTTTTTGGCTTAGGATTAATGGCATGATTATGAGCCCATGATTTGACACATGGTTCAGGTAGACATAGTTTTCAGCACTGTGTTACATTTGTCCCGGTTGGTGGCAGCTCTATATTATCACCTTTTAGGATCAATCTCTATAAATATGATGTGTAATTAAACATTGTATTTATTTATGTATATAATTTCTGTATTATGTGTATCTAAAATTAACTTCTTTGACATAAAAAAATAATGGAATTTTTTTAATATATGAAAACTCTAGTTCTCCTATTTCTTTAATATTTGGTTTATAAAACACATCTTCCGCCTACTCGGTATGACGGACAAAATTGTCAGTGACCGGGGTCCTCAGTTGGCATCTTGGTTTTGGAGAGAGCTCTGTCGTCTTCTCAGCATTGAGTTGAATCTCTCTTCTGCATATCATCCCGAGACGAGTGGGTTGGTAGAGAGGGCCAACCAGACTCTGGTCACATATCTGTGACATTTTCTCTCAGCCAGGCAGGATGCCTGGGTATCTTTGCTATCGTGGGCGGAGTTTGCGCTGAACAACGCCGTAGCTGACTCCACTGGACAGACCCAATTTCTTAACTATGGTCAGCATCCGCAGGTACCTGTGCCTATGCCCGTGTCTTCCGCCGACTCCAGGGTGGCAGACTGGGCTGTGGAGGCACGGGACATTTGGGACCGCACTCAGGATGCCATTCGGGCCTCCAAGGAGAGAATGAGGTCCTCCGCCAATGCACATCGGTGCCCCGCTCCGACCTTTGCTCCTGGCGACTTAGTGTGGCTCTCCGCCCGTTACATCAGGCTGCGAGTTGAGTCCACTAAGTTTGCACCTCTCTACTTGGGCCCTTTCAAGGTCCTCGAACAGGTTAACCTTGTGGTCTTCCATCTGGCCCTTCCGCCACGCCTGGGTATCACCGACACCTTCCATGTGTCCCTCTTGAAACCCTTGTGCTTGTCCCAGTTTTCCGAGTCATCTGCCGAGACATCGGGGTCGTCTACGGGTGATTACGAGGTGAACGTTATTTTGGGGTGCTAGGTGGTACGAGGCAAAAAATTTTATTTGGTGGACTGGAAGAGTTATGGTCCTGAGGACAGGTCCTGGGAGCCTGCTGAGCACATTCAGGCTCCACAGCTCATTTCTGCCTTCGAGCGTAGGAGGGGGGCCCTTGGAGGGGGGTTAGGGGTCGAGTTCCCGCCTCTGCACAGGGGGAATCTCGGGCCATCTCTGCTGCGGTCTCCCATTCTTCTCCTGCCACAGTGGAGTCTGCTCATTGTGGTTATGTGTGATTGTCACAAAAACACTGAACTTTAGGAAGGCAAAGTTTGACCAGCTTAGAGATGCCCTTAATCTGGTAGACTGGAACAATATCCTCAGAAATAAGAATACAGATAATAAATGGAAAATGTTTAAGAACTTCCTAAATAGGCACTGTAAGCGGTTTATACCTTATGGGAATAAAAGGACTAGAAATAGGAAAAACCCAATGTGGCTAAACAAAGAAGTAAGACAGGCAATTAACAGTAAAAAGAAAGCATTTGCACTACTAAAGCAGGATGGCACCATTGAAGCTCTAAAAAACTATAGGGAGAAAAATACGTTATCTAAAAAACTAATTAAAGCTGCCAAAAAGGAAACAGAGAAGCACATTGCTAAGGAGAGTAAAACTAATCCCAAACTGTTCTTCAACTATATCAATAGTAAAAGAATAAAAACTGAAAATGTAGGCCCCTTAACAAATAGTGAGGAAAGAATGGTTGTAGATGATGAGGAAAAAGCTAACATATTAAACACCACCTTCTCCACGGTATTCACGGTGGAAAATGAAATGCTAGGTGAAATCCCAAGAAACAATGAAAACCCTATATTAAGGGTCACCAATCTAACCCAAGAAGAGGTTCAAAACCGGCTAAATAAGATTAAAATAGATAAATCTCCGGGTCCAGATGGCATACACCCACGAGTACTAAGAGAACTAAGTAATGTAATAGATAAACCATTATTTCTTATTTTTAAGGACTCTCTAGCGACGGGGTCTGTTCCGGAGGACTGGCGCATAGCAAATGTGGTGCCAATATTCAAAAAGGGCTCTAAAAGTGAACCTGGAAATTATAGGCCAGTAAGTCTAACCTCTATTGTTGGTAAAATATTTGAAGGGTTTCTGAAGGATGTTATTCTGGATTATCTCAATGAGAATAACTGTTTAACTCCATATCAGCATGGGTTTATGAGAAATTGCTCCTGTCAAACCAATCTAATCAGTTTTTATGAAGAGGTAAGCTATAGGCTGGACCACGGTGAGTCATTGGACGTGGTATATCTCGATTTTTCCAAAGCGTTTGATACCGTGCCGCACAAGCAGTTGGTACACAAAATGAGAATGCTTGGTCTGGGGGAAAATGTGTGTAAATGGGTTAGTACCTGGCTTAGTGATAGAAAGCAGAGGGTGGTTATAAATGGTATAGTCTCTAACTGTGTCGCTGTGACCAGTGGGGTACCGCAGGGGTCGGTATTGGGACCTGTTCTCTTCAACATATTCATTAATGATCTGGTAGAAGGTTTACACAGTAAAATATTGATATTTGCAGATGATACAAAACTATGTAAAGCAGTTAATACAAGAGAAGGTCGTATTCTGCTACAGATGGATCTGAATAAGTTGGAAACTTGGGCAGAAAGGTGGCAGATGAGGTTTAACAATGATAAATGTAAGGTTATACACATGGGAAGGAGGAATCAATATCACCATTACACACTGAACGGGAAACCACTGGGTAAATCTGAGAGGGAGAAGGACTTGGGGATCCTAGTTAATGATAAACTTGCCTGGAGCAGCCAGTGCCAGGCAGCAGCTGCCAAGGCAATCAGGATCATGGGGTGCATTAAGAGGTCTGGATACACATGATGAGAGCATTATACTGCCTCAATACTCCATGTGCGGTCTAACTAGGGATTTGTACAGTGTCCAGTTTTGGGCACCGGTGCTCAGGAAGGATATAATGGAACTAGAGAGAGTACAAAGGAGGATAACAAAATTAATAAAGGGGATGGGAGAACTACAATACCCAGATAGATTAGCGAAATTAGGATTATTTAGTCTAGAAAAAAGATGACTGAGGGGTGATCTAATAACCATGTATAAGTATACTAGATTGTGGCCCGATTCTAACGCATCGGGTATTCTAGAATATGCATGTCCCTGTAGTATATGGACAATGATGATTCCAGAATTCGCGGCAGACTGTGCCCGTCGCTGATTGGTCGAGGCAACCTTTATGACATCATCGCCATGGCAACCATGGCCTGGCAGCCTCGACCAATTAGCGACGGGCACAGCATGGCGACGATGATGTCATAAAGGTTGCCTCGACCAATCAGCGACGGGCACAATCTGCCGCGAATTCGCCTCAACCAATCAGCGACGGGCACAGTATCGACGTAGATGTCATAATGGTTGCCATGGCGACGATGATGTCATAAAGGTTGCCTCGACCAATCAGCGACGGGCAGAGTCTGCCGCGAATTCTGGAATCATCATTGTCCATATACTACGGGGACATGCATATTCTAGAATACCCGATGCGTTAGAATCGGGCCACAATCTAGTTCTAGAATATGCATGTCCCCGTAGTATATTGACAATGATGATTCCAGAATTCGCGGCAGACTGTCGTCACTGATTGGTCGAGGCAACCATTATGACATCTACGTCGATACTGTGCCCGTCGCTGATTGGTCGAGGCGAATTCGCGGCAGACTGTGCCCGTCGCTGATTGGTCGAGGCAACCTTTATGACATCATCGTCGCCATGCTGTGCCCGTCGCTGATTGGTCGAGGCCTAGCAGCCTCGACCAATCAGAGATGCGGGATTTCCAGGACAGACAGACAGACAGACAGAAAAACCCTTAGACAATTATATATATAGATAAGGGGACAATACAAATATCTCGCTGAGGATCTGTTTATACCAAGGAAGGTGATGGGCACAAGGGGGCATTCTTTGCGTCTGGAGGAGAGAAGGTTTTTCCACCAACATAGAAGAGGATTCTTTACTGTTAGGGCAGTGAGAATCTGGAATTCCTTGCCTGAGGAGGTGGTGATGGCGAACTCAGTCGAGGGGTTCAAGAGAAGCCTGGATGTCTTCCTGGAGCAGAACAATATTGTATCATACAATTATTAGGTTCTGTAGAAGGACGTAGATCTGGGGATTTATTATGATGGAATATAGGCTGAACTGGATGGACAAATGTCTTTTTTCGGCCTTACTAACTATGTTACTAGGTATTCAGGGACCCGGCTGAAATAAGCCCCTAGAATACCGGCACCTCCGGTGAGGAGATTGTATGTTTGCATGACCACTGACTGCTATCAGTTCGGCAGTTAGCTTGTGCTCCTGTGAGTCTAACAGGGCGCAGTGCTTTCCTTTCAAGGCTACTCTGTGAAGTAACAGAGCTAGCCTATACCGCCAAATAGTGCCGCCATTCACTAGCAGCAGGTTCCTCCTGCACGGTGGACCCCGGGCTGCGAACGCACCAATAATAATAAACATCTATATTTACTCGGTGCGTTCCGCTAGCCCTAACAAACACAGATAGGAATAATAGAGGGAAATATTGGGGAACAATACATGTAATATTGAGATTGATCCAATCATTGTTTTATAAAAAAAAATCTACTTAGTAAACAAACAAAGCTCAGCTCCATACACGTTGTACACACACGGCTCTGCTCAGTACATGTCGTAGACACACGGCTTCGCTCCGTACAAACATGGCTCCTGTCGATACGCAAAAAACTCTGCTCCGTACATACTGTACACGGATGGTTCAGCACCGTACAACCTGTACACACGCAGCTCCACTCAACACACCCTGTACACAGGCAGCTTCACTCCATATATCTCATACACACATGGTTCCACTCCGTACACCTCATACACACACGGCTCTGCTCTCGTACACACATGGCTCGGCTCAGTACACCTCGTACACATACGGCTCAGCTACATCCACACTGTAAATCCCTCCTGACCCCACACATAAACTTCTCTGCAAGTGAAGGTATGTGGAGATTCCCCATTACTGGCGCATTAATATTAGAAATATATTGCTTGGTCTTCCAGACCTTATCTTGACCTCCACTGTTCCTGTTAACTGTTATTTCTTAATTACATTTAGGACTGAGAAAAGGGCAACTTGAAAATGCTTTGTTATCTTCTTATATCCTCCTGCTTTGTGGGCCTCCACCATTTTCAGAGTGCTAGGCAGCTGCTTAGAACCCATGACTGCTGTTTTTTGGCACAAGGTTAGAGGAGGCTTGGTTTTTACAAAGCTTGGAAATAAATTTGCATCACCTGGCCTTTCCTAACAATGATAGTGAACAAGCGATAACCCCAACAGGTTAATTAAGGTGTGAAACCTGGGTCAAAGATGACTGAGCACACATATCTCCAAGCATGCCCAAACTTTTTCATCACCCCCTTTTCCTTTTTGTACTTCTTAAAATGTAAAAAATGCATATATATGTACGTGTATATATATATATATATATATATATATATATATATATATATATATATATATATACATACACTGTGTTCCAAATTATTATGCAAATAATATTTCCTCATATTTTCTCTAAATTACCTATCTGAATTGCAGTCATTGTTATTTTCCAGTCATCTACTATTCTAGCATAATTGCAATGTTTTGGAACAAACTGCCTATGAAAACAGTATCTTTTTAAAAAAAATAAACACTCAAAATGCATGTTCCAAATTATTATGCACAGCAGAGTTTTCAACCTTTTTTTTTATTTTGAACAAAAAAATGGTCAATTGTGAAGTTATAAGCATTATCAGCTTATTACAAAATGAAATCAAACAGTTTTCAATTGAAAACTTTATTCTAGGTGATGTTACATTTGCACATAGGACCCCTTGTTCGAAAGAAGCTTCTGAACTCTCTCGTCCACTGAATTTTTCAGTTTTTGGATGGTTTCTGCTTCAGTTGTTTTGCATGTGGTCAGAATACCCTCCCAGAGCTGTTGCTTAGATGTGAACTGCCTCCCGCCATCATAGACACTCCTTTTGATGATGCTCCAGAGGTTCTCAATGGGGTTGAGGTCAGGGGAAGATGGTGGCCACACCATAAGTTTGTCCTCTTTTATGCCCATAGCAGCCAGAGATGCAGATGTGTTTTTTGCAGCATGAGACGGTGCTTTATCATGCATGAAAATGATCTTGCTGCGGAAAGCACGGTTCTTCCTCTTGAACCATGGCAGGAAGTGTTGTTTTAGAAACTCCACATAGATTATGTTCATCTTTACCCCTTCAGGGATCATAAAGGGGCCGACAATCTCTCTCCCCATGATTCCAGCCCAAAACATTACTCCACCTCCTCCTTGTTGGTGCCTTAGCTGTGTTTTCATGGGGTGTCCATCCTCCACTCCATCCATCTGGACCATTGAGCGTTGCATGGCACTCATCGGTGAACAAAACAGTTTGGAAGTCAGTCTTCATGTATCGTTTGGCCCACTGGAGCCGTTTCTGCTTGTTGCAGTGGATAGAGGTGGTCGACAGGATGGCTTACGCACAGCTGCAAACCTCTTAAGGACCCTGCATCTTGTTGTTCTGGGGACGTTGGAGGCACCAGCAGCTTCAAAAACTTGTCTGCTGCTATGACAAGGCATTTTTGCAGCTGCTCTTTTAACCTTACGCAATTGCCTGCTGGAAAGAGTCCTCAATTTTTCCTTATCAGCACGCACACGTGTGTGTGCTGGGACTCAGCTACATACTTCTTGATTGTGCGATGATCACGATGAAGTGTCTTGGCAATATTGATTGTAGTCATGCCTTGACCTAAATACTCCACAATTTGTTGCTTCTCAGCAGCCGACACATCCTTTTTCTTTCCCATTTTGGCAAAAAATGTAGGCTGCTTAATAATGTGGAACAGCCTTCTTAAGTAGTCTTGCCTTTATTTGGACACACCTGCCAAACTAATTTGCACAGGTATCTGCAACTGCTTTCAGTGATATAAAGAGCCCTGACCCACATCACCATCAATGAGTTTAAATGACAAACAAAAAAATTCTAACCTTATCACTCCTAAACTCTATGTGCATAATAATTTGGAACACAGTGTATATGTATATGTATGTATACAGTATGTATATATATATATATATATATATATATATATGTGTATGTATGTATGTATATATATATATATATATGTGTGTATATATATATATATATATGTATATATTTCCATATATATGTATATATTTCCGCGTGTGTGTGTGTATATATATATAAAAATATATATATATATATCTATCTATATCTAACTATATAATTGTCTAAGGGTCACTTCCGTCTTTCTGTCTGTCCTTCTGTCTGTCACGGATATTCATTGGTCGCAGCCTCTGTCATGGAATCCAAGTCGCTGATTGGTCTCGCCTGCTGCCTGTCATGGCTGCCGCGACCAATCAGCGACAGCCACAGTCCGATTAGTCCATCCCTACTCCCCTGCAGTCAGTGCCCGGCGCCCGCTCCATATTCCCCGCAGTCACCGCTCACACAAAGTTAATGCCAGCAGTAACGGACCGTGTTATGCCGCGGGTAACTCACTCCGTTACCACTGCTATTAACCCTGTGTCACCAAGTTTTTACTATTGATGCTGCCTATGCAGCATCAATAGTAAAAAGATCTAATGTGAAAAATAATAAAGAAATAAAAAATAATTATATACTCACCTACCGCCGCCTTTCCCGCTCCTCGCGACGCTCCGGTAACCGCTCCATGCAAGTGGCAGGTTCCGGTGGCAAGGATGGTATGCGAGAAGGACCATGCCACATGAACATGACGTCATCACAGGCCCTGCGCGCCTGTGCAAGAAGGACCTGCTATGACGTCACGGTCATGTGATCGCGACGTCATCATAGGTCCTGCGCTCATACCAAGCCTGAGACCGGAAGCTGCCGCGTGCACCGCACACAGGCGACAGGACTACAAGGGGACCTGGGAAGGTGAGTATATGTTTATTTTTTAACCTGTGACATGCGTGGCTGGGCAATATACTACGTAGCTGGGCAATATACTACGTGACTGGGCAATATGCTACGTGGCTGGGCAATATACTACGTGGCTCTGTGCTGTATACTACGTCACTGGGCAATATACTACGTGGCTGGGCAATATACTACGTGGCTGGGCAATATACTACGTCGCTGGGAAATATACTACGTCGCTGGGCAATATACTACGTCACTGGGCAATATACTACGTCACTGGGCAATATACTATGTGGCTGAGCAATATACTACATCACTGGGCAATATACTACGTGGCTGGGCAATATACTAAGTCACTGGGCAATATAGTACGTAACTGGGCAATATACTACGTGGCTGGGCAATATACTACGTGGCTGAGCAATATACTACGTCACTGGGCAATATAGTACGTCACTGGGCAATATAGTACGTCACTGGGCAATATAGTACGTCACTGGGCAATATAGTACGTCACTGGGCAATATAGTATGTCACTGGGCAATATAGTACGTCACTGGGCAATATAGTACGTGGGCTGGGCAATATACTACGTGGACTGTTGTGAATTCTGCTCTTGGGCTCCCTCCGGTGGTTGTTAGTGGTAGTGCAGTGGTCTCTGGATTGTAAGCCAGGGCAGGTGTTTCTGCTTATTGCAGATCTATTAGGTATTTAGGTGTGAAGGAGCCTTCTATCCCTTCCAGTTGTCCATTGTATCTTGGAGGGATTGCATCTCTGTCTGGCTCCTCTTGCCCTGCTGTCATTTCAGCTAAGATAAGTGTCTGGTTTTTATTCTCTGTAGCACGCAAGCAGTGTGCTTTTATGTGCAGTGCAATCTATTGTGTTTTTGTCCAGCTTTGACTTTGTTTGGATTTTTCTGTCGTGCTGGTTTCTCTGGATATGCAGATATACACTATATGTCTTTAGTTAGATGTAGTTTATAGTATATTCTGCTGTGGATTTTTCTAGTGTTTAATACTGACCGCTTAGAACTCTGTCCTATCTTTCTCTATTTATCTAGAAGTGCCTCTTTTGCTAAATTCTGTCTTTTCTGCCTGTGTACGTATTTCATCTTAAACTCACAGTCAATATTTGTGGGGGGCTGCCTTTCCTTTGGGAATCTGCTCTGAGGCAAGATAGTATTTCCCTTTTCCATCTTTAGGGGTATTTAGTCCTCCGGCTGTGTCGAGGTGTCTAGGCCATGTTAGGAACATCCCACGGCTACTTCTAGTTGCGGTGTCAGTATTAGGATTGCGGTCAGTACAGGTACCACCTACTCCAGAGATAGTCTCATGCAGCTTCAGGGTCACCGGATCATAACAGTGGACATGCATATTCTAGAATACCCGATGCCTTAGAATCTTAGAATCGGGCAACCATCTAGTATCTCTATATATATATATATATATATATATATATATATATATATATATATATATATATATATATATATATATATATATACAGGTCCTTCTCAAAAAATTAGCATATAGTGTTAAATTTCATTATTTACTATAATGTAATGATTACAATTAAACTTTCATATATTATAGATTCATTATCCACCAACTGAAATTTGTCAGGTCTTTTATTGTTTTAATACTGATGATTTTGGCATACAACTCCTGATAACCCAAAAAACCTGTCTCAATAAATTAGCATATCAAGAAAAGGTTCTCTAAACGATCCATTACCCTAATCTTCTGAATCAACTAATTAACTCTAAACACATGCAAAAGATACCTGAGGCTTTTAAAAACTCCCTGCCTGGTTCATTACTCAAAACCCCCATCATGGGTAAGACTAGCGACCTGACAGATGTCAAGAAGGCCATCATTGACACCCTCAAGCAAGAGGGTAAGACCCAGAAAGAAATTTCTCAACAAATAGGCTGTTCCCAGAGTGCTGTATCAAGGCACCTCAATGGTAAGTCTGTTGGAAGGAAACAATGTGGCAGAAAACGCAGTACAACGAGAAGAGGTGACCAGACCCTGAGGAAGATTGTGGAGAAGGACCGATTCCAGACCTTGGGGAACCTGAGGAAGCAGTGGACTGAGTCTGGTGTGGAAACATCCAGAGCCACCGTGCACAGGCGTGGGCAGGAAATGGGCTACAGGTGCCGCATTCCCCAGGTAAAGCCACTTAAAAGCAGCACTGGACTGTTGCTAAGTGGTCCCAAGTACTTTTTTCTGATGAAAGCAAATTTTGCATGTCATTCGGAAATCAAGGTGCCAGAGTCTGGAGGAAGACTGGGGAGAAGGAAATGCCAAAATGCCTGAAGTCCAGTGTCAAGTACCCACAGTCAGTGATGGTGTGGGGTGCCATGTCAGCTGCTGGTGTTGGTCCACTGTGTTTCATCAAGGGCAGGGTCAATGCAGCTAGCTATCAGGAGATTTTGGAGCACTTCATGCTTCCATCGGCTGAAATGCTTTATGGAGATGAAGATTTCATTTTTCAGCACGACCTGGCACCTGCTCACAGTGCCAAAACCACTGGTAAATGGGTTACTGACCATGGTATTACTGTGCTCAGTTGGCCTGCCAACTCTCCTGACCTGAACCCCATAGAGAATCTGTGGGATATTGTGAAGAGAAAGTTGAGAGACGCAAGACCCAACACTCTGGATGAGCTTAAGGCCGCTATTGAAGCATCCTGGGCCTCCATAACATCTCAGCAGTGTCACAGGCTGATTGCCTCCATGCCACGCCGCATTGAAGCAGTCATTTCTGCCAAAGGATTCCCGACCAAGTATTGAGTGCATAACTAAACATTATTATTTGATGGTTTTTTGTTTGTTATTAAAAAACACTTTTATTTGATTGGACGGGTGAAATATGCTAATTTATTGAGACAGGTTTTTTGGGTTATCAGGAGTTGTATGCCAAAATCATCAGTATTAAAACAATAAAAGACCTGACAAATTTCAGTTGGTGGATAATGAATCTATAATATATGAAAGTTTAATTGTAATCATTACATTATGGTAAATAATGAAATTTAACACTATATGCTAATTTTTTGAGAAGGACCTGTATATATATATATATATATATATATATATATATACCTAAGATGCAAAGGAAATGTGTCATATTTAACTTTAGGCCTTTTAGACATCATGTAATCTTTAACTTGCTTAACTGTTCACAATAAACAGCAAAAAATATCTTTTACAATTGGGATAATTTTCAGTTTAGTACTTAGCAGCACATCTGCACTTTTATTTCCCTTTTTGCACAGTAATATTACATACACTAGTCCCATATTTTCATTTTTCTTTTTAAAATATTTTTATTAGATTTTGTATTAAAAAGCGGGATTAGGGAAATGAGGGCGGGGAAGGGAAGGGTTAACAGTGGACAGAGGAAGGGATCAATAAAATTAGAGAACCCTAATAACAGTCTCTAACAAATACTGATTTGCAATTTGAAGAATGTTGTATGTAGTTGTTATACTTAACCCCTTAATCCCATTGGACGTACTATCCCGTCAAGGTGACCTGGGACTTAATTCCCAGTGATGGGATAGTACGTCCAGTGTGATCAGCCGCGCTCACAGGGGGAGCGCGGCCGGGTGTCAGCTGACTATCGCTGCTGACATCCGGCACTATGTGCCAGGAGCGGTCACGGACCGCCCCTGGCACATTAACCACTGGCACACTGCGATCAAACATGATTGCAGTATTCCGGCGGTACAGGGAAGCATCGCGCAGGGAGGGGGCTCCCTGAGACCCTCGGAGCAACACGATGTGATCTCGTTGCTCCGAGGGTCTCTTACTTCCTCCTCCCTGCAGGCCCGGATCCAAAATGGCCGCGGGTGGCCTTCCAGGTCCTGCAGGGAGGTGGCTTACCAGCGCCTGCTCAGAGCTCAAAAAATGTCACGTGCGCGAAAATGTTACCAATGAAAACGTCAACTCCTTCCACAAAAAAACAAGACCTCACATGACTCTGTGGACCAAAATATGGAAAAAATATAGCTCTCAAAATGTGGTAACGCAAAAAAATATTTTTTGCAATAAAAAGCGTCTTTTAGTGTGTGACAGCTGCCAATCATAAAAATCCGCTAAAAACCCGCTATAAAAGTAAATCAAACCCCCCTTCATCACCCCCTTAGTTAGGGAAAAATAAAAAAATATATTTTTTTATTTATTTCCATTTTCCCTTTCGGGTTAGGGCTAGGGTTAGCGCTAGGGTTAGGGCTAGGGTTAAGGATAGGGTTAGGGTTGGGGCTAGGGTTAGGATTACATTAACAGTTGGGATTAGGGTTAGGGGTGTGTCAGGGTTAGGGGTGTGGTTACGGTTATGGATGGGATTAGGGTTAAGGGTGTGTTGGAGTTAGGGGTGTGGTTAGGGTTGGGGTTAGGGGTGTGGTTGGGATTAGGGGTGTGTTTGGGTTAGGGTTTCAGTTAGAATTGGGGGTTTTCATTGTTTAGGCACATCAGGGGCTCTCCAAACGCGACATGATGTCCTATCTCAATTCCAGCCAATTCTGTGTTGAAAAAGTAAAACAGTGCTCGTTCCCTTCCAAGCTCTCCCGTGTGACCAAACAGGAGTTTACCCCAAAATATGGGGTATCAGCGTACTCAGTACAAATTGGACAACAACTTCTGGGGTCCAATTTATCTTGTAACCCTGGGGAAAATAAAAATTTGGGGGGCTAAAAAAAAATTTTTTAGGAAAAATTGAATTTTTAATTTTCACGGCTCTGCGTTATAAGCTGTAGTGAAATACTTGGGGGTTCAAAGTTCTCACAACACATCTAGATAAGTTCCTTGGGGGTCTAGTTTCCAATATGCGGTCACTTGTGGGGGGTTTCTACTGTTTAGGTACATCAGGGGCTCTTCAAATGCAACATGACGCCTGCAGACCAATCCATCTAAGTCTGCTGTTATGACCTGGTGATTATGGAGTAGCACTGAGATGACCTGGTGGGTAAAACCAATTATGGACAAGCTCAAAGGAGGTGGCAGCTCCACCGACAGCAATCACTGTTATGACCTGGTGATTACGGAGCAGTACTGAAATGACCTGGTGGGTAAAACAAATAATGTACAAGCTCTGAGGAGGTGGTAGCTTTACTGACTGCAATCCCTACTCCTAACACCAACACTAGAAATAGCCGTGGGACTTTCCTATCTCTGCCTAGACGCCTTTTCGCAGCCTAAGAACTAACTACCCCTGAAGATGGAAACGGAAAACTATCTCGCCTCAGAGAAACCCCCAAAAGGAAAGATAGCCCCCCACAAATATTGACGGTGAGTGGAGAGGGAAATGACAAACTCAGAAATGAAACTAGATTTTAGCAAAGGAGGCCAATACTATTTAAATAGACAGAGATAGAAAAGGATACTGTGCGGTCAGTATAAAAACTAAATATCCACGCAGAGTTTACAAAAATAACCTCCACACCGACTCACGGTGTGGAGGAGCAAATCTGCTACCCCAGAGCTTCCAACTAGCCGGAATATTTCATCATGACAAGCTGGACAAAAGAGACATAACTTAAACTAGAACAGAAGGTCAAAAGCAGGGAAACACCCAAGAACTAGCAGAACTTATCTTAAGCTGAAATGGACTGGCCAACAGAGAACTTCCAGGAGAGGACTGAATCCAACAGAAAAACATTGACAGCTGGCATCGACTACAGACTAGAGCCCAGTTAAATAACAAGGCCAGGGAACCGATTAGTGAAAGCAGCTGCTAAGTTCCACTCGAAACCACCAGAGGGAGCCCAAGAGCAGAACTTCCAAAAATACCATTCGTAACCACAGGATGGAGCCCAAGAACGGAATTCACAACAGTCTGCATTCCAAATGGCGCTCCTTCCCTTCCGAGTTCTGCCATGCGCCCAAACGGTGGTTTCCCCCCCACATATGGGGTATCAGCGTACTCCGGATAAATTGGACAACTTTTTGGGTCCAGTTTCTCTTGTTACTCTTGGGAAAATAATAATTTGAGGGGCTAAAAAAAAACATTTTTGTAGGAAAAAAGTGATTTTTTATTTTCACGGCTCTTCGTTATAAACTGTAGTGAAATACTTGGGGGTTAAAAGTTCTCACAACACATCTAGATAAGTTCCTTGGGGGTCTAGTTTCCAATATGCGGTCACTTGTGGGGGGTTTCTACTGTTTAGGTACATTAGGGGCTCTGCAAACGCAATGTGACGCCTGCAGACCATTCCATCTAAGTCTTCATTCCAAATGGCGCTCCTTCCCTTTTGAGCTCTGCCATGCGCCCAAACGGTGGTTACCCCCCACATATGGGGTATCAGTGTTCTAAGCACAAATTGCACAACAACGTTTGGTGTCCAATTTATCCTGTTACCCTTGGGAAAATACAAAACTGGGGGCTAAAAAATAATTTTTGTGGAAAAAAAAAGTTTATTTTCATGGCTCTGCATCATAAACTGTAGTGAAACACTTGGGGGTTCAAAGCTCTCACAACACATCTAGATAAGATCCTTAGGTGGTATACTTTCCAAAATGGGGGGGTTTCAATGTTTAGGCACATCAGGGGCTCTCTAAATGCAGCATGGCGTCCCATCTTAATTTCAGCCAATTTTGCATTGAAAAGTCAAACGGCGCTCCTTCCTTTCCGAGCTCTGTCATGCACCCAAACAGTAGTTTACCCCCACATATGGGGTGTGAGCTTACTCAGGACAAATTGCACAACAACTTTTGTGGTACAAATTCTTCTGGTACCCTTGGGAAAATAAAAATTGGGGGTGAAAAGTTTATTTTTGTGAAAAAATATTATATTTTATTTTTACGGCTCTATATTATAAACTTGTGTGAAGCACTTGGTGGGTCAAAGTGCTCACCACACATCTAGATAAGATCGTTAGGGGGTCTACTTTCCAAAATGATGTCACTTGTGGGGGTTTCAATGTTTAGGCACATCAGGGGCTCCCAAACGCAACATGGCGTCCCATCTCAATTCCAGCCAATTTTGCATTGAAAAGTCAAACGGCGCTCCTTCCCTTCCGAGTTCTGCCATGCGCTTAAACAGTGGTTTACCCCCACATATGGGATATCGGGGTACTCAGGACAAATTGCGTAACAACTTTTGGGGTCCATTTTCTCCTGTTACCCTTTGTAAAATAAAAAAAATTGGAGCTGAAGTAAATTTTTTGTGAAAAAAAATTAAATGTTCATTTTTTTTAAACATTCCAAAAATTCCTGTGAAGCACCAGAAGGGTTAATAAACTTCTTGAATGTGGTTTTGAGCACCCTGAGGGGTGCAGTTTTTAGAATGGTGTCACACTTGGTTATTTTCTATCATATAGACCCCTCAAAATGACTTCAAATGTGATGTGGTCCCTAAAAAAAAAATGGTGTTGTAAAAATGAGAAATTGCTGGTCAAATTTTAACCCTTATAACTCCCTAACAAAAAAGAAATTGTTTCCATTGTGCTGATGTAAAGTAGACATGTGGGAAATGTTAGTTATTAAGTATTTTGTGTGACATATCTCTGTGATTTAAGGGGATAAAAATTTAAAGTTGGAAAATTGCGAAATTTTCAACAAATTTCCATTTTTTTCACAAATAAACGCAAGTAATATCAAATAAATGTTACCACTATCATGAAGGACAATATGTCTAGAGAAAACAATGTCAGAATCACCGGGATCCATTGAAGCGTTCCAGATTTATAACCTCATAAAGGGACAGTGATCAGAATTGTAAAAATTGGCCCGGTCATTAATGTGCAAAGCACACTCGGGGCTTAAGGGGTTAAATGTATAAAATTTCGAGGAAAGAGGCACTAAATGGCAATTTTAAACCTTTTACTTGCTGTTCCAGATCTTCAATTTCTTAGAATATTTGTAAACACTGGTATTGTTAGCCGGAAATCTCCATTCCAGAGCGCTAGGTTAGTGAAATTTGTCCAAAATATCTGAGAATTTGGGTGTTTCGGATTTTTTCCACCAGAATGCCAATGCATTTTTGACAACTAGGAGGATCTGTATGATGACATATCTAACCGGGGGGTCAAATTGCTCCACATCAAGGGAAAGAAGCGCCCTTTGAGAGCAATCAAGGGTGATCACAAAGTTTTCAGAAAAAGAGTTAATATGGCGCGATACCTGGAACCAGGGAATTTTTATTATCGGACAACCAAAAAATAAGTGAAAGAGATTACCCTGTTGTCCGCAGTCTCTCCAACATAAGGGAGAGTGTTCCTGGTTTATATGTGACAATCTGATGGGAGTGAGATACCATCTTGTCATTATTTTAAAATAGGACTCATGGAACGCCATTGAAGATTTTGCTTTATGTTTTGGATCATTGTCTTGTTGGAAGACAAATCTCCATCCCAGTCTCAGGTCCTGTATTTGGCATTGTTGCCAAAAAGTTCCCTTTTGGTTTCATGTGAGCAGAGCACCTTCTTCCACATGTTTGGTGTGTCTCCCAGGTGGCTTGTTGCAAACTTTAAAAGATACTTTTTACGGATATCTTTGAGAAATGGCTTTCTTCTTGTCACTCTTCCATAAAGGCCAGATTTGTGCAGTGTACGACTGATTGTTGTCCTATGGACAGACTGTCCCACCTAAGCTGTAGATCTCTGCAGTTCATCCAGAGTGATCATGAGCCTCTTGGCTGCATCTCTGATTTTCTTCTCCTTGTTGGAGATGAAAGTTTAGAGGGACGGCCGGGTCTTGGTAGATTTGCAGTGGTATGATACTCCTTCCATTTCAATATGATCACTTGCACAGTGCTCCTTGGGATGTTTAAAGTTTTGGAAATCATTTTGTATCCAAATTCAGCTTTAAGCTTCTCCACAACAGTATCATGGACCTGCCTGTTGTGTTCCTTGGTCTTCATGATGCTCTCTGTGCTTCAAACAGAACCCTGAGACTATCACAGAGCAGGTGCATTTATACAGAGACGTGATTATGTAGCGCCCCCACTGCCGCAGGGCCGAGGGGTACCCGGTACCGGGCCTGAGTCTCTGCTCCGGGGTTGTCACGGTGGCTAGGCCCCGGTCCGTGACCCTGCCGAGGGGCGCACAGTGAATGATGTGGATTGATGATGAGGATAGTGGTGCAGTGCAGTAAATAACGAGGACACCAAGTTGCAGTCTCTTTACCTCTTTACTGAAGATCTTTGGGTCCTCAGTCCGGAATCCGGATAACCAGGCTGCGCAAGTCCGGCCGGTCCAATGGCACCTCCAGAGTTCTCTTAACAGGTGGAAATCTGTGCCTTCCTTCTAGCGCTATGTGTTGCGGTCGTTCCCTGCTGTGCTTACGGAAAGTCCCCACAACTGTTGTGTCCGTTTCTTAAGTTCCCTCACAACTCGATTAGATGATGTTCTGCTAATCCTCCGTCCCTCCCTGATGTTACGGTTGGGACGGCACCCGTTTGACGGGTAGGCTCGGAGCTCTTCCGGGACCCTAGAGTCGCCCCTCTCCACAAGTTGCCCCCCAAGACTGCATAGGTGATTTAAGTGAGACAGCCCGCCTTAGACTGACTGTCCTGCCGCTGTTTAGAGTATTGCTTGAAGCTGTATATTGTAATACTCCCCCGGCGTTCCAGCCGCCGGTTGTGCGCCTCAGTAGGATGTTGCCTCGATCTTTCAGCATGACTCCTACTGGTATTCTCCTTATTGCGTTGATCTCGTTTCTCACTCAGCACAATCTATCTCGCTTCTAATCCTTCCTTGGGCACCGCCGCTATGCTGAGCAGGCACGGCCCCGTTACGTTCGCTCAAGTTGCCAAGCCTCTGTCAGGATCCCACCCCTGACAGAAACCCTACTGAATCTTCCCCCCCACAACACCCTCTGCCACAAGGTGTTGCCTGGTTCCAACCCAGTCAGCTTTCCGTTCTAACTTCCTGCCTGACCCCCAGTTTACCCACAGTGGTGAGGAGTGGCCTAATAAATAGCACCCTTAGCTCCCCCTGGAGGCCCGACTGTGAAATGTATTGGTGTCTGTGATACCTGATCAGATGAACTCCTTCAGTGCCATCAGGCGTACCATAGCTCCCCATAGTGGTGGAGCCACAGTACTGCAATGGCCAGGACTCTGGGGCGCTGCACTCCCCCCTGGTTAAACACAGTACTCCGGGACTGGGAAGAAAACAACAATACAAGTTGGCAAAAAGACATACAGTTTAGTTGAGTGCAATAACAATAAGCATATTTAAACAGAGCTTCCCTTTATGGGAGGTGAGGACACTTGAACGTTACAAACATGGTTAAATATAATAGCAACATGCTATAAATAACTTTTCTTACCCAACCGGGTATTCTACTAGTACAAACTTTTGAACAATAACTTAACATCGCCTTTAAGGATGTACGCTCTGAATCCGCTAAAGACCTTCTTATAATCACATTATAAGGCAATTTAACTTTTACATTCTCCTTCTTTAAATCTGCAGGACCGCCTGTCCTAACGGCACCAGACCTACTTACTCTCCTTTCTTACAGGACCGCTCCTTTCAGCCCGAGCCTTCTGTCTTTTCAACTACTATACACAGTATAGAACATAACATTACTTTAAGTTTAAGAGCACCGAGCCATCTCTACATGACTCCTAGGAGGACTCAGGGTTCACCTTCTGTCCTCGTTGTCTATCAACATTATCAAACATTTTCTATAGAACATTAAACCTTCTCATTATTTTTCTTACTGACATGTATGCTGGACACTACGTCTACCCCTACGGGCCCACTGCATCCTTCTTCTAGCTTTCACTTTCTTTCAGGGAACATCATCAGCATTTCTTTACAATTAACTAGTTGGATACATATAACTTTCTCACGCAAACATTATCATCACTTTCTCTTTATCAAAACATTATTGCTATCTCTCAGTCTTAAAGCAATACTATTCTCTAAGTGCAACACATGAACATCCCCTTTAAGAGGGGACCAAGTCTCTATGAGGTAGCATATCTTCTCAAGCTACCAGTCCGTACTCAGCAAAGGTTCCAGTGTGGTATCTTCACAAAGAGTCCTTTTGAAGTAAAACCAGTAGGGAGCACCTTTAATAAGGTGCAAACTATTTACAAAAAGTTTGTATCATGCACTGTTCATGATTGCGGCAGTTCTGGAAACTTGTGCAAAAACTTAGAAAAATAAACAAAACAATAGGGATCCCGGGTCAACGAAGGGATCCCTTTAAAAAGTTAACCCTGAATGGGTTTAGCAGCAAAACAGAAGAACAGTAACTATATACATATTCATGGTATCGAGGTTTATCCTTCCAAGTCTGGGGGTGGCCTCCGTGAGTACTGCCCTCCTCCCGCCACCACATAATGGGCGTCAGCACCCTGGATAGGGGTCTGGGTACTCACGGTTCTCCTCGGAGTGATGGTCCGCAGACATTTGGCACACAGAGAGATTGGGGCAATGACCGCTGGTCTTGGGGAATCATCAGGGGCTGGTGGTGTCACTTCCGGCTTGTATTTACGCACATGCAGGGCATACCACCCTTTGTCCCCCCAGTGGCGGGTATACCGAACTCGGTCCCCTGGGTAGAGATCCCGGCCTGGGTGTCCCTCAATGAGATGCGCCTCTACATCCCGCCGGTTTACAAACACTTCCAAGGCAAGACCGGACTCTTTAATGAAGCCCCAACCTCCCTGCAGTCGGAAGGTGCTGATCACGCCGTAGCGCTGCAGGCCCCAGTTCTCCTCAGCAGCCTGCCGGATCTGGGCTTTAGTTTGAAGGTTCTTCTCTCGCTCAGCCTGGCGCCGGAGCTCCTTCTTGCGGGCCCACTCCTCTTCCTGCTGGTGCAACTGCTGGCGGTATTCCCTCTGGCGGATGACCTCAATACTCTCCCCCTCCTCCTGGACATCCCCTGGAAACCCCATCAGATTGGTAGTGGCCGCGCGGGTCCACTTGAAGGTTACCCATTCTCCCTGGAGCTGCGTGGGCTGCTTGGTGGGTCGTAGGGGGCTATCGGCTGTCTGTAGAGTTTCCCAGGGCCTCTCGCATTCAATGCGGCTACACACCCTTCCGGGTGGTCGTGGTGGAGGTGAGTCTACATCTACCAGCAGGGGCTCTTCAGTCGCCACGCCAGGGTCGGCGCCGTTACCTGCTTCTGAAGCATCTCCGGTGCCGGCCTCCTCCGTTGTCGGCTGCGGGATCGGCGCCTGGTGCTGGTGCGGCTCCTCGCCGGGGGTGGTTGCTCGCTGGCACAGACTCCGGAACTGCCGACACAGCTCCTCTACCTCCGCCCCGAGGATCTCCTGATTCGCGCAGCCTGGTAAGAGCTCCTTCGGCTCCCATTGGCGGGGCCTGGTACGGGTCTTCTCTCCCTCTCCGGGGTGACTT
Source organism: Ranitomeya variabilis (assembly GCF_051348905.1). Taxonomy (NCBI): domain Eukaryota; kingdom Metazoa; phylum Chordata; class Amphibia; order Anura; family Dendrobatidae; genus Ranitomeya; species Ranitomeya variabilis. Next base: position 695,637,716 of record NC_135235.1, on the reverse strand, counting down.
CCACGCTCCATGCTGCCAATCGGATTCTGCCTCGTGGCGTTCAGAGGTTTTTGCTCCTCCCCTTCCGGAGGGCGGCCCCTCTCTCCTCCACCATCCCACACTAGGAGGCGGGCCCTTCTCCTTGATGAGCATATCTTCTGGACATAGTAATATCTGTGAGGGGCGGGTTCCATCTTCGCGCCACTCTTCCAAGCTACACCCACGATGACACGCCCCCTCTCTCCTGCGCGCCACATAGTGCTATAATGGCGGCGGTTTTGGCGGGGAATGGCGCAGCACAGTCTTTACAATAAAGTACAGTCCAAGCACAGTAAATCACAGTTCCAAGGCACACATGACCTGATTTTTCAGGCTTAAGTAGATCCTGTTCGTGACGCCAAGTTGTAGCGCCCCCACTGCCGCAGGGCCGAGGGGTACCCGGTACCGGGCCTCTGAGTCTCTGCTCCGGGGTTGTCACGGTGGCTAGGCCCCGGTCCGTGACCCTGCCGAGGGGCGCACAGTGAATGATGTGGATTGATGATGAGGATAGTGGTGCAGTGCAGTAAATAACGAGGACACCAAGTTGCAGTCTCTTTACCTCTTTACTGAAGATCTTTGGGTCCTCAGTCCGGAATCCGGATAACCAGGCTGCGCAAGTCTGGCCGGTCCAATGGCACCTCCAGAGTTCTCTTAACAGGTGGAAATCTGTGCCTTCCTTCTAGCGCTATGTGTTGCGGTCATTCCCTGCTGTGCTTACGGAAAGTCCCCACAACTGTTGTGTCCGTTTCTTAAGTTCCCTCACAACTCGATTAGATGATGTTCTGCTAATCCTCCGTCCCTCCCTGATGTTACGGTTGGGACGGCACCCGTTTGACGGGTAGGCTCGGAGCTCTTCCGGGACCCTAGAGTCGCCCCTCTCCACAAGTTGCCCCCCAAGACTGCATAGGTGATTTAAGTGAGACAGCCCGCCTTAGACTGACTGTCCTGCCGCTGTTTAGAGTATTGCTTGAAGCTGTATATTGTAATACTCCCTCAGCGTTCCGGCCGCCGGTTGTGCGCCTCAGTAGGATATTGCCTCGATCTTTCAGCATGACTCCTACTGGTATTCTCCTTATTGCGTTGATCTCGTTTCTCACTCAGCACAATCTATCTCGCTTCTAATCCTTCCTTGGGCACCGCCGCTATGCTGAGCAGGCACGGCCCCGTTACGTTCGCTCAAGTTGCCAAGCCTCTGTCAGGATCCCACCCCTGACAGAGACCCTACTGAATCTTCCCCCCACAACACCCTCTGCCACAAGGTGTTGCCTGGTTCCAACCCAGTCAGCTTTCCGTTCTAACTTCCTGCCTGACCCCCAGTTTACCCACAGTGGTGAGGAGTGGCCTAATAAATAGCACCCTTAGCTCCCCCTGGAGGCCCGACTGTGAAATGTATTGGTGTCTGTGATACCTGATCAGATGAACTCCTTCAGTGCCATCAGGCGTACCATAGCTCCCCATAGTGGCGGAGCCACAGTACTGCAACGACCAGGACTCTGGGGCGCTGCAATTACACACAGGTGGATTATATTTATCATCATTAGGTATTTAATATTACAGTCATGAAGCACCAATATACTTTGTATAAATGAGTGGTAAATACCAACTCTCTCTAGGCACTCCTCAGGTGCCCTTCTGGGACTACTCCAAACCAATACATAAACAAGAACACGGAGGAAAAAAGTCCATTTAAACATATTTAGAAAACAATATTCAAAAGATTTATTAGGTAATCAATCATATACAAATACAGATATGTAAGATACAAATCATGGGTGTATCGTCAATACAGCCATATAGCAGAAGACACATAAAGGAGAAAACGCGCAATGACCAAGTCAGGGGGGAGCACACAAATAAACCTTTTGGGTGGCAGCATCAATTCGAAGTATAGAGAAAACGTATGACCAAATGCAGTCACTATGTCCAACTCACATGGCTGAATTGCCCAAAATGCATGATCACATCTTCATATGTACATATAGTCGCTGCTTACCCATTGTGGATCAGGTATGGCCTCCCCACCTCACTCGGTCCCCCCGGACGCGCGTTTCGCGTGGCTTTTTCAACAGGGTGTATCCATAGTGTGTCTCATTGTGCTTAAATATCATAAACCCGGAAGTAGAACCGGTGAAATCGGCGCATGCGCAGTAGCGTCCAGAGTGCATCATCCAGTAGGGCCATCACAGTGGGGCGTGTGTAAGAGGCGGAGCTCCACCTTCTAACACAAGGAGTGTAACACTCCCCACTTGTAAGTGATAGGTCCACGAGAAGATGGCTACGATGGACGACACCGGGCATGCGCACCACCAGCTCCCAATTAAAAGCCCATGGCTACAGCCATTTTCTTAGTGATGAAAACAGACTCGCTCGAAAAACAGAACGCCGCTGCGTCCCAAAATGTACGTAAAACCGGAACGCTAGATAGATTCAAAAACGTACTCAGTAGAGTGGAAAAGCGGGACGCTAAAAAGATGCAAAAACTTATAACGCAACTCATATGTTCAAAGTAAGTAAAATTACATATAAACAGTAAAAAGAGAAGAAAGAGACAACCTACAAAGAAAGACAGTGACATTCATATGAATATGTGATGTCAAAGAAGAATATATCACACATGTGAAGCATTTATGTGACTCTCTGTGTATATATTAGGAAACAGACCCCACATCACAATAGGGAATATAATATACTCTGTGCTATTAGACGCTTACAGCCCCAGCGTACATTTTTAATATCAAAGAGGTCCTCTAAAAGACCTACAATATAAACCAACAAGGTCAAAACTGATGTGATCCTGCACATTCTTAAAAATTCGCAGGGTGCCAAAGTGAAACCTAGTGAGTAACCAATGGACCCCAACACCATAACTAGGCCTAATCATATAAACATATTGAACAGTCTATTACAGACATTCATTAAAAATTAGTGTATAAATATAGAAACCACGTAAAAATGCAAACACATAGAAAACACGTAAAAAACATATAAAAAACATGTAAACAGCATGTAGACAACATATGGAAAACACTTCTTCTTTTCGTGCTCCGAAACGTTAAACGGGTTTTGCTGCGGCGTCATCACCAGTATATAGCCATGGACGACTAATAAAAAACTAAAAGGAAAAACACACAACAAGACAGTAAATACATAGAAATATTAAAAGCGAATGGTGAAAGAGTCACCCAAGAGAGGACAGCCAGGTCAAAGGTCACAAACTAATGTCCATATTATATCCATATTATATCGCTGCAAATTAGAACAAAGCCGAAAAAATACGTTAGGAACAAGGTGAAGGTGTCAAATATAACAGAGAACCTACGGGACTCTCACAGAAAAGGAGCGAAACTGAGCTGTTCATTAAGTCCCTTGGGGGCAAGGGTATCAAGGGTGACAATCCACTTACACTCGCACTGTGCGAGTAACTTCGTCATATTGCCACCCCTGATACCTCCATGTATTTTATCTATCCCTCTCACTTTTAAGCCCCTAGGGTCTGATCCGTGGAACAGCCGAAAGTGCCTGGGTATTGTTTTTAAGACTGATGGATCTTCTTCTTCTTTACCCGCCAAAATATCCCTTACGTGTTCGCGCGTCCGAACCTTTAGTTCCCTAGATGTGAGACCAACATAGATCAGAGAGCAGGGACAGGTCGCATAATAGACCACAAAAGTAGTGTTACATGAGATGTATTCTCTTATCTTAAATTCCCTGCTCCCATCCGAATTCCTGAAGGTCCCACATCTAAGGATGTTCGGACACGCGACACACGAGCCACAAGGAAAACATCCCTGTCTGGGACTCCTTGCACCAAGAAATGTTTTACTTTTTGTTGTTATATAGTGGCTCCTTACCAATGTGTCTTTCAAGTTTCTGGCTCTCCTTTGTGTCATCAGAGGAGATTTTGTGAGATATGGGGCCAAAGCACTATCGGTCTGTAGCACGGACCAGTGTTTACTGAACACCTCACGAATGCGGTGCCATTGGCAATTCGCAGTAGAAATAAATCTAATCGCCATCTCATCATTCGCTCCTGATCTGTTCGACTCCCTTAGTAGGTCCTCTCTCCGTGTATGTCTAGCTCGTCCATACCCTGCCCTGATGCTACGGTGGCTGTATCCTCGTGCTCTAAAGCATTCCGTAAGGATGGCGGACTGTCTCTCAATTTCACCGGTTCTACTTCCGGGTTTATGATATTTAAGCACAATGAGACACACTATGGATACACCCTGTTGAAAAAGCCACGCGAAACGCGCGTCCGGGGGGACCGAGTGAGGTGGGGAGGCCATACCTGATCCACAATGGGTAAGCAGCGACTATATGTACATATGAAGATGTGATCATGCATTTTGGGCAATTCAGCCATGTGAGTTGGACATAGTGACTGCATTTGGTCATACGTTTTCTCTATACTTCGAATTGATGCTGCCACCCAAAAGGTTTATTTGTGTGCTCCCCCCCTGACTTGGTCATTGCCGCATTTTCTCCTTTATGTGTCTTCTGCTATATGGCTGTATTGACGATACACCCATGTTTTGTATCTTACATATCTGTATTTGTATATGATTGATTACCTAATAAATCTTTTGAATATTGTTTTCTAAATATGTTTAAGTGGACTTTTTTCCTCCGTGTTCTTGTTTATGTATCATCATTAGGTATCTAGGACAACATTGGATCATTCAGAGATCCACAATGAACTTCTGGAGTGAGTTTGCTGCACTGAAAGTAAAGGGTCTGAATAATATTGCACGCCCCACTTTTCAGTTTTTGAATTTCCACAAAAATTTAAAATAAACAATAAATTTCTTCAACTTCACAATTGTGTTCCACTTGTTGTTGATTCTTCACCAAAAAGTTACATTTGGTATCTTTATGTTTGAAGCATGATATGTGGGAAAAGGTTGAAAAGTTCCAAGGGGGCTGAATACTTTCGCAAGGCACTGTATATATATAGGTTACTTCGGCTCCAAATGTTTTTATTGTTTAGGTTGCACGGCAGTGAAGAAAGGATTTCAAGATTCAAGGCTTTACCGGTCAGGGGTTTTTGTATACTGTCCTTTAGCATAATAATAAGGACCAGTTCAGAAGAGGGTAAGTTGTATTTAGATTTTATCTCACTGAATGTGAGGAATTTAATCCCATTGTGAATATTCCCAATTCTCTGTGATTGTATTCAGGGCCCCGGCTGAAATAAGCCCCTAGAATCCCGGCACCTCCGGGGAGGAGATTGTATGTTTGCATGACCACTGACTGCTATCAGTTCGGCAGTTAGCTTGTGCTCCTGTGAGTCTAACAGGGCGCAGTGCTTTCCTTTCACGGCTACTCTGTGAAGTTAGAGAGCTAGTCTATACCGCCAAATAGTGCCGCCATTCACTAGCAGCAGGTTCTCCTGCACGGTGGACCCCGGGCTGCGAACGCACCAATGATAATAAACATCTATATTTACTCGGTGCGTTCCGCTAGCCCTTGTTTTATAAAAAAAAAATCTACTTATAAAACGAACAAACTCCGCTCCATACACACACGGCTCTGCTCAGTACAAACATGGCTCCTGTCCATACACAAACAACTCAGCACCGTACAGCCTGTACACACGCAGCTCCACTCAACACACCCTGTACACAGGCGGCTTCACTCCATATATCTCTTACACACACGGCTCCACTACATCCACACTGTAAACCCCTCCTGACCCCACACATAAACTTCCCCTCATCCAGCACCATGACAACCAGCACAGCAGAGTCCTGCATACACTGAGGCCCCTGATCATGTGACCCTGACTCCTCCCCTCCTGTGACCTCATCACAGGTCCTGTGCACACAGAAAAGCCATATATGTGGGTTAAGCCTAGACCCCCGGAAATGATGTCACACCTGGAAGGAGCCCATACACTCTAGCTTCTACCCATATATGTGGAGTGCGCGAGGTCGGTGCTGGAGGTTCCATTATTCTCTATGTGGAGTGCTGCTCTGCGGGTGGAGGTCGGTGCTGGAGGCTCCATTATTCTCTATGTGGAGTGCGGCTCTGTGGGTGGAGGTCGGTGCTGGAGGCTCCATTATTCTCTATGTGGAGTGCTGCTCTGCGGGTGGAGGTCGGTGCTGGAGGCTCCATTATTCTCTATGTGGAGTGCGGCTCTGCGGGTGGAGGTCGGTGCTGGAGGCTCCAAAGAAGAAAACTAAATAGTGTAAAATAATCTCATATGTTTCCCTTATTATCTCCAGTAATTGTATTATTACACAGGATTTTTATGATATTACATCGGCTCATCTTCTCATTCATGTCTCGGATCCTCTCAGTGAAGATCCTTCCACATAAGAGAATTTTCCTGATTTACCCATCAAGAATGGATATAGACAGAGACAAGATGGCGGAGAGGATATTACACCTCACCCTAGAGATCCTCTTCTGTCTTACTGGAGAGGTGAGAGATTCTGATGACGTCACATTACATCATTCTTATCTATGGGAATAACAGATGGACAGAACTGGAGAGGTGAGGACTCTGGAAATGTCTGTAGTGAGATTTATTAATGTGTCTCTCCATAACCAGGATTACACAGTAGTGAAGAAGACCTCTAGTGAGCGCTGTCAGGACCCTGTGTCTGAGGGATGGGGAAGACCCCTGAGCCCAATCACTGGGCCTCCACCTCACCCCCTGATACATGAGGACATCAATGACCAGAAGATCCTAGAACTCACCTACAAGATGATTGAGCTGCTGACTGGAGAGGTGACACTGCTGGGAATGCTGGGACATTATACAGTAACGCTATGATGGGATCGGGGGGATGACGGTATCATTGTATGTGTCAGGTTCCTATAAGGTGTCAGGATGTCTCCGTCTATTTCTCCATGGAGGAGTGGGAGTATTTAGAAGGACTCAAAGATCTGTACAAGGACGTCATGATGGAGGTTCCCCAGCCCCTCACATCACCAGGTAATAGGACTAAATACACACGGCCTATAATTATCTGTATATGAAGAATGAATTCAGTCCCTGTATGTGTTTCCTCCAGATCTATCCAGTAAGAGGACAACACCAGAGAGATGTCCCCGTCCTCTTCTTCCACAGGACTGTAAACAAGAAGATCCCAATGTTCCTCAGGATCATCAGGTAGATGGAGAGAAGGTGTCAGGAGATCTCCCCTATGATGTGTAGACGCCGGTGAAGGTCTTGTGCTCAGTCTTGTTTTATCCACCAGTTTTATGTTTTATACTTGTGTAATCATAACAGTGGAGATGGCAGGATTAGAGCTGATCACATATGTGACTTCTTCGTCTCTCTGTGATTGATACAATATTTGTTTCAGGGTGAAGATCTGACCCATATTAATACTACAGAGACACATGTGACGGGTGATGAGCAGTGTCAAGAGGAGATTCCTACTTGTGACCACCCAGGTGAGTAGAAACCACTAAGTATAGAGAAGTAAAGAAGTAGTTCAGTCATGTCACACTATCCCAATGACTGGGTATTGAAAGCTTTTTTCTATAGAGCTTACAATCTGGGAAATCCACCTGCCAACATAAATTAGGAGGCACTGACCATTACCTGTCCAGGTCTGTAAACTACAAAGCCAAATGACAAAGACAAAAGAGCACCACGCAGTCATAGAGTCCAAACATAGAACAACACTTTATTGGATAAAATTATACATATAACAACCAGAGAGTTAGTGTTAGAAAGGGCTAAAAGATGACAAAAATGCCAGCAGCAACATGTGAACAATAAACCAGCCCAAGGTACGGCGATCCCCAGCTGCAGAGAATTTAAAGTATACTATAAAAAGATGGTATGTAGTGCAATTCGTAGAGGCACAGCCCCACAGGATAGCAGAACTTCATCCAGAGTACATGGAAGAAATGTAAATAAACCAGTGATTATACAGGTAAAGGCACATAAATGAACTACTACACATCACCTGGTAATAGCGATCCCGTGGTAAACCTCCGCAGTATGGGGACCCCGATCCACCTGACGCGCGTTTCGGTTAGGATACCTTTCTCAGGGGGCGCGTACATAGAATGGGCATAGAGGAGTATATATAGGAAACCCATAATGGAGACTGCATGCCACCGCAACATACTGCTTCCGCCCAGTCCAGCACGCCGAACAACGACGACCGGAAATGCATGGGGCCCCATGTGATCTGGAAGTACGTGCGCGGCTGTCAGAGAAGGACGGAGCAGTAACAGAGCGGCGCATGCGCCTAAAGTGATCAGTGCGTAGACACCATCTACAATAGGGGCAATGGAAAGGGCAAACAGAAGCGTTTAGAAGCAACTATTAGCGTAGAAGGACAACAAGGAGATATGCAGATATAACAGCATATCAAATAAAACATACGGACAAATGCAGTTATAAAAATGAATTGTACAAAGAGATAGACACATTGGCCAAGAGGAGACTGACCACTTTACATAATATAATATATCAAATAATAATATAAAATACAATGACCATAAACAAAACAATATAACATGGTACAGTCCCACAAGGCACATGAGCATTGATGATAGCATCATAAAAAGTAATAACAGTACTAACAGCTTGTCCGCATATGTCCCCTACACCCCAATGGGGAAGGGAAGAACCCAAACGATGGCTTTATCAGGGTAGGGAAAAATGACAAAAATAGCAGTCCATCAGCTTCAATTTCCATGTCACATAGTCCAGATGAGTTCCAAAAGCACAATAACCAATTCAGTATAGCGATATGGGAATCCTAAGTAATAAAAAGGTGAATTAAAAACAGAACAACAATAAAAGAATTAAAACAAAATGTGCACAAATTGCAAGAAGGCACACTAAGCACACCAGTGCAGCGACTACAGGAAGGGAGCATAACTAATGTTCTCATTCAGACCTGCAGGGTATACGGTATTGAGGGACCAAATCCAATGTGTTTCCAGTTGGCCCAAACGTTTAAACAAATTCCCGTCACGGATATTAACATTGAGCATATCTATACCCCGCACCCTAAAAAGTGAACTGTCACTATGATGTTTAGTCCTGAAATGTCTCGGGATTGTTTTGAGGCCAAATGACAGCGTAATGTTGTGAATTAGACTTTTTTGGCTCCCTCTTGTGGTCACTAGTGATATGACTCTGGGATTGTCTTTCCCTAGTTTGGCACCCACCTGGGTCGTTAGTCCAGGGGTGTTGCTATATAAACTTCCTGAATTCTCAGTCTGGTGCCTGGCATCGTTGTAATCAGTTCCTTTCTGTTTGCTCCTGTCTGCTGGTCGTGGTTCTTGCTAAATTAAGCTAAGTCCTGCTTCCTTGTTTTTTGGTTATTTGCATTGCTCTTATTTATTTGTCCAGCTTGTACTAAATGTGATTCCTGATTTTGCTGGAAGCTCTAGGGGGCTGGTATCCTCCCCCCGGGCGGTTAGACGGTTCGGGGGTTCTTGTATATCCAGCGTGGAAATTTTGATAGGGTTTTTGCTGACCGTATAAGTCATCTTACTATATTCTGCTATTAGTCAGTGGGCCTCTCTTTGCTAAATATCTAGTTCATTCTTACGTTTGTCTTTTCTTCTTACCTCACCGTTATTATTTGTTGGGGGCTTGTATCCAACTTTTGGGGTCTTTTCTCTGGAGGCAAGAAAGGTCTATCTTTTCCCTTCTAGGGTTAGTTAGTTCTCCGGCTGGCGCGAGACGTCTAGAACCAACGTAGGCACGTTCCCCGGCTGCTGCTATTTGTGGTGCTAGGATTAGTTATACGGTCAGTCCAGTTACCACTGTCCTATGAGCTGGTTTTTTGTGTTTGCAGACTTGGTAATTACTTCTGAGACCCTCTGCCATTGGGGTCATAACAGTATGCCAGGCCCAAGTTGAATGTTTAATGCACTGCAGAAGTGGGATAATAAGAAAGGAAATTCTGAGTTTTTTTTTTTTTTTCTTTCTTCCTCCCCTTTACCTCTGAGTGGCTTGTGCTTGCTGCAGACGTGAATGTCCAGACCTTGATTACAAGTGTAGATCAGCTTGCTGCTCGTGTGCAGGGCATACAAGATTTTGTTACTAGTAGTCCTATTTCTGAACCTAAAATACCTATTCCTGAACTGTTCTCTGGAGACCGATATAAGTTTAGGAATTTCAGGAATAATTGTAAATTGTTTCTGTCTCTGAGACCCCGTTCATCTGGAGACTCAGCTCAGCAAGTTAAAATTGTTATCTCTTTTTTGCGGGGCGACCCTCAGGATTGGGCTTTTTCGCTAGCGCCAGGAGATCCGGCATTGGCAAATATTGATGCGTTTTTTCTGGCGCTCAGATTGCTTTACGAGGAACCCAATCTTGAAATTCAGGCAGAAAAAGCCTTGCTGGCTATTTCTCAGGGCCAGGATGAAGCTGAAGTGTATTGCCAAAAATTTCGGAAATGGTCCGTGCTTACTCAGTGGAATGAGTGTGCTCTGGCCGCTAATTTCAGAAATGGCCTTTCAGAAGCCATTAAGAATGTGATGGTGGGTTTCTCCATTCCTACAAGTCTGAATGATTCCATGGCGCTGGCTATTCAAATTGACCGGCGTTTGCGGGAGCGCAAAGCCGCTAATCCTCTGGTGGTGTTGTCTGAACAAACACCTGATTTAATGCAATGTGGTAGAATTCAGACTAGAAATGAACGGAAAAATCATAGACGTCAGAATGGGTTGTGTTTTTACTGTGGTGATTCTACACGTTATATCAGCATGCTCTAAACGCCTAACAAGGGTTGTTAGTCCTGTCGCCATTGGTAATTTGCAACCTAAATTTATTTTGTCTGTGACTTTAATTTGCTCATTGTCCTCCTACCCTGTTATGGCGTTTGTGGATTCAGGTGCTGCCCTGAGTCTTATAAATCTGTCATTTGCCAAGCGCTGTGGTTTTGTTCTTGAGCCGTTGGTAAATCCTATCCCTCTTAGAGGTATTGATGCTACGCCATTGGCGGAAAATAAACCGCAGTTTTGGACACAGGTAACCATGTGCATGACTCCTGAACATCGGGAGGTGATTCGTTTTCTTGTGCTGCATAAAATGCATGATTTGGTCGTTTTGGTTCTGCCATGGTTACAGACCCATAATCCAGTCTTGGATTGGAAGGCAATGTCTGTGTCAAGTTGGGGCTGTCAGGGAATTCATGGTGATTCCCCCCCGGTGTCTATTGCTTCCTCTACTCCTTCGGAAGTTCCTGAGTATTTGTCTGATTATCAGGATGTATTCAGCGAGTCCAGGTCCAGTGCTCTTCCTCCTCATAGGGACTGTGACTGCGCTATAGATTTGATTCCAGGTAGTAAATTTCCTAAGGGAAGATTATTTAATCTGTCTGTACCTTAGCATACCGCAATGCGTTCGTATATCAAGGAATCTCTGGAGAAGGGGCATATCCGTCCATCCTCTTCCCCTCTTGGTGCGGGATTCTTTTTTGTGGCCAAGAAGGACGGATCTTTGAGACCTTGTATTGACTATCGGCTTCTGAATAAAATCACTGTTAAATTTCAGTATCCTTTGCCTCTGTTGTCGGACTTGTTTGCCCGGATTAAAGGTGCCAAGTGGTTCACCAAGATAGATCTTCGTGGTGCGTACAACCTTGTGCGCATTAAGCAAGGAGATGAATGGAAAACTGCATTTAATACGCCCGAAGGTCATTTTGAGTACTTGGTGATGCCTTTTGGGCTCTCTAATGCTCCTTCAGTGTTTCAGTCCTTTATGCATGATATTTTCCGGAAGTATCTGGATAAATTTGTGATTGTTTATCTGGATGATATTCTGTTTTTTTCTGATGATTGGGACTCGCATGTAGAGCAGGTCAGGATGGTGTTTCAGGTTTTGCGTGAGAATGCTTTGTTTGTTAAGGGCTCAAAGTGTCTCTTTGGAGTACAGAAGGTTCCCTTTTTGGGTTTTATTTTTTCCCCTTCTGCGGTGGAGATGGACCCAGTCAAGGTCCGAGCTATTCATGATTGGACTCAACCCACGTCAGTTAAGAGTCTTCAGAAGTTCTTGGGTTTTGCTAACTTCTACCGTCGTTTTATCGCTAATTTTTCTAGCGTTGTTAAACCTTTGACGGATATGACCAAGAAAGGTTCTGATGTTGCTAACTGGGCTCCTGCAGCCGTGGAAGCTTTCCAAGAGTTGAAGCGCCGTTTTACTTCGGCGCCTGTTTTGTGCCAGCCTGATGTCTCACTTCCCTTTCAGGTTGAAGTGGATGCTTCTGAGATTGGGGCAGGGGCCGTTTTGTCGCAGAGAGGCCCTGGTTGCTCTGTAATGAGACCATGTGCTTTTTTCTCTAGGAAGTTTTCGCCCGCTGAGCGGAATTATGATGTTGGCAATCGGGAGTTGTTGGCCATGAAGTGGGCATTTGAGGAGTGGCGTCATTGGCTCGAGGGTGCTAAGCATCGTGTGGTGGTCTTGACTGATCACAAAAATCTGATGTATCTCGAGTCTGCTAAATGCCTGAATCCTAGACAGACCCGTTGGTCATTGTTTTTCTCCCGTTTTGACTTTGTGGTCTCGTATTTACCAGGTTCAAAGAATGTGAAGGCTGATGCTCTTTCAAGGAGCTTTGTGCCTGACTCTCCTGGAGTCGCAGAACCTGTTGGTATTCTTAAAGAGGGAGTAATCTTGTCAGCCATTTCTCCGGATTTGCGACGTGTGTTGCAGAGATTTCAGGCTGGTAGACCTGACTCTTGTCCACCTGACAGACTGTTTGTTCCTGATAAGTGGACCAGCAGAGTCATTTCCGAGGTTCATTCCTCGGTGTTGGCAGGGCATCCGGGAATTTTTGGCACCAGAGATTTGGTGGCTAGGTCCTTTTGGTGGCCTTCTTTGTCACGGGATGTGCGGTCATTTGTGCAGTCCTGTGGGACTTGTGCTCGAGCTAAGCCTTGCTGTTCTCGTGCCAGCGGGTTGCTCTTGCCCTTGCCTGTCCCGAAGAGGCCTTGGACACACATTTCCATGGATTTCATTTCAGATCTTCCGGTGTCTCAGGGCATGTCTGTCATCTGGGTGGTATGTGATCGCTTTTCCAAGATGGTCCATTTGGTATCTTTGCCTAAGCTGCCTTCCTCTTCCGATCTGGTTCCTTTGTTCTTTCAGAATGTGGTTCGTTTACACGGCATTCCTGAGAATATCGTGTCTGACAGAGGATCCCAGTTTGTTTCCAGGTTCTGGCGATCCTTCTGTGCTAAGATGGGCATTGATTTGTCGTTTTCGTCTGCCTTTCATCCTCAGACTAATGGACAAACGGAGCGAACTAATCAGACTCTGGAGGCTTATTTGAGGTGTTTTGTTTCTGCAGATCAGGATGATTGGGTGACCTTCTTGCCGTTGGCTGAGTTTGCCCTTAATAATCGGGCTAGTTCCGCTACTTTGGTTTCGCCATTTTTCTGCAACTCTGGTTTCCATCCTCGTTTTTCCTCGGGACATGTGGAGCCTTCTGACTGTCCTGGGGTAGATTCTGTGGTGGATAGGTTGCAGCAGATTTGGAATCATGTGGTGGACAACTTAAAGTTGTCACAGGAGAAGGCTCAGCGTTTTGCCAACCGCCGCCGCGGTGTGGGTCCCCGACTTCGTGTTGGGGATTTGGTATGGCTGTCTTCTCGATTTGTTCCTATGAAGGTCTCCTCTCCTAAATTTAAGCCTCGCTTCATCGGTCCTTACAAGATATTGGAAATCCTTAATCCCGTGTCCTTTCGCTTGGATCTTCCTGTGTCGTTTGCCATTCACAACGTGTTCCATAGGTCTTTGTTGTGGCGGTACGTTGTACCTGTGGTTCCTTCTCTTGAGCCTCCTGCTCCGGTGTTGGTTGAGGGCGAGTTGGAGTACGTGGTGGAGAAGATCTTGGATTCTCGTCTCTCCAGGCGGAGGCTTCAGTATCTGGTCAAGTGGAAGGGCTATGGTCAGGAGGATAATTCCTAGGTGGTTGCCTCTGATGTGCATGCGGCCGATTTAGTTCGTGCCTTTCACGCTGCTCATCCTGATCGCCCTGGTGGTCTTGGTGAGGGTTCGATGACCCCTCCTTAAAGGGGGGGTACTGTTGTGAATTAGACTTTTTTGGCTCCCTCTTGTGGTCACTAGTGATATGACTCTGGGATTGTCTTTCCCTAGTTTGGCACCCACCTGGGTCGTTAGTCCAGGGGTGTTGCTATATAAACTTCCTGAATTCTCAGTCTGGTGCCTGGCATCGTTGTAATCAGTTCCTTTCTGTTTGCTCCTGTCTGCTGGTCGTGGTTCTTGCTAAATTAAGCTAAGTCCTGCTTCCTTGTTTTTTGGTTATTTGCATTGCTCTTATTTATTTGTCCAGCTTGTACTAAATGTGATTCCTGATTTTGCTGGAAGCTCTAGGGGGCTGGTATCCTCCCCCCAGGCCGTTAGACGGTTCGGGGGTTCTTGTATATCCAGCGTGGAAATTTTGATAGGGTTTTTGCTGACCATATAAGTCATCTTACTATATTCTGCTATTAGTCAGTGGGCCTCTCTTTGCTAAATATCTAGTTCATTCTTACGTTTGTCTTTTCTTCTTACCTCACCGTTATTATTTGTTGGGGGCTTGTATCCAACTTTTGGGGTCTTTTCTCTGGAGGCAAGAAAGGTCTATCTTTTCCCTTCTAGGGTTAGTTAGTTCTCCGGCTTGCACGAGACGTCTAGAACCAACGTAGGCACGTTCCCCGGCTGCTGCTATTTGTGGTGCTAGGATTAGTTATACGGTCAGTCCAGTTACCACTGTCCTATGAACTGTTTTTTTGTGTTTGCAGACTTGGTAATTACTTCTGAGACCCTCTGCCATTGGGGTCATAACAGCGTAAGTAGACTGTGCTGACAGGTTAGAAAATCACTTGAAGAAAAATATTATAATGGGCCTGTAAGAGAAATCAGAGGGTAACGATGCTGTTACATTTGTAAAGGCGATTCCGATGTCCCAGTGTGGTCATTCTCACTCCTGTGGCACGGGTGCCAAAATGCTCAATGTCCCGGCCAGTCGGCGATCTATCTGTTCCCTGTTGTGCCTTCCTGCTTCTCTAGGTCTGCGTACACTCGCTCCGATTCTTAAAGGGGCAGTGCTCGCACTTTGGAAGTTGCTCCAGCCAAAAGCTGGTAGGCATCAGGTACAGGTGCTTCTCACAAAATTGGAATATCATCAAAAAGTTAATTTATTTCAGTTCTTCAATACAAAAAGTGAAACTGATATATTTTAGAGTCCTTACAAGCATAGTGATTTATTTCAAGTGTTTTTCTGTTAATGTTGATGATTATGGCTTACAGCCAATGAAACCCCAAAAGCCATTACTTCAGTCAATTATAATAATTAACGAAAAACACCTGCAAAGGCTTCCTAAGCTTTACAAAAAGTCCCTTAGTCTGTTTCAGTAGCTCCACAATCATGGGAAACACTGCTGACTTGATAAATGTCAATAAAGCAGTCACTGACACTCCACAAGGAGGGGAAGCCACAAAAGGACATTGCTAAAGAAACTGGCTGTTCACAGAGTGCTGTATCCAAGCAGATTAATGGAAAGTTGAGTGGAAGGTAAAAGTGTGGTAGAAAAAGGTACCTTGAAAGGATTGTTAAGAAAAGGCAATTCAAAAATTTGGGGAAGATTCACAAGGAGTGGACTGCTGCTGGAGTCATTGCTGCAAGAGCCACCACACACAGACGTATCAAGGACATGGGCTACAAGTGTCTCATTCCTTGTCAAGCTACTTGTAACCAACAGACAATGCCAGAAGCGTCTTCCCTAGGCCAAGGAGAAAAAGAACTGGACTGTTGCTCAGTGAGCCAAGGTGGTGTTTTCAGATGAATGTGAATTTTGCTTTTCATTTAGCAATGAATGTCTCAGAGTCTGCAGGAAGAGTGGAGAGACAGAAAATCCAAACTGCTTGAGGTCTAGTGTGAAGTTTCCACAATCAGTGATGGTTTGGGGAGCCATGTCATCTGCTGGTGCAGGTCCACTGTGTGTTATCAAGACCAAAGTCAGCGCAGCTGTCTACCAGGAAATTTTAGAGCACTTCATGCTTCCCTCTGCCGACAAGCTTTTTGGAGATGAAAATTTCATTTTCCAGCAGGACTTGGCACCTGTCCGCACTGCCAAAAGTACCAATACCTGGTTTAAAAATAACAGTATCACTGTTCTTGATTAGCCAGCAAACTCACCTGACCTTAACCTCATAGAGAATTCATGGGGTATTGTCAAGAGGAAGATGAGACACCAGACCCAACAATGCAGACGAGCTGAAGACTGCTATCAAAGCAACCTGGGCTTCCATAACACCTCAGCAGTGCCACAGGCTGATCGCCTCCATGTCACACCACATTGATGAAGTAATTGATGCAAAAGGAGCCCCAACTAAGTATTGAGCACATTTACTGAGCATACATTTCAGTAGGCCAACATTTTCGATTTTAAAATAATTTTTCAAGCTGGTGTTATAAGGTATTCTAACTTACTGAGATAATGACTTTTGGGTTTTCATTGGCTGTAAGCCATAATCATCATCATTATCAGAAAGAAACACTTGAAATAGATCACTCTGTTTGTAATGACTCTATGTAATATGTGAGTTTCACTTTTTGTATTGAAGAACTGAAATACATTAACTTTTTGATGATTTTCTGATATTGTGAGAAGCACTTGTATGTAAAGCACCCTCCTTAGGCTGCCGTCACACTATCAGTATTTGGTCAGTATTTTACATCAGTATTTGTAAGCCAAAACCAGGAGTGGCTGATAAATGCAGAAGTGGTGCATATGTTTCTATTAGACTTTTCCTCTTTGTTCCACTCCTGGTTTTGGCTTACAAATACTGATGTAAAATACTGACCAAATACTGCTATTGTGACGGCAGCGTTAGTAGGGAGGTGCCTGAACAACTCCTGTATTTTCTCTACTTAGTCTGTGTATGTAAGTAGTATGTAGCCAGGTCCCTGGTCCATAACCTGTTCCTGATTCCCATGTTGTCTAAATATGTTCCTGAAACCTGTGTTGATTGAATTAGCACCAGTGTCCTTCCTGGCTTGTCTCAAAATCTGCACTGTTTGAACAAGGATCAGTGTCTGTCATCTGGGTGAGCCAGAATCCATACCATCTGTATATTCTCCTATAGGTGGTTTACCAGTATCCAAATCCTGTACTGCCCGTGACTCCGAATCATGTCCTTGACTGCCATCCTGACCCATTGGGTGAGCTTCTACAGTACCAGGGACTGCCCAGGACTGTTACCCGACGGCTATCTGCTGTACAAGCCTAACTCCATTATGAGAAGCTCTAGCAAAAACCAAGTAGCCACTCCTGGTTCTTCAACTATCGTCGAGCAGGAGCCTAATCCCTGGCTGCCCCTAGCGATAGACCCTCTTCTAGCTTGAGAAGACACCAAAGAGATCACGCCAGCTATCCTTCCAAGAGAACACCAAGAAGGAACTAGTTGATTACAAGTACTTCCAACCAGACAAAGGGAAATAGTAGAACTATCACCGGCTCCTTGCTGAAGCGACTAAAGGAATTTAAACATCCAGCAAAGGTGTGTTAATCAGCAGTAGTGAAGATCACTGCTATGTCCTAGAGGGAGAAGGATATCACTTTGCAACAGAGATACAAGATCCAGAAATTGCCTGCAGAGCTCAGCGCAATGACCTTCTGTAGCCGGATCCAGAATGACTGACTGATGCACCCGTGACAGTACCCTCCCCTTGTATGAGTGGCCTCCGGACACTCAGGACCTGGTTTCTCAGGATGAGGCATGGAACGAACGAACCAGCCTAGGGGAATTCACCTCTGATTGAGAAACCCACATCCTCTCTTCTGGACCATAACACCTCCAGTGCATGAAGTACAACAGGAAACAACGCTGAAGATGGGAATAAACAATCATCAAAATCTGGAACTCCAAATTACCATCAGTAAGGATTGAGAGAGGCAGCAGGGAGATGACTCAAGAGGTTCTACATATTTATTGAGTAAAGACCTGTGGAACACCTTGTGGATCTTAAGAGCCTGAGGTAACTCAAGAAGAAAAGCTGCAGCGTTAATGACAGTGGTTATTTTAAAGGGACCAATAAACCTAGGTCCCAGCTTCCAGGAAGGGATCTTCAACTTCATATTCCTGGTTGATATCCACAAAAAGTAATTCACATTTAGGTCTGGACCTGTCGAGTGTTTCCTGTCAGCAATACGTTTCTACCTGTCTCCCATGATCCTCAAATTACTCTGAGCCCCTTGCCACACAGAGGAGGAAGATAAAGCAAAACATTCCTCCTCAGGAACTCCTGAAGCCCCCTCCCTCACTAAAAGTACCAAACTGTGGAAGTAAACCGTATGCACAAATAAATAGTGACCTGCCGGTAAATTCTTGGCAATGATTATTAATAGCATACTCGGCCAACGGTAAGGAAGATGCCCAATCCTCCTGGTTTTCAGAGAAAAAACACCTGAGATAAGCCTCTAAAATTCTGATTAATGCGTTCGGAATGTCCATGCAACTGAGGATGGAAAGAAGAGGAAAAGAACAGCTGCACCCCAGTCGAGAACAGAAAACTTTCTAGAACTTGGAAACAAATTGGGTCATCCGATGTAACACAACATCGGAGGGAACACCGTGAAGCTTCATGATCTCATTATCAAAAACCTGAGCGATAGTCTTAGCATTCAGAAGCAGCGTCGGACTAGAGTACCTTGGGCCCACCAGAGAAAAATCATTCTTGGGGCCCACCATGCAGTTTAAAAATACCACACCGGATAGATCCTATATACCACACCACACACGAGAGCTGACAGATCCTCTATATACTACACCACACAGGAGAGCTGACAGATCCTCTATATACTACACCACACAGGAGAGAAGACAGTTCCTCTATATACAACACCACACGGGAGAGTTGACAGATCCTCTATATACTACACCACACGGGAGAGCTCACAGATCCTCTATATACTACACCACACGGGAGAGCTGACAGATCCTCTATATACTACACCACATAGTAGAGATGACAGATCCTCTATATACCACACCACACAGGAGAGCTGACAGATCCTCTATATACTACACCACACAGGAGAGCTGACTGATCCTCTATATACTACACCACATAGTAGAGATGACAGATCCTCTATATACCACACCACACAGGAGAGCTGACAGATCCTCTATATACTACACCACACAGGAGAGCTGACTGATCCTCTATATACTACACCACACGGGAGAGCTGATAGATCCTCTATATACTACACCACACAGGGGAGCTGACAGATCCTCTATATACTACACCACACGGGAGAGCTGACAGATCCTCTATATACAACACCACACGGGAGAGCTCACCGATCCTCTACTTGATGGCAATCAGTTATAAGGGTAGGTAAGCAGTACATGCAAGAGATGTAGAAAATAGATTAGCACATAATACAGCTGGTCGAAGACCAGTCAGAGTTTACCTGAATTTAGTAAATGAGGGTTTGGGCAGCCTGGGGAGATGATGGTGTCACGTCCTGCGCCCGACGAGCGCCGTTTCGCATGACTGCTTCTTCATAAAGGGGGGCGTGATGGAGACTAGGTAGGGGAGTAGGTTTTTATATCCTAAGGGCGGGTGTAAAGTAATTAGGTGGGCGGAGTGGTAAGCAGCAGAGGGTGGGAATGGGGAGATTGTCAATGGTCTTTGTTCGGCGCCCATCACTTTTCAAGTGTCACGCCCTGACTTGTTTTGGAGGTCCCATTATTACATCTTTCTGTCTTTTTATATAATATTATCTGTTTTTAACATTGTTAATAAAAAAAATAAAATAAAAAATGTATTCACTTATCTTCTAGTCACTTCATACCTTATTAGGTAAACGTTTGTAAGCATCCATGATCGAAGTGCTATTGCCAATTTAATTGTTGGATTATGGGATTAATAAATATCTCTGTGCTTAGTAAACAGATTATCTGCAACTTTACTCTAATGGATTTCAAAGCCAGGGAATGCTCCTGGCAGTCTAAGGCATCACATTTTTTCAGACAGGGGACCTCCACCCCTTCCTTGGATACTAATAAAACTGTTAAGGAAACAATTCGACTATATAGGAATGCTCTATACAAGAAGACCAAAATATGGTGGAACAAATCCTCTCTTGAGAATTATATGAACCAACAAATCGTTCCACGTGGTTTGAGGGTACAAGTTCATCCTTCATTTGACTTTAAAGATGAGGTCCAGCTCAAGGGTTATCGGCAGAGTCTTTAAAAAAATAACCTGACTCTGGAAGATCTAACAGTTGGAATGGCAACTTCCGTCATGTTGGTGTTACGGGGAATGGATGCACGCCTTCTGTCTATGGCCACCACACTGCTTCTTCCTGCCTGTTGGGGTGATATGCCTCCTTTCCCATGTGTGCTGCTGTCCTCGCTCTGCATGTTGTTCTGCCAGGTTGGGTCAGATACTTTAGTCATCCACCACCTCGTCCTCCACATCTGCACCCTGCTCCTCCTCCTGACTTTCTGGCAATTGTCTTATCGTCCACCTCTTGTGACACTTTCCCACCATCGCCTTCGTGTGACCGTGGCTGTTTAAATCGTTAGGCATCGCTACATGCGATCTCATGTGGCCCCACTTCAAATTGACCGGCCGAGAGTCCGGAATCTTTAAAGGGTAAACTCTTCGGAGTGTCCAAGTGCGGGATCATTTGTCTCAGGGCACTCGGCATGATGGTAGGAAGGAAGATCAGGGTGGGTAATATCTGGTCCTCACTCACGGCTACTCATACTTGACCGTGTGGAAGACGTGGTGGTGGCTTAGTGACTGGAAGCATTATTCGCTATCCAACCAACAATCATTTCACAATGCTGTGGCTTCAATAGTGGTGTGCTGTGGTCCCCTAGAAAGTAGGACAGGAAGGTCGAGCGTGAAGATGTGGCTCTTTGTTGTTCACTTTCAGCTGGGCCTCATCCTCTGCGTTCACCATCAGCATCATGGCCACTTCCCCGTCCCTTGCTTTGCCCATTTTAAATGGACTACTAAAATATTTGAAAAGCTCAATACAAATAATTTTTCTCCAAATAAATCCATGTGATCAGTATGCCTGAAAAGCAAGTATTTGTCAGGCATCCAGATGTAGCAGAGCTGGGCTCGTCTAGACTGTGTGCACATACAACACACAACATACAACATGCACCATGCGACATACAACATGCGACCTACATGTTACGAGATTTGACATGCACAACATACAACATTGACCATGCGACATGCACCATTGCGATGTGCACCACGCGACGTGCGACATGCACCATGCGACGTACAACATGCGACATGCAACATACATGTTACATGCAACATTTGACATGCACAACATGCAACATTGAACATGTGACATACATCATGCGACATGCGATGTACAACATGCGACATACGACATGCACAATGCGACATACAACATGCGACATGACATGCAACATACATGCGACATACATGCGACATGACATACGCGACATGACATGCCACATGCGACATGCCACATGCGACATACCACATGCGACATACGACATCCGTTGATATGTATATTAGGGTATGTGGAGGAAATGTTAACTGGCAATACAACTAAAATTGTAATTGCAAGATTGTTTATTGCAAGGAAACTGATTGCAAAATATTGGGTTAGAGAGGAGCCTCCGTCCGGACGCGAATTCATTGCTCAAAAGAGCCACATAATTGAATTTGAGAAAAGTATTTACACCAGGAGAGACGGCTGGATTTATTCTCTTCATTATGGCTGCCGTGGATGGATAGGATTAATTAATGTTATACCAGTATAGAGTACAACTTTTGGTAAACTGGAACTCTGGTTGATATTGTCAACTATGGATGAATT
Organism: Ranitomeya variabilis; assembly: GCF_051348905.1. Taxonomy (NCBI): domain Eukaryota; kingdom Metazoa; phylum Chordata; class Amphibia; order Anura; family Dendrobatidae; genus Ranitomeya; species Ranitomeya variabilis. The sequence continues at coordinate 695,615,873 of NC_135235.1, read as the reverse complement.
ATTGTTTCCACCTGATATGGTTTCCATGGGGGGGGGGGGGGTTAATTTACTGTAAAACATAAAATGAGTATGAACATGTGAACTGTTGTGAATCTTATGGTTAATAGAAATTTATCTGATTAAAAAAGGTGTGGTGCTTTCCAATTGTCTAAAACAGGGAGCAGATTACTGCAGCTGACAGCACACATGCCCAGACTGGATGGTACTACAGATGACAGGCTCCCTAATCTTAGTGGCTGGATAGACCCTGCACTGCCAACAGCTTCTGGTTCCAACCCCATCTCTGTTACCAGCATCGCCTGCAGAATGAGTAAGCCGCGTCTGGTGTCCAAAGCAGACATTGCAGGAGCAGATACCAGAGGAGATGGGAAACACCATTTGCAGAATCCCTAATATGACAAAATTTGCAGAATCCCTAATATGACAAAATTGCAGAAAACCAGAGCGGATGAAATCCCTTTAAAGTGACTCCATTTTGTAAATTATAACCCTCAATGAATTAATCTATAGGAATAGTGACTATTTTGACTCCATTGGCAGTTTCCAGATATTAGCACGCACAGTGGATGTTGGAAAATGAAAATTGCAAATATCCCAAGTTATTACCCAACACATAGTTCCCAGATTGTGCTCCAGGAGATACACATGCCGTAAAATAAGTGGTTTCTTCTCCTATAGTGATGCCAAAAGCATGGATGCTTAATGTGGTTTGAGCACAGTCTAGTAAACTGTAAACTGTCATTGTCTTGGTGAATAATTAAATAATTTTGCATAACTTTCCATTTTTACAGACCATTTAAGTAGAAATGTTCAAAAATATAAAATTCAAGGATATTTTATTCTAAAATAATAATTGGTTTTATTCTTGGCAGATGACCGTACCAGGAGATCAGCAGGACAGCTGACATCTTCAATGTTTAAATCAGATGATCTTGAGATCCCACAGGATACAATTGAAGTGAATGCCATTACTCCAGATACACCACCATCCCATCACAGCAAAGATCTGTCATCTGATCTTTTGGAAAAGGTCCTGTCTTCTGATTCATTACCTACTACTAAGGAAAATCAAAGTCACAAAATAAGCATTAAAAAAGGAACTGCTCCTAAAGCAATGAAGACATCTTCATTATCAGAATATGGAAATAGTTTTCCCCTAGTACAGTCCTTTCTCAAACAACAAAACCTTCACAAAGCAAACAATGTAGTTTCTTGTTCCAAGTGTGGGAGATGTTTTAACCAGAAATCAGATTTTGTCAGTCACCAGAGAATTCACACAGGGGAGAAGCCATTTTCATGTTCAGAATGTGGAAAATGTTTTATTCGGAAAGCGCATCTTGTTACCCATCAAAAAACTCACACAGGGGAGAAGCCTTTTTCATGTTCACAATGTGGGAAATGTTTTAACAGGAAAGCGACTCTTGATAGCCACCAGAAAACCCACACAGGGGAGAAGCCTTTTTCATGTTCAGAATGTGGGAAATGTTTTAACAGGAAAACGAATCTTGTTAGCCACCAGAAAACCCACACATTAGAGAAGCCTTTTTCATGTTCAGAATGTGGGAAATGTTTTAACAGGAAAGCGACTCTTGATAGCCACCAGAAAACCCACACAGGGGAGAAGCCTTTTTCCTGTTCAGAATGTGGGAAATGTTTTAACCAAAAAGCGCATCTTGTTACCCATCAAAAAACTCACACAGGAGAGAAGCCTTTTTCATGTTCAGAATGTGGGAAATGTTTTAACAGGAAAGAGAATCTTGTTAGCCACCAGAAAACCCACACAGGGGAGAAACCTTTTTCCTGTTCAGAATGTGGGAAATGTTTTAACCACAAAGTGAATCTTGTTAGGCACCAGAAAACCCACACAGGAGAGAAGCCTTTTTCATGTTCAGAATGTGGGAAATGTTTTACAGAAAAAAAAGTTCTTATCAGACACCATAGATCTCACACAGGGGAGAAGCCTTTTTCCTGTTCAGAATGTGGGAAATGTTTTCTAGATAAATCAGTTCTTGTCAGACATCATAGATCTCACACAGGGGAGAAGCCTTTTTCCTGTTCAGAATGTGGGAAATGTTTTAACCACAAAGCGAATCTTGTTAGCCACCAGAAAACCCACACGGGGGAGAAGCCTTTTTCCTGTTTAGAATGTGGGAAATGTTTTCTAGATAAATCAGTTCTTGTCAGACATCATAGATCTCACACAGGGGAGAAGCCTTTTTCCTGTTCAGAATGTGGGAAATGTTTTAACAGGAAAGCGAATCTTGTTAGCCACCAGAAAACCCACACAGGAGAGAAGCCTTTTTCATGTTCAGAATGTGGGAAATGTTTTAACCACAAAGTGAATCTTGTTAGCCACCAGAAAACCCACACAGGAGAGAAGCCTTTTTCATGTTCAGAATGTGGGAAATGTTTTAACCAGAAAGCACATCTTGTTACCCACCAAAGAACTCACACAGGGAAGAAGCCATTTTCATGTTCATAATGCGGAAAATGTATTGTGAAGAAACAATCTTTCTAGCCAACAAAGAATTCACACAGGAGGGAGTGGCGGTGTAGTGGAGCTGAGAGGACATGTCCAGACCGAGCTCCTATAATCATGTCACAATCCTGACTTTGTTAAAGTGAGTTTACCTGCAAGCAGTGTAGTTCCCTGGGCTCTTGGAGGTCTCCGGCTCCTGGAGAAGTGCGGTCCGCGACTCTGGTGTGTCGGGTTCTGATTAAACTCTCATGGGACATAAGGCCTGTGGAGGAAGGTGGACATTTTCTACTGTGCGCTTGGGTGGCAGGAGGCATGGAGCTGTGGACTTTGCTCCTGGAGGGACTGACGGAGCAGTGCGGCTATATCCTGGAGGTACCTGAGGGGGAAGCACGGTGTGAGCTCTGAAAAATGAGCTCAGCGCTCCCTTATTGATAATATAGCTGGTTCGTCGGTTCCCGCCATTTCAAGGGTCTCTGGACTCTTGTTGCCATCCCTGCAGATGCTGCAGGTCATTCTGCTACACAGGACTTGTGCAGCAGTTTCAGATTTGCCATAAAACCCAGCACTCTACCTTACTAAATACTTGGAGCTGTTTGCACTCCTCTGTATTAATGTGCCTAGACAAGTATATATGTATACTTTATAATAATACTGCTGCATCTGGAAGTAGAGAAAGAGGGAACTCTATAAATACACGTTTTCTCAACTTGCTATACTTTATATTTGTTAACCATGAATCATTTAAAATGGTCAGGGATGGCAAACAAACTAAGAGTTTGCAAGGATTGATCTATCTGATAATGCATGATCTCTCAGGAATAATCCATCACATGCTAAGACTGCGGATCAGTGTAAAAACCGCATTTCTGATAGTGAGAAGGTGGTGACCAATAGGATCTAACTCTTAAACACATGAAAAAACTGACCGTCACATCCATACATAGACTAAGTGTGAACAGGTGCTAAACCTAGAGTCGCCAACTCCTATACATTCAAGCAAATAAGGTAGCACACTGTATGTTGTGAATTTGCTTTTTGCTCCCTCTAGTGGTTACTAGTTTTTTGACTCTGGTTTTTCTGTCATTCCTTTTATCCGCACCTGGGTCGTTAGTTAGGGGTGTTGCTATATAAGCTCCCTGGACCTTCAGTTCAATGCCTGGCAACGTAGTTATCAGAGCTAGTCTGCTGTGCTCTTGTCTACTGATCCTGGTTCCAGTTATATCAGCTAAGTCTGCCTTTTGCTTTTTGCTATTTGTTTTGGTTTTGTATTTTTGTCCAGCTTGTTCCTAATCTATATCCTGACCTTTGCTGGAAGCTCTAGGGGGCTGGTGTTCTCCCCCCGGACCGTTAGACGGTTCGGGGGTTCTTGAATTTCCAGTGTGGATTTTGATAGGGTTTTTGTTGACCATATAAGTTACCTTTCTTTATTCTGCTATCAGTAAGCGGGCCTCTCTGTGCTAAATCTGGTTCATTTCTGTGTTTGTCATTTCCTCTTACCTCACCGTCATTATTTGTGGGGGGCTTCTATCCAGCTTTGGGGTCCCCTTCTCTGGAGGCAAGAAAGGTCTTTGTTTTCCTCTACTAGGGGTAGCTAGATTCTCCGGCTGGCGCGTGTCATCTAGAATCAACGTAGGAATGATCCCCGGCTACTTCTAGTGTTGGCGTTAGGAGTAGATATATGGTCAACCCAGTTACCACTGCCCTATGAGCTGGATTTTTGTATTCTGCAGACTTCCACATTCCTCTGAGACCCTCGCCATTGGGGTCATAACAGTTTGCCAGGCCAGTATTAAATGTTTAATGCATTGCAGAAGAGGGATTATAAGAAAGAAGATTCTGAGTTTTTTTTTTTTCTTCTTCCCCTTTACCTCAGAGTGGCTATGCTTGCTGCAGACATGAATGTCCAGACCTTGATTACAAGTGTGGACCAGCTGGCTACTCGTGTGCAGGGCATACAAGACTATGTTATCAGAAATCCTAGGTCAGAACCTAAAATACCGATTCCTGAACTGTTTTCCGGAGACAGGTTTAAGTTTAGGAATTTCGTGAATAATTGTAAATTGTTTTTGTCCCTGAGACCCTGTTCATCTGGAGATTCTGCTCAGCAAGTAAAAATTGTTATTTCGTTCTTACGGGGATTCGCATGTGGAGCAGGTCAGGTTGGTCTTTAAAATTTTGCGTGAAAATTCTTTGTTTGTCAAGGGCTCAAAGTGTCTCTTTGGTGTACAGAAGGTTCCCTTTTTGGGGTTCATTTTTTCCCCTTCTGCTGTGGAGATGGACCCAGTCAAGGTCCGAGCTATTCTTGATTGGACTCAGCCCTCGTCAGTTAAGAGTCTTCAGAAGTTCTTGGGCTTCGCTAACTTCTACCGTCGTTTTATCGCTAATTTTTCTAGCATTGTGAAACCTTTGACGGATATGACCAAGAAGGGCTCCGATGTAGCTAACTGGGCTCCTGCTGCCGTGGAGGCTTTCCAGGAGTTGAAACGCCGGTTTACTTCGGCGCCTGTTTTGTGCCAGCCTGACGTCTCACTTCCCTTTCAGGTTGAGGTGGATGCTTCGGAGATTGGGGCAGGGGCCGTTTTGTCGCAGAGAGGCCCTGGTTGCTCTGTTATGAAACCTTGTGCCTTTTTCTCTAGGAAGTTTTCGCCTGCCGAGCGAAATTATGATGTGGGCAATCGGGAGTTGTTGGCCATGAAATGGGCATTTGAGGAGTGGCGTCATTGGCTCGAGGGTGCTAAGCATCGTGTGGTGGTCTTGACTGATCACAAAAATCTGATGTATCTCGAGTCTGCTAAACGCCTTAATCCGAGACAGGCCCGCTGGTCATTGTTTTTCTCCCGCTTTGATTTTGTTGTCTCGTATTTACCAGGTTCAAAGAATGTGAAGGCCGATGCTCTTTCTAGGAGCTTTGTGCCTGATGCTCCTGGAGTCGCTGATCCTGTTGGTATTCTTAAAGATGGAGTTATCTTGTCAGCTATTTCTCCGGATCTGCGACGTGTGTTGCAGAGATTTCAGGCTGATAGGCCTGAGTCTTGTCCACCTGACAGACTGTTTGTCCCGGATAAGTGGACCAGCAGAGTCATTTCCGAGGTTCATTCCTCGGTGTTGGCAGGTCACCCGGGAATTTTTGGCACCAGAGATCTGGTGGCCAGGTCCTTTTGGTGGCCTTCCTTGTCAAGGGATGTGCGGTCATTTGTGCAGTCCTGTGGGACTTGTGCTCGAGCTAAGCCGTGCTGTTCTCGTGCCAGCGGTTTGCTCTTGCCCTTGCCTGTCCCGAAGAGACCTTGGACACATATCTCCATGGATTTCATTTCTGATCTTCCGCTATCTCAGGGCATGTCCGTTATCTGGGTGATATGTGATCGCTTCTCCAAGATGGTCCATTTGGTTCCTTTGCCTAAGCTGCCTTCCTCTTCCGATCTGGTTCCTGTGTTTTTCCAGAACGTGGTTCGTTTGCACGGCATCCCTGAGAATATTGTGTCAGACAGAGGATCCCAGTTCGTTTCCAGGTTCTGGCGATCCTTTTGTAGTAGGATGGGCATTGATTTGTCGTTTTCGTCTGCTTTCCATCCTCAGACTAATGGACAGACGGAGCGAACCAATCAGACTTTGGAGGCTTATTTGAGGTGTTTTGTCTCTGCTGATCAGGACGACTGGGTGACATTCTTGCCGTTGGCTGAGTTTGCCCTTAATAATCGGGCTAGTTCCGCCACCTTGGTTTCGCCTTTTTTCTGCAACTCTGGTTTCCATCCTCGCTTTTCTTCGGGTCATGTGGAGCCTTCTGACTGTCCTGGGGTAGATTCCGTGGTGGATAGGTTGCAGCAGATCTGGAATCATGTGGTGGACAACTTGAAGTTGTCACAGGAGAAGGCTCAGCGCTTTGCCAACCGCCGCCGCGGTGTGGGTCCCCGACTACGCGTTGGGGATTTGGTATGGCTTTCTTCCCGCTTTGTTCCTATGAAGGTCTCCTCTCCCAAATTTAAACCTCGTTTTATTGGGCCTTACAAGATATTGGAAATCCTTAATCCTGTATCTTTTCGTCTGGATCTTCCTGTGTCGTTTGCTATTCACAATGTATTTCATAGGTCCTTGTTGCGGCGGTACATTGTGCCTGTAGTTCCTTCTGCTGAGCCTCCTGCTCCGGTGTTGGTTGAGGGCGAGTTGGAGTACGTGGTGGAGAAGATCTTGGATTCTCGCCTCTCCAGGCGGAGGCTTCAGTACCTGGTCAAGTGGAAGGGCTATGGTCAGGAGGATAATTCCTGGGTGGTCGCCTCTGATGTTCATGCGGCCGATTTAGTTCGTGCCTTTCATGCCGCTCATCCTGATCGCCCTGGTGGTCGTGGTGAGGGTTCGGTGACCCCTCACTAAGGGGGGGGGGTACTGTTGTGAATTTGCTTTTTGCTCCCTCTAGTGGTTACTAGTTTTTTGACTCTGGTTTTTCTGTCATTCCTTTTATCCGCACCTGGGTCGTTAGTTAGGGGTGTTGCTATATAAGCTCCCTGGACCTTCAGTTCAATGCCTGGCAACGTAGTTATCAGAGCTAGTCTGCTGTGCTCTTGTCTACTGATCCTGGTTCCAGTTATATCAGCTAAGTCTGCCTTTTGCTTTTTGCTATTTGTTTTGGTTTTGTATTTTTGTCCAGCTTGTTCCTAATCTATATCCTGACCTTTGCTGGAAGCTCTAGGGGGCTGGTGTTCTCCCCCCGGACCGTTAGACGGTTCGGGGGTTCTTGAATTTCCAGTGTGGATTTTGATAGGGTTTTTGTTGACCATATAAGTTACCTTTCTTTATTCTGCTATCAGTAAGCGGGCCTCTCTGTGCTAAATCTGGTTCATTTCTGTGTTTGTCATTTCCTCTTACCTCACCGTCATTATTTGTGGGGGGCTTCTATCCAGCTTTGGGGTCCCCTTCTCTGGAGGCAAGAAAGGTCTTTGTTTTCCTCTACTAGGGGTAGCTAGATTCTCCGGCTGGCGCGTGTCATCTAGAATCAACGTAGGAATGATCCCCGGCTACTTCTAGTGTTGGCGTTAGGAGTAGATATATGGTCAACCCAGTTACCACTGCCCTATGAGCTGGATTTTTGTATTCTGCAGACTTCCACGTTCCTCTGAGACCCTCGCCATTGGGGTCATAACACTGTAGCGCTGAAACATGCAAACATGAAACATGAAAATTTAACTGCATTACTGCACTAGAAATATGAAAAATGAGAGCGTTTAGCGCATAAAAAAGGCCAATTTTATGTGTACCTGGTAGCCACTTTACGGCATCTCTCTTATACCAGGTCCTACGATTTCCTTCCTCACTGAGAATAAGGCCGGCGTCACACTGGCGAGTTTTACGGATGTAAGAGCGCAGAAACTACGTCCGTAAAACTCGCATAACATACGGCACAATTATTCTCAATGGGGCTGCTCCTATTAGCCGTATATTACGGTTCAGTATTATACGGCTTTCTACGGCCGTACAAAATCGCAGCATGCTGCGTTTGTCAGCGTACTGCGCAAAAAAATCGCCAATGAAAGTCTATGGGGGCGAGAAAAATACGGATTCCACACGGACCAGCAGTGTGACTTGCGAGAAATACGCAGCGGTGTTAGTGAAAAGTCGGTAATTCAATTGCCGGCTTTTCATTTCTCCTGCACAAACCCGACATGATATGAGACATAGTTTACATATAGTAAACCATCTCATATCCCCCTTTTTTTTGCATATTCCACACTACTAATGTTAGTAGTGTGTATGTGCAAAATTTCAGCGCTGTAGCTGCTAAAATAAAGGGTTAAATGGCGGAAAAAATTGGCGTGGGCTCCCGCGCAATTTTCTCCGCCAGAGCGGTAAAGCCAGTGACTGAGGGCAGATATTAATAGCCAGGAGAGGGTCCATGGTTATTGGCCCCCCCGTGGCTAAAAACATCTGCCCCCAGCCACCCCAGAAAAGGCACATCTGGAAGATGCGCCTATTCTGGCACTTGGCCACTCTCTTCCCACTCCCTGTAGCGGTGGGATATGGGGTAATGAAGGGTTAATGCCACCTTGCTATTGGAAGGTGACATTAAGCCAGATTAATAATGGAGAGGCATCAATTATGACACCTATCCATTATTAATCCAATTGTATGAAAGGGTTAAAAAACACACACACGATTTAAAAGTATTTTAATGAAATAAACACAGCGGTTGTTGTAATCATTTATTGTTCTCTCAAATCCATTTGCAGTCCCTCGCTTGGCAACATAATAAACGCACAAGATACATACCTTCTGATGTTCTGTCAGGTCCAACGATGTAATCCATCTGAAGGGGTTAACTAATATTACAAGCAGGAGCCCTGCTATAATGCAGCTGTGCTCCGTGCTTGTAATTCCCCTGCGAATGAATGAAATGTAGGTCATTGACCTACATTTCCTTCAGTCGCGGTGATGCGCCCCCTGGTGGATGTCCTCATATGACCTGGAGCGTGGGAAAAAGTTCCCAGGCTGCAGTTCATGAGAACATCCACCAGAGGGCGCCTCACCGCGAATGAATGAAATGTAGGTCAATGACCTACATTTCATTCATTCGCAGGGGAATTACAAGCACGGAGCACAGCTGCATTATAGCAGGGCTCCTGCTTGTAATATTAGTTAACCCCTTCAGATGGATTACATCGTTGGACCTGACAGAACATCAGAAGGTATGTATCTTGTGCATTTATTATGTTGCCAAGCGAGGGACTGCAAATGGATTTGAGAGAACAATAAATTATTACAACAACCGCTGTGTTTATTTCATTAAAATACTTTTCAATCATGTGTGTGTGTGTGTGTTTAACCCTTTCCTACAATTGGATTAATAATGGATAGGTGTCATAATTGACGCCTCTCCATCATTAATCTGGCTTAATGTCACCTTCCAATAGCAAGGTGGCATTAACCCTTCATTACCCCATATCCCACCGCTACAGGGAGTGGGAAGAGAGTGGCCAAGTGCCAGAATAGGCGCATCTTCCAGATGTGCCTTTTCTGGGGTGGCTGGGGGCAGATGTTTTTAGCCACGGGGGGGCCAATAACCATGGACCCTCTCCTGGCTATTAATATCTGCCCTCAGTCACTGGCTTTACCATTCTGGCGGAGAAAATTGCGCGGGAGCCCACGCCAATTTTTTCCGCCATTTAACCCTTTATTTTAGCAGCTACAGTGCTGAAATTTTGCACATACACACTACTAACATTAGTAGTGTGGAATATGCAAAAAAAAAAGGGGATATGAGATGGTTTACTGTATGTAAACCATGTCTCATATCATGTCGGGTTTGTGCAGGAGAAATGAAAAACCGGCAATTGAATTACCGGCTGTTCACAGATATCGCGCTGAATGAAATCTAAATACAGAATATATATATATGTGTCTCAATGACATATATATATATATATATATATATATATATACTGTATATATGTTTTAATGAACATTTGAGCACATAAATCCATTAGATGTCGGTTTTGCAAGCTTGCGCGAAAATCTCGCAGTACGGATGCCATACGGATTACATACGGAGGATGCCATGCGCAAAATACGCTGACACACCCTGCCTACGGATCACTATTTTGGGAACATTTCACCGTATTTCGGCCGTATTACGGCCGTAAAATACGGACCGTATTGTCCTACGCCGAGTGTGACGCCGGCCTAAATGTCTCCATCTGAATGGGTGCCTATGAAAACCTCTTGTGAGACTACCATTCTCTCTCTGTGGAGGGGTAATGGACCTGCTGTAATTAAAACACCTGTGACTAGGAGGCGGAGTGCTCGGTCAGAAAGCTAAATAATACACATGAAAAAACTGACCGTCACATCCATACATAGACTAAGTGTGAACAGGTGCTAAACCTAGAGTCGCCAACTCCTATACATTCAAGCAAATAAGGTAGCACACTGTAGCGCTGAAACATGCAAACATGAAACATGAAAATTTAACTGCATTACTGCACTAGAAATATGAAAAATGAGAGCGTTTAGCGCATAAAAAAGGCCTATTTTATGTGTACCTGGTAGCCACTTTACGGCATCTCTCTTATACCAGGTCCTACGATCTCCTTCCTCACTGAGAATAAACGTCTCCATCTGAATGGGTGCCTATGAAAACCTCTTGTGAGACTACCATTCTCTCTCTGTGGAAGGGTAATGGACCTGCTGTAATTAAAACACCTGTGACTAGAAGGCGGAGTGCTCGGCCAGAAAGCTAAATAATACACATGAAAAAACTGACCGTCACATCCATACATAGACTAAGTGTGAACAGGTGCTAAACCTAGAGTCGCCAACTCCTATACATTCAAGCAAATAAGGTAGCACACTGTAGCGCTGAAACATGCAAACATGAAACATGAAAATTTAACTGCATTACTGCACTAGAAATATGAAAAATGAGAGCGTTTAGCGCATAAAAAAGGCCAATTTTATGTGTACCTGGTAGCCACTTTACGGCATCTCTCTTATACCAGGTCCTACGATCTCCTTCCTCACTGAGAATAAACGTCTCCATCTGAATGGGTGCCTATGAAAACCTCTTGTGAGACTACCATTCTCTCTCAGTGGAGGGGTAATGGACCTGCTGTAATTAAAACACCTGTGACTAGGAGGCTGAGTGCTCGGTCAGAAAGCTAAATAATACACATGAAAAAACTGACCGTCACATCCATACATAGACTAAGTGTGAACAGGTGCTAAACCTAGAGTCGCCAACTCCTATACATTCAAGCAAATAAGGTAGCACACTGTAGCGCTGAAACATGAAACATGAAAATTTAACTGCATTACTGCACTAGAAATATGAAAAATGAGAGCGTTTAGCGCATAAAAAAGGCCAATTTTATGTGTACCTGGTAGCCACTTTACGGCATCTCTCTTATACCAGGTCCTACGATTTCCTTCCTCACTAAGAATAAACGTCTCCATCTGAATGGGTGCCTATGAAAACCTCTTGTGAGACTACCATTCTCTCTCTGTGGAGGGGTAATGGACCTGCTGTAATTAAAACACCTGTGACTAGGAGGCGGAGTGCTCGGTCAGAAAGCTAAATAATACACATGAAAAAACTGACCGTCACATCCATACATAGACTAAGTGTGAACAGGTGCTAAACCTAGAGTCGCCAACTCCTATACATTCAAGCAAATAAGGTAGCACACTGTAGCGCTGAAACATGCAAACATGAAACATGAAAATTTAACTGCATTACTGCATTAGAAATATGAAAAATGAGAGCGTTTAGCGCATAAAAAAGGCCAATTTTATGTGTACCTGGTAGCCACTTTACGGCATCTCTCTTATACCAGGTCCTACGATTTCCTTCCTCACTGAGAATAAACGTCTCCATCTGAATGGGTGCCTATGAAAACCTCTTGTGAGACTACCATTCTCTCTCTGTGGAGGGGTAATGGACCTGCTGTAATTGAAACACTTGTGACTAGGAGGCAGAGTGCTCGGTCAGAAAGCTAAATAATACACATGAAAAAACTGACCGTCAAATCCATACATAGACTAAGTGTGAACAGGTGCTAAACCTAGAGTCGCCAACTCCTATACATTCAAGCAAATAAGGTAGCGAACTGTAGCGCTGAAACATGCAAACATGAAACATGAAAATTTAACTGCATTACTGCACTAGAAATATGAAAAATGAGAGCGTTTAGCGCATAAAAAGGCCAATTTTATGTGTACCTGGTAACCACTTTACGGCATCTCTCTTATACCAGGTCCTACGATTTCCTTCCTCACTGAGAATAAACGTCTCCATCTGAATGGGTGCCTATGAAAACCTCTTGTGAGACTACCATTCTCTCTCTGTGGAGGGGTAATGGACCTGCTGTAATTAAAACACCTGTGACTAGAAGGCGGAGTGCTCGGTCAGAAAGCTAAATAATACACATGAAAAAACTGACCGTCACATCCATACATAGACTAAGTGTGAACAGGTGCTAAACCTAGAGTCGCCAACTCCTATACATTCAAGCAAATAAGGTAGCACACTGTAGCGCTGAAACATGCAAACATGAAACATGAAAATTTAACTGCATTACTGCACTAGAAATATGAAAAATGAGAGCGTTTAGCGCATAAAAAAGGCCAATTTTATGTGTACCTGGTAGCCACTTTACGGCATCTCTCTTATACCAGGTCCTACGATTTCCTTCCTCACTGAGAATAAACGTCTCCATCTGAATGGGTGCCTATGAAAACCTCTTGTGAGACTACCATTCTCTCTCTGTGGAGGGGTAATGGACCTGCTGTAATTGAAACACTTGTGACTAGGAGGCAGAGTGCTCGGTCAGAAAGCTAAATAATACACATGAAAAAACTGACCGTCAAATCCATATATAGACTAAGTGTGAACAGGTGCTAAACCTAGAGTCGCCAACTCCTATACATTTAAGCAAATAAGGTAGCACACTGTAGCGCTGAAACATGCAAACATGAAACATGAAAATTTAACTGCATTACTGCACTAGAAATATGAAAAATGAGAGCGTTTAGCGCATAAAAAAGGCCAACTTTATGTGTACCTGGTAGCCACTTTACGGCATCTCTCTTATACCAGGTCCTACGATTTCCTTCCTCACTGAGAATAAACGTCTCCATCTGAATGGGTGCCTATGAAAACCTCTTGTGAGACTACCATTCTCTCTCTGTGGAGGGGTAATGGACCTGCTGTAATTAAAACACCTGTGACTAGGAGGCGGAGTGCTCGGTCAGAAAGCTAAATAATACACATGAAAAAAACTGACCGTCACATCCATACATAGACTAAGTGTGAACAGGTGCTAAACCTAGAGTCGCCAACTCCTATACATTCAAGCAAATAAGGTAGCACACTGTAGCGCTGAAACATGCAAACATGAAACATGAAAATTTAACTGCATTACTGCACTAGAAATATGAAAAATGAGAGCGTTTAGCGCATAAAAAAGGCCAATTTTATGTGTACCTGGTAGCCACTTTACGGCATCTCTCTTATACCAGGTCCTACGATTTCCTTCCTCACTGAGAATAAACGTCTCCATCTGAATGGGTGCCTATGAAAACCTCTTGTGAGACTACCATTCTCTCTCTGTGGAGGGGTAATGGACCTGCTGTAATTAAAACACCTGTGACTAGGAGGCGGAGTGCTCGGTCAGAAAGCTAAATAATACACATGAAAAAACTGACCGTCACATCCATACATAGACTAAGTGTGAACAGGTGCTAAACCTAGAGTCGCCAACTCCTATACATTCAAGCAAATAAGGTAGCACACTGTAGCGCTGAAACATGCAAACATGAAAATTTAACTGCATTACTGCACTAGAAATATGAAAAATGAGAGCGTTTAGCGCATAAAAAAGGCCTATTTTATGTGTACCTGGTAGCCACTTTACGGCATCTCTCTTATACCAGGTCCTACGATCTCCTTCCTCACTGAGAATAAACGTCTCCATCTGAATGGGTGCCTATGAAAACCTCTTGTGAGACTACCATTCTCTCTCTGTGGAGGGGTAATGGACCTGCTGTAATTAAAACACCTGTGACTAGAAGGCGGAGTGCTCGGTCAGAAAGCTAAATAATACACATGAAAAAACTGACCGTCACATCCATACATAGACTAAGTGTGAACAGGTGCTAAACCTAGAGTCGCCAACTCCTATACATTCAAGCAAATAAGGTAGCACACTGTAGCGCTGAAACATGCAAACATGAAACATGAAAATTTAACTGCATTACTGCACTAGAAATATGAAAAATGAGAGCGTTTAGCGCATAAAAAAGGCCAATTTTATGTGTACCTGGTAGCCACTTTACGGCATCTCTCTTATACCAGGTCCTACGATTTCCTTCCTCACTGAGAATAAACGTCTCCATCTGAATGGGTGCCTATGAAAACCTCTTGTGAGACTACCATTCTCTCTCTGTGGAGGGGTAATGGACCTGCTGTAATTAAAACACCTGTGACTAGGAGGCGGAGTGCTCGGTCAGAAAGCTAAATAATACACATGAAAAAACTGACCGTCACATCCATACATAGACTAAGTGTGAACAGGTGCTAAACCTAGAGTCGCCAACTCCTATACACTCAAGCAAATAAGGTAGCACACTGTAGCGCTGAAACATGCAAACATGAAACATGAAAATTTAACTGCATTACTGCACTAGAAATATGAAAAATGAGAGCGTTTAGCGCATAAAAAAGGCCAATTTTATGTGTACCTGGTAGCCACTTTACGGCATCTCTCTTATACCAGGTCCTACGATTTCCTTCCTCACTGAGAATAAACGTCTCCATCTGAATGGGTGCCTATGAAAACCTCTTGTGAGACTACCATTTTCTCTCTGTGGAGGGGTAATGGACCTGCTGTAATTAAAACACCTGTGACTAGGAGGCGGAGTGCTCGGTCAGAAAGCTAAATAATACACATGAAAAAACTGACCGTCACATCCATACATAGACTAAGTGTGAACAGGTGCTAAACCTAGAGTCGCCAACTCCTATACATTCAAGCAAATAAGGTAGCACACTGTAGCGCTGAAACATGCAAACATGAAACATGAAAATTTAACTGCATTACTGCACTAGAAATATGAAAAATGAGAGCGTTTAGCGCATAAAAAAGGCCTATTTTATGTGTACCTGGTAGCCACTTTACGGCATCTCTCTTATACCAGGTCCTACGATCTCCTTCCTCACTGAGAATAAACGTCTCCATCTGAATGGGTGCCTATGAAAACCTCTTGTGAGACTACCATTCTCTCTCTGTGGAGGGGTAATGGACCTGCTGTAATTAAAACACCTGTGACTAGAAGGCGGAGTGCTCGGTCAGAAAGCTAAATAATACACATGAAAAAACTGACCGTCACATCCATACATAGACTAAGTGTGAACAGGTGCTAAACCTAGAGTCGCCAACTCCTATACATTCAAGCAAATAAGGTAGCACACTGTAGCGCTGAAACATGCAAACATGAAACATGAAAATTTAACTGCATTACTGCACTAGAAATATGAAAAATGAGAGCGTTTAGCGCATAAAAAAGGCCAATTTTATGTGTACCTGGTAGCCACTTTACGGCATCTCTCTTATACCAGGTCCTACGATTTCCTTCCTCACTGAGAATAAACGTCTCCATCTGAATGGGTGCCTATGAAAACCTCTTGTGAGACTACCATTCTCTCTCTGTGGAGGGGTAATGGACCTGCTGTAATTAAAACACCTGTGACTAGGAGGCGGAGTGCTCGGTCAGAAAGCTAAATAATACACATGAAAAAACTGACCGTCACATCCATACATAGACTAAGTGTGAACAGGTGCTAAACCTAGAGTCGCCAACTCCTATACACTCAAGCAAATAAGGTAGCACACTGTAGCGCTGAAACATGCAAACATGAAACATGAAAATTTAACTGCATTACTGCACTAGAAATATGAAAAATTAGAGCGTTTAGTGCATAAAAAAGGCCATTTTTATGTGTACCTGGTAGCCACTTTACGGCATCTCTCTTATACCAGGTCCTACGATTTCCTTCCTCACTGAGAATAAACGTCTCCATCTGAATGGGTGCCTATGAAAACCTCTTGTGAGACTACCATTCTCTCTCTCTGGAGGGGTAATGGACCTGCTGTAATTAAAACACCTTTGACTAGGAGGCGGAGTGCTCGGTCAGAAAGCTAAATAATACACATGAAAAAACTGACCGTCACATCCATACATAGACTAAGTGTGAACAGGTGCTAAACCTAGAGTCGCCAACTCCTATACATTCAAGCAAATAAGGTAGCACACTGTAGCGCTGAAACATGCAAACATGAAACATGAAAATTTAACTGCATTACTGCACTAGAAATATGAAAAATGAGAGCGTTTAGCGCATAAAAAGGCCAATTTTATGTGTACTGTTGTGAACTGTGTTTCTGGGCTCCCTCTGGTGGTCACTAACGGTATTGTGTTAGGTATGTCTTGTTGCAGGCCTGAGCTCCAGCTGTGTCGTTAAGCAGCGGGTGTTTCCTATTTGAGTCTCCTCTGGACTCAGTCTCTTGCCTGGCATCGTTGTATCCAGACCTATTTGGTCTCCTCCGGATTCCTTTCAGACTGCCTCATGCAAGAAAAGCTAAGTCTGTTTTGTACAATTTGGATCGTTTGCAGTATTCAGTGTTTTTGTCCAGCTTGCTTTACATTTGATTTTTGACTCGCTGGAAGCTCTAGGGGGCTGATATTCTCCCTCCACACCGTTAGTCGGTGTGGAGGTTCTTGAATGTTCAGCGTGGATGTTTTGTAGGGTTTTCTGCTAACCGGATAGTCCACTATCTATTTTCTGCTATCTAGACTATTGGGCCTCACTTTGCTGAATCTAGTTCATCTCTACGTTTGTGTTTTCCTCTTGCCTCACCGTTATTATTTGTTGGGGGCTTTCTATATCTTTGGGGTTCAATTTCTCTGGAGGCAAGCGAGGTCTTATTTTTTCCCTCTAGGGGTAGTCAGTTCTCCGGCTGGCTCGAGACGTCTAGAACCAACGTAGGCACGTTCACCGGCTACTTTTAGTTGTTGGTGTCAGGATCAGGTATGCGGTTAGCCCAGTTTCCACCTCCCTAGAGCAGTATTTATATTTTTGCTATCTTGCCGGAATATCAGAGATCCTCTGCCATTGTAATCATAACAGTGTACCTGGTAACCACTTTACGGCATCTCTCTTATACCAGGTCCTACGATTTCCTTCCTCACTGAGAATAAACGTCTCCATCTGAATGGGTGCCTATGAAAACCTCTTGTGAGACTACCATTCTCTCTCTGTGGAGGGGTAATGGACCTGCTGTAATTAAAACACCTGTGACTAGGAGGCGGAGTGCTCGGTCAGAAAGCTAAATAATACACATGAAAAAACTGACAGTCACATCCATACATAGACTAAGTGTGAACAGGTGCTAAACCTAGAGTCGCCAACTCCTATACATTCAAGCAAATAAGGTAGCACACTGTAGCGCTGAAACATGCAAACATGAAACATAAAAATTTAACTGCATTACTGCACTAGAAATATGAAAAATGAGAGCGTTTAGTGCATAAAAAAGGCCAATTTTATGTGTACCGGGTAGCCACTTTACGGCATCTCTCTTACACCAGGTCCTACGATTTCCTTCCTCACTGACAATAAACGTCTCAGAGTCACAGGTGTTTTAATTACAGCAGGTCCATTACCCCTCCACAGAGAGAGAATGGTAGTCTCACAAGAGGTTTTCATAGGCACCCATTCAGATGGAGACGTTTATTCTCAGTGAGGAAGGAAATCGTAGGACCTGGTATAAGAGAGATGCCGTAAAGTGGCTACCAGGTACACATAAAATTGGCCTTTTTTATGCGCTAAACGCTCTCATTTTTCATATTTCTAGTGCAGTAATGCAGTTAAATTTTCATGTTTCATGTTTGCATGTTTCAGCGCTACAGTGTGCTACCTTATTTGCTTGAATGTATAGGAGTTGGCGACTCTAGGTTTAGCACCTTTTCACACTTAGTCTATGTATGGATGTGACGGTCAGTTTTTTCATGTGTATTATTTAGCTTTCTGACCGAGCACTCCGCCTCCTAGTCACAGGTGTTTTAATTACAGCAGGTCCATTACCCCTCCACAGAGAGAGAATGGTAGTCTCACAAAAGGTTTTCATAGGCACCCATTCAGATGGAGACGTTTATTCTCAGTGAGGAAGGAAATCGTAGGACCTGGTATAAGAGAGATGCCGTAAAGTGGCTACCAGGTACACATAAAATTGGCCTTTTTTATGCGCTAAACGCTCTCATTTTTCATATTTCTAGTGCAGTAATGCAGTTAAATTTTCATGTTTCATGTTTGCATGTTTCAGCGCTACAGTGTGCTACCTTATTTGCTTGAATGTATAGGAGTTGGCGACTCTAGGTTTAGCACCTGTTCACACTTAGTCTATGTATGGATGTGACGGTCAGTTTTTTCATGTGTATTATTTAGCTTTCTGACCGAGAACTCTGCCTCCTAGTCACAGGTGTTTTAATTACAGCAGGTCCATTACCCCTCCACAGAGAGAGAATGGTAGTCTCACAAGAGGTTTTCATAGGCACCCTGTTATGATCCTAGTGGCAAGGATCGCAGGTCGGACTAGCTAAGTAACTGAACAGACTACTAGCTCTGGGGAAGTGGTAACTAGATTGACCGCAACCTGATCCTATCCGCAAACAACTATAGGCAGCCGTGGAACGTTACCTAAAAAATCCTAGACGTCTCGTCACGGCCTGAGAAACTGACTATTCCTGAAGGGAAAGTAAGTCCTCACTTGCCTCAGTGGAAGACCCCAAAGATATAGAATAAACAATTATTAACGGTGAGTTAAGGGGAAAGCACAAACGCAGAGATGAAATCAGATTTAGGAAATGAGGCCCGCTAATACTAGATAGCAGAAAATAGGAAGGAAACTGTGCGGTCAATAAAAAACCCTATTCAAAATATCCACGCAGAGATTGCTCGAGCCCCCGCACCAACTAACGGTGCAGGGGAAGCAACTCCGTACCCCAGAGCTTACCAGCAAAAAGAAATCACATGGTAGCAAGCTGGACTAGACTCATCATACACAGAAATCATATTGCAGGCAGATGAGCAAAAACTATTCAAACAGAACTTAGCTTATCCTGAAGAGGCAGAAAACGAGATAATCAGGAGTAATCAGAATAGCACTGAATACATTGACAGCCGGCAACAAGTGGAAGTGAAGCAGAGCTAAATAGGAGCCTCCCTGGTGAATAACGAGGCAGCTGATCCAGCAGACCCGCAGGATAATAAACCAAACCACCAGGGGGAGCCAAAAAACCAAAGTCACACAATACCATCTGTGACCACAAGAGGGAGCCTGAAAACGGAGTTCACAACAGTACCCCCCCCTTGAGGAGGGGTCACCGAACCCTCATCAAAACCCCCAGGGCGATCAGAGTGAGCCACATGAAAGGCACGAACCAAATCGGCCGCATGAACTTCAGAGGCGACAACCCAGGAATTATCCTCCTGACCATAGCCTTTCCACTTAACCAAATACTGAAGCCTCCGTCTAGAAATACGAGAATCCAAGATCTTCTCCACCACGTATTCCAATTCTCCCTCAACCAGCACAGGGGCAGGAGGCTCAACCGAAGGAACCACAGGCACTACATACCTCCGCAACAACGACCGATGGAACACATTATGAATAGCAAACGATGCCGGGAGGTCCAAACGAAATGACACAGGGTTAAGGACTTCCAAAATCTTATAAGGACCGATAAACCGAGGCTTAAACTTAGGAGAGGAGACTTTCATAGGAACAAAGCGAGAAGACAACCACACAAAATCCCCAACGCGAAGTCGGGGACCCACACAGCGACGGCGTTTGGCAAAGCGCTGAGCCTTCTCTTGTGACAGCTTCAAATTGTCCACCACATGATTCCAAATCTGATGCAACCTATCCACCACAACATCCACTCCAGGACAGTCAGAAGACTCCACCTGACCCGAGGAAAAACGAGGATGAAACTCTGAATTACAAAAAAAAGGCGAAACCAAAGTAGCAGAACTAGCCCGATTATTAAGGGCAAACTCGGCCAATGGCAAAAGAGTCACCCAGTCGTCCTGATCAGCAGAAACAAAACATCTTAAATAGGTTTCCAAAGTCTGATTAGTGCCCTCGGTTTGGCCATTCGTCTGAGGATGGAAGGCCGACGAAAAAGACAAATTAATGCCCATCTTAGCACAAAAGGTCCGCCAAAATCTAGACACAAACTGGGATCCTCTGTCGGAAACAATATTTTCAGGGATCCCGTGCAAACGAACCAAATTTTGAAAAAACAGAGGAACCAACTCGGAGGAGGAAGGCAACTTAGGCAAGGGCACCAAATGGACCATCTTAGAAAAACGATCACACACCACCCAAATGACCGACATTCTCTGAGAGACAGGGAGATCTGAAATAAAATCCATGGAAATGTGCGTCCAAGGCCTCTTCGGGACAGGCAAAGGCAACAACAAGCCACTGGCACGAGAACAGCAAGGCTTAGCCCGAGCACAAATTCCACAAGACTGCACAAAGGAACGCACATCCCGCGATAAGGAAGGCCACCAGAAGGACCTAGCCACCAAATCTCTGGTACCAAAAATCCCAGGATGGCCTGCCAACACCGAAGAATGAACCTCGGAAATAACTCTGCTGGTCCATCTATCCGGGACAAACAGTCTCTCCGGTGGACAACGGTCAGGTCTATCCGCCTGAAACTCCTGCAGCACTCGTCGCAAATCTGGGGAGATGGCAGACAAAATCACCCCTTCTCTGAGGATACCAGCTGGCTCTGAATCACCAGGAGAGTCAGGCACAAAACTCCTAGAAAGAGCATCAGCCTTCACATTCTTCGAACCAGGCAGGTATGAGACCACGAAATCAAAACGAGAGAAAAACAACGACGAACAAGCCTGTCTAGGATTCAGCCTCTTGGCCGACTCGAGATAAATCAAATTCTTGTGATCAGTCAAGACCACCACACGATGCTCAGCTCCCTCGAGCCAATGTTGCCACTCCTCAAATGCCCACTTCATAGCCAACAACTCCCGATTACCAACATCATAATTCCGCTCGGCAGGCGAAAACTTTCTTGAAAAGAAAGCACATGGCTTCATCACAGAGCCATCAGAGCTTCTCTGCGACAAAACAGCCCCCGCTCCAATCTCAGAAGCATCAACCTCGACCTGGAAAGGAAGGGAGACGTCTGGCTGACATAAGACCGGAGCCAAAGAAAACCGGCGCTTCAGCTCCCGAAAGGCCTCCACAGCCGCAGGAGACCAATTAGTAACATCAGAACCCTTCTTGGTCAAATCCGTCAATGGCTTAACAACACCAGAAAAATTAGCGATGAAGCGACGGTAAAAATTAGCAAAACCCAAGAACTTCTGAAGACTCTTAACAGATGTAGGCTGAGTCCAGTCATGAATAGCCTGAACCTTGACTGGGTCCATGTCAATAGCAGAAGGAGAAAAAATGAAACCCAAAAAAGAGACCTTCCGGACTCCAAAAAGACATTTTGAGCCCTTCACAAATAAGCATTGGCACGCAGGACCTGAAACACCATCCTGACCTGCTTAACATGGGACTCCCAATCATCCGAAAAAAACAGAATATCATCCAGATACACAATCATAAATTTATCCAGATATTCGCGGAAGATGTCGTGCATAAAGGACTGAAGGACAGAAGGAGCGTTAGAAAGTCCAAAAGGCATCACCAAGTACTCAAAATGGCCTTCGGGCGTATTAAATGCAGTTTTCCATTCATCACCCTGCTTAATACGCACAAGGTTATACGCACCACGAAGATCTATCTTGGTGAACCAACTAGACCCCTTAATGCGAGCAAACAGATCAGATAACAATGGCAAAGGATACTGAAATTTGACCGTGATTTTGTTTAGAAGGCGATAATCAATACAAGGTCTCAAGGAACCATCCTTCTTAGCCACAAAAAAGAACCCCGCACCAAGAGGGGAGGAGGAGGGGCGAATAAGTCCTTTCTCCAAAGACTCCTTTATATAACTCCGCATAGCAGCATGCTCCGGCACTGACAAATTGAAAAGTCCCTTAGAAAACTTACTACCAGGAATCAAATTTATAGCACAATCACAATCCCTATGAGGAGGTAGAGAACTGAGTTTGGGCTCATCAAATACATCCTGGTAATCTGACAAAAACGCAGGGACCTCAGAAGGAGTGGATGAAGCAATTGACACCACAGGAGCATTGCCATGAATTCCCTGACAACCCCAACTTGACACAGACATTGCTTTCCAATCCAGGACTGGATTATGAGTCTGCAACCATGGCAGGCCCAACACGACAACATCATGCAAATTATGCAATACAAGAAAGCGAATCACCTCCTGATGAACAGGAGTCATGCACATGGTCACTTGTGTCCAGTACTGAGGTTTATTCGTAGCCAATGGTGTAGCATCAATTCCCCTTAGTGGAATAGGGAATTTTAAAGGCTCCAAAACAAAACCACAGCGCCTGGCAAATGACAAATCCATCAGACTCAGGGCAGCACCTGAATCCACAAAATCCATAACCGGGTAAGATGACAGGGAACAAATCAGGGTAACAGACAAAATAAACTTAGGCTGTAAAGTACCGATGGTGACAGATTTATCAATCTTTTTTGTGCGCTTAGAGCATGCTGAGATAACATGAGCTGAGTCACCACAGTAAAAGCACAACCCATTTTGCCGTCTATAATTTTGCCGTTCACTTCTGGTCAGAATTCTATCACATTGCATAGACTCAGGTGTCTGTTCAGAAGACACCGCCAAATGGTGCGCAGGTTTGCGCTCCCGCAAACGCCGATCAATCTGAATGGCCAGAGTCATTGACTCATTCAGACCTGCAGGCGTAGGGAACCCCACCATGACATTCTTAATGGCTTCAGAAAGACCTTTTCTGAAATTTGCAGCCAGGGCACACTCATTCCATTGAGTAAGCACCGACCATTTCCGACATTTCTGGCAGTACACCTCTGCATCATCTTGCCCCTGAGAGAGGGCCAACAACGCTTTTTCAGCCTGGTTCTCAAGATTAGGTTCCTCATAGAGCAATCCAAGGGCCAGAAAAAACGCATCCACACTGAGCAATGCAGGATCCCCTGGAGCCAATGCGAAAGCCCAATCTTGAGGATCGCCACACAAGAAAGAAATAATAATCTTAACTTGCTGAACAGAATCCCCAGAGGAACGAGGTTTCAAAGAAAGAAACAACTTGCAATTGTTCTTCAAATTCAGGAACCTAGATCTATCTCCAGAAAACAACTCCGGAATAGGTATTCTAGGCTCTGACATAGGACTGTGCACAACAAAATCCTGAATACTTTGTACCCTTGCAGCAAGATGATCTACACTGGAGGCTAAACTCTGGATATCCATATCAGCAGCTGAACTCAGAGCCACACCAAGATTAAGAGGAGGAGAGAAGCCAGACACACAGCAGCTAGACACACGGCAGCAAAAAAAAAAAAAAAAAATATCTCCAAGCTTCTTTTCTCCTGCTTCTGCCATGCAATTAACACTTTATGGGTCGGCTGTAGTGTTATGATCCTAGTGGCAAGGATCGCAGGTCGGACTAGCTAAGTAACTGAACAGACTACTAGCTCTGGGGAAGTGGTAACTAGATTGACCGCAACCTGATCCTATCCGCAAACAACTATAGGCAGCCGTGGAACGTTACCTAAAAAATCCTAGACGTCTCGTCATGGCCTGAGAAACTGACTATTCCTGAAGGGAAAGTAAGTCCTCACTTGCCTCAGTGAAAGACCCCAAAGATATAGAATAGCCCCCACAAATATTAACGGTGAGTTAAGGGGAAAGCACAAACGCAGAGATGAAATCAGATTTATATATCAAAGCAGGGTATGACCAATAAATAAAAAATAACTTTTAATAAATATAGCTAAAAAATTGGTATAGCCAATTACATATGAAAAGACTCACAAGGAAAAAATTCCCAAAGCACGGGAATCATAAAATGACCCAGTCTCCAAGACCTTCTAAACCAGACGAGTTTGTCAGTCTTCGTTAAGGAGAGAAAGTGCGCTCCTAAACAGGAATATATAACAAATATACACCACCAACTGCATATAATTTGTCCCCATCCATCATACGGAGATGCAGTAATTGTGCTTGGTGTATAATAATTGGAACGATCTCACCTCAGGACTTCCGGGTAAGACCTCTCACGTCAACAGCATCTGGGAAAGGGGGGGCTTCCAAATCTGGCCACACACATACCCATCCACGCTGTTCAGAAAAATAGCTTTAACCCCAAAGTACCGACCACATTTCCCTACGCGTTTCGTTGTATATAACTCTTCAGGGGAAAATAGAATATAGTCCCTCCAAGTTAGTGGGGGACCTGCAGAATGGGGGGATATAGGCAATCACTGTATCACAGCGTTGTTCGTGTTTAAATAGCCCGCCCAGTATTACCTGGGCCGGACCAAATGACGTAATGTGCTATGCGTCCCGTGTGGAACGCAGCTCCTGGACCGCACACGTCACTTCCGGCTGCGCGTGTTGTGAGGGTTGCTATGGTAGCGCGCCATCCAATCACATTGCAGACCGTGGGGCCGTGCGTATCACTTCCGGTATACTGCCCCTGTCTGGGTAACTATAGCAGCGCGACGCTCGACCATATCTTCAGGTACAGGAATACGCGCTATGTGCCACTTTTCCGGAGTCTCAGAACACCGTTGCATCTGCCTAACTAAAGATTCAACTGCCATGTTATATCAATAAGAAATATATTAACCCCTCCATAGTTACCAAATATGCAAATTTCAGCATATTGTACCATTCATACAGGGTCATTTCTCAAACCATTATCATTAATCCTACCATAACCTTCCTTTGGAAGGGAGGATAATAGTCACAGGCATGTGCTGGCTATCTCTCACAAGTGGGGACAAAACTACAACCTAGGGCCGGTAAATACCTGAGCCCATACAATATACCAGATTTGTAAGGAAGTCCCATTATGGAACAAAAGAAATCAATCATAAGTATTTGATTATTAAATTTATGAGAGAGACTGTAAGGAGAGATGGGGGGGGGAGAGGGGGAATTTTTGAAGGGGAAAGATATATAGGATTGGAGCACAGAAAAAAGGTAGGCAGAAAAGGACAGTGTAATGTATATTCCCAATATCCCTAACCATGCTCCTATCATTACCTGCCTGGCCTATGGAGGTTGGCACCCTAGGATAGAAAAAACGCAAGAATGGCGCCCCCAGTCCACGACGACTATCCCTGTTAATGGTCCTATTAAACCCTAATGAAAGAAAAAAGGGGGGGAGAAGAAAGAAAAGAGACCACATTATATCTTGGTTGCTTGGCCTAATTCTCCAGGAAACAGCTGTATGTTAGGATTTCGTTCAAGCCTCCTGGTACTTGTGTTTTTAAACGGAAAATCCATCTTGTCTCACATTGTAGTAGCATTTGATCCCAATTCCCTCCCCTCTTAGGTGCACCAATCCTATCAATCCCCATAAACCTGATACCTCGACTATCACCATTATGCTCAATGTTAATGTGTCTAGCCAAGGGTGTATCTCTGTTCAGGGCGATGTCCCTCAAATGTTCCGCTACGCGTCTCCTAAATTCGCGTATCGTCTTGCCGATATATTCCAAGCCGCATGGGCAGACTGCTCTGTAAATCACTCCTTTGGACCTACAATTTATGAAGTGATAGATTTCATATTCTTTCCCTGTCACTCCACTCTGAAATCTCGGTCCCACCATGATTACCGGACATGCTATACACCCACTACATTTGTGACATCCCTTTGGTGGTTTTGGGAGCCATGTGTCCTTTACCGGCGAAGAATAGTGGCTGTGTATAAGTCTGTCCCCAACAGATCTGCCCTTTTTAAAGGTGATTTGCGGATGTTCCCCCACCATCTCTCCAATGTCCTCATCCATTTTAAAAATGGGCCAATATTTTTGCAATATTGACCGTATCTTTTGGGCCCCATTGTTATAAGTGGTGATGTACCTACAAACAGGCGTCTCTTCTCTTTTTGGAGCTGGCACCAGTAGACTGTTCCTGTTAATGCCCTTTACTTCATTATATGCCTTCCTTAGGATGCCTTTCGGGTATCCTCTGGCCAAGAACCGTGGAAGACCCCAAAGATATAGAATAGCCCCCCACAAATATTAACGGTGAGTTAAGGGGAAAGTACAAACGCAGAGATGAAATCAGATTTAGCAAATGAGGCCGCTAATACTAGATAGCAGAAAATAGGAAGGAAACTGTGCAGTCAATAAAAACCCTATTCAAAATATCCACGCAGAGATTGCTCGAGCCCCCGCACCAACTAACGGTGCGGGGGAAGCAACTCCGTACCCCAGAGCTTACCAGCAAAAAGAAATCACATGTTAGCAAGCTGGACTAGACTCATCATACACAGAAATCATATTGCAGGCAGATGAGCAAAAAATATTCAAACAGAACTTAGCTTATCCTGAAGAGGCAGAAAACGAGATAATCAGGAGTAATCAGAATAGCACTGAATACATTGACAGCCGGCAACAAGTGGAAGTGAAGCAGAGCTAAATAGGAGCCTCCCTGGTGAATAACGAGGCAGCTGATCCAGCAGACCCGCAGGATAATAAACCAAACCACCAGGGGGAGCCAAAAAACCAAAGTCACACAATACCATCTGTGACCACAAGAGGGAGCCAGAAAACGGAGTTCACAACAGCACCCAATCAGATGGAGACGTTTATTCTCAGTGAGGAAGGAAATCGTAGGACCTGGTATAAGAGAGATGCCATAAAGGGCTACCAGGTACACATAAAATTGGCCTTTTTTATGCGCTAAACGCTCTCATTTTTCATATTTCTAGTGCAGTAATGCAGTTAAATTTTGATGTTTCATGTTTGCATGTTTCAGCGCTACAGTGTGCTACCTTATTTGCTTGAATGTATAGGAGTTGGCGACTCTAGGTTTAGCACCTGTTCACACTTAGTCTATGTATGGATGTGACGGTCAGTTTTTTCATGTGTATTATTTAGCTTTCTGACCGAGCACTCCGCCTTCTAGTCACAGGTGTTTTAATTACAGCAGGTCCATTACCCCTCCACAGAGAGAGAATGGTAGTCTCACAAGAGGTTTTCATAGGCACCCATTCAGATGGAGACGTTTATTCTCAGTGAGGAAGGAAATCGTAGGACCTGGTATAAGAGAGATGCCGTAAAGTGGCTACCAGGTACACATAAAATTGGCCTTTTTTATGCGCTAAACACTCTCATTTTTCATATTTCTAGTGCAGTAATGCAGTTAAATTTTCATGTTTCATGTTTGCATGTTTCAGCGCTACAGTGTGCTACCTTATTTGCTTGAATGTATAGGAGTTGGCGACTCTAGGTTTAGCACCTGTTCACACTTAGTCTATGTATGGATGTGACGGTCAGTTTTTTCATGTGTATTATTTAGCTTTCTGACCGAGCACTCCGCCTCCTAGTCACAGGTGTTTTAATTACAGCAGGTCCATTACCCCTCCACAGAGAGAGAATGGTAGTCTCACAAGAGGTTTTCATAGGCACCCATTCAGATGGAGACGTTTATTCTCAGTGAGGAAGGAAATCGTAGGACCTGGTATAAGAGAGATGCCGTAAAGTGGCTACCAGGTACACATAAAATTGGCCTTTTTTATGCGCTAAACGCTCTCATTTTTCATATTTCTAGTGAAGTAATGCAGTTAAATTTTCATGTTTAATGTTTGCATGTTTCAGCGCTACAGTGTGCTACCTTATTTGCTTGAATGTATAGGAGTTGGCGACTCTAGGTTTAGCACCTGTTCACACTTAGTCTATGTATGGATGTGACGGTCAGTTTTTTCATGTGTATTATTTAGCTTTCTGACCGAGCACTCCGCCTCCTAGTCACAGGTGTTTTAATTACAGCGGGTCCATTACCTCTCCACAGAGAGAGAATGGTAGTCTCACAAGAGGTTTTCATAGGCACCCATTCAGATGGAGACGTTTATTCTCAGTGAAGAAGGAAATCGTAGGACCTGGTATAAGAGAGATGCCGTAAAGTGGCTACCAGGTACACATAAAATTGGCCTTTTTTATGAACTAACTCTTAAACAGTCATCCGAGCAGTTAATGCAAGCCATATCTTTACCTAGAACATCCCTGACCGGAAAAATAGAGGATGTGCACTCTGAAGTAGGGCAAGATTTGCAAGCCATGGGGAGGCGCTTTACAGAAGTTGAATCAAGATTATCACACTTGGAGGACAATCTTACACCTATAGAGACTAAATTGACAAAAGAGGCTGGCTCCATAAATGCCTGGAAGCAAAAGGCAGATGATCTGGAAAATAGACTGTGCCGGAATAACATTCGAATCATTGGATTAGCGGAGCGTTCGGAAGGCAAGCAGCATGAGCAATTCCTTGAAGGTTGGCTAAAGGATACTTTGGGAGATTTATTCTCCTCCACATTTTCTGTGGAAAGGGCTCATAGGGTCCCTATAAAATCTCTTCCTCCAGGCAGTCTACCTAGACTCCGTCTCCTCAATAGTAAAGACAGAGATGCTATTATATGCATGGCACGACAAAAGAGTCCTATTAAGTTCAATAATGCCACGATTTCAATATTCCTTGATTTCTCTATGGAACTCTAGAAACAATGGGCACAGTTTATGGAGATCAAGAAGCAGCTCAGAAGAAAGAATGTTCTATCTTCAATGATCTTTTCAGCTCGACTCCGAATTGTCCATGAGGGTTCTTCCATATTTTTTATGGATCCAGCGGAGGCAGCTGAGTGGTTCCGATCCCATAAGGGATCTCATGAAAAAAAGTCCTGATATGCTTGCAGCTAATTTGGAACTCTCCTAACAATTGTATGATTTGAGCTTTTTCCACTAGCGTCCAGTTGAACAGCAATACCGGACACTGTGTTCAGTGAGGGTATTCCCTTGTTCAATCCATGATAGGAGCACAAGACTTGCAACTTGATTTTTGAATTTTATTTTGTTCTCACTTATATCAGTTCTGTTTGTTGTTTATGTAGAAGCTGCCGCCAAGAGTCTTTATATGATGCCTGTAAATTTTACCTGTGTTATAATGTATATCATATTTGGATGAGAAAACATGGCTTCTAAAATTATATGTATGACTTGGAATGTGAGGGGTCTTAAATCTCCTCTTAAGAGAGTTAAGGTATTTTAACAGATTAAGCGTTATCACCCTCATATTGTGGCTTGGGTTGAAACGCGCCTAACCAGAGATTCAGCTCGGTGCGTACAGAAACCATGGGTGCAATGGTTCATTCACACATCCCATACTAGTTATTCAAGGGGGTATATCATTATTGATACATAGAGACGTTAGATGGGAGGTAAAGGAGGCTCAGAAAGACCATGAGGGATGCTTTATTTTTGTACATGCATTGATAAATTCAAGTAGGTACCTTATATTGTGTGTTTTATAATCCTCCCCCAGCCAATGTCTCGGTTCTTCAAATGGCAATGAGCTTTGCTTTAAATTATCCGGTTGCACACATTATATGCATGGGAGACTTTAATCTAGTCATGGACAATTGTCTTGACAGAATTAGGCTGGATGGTGGGACTTCTGGATGGACCCCTTCTCCATCTTCGTCTCAGCTAGCAATGGTCATAGAGGGTAGTGGGTGGCTAGATCTATGGAGGATGCGTCATCCTAAGGTGAAGGAATATACTTGTCACTCATCTACTAGACGCATTCTATACCGTATAGACTATATACTTGGATCCAGTAGTTTAGCTACGTGGGTAGATGACATAAAGCATGGTAATAAAGGGTTCTCAGATCACAGTCTAATTATACATAGACTTAGATTTGGCCAAATGAACCGTAACCGCACCCCCTCCCTCCCCTCTCATTTCTGCTGAAGACTTTGCCTATATCTTAAAAAAGTTCGATACGATCAGAGAAAGCTTTGGCTCACAGCACCCAGTGCCCCTCTTAGCTGCTTAACCCTGCTCCTCCAAAACCAGCTTCACCATGGCAGATCAGCTCTCCACCCTCCTGTCAAGATCACACCTCACCACTTGCACGCTTGACCTGCTCCCGTCCCACCTCATCCCTAATCTTGCCACGGTCTTCATCCCAACCCTAACACAGCTCTTCTACCTCTCACTCACAACAAGTGTCTTCCTCTCATCCTTCAAACATGCCAAGATCACACCCATCCTCAAAAAGCCCTCCCTCGACCCATCCTCTGTGTCTAGCTATTGCCCGATATCTCTTCTTCCTTATGCCTTAAAATTTATGGTACAACATGTCCATCTTGAACTGTCCTCCCACCTCTCCTCCTGCTCCCTCTTTGACCGGTTACAATCTGGCTTCCGACCCCATCACTCAACTGAAACTGCCCTAACTAAAGTCACCAGTGACCTATTAACTGCCAAGAGCAAGCGACACTACTCTGTCCTCCTTCTGGGCCTGTCTTCTGCCTTTGACACTGTGGACCACTCCCTTCTGCTACAGATCTTCTCATCTCTTGACATCACAGACTCGGCCCTATCCTGGATCTCGTCATATCTGACAGACCGAACATTCAGTGTCTCCCTCCCCCACACCACCTCTTCACTCCTCCTCTTGTCTGTCGGTTTTCCTCAAGGCTCTGTTCTAGGACCCCTACTCTTCCCCAACTACACCTTCGGCCTGGGACAACTCATAGAATCCTACGGTATGCAGTATCATCCCCTACTCTGCCCTCTCTTTCAAGCCACATATCCAAGCGTTTGCCTCCTCCTGCCACCTCAAACTCAAATATATCTCCCGGATCTATGAATTCCTGGACCGTGACACCACAAAAACACTAGTGCATGCCCTTATCTCCCGCCTTGACTACTTTGACCTCCTACTCTCTGGCCTCCCCTCTAGCACTCTGGGACCCTTCCAATCCATCCTACACTCTGCTGCCCGACTAATATATCTGTCTCCCCACTATTAACCTGCCTCTCCCCTATGCCAAGCACTTCACTGGCATCCTATTGCCCAGAGACTCCAGTTCAAAACCCTTACAATGACGTACAAAGCCATCCACAGCCTGTCTCCATACATCTGTGACATGGTTTCCCGGTACTTACCTACATGCAACCTCCGATCCTCTCAAGATCTTCTTCTCTACTCCCCTCTCATCTCTTCTTCCCACAACCGCATCCAAGACTTCTCCCGTGCTTCCCCCATCAGACTCTCGCCTACCATAGAAACTTTCAAAAAGAACCTGAAGACTCACCTCTTCCAACAAGCCTACAGCCTGCAGTGATCCTCAACCTACTGAACTGCCGCACAACCAGCTCTACCCTCTCCTAGTGTATCCTCACCCATCCCCTGCAGACTGTGAGCCCTCGTGGGCAGGGTCCTCCCTCTTTATGTACCTGTGTGCCTTATTTTTTGCTCATATTTAATTGTATTTGTCTATATTTGCCCCCTTTTCACATGTAAAGCGCCATGGAATAAATGACGCTATAAAAATGTATAATAATATATTGTGGAAGTTAAATCCATTCTGGCTAAAGCTAATAGGTTCGAATGATAGAACTATTGATCAATTAGATCATTTAATTTCATCCCACCCTGAACCCCAGAATATTAACCTATTTTGGGATACCCTCAAGGCGTACTTAAGAGGATGTTTATGTTTTACAATTTCTTATATTAAACGGGTAACTTCACGGGAGGATGATGAGATGGAACAGCGATTGAAGGACTCAGAAGCTGCGTACATATCTAGTCAAACTAATGAAAATAGAATTGAGTGGCTGACCTCACATAGACTATATACCAAATATATGGACACCAAATCTAAACGCAAACTATTTTTTACCCGTGAATCCTACTTTGAACTGGGGAACTAGGCAAGTTAATTTTTGACTTTTTTGGTGCACCAGCATAACACGTCTAATACTAGACTCCAAAATTGAAAATTGGATGGTTCAGTGGTGACCTCGACTGAGGATATACTTCATTGTTCCTTTGATTATTATAGCGCATTCTATACCTCTAGGAGTGGTCTTGGTATCCCAGAATGTTTGGATTATTTATCAGATAGAAAATTCCCCATGTTCAGTCCTACTCAGCAGGCCTTTCAGGATGCTGATTTTACTATAGAGGAGATAGAAGGTGCCATTAGGATATGGCTTCCGAGAAGCCTCCCGGATCGGATGGATTCCCCATTGAATTATGCAGGAAATATCGAGATATATTTGCACCACTTCTTTTAAAGATGTTTCTAGGGATCTGGGAGGGAGGATATTTGCCAGACTCCTTTTATGAGGCAAATATTATTGTGATTCAGAAAGAAGGGAAGGACCCCCTTGAATGTGGATCTTATCGCCCCATATCGCTGATAAATGTAGATTATAAAATCTTTACTAAGGTTCTGGCCACTAGGCTGAACTCGCTTATATTGGATCTTATACTCCCAGACCAGACTGGTTTCATGCCTGGTAAAAGTACTTCTATTAATATAAGGCGGGTCCAGTCGGTGGTTCAATATAGTTCTTTGATGTCAGATAATATCTGGGCTTTGGCATCCTTGGATGCGGCTAAGGCTTTTGACTCCCTTGATTGGCCTTTCTTGTCTGCTTGTTTACAGAAATATGGTTTTGGTGCTAGATTTAAAAAAATGGATTGGCGTAATGTATGTGAAACCTAAAACTCGTATAATTATAAATCCCTCTGTATCGGAATCATTTTCTCTATCTAGGGGAACACGTCAGGGATGCCACCTCACCTCGGCCCTCTTTGCTCTTGCGATTGAGGCGTTGGCAATACGTATAAGGTGCTCTCCAAATATTAGGGGTATAAACATAGCAGATCATTTAAACACTATCGGCTCATATGCTGATGATATGGTGATATTTATAGATGGGACGTCACAGGTGATTACTACCATAGATACATTTAGTAAATGCTCGGGGTTATACATAAATTGGGATAAGTCTGCCTTATTGCCCCTTTCTCATAGCCAATGGTCCACCTTGATATCTTGTCTCCATTTCCTATTGTGTCTCATTTTAAATACTTAAAAATTAATATATCCAAATGCAGTGACCTTGACCTACAGCTTAATATTCCTCCACTATTGGAACTGATCAAGCTTAAATTTGGCTCTTGGAGTAAACTTCCATTATCTGTAGCCGGTCGTATAAATTTAATTAAGATGATTTTACTTCCTAAGTTTAGCTACTCCCTACAACATAGTGCTGTATTGGTTCCTAAATCCTTTTTTCCAAATTTAAATTCCATGATCACGTCTTTTATATGGGGGAAAATTAGACCTAAACTTAACTACTTTGCAGAGGTCTAAACAAACGGGAGGAGCGGCATTGCTGGACTTCTTTTTATACTATTTGTCCTGGCAGGTTAAAGCTTTGGGTAAATGGATGCCTCGGAAAGTCATCTAGTCCATGCTGCAAGGGTTGATTGCCTGTTAAGTTTCCTGGAAACAAACAAACTTAATGTCCCTCGATTATTGCCCCTACTTCAATTAGCGCGGTCAGTTGGGAAACAAATGAAAAAAGTAATTAGCTTTAAGAACATTATAGCTGAAATGCAGCTATGGAATAATAATTATTTCCCAGTGTTACTAAACCACTCATCCACTGATTTCTGGATCTTACATAATGTTTCCTTGGTAAAAGATTTATATGATCAAAATGTTTTAATGTCCTTTGAACAAATACAAACTAAATATAATATCCTGAGGTTCCAATTCTTTCGCATTTACGTTATATGAATACGACCCAAACTATCTCATCTCTCCCTTTAATGGGTGTCCTTAAATCACAAGGTCCCCAAGGTCTCATTTCCGTTTTATATACGTACATGTCTGTGGGAACTGACTGCTATAATGATATTTAAGGGGAAATGGGAAGGACTTATCTCTGATGCTTAAGGTGAAGACTCGGAGGAGATAAGGTATCCCCATCTGTTAATAATAGAATGATTCAGTTGTATATAATATATCATATCTGACTCCATTACAACTTTTTTAAATGGGTCAGCTCCAATCCTCAGAATGTTTGACATGTCATTCACTAGACGCAGATTTTATACATATGATATGGGACTGCCTCATTATTCTTTCCTACTGGAGCGCGGTAACATCGTTTCTGACATCCTTAATACAAACCCCTGGTCCTCTTAGTCCACTAGTTTGTTTATTTGGGGTGTTGGTTGAGGAGACATGGGGACACTATGCTAGGATTTTCCTGC
Organism: Ranitomeya variabilis; assembly: GCF_051348905.1. NCBI lineage: Eukaryota > Metazoa > Chordata > Amphibia > Anura > Dendrobatidae > Ranitomeya > Ranitomeya variabilis. The sequence goes on along the minus strand of NC_135235.1, from coordinate 695,581,591 downwards.
GCGAGACACTTTTTCTGGCCAGGAAAGTGTTGGCATTACATTGGATGGGTGGTTCACATCCCTCTCTCAGAGCTTGGATTGAATTAGTAAATTTAGCTACACCATATGAGCGAATTCTATATCAGAATAGGAGGTGTTTAGGGAAATATGACAAGATTTGGGACAGGTGGAACTCTTCTCATCTTACTATACTAGTACGTAGCGGTCCAGTACCACCATGAATGTTATGTTTAGAATGCATCGAATTCTATTTTATGGCATCACAAGACTATTAATATTGTGTAACTATACTTGGCGGCAGGATAGTTGTAGTTTAATTAGTTATGTAGTGTCTTTTTGAGCTATATACTACTAAATATATATGGCTAAATATTGTTTTTTTGTTTATTTGCTAATTAATCTATTGTCCATACAGCATTATATGGATTTGAGAAACTAAAATTGTGCAAACAATTTAATGTACAAATTTGCTGTTCTTTTATAACCACTTTGACAGATGCATATGTATTATTGTGGTTGTATACTAATGAGTACATTTTGATTTGTGGTTTAACCCCTTCCCGACATTTGACGTACTATCCCGTCGAGGTGGGGTGGGCCCGTATGACCGCCGACGGGATAGTACGTCATAGCCGATCGGCCGCGCTCACGGGGGGAGCGCGGCCGATCGCGGCCGGGTGTCGGCTGCATATCGCAGCTGACATCCGGCACTATGTGCCAGGAGCGGTCACGGACCGCCCCCGGCACATTAACCCCCGGCACACCGCGATCAAACATGATCGCGATGTGCCGGCGATGCAGGGAAGCATCGCGCAGGGAGAGGGCTCCCTGCGGGCTTCCCTGAGCCCCCCGCAGCAACGCGATGTGATCGCGTTGCTGCGAGGGTCTTACCTCCCTCCCTGCCTGCTCCAGACCCGGATCCAAGATGGCCGCGGATCCGGGTCCTGCAGGGAGGGAGGTGGCTTCACAGACGCCTGCTCAGAGCAGGCACTGTGAAGCAGCCTGCACTTCAATCAGATCGGTGATCTGTCAGAGTGCTATGCAAACTGACAGATCACCGATCTGTATTGTCCCCCCCTGGGGCAAAGTAAAAAAGTAAAAAAAAAAATTTCCAAATGTGTAAAAAAAAATAAAAAAAAATATTCCAAAATAATGAAAAAAAAAAAAAAATATTATTCCCATAAATACATTTCTTTATCTAAATAAAAAAAAAAAAACAATAAAAGTACACATATTTAGTATCGCCACGTCCGTAACGACCCAACCTATAAAACTGCCACACTAGTTAACCCCTTCAGTAAACACCGTAAGAAAAAAAAAAAAAAAACGAGGCAAAAAACAACGCTTTATTACCATACCGCCGAACAAAAAGTGGAATAACACGCGATCAAAAAGACTGATATAAATATCCATGGTACCGCTGAAAACGTCATCTTGTCCCGCAAAAAACAAGCCGCCATACAGCATCATCAGCAAAAAAATAAAAAAGTTATAGTCCTGAGAATAAAGCGATACCAAAATAATTATTTTTTCTATAAAATAGTTTTTATCGTATAAAAGCGCCAAAACATAAAAAAAATGATATAAATGAGATATCGCTGTAATCGTACTGACCCGACGAATAAAACTGCTTTATCAATTTTACCAAACCCGGAACGGTATAAACGCCTCTCCCAAAAGAAATTCATGAATAGCAGGTTTTTGGTCATTCTGCCTCACAAAAATCGGAATAAAAAGCGATCAAAAACGGTCACGTGTCCGAAAATGTTACCAATAAAAACGTCAACTCGTCCCGCAAAAAACAAGACCTCACATGACTCTGTGGAGCAAATGTGGAAAAATTATAGGTCTCAAAATGTGGAGACGCAAAAACTTTTTTGCTATAAAAAGCGTCGCTGGTTTCACACTTCCGTTTTTGTCTGCAGCGTTTTTTGCACAAAAAAAGCATGCGTTTTTTCCCTATATTTAACATTGAAAACGCATGCGGTTTTTTTGTACGCGTTTGGTCGCGTTTTCAAACGCATGCGTTTTTTTTCTGCATGCGTTCATTTTCAGAAATACAACCTGCAGTATTTTCTTGCGTTTTTAAGCACATGCGTTTGTTTGCGTTAAAAACGCATGCATTTTTATCGAAAAAAACAGAAAACACACTGAAAAGCCACCCACCACCATCAAGGTGATAAAGGGATCCAAACCCTAACCCTAACTCTACCCCTAACCTCACCCCTAACCGTTTAATGAACATTTTCTGACAGTCATAGTGCCACGTATTTCAGTGCCACGTATTTCAGTGCCACGTATTTCAGTGCCACGTATTTCAGTGCCACGTATTTCAGTGCCACGTATCACGTATTTCAGTGGCACGTGTTTCAGTGCCACGTATTTCAGTGCCACGTATCACGTATTTCAGTGCCACATATTTTAGTACCACGTATTTCAGTTGCACGTATTTCAGTGCCACGTATTTCAGTGCCACGTATTTCAGTGCCACGTATCACGTATTTCAGTGCCACGTGTTTCAGTGCCACGTATTTAAGTGCCACGTATCACATATTTCAGTGCCACGTATTTCAGTGCCACGTATTTCAGTGCCACGTATTTCAGTGCCACGTATTTCAGTGCCACGTATTTCAGTGCCACGTATTTCAGTGCCACGTATTTCAGTGCCACGTATTTCAGTGCCACGTATTTAAGTGCCACATATCACATATTTCAGTGCCACTTATTTAAGTGCCACGTATTTCAGTGCCACGTATTTCAGTGCCACGTATTTCAGTGCCACGTATTTCAGTGCCACGTGTTTCAGTGCCACATATTTAAGTGCCACGTATCACGTATTTCAGTGCCACGTATTTCAGTGCCACGTATTTCAGTGCCACGTATTTCAGTGCCACGTATTTCAGTGCCACGTATTTCAGTGCCACGTATTTCAGTCACGTTTAGGGTTAGGGTTAGGGGTAGGGTTAGGGTTAGGGCTAGGGTTGGAGGTAAAGTTAGGGTTGGGGCTAAAGTTAGGGTTGGGGCTAAAGTTAGGGTTAGGGTTTGGATTACATTTACGTTTGGATTAGGGTTGGGATTAGAATTATGGGTGTGTCAGGGCTAGGGGTGTGGTTAGGGTTACCGTTGGGATTAGGGTTAGGGGTGTGTTTGGGTTAGGGTTTCAGGTAGAATTGGGGGGTTTCCACTGTCCAGGCACATCAGGGGCTCTCCAAGCGCGACATGGCGTCCAATCTCAATTCCAGCCAATTCTGCGTTGAAAAAGTAAAACAGTGCTCCTTCCCTTCCGAGCTCTCCCGTGCGCCCAAAAAGGGGTTTACCCCAACATATGTGTTATCAGCGTACTCGGGACAAATTGAACAACAACTTCTGGGGTCCAAGTTCTCTTGTTATCCTTAGGAAAATAAAAATTTGGGGGGCTAAAAATCATTTTTGTGGGAAAAAAAAGATGTTTTATTTTCACGGCTCTGCATTATAAACTGTAGTGAAACACTTGGGGGTTCAAAGTTCTCACAACACATCTAGATAAGTTCCTTGGGAGGTCTAGTTTCCAATATGGGGTCACTTGTGGGGGGTTTGTACTGTTTGGGTACATCAGGGGCTCTGCAAATGCAACGTGACGCCTGCAGACCAATCCATTTAAGGCTGCATTCCAAATGGCGCTCCTTCCCTTCCGAGCTCTGTCATGCGCCCAAACAGTGGTTCCCCCCGACATATGGGGTATCAGCGTACTCAGGACAAATTGGACAACAACTTTTGGGGTCTAATTAATCCTGTTACCCTTGTGAAAATACAAAACTGGGGGCTAAAAAATCATTTTTGTGAAAAAAAAAAAGAATTTTTATTTTCACGGCTTTGCGCTATAAACTTTAGTGAAACACTTGGGGGTTCAAAGTTCTCAAAACACATCTAGATAAGTTCCTTGGGAGGTATAGTTTCCAATATGGGGTCACTTGTGGGGGGTTTGTACTGTTTGGGTACATCAGGGGCTCTGCAAATGCAACGTGACGGCTGCTGACCAATCCATTTAAGTCTGCATTCCAAATGGCGCTCCTTCCCTTCCGAGCTCTGTCATGCGCCCAAACAGTGGTTCCCCCCCACATATGGGGTATCAGCGTACTCAGGACAAATTGGAAAACAAATTTTGGGGTCCAATTTATTCTGTTACCCTTGTAAAAATACAAAGCTGGGGGCTAAAAAATCATTTTTGAGAAAAAAAAAAAAAATTATTTTCACGGCTCTGCGTTATAATCTGTAGTGAAACACTTGGGGGTTCAAAGCTCTCAAAACACATCTAGATAAGTTCCTTAGGGGGTCTACTTTCCAAAATGGTGTCACTTGTAGGGAGTTTCAATGTTTAGGCACATCAGGGGCTCTCCAAACGCAACATGGCGTCCCATCTCAATTCCAGTCAATTTTGCATTGAAAAGTCAAATGGCGCTCCTTCCCTTCCAAGCTCTGCCATGCGCCCAAACAATGGTTTACACCCACATATGGGGTATCAGCGTACTCAGGACAAATTGCACAACATTTTTTGGGGTCCAATTTCTTCTCTTACCCTTGGGAAAATAAAAAATTGGGGGCGAAAAGATCATTTTTGTGAAAAAATATGATTTTTTATTTTTACGGCTCTGCATTATAAACTTCTGTGAAGCACTTGGTGGGTCAAAGTGCTCACCACACATCTAGATAAGTTCCTTAGGGGGTCTACTTTCCAAAATGGTGTCACTTGTAGGGAGTTTCAATGTTTAGGCACATCAGGGGCTCTCCAAACGCAACATGGCGTCCCATCTCAATTCCAGTCAATTTTGCATTGAAAAGTCAAATGGCGCTCCTTCCCTTCCAAGCTCTGCCATGCGCCTAAACAATGGTTTACACCCACATATGGGGTATCATCGTACTCAGGACAAATTGTACAACAACTTTGGGGGTCCATTTTCTCCTGTTACCCTTGGTAAAATAAAACAAATTGGAGCTGAAATAAATTTTGTGTGAAAAAAAGTTAAATGTTCATTTTTATTTAAACATTCCAAAAATTCCTGTGAAACACCTGAAGGGTTAATAAACTTCTTGAATGTGGTTTTGAGCACCTTGAGGGGTGCAGTTTTTAGAATGGTGTCACACTTGAGTATTTTCTATCATATAGACCCCTCAAAATGACTTCAAATGAGATGTGGTCCCTAAAAAAAAATGGTGTTGTAAAAATGAGAAATTGCTGGTCAACTTTTAACCCTTATAACTCCGTCACAAAAAAAAATTTTGGTTCCAAAATTGTACTGATGTAAAGTAGACATGTGGGAAATGTTACTTATTAAGTATTTTGCGTGACATATGTCTGTGATTTAAGGGCACAAAAATTCAAAGTTGGAAAATTGCAAAATTTTCAAAATTTTCGCCAAATTTCCATTTTTTTCACAAATAAACGCAAGTTATATCGAATAAATTTTACCTTTAACATGAAGTACAATATGTCACGAGAAAACAATGTCAGAATCGCCAAGATCCGTCAAAGCGTTCCAGAGTTATAGCCTCATAAAGGGACAGTGGTCAGAATTGTAAAAATTGGCCCGGTCATTAACGTGCAAACCACCCTTGGGGGTGAAGGGGTTAATAAACAAATTTAAAAAATAATTCCAAAAAGGGGAGAAGTTTTTTTTATGTTCTTAATTGTTTTTACATAGTCACATACAAGTGCTTCTCACTAAATTAGAATATTATCAGAAAGTTAATTTATTTCAGTTCTTCAATGCAAAAAGTGAAACTCATATTATATAGGGTCATTACAGAGTGATCTATCTCAAGTGTTTATTTCTGTTGAATAAATCTACAGCCAATGAAAACCCAAAAGTCATTATGTCAGTAAATTAAAACAAAAACACCTGCAATGGCTTCCTAAAAATTTAAAAAAGGTCCCTTAGTCTGTTTCAGTAGGCTCCACAATCATGAGGAAGACTGCTGACGGGACAGATGTGTAGAAGGCAGTCACTGACACACTCCAGAAGGAAGGTAAGCCACTGTAAAATATTAGTATTTCAATATTAAAAAAATATATAGATTACTTAACATATGCAGGTTCTAACTAGCAAATAGATACTCTGGGTAGTGAGTGACTGAGTTATTCTGAGGATTTTGCCCATACATCTGTTCTCTGTCTGAACTATAGGGCTTTTGTCAGAAATGTGGCTATTTGCAGATAGTAAATGGCTCTTAACCCCTTTCTGACATATGACGTACTATCCCATCGAGGTGGGGTGGGCTCGTATGCCCACCGACGGGATAGTACATCATCACTGATCAGCCGCACTCACAGGTGGAGCGCGGCCGATCAGGGCCGGGTGTCAGCTGACTATCGCAGCTGACATCCGGCACTATGTGCCAGGAGCAGTTATGAACTGCTCCTGGCACATTAACCCCCAGCATGAAAGCAGCGCTCCAGCGGCATAGGGCATAGGGAAGCATCTCGCAGGGAGGGGGCTCCCTGCGTGCTTCCCTGAGACCCTCGGAGCAACGCGATGTGATCGCTTTGCTCCGAGGGTCTCCTACCTCCTCCTCCCTGTAGGCCCGGATCCAAAATGGCCACTGGGCTGCATCCGGGTCCTGCAGGGAGGTGGCTTCCAAGCAGCTGCTCAGAGCAGGCATCGGGAAGCCTCCCTGCAGTGCCTGTCAGATCGCTGATATGACACGGTGCTCTTCAAAGTGTCAGATCAGCGATCTGTCACTTTACTGTGATGTCCCCCCTGGGGAAATGTAAAAAAGTTTAAAAAAAAAAATATTTACATGTGTAAAAATAAATAAATAAAAAAATCCTAAAGAAAGAAATAATAATTTTTTTTACAATATACATTTCTTTATCTAAATAAAAAATAAATAAAAGTATACATATTTATCACCACGTCCGTAACGACCTGACCTATAAAACTGTTAACCGCTAGTTAACCCCTTCAGTGAACACCGTAAAAAAGAAAAAAAACAAGGCAAAAAAACGACGCTTTATTATCATGCCGCCAAACAAAAAGTGGAATAACACACGATCAAAAAGACGGATATAAATAACCATGGTACCGCTGAAAACGTCATCTTGTCCCGCAAAAAACGAGCCGCCATACAGCATCATTAACGAAAATATAAAAAAGTTATTGTCCTCAGAATAAAGTGATGCAAAAATAATTATTTTTTATATAAAATAGTTTTTATCGTATAAAAGTGACAAAACATAAAATAAATGATATAAATTAGATATCACTGTAATCGTTCTGACCCGAAGATTACAGGACTGGACTCAAATAGAGACACCGTTATGGGTAATTAACCCCTTATTTTGTTAATGTGTGTGTGTTTCTTTGCAACAGCGCTGTACCACGAGAAATGACCTGTGTTGTTTTTGGCTTAGGATTAATGGCATGATTATGAGCCCATGATTTGACACATGGTTCAGGTAGACATAGTTTTCAGCACTATGTTACATTTGTCCCAGTTGGCGGCAGCTCTATATTATCACCTTTTAGGATCAATCTCTATGAATATGATAATATGATATGTAATTAAACATTGTATTTATTTATGTATATAATTTCTGTATTATGTGTATCTAAAAATAACTTCTTTGACATAAATAAATAATGGAATTTTTTTAATATATGAAAACTCTAGTTCTCCTATTTCTTTAATATTTGGATTATAAAACACATCTTCCGCCTACTCGGTATGACGGACAAAATTGTCAGTAACCAGGGTCCTCAGTTTGCATCTCGGTTCTGGAGAGAGCTCTGTCGTCTTCTCAGCATTGAGTTGAATCTCTCTTCTGCATATCATCCCGAGACGAATGCGTTGGTAGAGAGGGCCAACCAGACCTTGGTCACATATCTGCAACATTTTCTCTCAGCCAGGCAGGATGACTGGGCATCCTTGCTACCGTGGGCAGAGTTTGCGCTGAACAATGCCGTAGCCGACTCCACTGGACAGACCCCATTCCTCCTTAACTATGTTCTGCATCCGCGGGTACCTGTGCCTATGCCGTGTCTTCCGCCGACTCCAGGGTGGCAGACTGGGCTGTGGAGGCAAAGGACATTTGGGACTGCACTCAGGATGCCATTCGGGCCTCCAAGGAGAGAATGAGGTCCTCCGCCGATGCACATCGGCGCCCCGCTCCGACCTTTGCTCCTGGCGACAATACAGAAATATATTGCTTGGTCTTCCAGACCTTATCTTGATCTCCACTGTTCCTGTTAACTGTTATTTCTTAATTACATTTAGGACTGAGAAAAGGGCAACTTGAAAATGCTTTGTTATCTTCTTATATCCTCCTGCTTTGTGGGCCTCCACCATTTTCAGAGTGCTAGGCAGCTGCTTAGAACCCATGACTGCTGTTTTTTGGCACAAGGTTAGAGGAGGCTGGATTTTTACAAAGCTGGGAAATTTGCACCATCTGGCCTTTCCTAACAATGATACTGAACAAGCCGTAACCCTAACAGGTTAATTAAGGTGTGAAACCTGGGTCAAAGATGACAGCACACATATCTCCAAGCATGCCCAAACTTTTTCATCTTTTCATCACCCCCTTTTCCTTTTTGTACTTTTTAAAATGTAAAAAATGCATATATGGGACTTCCGGGAGGCGGAGCTTGTGAATGGCCGCTTCTTATCAGAGCTCCTGGACCGAGGGCGCAGAACATCTCTTTTAACGCCCGTTTCTCATACTGAGCCCAGGATAGGGACCGGACAAGGGATACCCACTGTAGTCCCGGCTCTCCGGACTCCCCGGGAGTCACCAGGTGCAAGCAGCACCACATACCTCATAGCACGCGGCGCCGCTCCTTTCTGGCAATCAGAGGCCGGAAGCGGTGAAGAAACCGGAGGAGATAAGGCGCTCTGCACATAGCAGCATTGATCACCGCCGAGAGGAGGAGAGCAGGAGTTACCGGTGAGAATCCGAAGCGCCCCGGGTGGGTAAGCGGCGTCACAGGTGTGCGGGAAGATCTGCGCGGGAAGAGGAGGTGAGCCGGCGCCATCTTGCCAGACAGCGTGCAGGTCCTCATTACTGCCACACACCGCTGGAGGGGAGAGAGAAGTTAAGCTGCTACTGCCGCCGCTGTGACAGGGTGAGAGGCACAGGTGACACTCATAACACCCAGGCACTAAGGAGGTGGGAGACGATTGCAGGACCTAGATTAGCCCTATACATTGCGGGCAATACTTCTTTGGAGACCCACTGGAGGACATAGTGCCAGTGCAGGAGAAGGAGAGTAGCATCTTTGATCCTAGAAAATCATAACACCGGCGGGGGTGTGAAGCGTGGGGAGAGACATTTCTATGAACTTACAGAAAGCACACCTGGTACTGGTAACAGTCTGCTGGGATCTTTGCACAACTACACAGCTGGGGCTCTGTACTGGCTCAAGCCACAGCTTTATATTGTCTGAAGTGTATATACAACATCTTTATGAAAGGCACTTTTAATTCTTCTGGTATAATTCATGCAAAGTCATGAGTGAAAGCCCATTTAGGGCAATAATCTAAAAGATATCCAAATTTATCCCCAGATGTAATTGCTACGTATAACGACATCACTGACAACTTTACTAACTACCTTAGGCTTCCATCTCATCATGGACAAATTTGTGGGTAAAAATGCCAAGTCTGGCAGAAGCTCTACACGTAACCAAGCAGGCGCATCGCCTTTGTCACAAAAAGACGATATCAATATAGAAAACCCACAGTCCATTGCAACTGCTATCATAGAACGGCTGATGCCTGAGATAGACAATCGCTTGGCAGCTTTTCAAACTTCATTGGACACAATAGTTTCACAAGTTAACACCCAGGGCGCACGCATAGCAGAAGTGGAACAAAGAATATCAGACCTGGAAGATTCTACCATGACCCTCAAAGACAAACTGGATAACAAAGAAAAGGTCATTTCAGATCTTCTGGACAAAGTAGATGACCTTGAAAATAGGTCTCGTCGTAATAATCTGAGACTTATAGGCCTCCCAGAGTCTATCCCCCCCTCGGAGCTAGTTAAAATTACATCTGAGTGGCTGCCTAAAGCTCTTGGGGTGCTACCAGCTTCGGGCGTAATGGCTGTTGAGAGAGCACACAGGTTGGGACCACCGAGGGGAGAAGAGGGTGATAGGCCACGTCCAGTCATCTTTAAAATCCTGGATTTCCAAGATAAAACCCGCATCTTGGCAGCATTTAGGAAACAACGCACCCTGCTGTTTGAGAACCACAAACTACTTTTGTTCCAAGATTACTCGGCTGCAATGGCGGCCAAACGTAAAGCCTTCAACCCTGCTTGTAAAATTTTGGTGGATAAAAACATTCGCTTTAGCCTGCAATATCCCTCGATTCTGCGCTTTGTCATGGAGGGTAAAAATCGGTCCTTTAGTGACCCAGAAAAGGCTCTGGAATTTCTTCAGGATACACCCCGGGCTCATTCTAACTCTGACAAACCCTGAATAAGAAGAGCTGCTCTAATTTGTCATTATTAAGTGATGTCGTGTTTATGCCATTACTCTTTTGCCCTCAGGCGGCATGTTTATTTTCTATGTTATGCTCACTCTTTGGTTGAGTATCTCTGTTATAGTTATAAAGTTTATTTGGGGGGGGGAGTTGGGAGGGGGGGAGGGGCTCTGCTTGCGCATACTTAATTCTCAGGTTCTGGGAGGTGTCGCGCTCACTCGCTGGGATGGGTGGGGATTTCACTTACAGCTTCTGCAGGTGGGTCTGGTGGTCACCCGAAAGGGGATAGGTTAATGACAGACCAAGCAGGCACTAAAGATACCACTATCCGCTCCTTACAATGGTGCTCATGGAATGTCAATGGACTGAACTCCCCAGTTAAGAGGAAAAAGGTCCTAAATTTTTTACAAAAACAAAACTTCCACATCATTTTTCTCCAAGAAACACATTGGATCAGGGGTAATCACCCCTCTCTGTTAAGTAGAAAATACACACTTTGTGCCGAGGCTTCATACACAAAAAAACAACGAGGAGTAGCTGTACTGATATACAATGGCCTCAATTATGAGATACTTGACACCTTAGAAGACCCTCAGGGCAGATTCCTTTTGGTTAAAATTATAATTGAGGGAATGTGTTTTAGTTTGGTCAATATTTATGCCCCAAACACACCTGAGGTTCAGTTTCAGGTTAAACTGAGAGAGAGGTTGGCAGGGTGGGATACGTCAAGGGTGATCATGGGAGGCGACTTTAACGAGGTAGCAGACATCTCCATGGATAGATCCAACCCTAAAGATATTTATCGACCGGTGCAGGGGAGCAGTATTCAATCATTAATAGACCACTTTGACTTGATTGACATATGGAGACTACAACACCCCTTGGAGAGGGACTATTCTCACTACTCCCACGTACATGACTCACACGCCAGGATTGATTGCTGGTTGTTACATGAGTCATTAGTGCCCCTAGTAACACAGTCTAATATACAAACTATTCACATTTCAGATCATGCCCCGGTGACGTTCCAATCTAAACTAACATTTCCAGTTCATCAGGAGAGGAGGTGGCGCTTCCCTTCTTACCTATACCAATCAGATGATTTAAAAAAATATTTGCAGATGTCTTGGGGAGAATATAAAAACGATAATCAAATTCACTGTGATGACGCACACCTGTTTTGGATGGCCTCTAAGGCCGTGCTGAGGGGTAAAATTATCTCTTATGTTAGTCATAAAAGAAAAGAAATTATGAAAAGAGCAATGGAAACACAAAAATCAGTAACCCAAGCTTACAAAGATTTTAAACTGAATAACTCCCCACTGACAAAAGAAAAATTTTTGAGGGCAAAGGAGGAGGCGGATACTCTGGCCCATGAGATGGCTATGTTCAACTTGGACTATCAAAAACAAAAATATTTTAAATGGGGTAACAAACCGGCGAAATTGCTAGCATCTCTTACAAGGCCATACAGGAAAGCAACGAAAATATATAAAATACAACAACGCAATGGTCACACCTTAACTAATAATGAGGAGATAGTGGATGAATTCCGATCCTTTTTCGGCGAGTTATATAAATCAGAGGCGGGGGGAGAAGGAGGGAATGGGGATTTCCTTAAAAGCCACCTTGCTCCGGCGCTCACAGTAGAAGAGAGAGAAACCATCAACTCCCCTATTACATCCTCAGAAATTTTACAGACTTTAACTAAACTTAAACTTTCCAAAGCACCAGGCCCAGACGGGTTCAGCAATGAACATTATAAGATCCTAGGAACACATATAGCTACCCATTTGAGTGAGTTATTTAATAATATAGTTGAATCGGGCCACTTACCAGACCGGTTCAACGAGGCGGTGGTTATTGTTCTCCCAAAACCAGGTAAAGACCACACTCAGGTTGAAGGATATAGACCTATCTCGTTATTAAATTCGGATTTTAAAATTTTTACAAAAATCCTGGCAGATAGACTACAGAAAATAATTCCAAATTTGATCTCGCCACAACAAACTGGATTTATCCACGGAAAATCCATCACATACAACATTAGGACAGCTTTGAGTGTCATATCTTATAGCAGAGCACACAAACAGATGAAAACTATAGTGGTCAGCCTTGACGCTGACAAGGCGTTCGATAGGGTAGCATGGGATTATCTATATGATCTGCTATTATTCAGAGAATTTGGTCCATGGTTTTGTGAAGCTGTCAAATCAATTTACAGACACCCACTGTCCAGGATGTCTGTGAACAATGTTCTATCTAGACCCTTTGAGATTCAGCGGGGAACACACCAGGGCTGCCCTTTGTCCCCACTCTTATTTGATATAGCACTAGACCCCCTTTTAAGAACACTACAGAACGAGGCAGCTTTCGAGGGGGTGAAGGTGGGAGCTACATCTATAAAGATCTCGGCCTTTGCTGATGATGTTCTTTTATTTATTGCCAACCCAGGAAAAGCAATCCCGGCCATTATGCAAATCTTGGAGAATTTTGGTAGATGCTCTGGGTTTAAGGTTAACCATAGTAAATCTGAGGCCCTGGCGGTTTTTAGATCCGGGAGGCTGGGTGACCCCTCATTCCCATTCCACTGGTGCCAGGATTCTATCAAATACTTGGGGATACGATTGCCTGCAGACCCATCTATTTTATATAGAGCTAATTACAAACCATTAATCTCCTCCATAGTTGATCTTCTCCATTCATGGAAACACTTCACACTGTCGTTTTCTGGTAGATGCCATTTAATTAAAATGGTAGTGTTTCCTAAATTGTTATACACCTTTCAGACGCTGCCCCTTCTCCTGACTAGATCAGACCTGGACTTATTGAACCTAAACTTTCGTAAATTCATTTGGGGAGTTGGAGGTAGATCACGAATAAGTCTTGCAAGATTGCAGGCAACGAGATTGGAAGGTGGAGTAAATTTTCCTGACTTGGGAAGATATAATTTAGCGGCTAATTTTAGATATGCAATTGATTGGATTAGGGGTGTCTCCCACTTTGCAAATGTTGAACTAGAGCAACAATTCTTCCCACATATCTCGTTAACGGCCTTGTTACACCTAAGTGGGGAAGATCTCCCAACGGGAATACACGAACACCCATCACTATGGCAGACGCTGCAAACTTGGAAACAATGCAGGAAAATTTGTAATTTAAAGCATGGTCTGTCCCCCTTCCAGTCCTTTTTGGGAAACCCGGGGTTTTTGAGGGGCTCCGCACCATCTTTTTATAAGCTTTTGGCTTCCCAAGGTTGTGGGCAGGTAGTGGATCTCTTAGATCCTAATTTCTCTATGTTATCCTTTGAATTGGCGTCACAACGATTCCCACTATTTAGTAATAGACCATTCTTATTTCTCCAGGCACGCAGTTTGGTACAGAAATGTCAGTCGGGGGGAGTGGGAGGGGGGTGGAGGGGAGAATTAATCTAGATGGATTTATTCGTAATGCAAAATCCAACCCGGCTTCTATAAGCAACATTTACTCATTATTACGTAGAAAGTGGGTGGGGGAAGGGAAAACTACAGGAGTGGCGAGATGGCTGAAGGACATGCCATGCTTGGAGGTGGGAGACCTCTTTGAGGCTACTATGTCACAGAGAAAGACTCTGCCTTACAGCAGCTACACTGACATGGCACTTTTAATACTACACAGAGCCTACATTACACCTTGCATGCAATCTAAAATGTCCCCCTCCACCGTCTATTTGTGTTCTAAATGCAAGTCTCGTAACACTGACATTTACCATCATTTGTGGGGTTGCCCGCAAATTCTGGAACTATGGAGAGAGGTACACGAAGAATTACAGAATATTTGTAAAGTAAATTTCACGCTTACTCCACAATGGGCCATATTTAATATCCTAGACGAGTCATCTCACAAACTGCCCAAACACATTAAGGCAACACTTATAATTTGGGCTTCGGCGACTAGGAAGAGCATTTTACACCAGTGGCTGAGCCCTTTAGTCCCTTCACTTCCTTTCATCCGCACTAAAATCCAGTTTATATTCAGAATGGAGTGGTTGGATGCACTGACTAATAGAGAAAAGCAAGTGGGTAAATTCTTTTCTACGTGGGCTACTTTTATTCCTTCGCTTCCTCTAGAAACTGGGGAGAAACTGAGAGCACATTTTGAAAACACCCAATGGTACTTATTACAGAGGATAGGTGGTAACTCACCAGTTTCGTGAGACATTTCTTGGTTATGCGCAGGCTAAGTTTGGGGGTCTCTAATTTGGATTTTGTAGGAGGGGGGGGGGAGGGATGTTGAAGTTACATTGTTAACATTGTCATATTATTGCATTATTATTGGAATGGTATGATTTGTACTGTCTTGAAAAATCTAATAAACAGATTTTGAAAAAAAAAAAAATGCATATATATATATATATATATATATATATATATATATATATATATACACTGTATGTATGTATATATATATATATATATATATATATATATATATATATATATATATATATATATACTGTATATATACAGTGGGGCAAAAAAGTATTTAGCCAGTCAGCAATAGTGCAAGTTCCACCACTTAAAAAGATGAGAGGCGTCTGTAATTTACATCATAGGTAGACCTCAACTATGGGAGACAAACTGAGACAAAAAAATCCAGAAAATCACATTGTCTGTTTTTTTATCATTTTATTTGCATATTATGGTGGAAAATAAGTATTTGGTCAGAAACAAACAATCAAGATTTCTGGCTCTCACAGACCTGTAACTTCTTCTTTAAGAGTCTCCTCTTTCCTCCACTCATTACCTGTAGTAATGGCACCTGTTTAAACTTGTTATCAGTATAAAAAGACACCTGTGCACACCCTCAAACAGTCTGACTCCAAACTCCACTATGGTGAAGACCAAAGAGCTGTCAAAGGACACCAGAAACAAAATTGTAGCCCTGCACCAGGCTGGGAAGACTGAATCTGCAATAGCCAACCAGCTTGGAGTGAAGAAATCAACAGTGGGAGCAATAATTAGAAAATGGAAGACATTCAAGACCACTGATAATCTCCCTCGATCTGGGGCTCCACGCAAAATCCCACCCCGTGGGGTCAGAATGATCACAAGAACGGTGAGCAAAAATCCCAGAACCACGCGGGGGGACCTAGTGAATGAACTGCAGAGAGCTGGGACCAATGTAACAAGGCCTACCATAAGTAACACACTACGCCACCATGGACTCAGATCCTGCAGTGCCAGATGTGTCCCACTGCTTAAGCCAGTACATGTCCGGGCCCGTCTGAAGTTTGCTAGAGAGCATTTGGATGATCCAGAGGAGTTTTGGGAGAATGTCCTATGGTCTAATTAAACCAAACTGGAACTGTTTGGTAGAAACACAACTTGTCGTGTTTGGAGGAAAAAGAATACTGAGTTGCATCCATCAAACACCATACCTACTGTAAAGCATGGTGGTGGAAACATCATGCTTTGGGGCTGTTTCTCTGCAAAGGGGCCAGGACGACTGATCCGGGTACATGAAAGAATGAATGGGGCCCTGTATCGTGAGATTTTGAGTGCAAACCTCCTTCCATCAGCAAGGGCATTGAAGATGAAACGTGGCCGGGTCTTTCAACATGACAATGATCCAAAGCACACCGCCAGGGCAACGAAGGAGTGGCTTCGTAAGAAGCATTTCAAGGTCCTGGAGTGGCCTAGCCAGTCTCCAGATCTCAACCCTATAGAAAATCTTTGGAGGGAGTTGAAAGTCCGTGTTTCCAAGCGAAAAGCCAAAAACATCACTGCTCTAGAGGAGATCTGCATGGAGGAATGGGCTAACATACCAACAACGGTGTGTGGCAACCTTGTGAAGACTTACAGAAAACGTTTGACCTCTGTCATTGCCAACAAAGGATATATTACAAACAGGGGCGTAACTACCGCGGTCGCAGGGGTCGCAATTGCGACGGGGCCCGCAGTGCTTAGGGGCCCACCCAGTCCAGCAGACTGGGCGGGCTCCTAAGAACTCTAAGCTACAAAATGGGCCGCCGGCCCTTTAAATAATTCTTCCTTACAGGCCCTGCTGCGCGTGCACTCGCGATCACGGGTGGGACTGCACTTGACCCGCAGCAGAGCCCCTCCACCGCAGAGAGCCGCACACCACTACTATAGCTGCCACTGCTCTGTGCGCACAGGACCTGTGATGAGGTCACAGGAGGGGAGGAGTTGGAGTCACATGATCAAGGGCTTCCGTGTAGTGCAGGACAGTAGTGCAGTGCTGTTTGTCATCATGCTGGAGGGTAAGCTTTTGTGTGAGGTCAGGAGGGGTTTGGGTGGATGTAGCAGAGCAGTGTGTGTATGAGGTGTACGGAGCAGAGCCGGGTGTGCATGAGGTGTACGGAGCGGAGCCGGGTGTGCATGAGGTGTACGGAGCAGAGCCGGGTGTGTATGAGGTGTACGGAGCGGAGCCGGGTGTGTATGAGGTGTACGGAGCAGAGCCGGGTGTGTATGAGGTGTACGGAGCAGAGCCGGGTGTGCATGAGGTGTACGGAGCAGAGCCGGGTGTGTATGAGGTGTACGGAGCGGAGCCGGGTGTGTATGAGGTGTACGGAGCGGAGCCGGGTGTGCATGAGGTGTACGGAGCAGAGCCGGGTGTGTATGAGGTGTACGGAGCGGAGCCGGGTGTGTATGAGGTGTACGGAGCAGAGCCGGGTGTGTATGAGGTGTACGGAGCGGAGCCGGGTGTGTACGAGGTGTACGGAGCGGAGCCGTGTGTGTACGAGGTGTACGGAGCAGAGCCGTGTGTGTACGAGGTGTACGGAGCGGAGCCGTGTGTGTACGAGGTGTACGGAGCGGAGCCGTGTGTGTACGAGGTGTACGGAGCGGAGCCGGGTGTGTACGAGGTGTACGGAGCGGAGCCGTGTGAGTACGAGGTGTACGGAGCGGAGCCGTGTGTGTACGAGGTGTACGGAGCGGAGTCGGGGGTGTACGGAGCGGAGTCGGGTGTGTACGAGGTGTCGCATCTCTGCTTCAGGAAAATGGCCGCCACGATCTCCATCTAGGCACGCGCGGCATCCTGCGGCCATTTTCCTGAAGCCGCGGCCAGCAGAGCGCCGCTTCTGCGCACGCGCGGCCAAAGGAAGATGGCCGCCCCCACCGATCACCAATGAAATAGTGCACATCGCTGCTATTTTCACTCCCCTGTGCAGTGGATTCGGGACCTTGGACATGCGCACACCACTACGCCACCAACGGAAAACTAAGCAAGATCTGGGGGAAGACACCACGCCCATCTGACCAGACCAGCCTGATTGACAGGCGAAAACGACTACTTTGGTAACGTATTTCGGCAGCATAGGTGGGGAATCGGGGTCCACAAACTACACTATTGCAATGCACAGCTCAGGCCCTATTTAACAGTATTTTTATCTCATACGGAAAAAACGGGGTGACAGGTTCCCTTTAAGAGAAAGCCAAAATAACCCCGGGACAGAAGGCGAGAGCAGGGGGGAGGTGCGGGACAGAGCCGCTTTAGGCTAGTTTCACACTAGCGTTAACTGCAATACGCCGCAAATGCGTCATTTTGCCGAAAATACGCATCCAGCAAAAGTTCTTGCTGGATACGTTTTTTCGTCATAGACTAACATTAGCGACGCATTTGCGACGCATTGCCAAACGTCGCGTCTGTTTTGCGACGCTTGGGCGTGTGGTAGTGGACCGTCGGGAGAAAAAAACCTTACATGTAACGTTTTTTGCTCCCGACGGTCCACTTTTTCCGACCGCGCATGCGCGGCCGGAACTCCGCCCCCACCTCCCCGCACTTCCCCGCACCTCACAATGGGGCAGCGGATGCGTGGGAAAAATGCATCCGCTGCCCCCGTTGTGCGGCGGAGACCACACTAGCGTCGGGAACGTCGGCCCGACGCACAGCGACGGGTTGTTCCCGACGCTAGTGTGAAACTAGCCTTAGTCAGGAGAAGCTGAGGAGCTGCAGCCGGTTTACATCAGCCACCCCTGTACCAGAGAGGAGATTGTGAGTTGTGTATATGAGCTGGTATCTCTGGTGTGTGTGTGTGTGTGTGGTATCTGTAGTGTGTGTGTGATAACTGTAGTATGTGTGTGATATCTGTAGTATGATGTGTGTGTGTGTGATATCTGTAGTGTGTGTATGTGTGTGTGTGTGTGATATCTGTAGTGTGTGTGTGTGTGTGTGTGTGTGTGATATCTGTAGTGTGTGTGTGTGTGTTATCTGTAGTGTGTGTGTGTGTGTGTGTGTGTGATATCTGTAGTATGATGTGTGTGTGTGTGATATCTGTAGTATGTCTGTGTGTGTGTGTGATATCCAGTGTGTGTGTGTGTGATAACTGTAGTATGTGTGTGATATCTGTAATATGATGTGTGTGTGATATCTGTAGTATGATGTGTGTGTGTGATATCTGTAGTGTGTGTGTGATATCTGTAGTATGTGTGTGTGTGAGGCAGCGGCGTAACTACTACGGTCGCAGCTGCAAGCGGCTCTGGCAGGTCAGGGGGCCGTGAGTCCCCTTGAGCCTGTCTCCCTTATGCTTGTGTCCCCATGTGCCAGTCTCCCTTGCCCATTAGTCCCTGTGTGTCCCCATGTGCCTGTCTCCCTTGTCCCCTTATGCTTGTGTCCCTTGTCCCCGTGTGCCAGTCTCCCTTGCCCATTAGTCCCTGTGTGTCCCCTTGAGCCTGTCTCCCTTATGCTTGTGTCCCCGTGTGCCAGTCTCCCTTGCCCATTAGTCCCTGTGTGTCCCCATGTGCCTGTCTCCTATGTCCCCGTGTGCCAGTCTCCTTTGTCCCCTTGTGCTTGTGTCAGTCTCCTTTGCCCACTAGTCCCTGTGTGTCAGTCTCCCTTTCCCACTTGTCCCTGTGTCCCCTTGTGCTTGTATCCCTTGTCCCCTTGTGTCAGTCTCTTGCTCACTAGTCCCTATGTGTCCCCTTGTGCCTGTCTCCCTTGTCCCCTTGTGCTTGCCCACTATTCCCCGTGTGTCAGTCTCCCTTGCCCACTAGTCCGTGTCCCCGTGTGCCAGTCTCTCTTGTCCACTAGTCCCCGTGTGCCCTTTGTGTCAGTCTCCCTTGCCCACTTGTCAGTCTCCCTTGCCCACTAGACCCCTTGTATCCTTCTCCCCTGCCTCCTAGCCCCCATGTGTCCCCTAGTGCCTGTCTTCCTTGCCCCCTTGTTCCCTCTCCTCTGCCCCCTCGTCACCATTTGCTCGTGTCTTTGTCACTGCCCCTGTATGGAGGGGCTGCATTATACTATGAGGGGGGGGCTGCATTGTATTCTATGGGGCTTACATTGAATTTTATGGCGGGGGGGGCCCCATTTGGAAGTTCGCACCGGGGCCCATAACTTTGTAGTTACGCCACTGATTACAAAGTATTGAGATGAAATTTTGTTTCTGACCAAATACTTATTTTCCACCATAATATGCAAATAAAATGATAAAAAAACAGACAATGTGATTTTCTGGATTTTTTTGTCTCAGTTTGTCTCCCATAGTTGAGGTCTACCTATGATGTAAATTACAGACGCCTCTCATCTTTTTAAGTGGTGGAACTTGCACTATTGCTGACTGACTAAATACTTTTTTGCCCCACTGTATATATACTGTATATATATATATATATAAATGTATATATTCCCCTATATATTTATATATATATATATATATATATATATATCTCTACTATATAATTGTCTAAGGGTCACTTCCGTCTTTCTGTCTGTCCTTCTGTCTGTCACGGATATTCATTGGTCGCGGCCTCTGTCTGTCATGGAATCCAAGTCGCTGATTGGTCTCGCCAGCTGCCTGTCATGGCTGCTGCGACCAATCAGCGACAGCCACAGTCCGATTAGTCCCTCCCTACTCCCCTGCAGTCAGTGCCCGGCGCCCGCTCCATACTCCCCGCAGTCACCGCTCACACAAAGTTAATGCCAGCAGTAATGGACCGCGTTATGCCACGGGTAACTCACTCCGTTACCGCCGCTATGAACCCTGTGTCACCAAGTTTTTACTATTGATGCTGCCTATGCAGCATCAATAGCAAAAAGATCTAATGTGAAAAATAATAATGAAATAAAAAATCATTATATACTCACCTTCCACCGCCTTTCCCGCTCCTCGCGATGCTCCGGTAACCGCTCCATGCAAGCAGCAGGTTCCAGTGGCAAGGATGGTATGCGAGAAGGACCTGCCATAACGTCACGGTCATGTGACCGCGACGTCATCACAGGCCCTGTGCGAGAAGGACCTGCCTTGACGTCACGGTCATGTGACCACGACATCATCACAGGTCCTGCGCTCATACCAAGCCTGGGACCGGAAGCTGCCATGTGCACCGCACACAGGCAACAGGACTACAAGGGGACCTGGGAAGGTGAGTATATGTTTATTTTTTATTTTTTAACCTGTGACATGCATGGCTGGGCAATATACTACGTAGCTGGGCAATATACTACGTGACTGGGCAATATACTACGTGGCTGGGCAATATACTACGTGGCTCTGTGCTGCATACTACGTCACTGGGCAATATACTATGTCGCTGGGCAATATACTACATGGCTCTGTGCTGTATACTACGTCACTGGGCAATATACTACGTCACTGGGCAATATACTACGTGACTGGGCAATATACTACGTGGACATGCATATTCTAGAATACGGGCAACCATCTAGTGTGTATATATATATATATATATATATATATATATATATATATATACTGTGTATATATATGTATGTACAGTGGGGCAAAAAAGTATTTAGTCAGTCAGCAATAGTGCAAGATCCACCACTTAAAAAGATGAGAGGCGTCTGTAATTTACATCATAGGTAGACCTCAACTATGGGAGACAAACTGAGAAAAAAAAATCCAGAAAATCACATTGTCTGTTTTTTTATCATTTTATTTGCATATTATGGTGGAAAATAAGTATTTGGTCAGAAACAAACAATCAAGATTTCTGGCTCTCACAGACCTGTAACTTCTTCTTTAAGAGTCTCCTCTTTCCTCCACTCATTACCTGTAGTAATGGCACCTGTTTAAACTTGTTATCAGTATAAAAAGACACCTGTGCACACCCTCAAACAGTCTGACTCCAAACTCCACTATGGTGAAGACCAAAGAGCTGTCAAAGGACACCAGAAACAAAATTGTAGCCCTGCACCAGGCTGGGAAGACTGAATCTGCAATAGCCAACCAGCTTGGAGTGAAGAAATCAACAGTGGGAGCAATAATTAGAAAATGGAAGACATTCAAGACCACTGATAATCTCCCTCGATCTGGGGCTCCACACAAAATCCCACCCCGTGGGGTCAGAATGATCACAAGAACGGTGAGCAAAAATCCCAGAACCACGCGGGGGGACCTAGTGAATGAACTGCAGTGAGCTGGGACCAATGTAACAAGGCCTACCATAAGTAACACACTACGCCACCATGGACTCAGATCCTGCAGTGCCAGACGTGTCCCACTGCTTAAGCCAGTACATGTCCGGGCCCGTCTGAAGTTTGCTAGAGAGCATTTGGATGATCCAGAGGAGTTTGGGGAGAATGTCCTATGGTCTGATGAAACCAAACTGGAACTGTTTGGTAGAAACACAACTTGTCGTGTTTGGAGGAAAAAGAATACTGAGTTGCATCCATCCAACACCATACCTACTGTAAAGCATGGTGGTGGAAACATCATGCTTTGGGGCTGTTTCTCTGCAAAGGGGCCAGGACGACTGATCCGGGTACATGAAAGAATGAATGGGGCTATGTATCGTGAGATTTTGAGTGCAAACCTCCTTCCATCAGCAAGGGCATTGAAGATAAAACGTGGCTGGGTCTTTCAACATGACAATGATCCAAAGCACACCGCCAGGGCAACGAAGAAGTGGCTTCGTAAGAAGCATTTCAAGGTCCTTGAGTGGCCTAGCCAGTCTCCAGATCTCAAGCCTATAGAAAACCTTTGGAGGGAGTTGAAAGTCCGTGTTGCCAAGCGAAAAGCCAAAAACATCACTGCTCTAGAGGAGATCTGCATGGAGGAATGGGCCAACATACCAACAACAGTGTGTGGCAATCTTGTGAAGACTTACAGAAAACGTTTGACCTCTGTCATTGCCAACAAAGGATAGATTACAAAGTATTGAGATGAAATTTTGTTTCTGACCAAATACTTATTTGCCACCATAATATGCAAATAAAATGATAAAAAAACAGACAATGTGATTTTCTGGATTTTTTTTTTTCTCAGTTTGTCTCCCATAGTTGAGGTCTACCTATGATGTAAATTACAGACGCCTCTCATCTTTTTAAGTGGTGGAACTTGCACTATTGCTGACTGACTAAATTGTTGTGAAATTGGATTTTGGGCTCCCCCGGTGGCCACTGGTGGAATTGAACTGGTGTGCATCATCCCCTCTGTTCACCTGCTTCCATCAGGATGTGGGAGTCGCTATTTAACCTTGCTCCTCTGTCACTTCCATGCCGGTCAACATTGTAATCAGAAGCCTTTCTGTGCATGTTCCTGCTGCTAGACAACTCCCAGTTAAGTTGGACTTAAGTCCTCGTTTGTTTTTGCATTTTGTTCCAGTTCACAGCTGTAGTTTCGTTTCTGTGTCTGGAAAGCTCTTGTGATCTGAAATTGCCACTCTGATGTTATGAGTTAATACTAGAGTCTTAAAGTAATTTCAGGATGGTATTTTGATAGGGTTTTCAGCTGACCATGAAAGTGCCCTTTCTGTCTTCCTGCTATCTAGTAAGCGGACCTCAATTTTGCTAAACCTATTTTCATACTACGTTTGTCATTTCATCTAAAATCACCGCCAATATATGTGGGGGCCTCTGTCTGCCTATCGGGGAAATTTCTCTAGAGGTGAGCCAGGACTATATTTTCCTCTGCCAGGATTAGTTAGTCCTCCGGCCGGGGCTGGGCGTCTAGGAATAAAAAACGTAGGCAACGCTACCCGGCTACTGTTAGTTGTGCGGCAGGTTTAGTTCATGGTCAGTTTAGTTTCCATCCTTCCAAGAGCTAGTACTTATGTTTGCTGGGCTATGTTCTCTTGCCATTGAGAACCATAACAGTTTGACCGGCCAAAAAAGGGTTAAATTAATTGACAGAGAAAGGAGAGAAAAGAGAAGTCTGCTGAAGATTTTTTTTTTTTTTCCCTTCCCTTCAGTTCTGAGTGTGCTTGTAATTGAATCTCTTGCAAGTCTGCCTATATTGCAGCCTTTCTCTCTCTCTCTCTCCTTCTAATCCTGGAATGGCTTTGTGTTCACCTGTTTAAAATGGATATTCAGAGTTTAGCTGCAGGTTTGAATAATCTCACCACGAAAGTTCAAAATTTACAAGATTTTGTTGTTCATGTTCCTATATCTGAACCTAGAATTCCTTTGCCTGAATTTTTCTCGGGGAATAGATCTTGCTTTCAAAATTTCAAAAATAATTGCAAGTTGTTTTTGTCCCTGAAATCTCGCTCTGCTGGAGATCCTGCTCAGCAGGTCAGGATTGTGATTTCCTTGCTCCGGGGCGACCCTCAGGATTGGGCTTTTGCATTGGCTCCAGGGGATCCTGCGTTGCTCAATGTGGATGCGTTTTTTCTGGCCTTGGGGTTGCTTTATGAGGAACCTCAGTTAGAGCTTCAGGCGGAAAAGGCCTTGATGTCCCTATCTCAGGGGCAAGACGAAGCTGAAATATACTGCCAGAAATTCCGTAAATGGGCTGTGCTTACTCAGTGGAATGAGTTCGCCCTGGCGGCGAATTTCAGAGAGGGTCTCTCTGATGCCATTAAGGATGTTATGGTGGGGTTCCCTGTGCCTGCGGGTCTGAATGAGTCCATGACAATGGCTATCCAGATCGATAGGCGTCTGCGGGAGCGCAAACCTGTGCACCATTTGGCGGTGTCTACTGAGAAGACGCCAGAGAATATGCAATGTGATAGAATTCTGTCCAGAAGTGAACGGCAGAATTTAAGACGAAAAAATGAGTTGTGCTTCTATTGCGGCGATTCAACTCATGTTATATCAGCATGCTCTAAGCGTACTAAGAAGCTTGATAAGTCTGTTTCAATTGGCACTTTACAGTCTAAGTTTATTCTATCTGTGACCCTGATTTGTTCTTTATCATCTATTACCGCGGATGCCTATGTCGACTCTGGCGCCGCTTTGAGTCTTATGGATTGGTCCTTTGCCAAACGCTGTGGGTATGATTTGGAGCCTCTTGAAACTCCTATACCCCTGAAGGGGATTGACTCCACCCCATTGGCTAGTAATAAACCACAATACTGGACACAAGTAACTATGCGGATTAATCCGGATCATCAGGAGATTATTCGCTTTCTTGTGCTGTATAACCTACATGATGTGTTGGTGCTTGGATTGCCATGGCTGCAATCTCATAACCCAGTCCTTGACTGGAAAGCTATGTCTGTGTTAAGCTGGGGATGTAAGGGGATGCATGGGGGCGTACCTGTGGTTTCCATTTCATCATCTATTCCCTCTGAGATTCCTGAATTTTTGACTGAATATCGTGACGTTTTTGAAGAACCTAAGCTTGGTTCATTACCTCCGCACCGGGAGTGCGATTGTGCCATAGATTTGATTCCGGGTAGTAAATACCCTAAGGGTCGTTTATTTAATCTGTCTGTGCCTGAACATGCTGCTATGCGAGAATATATAAAGGAGTCCTTGGAAAAGGGACATATTCGTCCTTCGTCATCTCCCTTAGGAGCCGGTTTTTTCTTTGTGGCTAAGAAAGATGGCTCTTTGAGACCGTGTATTGATTATCGACTTTTGAATAAAATCACGGTTAAATATCAATATCCGTTGCCACTGCTGACTGATTTGTTTGCTCGCATAAAGGGGGCCAAGTGGTTCTCTAAGATAGATCTCCGTGGGGCGTATAATTTGGTGCGAATTAAGCAGGGGGATGAGTGGAAGACCGCATTTAATACGCCCGAGGGCCACTTTGAGTATTTGGTGATGCCTTTTGGTCTTTCAAATGCCCCTTTAGTCTTTCAGTCCTTTATGCATGACATTTTCCGTGATTATTTGGATAAATTTATGATTGTGTATCTGGATGATATTTTGATTTTTTCGGATGACTGGGACTCTCATGTCCAGCAGGTCAGGAGGGTTTTTCAGGTTTTGCGGTCTAATTCCTTGTGTGTGAAGGGTTCTAAGTGCGTTTTTGGGGTTCAAAAGATTTCCTTTTTGGGATATATTTTTTCCCCCTCTTCCATCGAGATGGATCCTGTCAAGGTTCAGGCTATTTGTGATTGGACGCAACCCTCTTCTCTTAAGAGTCTTCAGAAATTTTTGGGCTTTGCTAACTTTTATCGTCGATTTATTGCTGGTTTTTCTGATGTTGTTAAACCATTGACTGATTTGACTAAGAAGGGTGCTGATGTTGCTGATTGGTCCCCTGCTGCTGTGGAGGCCTTTCGGGAGCTTAAGCGCCGCTTTTCTTCCGCCCCTGTGTTGCGTCAGCCTGATGTTGCTCTTCCTTTTCAGGTTGAGGTCGACGCTTCTGAGATCGGAGCTGGGGCGGTTTTGTCGCAGAGAAGTTCCGATTGTTCCGTGATGAGACCTTGTGCCTTTTTCTCGCGTAAATTTTCGCCCGCCGAGCGGAATTATGATGTTGGGAATCGGGAGCTTTTGGCCATGAAGTGGGCTTTTGAGGAGTGGCGTCATTGGCTTGAGGGGGCTAGACATCAGGTGGTGGTATTGACTGACCACAAAAATCTAATTTATCTTGAGTCCGCCAGACGCCTGAATCCTAGACAGGCGCGCTGGTCGTTGTTTTTCTCTCGGTTTAATTTTGTGGTGTCCTACCTGCCGGGTTCTAAGAATGTTAAGGCGGATGCCCTTTCTAGGAGTTTTGAGCCTGACTCCCCTGGTAACTCTGAACCTACAGGTATCCTTAAGGATGGAGTGATATTGTCTGCCGTTTCTCCAGACCTGCGGCGGGCCTTGCAGGAGTTTCAGGCGGATAGACCTGATCGTTGCCCACCTGGTAGACTGTTTGTTCCTGATGATTGGACCAGTAAAGTCATTTCTGAGGTTCATTCTTCTGCGTTGACAGGTCATCCTGGAATCTTTGGTACCAGGGATTTGGTGGCAAGGTCCTTCTGGTGGCCTTCCCTGTCTCGAGATGTGCGAGGCTTTGTGCAGTCTTGTGACGTTTGTGCTCGGGCCAAGCCTTGTTGTTCTCGGGCTAGTGGATTGTTGTTGCCCTTGCCTATCCCGAAGAGGCCCTGGACGCACATCTCGATGGATTTTATTTCGGATCTTCCTGTTTCTCAGAAGATGTCTGTCATCTGGGTGGTGTGTGACCGTTTCTCTAAGATGGTCCATTTGGTTCCCCTGCCTAAGTTGCCTTCTTCTTCCGAGTTGGTTCCTCTGTTTTTTCAAAATGTGGTCCGTTTGCATGGTATTCCGGAGAATATCGTTTCTGACAGAGGAACCCAATTCGTGTCTAGATTTTGGCGAGCATTCTGTGCTAGGATGGGCATAGATTTGTCTTTCTCGTCTGCTTTCCATCCTCAGACTAATGGCCAGACCGAGCGGACGAATCAGACCTTGGAGACATATTTGAGGTGTTTTGTGTCTGCAGATCAGGATGATTGGGTTGCTTTTTTGCCTTTAGCGGAGTTTGCCCTCAATAATCGGGCCAGCTCTGCCACCTTGGTGTCTCCTTTTTTCTGTAATTCGGGGTTTCATCCTCGATTTTCTTCTGGTCAGGTGGAATCTTCAGATTGTCCTGGAGTGGATGCTGTGGTGGAGAGGTTGCATCAGATTTGGGGGCAGGTAGTGGACAATTTGAAGTTGTCCCAGGAGAAGACTCAGCTTTTTGCCAACCGCCGGCGTCGGGTTGGTCCTCGGCTTTGCGTTGGGGACTTGGTGTGGTTGTCTTCTCGTTTTGTCCCTATGAGGGTTTCTTCTCCTAAGTTTAAGCCTCGGTTCATCGGCCCGTACAAGATATTGGAGATTCTTAACCCTGTGTCCTTCCGTTTGGACCTCCCTGCATCTTTTTCTATTCATAATGTTTTTCATCGGTCATTGTTGCGCAGGTATGAGGTACCGGTTGTGCCTTCCGTTGAGCCTCCTGCTCCGGTGTTGGTTGAGGGCGAGTTGGAGTACGTTGTGGAAAAAATCTTGGACTCCCGTGTTTCCAGACGGAAACTCCAGTATCTGGTCAAATGGAAGGGATACGGTCAGGAGGATAATTCTTGGGTGACTGCCTCTGATGTTCATGCCTCCGATCTGGTCCGTGCCTTTCATAGGGCTCATCCTGATCGCCCTGGTGGTTCTGGTGAGGGTTCGGTGCCCCCTCCTTGAGGGGGGGGTACTGTTGTGAAATTGGATTTTGGGCTCCCCCGGTGGCCACTGGTGGAATTGAACTGGTGTGCATCATCCCCTCTGTTCACCTGCTTCCATCAGGATGTGGGAGTCGCTATTTAACCTTGCTCCTCTGTCACTTCCATGCCGGTCAACATTGTAATCAGAAGCCTTTCTGTGCATGTTCCTGCTGCTAGACAACTCCCAGTTAAGTTGGACTTTAGTCCTCGTTTGTTTTTGCATTTTGTTCCAGTTCACAGCTGTAGTTTCGTTTCTGTGTCTGGAAAGCTCTTGTGATCTGAAATTGCCACTCTGATGTTATGAGTTAATACTAGAGTCTTAAAGTAATTTCAGGATGGTATTTTGATAGGGTTTTCAGCTGACCATGAAAGTGCCCTTTCTGTCTTCCTGCTATCTAGTAAGCGGACCTCAATTTTGCTAAACCTATTTTCATACTACGTTTGTCATTTCATCTAAAATCACCGCCAATATATGTGGGGGCCTCTGTCTGCCTATCGGGGAAATTTCTCTAGAGGTGAGCCAGGACTATATTTTCCTCTGCCAGGATTAGTTAGTCCTCCGGCCGGCGCTGGGCGTCTAGGAATAAAAAACGTAGGCAACGCTACCCGGCTACTGTTAGTTGTGCGGCAGGTTTAGTTCATGGTCAGTTTAGTTTCCATCCTTCCAAGAGCTAGTACTTATGTTTGCTGGGCTATGTTCTCTTGCCATTGAGAACCATAACACTAAATACTTTTTTGCCCCACTGTATATATATATATATATATATATATATATATATATCTAAGGCTACATTCACATTTGCGTTGCGTCGGGCGCAGGTTCGGCGACGCATAGCGGCGCATGCGTCATGTGCCCCTATATTTAACATGGGGGCGCATGGACATGCGTTGTCTTGCGTTTTGTGATGCATGCGTCATTTTTGGCGCAATCGTCGGGGCGCACAGGACGCTGCATGTTGCATTTTTTTTGCGCCGAAAATCATGCCAAAATTGGACGCATGCGTCACAAAAAGCTGCGTTCTGCATGCGTTTTTGCATGTGTTGTGTGTTGCGTCGCCGACGCTGCGCTGCACAACGCTAATGTGAACGTAGCTTAAGATGCAAAGGAAATGTGTCATATTTAACTTTAGGCCTTTTAGACATCATGTAATCTTTAACTTGCTTAACTGTTCACAATAAACAGCAAAAAATATCTTTTACAATTGGGATAATTTTCAGTTTAGTACTTAGCAGCACATCTGCACTTTTATTATTTCCCTTTTTGCACAGTAATATTACATACACTAGTCCCATATTTTCATTTTTCTTTTTAAAATATTTCTATTAGATTTTGTATTAAAAAGCGGGATTAGGGAAATGAGGGAGGGGAAGGGAAGGGTTAACAGTGGACAGAGGAAGGGATCAATAAAATTAGAGAACCCTAATAACAGTCTCTAACAAACAAATACTGATTTGCAATTTGAAGAATGTTGTATGTAGATGTTATACTTAACCCCTTAATCCCATTGGACGTATCCCGTCAAGTTGACCTGGGACTTAATTCCCAGTGACGGGATAGTACGTCCAGTGTGATCAGCCGCGCTCACGGGGGCAGCGCGGCCGGGTGTCAGCTATCGCTGCTGACATCCGGCACTATGTGCCAGGAGCGGTCACGGACCGCCCCCGGCACATTAACCCCCGGCACACTACAATCAAACATGATCGCAGTATTCCGGCGGTACAGGGAAGCATCGCGCAGGGAGGGGGCTCCCTGTGTGCTTCCCTGAGACCCCTGGAGCAATGCGATGTGATCTCCTTGCTCCGAGGGTGTCTTACTTCCTCCTCCCTGCAGGCCTGGATCCAAAATGGCTGCGGGTGGCCTTCCAGGTCCTGGAGGGAGGTGGCTTACCAGGGCCTGCTCAGAGCAGGCGCTGGCAAGCCTGCCTGCTGTGCCTGTGTGATCGCTGATCTGACACAGTGCACAGCAAAGCGTCAGATCAGCGATCTGTCAATATAATGTGACGCCCCCCTGGGGCAAAGTAAAAAAGTAAAAAAAAATTTTTTTTACATGTGTAAAAAAAAATTAAAAAAAAATTTCTAAATAAAGAAATAAAAAAAAATATTGTTCCAATATATACATTCTATTATCTAAATAAAAAAACAATAAAAGTACACATATTTAGTATCGCCTCTTCCGTAACGACCCAACCTATAAAACTGTCCCACTAGTTACCTGCTTCAGTTAACACCTTAAAAAAAAGTTAAAAAAGAGGCAAAAAACAACCCTTTATTATCATACCGCCGAATAAAAAGTGGAATAGCACGCGATCAAAAAGACATATATATGACCATTGTACCGATAAAAACGTCATCTTGTCGCGCAAAAAACGAGCCATTATTCAGGGTCATCAGTGAAAAAAGAAAAAAGTTATAGTCCTCAGAATAAAGCGATGCAAAAATAATTATTTTTTCTATAAAATAGTTTTTATCATATAAAAGCGCCAAAACATAAAAAAATAATCTAAATGAGGTATTGCTGTAATCGTACTGACCCGAAGAATAAAACTGCTTTATCCATTTTACCAAACGCTGAACGGTATAAATGCCTTCCCCCCAAAAGAAATTCATGAATAGCTGGTTTTTGGTCATACTGCCTCACAAAAATCAGAATAAAAAGCGATCAAAAAAAAAATGTCACGTGCGCGAAAATGTTACCAATAAAAACGTCAACTCCTCCCGCAAAAAACAAGACCTCACATGTCTCTGTGGACCAAAATATGGAAAAAATATAGCTCTCAAAATGTGGTAACGCAAAAAAATATTTTTTGCAATAAAAAGCGTCTTTTAGTGTGTGACAGCTGCCAATCATAAAAATCTGCTAAAAAAGCTATAAAAGTAAATCAAACCCCCCTTCATCACCCCCTTAGTTAGGGAAAAATAAATAAAAAAATAAAATTGTATATTTATTTCCATTTTCCCTTTAGGGTTAGGACTAGGGTTAGGGTTAAGGCTAGGGTTAGTGCTAGGGTTAAGGCTAGGGTTAAGGTTGGGGCTAGGGTTAGGATTACATTTAGAGTTGGGATTAGGGTTAGGGGTGTGTCAGGGCTAGGGGTGTGGTTACGGTTATGGTTGGGATTAGGGTTAGGGGTGTGTTGGAGTTAGGGGTGTGGTTAGGGTTGGGGTTAGGGGTGTGGTTGGGATTAGGGGTGTGTTTGGGTTAGGGTTTCAGTTAGAATTGGGGGTTTCCATTGTTTAGGCACATCAGGGGCTCTCCAAACGCGACATGGTGTCCGATCTCAATTCCAGCCAATTCTGCATTGAAACAGTAAAACAGTGCTCGTTCCCTTCCGAGGTCTCCCGTGTGCCCAATCAGGAGTTTACCCCAACATATGGGGTATCAGCGTACTCAGGACAAATTGGGGTCCAATTTATCTTGTTACCCTTGGGAAAATAAAAATTTGGGGGGCTAAAAAAACTTTTGTAGGAAAAAATGATTTTTTATTTTCACGGCTCTGCGTTATAAATTGTAGTGAAATACTTGGGGGTTCAAAGTTCTCACAACACATCTAGATAAGTTCCTTGGGGAGTCAAGTTTCCAATATGGGGTCACTTGTGGGGGGTTTCTACTGTTTAGGCACATTAGGGGCTCTGCAAATGCAATGTGACGCCTGCAGACCATTCCATCTAAGTCTGCATTCCAAAAGGCGCTCCTTCCCTTCTGAGCTCTGCCATGCGCCCAAACGGTGGTTACCCCCCACATATGGGGTATCAGCGTACTCAGGACAAATTGCACAACAATGTTTGGTGTCCAATTTCTCCTGGTACCCTTGGGAAAATACAAAACTGGGGGCTAAAAAATAATTTTTGTGGAAAAAAAAGTTTATTTTCACGGCTCTGCATCATAAACTGTAGTGAAACACTTGGGGGTTCAAAGCTCTCACAACACATCTAGATAAGATCCTTTGGTGGTGTATTTTCCAAAATGGGGGGGATTCCATGTTTAGGCACATCAGGGGCTCTCCAAATGCAGCATGGCGTCCCATCTTAATTTCAGCCAATTTTGCATTGAAAAGTCAAACGGAGCTCCTTCCTTTCCGAGCTCTGTCATGCACCCAGTGGTTTACCCCCACATATGGGGTATCAGCATACTCAGGACAAATTGCACAACAACTTTTATGGTACAAATTCTTATGGTACCCTTGGGAAAATAAAAATTGGAGGTGAAAAGTTTATTTTTGTGAAAAAATATTATATTTTATTTTTACGGCCCTACATTATAAACTTCTGTGAAGCACTTGGTGGGTCAAAGTGCTCACGACACATCTAGATAAGATCATTTGGGGGTCTACTTTCCAAAATGGTGTCACTTGTGGGGGGTTTCAATGTTTAGGCACATCAGGGGCTCCCAAACGCAACATGGCGTCCTATCTCAATTCCAGCCAATTTTGCATTGAAAAGTCAAACGGCGCTCCTTCCCTTCCGAGTTCTGCCATGCGCCCAAACAGTTGTTTACCCCCACATATGGGATATCGGGGTACTTAGGACAAATTGTGCAACAACTTTTCGGGTCCATTTTCTCCTGTTACCCTTTGTAAAATAAAAAAAATTGGAGCTGAAGTAAATTTTTTGTGAAAAAAATTAAATGTTCATTTTTTTAAAACATTCCAAAAATTCCTGTGAACCACCAGAAGGGTTAATAAACTTCTTGAATGTGGTTTTGAGCACCCTGAGGGGTGCAGTTTTTAGTATGGTGTCACACTTGTGTATTTTCTATCATATAGACCCCTCAAAATGACTTCAAATATGTAGTGGTCCCTTAAAAAATGGTGTTGTAAAAATGAGAAATTGCTGGTCAAATTTTAACCCTTATAACTCCCTAACAAAAAAAAATTGTTTCCAAAATTGTGGTGATGTAAAGTAGACATGTGGGAAATGTTAGTTATTAAGTATTTTGTGTGACATACAGTACAGACCAAAAGTTGGGACACACCTTCTCATTTAAAGATTTTTCTGAATTTTCATGACTAAGAAAATTGTACGTTCACACTGAAGGCATCAAAACTATGAATTAACACATGTGGAATTATATACTTAATAAAAAAAAGTGTGAAGCAACTAAAATTGTCTTATATTCTAGGTTCTTCAAAGTAGCCACCTTTTGCTTTGATGACTGCTTTGCACACTCTTGGCATTCTCTTGATGAGCTTCAAGAGGTAATCACCGGAAATGGTTTTCATTTCACAGGTGTGCCCTGTCAGGTTAAATAAGTGGGATTTCTTGCCTTATAAATGGGGTTTTGACCATCAGTTGTGTTGTGCAGAAGTCTATTGGATACACAGCTGATAGTCCTACGGAATAGACTGTTAGAATTTGTATTATAGCAAGAAAAAAGCAGCTAAGTAAAGGAAAATGAGTGGCCATCATTACTTTAAGAAATGAAGGTCAGTCAGTCCGATAAATTGGGAAAGCTTTGAAAGTGTCCCCAAGTGCAGTGGCAAAAACCATCAAGCGCTACAAAGAAAGTGGTTCACATGAGGACCGCCCCAGGAAAGGAAGACCAAGAGTCACCTCTGCTTCTGAGGATAAGTTTGTCCGAGTCACCAGCCTCAGAAATCACATATTAACAGCAGCTCAGATTAGAGACCAGGTCAATGCCACACAGAGTTCTAGCAGCAGACAAATCTCTACAACAACTGTTAAGCAGGCCTTCATGGTAAAATAGCTGCTAGGAAACCACTGCTAAGGACAGGCAACAAGCAGAAGAGACTTGTTTGGGCTAAAGAACACAAGGAATGGACATAAGACCAGTGGAAATCTGTGCTTTGGTCTGATGAGTCCAAATTTGAGATCTTTGGTTCCAACCACCGTGTTTTTGTGTGACACAGAAAAGGTGTCACGGGAAGCCTAGGTAGGCAAGAGCTAATATCCCGGGCCAATGCGATTTCCCTCAGACTAGGGAAATCCTGACTGACCCTCTCCCAGAGTTTACACTGATGGTGTGCATGTCTGGGCCTCCATCCTCACCCTATCTCCTGTTTCAACCCTAGGCTGAAACCACCACCCAGTGAAGAGACCACACACCAATACCCACAGTTAGCACAGACAAGGATAACAGAAAATATGAACCACGCCGCAGTCACTCAGGAATACACTATAAATGCACAGGGAAAAACAAATACAAATATAGAAAGGAGAAAATATGACAAAGGGAAATACTCCACCAGATACGATACTCCTTCTCCTAGATCACCACTCTAGACCGAGATAACCAAGCACAAGACAGAAGCTATAATCGGCGACGCCCAATGTTCAGAAGAACTATTTAAAGGCAGTGGGCGTGACCCAGCTTCCAATCCGAGCACCAGCTAAATTAACCCCGGACCAGCTAGATAAAATCTAGCCAACGCCACTGAGCACATAGTGGACAAAAGCGGAATTACCGCTGTCTGACGAACGACCTAGTATGAACAGCGTCTGACATGACATTACCCCGCCTTCTACGAGGGACCCCAGGGCCCTCACGACTTATAGGACCCGGCTTGTCTGGATGGCAGCGGTGAAACATACTGACCAGCCGATCCACATGAATGTCAAAGGCTGGTACCCAGGACCTCTCCTCAGGCCCATAACCACGCCAGTGTACCAAGTACTGTAAAGTGCGGCGCACCACACGAGAGTCAACCACCTTGGAGACTTCAAATTCCAAATTACCATCCACCAAGACTGGAGAAGGCATCGGTGTCGTGTCCACAAGACCCACCATCTTTTTTAGCAATGATCTGTGGAACACGTTGTGTATCTCATACACCGTAGGAAGCTCCAAACGGTACGCTACTGGGTTAATAACGGCGGCGACCCTAAATGGACCAATAAACCTTGGACCCAATTTTAGGGATGGTATTTTGAGTCTTATGTTTTTTTGTGGATAACCACACCCAGTCATCCACACTCAGGTCTGGACCTGGCACACGCCTACTGTCAGCCACACATTTGTACCTAGCACCCACACTCAACAGGCGCTGTTTAACTCTCCTGCAAACTGATGACAATTGTGCTCCTAACTGGTCTTCCTCCGGGAAGCCGGAAGAGCCCCCGTGACTCCAAGTACAAAAGTGAGGATGTAGCCCATAAACACAAAAAAAGGAGACTCCTCAGAAGACTCCTGGCGGTGATTATTGATGGCAAACTGAGCCAAAGGAAGGAACGTCGACCACTCCTCCTGGTTATCAGAAACAAAGCAGCGCAAGTACTGTTCCAAATTTTGGTTCGTACGCTCGGTCTGACCATTTGACTGAGGATGAAACACCGAAGAATGAGACAACTTGATCCCCAGCCGTGAGCAAAATGCTTTCCAAAATTTTGCCACAAACTGAGACCCCCTATCAGAAACGATGTCAGATGGAACCCTGTTGTGAATTTGGTTTCTGGGCTCCCCCGGTGGTCACTGGTGGTACTGAACTTGTGTGCTTCATCTCCTCTGTTCACCTGTTTCCATCAGGATGTGGGAGTTTTCTATTTAGCCTTGCTCCTCAGTCATTTCTATGCCGGCCATCAATGTAACCAGAAGCCTTTCTGTTGCATGTTCCTGCTCCTAGACTACTATCAGCTAAGTTGGATTTTTGTCCTAAGTTTGTTTTGCATTTTTGTTCCAGTTCTCTGTGATTGAATATTTCTGAGGCTGGAAGCTCTTGTGAGCTGAAATTGCCACTCTGGTGTCATGAGTTGATATTAGAGTTTTAAAGTAATTTCAGGATGGAATTTTGAAAGGATTTTCAGCTGACCGTGAAGTTCCCTTTTCTGTCTTCCTTCTATCTAGTAAGCGGACCTCAATTTTGCTAAACCTATCTTCATACTTCGTATGTCAATTTCCTCTGAAATCACCGACAATATATGTGGGGGCTACTGTCTGCCTTTTGGGGAAAATTTCTCTAGAGGTAAGCCAGGTCTGTATTTTCCTCTGCTAGGGTCAGTCAGTCCTCCGGCTGGTGCTGGGCGTCTAGGGATAAAAACGTAGGCACGCTACCCGGCCACTTTTAGTTGTGCGGTAGATTTAGCTCACGGTCAGCTCGAGTTCCCATCTTCCAAGAGCTAGTCCTTTTGTATGCTCTACTACGTTCTCTTGTGTTGAGAACCATGACAGTATGGCCGGCCAAGGGTTAAAATAATCGGCTGAAGAAAGGAGAGAAAAAGAAGTCTGCAGAGAACTTTTTTTTTTTTTTTTTTTCTCCGAGTTTGCTCTATAGTTGATTCACTAGCATCTCTGCTTATACTGCAGCCTTCGTCTCTCTCTCCTTCTAATCCTTGAATGGCTCTGATCTCACCTGATTAAAATGGATCCTCAGAGTTTAGCTACAGGTTTGAATAATCTCGCTACGAAGGTTCAAAGTTTACAGGATTTTGTTATTCATGCTCCAATATCTGAACCTAGAATTCCTTTACCTGAATTTTTCTCCGGGGATAGATCTCGCTTTCAGAATTTCAAACATAATTGTAAATTGTTTTTGTCTCTGAGATCTCGCTCCGCTGGAGATCCTGCACAGCAGGTCAGGATTGTAATTTCCTTGCTCCGGGGCGACCCTCAGGATTGGGCATTTGCTTTGGCACCAGGGGATCCTGCGTTGCTCAATGTGGATGCGTTTTTTCTGGCTTTGGGGTTGCTTTATGAGGAACCTCATTTAGAGATTCAGGCTGAAAAAGCCTTGATGGCCCTGTCTCAAGGGCAAGATGAGGCTGAAATATACTGCCAAAAATTTCGTAAGTGGTCTGTGCTTACTCAGTGGAATGAGTGCGCCCTGGCGGCGAATTTCAGAGAGGGTCTCTCTGATGCCATTAAAGATGTTATGGTGGGGTTCCCTGTGCCTGCAGGTCTGAATGAGTCCATGACAATGGCTATTCAGATTGATCGGCGTTTGCGGGAGCGCAAACCTGTGCACCATTTGGCGGTGTCTACTGAGAAGGCGCCAGAGAATATGCAATGTGATAGAATTCTGTCCAGAAGCAAACGGCAGAATTTTAGGCGAAAAAATGGGTTATGCTTCTATTGTGGTGATTCAACTCATGTTATATCAGCATGCTCTAAACGTACAAAGAAGGTTGATAAGTCTGTTTCAATCAGCACTTTACAGTCTAAGTTTATTCTATCTGTGACCCTGATTTGCTCTTTATCGTCAATTACCGCGGACGCCTATGTCGACTCTGGCGCCGCTTTGAGTCTTATGGATTGGTCCTTTGCCAAACGCTGTGGTTATGATTTAGAGCCTTTGGAAGTTCCTATACCTCTGAAGGGTATTGACTCCACGCCATTGGCTAGTAATAAACCACAATACTGGACACAAGTAACTATGCGTATTAATCCGGATCACCAGGAGATTATTCGCTTCCTTGTGTTGTATAATCTACATGATGTTTTGGTGCTTGGATTGCCATGGCTGCAATCTCATAACCCAGTCCTCGACTGGAAAGCAATGTCTGTGTTAAGCTGGGGATGTCAGGGGACTCATGGGGACGTACCTTTGGTTTCCATTTCGTCATCTATTCCCTCTGAGATTCCGGAATTTTTATCTGATTATCGTGACGTTTTTGAGGAACCTAAACTTGGTTCACTGCCTCCGCACAGAGATTGCGATTGTACCATAGATCTGATTCCGGGCAGTAAGTTTCCAAAGGGTCGTTTATTTAATCTATCTGTGCCTGAACATGCTGCTATGCGTGAATATATTAAGGAGTCCTTGGAAAAGGGACATATTCGTCCTTCGTCATCTCCCTTAGGAGCCGGTTTTTTCTTTGTATCTAAAAAAGATGGCTCTTTGAGGCCATGTATCGATTATCGGCTTTTGAATAAAATCACGGTTAAATATCAGTATCCTTTGCCACTGCTTACTGATTTGTTTGCTCGTATAAAGGGGGCCAAGTGGTTCTCTAAGATTGATCTTCGTGGGGCGTATAATTTAGTGCGAATTAAGCAGGGGGATGAGTGGAAAACCGCATTTAATACGCCTGAGGGCCATTTTGAGTATTTAGTAATGCCTTTTGGTCTTTCAAATGCCCCTTCAGTCTTTCAGTCCTTTATGCATGACATTTTCCGTGAATATTTGGATAAATTTATGATTGTGTATTTGGATGATATTTTGATTTTTTCGGATGACTGGGACTCTCATGTCCAGCAGGTCAGGAAGGTTTTTCAGGTTTTGCGCTCTAATTCCTTGTGTGTAAAGGGTTCTAAGTGCGTTTTTGGGGTTCAAAAGATTTCTTTTTTGGGGTATATTTTTTCCCCCTCTTCCATTGAGATGGATCCTGTCAAGGTTCAGGCTATTTGTGATTGGACGCAACCCTCTTCTCTTAAGAGCCTTCAGAAATTCTTGGGCTTTGCTAATTTCTATCGTCGATTTATAACTGGTTTTTCTGATGTTGCTAAACCATTGACTGATTTGACTAAGAAAGGTGCTGATGTTGCTGATTGGTCCCCTGCTGCTGTGGAGGCCTTTCGGGAGCTTAAGCGCCGCTTTTCTTCCGCCCCTGTATTGCGTCAGCCTGATGTTACTCTTCCTTTTCAGGTTGAGGTCGACGCTTCAGAAATCGGAGCTGGGGCGGTTTTGTCGCAGAAAAGTTCCGACTGCTCCGTGATGAGACCTTGTGCGTTCTTTTCTCGTAAATTTTCGCCCGCGGAGCGAAATTATGATATTGGTAATCGTGAACTCTTGGCTATGAAGTGGGCTTTTGAGGAGTGGCATCATTGGCTTGAGGGGGCTAGACATCAGGTGGTGGTATTGACCGACCTCAAGAATTTGATTTATCTTGAGTCTGCCAGGCGCCTGAATCCTAGACAGGCGCGCTGGTCGTTATTTTTCTCTCGGTTTAATTTTGTGGTTTCATACCTACCGGGTTCTAAAAATGTGAAGGCGGATGCCCTTTCTAGGAGTTTTGAGCCTGATTCCCCTGGTAATTCTGAACCTACAGGTATCCTTAAGGATGGAGTGATATTATCTGCTGTTTCCCCAGACCTGCGACGGGCCTTGCAGGAGTTTCAGGCGGATAGACCTGATCGTTGCCCGCCTGGTAGAATGTTTGTTCCTGATGATTGGACCAGTAGAGTCATCTCGGAGGTCCATTCTTCTGCGTTGGCAGGTCATCCTGGAATCTTTGTTACCAGGGATTTGGTGGCTAGGTCCTTCTGGTGGCCTTCCCTGTCACGAGATGTGCGAGGTTTTGTGCAGTCTTGTGATGTTTGTGCTCGGGCCAAGCCTTGTTGTTCTCGGGCTAGTGGATTGTTGTTATCCTTGCCTATTCCGAAGAGGCCTTGGACTCACATCTCGATGGATTTTATTTCTGATCTCCCTGTTTCTCAGAAGATGTCTGTCATCTGGGTGGTGTGTGACCGTTTCTCTAAGATGGTCCATTTGGTTCTCTTGCCTAAATTGCCTTCCTCATCCGAGTTGGTTCCTCTGTTTTTTCAAAATGTGGTTCGCTTGCATGGTATTCCGGAGAATATCGTTTCTGACAGGGGGACCCAATTCGTGTCTAGATTTTGGCGAGCGTTCTGTGCTAGGATGGGCATTGATTTGTCTTTTTCATCTGCTTTCCATCCTCAGACTAATGGCCAGACCGAGCGAACTAATCAGACCTTGGAGACTTATTTGAGGTGTTTTGTGTCTGCGGATCAGGATGATTGGGTTGCCTTTTTGCCCTTGGCGGAGTTTGCCCTCAATAATCGGGCTAGTTCTGCCACTTTGGTTTCTCCTTTCTTCTGTAATTCGGGGTTTCATCCTCGTTTCTCTTCCGGTCAGGTGGAGTCTTCGGATTGTCCTGGAGTGGATGCTGTGGTGGAGAGGTTGCATCAGATTTGGGGGCATGTGGTAGACAATTTGAAGTTGTCCCAGGAGAAGACTCAGCATTTTGCCAACCGCCGTCGTCGTGTTGGTCCTCGTCTTTGTGTTGGGGATTTGGTGTGGTTATCTTCTCGTTTTGTCCCTATGAAGGTTTCTTCTCCTAAGTTTAAGCCTCGGTTCATCGGCCCGTACAAGATATTGGAGATTCTTAACCCTGTGTCCTTTCGTTTGGACCTCCCTGCATCTTTTTCTATTCATAATGTCTTCCATCGGTCATTGTTGCGCAGGTATGAGGCACCGGTTGTGCCTTCCGTTGAGCCTCCTGCTCCGGTGTTGGTTGAGGGTGAGTTGGAGTACGTTGTGGAGAAGATCTTGGACTCCCGTGTTTCCAGACAGAGACTTCAGTATCTGGTCAAGTGGAAGGGCTACGGTCAGGAGGATAATTCTTGGGTGACAGCCTCTGATGTTCATGCCTCCGATTTGGTCCGTGCCTTTCATAGGGCTCATCCTGATCGCCCTGGTGGTTCTGGTGAGGGTTCGGTGCCCCCTCCTTGAGGGGGGGGTACTGTTGTGAATTTGGTTTCTGGGCTCCCCCGGTGGTCACTGGTGGTACTGAACTTGTTTGCTTCATCTCCTCTGTTCACCTGTTTCCATCAGGATGTGGGAGTTTTCTATTTAGCCTTGCTCCTCAGTCATTTCTATGCCGGCCATCAATGTAACCAGAAGCCTTTCTGTTGCATGTTCCTGCTCCTAGACTGCTATCAGCTAAGTTGGATTTTTGTCCTAAGTTTGTTTTGCATTTTTGTTCCAGTTCTCTGTGATTGAATATTTCTGAGGCTGGAAGCTCTTGTGAGCTGAAATTGCCACTCTGGTGTCATGAGTTGATATTAGAGTTTTAAAGTAATTTCAGGATGGAATTTTGAAAGGGTTTTCAGCTGACCGTGAAGTTCCCTTTTCTGTCTTCCTTCTATCTAGTAAGCGGACCTCAATTTTGCTAAACCTATCTTCATACTTCGTATGTCAATTTCCTCTGAAATCACCGACAATATATGTGGGGGCTACTGTCTGCCTTTTGGGGAAAATTTCTCTAGAGGTAAGCCAGGTCTGTATTTTCCTCTGCTAGGGTCAGTCAGTCCTCCGGCTGGCGCTGGGCGTCTAGGGATAAAAACGTAGGCACGCTACCCGGCCACTTTTAGTTGTGCGGTAGATTTAGCTCACGGTCAGCTCGAGTTCCCATCTTCCAAGAGCTAGTCCTTTTGTATGCTCTACTACGTTCTCTTGTGTTGAGAACCATGACAGAACCCCATGAAGTCTGACCACCTCCTGCACAAATACCTGAGCCAGAGTCTTAGCGTTAGGCAACGACACAAAGTGCGACATTTTTGAGAACCGATCAACAATCACCAAGATGACCGTGTTCCCAGCTGAAGAGGGCAAGTCAGTGATAAAATCCATGGAGATCTCCGTCCATGGCTTACTAGGTACCTCGAGAGGAAGTAGTGTGCCAACAGGACGGGAGCTGGGCGTCTTAGCCCTAGCGCACGTGGTGCAAGCTGACACGTATGAGACCACGTCCTGTCGGATTTTGGGCCACCGAAACCGACGTGACACCAACTCCAAGGTACCCCAAACCCCTTGGTTGGCCAGCCAGGACAGCATCATGATGCTGCGCCAAAACCTTTAAGTGGAGATGAAGCGGTACAAACGATTTGTTGATGGGAAGTTCAGATGGTACCTCCTCCTGGGCCTCGGCAATCTCAGCCTCAACCTCGGTAGTGAGAGCCGAAACCACAACACCCTTTTGGAGGATGGGTACCGGATCTTCCCGAGGTTCTCCCCCCCGCAAAACACCTGGACAGAGCATCCGCCTTAGTGTTTTTAGACCCAGGTCTGTAGGTAACAACAAAGTTGAACCACGTGAAAAACAATGCCCAGCGAGCCTGCCTGGGAAATAGATGCTTGGCAGACTCCAAATAAAGCAAATTCTTATGGTTGGTAATAACAGTAACCTGATGAACTGACCCCTCCAGGAAGTGTCGCCATTCCTCAAAGGCCAACTTGATTGCCAACAACTCCCTGTTGCCGATATTGTAGTTACGTTCGGTGGACGACAGTTTCTTGGAGAAATAGGCGCATGGACGCAAATCGCTCAAGGATGAACCTTGTGACAACACCGCCCCTACACCCACCTCAGACGCATCGACTTCCACAACAAAAGGTTTTGATACATCTGGCTGCACAAGAATGGGGGCCGAAACAAAACTGTTCTTAAGAAATTCAAATGCGCGCACAGCAGCCTCAGGCCACACGGAGAAATTGGTACTCTTTTTAGTCATGTCAGTTAGCGGTTTAGCAATGATTAGTGTTGAGCGATACCGTCCGATACTTGAAAGTATCGGTATCGGAAAGTATCGGCCGATACCGGC
This sequence comes from Ranitomeya variabilis, assembly GCF_051348905.1. Lineage (NCBI taxonomy): Eukaryota > Metazoa > Chordata > Amphibia > Anura > Dendrobatidae > Ranitomeya > Ranitomeya variabilis. The sequence continues at coordinate 695,539,573 of NC_135235.1, read as the reverse complement.
AAAGTATCGGATCTAATCCGATACCGATACCCGATACCAATACAAGTCAATGGGACACCAAGTATCGGACGGTATCCTGTATGGTTACCAGGGTCTGAAGGAGAGGAAACTCTCCTTCAGGCCCTGGGATCCATATCAATGTGTAAGAGAAAGAATTAAAATAAAAATAGGGATATACTCACCTCTCCGACGCAGCCTGGACTTTACCGCCGTAACCGGGAGCCGTTGTACCTAAGAATGCGCGCTTGAAGGGCCTTAGATGACGTCACAGCGCTCTGATTGGTCCGTAGCGGTCGCGTGACCGCTATGCGACCAATCACAAAGCAGTGACGTCACCTAAGGTCTTTCAAGCGCTTGAAAGACCTTAGGTGACGTCACTGCTTTGTGATTGGTCGCGTAGCGGTCACGCGACCGCTACGGAGCAATCAGAGGGCCGTGACGTCATCTAAGGCCCTTCAAGCGCGCATTTTTAGGTACAACGGCTCCCGGTTACGGCGGTAAAGTCCAGGCTGCGTCGGAGAGGTGAGTATATCCCTATTTTTTATTTTAATTCTTTCTTTTACACATTGATATTAATCCCGATACCGAATCCCGATACCACAAAAGTATCGGATCTCGGTATCGGAATTCCGATACTTGCGGTATCGGAATGCTCAACACTAGCAATGATAGAAAAATCCTTGATAAACTTCCTATAGTAGTTAGAAAACCCAAGGAACCGCTGAAGTGCTTTCAGGTTATCAGGCCGTTCCCAACGCAACACCGCTTGCACCTTAGCAGCGTCCATTTTAAAACCAGAAGCAGACACAATATAACCCAAGAAAGGCAACTCCTGAACCGAAAATACACATTTCTCAAGTTTTGCATATAGCTTATTCTCTCTGAGAAGCTGTAACACCTGCCTGACATGATCCAAATGAGTATCACGGTCGCAAGAATATATGAGAATGTCATTTAGGTACACGATAACGAATTTTCCCAAAACATGCGAGAACACATAATTTATGAAATGTTGAAACACTGCAGGCGCGTTTGTCAACCCAAAAGGCATCACCAAATTTTCAAAATGACCCTCAGGAGTATTAAAAGCCGTCTTCCACTCATCACCTTGACGGACTCTTATGAGGTTGTACGCCCCCTGAGGTCAAGCTTGGTAAACCACTTAGCACCTGCCGCCTGATTGAACAAATCCGGTATAAATGGCAACCGTAATCTGGTTTAACTCCCTGAAATCCAGACACGGGCGTAGTCCGCCATCTTTCTTCTTTACGAAGAAGAACCCCGCTGCCACAGGCGAGGATGAAGGCCTGATGTGCCCTTTGCTCAAACTTTCAGCAATGTAATCCTTTAACGCTTGTCTCTCCGGACCGGAGATGTTAAACATCCTTGCTTTAGGCAATTTGGCCCCTGGTTTAAACCTGATAGTACAGTCATAGGGGCGATGTGGTGGCAACTCTGAGCAACCCTTCTGAAAGAAAACATCTGCAAAATCGAGAAATTACTCAGGAACGCTTGAAGTCACAGCAGACACACATGTGGCCAGGCAATTCTCCTGGCAGAATTCGCTCCACTGAATTATGTCCTGAGTTTTCCAGTCAATAACCGGGTTGTGCATAGACAACCATGGAAAACCCAAAACCACCAGTGCAGGTAGATTCTTGAGCACCTTACATGTAACCTGCTCGAAATGTAGAACCCCAATGTGGAGTTTCACCTCAGCCACAAACTCAATAATTTCCCCCTGTGAGAGAGGAGCAGCATTGATGGTGACCACACGGATAGGATGAGGCAGTTTTTCGATCTTAAAACCGGCAGTGTGCGCAAACACCTCATCAATGAGATTTGTGGCAGAACCACTATCCACGACAACAGTAAATTGGCAGCTCTCTGCCAGCGATAATAACCTTAGCAGGGAGCATGCATTGAGAAACCACCATGGAAGATATACATAAGCTCAGATTGGCCTCCTCCACACCCTCTGAGCTTAGAAGTTTTCCGCCGTTGCATTTTTCTTAGACAGCAGAGGACAAATGTTAAAGGGAACCTGTCACCCCGTTTTTTCCATATGAGATAAAAATACTGTTAAATAGGGCCTGAGCTGTGCATTACAACAGTGTATTTTGTGGACCCCAATTCCCCACCTATGCTGCCGAAATACGTTACCAAAGTAGTCGTTTTCGCCTGTCAATCGGGCTGGTCTGGTCAAAAGGGCGTGGTGTCTTCCCCCAGATCTTGCTTAGTTTTCTGTTGGTGGCGTAGTGGTGTGCGCATGCCCAAGGTCCCAAATCCACGTCACAGGGGAGTGAAAAGACCGCGATGTGCTGTATTTCATTGGTGATCGGTGGGCGCGGCCATCTTCCTTTGGCCGCGCGTGCGCAGAAGCGGCGCTCTGCTGGCCGCGGCTTCAGGAAAATGGCCGCGGGTTGCCGCGCGTGCGCAGATGGAGATCGCGGCGGCCATTTTCCTGAAGCCGAGATGCGAACTCTGCTTCAGGAAAATGGCCGCCGCGATCTCCATCTGCGCACGCGCGGCATCCCGCGACCATTTTCCTGAAGCCACGGCCAGCAGAGCGCCGCTTCTGCGCACGCGCGGCCAAATGAAGATGGCCGCCCCCACCGATCACCAATTAAATAATGCACATCGCGATCTTTTCACTCCCCTGTGACGTGGATTTGGGACCTTGGGCATGCGCACACCACTACGCCACCAACGGAAAACTAAGCAAGATCTGGGGGAAGACACCACGCCCTTTTGACCAGACCAGCCTGATTGACAGGCGAAAACGACTACTTTGGTAACGTATTTCGGCAGCATAGGTGGGGAATCGGGGTCCACAAAATACACTATTGCAATGCACAGCTCAGGCCCTATTTAACAGTATTCTTATCTCATACGGAAAAAACGGGGTGACAGGTGCCCTTTAACAAAATGACCAGTTTTACCGCAGTAAAAACAGGCTCCCTGCTTCCTGAGCACAGGGGCTCGACGCTTAACATGTGACACCCCTGCGATTTGCATAAGCTCCGTGGGCTCACCTGCAGCAACCTCACGTGAACCTGAACCCTCTCCCAAAAGCGGCGTCTCATGCTCCCCCTGATGCAAACGGCGATCAATGTGGACAACCAGACTCATAGCGGAATCTAGAGAAGCAGGAGTCTCGTACATCAGGAGGGCTTTTTTAACCCTTCCAGAAACCCCATGAATAAACTGACTCCGCAGCACGGGATCATTCCACTGTGTGTCGACCGCCCAGCGGCGAAATTCAGAACAGTAATCCTCTGCAAAACGCTCCCCCTGGCGAATAGTGTGTATCTTAGATTCTGCTAGAGCCATTCTGTCTGGATCATCGTAAATGTGTCCAAGAGCGGAAAAAAAACCTCTCCACAGAGTCAAATGCAGCAGAATCAGATGGCAAAGAAAACGCCCATGCTTGGGGGTCCCCGTTTAATAATGACAACACCAGGCCCTCACGCTGAGCCTCATTACCCAAGGAAATCGGGCACATACGGAAATATAGTTTGCAAGCTTCACGAAAAGAAACAAATTTACTGCGTTCCCCAGCACCTTTTCAGGCAAAGGAAACTTAGGCTCAGCAACTCTACCTGTAGCTCCAGCTTGCACATTAGATACTGCTAGTCCCTGGTGCTGCACTGCCCCCCTCAACTCAGTGACCTGTAGGGACAGCGCTGTTGTGGATTCTGTTTTTGGGCTCCCTCTGGTGGTTACAACTGGTACTGGGTGACTTTGGTGGGTTGCGGTCTCTGGTTTCCACCTGTCCATCAGAGGCTGGGTGTTTCCTATTTAACCTGGCTTTCCTGTCATTCCCTTGCCGGCTATCAATGTATCAGTGTGTCTCTGTTACCTTTGTTACCTGCTCCTAGGCCTTCAAGACAAGCTAAGTCTGGATTTCCCTGTTTCATGTTTGCTTTCATGTTTTTAGTCCAGCTTGCAGATATGTAATTCTCTGCTGCTGGTTGCTCTAGTGGGCTGAAATTACCACTCATGTGCCATGAGTTGGCACATGAGTTCAAGTAATTTCAGGATGGTATTTTGAAGGGTTTTAAGCTGACCGCGCAGTTCACCTTTTGTATCCTCTGCTATCTAGCTTAAGCGGGCCTCATTTTGCTGAATCTGTTTTCATAACTACGTTTGTGCCTTCCTCTCATTTCACCGTCATTATATGTGGGGGGCTGCTATTTCTGTGGGAATATTTCTCTGGAGGCAAGATAGGTCTGTGATTCTTCTGATAGGGGTAGCTAGATCTCCGGCTGGCGCGAGACGTCTAGAGTCCCCCCAGGAACGTTCCCCGGCTGCTGTTAGTTGAGTGTTGAGGTTCAGGATCGCGGTCAGCTCAGGTTCCATCTCCCTAGAGCTCGTCCTGTTTTTTGCCCGTGTTATGTGTTTAATTCCCTGCCATTGGGAACATGACACAGCGCCTCCAACTAGCGTGTTATGGTAGTCATGGGATCCATGGAATACAAATAATGTTGGCCAATTATAATGTCACGGGAAGCCTAGGTAGGCAAGAGCTAATAACCCGGGCCCCTGCGATTTCCCTCAGCCTAGGGAAATCCTGACTGACCCTCTCCCAGAGTTTACACTGATGGTGTGCATGTCTGGGCCTCCATCCTCACCCTATCTCCTGTTTCAACCCTAGGCTGAAACCACCACCCACCACCCAGTGAAGAGACCACACACCAATACCCACAGTTAGCACAGACAAGGATAATGGAAAATATGAACCACGCTGCAGTCACTCAGGAATACACAATAAATGCACAGGGAAAAACAAATACAAATATAGGAAGGAGAAAATATGACAAAGGGAAATACTCCACCAGATACGATACTCCTTCTCCTAGATCACCACTCCAGACCGAGATAACCAAGCACAAGACAGAAGCTATAATCGGCGACGCCCAATGTTCAGAAGAACTATTTAAAGGCAGTGGGCGTGGCCCAGCTTCCAATCCGAGCACCAGCTAAATTAACCCCGGACCAGCTAGATAAAATCTAGCCGACGCCACTGAGCACATAGTGGACAAAAGCGGAATTACCGCTGTCTGACGAACGCCCTAGTATGAACAGCGTCCGACATGACAAAAGGTGAAAGGATGGACTCTACATGCCTGGCTCCCACAGAGAAGCATGGAGGAGGAGGTGTGATGGTGTGGGGGTGCTTTGCTGGTGACACTGGGGGATTTATTCAAAATTGAAGGCATACTGAACCAGCATGGCTACCACAGCATCTTGCAGCGGCATGCTATTCCATCCGGTTTGCGTTTAATTGGACCATCATTTACTTTTCATCAGGACAATGACCCCAAACACACCTCCAGGCTGTGTAAGGGCTATTTGACCAAGAAGGAGAGTGATGGGGTGCTACGCCAGATGACCTGACCTCCACAGTCACCAGACCTGAACCCAATCGAGATGGTTTGGGGTGAGTTGGACCGCAGAGTGAAGGCAAAAGGGGAACTCCTTCAAGATTTTTGGAAGACCATTCCCGGTGACTACCTCTTGAAGCTCATCAAGAGAATGCCAAGAGTGTGCAAAGCAGTCATCAAAGCAAAAGGTGGCTACTTTGAGGAACCTAGAATATAAGACATATTTTCAGCTGTTTCACACTTTTTTGTTAAGTATATAATTCGACATGTGTTAATTCATAGTTTATGCCTTCAGTGTGAATGTACAATTTTCTTAGCCATGAAAATACAGAAAAATCTTTAAATGAGAAGGTGTGTCCAAACTTTTGGTCTGTACTGTATCTCTGTGATTCAAGGGGATAAAAATTCAAAGTTTTTCACCAAATTTCCTTTTTTTTTTTACAAATAAACGCAGGTAATATCAAATAAATTTTACCGCTATCATGAAGTACAATATGTCTCGAGAAAACCATTTCAGAATCACCGGGATCCATTGAAGCGTTCCAGAGTTATAACCTCATAAAGGGACAGTGGTCAGAATTGTAAAAATTGGCCCGGTCATTAACCCCTTAATCCCATATGACGTACTATCCCGTCAAGGTGACCTGGGACTTAATTCACAGTGACGGGATAGTACGTCATATGCGATCGGCCGCGCTCAAGGGGGGAGCGCGGCTGATCGCGGCCGGGTGTCAGCTGACTATCACAGCTGACATCCGGTATTATGTGCCAGGAGTGGTCACGGACCGCCCCTGGCACATTAACCTCTGGCAGATTGCGATCAAACATGATTGCAGTGTTCCGGCGGTATAGGGAAGCATCGCGCAGGGAGGGGGCTCCCTGCGTGCTTCCCTGAGACCCCCGGAGCAACGCGATGTAATCGCGTTGCTCCGAGGGTCTATTACCTCCTACTCCCTGCAGCAGGCCGCAAGATGGCCGCAGCATCCGGGTCCTGCAGGGAGGTGCTCCTGGAGCTGTGCACGTCAGATCGCCGATCTGACACAGTGCACAGCAAAGTGTCAGATCGGCAATCTTACACTATAACATCATTCCCCCCCCCCGGGGCAATGTTATAGTGTAAAAAAAAATAAATTCACATGTGTAAAAAAAAACAAAAAACAAAAAAAAAAAAAAAATGCAAAAAAAAAATAAATATATCGTTCCTATAAATACATTTCTTTATCTAAATAAAAAAAAACAATAAAAGAACACATATTTAGTATCGCCGCGTCCGTAGCGACCCAACCTATAAAACTGTCCCACTATTTAACTCCTTCAGTGAACACCGTAAAAAAAAAAAAAAAAGACAAAAAACAACGCTTTATTATCATACCGCCAAATAAAAAAAAAAGACGAATATAACGTCATCTTGTCCAGCAAAAAACGAGCCGCCATACAGCATCACCAAAGAAAAAATTAAAACTTTATAGTCCTCAGAATAAAGCGATGCAAAAATAATTTTTTTCTATAAAATAGTTTTTATCGTATAAAAGCACCAAAACATAAAAAAATGATATAAATGAGGTATCGCTGTAGTCGTACTGACCCGAAGAATAAAACTGTTTTACCCATTTTACCAAATGTGGAACGGTATAAACGCCTCCCCCAGAAGAAATTCATGAATAGCTGGTTTTTGGTCATACTGCCTCACAAAAATCGGAATAAAATGCGATCAAAAAATGGCACGTGCCCGAAAATGTTACAAATAAAATCGTCAACTCGTCCCGCAAAAAAACAAGACCTCACATGACTCTGTGGACCAAATTATGGAAAAATTATAGCTCTCAAAATGTGTTAACGCAAAAAACTATTGGGGTCTAATTTCTTCTCTTACCCTTGGGAAAATAAAAAATTGGGGGCGAAAAGATCTTTTTTGTGAAAAAATATGATTTTTTTATTTTTACGGCTCTGCATTATAAACTTATGTGAAGCACTTGTTGGGTCAAAGTGCTCACCACACATCTAGATAAGTTCCTTAAGGGGTCTACTTTCCAAAATGGTGTCACTTGTGGGGGTTTTCAATGTTTATGCACATCAGGGGCTCTCCAAACTCAACATGGCATCCCATCTCAATTCCAGTCAATTTTGCTTGAAAAGTCAAATGGTGCTCCTTAACTTCCGAGCTCTGCCATGCGCCCAAACAGTGGTTTACCCCCACATATGGTATATCGGGGTACTCAGGACAAATTGTGCAACAACTTTTCGGATCCATTTTCTCCTGTTACCCTTGGTAAAATAAAACAAATTGGAGCTGAAATAAATTTTGTGTGAAAAAAAGTTAAATGTTCATTTTTAATTAAACATTCCAAAAATTCCTGTGAAACACCTGAAGGGTTAATAAACTTCTTGAATGTGGTTTTGAGCATCTTGAGGGGTGCAGTTTTTAGAATGGTGTCACACTTGGGTATTTGCTATCATATAGACCCCTCAAAATGATTTCAAATGAGATGTGGTCCCTAAAAAAAAATGGTGTTGTAAAAATGAGACATTTCTGGTAAACTTTTAACCCTTATAACTCCCTAACAAAAAAAATTTTGGTTCCAAAATTGTGCTGATGTAAAGTAGACATGTGGGAAATGTTACTTATTAAGTATTTTGCGTGACATATCTCTGTGATTTAAGGGCATAAAAATTCAAAGTTGGAAAATTGTGAAATTTTCAAAATTTTTGCCAAATTTCCGTTTTTTTCACAAATAAACTCAAGTTATATCGAAGAAATTTTACCACTATCATGAAGTACAATATGACACGAGAAAACAATGTCAGAATCGCTAAGATGTATTGAAGCGTTCCAGAGTTATAACCTCATAAAGGGACAGTGGTCAGAATTGTAAAAATTGGCCCGGTCATTAACGTGCAAACCACCCTCGAGGCTTAAGGGGTTAACGTGCAAACCACCCTCGAGGCTTAAGGGGTTAAATGTATAAAATTTCGAGGAAAGAGGCACAAAATGGCAATTTTAAACCTTTTACTTGCTGTTCCAGATCTTCCATTTCTTAGAATATTTGTAAACACTGCTATTGTTAGCCGGAAATTTCCATTCCAGAGCGCTATGTTGGTGAAATTTGTCCAAAATATCTGAGAATTTGGGTGTTTTGGATTTTTTCCACCATAATGCCAATGCATTTTTGACAACTAGGAGGATCTGTATGATGACATATCTAACCGGGGGGTCAAATTGCTCCACATCAAGGGAAAGAAGCGCCCTTTGAGGGCAATCAAGGGTGATCACAAAGTTTTCAGAAAAGGAGTTAATATGGCGCGATACTTGGAACCAGAGATTTTTTATTATCGGACAACCAAAAAATAAGTGAAAGAGATTACCCCATTGTCCGCAGTCTCTCCAACATAAGGGAGAGTGTTCCTGGTTTATATGTGACAATCTGATGGGAGTGAGATACCATCTTGTCATTATTTTAAAATAGGACTCATGGAACGACATTGAAATATTTGACTGGTTTGTGTTTTTTATAGCGCTGTCCCATTGTTCAGTTCGCAAGTCTGTACCAAGGTCGGACTCCCACCTCTTCATATATATGTTTTTAGAGCTAACATTGTCCTTGATAAAGTACAGTGCCTTGCAAAAGCATTCGGCCCCCTGGAACTTATCAACCTTTTCCCACATATCATGCTTCAAACATAAAGATACCAAATGTAAATTTTTGGGGAAGAATCAACACCAAGTGGAACATAATTGTGAAGTTGAATGAAATTTATTGGTTATTTTATATTTTTTGTGGAAATTCAAAAACTGAAAAGTGGGACGTGCAATATTATTCAGCCCCCTTAATACTTTGTTGCGCCTCCTTTTGCTGCGATTACAGCTGCAAGTCGCTTGGGGTATGTCTCTATCAGTTTTGAACATCAAGAGACTGAAATTCTTGCCCATTCTTCCTTGGCAAACAGCTCGAGCTCAGTGAGGTTTGATGGAGATCGTTTGTGAACAGCAGTTTTCAGCTCTTTCCACAGATTCTTGATTGAAGTCTGGACTTTGACTTGGCCATTCTAACACCTGGATACGTTTACTTGTGAACCATTCTATTGTAGATTTTGCTCTATGTTTTGGATCATTGTCTTGTTGGAAGACAAATCTCCATCCCAGTTTTTATTATCGGACAACCAAAAAATAAGTGAAAGAGATTACCCTGTTGTCCGCAGTCTCTCCAACATAAGGGAGAGTGTTCCTGGTTTATATGTGACAATCTGATGGGAGTGAGATACCATCTTGTCATTATTTTAAAATAGGACTCATGGAACGCCATTGAAGATTTTGCTTTATGTTTTGGATCATTGTGTTGTTGGAAGACAAATCTCCATCCCAGTCTCAGGTCCTGTATTTGGCATTGTTGACAGAAAGTTCCCTTTTGGTTTCATGTGAGCAGAGCACCTTCTTCCACATGTTTGGTGTGTCTCCCAGGTGGCTTGTTGCAAACTTTAAAAGATACTTTTTATGGATATCTGTGAGAAATGGCTTTCTTCTTGCCACTCTTCCATAAAGGCCAGATTTGTGCAGTTTACGACTGATTGTTGTCCTATGGACAGACTGTCCCACCTAAGCTGTAGATCTCTGCAGTTCATCCAGAGTGATCATGGGCCTCTTGGCTGCATCTCTGATCAGTCTTCTCCTTGATTGAGATGAAAGTTTAGCGGGACGGCCCGGTCTTGGTAGATTTGCAGTGGTATGATACTCCTTCCATTTCAATATGATCGCTTGCACACTGCTCCTTGGGTTGTTTAAAGTTTTGGAAATCATTTTGTAACCAAATCCGGCTCCAAACTTCTCCACAACAGTATCATGGACCTGCCTGTTGTGTTCCTTGGTCTTCATGATGCTCTTTGTGCTTCAAACAGAAGCCTGAGACTATTACAGAGCAGGAGCATTTATACGGAGACTTGATTACACACAGGTGGATTATATTTATCATCATTAGGCATTTAGGACAACATTGGATCATTCAGAGATCCACAATGAACATCTGGAGTAACTGAAAGTAAAGGGGCTGAATAATATTGCACGCCGCACTTTTCAGTTTTTGAATTTCCACAAAAATTTAAAATAACCAATAAATTTCATTCAACTTCACAATTGTGTTCCACTTGGTGTTGATTCTTCACCAAAAAGTTACATTTGGTATCTTTATATTTGAAGCATGATATGTGGGAAAAGGTTGAAAAGTTCCAAGGGGGCCGAATACTTTCGCAAGGCAGTGTATATATATATATATAGGTTACTTCGGCTCCAAATGTTTTTATTGTTTAGGTTGCACGGCAGTGAAGAAAGGATTACAAGATTCAAGGCTTTACCGGTCAGGAGTTTTTGTATACTGACCTTTAGCATAATAATAAGGACCAGTTCAGAAGAGGGTAAGTTGTATTTAGATTTTATCTCACTGAATGTGAGGAATTTAATCCCATTGTGAATATTCCCAATTCTCTGTGATTGTATTCAGGGACCCGGCTGAAATAAGCCCCTAGAATCCCGGCACCTCCGGGGAGGAGATTGTGTGTTTGCATGACCACTGACTGCTATCAGTTCGGCAGTTAGCTTGTGCTCCTGTGAGTCTAACAGGGCGCAGTGCTTTCCTTTCACGGCTACTCTGTGAAGTAACAGAGCTAGCCTATACCGCCAAATAGTGCCGCCATTCACTAGCAGCAGGTTCTCCTGCACGGTGGACCCCGGGCTGCGAACGCACCAATAATAATAAACATCTATATTTACTCGGTGCGTTCCGCTAGCCCTAACATACACAGATAGGAATAATAGAGGGAAATATTGGGGAACAATACATGTAATATTGAGATGGATCCAATCATTGTTTTATTAAAAAAAATCTACTTATTAAACGAACAAAGCTCCGCTCCATACACACACGGCTCTGCTCAGTACAAACATGGCTCCTGTCCATACACAAACAACTCAGCACCGTACAACCTGTACACAGGCAGCTCCACTCCATATATCTCGTACACACACAGCTGACGGCTCTGCTACATCCACACTGTAAACCCCTCCTGACCCCACACATAAACTTCCCCTCATCCAGCACCATGACAACCAGCACGGCAGAGTCCTGCATACACTGAGGCCCCTGATCATGTGACCCCTGACTCCTCCCCTCCTGTGACCTCATCACAGGTCCTGTACACACAGAAAAGCCATATATGTGGGTTAAGCCTTGACCCCCGGAAATGACGTCACACCTGGAAGGAGCCCATACACTCTAGCTTCTACCCATATATGTGGAGTGCGCGAGGTCGGTGCTGGAGGCTCCATTATTTTCTATGTGGAGTGCGGCTCTGCAGGTGGAGGTTGGTGCTGGAGGCTCCATTATTCTCTATGTGGAGTGCGGCTCTGCGGGTGAAGGTCGGTTCTGGAGGCTCCATTATTCTCTATGTGGAGTGCGGCTCTGCGGGTGGAGGTCGGTGCTGGAGGCTCCATTATTCTCTATGTGGAGAGCTGCTCTGCGGGTGGAGGTCGGTGCTGGAGGCTCCATTATTCTCTATGTGGAGTGCGGCTCTGCGGGTGGAGGTCGGTGCTGGAGGCTCCATTATTCTCTATGTGGAGTGCGGCTGTGCGAGTGGAGGTCGGTGCTTGAGGGTCCATTATTCTCTATGTGGAGTGCGGCTCTGCAGGTGGAGGTCGGTGCTGGAGGCTCCATTATTCTCTATGTGGAGTGGTGCTCTGCGGGTGGAGGTCGGTGCTGGAGGCTCCATTATTCTCTATGTGGAGTGCGGCTCTGCGGGTGGAGGTCGGTGCTGGAGGCCCCATTATTCTCTATGTGGAGTGCGGCTCTGCGGGTGGAGGTCGGTGCTGGAGGCTCCATTATTCTCTATGTAGAGTGCGGCTCTGCAGGTGGAGGTCGGTGCTGAAGGCTCCATTATTCTCTGTGGAGTGCGGCTCTGCGGGTGGAGGTCGGTGCTGGAGGCTCCATTATTTTCTATGTGGAGTGCGGCTCTGCAGGTGGAGGTTGGTGCTGGAGGCTCCATTATTCTCTATGTGGAGTGCGGCTCTGCGGGTGGAGGTTGGTGCTGGAGGCTCCATTATTCTCTATGTGGAGTGCGGCTCTGCGGGTGGAGGTCGGTGCTGGAGGCCCCATTATTCTCTATGTGGAGTGCGGCTCTGCGGGTGGAGGTCGGTGCTGGAGGCTCCATTATTCTCTATGTGGAGTGCGGCTCTGCGAGTGGAGGTCGGTGCTTGAGGGTCCATTATTCTCTATGTGGAGTGCGGCTCTGCGAGTGGAGGTCGGTGCTGGAGGCTCCATTATTCTCTATGTGGAGTGCGGCTCTGCGGGTGGAGGTCGGTGCTGGAGGCTCCATTATTCTCTATGTAGAGTGCGGCTCTGCAGGTGGAGGTCAGTGCTGAAGGCTCCATTATTTTCTATGTGGAGTGCGGCTCTGCGAGTGGAGGTCGGTGCTTGAGGGTCCATTATTCTCTATGTGGAGTGCGGCTCTGCAGGTGGAGGTCGGTGCTGGAGGCTCCATTATTCTCTATGTGGAATGTGGCTCTGCGGGTGGAGGTCGGTGCTGGAGGCTCCATTATTCTCTATGTGGAGTGCGGCTCTGCGGGTGGAGGTCGGTGCTGGAGGCTCCATTATTCTCTATGTGGAGTGCGGCTCTGCGGGTGGAGGTCGGTGCTGGAGGCTCCATTATTCTCTATGTGGAGTGCGGCTCTGCGGGTGGAGGTCGGTGCTGGAGGCCCCATTATTCTCTATGTGGAGTGCGGCTCTGCGGGTGGAGGTCGGTGCTGGAGGCTCCATTATTCTCTATGTGGAGTGCGGCTCTGCGAGTGGAGGTCGGTGCTTGAGGGTCCATTATTCTCTATGTAGAGTGCGGCTCTGCAGGTGGAGGTCGGTGCTGGAGGCTCCATTATTCTCTATGTGGAGTGCGGCTCTGCGGGTGGAGGTCGGTGCTGGAGGCTCCATTATTCTCTATGTAGAGTGCGGCTCTGCAGGTGGAGGTCGGTGCTGAAGGCTCCATTATTTTCTATGTGGAGTGCGGCTCTGCGAGTGGAGGTCGGTGCTTGAGGGTCCATTATTCTCTATGTGGAGTGCGGCTCTGCAGGTGGAGGTCGGTGCTGGAGGCTCCATTATTCTCTATGTAGAGTGCGGCTCTGCAGGTGGAGGTCGGTGCTGGAGGCTCCATTATTCTCTATGTGGAGTGCGGCTCTGCGGGTGGAGGTCGGTGCTGGAGGCTCCATTATTCTCTATGTGGAGTGCGGCTCTGTGAGTGAAGGTCGGTGCTGGAGGCTCCATTATTCTCTATGTGGAGTGCGGCTCTGCAGGTGGAGGTCGGTGCTGAAGGCTCCATTATTTTCTATGTGAAGTGCGGCTCTGCGGGTGGAGGTCGGTGCTGGAGGCTCCATTATTCTCTATGTGGAGTGCGGCTCTGCGGGTGAAGGTCGGTTCTGGAGGCTCCATTATTCTCTATGTGGAGAGCTGCTCTGCGGGTGGAGGTCGGTGCTGGAGGCTCCGTTATTCTCTATGTGGAGTGTGGCTCTGCGGGTGGAGGTCGGTGCTGGAGGCTCCATTATTCTCTATGTGGAGTGCGGCTCTGCGGGTGGAGGTCGGTGCTGGAGGCTCCATTATTCTCTGCGTTATGGAAGATGAGTCTATGAGAGAAACGTATTCAGCTGCCGACTCTGAAGAAGAAACTGCTTGTTGTCTGTGGCCTAGATATATAGGTTTTATTAGTAGATGTCAAAGAAGAAAACTAAATGGTGTAAAATAATCTCATATGTTTCCCTTATTATCTCCAGTAATTGTATTATTACACAGGATTTTTATGATATTACATCGGCTCATCTTCTCATTCATGTCTCGGATCTTCTCAGTGAAGATCCTTCCATAGAAGAGAATTTTTTTGGCTTATCCATCAAAGATGGATATGGACAGAGACAAGATGGCGGAGAAGATATTACACCTCACCCTAGAGATCCTCTTCCGGCTTACTGGAGAGGTGAGAGATTCTGATGACGTCACATTACATCATTCTTATCTGTGGGAATAACAGATGGATAGAACTGGAGAGGTGAGGACTCTGGAAATGTCTGTAGTGAGATTTATTAATGTGTCTCTCCATAACCAGGATTACACAGTAGTGAAGAAGACCTCTAGTGAGCGCTGTCAGGACCCTGTGTCTGAGGGATGGGGAAGACCCCTGAGCCCAATCACTGAGCCTCAACCTCACCCCCTGATACATAAGGACATCAATGACCTGAAGATCCTAGAACTCACCTACAAGATGATTGAGCTGCTGACTGGAGAGGTGACACTGCTGGGAATGCTGGGACATTATACAGTAAAGCTATGAAGGGATCGGGGGGATGACGGTATCATTGTATGTGTCAGGTTACTATAAGGTGTCAGGATGTCGCTGTCTATTTCTCCATGGAGGAGTGGGAGTATTTAGAAGGACACAAAGATCTGTACAAGGACGTCATGATGGAGGTTCCTCAGCCCCTCACATCACCAGGTAATAGACAGGACTAAATACACACGGCCTATAATTATCTGTATGTAAAGAATGAAGTCAGTCCCTGTATGTGTTTCCTCCAGATCTATCCAGTAAGAGGACAACACCAGAGAGATGTCCCCGTCCTCTTCTTCCACAGGACTGTAAACAAGAAGATCCCAATGTTCCTCAGGATCATCAGGTAGATGGAGAGAAGGTGTCAGGAGATCTCCCCTATGATGTGTAGACGGCTGTGAAGGTCTTGTGCTCAGTGTTGTTTTATCCACCAGTTTTATGTTTTATACTTGTGTAATGAGAACAGTGGAGATGGCAGGATTAGAGCTGATCACAGATGTGACTTCTTCGTCTCTCTGTGATTGATACAATATATGTTTCAGGGTGAAGATCTGACCCATATTAATACTACAGAGACATATGTGAGGGGTGATGAGCGGTGTAAAGAGGAGATTCCTACATATGACTACCCAGGTGAGTAGTAACCACTAAGTATAGAGAAGTAAAGAAGTAGTTCAGTCATGTCACACTATCCCAATAACTGGGTATTGAAAGCTCTTTTCTATAGAGCTTACAATCTGGGAAATCCACCTACCAACATAAATTAGGAGGCACTGACCATTACCTGTCCAGGTCTGTAAACTACAAAGCCAAATGACAAAGACAAAAGAGCACCACGCAGTCATAGAGTCCAAACATAGAACAACACTTTATTGGATAAAATTATACATATAACAACCAGAGAGTTAGTGTTAGAAAGGGCTAAAAGATGACAAAAATGCCAGCTCAATTTCTCACAAAATTGGAATATCATCAAAAAGTTAATTTATTTCAGTTCTTCAATACAAAAAGTGAAACTGATATATTTTATAGAGTCATTTACAAGCAGAGTGATTTATTTCAAGTGTTTATTTCTGTTAATGTTGATGATTATGGCTTACAGCCAATGAAACCCCAAAAGCCATTACTTCAGTCAATTATAATAATTAATGAAAAACACCTGCAAAGGCTTCCTAAGCTTTACAAAAAGTCCCTTAGTCTGTTTCAGTAGCTCCACAATCATGGGAAACACTGCTGACTTGATAAATGTCAATAAAGCAGTCACTGACACTCCACAAGGAGGGAAAGCCACAAAAGGACATTGCTAAAGAAACTGGCTGTTCACAGAGTGCTGTATCCAAGCATATTAATGGAAAGTTGAGTGGAAGGTAAAAGTGTGGTAGAAAAAGGTGCACAAACAACCGCGATAACCACAGCTTTGAAAGGATTGTTAAGTAAAGGCCATTCAAAAATTTGGGGAAGATTCACAAGGAGTGGACTGCTGCTGGAGTCATTGCTGCAAGAGCCACCACACACAGACGTATCAAGTACATGGGCTACAAGTGTCTCATTCCTTGTGTCAAGCTATTCGTAACCAACAGACAATGCCAGAAGCGTCTTCCCTAGGCCAAGGAGAAAAAGAACTGGACTGTTGCTCAATGATCCAAGGTGGTGTTTTCAGATGAAAGTGAATTTTGCTTTTCATTTAGCAATGAATATCTCAGAGTCTGCAGGAAGAGTGGAGAGACAGACAATCCAAACTGCTTGAATTTGAGGTCTAGTGTGAAGTTTCCACAATCAGTGATGGTTTGGGGAGCCATGTCATCTGCTGGTGTAGGTCCACTGTGTGTTATGAAGACCAAAGTCAGCGCAGCTGTCTACCAGGACATTTTAGAGCACGTCATGCTTCCCTCTGCCGACAAGCTTTTTGGAGATGAAAATTTCATTTTCCAGCAGGACTTGGCACCTGTCCACACTGCCAAAATTACCAATACCTGGTTTAAAAACAGCAGTATCACTGTTCTTGATTAGCCAGCAAACTCACCTGACCTTAACCTCATAGAGAATTCATGGGGTATTGTCAAGAGGAAGATGAGACACCAGACCCAACAATGCAGACGAGCTGAAGACTGCTATCAAAGCAACCTGAGCTTCCATAACACCTCAGTAGTGCCACAGGCTGATCGCCTCCATGTCACACCGCATTGATGCAGTAATTGATCCAAAAGGAGCCCCAACTAAGTATTGAGCACATTTACTGAGCATACATTTCGGTAGGCCAACATTTTTGATTTTAAAATAATTTTTCAAGCTGGTGTTATAAGGTATTCTAACTTACTGAGATAATGACTTTTGGGTTTTCATTGGCTGTAAGCCATAATCATCATCATTATCAGAAAGAAACACTTGAAATAGATCACTCTGTTTTTAATGACTCTATGTAATATGTGAGTTTCACTTTTTGTATTGAAGAACTGAAATACATTAACTTTTTGATGATTTTCTGATATTGTGAGAAGCACTTGTATGTAAAGCACCCTCCTTAGGCTGCCGTCACATTAGCAGTATTTGGTCAGTATTTTACATCAGTATTTGTAAGCCAAAACCAGGAGTGGTTGATAAATGCAGAAGTGGTGCATATGTTTCTATTAGACTTTTCCTCTTTGTTCCACTCCTGGTTTTGGCTTACAAATACTGATGTAAAATACTGACCAAATACTGCTAGTGTGACAGCAGCCTTAGTAGGGAGGTGCCTGAACAACTCCTGTATTTTCTCTACTTAGTCTGTGTATGTAAGTAGTATGTAGCCAGGTCCCTGCTCCATAACCTGTTCCTGATTCCCATGTTGTCTATATATGTTCCTGAAACCTGTGTTGATTGAATTAGCACCAGTGTCCTTCCTGGCTTGTCTCAAAATCTGCACTGTTTGAACAAGGATCAGTGTCTGTCATCTGGGTGAGCCAGAATCCATACCATCTGTATATTCTCCTATAGCTGGTCTACCAGTATCCAAATCCTGTACTGCCCGTGACTCCGAATCCATGTCCTTGACTGCCATCCTGACCCATTGGGTGAGCTTCTACAGTACCAGGGACTGCCCAGGACTGTTACCCAACGGCTATCTGCAGTACAAGCCTAACTCCATTATGAGAAGCTCTAGCAAAAACCAAGTAGCCACTCCTGGTTCTTCAACTATCGTCGAGCAGGAGCCTAATCCCTGGCTGACCCTGGAGAAGGATGGGGTAATCACTAGTCAGCCCCCACTACAACTAAAAACAAATAAGGTAAACAAAGTAGGGAATACACTTAGCTTGAGAAGACACCAAAGAGGTCACGCCAGCTATCCTTCCAAGAGAACACCAAGAAGGAGCTAGTTGATTACAAGTACTTCCAACCAGACAAAGGGAAATAGTAGAACTATCACCGGCTCCTTGCTGAAGCGACTAAAGGAATTTAAACATCCAGCAAAGGTGTGTTAATCAGCAGTAGTGAAGATCACTGCTAGGTCCTAGAGGGAGAAGGATATCACTTTGCAACAGAGGTACAAGATCCAGAAATTGCCTGCAGAGCTCAGCGCAAAGACCTTCTGTAGCCGGATCCAGAATGACTGACTGATGCACCCGTGACAGTATCCTCCCCTTCTATGAGTGGCCTCCGGACACTCAGGACCTGGTTTTTCAGGATGAGGCATGGAACGAACGAACCAGCCTAGGGGAATTCACCTCTGATGCAGAAACCCACATCCTCTCTTCTGGATCATATTACCTCCAGTGCATTAAGTACTACAGGACACAATGTTGAAAACGGGAATAAACAATCATCAAAATCTGGAACTCCAAATTACCATCAATAAGGATTGAGGGCGGCAGCAGGGAGAGGACTCAAGAAGTTCTACATATTTATTGAGTAAAGACCTGTGGAACACATTGTGGATCTTAAGAGCCTGAGGTAACTCAAGAATGACTGGTTATTTTAAAGGGACCAATAAACCTAGGTCCCAGCTTCCAGGAAGGGATTTTCAACTTCATATTCCTGGTTGATATCCACAAAAAGTCATTCACATTTAGGTCTGGACCTGTCGAGTGTTTCCTGTCAGCAATAGGTTTCTACCTGTCTCCCATGATCCTCAAATTACTCTGAGCCCCTCGCCACACAGAGGAGGGAGATAAAGCAAAACATTCCTCCTCAGAAACTCCTGAAGCCCCCTCCCTCACTAAAAGTACCAAACTGTGGAAGGAAACTGTATGCACAAACAAATACTGACCTGCCGGTAGATTCTTGGCAATGATTATTAATAGCATACTCGGCCAACGGTAAGTAAGATGCTCAATCCTTCTGGTTTTCAGAGATAAAACACCTGAGATAAGCCTCTAAATTCTGATTAATGCGTTCGTTATGTCCATGCAACTGAGGATGGAAAGAAGAGGAAAAGAACAGCTGCACCCCAGTCGAGAACAGAAAACTTTCCAGAACTTGGAAACAAATTGGGTCCGATGTAACACAACAGCGGAGGGAACCCCGTGAAGCTTCATGATCTCATCAAAAACCTGAGCGATAGTCTTAGCATTCAGAAGCAGCGTCGGACTGGAGTACCTTGGGCCCACCAGAGAAAAATAATTCTTGAGGCCCACCATGCAGTTTAAAAATACCACACAGGATAGATCCTATATGCCACACCACACATGAGAGCTGACAGATCCTCTATATACAACACCACACAGGAGAGCTGACAGATCTCTCTATATACTACACCACACAGGAGAGCTGACAGATCCTCTATATACTACACCACACGGGAGAGCTGACAGATCTCTCTATATATACTACACCACACAGGAGAGCTGACAGATCCTCTATATACTACACCACACGGGAGAGCTGACAGATCCTCTATGTACTACACCACACAGGAGTGCTGACAGATCCTCTATATACTATACCACACAGGAGAGATGACAGATCCTCTATATACTACACCACACGGGAGAGCTGACTGATCCACTATATACTACACCATACAGGAGAGCTGACAGATCCTCTATATACTACATCACACAGGAGAGCTGACAGATCCTTTATGTACTACACCACACAGGAGAGCTGACAGATCCCTTATATACACATTATATATATATATATATATATGTGTATCTAATATATAATTGACTAGAATACTACTTCCTGCAATTTGTGCCAACTTCCGTGGCTTTGTCCGGAGATAATGTCCGGAGATAATGTCCGAAGCTAATGTCCGGAGCTAATGTCCGGAGATAAGTGACGTCACCAGTGTCCTACACCCAGGCAGAGCACAGGGGCCCCAGGCAGCATATGGGGCCCCAGGCAGAGCACAGGGGCCCCAGGCAGCATATGGGGCCCCAGGCAAAGCACAGTGGTCCCAGGCAGAGCACAGGGGCCCCAGGCAGCCTATGGGGCCCCAGGCAGAGCACAGTGGCCCCAGGCAGAGCACAGGGGCCCCAGGCAGCATATGGGGCCCCAGGCAGAGCACAGGGGCCCCAGGCAGCATATGGGGCCCCAGGCAGAGCACAGTGGCCCCAGGCAGAGCACAGGGGCCCCAGGCAGAACATGGGGCCCCAGGCAGAGCACAGTGGCCCCAGGCAGCATATGGGGCCCCAGGCAGAGCACAGTAGTCCCAGGCAGAGCACAGGGGCCCCAGGCAGCTTATGGGGCCCCAGGCAGAGCACAGTGGCCCCAGGCAGAACATGGGGCCCCAGGCAGAGCACAGTGGCCCCAGGCAGAGCACAGGGGCCCCAGGCAGAACATGGGGCCCCAGGCAGAGCACAGGGGCCCCAGGCAGCCTATGGGGCCCCAGGCAGAGCACAGTGGCCCCAGGCAGAACATGGGGCCCCAGGCAGAGCACAGGGGCCCCAGGCAGAGCACAGGGGCCACAGGCAGCATATGGGGCCCCAGGCAGAGCACAGTGGTCCCAGGTAGAGCACAGGGGCCCCAGGCAGCCTATGGGGCCCCAGGCAGAGCACAGGGGCCCCAGGCAGAGCACAGGGGCCCCAGGCAGCATATGGGGCCCCAGGCAGAGCACAGTGGCCCCAGGCAGAGCACAGGGGCCCCAGGCAGAACATGGGGCCCCAGGCAGAGCACAGGGGCCCCAGGCAGCATATGGGGCCCCAGGCAGAGCACAGGGGCCCCAGGCAGCATATGGGGCCCCAGGCAGAGCACAGCGATATTTTGGACCACTGTGCGGTGTTTCAGACCCCCTGTGTGATGTCTGGGGCCCTGTTCTTAAGTATATTAAAGATTAAAGTAACGTATATTAAAGTATATTATAGATCAAATTTGACACGTTTATGAGCACCATTGAGTGATATACTCAAGAATGACATAATTTTTCAACATTTTATGGTTTCAAACTGTAAACACTCAGAGTTTTTTTTACTTCAACCAGAAAACCTTAACGGTTCATAAAAAACTTGACTGTTCAGGATATGATAAAAGTCATAGTATTCTGAATCTTTAACTTATAAAGATACCTTTACATGGGGTGATTATTGGTTCCAGAGAGGCTTTCGGCCGATAATCGTACACATGGCTGGTGACAGGACAATACAATATAAACGTTCAAAGGTAAACACTGATAACATTAAAATCTAATATATATTTGCCTAGAATACTACTTCCGGCAATTTGTGCCAACTTCCGTGGCTTTGTCCGGAGATAATGTCCGGAGATAAGTGACGTCACCAGCGTCCTACACCCGCTCAGGGTGGACAAAGATATATGCCTTCGTGGTGCGCGGCACTTTTCTGATTGGTCGCTCGCGGCAGGCGGCAACCAATCAGAAATGTGCCGTACTGTCAAGAATTGTCAAGAGCTGGTGAGTGCAGCCATTTTTTGTTCTTTCTTACTATTATTTATTAATTGTATTATTCTTACATTTGAATAAATAAAGTATATATGGATTCTAGACTCCCGATTCTTTAGAATCGGGCTGCCATCTAGTATATACATAATCACATTAATCCCATAATCCGACAATTAAATTGGCAATAGCACTTCGATCATAGATGCTTACAAACGTTTACCTAATAAGGTATGAAGTGACTAGAAGATGAGTGAATGAAAAAACATTTTTTTTATTAACATAATGTTAAAAACAGATAATATATAAAAAGACAGAAAGATGTAATAATGGGACCTCCAAAACAAGTCAGGGCGTGACACTTGAAAAGTGATGGTTTGTGTTAGGAGTCGAGTTCCCGCCACTGCACAGGGGGAATCTCGAGCCATGTCTGCTGCGGTCTCCCATTCTGCATCAGCCGCAGTGGAGCCTGCTCAGTGGAGACGTCTCACTGAATCTGGTACTGTGCAAAGGGTTACTGCTGCCTCTCCAGGCTCTGCTATTGTACCCTGCACTGGTCTGCGGCGAGCAGGCTTTTCTGGGACTAAGTCCTGCTTTGCACACACTGAGCATGCCCAGGGTAAGATCTCTCATTGGAGATCAAGGGCCACATGCTCAGGTACTGCAGCAACTTCCATTGGTCCTCCAGGAAGGTCATGTACCTGATCAAGTTCTGTGGAAGTCTTCCATTGGTCCTTCTTGGAAGGTCCTGAAGTTGCTGCAGCTTTAAAAGGTTCTCATGACCGCATGGCCATGCCCTAGTGTCAATGTATGTATGCGCTCAGCGCCAGTGAGGTCATGTGTGTGTGTGTGTGTGTGTGTGTATTCAGGGACCCGGCTAAAATAAGCCCCTAGAATGCTGGCACCTCCGGCGAGGAGTTTCATGTGAGTGGATTCAGGGCTGGCGTATAGCCATCAGAATTCTGGCTCCACCGGAGAGGAGCTGCGTGTTTGCATTTGACTGCATGACCACCATCTGCTCTACTAAGTAGCTGTGTTCCCCTGTGAAGCTAACAGGGTACAGCATTCTCTTTACTAACGGACTCTGTGAAGTAACAGAGTTCGTTTATACTACTATATATATGCGTTCCTCCAACCCTAACAGTTTGTGATCTGACAGCAACTGGAAAGAGGCCCTATAGAGTGGTTAGGTGGACTTGCTATAGTGGATGGACACGATAAGGCGTCTCATTGTTCCCTTACACAATCCTAACCAAAAAAAGGGGAACCCTGACCAGAAGAAACGACAGTAATGATCATCCCACAAAGTGCCCAAATTGCGAAAGATTAAGTTACTAACACAGGCTACAGAAAAAGTGCAATAAGTTACATCTCTGCTGTGGTGTGTCTATAATCATGAGCATAAAGTACAAAGAGACTACTTGATGGCAGTCAGTTATAAGGGTAGGTAAGCAGTACATGTAAGAGACGTAGAAACTAGATAAGCACATAATACAGCTGGTCGAAGACCAGTCAGAGTTTACCTAAATTTAGTAAATGAGGGCTTGGGCAGCCTGGAGAGATGGTGTCACGTCCTGCGCCCGACGAGCGCCGTTTCGCATGACTGCTTCTTCATAAAGGGGGGCGTGATGGAGACTAGGTAGGGGAGTAGGTTTTTATATCCTAAGGCCGGGTGTAAAGTAACTAGGAGGCCGGAGTGGTAAGCAGAGGGTGGGAATGGGGAGATTGTCAATGGTCTTTGTTTGGCGCCAGGGTCCAGTCGGATACACACCCAGCACATGTGAAGTCAAAGGAGAGGGCGGGGTTATGTGCGGAGGGTGAAGGAGTTGCAGAGGTGTATCTGGCAGTGGTAATGGCGCATGCAGCCGGTCAAAGCTCCCACAGCGAAGGGGACTTCCGGTCCTGCGCCTCATGACACGCAGTGGAGCGCACCGCGTGTCATGGAACTGGCGCTGATCGGAACTCAGGTGGAGATATGAGACCGGCGCATGCGCACTAGCCAGAAGGAGAGGGCTTGTGAGCGTGACAGACACAAAGTATAGTACCGCCCCCTCCATTCATCCTGTTCTCCGCAGCTGTGGACGAACAGTAAGCAACAAATAAAGGGGAAGTAAAATGGGAGGAAGGAGGAGAAAAGGAAATCATGAGGGTAAGGAGGGGGAAACTATATCTTTTGAAAAGAGGAGCGGTGCCATTATGTGCGTTGTGTGAAAAAGGACAAATAAGGCCAAAAAAGAGAAGGGTTTAAGAGGTGGGTGCTGAATTGGCCTTACAAGCTGAAGGTAAATATGTTTAGTAAAAAAAATTTGTAATAATATGGATGGGTGAGTGGAAATAGAGGGGCTTGAAAGGTGCTAAAAGGAAAATTATGAAAAGGGAGCAAGATAAAGAAATTGTGTGGAGAAAAAATAAATGAAATAAAATAATATCCGTAATTATAAACACATGGATGGAGTGAAGGTGCTGTGAGATGGAACATTACATAATGATGCAGTGTCCATATAAGTCCCTTGTGTAAAGAAATTTCCTTTTCTTGTCCTCTCAACTTTATTTTCCAGCTGGGATGATTTTTCTTGAAAAGAGCCGCCAGGAACCGACCATTAGGGCTGCGTCAAAACAGGAGACAGGAAGGAAGAAACGGTCCATACACCAATCCTCCGGAGAACAAGTGGCCCAGAAAGGAAAGCCTAGGATACCTACGGGTAAGTTAAAAATGATGATAGGGTAAATATACAAATGAAATGATAAATAGTTAGGGGTGATGAAGAGGGAAAGAAGATAAAAAAGAATTAATTAAAACCTAGCGACCAATTAAAACTTGGATTGTTATTATTATTATTAGGAAACGAAGTCTGCTATAGGAAGGAAACAAAATCATAATTTTCACTCAGGCGAAAGGATGTTATAGTGTTCAGGCCGTGTTTCCTATAAAAAGGAAGCAAAGCCATGTTTTTCATTTAGGCCAGAGGGTGTGATGGTGTTCAGGCGGTAGATCCATCTACTCTCTTGTTGCGCTAATAATTTGCTTAAGTCCCCCCCTCTGATGCCCAGGTCAATTTGATCTATGGCTTTAAAAATAAGGCCTCTTGATTGGGAATTGTGGTGTGTTTTAAAATGACGGGGTAGGGTTTTAAGTAGAGAAATATCTTCAATGGTCTTAGGTTTCTCTATGTCTCTAATGTGTTCCCTCACCCTAATTTTGAGTTCCCGCGTTATTAAGCCAATATACTGTATATCAAATTGCAAGGGCAAGTTGCATGGTATATGACCCCTTGGGTGGAGCATGTAAGATGTTTTCTGATGGTAAATGATTTGGATCCATCAGAATTGGTAAATTTTTTTGGCCTTTTTTAGGTTAATGCATGCTTTACATAAGCCACAGGGAAAGAAGCCTTGTAGTGGAATTGAGCATGTTGAATTAGTTGTGGGGTCATAGTGGCTATGAACCAGTATATCCCTGAGATTGCGGCTTCTTTTTGCCACCATTAGTGGATGTGGAGGGAGACATTGTTTTAAGACCGGATCTGTGATAAGGATGTGCCAGTGCTTATTAAGTATTAGCCTTAGGTCTTTCCATCGATTTGTGATATGAGGAAATAAATCTTACCTGGCCATCTTGGGAGCGCGCATCCTTGTGCCTAGGGTATAGTAGTTGTTCTCTTGTTTTTTTTTTGCCTTTTTATAGCCAAATCTGATGGACCGTTTGCTATAACCTCTGTCATAGAATCTATTTGTCAACTCAAGGGCTTGTTTTTCAAAGTCACCACTTTTCGAGCAGATCCTCTTGGCTCTTAAAAATTGGCCAGTTGGAATATCCTTAATGGTTGCTGGTGGGAGGGAAGAAGTGGCGTGTAGAAAGGAGTTGGTTGAGGTGGGTTTTCTGTATAAATCTGTTGCAATCATCCCATTTGGCATTGTAAAGATGTTTAGGTCCAAAAATTCCAGGTCCTTGCCAAACTTGTAGGTTAGTTTTATGTTCTGATTATTTTGATTTAGTTTGTCCATGAGGAGATGCAAATTGTCTACCGTACCTTCCCAGATGAAACAGATATCGTCTATATAACGCATCTATCCCTGGATGCTTTGTATCTCCCCAGTGTCATCTCCCTGGAAAATGGTCCTCTCCCACGCCCCCAGAAACAAGTTAGCATATAAGGGGGCACAAGAGGCTACCATGGAGGTCCCCTGGGTTTGTAGATAAATTTTATTATTAAACGTAAAAACGTTATGGGTGAGAATAAAATCTAGTAGGGCCAGAATCCAATTAGCCAGAGGGGATGCCAGGTTGCTCATTTGAAGATACCACAATACGGCTTTTAGGCCATCTTCATGCCTGATGGAAGTATATAATGATTCTACATCGGCAGTTACCATCAGCTTATGGTCTTCAAGGTACAGTGGGGCAAAAAAGTATTTAGTCAGTCAGCAATAGTGCAAGTTCCACCACTTAAAAAGATGAGAGGCGTCTGTAATTTACATCATAGGTAGACCTCAACTATGGGAGACAAACTGAGAAAAAAAAATCCAGAAAATCACATTGTCTGTTTTTTTGTCATTTTATTTGCATATTATGGTGGAAAATAAGTATTTGGTCAGAAACAAAATTTCATCTCAATACTTTGTAATATATCCTTTGTTGGCAATGACAGAGGTCAAACGTTTTCTGCAAGTCTTCACAAGGTTGCCACACACTGTTGTTGGTATGTTGGCCCATTCCTCCATGCAGATCTCCTCTAGAGCAGTGATGTTTTTGACTTTTCGCTTGGCAACACGGACTTTCAACTCCCTCCAAAGGTTTTCTATAGGGATGAGATCTGGAGACTGGCTAGGCCACTCCAGGACCTTGAAATGCTTCTTACGAAGCCACTCCTTCGTTGCCCTGGCGGTGTGCTTTGGATCATTGTCATGTTGAAAGACCCAGCCACGTTTCATCTTCAATGCCCTTGCTGATGGAAGGAGGTTTGCACTCAAAATCTCACGATACATGGCCCCATTCATTCTTTCATGTACCCGGATCAGTCGTCCTGGCTTCTTTGCAGAGAAACAGCCCCAAAGCATGATGTTTCCACCACCATGCTTTACAGTAGGTATGGTGTTTGATGGATGCAACTCAGTATTCTTTTTCCTCCAAACACGACAAGTTGTGTTTCTACCAAACAGTTCCAGTTTGGTTTCATCAGACCATAGGACATTCTCCCAAAACTCCTCTGGATCATCCAAATGCTCTCTAGCAAACTTCAGACGGGCCCGGACATGTACTGGCTTAAGCAGTGGGACACGTCTGGCACTGCAGGATCTGAGTCCATGGTGGCGTAGTGTGTTACTTATGGTAGGCCTTGTTACATTGGCCCCAGCTCTCTGCAGTTCATTCACTAGGTCCCCCCGCGTGGTTCTGGGATTTTTGCTCACCGTTCTTGTGATCATTCTGACCCCACGGGGTGGGATTTTGGGTGGAGCCCCAGATCGAGGGAGATTATCAGTGGTCTTGTATGTCTTCCATTTTCTTTTTTTTTGAAAATCTTTTTATTAGAGTTTATAATATATTGTAATTTACAACATACATTTCCAATGATAATAATGCAGTAATAATATAGTAATACAGTAATATGGCAAAATTAACTATATTATGACCCCAAACCCTCCCAACCCTACTTAAACCAAAAACATAAACCTCTAGACTCTGCGTACACCCAATCATAGAGGTGTCTCAAGGAATTGGTGAGTCACCACCAATCCGCTGCAATAAGTACCATTGGGTATTTTCAAATTGTGCTCTCAATTTCTCCCTAGTTTCCAAAGGGAGCGAAGGAATAAAAGCAACCCATGTAGAAAAGAATTTGCTTACTTGTCTTTCTTTGTTAGTCAATGCGTCTAGCCATTCCATTCTGAATATAAACTGTATTTTTGTGCGAATGAAAGGGAGTGAAGGAACTAAAGGATTCAACCACTGATGTAAAATACTCTTTCTAGTTGCTGAGGCCCATATTATAAGTGTTGCCTTGATATGTTTGGGTAATTTTTGAGATGTTTCATCTAGGATATTAAAGATAGCCCATTGTGGGGTAAGTTTGAAACCCACTCCACAAATGTTTTGCAGTTCTTTATGTACCTTTTCCCAAAGTTCCCGGATTAGCGGGCAACTCCATAAGTGATGGTATAAGTCAGTATTATGGGCTTTACATTTGGAGCATGAGTAGACAATGGATGGGGACATCTTAGATTGCATGCTGGGTGTGATATAGGCTCTATGCAATATTAGAAGTGCCATATCAGTATAGCTGCTATATGGTAAAATTTTTCTTTGTGTCATGGTAGCCTCAAAAAGGTCACTCACCTCCAAGTCAGGCATAACCCTCAGCCATCTTGCCACACCCGTGGTTTTCCCTTCCCCCACCCATTTTTTACGCAATATTGAATAGATGTTACTTATAGAAGCCGGATTAGATTTTGCATTCCGAATAAACCCATCCAAGTTGGCCCTCCCCACCGTCGTCTCCCCCAGTGTCTGACATTTTTGTACCAGGCTACGCGCTTGAAGAAATAAAAACGGTTTATTATTAAATAATGGGTATTGTTGTGATGCCTTTTCAAAAGATATTATTGAGAAATTAAGATCCAAGAGATCTACCACCTGCCTGCAACCCTGAGAGGCCAAAATCCTATAAAAAGACGGTGTGGAGCCCTCCAAGAATTTCGGGTTTCCCAAAAAGGTCTGGAATGGAGATAAATCATATCTCAAGCCACCAATCTTCCTACATTGTCGCCAAGTCTGCATCGTTTGCCAAAGTGATGGGTGGTCATGTATTCCCTCTGGGAGTTCCTCCCCACTTAAATGTAATAAAGATGGTAATGAAATGTGTGGGTAAAATTGTTGCTCTATTTCAACATTTGCAAAATGAGAAAGACCCCTAATCCAGTCAATTGCATATCTGAGGTTAGCCGCTAAATTATATCTTCCCAAATCAGGAAAGTTAACTCCACCCTCCAACTTAGTCGCTTGTAGTTTTGCGAGACTTATGCGTGATCTACCTCCAATTCCCCAAATGAATCTTCGAAAATTTAGGTTTAACAGATCCTGATCCGATTGAGTCAGGAGAAGGGGCAGAGTCTGAAAGGCGTATAGCAGTTTAGGAAAAATTATCATTTTAATTAAATAGCATCTACCAGAGAATGACAGTGAGAAGTGTTTCCAGGAATGGAGGAGGTCAACTGTGGAGGAGATCAGTGGCCTATAATTAGCTCTATATAAAATAGATGGGTCTGCAGGCAACCGTATCCCCAGGTATTTAATGGATTCTTGGCACCAGTGGAATGGGAATGTGGGGTCACTTAGCCTCCCGGATCTGAAAATTGCCAGGGCTTCAGATTTACTGTAGTTGATTTTGAAACCAGAGCATTTACCGAAACTCTCTAAAATAAGCATTATGGCCGGGATTGCCTTAACTGGGTTGGCAATAAATAAAAGGACATCATCAGCAAAGGCCGAGATTTTTACCGATGTAGTTCCCACCTTCACCCCCTCAAATGCCGCCTCGTTTTGTAATCTTCTCAGAAATGGGTCTAATGCTATGTTGAATAATAGTGGAGACAAGGGGCAACCCTGTCGGGTTCCCCTCTGAATCTCAAAGGGTTTGGATAGTACATTGTTCACGGACATTCTGGATAATGGTTTCCTATAAATTGTTTTGACCGCTTCACTAAACCACGGACCAAACTTCCGAAATGATAACAGGTCATACAAATAGTTCCAGGCTACTCTATCAAACGCCTTGTCCGCGTCTAGACTTACCACAATGGTTTTCATATGTTTATTAGCTCTACTATAAGATATGGCACTCACCGCTGTCCTAATGTTGAATGTAATGGATTTTCCGTGAATAAAACCAGTTTGTTGTGGTGATATCAATTTTGGCATTATTTTCTGTAATCTATCTGCCAGAATTTTTGTGAGAATTTTAAAATCTGAATTTAATAATGAAATAGGTCTATAACCTTCGACCTGAGCAAGATCTTTACCTGGTTTTGGGAGAACAATAACCACCGCCTCATTGAAATAGTCCGGCATGTGACCAAGTCTAACTATCTTATTAAATAATTCACTCAAATGGGGAGCTATACATGGACCTAAGATTTTATAGTGTTCATTGCTGAACCCATCTGGGCCGGGTGCCTTGGATACTTTAAGTTTAGTTATAGTCTGTACAATTTCTGAAGGTGTTATTGGGGAATTAATAGCCTCTCTCTCTTCTTCCGTAAGCGCCGGGGCAAGGTTGTCTGTGAGGAATTCCCCGCTTCCTCCCCCTATTTCTGACTTATACAACTCACTGAAAAAAGAACGGAACTCATCCACTATCTCTTCATTTTTAAATAGGGTGTGACCACTGCGTTGTTTAATTTTGTGTATTCTCGTTTGTTTCCTATATGGTTTTGTGAGAGATGCCAATACCCTCCCCGGTTTGTTACCCCATTTAAAGTATTTTTGTTTTTGGTAGTCTAAGTTAAATAAAGCCAATTCGTGTGCTAAAGTGTCTGCATCTTCTTTTGCCCTCAAATATTTTTCCTTCGTCGATGGAGTGTTATTTAGTTTGAAATCTTTGTATGCTTGGGTTAGTGAATTCTGTATATCCCTAGCTTTATTCATTATTTCTTTTTTTTTATGACTGACATAAGAAATAATTTGACCTCTCAACACGGCCTTAGAGGCCATCCAGAACAGGTGTGGATTATCACAGTGGACCTGGTTATCATTTTTGTATACTGCCCATGACATTTGTAGGTATTTTTTGAAATCGTCTGATTGGTATAGGTATGACGGAAAGCGCCACCTCCGTTCCTGATGAATTGGGGATACTAATTTGGTCTGAAATGTCACCGGGGCGTGATCCGAAATATGAATGTTTTGTATGTTTGATTGTGTTACTAAGGGTAACAGAGATTCATGTATCAACCAGCAATCAATCCTGGCATGTGTATCATGTACATGGGAGTAATGAGAGTAGTCCCTCTCCAAAGGATGTTGTAGCCTCCATATATCAATCAAATCAAAGTGATCAATTAGTAGTTGGATGCCATTATTCTGCAGTGAACGATGAGTGTCTTTAGGGTTAGATCTATCCATGAATATGTCTGCTACTTCATTGAAGTCACCTCCCATGACCACCCGTGATGTATCCCATCCCGCCAGTCTCTCTCGTAATTTAACTTGAAACTGAACCTCAGGTGTATTTGGGGCGTAAATGTTGGCTAGATTGAAACACATTCCCTCAATCATGATTTTGACTAGCAGAAATCTGCCTTGAGGATCTTCTAAAGTGTCTAGTATTTCATAGTTGAGGCCATTATATATCAGTATGGCTACCCCTCGTTGTTTTTTTGTATATGAGGCCTCAGCACAGAGTGTATATTTCCTGCTAAACATAGAAGGGTGTTTACCCTTAACCCAATGTGTCTCTTGAAGAAAAATAATGTGAAAATTCTGTTTCTGCAGGAAATGTAGAACCTTTTTCCTTTTGACCGGGGAATTAAGTCCATTGACATTCCATGAGCACCATTGTAAAGAGCGGATAGTGGTATCTTTGGTGCCTGCCTGATCAGTCATTAACCTATCCCTTTTCGGGTGATCATCAGACCCACCTGTATAAGTTGTAAATGAGATCCCCACCCATCCCAGCGAGTAGGTGTAAGATCTCCCTGAACCCAGGATATAAGTGTACATAAGCAGAGCCCAACCCCCCCTCCCCAATTTTCTCCCCAATTTAATTCTATAACAATAACAGGTGCACTCAACCTTAAAGTGAACATAACATAAAAAATAAACACGCCGCTTAGGGGCATAAAAATGTTAGCACAAGTAAGATATCACTTAATGACATATTAAAGTAGCTTTCGTATCATGAATTAACAGGACTAGAGTGATCCTGAGATGCTTCATGAAGGAATTCCAGGGCCTTTTCTGGATCACTGAAGGATCTGCTTTTCCCCTCCATAACGAAGCGTAGAATTGAAGGATACTGCAGATTGAAGCGAATATTTTTATCCACCAATACTTTGCAAGCGGGGTTGAAAGCTTTGCGTTTAGCTGCCATGGCCGCTGAGTAGTCTTGGAATAGCAATAGTTTGTGGTTTTCATACATCAGAGTACGTTGTTTCCTGAATGCTGCCAAGATACGAATTTTATCCTGAAAGTCCAGGATTTTGAAAATGACCGGGCGCGGCCTGACCCCTTCTCCCCCTCTTGGGGGTCCTAGTCTATGTGCTCTTTCAATGGCCACAACGCCTGATGTTGGCAATACTCCAAGGGCTCTAGGCAACCATTCAGATGTGATTTTAACTAGTTCTGAGGAAGGAATCGACTCTGGGAGGCCTATAAGTCTCAGATTGTTACGACGGGACCTGTTTTCAAGGTCATCTACTTTGTCTATTAAATCCGAAATAATCTTTTCTTTATCATCTAGTTTGTTTGTGAGAGTTATGGTGGAGTCCTCCAGGTCTGAAATTCTTTGTTCCGCATCTGTTATGCGTGCTCCCTGGGTATTAACTTGAGAGACTATCGTGTCCAATGAAGTTTGAAAAGCTGCCAATCGATTGTCTATCTCAGGCATCAACCGTTCAATGATAGCGGTTGCTATTGACTGTGGGTTGTCTGTGTTAGTGTCTGCAACTGATGATATCGGAGATGTACCTGCCTGGTTACGTGTAGAACTTCTGCCGGCCTTGGTACCCTTGCCCACATATTTATCCATGGTGAAATGGGAGCCCGAGATATTTGTTAAGTTATTAGTGATATCTTTGTGCTTGATAGCTACATCTGTGGATGCCTTACATTATCACAACAAGCAGGCATTCACCTAGATCTCTGTGACATCCAAACATGGTGCAATGATGCTGTGGTTACTATAGAACTATGATAAAAACCAGTTCTGGACTTTTGCTATACAGATTGAGAAAATCACCCTGTAGCAGGTGTGTCTTCTTACAGAAAACACTCTCTCCTTGTGACTGATTTAGACCAGGGGCGCTGCATCCACTCTCCTACATCAGCGCTGCTGCTTGCTACAAGTCTCCACCAGGCCGTGCCCACAATATGGGGGGGATGTCTAGTGCACCTTCCTCCTTGGGGCTTCAGGTCTCGTTACTTGCACCAGCTCCCCTTGTGCCAGGATAGTTTATATGTCCCCTGCGCTGCTCACCTTGTCCTTGTAGCAGCAGTTATAGTTGCGGTTCAGCGGTGCAGCTCACCTCTCCTCTCTGGCTGTGTGCAACGAGCTGTGAGGGCTGGCGCGCTTTCTGGCAAGATGGCGCCGGCTCACCTCCTTTTTCCCGCTCTGAGCTTCTGCACCTCTCCGAAGCTGTTCACCGCTCCTGCACGCCTCCGGTCCTCCTCGGTGGCTCCTGTTCTCCTCACCAACCTGGGTTAGTGCCTCTGCGTGCCGCTCACTCCTTTTCTCCGGTCTCTCAGCCGCCTTCTCCGCCGCCGATCCTGCTGGCCGGGAACTGTGCAGAGTGCTGAGTGCTGCACTGTATGTGGCACTGAATGCGCCTCTTGACTCCCGGGGAATCCGGAGAGCTGGGACCACCGTCGGTACCCCTTGTCCGGTCCTTATCCTGATCTCTGGGTGAGATAAAGCGGCGCTTTAGATAAAATTAGCGACCTTAACCCAGGAGCTCTGCTAAGAAGCGGCCATTCACTAGCTCCGCCTCCCGGAAGTCGTCTTCCATTTTCTAATTATTGCTCCCACTGTTGATTTCTTCACTCCAAGCTGGTTGGCTATTGCAGATTCAGTCTTCCCAGCCTGGTGCAGGGCTACAATTTTGTTTCTGGTGTCCTTTGACAGCTCTTTGGTCTTCACCATAGTGGAGTTTGGAGTTAGACTGTTTGAGGGTGTGCACAGGTGTCTTTTTATACTGATAACAAGTTTAAACAGGTGCCATTACTACAGGTAATGAGTGGAGGAAAGAGGAGACTCTTAAAGAAGAAGTTACAGGTCTGTGAGAGCCAGAAATCTTGATTGTTTGTTTCTGACCAAATACTTATTTTCCACCATAATATGCAAATAAAATTATAAAAAAACAGACAATGTGATTTTCTGGATTTTTTTTTCTCAGTTTGTCTCCCATAGTTGAGGTCTACCTATGATGTAAATTACAGACGCCTCTCATCTTTTTAAGTGGTGGAACTTGCACTATTGCTGACTGACTAAATACTTTTTTGCCCCACTGTATATATAATCTAGTCTTTGTAGTGCTGCAGTGGTGTCTTGTATGTAAGAGGGAAGAGTGGTTACCAGTGGTTCCAGGTAATAATCAAGTCACAAATTACCTCACACAGGCCGCCGTTGCCCGATATTATGGGTTTCCCTGGCAGATCTAGTAGGTTTTAGTTAATCTTGGGGACCAGATATAAAGTTGGGAATTTGGGATGAAGATTCTTGACATGTTCCAGCATTTTTTAAGGAACAATTTCTTGGTCAAAAGCTTGATTATGAAAATTTGAAAGGGGATTTGTGAGTAGTTTTTTGAAGCAGTCAGGTTCATTTAGCAGTCTCAAAGCCTGCTTTTCATACAGGGGGTTGGCCATATGACTAGGTTTCCCCCTTTATCAGCAGGTTTGAAGACTACGTCAGGAAGAGACTGTAATTTGGCCAGAGCCAATCTCTCCTCCTGTTTCTTATTGGATGCCCAGAATGGAGATTTTTGGAGTGTTTCTATCTCAGATGTAACAATTTTGGTAAAGACCTCTATAGCTGATACCGTGCTAATGGGGGGAAATTTTTTGCTTTTGCTAAATAAATTGTGGGGAAAGTTACTGACCTCCAAGGTGTTCTCTTCCAATAGAGCTTCTAGATTTCTTAGAGCTTCTCTCTCATCGGCAGAGGTAAAGATGTCGTGGTTCATGTTTTTATTGTGCAATTTTTTGAAAGTCAATTTTCTGGCAAAGAGATGTAGATCTCTTACCACTGAAAACGTATCTAAATGACATGAAGGGGAGAAAGATAGACCTTTTTCCAATAAATTGAGTTGTGCATTTGACAAAGTGTGTGAAGATAGGTTAATTACCTTTTGGTGTTCTCCAAAGTTTTTAGCTGATTTGGACTTCGTAAAAATGTCAGGTAGGCGCTTCTGAGTCTAGTGCTTATTGATTCATTATTCGATGCTTCATTGTCACTTGCCGAGGTATTCATGTCCGACATCGATTGAGCTGAACTTTCGGACTGAGTCCTATGGTGAGATGTTGCAGGTTTGGAATTGTCTTGGTTTGGTCTTCTCGTTGTCTTTTTCTGTTGCCAACGGTATACTTTGTTACTATCATAGTCATTTAGATCTCTTTGGTATTTTTTAAGTTTACTTTGTGATATCTCACTTTCCCATTTGTCAAGGTCTTTATTGATGTCAACTAATATTTTATCAAAATCCTCCACCGGTAGGTCTTTCACTAGTGTCCTTTCTAATTCTTCAACATTTTCATCAATGCTCTTTAGGGAAAGAGTGTTTTTGTCAATAATTAATAGGATAAAATCTAAAGAGCAGGTGGTAGCTGCTGAGGTCCACCTCTTGAGCTGAACCTCATCTTTAAAGTCAAATGAAGGATGAACTTGTACCCTCAAACCACGTGGAACGATTTGTTGGTTCATATAATTCTCAAGAGAGGATTTGTTCCACCATATTTTGGTCTTCTTGTATAGAGCATTCCTATATAGTCGAATTGTTTCCTTAACAGTTTTATTAGTATCAGAGGAAGGGGTGGAGGTCCCCTGTCTGAAAAAATGTGATGCCTTAGACTGCCAGGAGCGTTCCCTGGCTTTGAAATCCATTAGAGTAAAGTTGCAAATAATTTGTTTACTAAGCACAGAGATATTTATTAATCCCATAATCCAACAATTAAATTGGCAATCGCACTTCGATCATGGATGCTCACAAACGTTTAATCTAATAAGGTATGAAGTGACTAGAAGATAAGTGAATACATTTTTTTTTTTTTTTTATTAACATAATGTTAAAAACAGATAATATTATATAAAAAGACAGAAAGATGTAATAATGGGACCTCCAAAACAAGTCAGGGCGTGACACTTGAAGTGATGGGCGCCGAACAAAGACCATTGACAATCTCCCCATTCCCACCCTCTGCTGCTTACCACTCCGCCCTCCTAATTACTTTACACCCGCCCTTAGGATATAAAAACCTACTCCCCTACCTAGTCTCCATCACGCCCCCCTTTATGAAGAAGCAGTCATGCGAAACGGCGCTC
This sequence comes from Ranitomeya variabilis, assembly GCF_051348905.1. Classification (NCBI taxonomy): domain Eukaryota; kingdom Metazoa; phylum Chordata; class Amphibia; order Anura; family Dendrobatidae; genus Ranitomeya; species Ranitomeya variabilis. The sequence goes on along the minus strand of NC_135235.1, from coordinate 695,503,781 downwards.
GTCGGGCGCAGGACACCATCATCTCCCCAGGCTGCCCAAGCCCTCATTTACTAAATTCAGGTAAACTCTGACTGGTCTTCGACCAGCTGTATTATGTGCTAATCTAGTTTCTACATCTCTTGCATGTACTGCTTACCTACCCTTATAACTGACTGCCATGTAGTGGTCTCTTTGTACTTTATGCTCATGATTATAGACACACCACAGCAGAGATGTAACTTATTGCACTTTTTCTGTAGCCTGTGTTAGTAACTTAATCTTTGGCAGTTTGGGCACTTTGTGGGATGATCATTACTGTCGTTTCTTCTGGTCAGGGTTCCCTTTTTTTTGGTAAGGATTGTGTAAGGAAACAATGAGACGCCTTATCGTGTCCATCCATTACAGCAAGTCCACCTAACCAGCCTATAGGGCCGCTTTCCAGTTGCTGTGAGATCACAAAACCATCACCCTTCAAGTGTCATGCCCTGACTTGTTTTGGAGATCCCATTATTACATCTTTCTGTCTTTTTATATAATATTGTCTGTTTTTAACATGTTAATAAATAAAAATTATTATTTTTTTCTTCACTCATCTTCTAGTCACTTTATACCTTATTAGGTAAATGTTTGTAAGCATCTATACATACATCTCTACATACTGCACCACACAGGAGAGCAGTAATATAGGTCCAGTGTGTGTAGTAAAATACTTACCGGTGGCCATATTCCACTGCAATGAAGAAGACAGAAGAACGACACAGCGGCAGAAGACGGCGACTGCTGCGTATTTTATTACACACAGGGAAGCGGTATCATAGCTTTCTGTTGGGGGCGAGACATTGTTTTTGTTAGTACGATTTTGGGATAGATGTGGTTTTCATCACTTGCTATAGCTTTTTTTGTGGAATTGTGGCGAACAGAAAAAAGTACATTTGGTGTTCTTGAGTTGTTTCTGTTTATGGTGTTTACTATGAATTGCAGCCAATCAGTGTTTACTCTGCTGCCCAGGGCTTTGTGGAAGAGGAGCAGAGAGATACAGTACAGGAAACGGGTGACTGCGGGTCAGCTGTTGTGTGCGTGTCTCCTCTCAGACTCAGCCGCACAGTCAGCTGTTCCGCTGACTTGTCTGGCTGAAGTGAGGGTCGGCACGCACCCAGAGCTCTCCTGGCAGAGTTACAGAAGTCCGGCAGCGACAGCAGGTGATGTGAAGGAGCTGCGCCTGCACTTCCCATCACCTGTGCAGTCTGCCAGCCGGTGCCGACTATACAATAAAGTGCGCACTGCTGGACACACGCTAGGAGCATGCAGGGCAGGCACAAATGAAGGAGCTGGGGCTGGGAGCGGGGCCCACTGGAGGATTCTCCGGTGTCCCGGTGACCCAGTCTGACCCTGTTCAGAAGTCCCGGTAATGCCATGAAATGCACCATTTAACTGAACCTATCTACAACCACCAAAACACCATCTTGGCTGCCAATACCGGAAGGTCACTAATAAAATCCATGGACTAGTGTGTCCATGGTTTACTAGGAATGGGCAGTGGAATAAGAGAACCAGACGGACAGGTATGCGATACTTTAGAACGCGCGCGAACACTGCAAGCAGACACCTGTTCAACTACATCCCGATGCAACCATGGCCACCAAAAACAACGAGAATGGAGGTCTGCGGTTGCCTTACCCTCTGGATGACCAGCAAGCACGGAGTTACGATGTTCCTATATAGCTTTACGTGCAAATTATATGGTACAAATAATCTCCCCGAAAGGCAGGTGCATATCCCTGAGCATCCAACACCTCTCCCTCCAGGTCAGGGTACAAGGCTGTAAAAACTACTCCCTTCTGTAGAATTGAGACAAGGTTCTCATGATCACCACCACCTGGTAAGCTATGGGACAAAGCATTAGCCTTGGTGTTTTTAACTCCTGGATGAAAAGTGACCACAAATTTTAATCTAGTAAACAGTGACCACCTAACTTGCCTTGGGTTGAGACGTTTAGCCAATTGAAGATATGACAGGCTCTTGTGGTCCATGATAACCGTAATAAGATGGACTGGCCCTCTAACGAATATCGCCATTACAGGAACACCAATTTAATTGCCAGAAGCTCCCTATTACCCATGTCATAATTTCTCTCAGTCGATAATAATTTTTGGGAAAAGAAGGCGCATGGACCCCATTTACCAGGTGACGGTATAGCCCCAACCCCCACCTCCGACGCATCCACTTCTACTATGACAGGTTGAGAAACTTCCGGTTGACAGAGTATAGGTGCTGTGTCAAAACAACTCTTTAAGGAGGAAAAAGCCTGCTGACCAGCATTCGATCATTTAGAAAAATCAGACCCCTTCCTTGTCATGTCAGTAAGGGATTCCACCATTACCAAGTAATGAGCTTAACTAAGGTTGAGCAAGCAAGCCCATGAGTTCTAGAAAACTCAGCATCAACCAACTTGACTTCAGCTCCACTGTCTACAAACTCTGAAATTCTGTTGTGCTCTCTAGCACCATCTCTGCTGTCCGGGCAAACCGAAAATTACAGGTTGGCGACAAGCATTCCCCTTGATTATCCAACTCCAGACTCCCAAGGGTTACTCGAGACTTTTTTAGCTTAGGAATCAAGGGGCAGGCCCCAATAAAATGTCCGTTTCCCCTACAAAAGAAACACTCCCTTTTTTCTTGCGAATCTCAAAGGAGACATATGACGTAGAAGCACCTCCTAACTGCATGCGTTCCTCCTAACTCCACAAGTACTAGTACACCCCCAGACCATCCCCCTACCTGCACAGGAGTATTGTCCCGGAAAGAGGGCTCCAGAGAAGGTGGTCTTACCCATCTATCCCGCAGGATGCTGTCCACATGTATAGCCAATGACATGGCAGCCTCCAAGGACTCTTTTAACCTTTCTGTAAGGTCTGCCTTGCTAAAATTGGCTTTTATGACCGGGTCATTCCACTTGGTATCGGTTGCCCACCTGTGGAATTCCTAGCTGTAAGGCTAGGTTCACGTTGCATTAGCGCATGCGTTAAACGAACTGCGTTAATGCAATTACCGAAAAAGATCGCTTTATGCGATCGCGCTAGCGCAGATGCTCTATCTGCGCTAGCGGTGACGGACCCGGAAACGCTGCAGCCCACGTCTGGGGGTCCGTCACAGAATGACGGCACATCGCTAGTGCATGCTGATTATGGCATGCGTTGGAGATGTGCCTGATAATAGGGGTTAATGGCAGCATTAACTGACTGCATTACACCGCGTTATGCCGCGGTGTAGCGCAGTCCGTCTAACGGACTGTTATAACGCAATGTGAACCCAGCCTAAATCTTCACTGAACTTTTCTCCTGCTGAAGGCGACACAGCCTAGAATCAGCCAGGGAAATGCAGTCATGAGCATCATAGATAAGGGCTAAAGAAGCCCCCACAGTAGGCGTCTGCAGCAGCTGCCATTGCTGCTGAACCTCAGAACGTAGGTCAGTCACTTCGAGTGACAACCTCTGCAGCTGCTCTGCCAGCCCAGAAATGGGATCCAAAAAGAAAAAAAAAAAAACCATTCTATGACATTTTTTTGTGTGTGTGTAGAGTTGGAAGGGACCTCCTGGGTCATCTGTCCAACCCCCTGTTCAAAGCAGGATTCACTAAATCATCCCAGACAGATGTCTGTCCAACCTCTGTTTGAAGACTTCCATTGAAGGAGAACTCACCACATCTTGTGGCAGCCTGTTCCACTCATTGATCACCCTCACTGTCAAAGTTTTTTTTCTAATATCTAATCTGTGTCTCCTCCCATTCAGTTTCATCCCATTGCTTCTAGTCTTTCCTTGTGTAAATGAGAATAAGGGTTCATACTCACCTGTGAGAAACTGAGTCTCGCATGTTAATACCCGGCTCTCAGATCGGAGCATGAGGCCACATTGGAATACATGCAGCCACACGCTCTGCTCCTGAGTGCCGGCAGCAGCGCCGGGTATTGACATGCGAGACTCATCCATTTTTCTCGCAGGTAAGTATGAGCCCTAAATATGATCCTTTTACAATGTGACAGCCCTTGAGATAATAGTAGACAGCTATTAAGTCTCCTCTGTCTTCTTTTTTGCCAGCTAAACATTCCTAAATCTTGTAAACGTTCCTCATAGGACATGGTTTGCAGACCGGTCACCATTCTGGTCGCTCTTCTTTGAATTTGCTCCAGTTTGTTGATGTCGTTTTTTTTAAATGTGGTGCCCAAAACTGGACACAGTATTCCAGATGAGGTCTGACCAAAGCGGAGTAGAGGGCAATAATGACTTCACATGATCTAGACTGTATGCTTCTGTTAATGCATCCCAGAATTGTATTTGCCTTTTTTGCTGCTGCATCACACTGTTGACTCATGTTCAGTCTGTGATCATTTAGTATACCCAAGTCTTTTTCACATGTGCTGTTGCTTAGCCCTATTCCTCCCATTCTGTATATCCTTTTTTAATTTTTATTGCCCAGATGTAGTACTTTGCATTTTCCCTGTTAAAAACCATTCTGTTAGTTGCTGCCCTCTGCTCCAGTTTGTGTTTAAATCCTCTCTCTCTCTCTCTCTTTTCTAGTATTAGCTATCTCTCCTAGCTTTGTGTCATCAGCAAATTTTAATCAGTTTACCCTCAATGCCTTCATCTAAATCATTGATAAGATGTTGGACATTACAGAGCCCAGGACAGAGCCCTGTGGTACCCCACGTGAGACATTCTTCCAACTGGATGTGCAGCCATTTACGATTAGTGATGGGTCCGATTAGTGATGAGTGAGCACTAAAATGCTTGGGTGCTCGGGTCGAGCAAATTGGAATACTTGGGTACTCGACCCAAGCAACAAGCCCAATATAAGGGAAACTGTTATGATCCTGGTGGTTTAGGATCACAAAACTGACCAGCTAAGTAACAGAATGTAGGACAAGCTCTGGGGATGTGGGAGCTTTACTGACCGCAACCCTGATCCTAACCGCACACACTATAGGCAGCCGTGGAACGTTCCTAAAATCCTAGACGTCTCTTCACAGCCTGAGAAACTGGCTACCCCTAGAGAGAAAGCAAAGCCTCACTTGCCTCAGAGAAATAACCCCAAAGTTTAGACAGCCCCCCAACCCCAAAGTTTCCAAGGTCTGATTAGTTCGCTCGGTTTGGCCATTCGTCTGAGGATGGAAGGCTGACGAAAAAGACAAATCAATGCCCATCTTAGCACTAAAGGACCGCCAAAATCTGGACACAAACTGGGATCCTCTGTCAGACACAATGTTCTCAGGAATGCCGTGCAAAAGAACCACATTCTGAAAAAACAGCGGAACCAAATCGGAGGAGGAAGGCAACTTAGGCAAGGGCACCAAATGGACCATTTTAGAAAAACGATCACAAATAATAACGGTGAGTTAAGGAGAATGTAAAAACGCAGAAATGAAAACAGATTTAGCAAAAGAGGCCCGCTAATCACTAAATAGTCAGAGGATAGAAAAGAATCTGTGCGGTCAGTATAAAACCCTATCAAAAATATCCATGCAGAGAATACAAGAACCCCCACACCAACTAACGATGTGAGGGGCGCAACTCTGCACCCCAGAGCTACCAGCAAGCAAGAAAATCACATATAAGCAAGCTGGACAAAACTCATCATATACTGAGAAACATTTTCAAGGAAAAGATGAGCAAAAATTAACTAGCAAAACTTAGCTTCTCTAGGAGAGACAGGTCACAAGGGAAGCCAGGAGAGATCAGAACCAGTACTGAATACAACGACAGCAGGCAACAAGTAAAGTTCCAGGTGGAGCTAAATAGGAGACCTGAATAGCAGGAAACGAGGCAGCTGGGTCCCAGCCACAGACCAGCAGTATGACGAAAAAGCCACCAGAGGGAGCCCAAAGACAGAACTCACACAGTACCACTCATGACCACAGGAGGGAGCCCGAGAAAGGAGTTCACAAACCTGAGTATTTTTACCGCGATTCCCCCCGGGGGTCCTTTTAAGGTCTGAAAATGATGGGAACACTGCTCAAATGACACAGGAACATCATGGGGATTGCCCCTGGAAGCATTTCTGACTCCCAGGTCACAACTGTAAGCAATGTTGTCAAAGTTTCACATCATTTTTACAGGTGCACCAAAAATACATACCAAAACGTAAACAAAATGGATTTTGCTGGGAAATATGTTAAGGTACGTCCTTTCCAGGGTAATGACTTGTATGCAAGGCAAAATAATTAACCCCAGACCAAAATGTTCCTCCACCACTTGGGCTATGTTCACACGCAGCGTTTTTGATGCATTTTTCAACTTTCACGTTGCTTTCAACCAATACAAATGCATTCACTGGGAAATGTCATTGATGCTTACAGACGTTACCTAATAAGATATGAAGTGACTAGAAGATGAGTAATTAAAAGAATTTTTTATTTATTAACATGATGTTAAAAACAGTATCATATAAAAACACAGAAAGATATAAAAAGTCAGGGCGTGACACTTGGAAAGCGATGGTTTTGTGATCTGTCAGTACCTGGAAAGCGGCCTTATAGACTGGTTAAGTGGACTTGCTATAGTGCATGGACACAATCGAGCGTCTCATTATTTCCCTACACAGTCCTTACCAGGAAGAAGGAACACTGACCAGAAGAAACGACAGTAATAATCATCCCACAGTGTGCCCAAATTACCAAGATTAAATTACTGGGGCAGGCTAAGAAAGAAGTGCAACAAGTCGCATCTCTGCTGTGGTGTGTCTTTAAATATAATCATAAGCATAAAGTACAAAGAGACCATTAGATGGCAGTCAGGTATGAGGGTAGGTAAGCAGTACATGCAAGAGATGTAGAGACTAAATTAGCACATAATAAAGCTGGTCAAAGGCCAGTCCGAGCTTACCTGGATTTAGAAGATAAAGGCTTGGGCAGCATGGGGAGATGATGGTATCACGTCCTGCGCCCGACGAGCGCCTTTTCGCATAACTGCTTCTTCTTAAAGTGGAGGCGTGGTGGAGACTAGGTAAGGAAATAGGTTTTTATATCGTAAGGGCGGGTGTAAAGTGATTAGGAGCGCGGAGTGGTAAGCAGAGGGTGGGAAGGGGGAGGTTGTCAATGGTCTTTGTTTGGCGCAGAAGTTCGGTCGGGTACACCCCCAGCATATGTAGAGTAAATGGGGAGGGCAGAGTTGTGTGCGGTGGGTGGGGATTTGCATGGGTGTGTCTGGCAGTGGTAATGGCGCATGAAGCCGGTCAAAACTCCCACAGCAAAGGGGACTTCCGGTCCCGCGCCTCATGACACGCGATGGAACGCACCGCGTGTCATGGAACTGGCGCTGATTGGAAATCGGATGGAGCTATGAGACCGGCGCATGCGCACTAGCCAGGGGAATGGTGTTTGTGAATGTGACGGGCACAATGTGTAGTACCGCCCCCTCCATTCACCCTGTTCTACGCGGCCGTGGATGAACAATAAACAGCAGAGAAGGGGAAGGTAAAAGGGAAGAAAAGGACAATCATGAGGGTGGGGGGGAAGCTATATCTTTTGGAGAGAGGGCCGGTGCCATTATATGCGCCAAGTGAAAGGGGGCAAATGAGACTAAGTGCGGTTGGAAACCAAAAGTGAAGAGGGTTATAAGATGGGTGCTAAATTGGTTTTCCAAGCTGAAGATGGAGATATTAAGTAATTGTTTTTATAATAATGTGAGTGGATGAAAGAAAATCGAAGGACTAAAGAAGTGCTGAAAATAATTTTTTTTAAAAGGCAGCAAAGGTAGAGAAGTTGTGTTGAGAAAATAAAAAAATATAATCATAACCGTAGTTATAACATATAGAAGGAGTGAGGTATGGGGGGATGAAGGGAGTTTATATATTGGGAAGGTGGTGAGATGGGGACCCACTAATTGGATCCAGTGGGGATGTTAGAAAATGCACCAGGGGTGCAGTGACATTGAATGGTGGGGAAAGGGTACATGCCTGTATAAGGTGGCAAGGACATTGTATGCTTATAAAATGCAATAGTACTGATAATATAAAAAGTTGGCTAGCGGTGAAGTGAATGGAAAAAGTGTAAAAATATATATCCATATATATTATACACATATGTAAATGTCCAACGAATATCTTACTTGTCATGTTAAAAAATCAATGCTAAGTGATAAACCTTACATAATGATGGAATGTCCGTATACATCCCTTGTATAACGAAGTTTCCTTTTCTTGTCCTCTCACTCTATTTTCCAGCTGGGATGGTTTTTCTTGAGAAGAACTGCCAGGAATTGACCATTAGGGCTGCGCCAAAGACAGGAGACACATCTAAAAAAGAGTCTATACACCAGTCCTCTGGAGAACTAGCGGCCCAGAGAAGGAAGAATAGGATACCTACAGGTATAATTGTAACATTTAACAACCCTAGCTGGCCATGTGGTGTGTGACACATAAGGAGACACATCTTGTTTCATTTATGAAGGAGGGACTCTTAAAGTCACAAAGCCTATTTTTAGAGGGGCATCAGGCAGCATTAATATTCTTAAAGGGACATTAATAAACAGTGGGTCTCCTATGCTATTATTGCCTATGCAGTGAGTAGCTGGGCTGCCAAGAATTACAATGCACCCCAATACACCTTTCACGAGAGGTACAGGAGGGCCTCCTGAAAAAATGTTGCATTGAATGCAAGGCCTGCCTTGCTATCAAGTGATATGCACCCCAATAATAAGCCTTTGAACCCAGGTACTGGATGGCCACAGGAAAACCCACTTCAGTGTTCAGTTGGTCCTGCCATACAGTTTCCTTATGCATTGAATGCAAGGGCTGCCTTGATCCAAATTTGCACCCCTTGGAAGAAACATGGTGGATGGCCTACTAAAAACAAAACAAAACTGTCCCATTTACAAAGGAGCGGGTCTCCTAGACTCGTGATGCCCATACACTAAGTGTATGGGCTGACAAACCTTTCCCCATGGGGGGTGAAAATTTTTTTTTTTTTTTAAATTCAGCTCAAAATAGTGTTTACTGTTTAGAGCTAGGGTAACACAGAAAAAAAAATGGTGAATGGAAGCCTGAAAAGCACACTTTGTAGACCAAAGATACATGAGGCATGTCACGGAGATACCACACTGTAAAATATGTGTCCTGTGTTTTTATTTTGGCCCCCAAAATAGTGTATAGAAATCAGGTCAAAGACAGCAAATACAGTGGAATGTAGCCCTCAAATACCACAATTTGTAGGCCACAGATACATCTGGCGTTTGACTGAGATACCAAACTCTTCAATATGTGGCCTGTATATTTATTTTTTTACTGCTAAATAGTGTTTAGAGCTAGGGTAACACACCACAAAAAAAGGAGAATGGAAGCCTCAAATGCACACTTTGTATCCCACAGATAGATGAGGTGTGTCACAGAACTACCACACTGTAATATGTTATTTTTGCTTTTTTTTTTTTGTTTTATCCAAGATAGTGTATAGACCTAGGGTATTAGACATACCAAAAATTGGAATGTATGCATGAAAACAACTATTTTTAGATCACATGTATGTGGCCTGTATTTTTAAAACATTTAAAACAGCAAAATACTGTATACACAAAGGGTAGCAGACCAAAAACTGGAATGTATGGCTGAAAAGCCAAGATTTGAAGACCACAGATAGATGAGACGTGTGACTGAGATAAGACTTTCAATATGTTATTTTGTAAAAAAAATTTAAAACAAAAAATTCTGTGTACAGCAAGGATAGCAGACCAAAAAATGATATGCATGCCTGCCAAGCAAGGATTTGGACATCACAGATACACTGTGCGTCTGACGGAGATAACAGAGTGATCTAAATGTGGCCTTGATTTTTTTTTTTGATTTTTTTTTTTTGGGGGGGACCGACAAAATCTTTTTAATAAGTAGGCTATGACACTATAATAAAACATTTGGAGTACTAAAATTGTACAATATTTAGCGCAATGATATGCGATGCGTGTGGCGTACAAATCACAGTGATAAATATAAGAACTGTAGCTAAATATTTTCTTTGCCAGCTAAAGATTTTTTGGTCACCAAAATGTTGTTCAAAAATGTTGTAAGACACTCCAAAAAAAAAACTATAGTACCAAAAAAAGGCCAGAATTTTATGCTCACTCTCATCTGATGCCTGGGACAAAAACAGCCATTTTAAATTATGTTTTAATGCTCTTGTATTTAAAATTACCTGGCTGTAGTCTGCAGTGTGACCAAGCCAATAAATGTAAAAAATGGGGTCCCGTATTGCTTTGTACTAAAATTTGCAGGTATAAGGTGCCTCCGCCCAAAAGAAATTATGGCCACGGATACCTGCAGCTGCAGCAGCAGACAGTAATGGAGTCTTTTGATGTATGCAGGGAGATCTATAGACTCAACATACAGTGCCTGCATGCCTTGCAGTGATGTAGATATGTGCACATACACTCTCCCACCTACCTAGCACAATTAAAAACTAGGCCCAATGTAAAGGAGCGTGTCTCCTAGACTTGTAATGCCCATACACAAAATGCATGGGCTGACAAACATTTCCCCATGGGGGTACCTTTTTTAAAAAGTATTTTATGGGTATCATAGACACCCTTGTCAAAAATTGGACTGGCTGTAGCAGCACAGAACACTTTAACCCTGGTGATCTAGTGGCGGAGCATGAGGAGACATAACGATCAATCATACTGATATCAAACAAATGAATAAAGGATGTGAATCCACCTATGAAAGAAAATAACAAAAGAGAGGGGCGAACACGGGTTAATAGATATGAAGCCAGAATGTGTCCAACGAGATATGTTGGTCCCTAGCAACAGCTCAGAGACAGGCATCTAAATAAAAATATAATATAATAGTATTTCAATATATTTTATATTGGAGAGGTATATACTAGGTCCATAACAGGATGGTCCAGAGATATAAAAAATTAAAAATATAAGAATAAATGGGAAAAATATACGTACATCTCATTTTTATTGCATTTTTCCCTGGGGGAGTAACTTTTTTGTTTTGATTTCAAATTAGTAACTGGCATCATAAAAACACCATTGCACAAAAATGTAATGACTTTAGCATCACCGAATACGTTCACCCTGGTGTTCTAATGGTTGTGGTTAAAGAGTATGAAGATAAGGAGGGGGATAACAGCAAACAGACCAAATCAGGAAGCGCATACCCATGTGTGGTTGTGAAGAGGTGCATGAGAATACACCTCCACAAAAAAGACAATATATTTAAGGTTATGTTTCGCTGTTTTCATTCGGTGGTGTACAGAAGTCTTGCCCAATCCAGCCTTTGTTCATTTTTATAAGAGTCTGCCTGTCAGCATTTACAGTTGACAGGCGGATGCACTTATCTGTTATAATTCCTCCAGTGGCACTAAAAACCTGCTCTGACAGAACACTAGCTGTTGTGAATTCCGTTCTTGGGCCCCCTCTGGTGGCTTTTAGTGGAACTGCTGATCTTTGAGGTTTCCTGTTGTGAATTCCGTTCTCGGGCTCCCTCCTGTGGTCATGAATGGTACTTTGGTGAGTTCTGTCCTTGGACACCCTCTGGTGGCTTTGAGTGGAACTGCTGGTCCTTGAGGTTGGCTTCTCAGCTGGCCTCGTTTATTGCTCTGCTGACTTCCCTATTTAACTCCACTCAGATCGTTACTTCATGCCAGCTGTCAATGTCTCAGTACTGGTTCAGATCTCTCTTGGATTTCTCTGATGACCTGTCTATTCCAGCAGAAGCTAAGTTCCTGCTAGTTCATTTGTTGTTCATTGCTTTCTGAATATATTTCTTAGTACATGCTAAGTTCTAGTCCAGCTTGCTATCATGATATTTCCTTGCTAGCTGGAAGCTCTGGGGGTGCAGAGTTGCACCTCCACACCGTGAGTCGGTGTGGAGGTCTTTTTGCACACTCTGCGTGGTTTTTGTAGTTTTTTGTACTGACCGCATAGTTCCCTTTCCTATCCTCTGACTATTTAGTAAGATTGGGCCTCCTTTGCTAAAACCTGTTTCATTCCTATGTTTGTAACTTTCCTCTTAACTCACCGTCAATATTTGTGGGGGGCTGCCTTTTCCTTTGGGGAATTTCTCTGAGGCAAGGTAAGGCTTCTATTTCTATCTTTAGGGGTAGTTAGCTCTTAGGCTGTGAAGAGGCGTCTAGGGAGAGTTAGGACTGCTCCACGGCTATTTCTAGTGTGTGTAATAGGATTAGGGTTTGCGGTCAGTAGAGTTCCCACCTCCCCAGAGCTTGTCCCAGATTTCTAGTTTAACCATCAGGTCATTCCGGGTGCTCCTAACCACTAGGTCCATAACAGTTTCCCTTCTCAGCTGCACTCACTTATTGTTCTGCTGGCTTTCCTATTTAACTTTGGTCATGTCGTTAGTTCATGCCAGCTGTCAATGTCTTAGGACTGGTTCTGATCTCTCTTGGATTTCTCAGATGGTCTGTCCATTCCAGCAGAAGCTAAGTTCCTGCTAAGTTGTTTTTTGTGTCCAATTGCATTGGAGGTTATTTCTCAGCGCCTGCTATTTTTCTTGTCCAGCTTGCTATTATGATATTTCCTTGCTAGCTGGAAGCTCTGGGGGTGCAGAGTTGCCCCTCCACACTGTGAGTCGGTGTGGAGGTCTTTTTGTATACTCTGCGTGGAATTTGTTAGTGTTTTGTACTGACCGCACAGTTCCCTTTCCTATTCTGTCTATCTAGTGTAGATTTGGGCCTCCTTTGCTAAAATCTGTTTCATTTCTGCGTTTGTCACTTCCCTCTTAACTCACAGTCAATATATGTGGGGGGGCTGCCTTTCCTTTGGGGAATTTCTCTGAGGCAAGGTAGTTTTCTATTTTCCATCTTTAAGGGGTAGTTAGCTCTTAGGCTGTGAAGAGGCGTCTAGGGAGAGTTAGGAACGCTCCACGGCTATTTCTAGTGTTGGTGTTAGGATTAGGGATTGCGGTCAGTAGAGTTACCACCTCCCCAGAGCTTGTCTATGATTTTTGTTTTAACCACCAGGTCATTTCTGTGTGCACCTAACCACCAGGTCATTTCTGTGTGCACCTAACCTCCAGGTCATTGTAGTGTTTTCCTAACATCTAGGTCTGTTCAGTGTGCACCTTACCACCAGGTCGTAACAGTACAGCTGGCCCACAAAGTGTTAATGCATCTCAAAAGAGGGAACAAAGAAGTTCTGAGTTATTTTTTTTTCCATTGCAGCTTGTTTTGTCTTTTTTTCCCCTTAACCTCTGGGTGGTTCAAGACTCAGGTGCTGATATGGATATTCAAGGTTTATCTTCTCGTGTGGATCAGCTCGCTGCAAGGGTACAGAGTATTCAAGATTATGTTGTCCAGACTCCGGTGTTAGAGCCTAGAATTCCTATTCCTGATTTGTTTACTGGGGATAGATCTAAATTTTTGAACTTCAAAAATAATTGCAGATTGTTTTTTGCTCTGAAACCCCGTTCCTCTGGTGACCCCATTCAGCAGGTGAGGATTGTTATTTCTTTGCTGCGTGGCGACCCGCAGGACTGGGCATTCGCCTTTGAGCCAGGAAATCCTGCATTGCTCAATGTGGATGCATTTTTTCAAGTGCTCGGATTGCTGTATGATGAACCTAATTCTGTGGATCAGGCAGAAAGGACCTTGCTGGCTCTATGTCAGGGTCAGGAAGCAGCAGAGGTTTACTGCCAAAAGTTTAGAAAGTGGTCTGTGCTCACGCAATGGAATGAGTATGCCCTGGCAGCGATTTTCAGAAAGGGTCTTTCTGAAGCCCTTAAAGATGTTATGGTGGGGTTCCCCACGCCTGCTGGTCTGAATGAATCAATGTCTTTGGCCATTCAGATTGATCGGCTCCTGCGTGAGCGCAAGGTTGTGCACCATATGGCAGTGTCCTCTGAGCGGAGTCCTGAGCCTATGCAATGTGATAGGACTTTGACTAGAGCTGAACGGCAAGAACTCAGACGTCAGAATGGGCTGTGTTTTTACTGTGGTGACTCTTCTCATGCTATTTCTGATTGTCCTAAGCGTACTAAGAGGTTTGCTAGGTCTGTCTCACCATTCGTACTGTACAGCCTAAATTTCTCCTGTCTATTACTTTGATTTGCTCATTGTCGTCCTTTTCTGTTATGGCATTTGTGGATTCTGGCGCTGCCCTGAACTTAATGGATTTGGAATTTGCCAGGCGCTGTGGTTTTTCCTTGGAGCCGTTGCAGAGCTCTATTCCCCTAAGGGGGATTGATGCTACGCCATTGGCCAAGAATAAACCTCAGTACTGGGCTCAGTTGACCATGTACATGGCTCCCGCACATCAGGAAAATATTCGCCTTTTTGGTGTTGCATAATTTGCATGATGTTGTGCTGGGTTTTCCATGGTTACAGGTACATAATCCAGTATTGGATTGGAAATCCATGTCTGGGACTAGTTGGGGTTGTCAGGGGATACACAGTGATGTTCCTTTGAAGTCAATTTCCTCTCCCCCCTCTTCTGAAGTCCCTGAGTTTTTGTCGGATTTTCAGGATGTATTTAATGAGCCCAAATCCAGTTCCCTACCTCCTCATAGGGACTGTGATTGTGCTATTAATTTGATTCCTGGTAGTAATTTCCCTAAGGGCCGACTTTTCAATCTGTCTGTGCCAGAGCATGCCGCCATGCGGAGTTATGTAAAGGAGTCCTTGGAGAAAGGGCATATTCGCCCGTCTTCGTCACCGTTGGGAGCGGGGTTCTTTTTTGTTGCCAAGAAGGATGGCTCCTTGAGACCTTGTATAGATTATTGCCTTCTCAATAAGATCACGGTCAAATTTCAGTACCCTTTGCCTTTGCTTTCTGATTTGTTTGCTCGGATCTAGGGGGCTAGTTGGTTTACCAAGATTGACCTGCGAGGGGCGTATAATCTTGTTCGTATAAAACAGGGCGATGAATGGAAAACAGCATTTAATACACCCGAGGGTCATTTTGAATACCTAGTGATGCCATTTGGGCTTTCTAATGCTCCATCTGTGTTTCAGTCCTTTATGCACGATATCTTCCGGAATTATCTGGATAAATTCATGATTGTACAGTATATTTGGATGATATTTTGGTCTTTTCGGATGATTGGGAGTCTCATGTGAAGCAGGTCAGGATGGTATTTCAGGTCCTTCGTGCTAATGCATTGTTTATTAAGGGGTCTAAATGCCTTTTTGGAGTTCAGAAGATTTCTTTTTTGGGCTTAATTTTTTCTCCTTCAGCTATTGAAATGGACCCTGTTAAAGTTCAGGCTATTTATGATTGGACTCAACCTACATCTGTGAAGAGTCTTCAGAAGTTTTTGGGCTTTGCCAATTTTTATCGCCGCTTCATTGCTAATTTTTCCAGTGTGGTTAAGCCTCTGACTGATTTGACGAAGAAAGGCGCTGATGTGATGAATTGGTCCCCTGCGGCTGTTGAGGCCTTTCAGGAGCTTAAACGTCGTTTTACTTCTGCCCCTGTGTTGCGTCAGCCAGATGTTTCTCTCCCTTTTCAGGTCCAGGTTGACGCCTCTGAGATTGGGGCAGGGGCCGTTTTGTCTCAGAGAGGTTCTGATGGCTCTTCGATGAAACCGTGTGCTTTCTTCTCCAGAAAATTTTCGCCTGCTGAGCGTAATTATGATGTCGGCAATCGGGAGTTGTTGGCTATGAAATGGGCATTTGAGGAGTGGCGACATTGGCTTGAGGGAGCCAAGCATCGCGTGGTGGTCTTGACCGATCATAAGAATCTGATTTACCTCGAGTCTGCCAAGTGATTGAATCCTAGACAGGCTCGATGGTCTTTGTTTTTCTCCCGTTTTGATTTTGTGGTCTCGTACCTTCCGGGATCTAAGAATGTGAAGGCTGATGCCCTTTCTAGGAGTTTTGTGCCTGATTTTCCAGGAGTCCTTGAGCCGGCTGGTATTCTCAAGGAGGGGGTGATTCTTTCTGCCATCTCCCCTGATTTGCGGCGGGTGATTCAGGAGTTTCAGGCTGATAAGCCTGACCGCTGTCCAGTGGGGAGACTGTTTGTTCCTGATAAATGGACTAGTAAGGTAATTTCTGAGGTTCATTGTTCGGTGTTGGCTGGTCATCCTGGGATTTTTGGTACCAGAGATTTGGTTGCTAGGTCCTTCTGATGGCCTTCCTTGTCACGGGATGTGCATTCTTTTGTGCAGTCCTGTGGGATTTGTGCTCGGGCCAAGCCTTGCTGTTCCCGTGCCAGTGGGTTGCTTTTGCCCTTGCCTATCCCGGAGAGGCCCTGGACGCATATTTCCATGGATTTTATTTCCGATCTTCCGGTTTCTCAGAAGATGTCTGTCATCTGGGTGGTTTGTGATCGGTTTTCTAAGATGGTCCATTTGGTACCTTTGCCTAAGTTGCCTTCTTCCTCTGATTTGGTTCCTTTATTTTTTCAGCATGTGGTTCGTTTACATGGCATTCCGGAGAACATTGTGTCCGATAGAGGTTCCCAGTTTGTTTCTAGGTTTTGGCGGTCCTTTTGTGCTAGAATGGGCATTGATTTTTCTTTTTCTTCAGCGTTCCATCCTCAGACAAATGGCCAAACTGAGCGAACTAATCAGACCTTGGAAACCTATTTGAGATGCTTTGTGTCTGCTGATCAGGATGATTGGGTGACCTTTTTACCATTGGCCGAGTTCGCCCTTAATAATCGGGCTAGTTTGGCTACTTTGGTTTCGCCTTTTTTTTGTAACTTTGGTTTTCATCCTCGTTTTTCTTCAGGGCAGGTTGAGCCTTCTGACTGTCCTGGTGTGGATTCTGTGGTGGACAGGTTGCAGCAAATTTGGACTCATGTGGTGGACAATTTAACGTTGTCTCAGGAAAAGGCTCAACGTTTTGCTAACCGCCATCGCTGTGTTGGTCCCCAGCTTCGTTTTGGGGATTTGGTCTGGTTGTCTTCTCGTCACGTTCCTATGAAGGTTTCTTCTCCTAAGTTCAAGCCTCGTTTTATTGGTCCTTATAAGATTTCTGAAATTGTCAATCCTGTGTCTTTTCGTTTGGCCCTTCCAACTTCTTTTTCCATCCATAATGTGTTCCATAGATCTTTGTTGCGGAGATATATGGCGCCCATGGTTCCTTCAGTTGATCCTCCTGCTCCGGTGTTGGTTGAGGGGGAGTTGGAGTATGTGGTGGAGAAGATTTTGGATTCTCGTATTTCGAGGCGGAAGCTTCAGTACCTGGTTAAGTGGAAGGGTTATGGCCAGGAGGATAATTCTTGGGTCGTTGCCTCCGATGTCCATGCTGCTGATTTGGTTCGTTCCTTTCACTTGGCTCGTCCTGATCGGCCTGGGGGCTCTGGTGAGGGTTCGGTGACCCCTCCTCAAGGTGAGGGTACTGTTGTGAATTCCGTTCTTGGGCCCCCTCTGGTGGCTTTGAGTGGAACTGCTGATCTTTGAGGTTTCCCTTCTCAGCTGCACTCACTTATTGTTCTGCTGGCTTTCCTATTTAACTTTGCTCATGTTGTTAGTTCATGCCAGCTGTCAATGTCTTAGGACTGGTTCTGATCTCTCTTGGATTTCTCAGATGGTCTGTCCATTCCAGCAGAAGCTAAGTTCCTGCTAAGTTGTTTTTTGTGTCCAATTGCGTTGGAGGTTATTTCTCAGCGCCTGCTATTTTTCTTGTCCAGCTTGCTATTATGATATTTCCTTGCAAGCTGGAAGCTCTGGGGGTGCAGAGTTGCCCCTCCACACCGTGAGTCGGTGTGGAGGTCTTTTTGTATACTCTGCGTGGAATTTGTTAGTGTTTTGTACTGACCGCACAGTTCCCTTTCCTATTCTGTCTATCTAGTGTAGATTTGGGCCTCCTTTGCTAAAATCTGTTTCATTTCTGCATTTGTCACTTCCCTCTTAACTCACAGTCAATATATGTGGGGGGCTGCCTTTCCTTTGGGGAATTTCTCTGAGGCAAGGTAGTTTTCTATTTTCCATCTTTAAGGGGTAGTTAGCTCTTAGGCCGTGAAGAGGCGTCTAGGGAGAGTTAGGAACGCTCCACGGCTATTTCTAGTGTTGGTGTTAGGATTAGGGATTGCGGTCAGTAGAGTTACCACCTCCCCAGAGCTTGTCTATGATTTTTGTTTTAACCACCAGGTCATTTCTGTGTGCACCTAACCACCAGGTCATTTCTGTGTGCACCTAACCACCAGGTCATTTCTGTGTGCACCTAACCACCAGGTCATTTCTGTGTGCACCTAACCTCCAGGTCATTGTAGTGTTTTCCTAACATCTAGGTCTGTTCAGTGTGCACCTTACCACCAGGTCATAACAGCTAGCAGCAGGGCAGGCCAGGACCTCCAAGGCGTAGAGAACCAGTTCATGCCAAGTGTCCAGCTTGGATACCCAATAATTAAAAGGCACAGAGGAATCCCGGAGGACGTTTGTACAATCTGCAAGGTAATCCCTCAGCATCTTCCCAAACATTGCGCTACTTGTGCCAGCACCTCTTGCCTCTGCGGCGGCACGATGGGAGGGTCTGAGAAAGCTGTCCCAGAACTTTGCCATTGTTCCCCCTGCCTGAGTTGGATTGTACTTCTGTCTCTCTCGCTTGGACTCCTTGGTTGTACAACATACTGTGACATCCGCTGCCAGTGTTCTCAGATAGGAATTATTTAAATAATTCCGCTACTAGGGCCCCCTGATACCGCAACATTTTAGTACACCTGTCTGCCTCTGGAAGAAGAGATTGAAAGTTCTCTTTGTAGCGTGGGTCTAGAAGTGTCACCAACCAGTAATTAGTGTCTCCGAAAATTTTATTAATGCAAGGGTCACAGGAAACGCAGCGCAACATAGCAGTCTGGCACGCATGGCTGACTAACAGGTGAAACTTCCGTGTCCTCAACCAACAGGATGAATGACCATGCTGTCCTCATCCTGCTCCTCCCAGTCCTCAGACCATCCACGCTGAACATACGGTATGACAGCTGTGCTTGTGGTACCGTCTATAGCGCATGAAAGTAGCTCCTGTTCTTCCTCCTCCTCCTCATTGTCTACCAATCCACGTTGGGTGACATGAGGCTGGGCTGAGTGTAATATCCCTGTATGGTTCCTTACTCCATGTCCTCGTGCTCTGCCTGCAATGCATCCTCTTTAATTGTGAGCAGAGAGGTTTTCAGAATGCAGAGAAGCGGGATGGTGACGCTAATTATGGCGTCAAAGCCGCTCACCATCTTGGTGCAGTCCTCAAAGTTTTAGAGGATGGTACATATGTCTGACATCCATGTCCACTCCTGAGGTCTTGTGTGGAGTCTGAACTGAATATCGACAGCCTTGTTGATGCTGGTAGTCAACAACTACTCTCTTCTGCTCACAAATCCTTTCCAACATATGCAGTGTAGAGTTCCACACATCACACACCAGTCGGTGAGCCGGAAGCTGCACACCCTGCTGAAGCACGTCAAGGGTGGCTGAAGGTGTAGCTAACTTTCTAAAATGGGCAGACAGACGGCATACTTTCACTAGCAGATCCAGCAGCTCCAGGTAGCTTTTCAGAAAATGTTGAACCACGAGGTTAAGCACATGGGCCAGGCAATGTACGTGTGTGAGCTCACCTTGCCTCAGAGCCGCCACCAGGTTCCGGCCATTGTCACACACGACCATGCCTGGCTGTCGGTTCAGCGGTGTCATCCAAATATCTGACTGCTCTTTCAGCGCTGTCCACAACTCTTCAGCATTGTGCGGTTTGCCACCTAAGCAGATTAGCTTCAGCACAGCCTGTTGCTGCATGGCAGAAAAAGTGCTTCCAGCTTCTGACTGATGTGTTCGTTTCAGAGATGGAGGCTGAAGAGGAGTAGGAGGAGGAGTTGCAGGAGCTGTAGACTGATTGATGTAGGGCCCGATATCCGTGGCGTGGGGAGGATGTGTTCCATCCCAAGGTCCGACTGGGTCCCAGCTTCCACTATGTTAACCCAGTGTGCCGTCGGTGAGATGTACCATCCCTGCCCACAAGAACTTGTCCACGTGGCCGTGGTTAGGTGGACTTTCCCAGTAATAGCTTTGTTGAGGGCACGGGTAATGTTGTGGGACACATGCTGGTGTAATGCTGGTATGGCACACCAGGAGACATGTGGCGACTGGGGACCGAGTACCTTGGAGAGGCCACCGCTTTCAGGTTGTGGAAAGCTTCCGTCTCAATGAGTCTAAAGGGCAACATTTCGAGCGCAAGCAGACGAGAAATGTTAGAATTTAGTACTGTGGCTTGTGGGGCGTTGGCTGAGTATTTCCCCTTGTGTTCCAGTGACTGGGGTATAGACAACTGAAGGCTGCCCTGGGATAAGAACGTGGATGGGATTGATGATGGTGCTGGTTGACTGTGGGCAACATCAGGTGCAGGACCCGAGGCATCTTTACAGGTACGGTGAACTGGGGATTGGCTTGTATGCAAAACAGTGGAAGAAGCAGTGGTGTCACCTGCAGACAGTGTTCCTGGAACCTGGGGTTCGGCCCACAAAGTCGGGTGCTTTGGTGCCATGTCCTGTTTGGGGTTATCGGCAGAGTCTTTAAAAAAATAACCTGACTCTGGAAGATCTAACAGTTGGAATGGCAACTTCCGTCATGTTGGTGTTCCGGGAAAGGATGCACGCCTTCTGTCTATGGCCACCACACTGCTTCTTCCTGCCTGTTGGGGTGATATGCCTCCTTCCCCATGTGTGCTGCTGTCCTCGCTCTGCATGTCGTTCTGCCAGGTTGGGTCAGATACTTTAGTCATCCACCACCTCGTCCTCCACATCTGCACCCTGCTCCTCCTCCTGACTTTCTGGCAATTGTCTCATCGTCCACCTCTTGTGACACTTTCCCACCATCGCCTTCGTGTGACCGTGGCTGTTTAAATCTTTAGGCATCGCTACATGCAATCTCATCTGGCCCCACTTCAAATTGACCGGTCGAGAGTCCGAAATCTTTAAAGGGTAAACTGATCAGCTTTTCGGAGTGTCCAAGTGCGGGATAATTTGTCTCAGGGCACTCGGCATGATGGTAGGAAGGAAGATCAGGGTGGGTAATATCCGGTCCTCACTCACGGCTACTCATACTTGACCGTGTGGAAGACGTGGTGGTGGCTTAGTGACTGGAAGCATTCAATAGTAGTGTGCTGCGGTCCCCTAGAAAGTAGGACAGGAAGGTCGAGCGCGAAGATGTGGCTCTTTGTTGTTCACTTTCAGCTGGGCCTCATCCTCTGCGTTCACCATCAGCATCACGGCCACTTCCTCGTCCCTTGCCCCCTGCCTTGCCCATTTTAAATGGACTACTAAAATATTTGAAAAGCTCAATACAAATAATTTTTCTCCAAATAAATCCATGTGATCAGTATGCCTGAAAAGCAAGTATTTGTCAGGCATCCAGATGTAGCAGAGATGGGCTCGTCTAGACTGTGTGCACATACAACACACAACATACAACATTGAACATACAACATGCACCATGCGACATACAACATGCGACCTACATGTTACGACATTTGACATGCACAACATACAACATTGACCATGCACCATGCGACGTGCACCATGCGACGTATAACATGCGACGTGCAACATACATGTTACATACAACATTTGACATGCACAACATGCAACATTGAACATGCGACATACATCATGCGACATGCGATGTACAACATGCGACAGACATGCGACCGACATGCGATGTACAACATGCGACAGACATGCGACAGACATGCGACAGAGTAACATAGTGACATGCGACAGAGTAACATAGTGACATGCGACAGAGTAACATAGTGACATGCGACAGAGTAACATAGTGACATGCGACATAGTAAAATAGTGACATGCGACATAGTAAAATAGTAACATAGTTATTAAGGTTGAAGGAAGACTTTAAGTCCATCTAGTTCAACCCATAGCCTAACATCCAATAACCTGTTGATCCAGGGGAAGGCAAAAAAAACCCATGTGGTAAGAGTAAGCTCCACCATGGGGAAAAAAATTCCTTCCCGACCCCACATACGGCAATCAGACTAGTTCCCTGGATCAACGCCCTATCAAGGAATCTAATATATATACCCTGTAACATTATTCCTTTCCAGAAAGGTATCCAGTCCCCTCTTAAATTTAAGTAATGACTCACTCATTACCACATCATACGGCAGAGAGTTCCATAGTCTCACTGCTCTTACAGTAAAGAATCCACGTCTGTTATTATGCTTAAACCTTTTTTCCTCCAGACGTAGAGGATGCCCCCTTGTCCCTGTCACCGGTCTATGATTAAAAAGATCATCAGGAAGGTCTTTGTACTGTCCCCTCATATATTTATACATTAACATAAGATCACCCCTTAGCCTTCGTTTTTCCAAACTAAATAGCCCCAAGTGTAATAACCTATCTTGGTATTGCAGACCCCCCAGTCCTCTAATGACCTTGGTCGCTCTTCTCTGCACCCGCTCCAGTTCAGCTATGTCTTTCTTATACACCGGAGACCAGAACTGTACACAGTATTCTAAGTGTGGTCGAACTAGTGACTTGTATAGAGGTAAAATTATGTTCTCCTCATGAGCATCTATGCCTCTTTTAATGCATCCCATTATTTTATTTGCCTTTGTAGCAGCTGCCTGACACTGGCCACTGAATATGAGTTTGTCATCCACCCATACACCCAGGTCTTTTTCATTGACGGTTTTGCCCAGAGTTTTAGAATTAAGCACATAGTTATACATCTTATTACTTCTACCCAAGTGCATGACCTTACATTTATCCCCATTAAAGCTCATTTGCCATTTATTAGCCCAAGCTTCTAGTTTACATAAATCATCCTGTAATATAAAATTGTCCTCCTCTGTATTGATTACCCTGCAGAGTTTAGTGTCATCTGCAAATATTGAAATTCTACTCTGAATGCCCCCTACAAGGTCATTAATAAATATGTTAAAAAGAAGAGGGCCCGATACTGACCAATGTGGTACCCCACTGCTAACCGCGACCCAGTCCGAGTGTGCTCCATTAATAACCACCCTTTGTTTCCTATCCCTGAGCCAGCTCTCAATCCACTTACACATATTCTCCCCTATCCCCATTATTCTCATTTTATGTAACAACCTTTTGTGTGACACCGTATCAAAAGCTTTTGAAAAGTCCACTGGGTTCCCTTGGTCCAGTCCGGAACTTACCTCTTCATAGAAGCTGATCAAATTAGTCTGACATGAACGGTCCCTAGTAAACCCGTGCTGATACTGGGTCATGAGGTTATTCCTCTTCAGATACTCCAGTATAGCATCCCTTAGAATGCCCTCCAGGATTTTACCCACAGTAGAGGTTAAGCTTACTGGCCTATAATTTCCGAGTTCAGTTTTTGTCCCCTTTTTTAATATTGGCACCACATTTGCTATACGCCACTCCTGTGGTACAGACCCTGTTATTATGGACTCTTTAAAGATTAAAAATAATGGTCTATCAATGACTGTACTTAATTCCTGCAGTACTCGGGGGTGTATCCCATCCGGGCCCGGAGATTTGTCAATTTTAGTGATTTTTAGACGCCGCCGTACTTCCTGCTGGGTTAAGCAGGTAACATTTAATTGGGAATTTTTATCACTAGTCATATTGGCTGGCATGGGATTTTCTTTTGTAAATACTGATGAAAAAAAGTCATTTAGCATATTGGCTTTTTCCTCATCCTCATCCACCATTTCACCCAGACTATTTTTAAGGGGGCCAACACTATCATTTTTTAGTTTCTTACTATTTATGTAGTTAAAGAATATTTTGGGGTTATTTTTGCTCTCTGGCAATAAGTCTCTCTGTCTCAATCTTTGCTGCCTTGATTTGCTTTTTACAGAATTTATTTAATTTTTTGTATTTATTTAATGCCTCCTCACTACCTACTTCCTTTAATTCTCTAAATGCTTTCTTTTTGTCACTTATTGCACCCCTTACAGCTCTATTTAGCCATATTGGTTTCCTCCTATTTCTAGTATGTTTATTCCCATACGGTATATACTGTGCACAGGTCCTATCCAGGATGCTAATCAACGTCTCCCATTTTCTTTGTGTATTTTTATGTCTCAGGATGTCGTCCCAGTTAATTGCACCAAGATCGTCTCTCATCCGTTGGAAATTTGCCCTCCTGAAGTTTAGTGTCTTATTGTCTCCTTATCTTATTAAAGGAGACATGAAAACTTATTATTTTGTGATCACTATTCCCCAAGTGACCCCCAACCCTTATATTTGCTATGCGGTCTGGCCTGTTGGTTAATATTAGGTCTAGCAGTGCCCCCCTTCTTGTTGGGTCCTGAACCAGTTGTGAAAGGTAATTGTCTCTCATAGTTGTCAAAAATCGATTACCTTTACTGGAACTGCAGGTTTCTGTTCCCCAATCTATTTCAGGGTAGTTGAAGTCCCCCATAATAATGACTTCTCCTTGAGTCGCAGCTTCATCTATTTGCTTTACGAGGATATTCTCCATTGCTTCCATTATTTTTGGAGATTTATAACAAACCCCTATCAGTAATTTATTATTTTTTCCCCCTCCCCTTATCTCCACCCACAGGGACTCTACATTTTCATTAGATTCACCTATATTATCACGCAGGATGGGTTTTAAGGTCGATTTTACATACAGACATACCCCACCCCCTCGCTTATCTGTACGGTCATTTCTAAAAAGGCTATAGCCCTGCAAGTTAACAGCCCAGTCATGGCTCTCATCCAGCCACGTTTCAGATATCCCCACCATGTCATAATTATGTTCCAACAACATTAGTTCTAATTCGTCCATTTTGTTGGCGAGGCTTCTGGCATTAGTATACATGCACTTGATGTTACTCTCTGTACCTCTATTCTTTCTTAAATTACTAACTGTTCTAACCCCACCCCCCATGCCACCGCCACCCCCAACTTCCTTATTTGTGCCCAGGTCTCTATCTGCACTATCTTCCCCTCCTATAAATTGAATACCCTCCCCCCAATCCCTAGTTTAAACACTCCTCCAACCTTCTAGCCATTTTCTCCCCCAGCACAGCTGCACCTTCCCCATTGAGGTGCAGCCCGTCCCTAGCGTAGAGCCTGTAGCCCACTGAGAAGTCGGCCCAGTTCTGCAGGAACCCAAACCCCTCCTTCCTACACCAATTCTTGAGCCACTTATTAACCTCCCTAATCTCCCGTTGCGTCTCTGGCGTGGCACGTGGTACCGGCAGTATTTCGGAAAATACCACATTGGAGGTCCTTGCTTTCAGCTTGCAGACTAATTCCCTGAAATCATCTTTAAGGACCTTCCACCTACCTCTAACTTTGTCATTTGTGCCAATGTGCACCATGACCGCTGGGTCCTCACCAGCCCCTCCCAGTAATCTGTCCACCCGATCAGCGATGTGTCGGACTCGAGCGCCAGGTAGGCAGCACACCGTTAGACGATCCCTGTCTTTGTGACAGATTGCCCTATCTGTTCCCCTAATAATTGAGTCCCCCACTACCAGCACCTGTCTGGCCTGCCCTGCTCTCCTACTTACCTCCTTACTGGAGCAGTCACTCCTCCGGCTTTCAGAAGACATGCCTGGCTGCAGCAGTGCTACCCCTGTACTGGCACCCCCCTCATCTGCCAACTTAGCAAACTTATTGGGGTGTGCCAGATCAGGACTAGCCTCCCTGGCACTCTTCCCTCTACCATGCTTTCTGAATGTCACCCAGCTACCTACTTCACTGTCCTGCAGCTCCATCCTACCATCCCCCTCATCTATCCCATTGAGCGTCTGCTCTGTGAGCAGAAGACTCCTCTCCATATTGTCTATGGATCTCAGTGTTGCCAGCTGCACATTCAGATCCAGGATCTGGGATTCCAAATGCACAATGTGCTCACATCTCGCACAGCAGTATGCACTCTCGACCGGCTGGTCAAGGACTGCATACATGTGGCAAGATGTGCACTGGATGGCATTAACAATAGTGGAGCACATTTCCTAATGGGGATTGCACCAGACAGAAACGTTAAATAAAAAATAAATACAAGTATTAATTAAACAGACAGCAATTCCTCCCTTGGAAACTCCCTGATTCCAAAGTCACTGGATCACAAGTCACACTTACCGCCGTCCACAGTTACGCTCAGGTCACACTCAGCTCGCTCACACTCGCTATGCTGAAGATTTATAGATTTTTTTTTTTCTCTCTATTTCCCTTCAACAACAAGCCACCTTGCTGTTCAAATGCATTTCCAAAAAGGACTTGAGCCCCAAACAGCTGCCCCTTATAAACCCTTGATTATGACCGCCCACCCTAAGTTAACCCCTTGTGAATATAGCTACTCCCAATTTAGCAACTCGCACAAATTCACACAGGTATTTGTTAAAGGCCTTCCAAATACCTCCTCACTGGATCACAAGTCACACTTACCGCCGTCCACACTTGCGCTCAGGTCACACTCAGCTCGCTCACACTCGCTATGCTGAAGATTTATAGATTTTTTTTTCTCTCTATTTCCCTTCAACAACAAGCCACCTTGCTGTTCAAATGCACTTCTAAAAAGGACATGCGACATGACATGACATGCGACATGACATGCGACATGACATGCGACATGACATGCGACATGACATGCGACATGACATGACATATGACATGACATGCGACATGACATGACATGCGACATGACATGACATGCGACATGACATGACATGCGACATGACATGCGACATGACATGACATGCGACATGACATGCGACATGACATGACATGCGACATGACATGCGACATGACATGCGACATGACATGCGACATGACATGACATGCGACATGACATGCGACATGACATGACATGCGACATGACATGACATGCGACATGACATGACATGCGACATGACATGACATGCGACATGACATGACATGCGACATGACATGCGACATGACATGCGACATGCGACATGACATGACATGCGACATGACATGCGAGATGACATGACATGCGACATGACATGCGACATGACATGCGACATGACATGACATGCGACATGCGACATGACATGCGACATGACATGCGACATGACATGCGACATGCGACATACGACATCCGTTGATATGTATATTAGGGTATGTGGAGGAAATGTTAACTGGCAATACAACTAAAATTGTAATTGCAAGATTGTTTATTGCAAGGAAACTGATTGCAAAATATTGGGTTAGAGAGGAGCCTCCGTCCGGACGCGAATTCATTGCTCAAAAGAGCCATATAATTGAATTTGAGAAAAGTATTTACACCAGGAGAGACGGCTGGATTTATTCTCTTCATTATGGCAGCCGTGGTTGGATAGGATTAATTAACCCCTTCCCGACCTGTGACACAGCGTATGCGTCATGAAAGTCTGTGCCAATCCGACCTGTGACGCATATGCTGTGTCACAGAATGATCTCGTCCCTGCAGATCAGGTGAAAGGGTTAACTCCCATTTTACCCGATCTGCAGAGACAGGGGGAGTGGTACTTTAGCCCAGGGGGGGTGGCTTCACCCCCCCGTGGCTACGATCGCTCTGATTGGCTGTTGAAAGTGCAACAGACAATCAGAGCGATTTGTAATATTTCACTATGAAAAGTAGTGAAATATTACAATCCAGCCATGGCCGATGCTGCAATAGCATCGGCCATGGCTGGAAAACCTGATCTGCCCCCCCACTCCACCGATCGCCCCCCCCAGTCCTCCGTTATGTTGCCGGTCCCCTCTGTCCGCCTTCCCGCTCCCTCGTCCTCCTGTCCGCTCCCTCCTTGCTCAGGTCCACCCCCCCTGTGCTCCGATCCACCCCCCCACCACCCCTTCATACTTACCGATCCTCTCGGTGTCCGTGCGTCTCCTTGCTGGGCACCGCCATCTTCCAAAATGGCGGGCGCATGCTCAGTGCGCCCGCCGAATCTGCCAGCCGGCAGATTCGTTCCATGTACATTTTGATCACTGTGATAAAACCTCACAGTGATCAAAATAAAAAAAATAGTAAATGACCCCCCCCCCTTTATCACCCCCATAGGTAGGGACAATAATTAAAAAAAAGAAAATATATATATATTTTTTCTTTTTCCACTAGGGTTAGGGTTAGAACTAGGGTTAGGGTTAGGGTTAGGGTTAGGGCATGTGCACACAGTGCGGATTTGGCCGCGGATCCGCAGCAGATTGGCCGCGGATCCGCAGCAGATTGGCCGCGGATCCGCAGCGGATTGGCCGCGGATCCGCAGCGGATTCGTAGCAGTTTTCCATCAGGTTTACAGTACCATGTACACCTATGGAAAACCAAATCCGCTGTGCCCATGGTGCGGAAAATTCCGTGCGGAAACGCGTTGTATTTTCCGCAGCATGTCAATTCTTTGTGCGGTTTCCACAGCGTTTTACACCGGTTCCTCAATAGGAATCCGCAGGTGAAATTCGCACAAAAAAACACTGGAAATCCGCTGTAAATCTGCAGGTAAAACGCAGTGCCTTTTACCTGCAGATTTTTAAAAAATCGTGCGGAAAAATCTCACACGAATCCGCAACGTTGGCACATAGCCTTAGGGTTAGGGTTGGAATTAGAGTTAGGGTTTGAATTAGGGCTAGGGTTGGAAATAGGGTTAAGATTAGGCTTGTGGTTAGGGTTACGGATAGGGTTAGGAGTGTGTTGGGGTTACAGTTGTGGTTAGGGTTGGGATTAGGGTTAGGGTTGGGATTAGGGTTACGGGTGTGTTGGGGTTAGGGTTGTGATTAGGGTTAGGGCTACAGTTGGGATTAGGGTTAGGGGTGTGTTGGGGTTAGTGTTGAAATTAGAATTGAGGGGTTTCCACTGTTTGGGCACATCAGGGGTCTCCAAACGCAACATGGCACCACCATTGATTCCAGCCAATCTTGCTTTCAAAAAGTCAAATGGTGCTCCCTCTCTTCCAAGCCCCGACGTGCGCCCAAACAGTGGTTTACCCCCACATATGGGATACCAGCGTACTCAGGACAAACTGGGCAACAACTGTTGGGGTCCAATTTCTCCTATTACCCTTGCAAAAATAAAAAATTACTTGCTAAAACATAATTTTTGAGGAAAGAACAATTATTTTTTATTTTCACGGCTCTGCGTTATAAACTTCTGAGAAGCACTTGGGGGTTCAAAGTGCTCACCACACATCTAGATAAGTTCCTTGGGGGGTATAGTTTCCAAAGTGGGGTCACTTGTGGGGTGTTTCTACTGTTTAGGCACATCAGGGGCTCTGCAAACGTAACATGATGCCCGCAGACCATTCCATCAAAGTCTGCATTCCAAATCGTCACTACTTCCCTTCCGAGCCCCGGCATGTGCCCAAACAGTGGTTTACCCCCACATATGGGGTATCAGCGTACTCAGGAGAAACTGGACAACAACTTTTGTGGTCAAATTTCTCCTGTTACCCTTGGGAAAATTAAAAAATTCTGGGATAAAAAAATATTTTTGAGGAAAGAAAACACATTTATTATTTTCACGGCTCTGCGTTATAAACTTCTGTGAAGCACTTGGGGGTTCAAAGTGCTCACTATGAATCTACATTAGTTCCTTGGGAGGTCTAGTTTCCAAAATGGGGTCACTTGTGCAGGAGCTCCAATGTTTAGGCACACAGGGGCTCTCCAAACGCGACATGGTGTCCGCTAATGATTGAAGCTAATTTTCCATTCAAAAAGCCAAATGGCGTGCCTTCCCTTCCGAGCCCTGCCGTGCGCCCAAACAGTGGTTTACCCCCACATATGGGGTATCATCGTACTCAGGACAAACTGGACAACAACATTTGGGGTCCAATTTCTCCCATTACCCTTGGGAAAATAAAAAAATTGTTGCGAAAAGATCATTTTTGAGGAAAGAAAAATAATTTTTTATTTTCATGGCTCTGCGTTATAAACTTCTGTGAAGCACCTGGGGGTTTTAAGTGCTCACTATGCATCTAGATAAGTTCCTTGGGGGGTCTAGTTTCCAAAATGGGGTCACTTGTAGGGGAGCTCCAATTTTTAGGCACACAGGGGCTCTCCAAACGCGACATGGTGTCCGCTAACGATTGGAGCTAATTTTCCATTCAAAAAGTCAAATGGCGCGCCTTCCCTTGCACCCAAACAGTGGTTTACCCCCACATATGAGGTATCGGTGTACTCAGGAGAAATTGCCCAACAAATTTTAGGATCCATTTTATCCTGTTGCCCATGTGAATATGAAAAAAGTGAGGCTAAAATAAATTTTGTGTGAAAAAAAGTACTTTTTCATTTTTATGGATCAATTTGTGAAGCACCTAAGGGTTTAAAGTGCTCACTATGCTTTTAGATAAGTTCCTTGGGGGGTCTAGTTTCCAAAATGGGGTCACTTGTGGGGGAGCTACAATGTTTAGGCACACAGGGGCTCTCCAAACCTGACATGGTGTCCGCTAGCGATGGAGATAATTTTTCATTCAAAAAGTCAAATGGCGCTCCTTCCCTTCCGAGCCTTACCATGTGCCCAAACAGTGGTTTACCCCCACATGTGAGGTATCGGTGTACTCAGGAGAAATTGTCCAACAAATTTTAGGATCCATTTTATCCTGTTGCCCATGTGAAAATGAAAAAATTGAGGCTAAAATAATTTTTTTTGCAAAAAAAAAAAAGTACTTTTTCATTTTTACGGATTAATTTGTGAAGCACCTGGGGCTTTAAAGTGCTCACTATGCTTTTAGATAAGTTCCTTGGGGGGTCTAGTTTCCAAAATGGGGTCACTTGTGGGGGAGCTCCATTGTTTAGGCACATGGGGGCTCTCCAAACGCGACATGGTGTCCGCTAAAGATTGGAGCCAATTTTTCATTCAAAAAGTCAAATGGCGCTCCTTCCCTTCCGAGCCCTGCCGTGCGCCCAAACAGTGGTTTACCCCCACATATGAGGTATCAGCGTACTCAGGACAAATTGGACAACAATGTTCCTGGTCCAGTTTCTCCTTTTACCCTTGGGAAAATTAAAAAAATTGTTGCTAAAAGATCATTTTTGTGACTAAAAAGTTAAATGTTCATTTTTTCCTTCCATGTTGCTTCTGCTGCTGTGAAACACCTGAAGGGTTAATAAACTTCTTGAATGTGGTTTTGAGCACCTTGAGGGGTGCAGTTTTTAGAATGGTGTCACTTTTGGGTATTTTCAGCCATATAGAACCCTCAAACTGACTTCAAATGTGAGGTGGTCCCTAAAAAAAATGGTTTTGTAAATTTTGTTGTAAAAATGAGAAATCACTGGTCAAATTTTAACCCTTATAACTTCCTAGCAAAAAAAAAAAATGTTTCCAAAATTATGCTGATGTAAAGTAGACATGTGGGAAATGTTATTTATTAACTATTTTGTGTCACATAACTCTCTGGTTTAACAGAATAAAAATTCAAAATGTGAAAATTGCAACATTTTCAAAATTGTTGCCAAATTTCCGTTTTTTTCACAAATAAACTCAGAAATTATCGACCTAAATTTACCACTAACATGAAGCCCAATATGTCACGAAAAAACAATCTCAGAATCGCTAGGATCCGTTGAAGCGTTCCTGAGTTATTACCTCATAAAGGGACACTGGTCAGAATTGCAAAAAACGGCAAGGTCATTAAGGCCAAAATAGGCTGGGTCATGAAGGGGTTAATGTTATACCAGCATAGAGTACAACTTTTGGTAAACTGGAACTCTGGTTGATATTGTCAACTATGGATGAATTATTGTTTCCACCGGATATGGTCTCCATGGGGGGGGGGGGGGGGGTTAATTTACTGTAAAACATAAAATGAGTATGAACATGTGATCTGTTGTGAATCTTATGGTTAATAGAAATTTATCTGATTAAAAAAGGTGTGGTGCTTTCCAATTGTCTAAAACAGGGAGCAGATTACTGCAGCTGACAGCACACATGCCCATACTGCCAGACTGGATGGTACTACAGATGACAGGCTCCCTAATCTTAGTGGCTGGATAGAGCCTGCACTGCCAACAGCTTCTGGTTCCAACCCCATCTCTGTTACCAGCATCGCCTGCAGAATGAGTAAGCCGTGTCTGGTGTCCAAAGCAGACATTGCAGGAGCAGATACCAGAGGAGATGGGAAACACCATTTGCAGAATCCCTAATATGACAAAATTTGCAGAATCCCTATTATGACAAAATTGCAGAAAACCAGAGCGGATGAAATCCCTTTAAAGTGACTCCATTTTGTAAATTATAACCCTCAATGAATTAATCTATAGGAATAGTGACTATTTTGACTCCATTGGCAGTTTCCAGATATTAGCACGCACAGTGGATGTTGGAAAATGAAAATTGCAAATATCCCAAGTTATTACCCAACACATAGTTCCCAGATTGTGCTCCAGGAGATACACCTGCCATAAAATAAGTGGTTTCTTCTCCTATAGTGATGCCAAAAGCATGGATGCTTAATGTGGTTTGAGCACAGTCTAGTTAACTGTAAACTGTCATTGTCTTGGTGAATAATTAAATAATTTTGCATAACTTTCCATTTAAGTAGAAATGTTCAAAAATATAGAATTCAAGGATATTTTATTCTAAAATAATAATTGGTTTTATTCTTGGCAGATGACCGTACCAGGAGATCAGCAGGACAGCTGACATCTTCAATGTTTAAATCAGATGATCTTGAGATCCCACAGGATACAATTGAAGTGAATGCCATTACTCCAGATACACCACCATCCCATCACAGCAAAGATCTGTCATCTGATCTTTTGGAAAAGGTCCTGTCTTCTGATTCATTACCTACTACTAAGGAAAATCAAAGTCACAAAATAAGCATTAAAAAAGGAACTGCTCCTAAAGCAATGAAGACATCTTCATTATCAGAATATGGAAATAGTTTTCCCCTAGTACAGTCCTTTCTCAAACAACAAAACCTTCACAAAGCAAACAATGTATTTTCTTGTTCCAAGTGTGGGAGATGTTTTAACCAGAAATCAGATTCTGTCAGTCACCAGAGAATTCACACAGGGGAGAAGCCATTTTCATGTTCAGAATGTGGGAAATGTTTTAACAGGAAAGCAACTCTTGATAGCCACCAGAAAACCCACACAGGGGAGAAGCCTTTTTCATGTTCAGAATGTGGGAAATGTTTTAACAGGAATACGAATCTTGTTAGCCACCAGAAAACCCACTCAGGAGAGAAGCCTTTTTCATGTTCAGAATGTGGGAAATGTTTTAACAGGAATACGAATCTTGTTAGCCACCAGAATACCCACACTGGGGAGAAGCCTTTTTCCTGTTCAGAATGTGGGAAATGTTTTAACCAAAAAGCGCATCTTGTTATCCACCAGAAAACTCACACAGGAGAGAAGCCTTTTTCATGTTCAGAATGTGGGAAATGTTTTAACCAGAAAGCGTATCTTGTTAGCCACCAGAAAACTCACACAGGAGAGAAGCCTTTTTCATGTTCAGAATGTGGGAAATGTTTTAACAGCAAAGCATATCTTGTTACCCACCAAAGAACTCACACAGGGGAGAAGCCTTTTTCCTGTTTAGAATGTGGGAAATGTTTTAACCACAAAGTGAATCTTGTTAGCCACCAGAAAACCCACACAGGAGAGAAGCCTTTTTCCTGTTCAGAATGTGGGAAATGTTTTAACCAGAAAACGAATCTTGTTAGCCACCAGAAAACTCACACAGGAGAGAAGCCTTTTTCCTGTTCAGAATGTGGGAAATGTTTTAACCAGAAAGCGTATCTTGTTAACCACCAGAAAACCCACACAGGAGAGAAGCCTTTTTCCTGTTCAGAATGTGGGAAATGTTTTAACCAGAAAGCGCATCTTGTTAGCCACCAGAAAACTCACACAGGAGAGAAGCCTTTTTCCTGTTCAGAATGTGGGAAATGTTTTAACCGGAAAGCACATCTTGTTACCCACCAAAGAACTCACACAGGGAAGAAGCCATTTTCATGTTCATAATGCGGAAAATGTTTTGTGAAGAAACAATCTTTCTAGCCAACAAAGAATTCACACAGGAGGGAGTGGCGGTGTAGTGGAGCTGAGAGGACATGTCCAGACAGAGCTCCTATAATCATGTCACAATCCTGACTTTGTTAAAGTGAGTTTACCTGCAAGCAGTGTAGTTCCCTGGGCTCTTGGAGGTCTCCGGCTCCTGGAGAAGTGCGGTCCGCGACTCTGGTGTGTTGGGTTCTGATTAAACTCTCATGGGACATAAGGCCTGTGGAGGAAGGTGGACATTTTCTACTGTGCACTTGGGTGGCAGGAGGCATGGAGCTGTGGACTTTGCTCCTGGAGGGACTGACGAAGCAGTGCGGCTATATCCTGGAGGTACCTGAGGGGGAAGCACGGTGTGAGCTCTGAGAAATGAGCTCAGTGCTCCCTTATTGATAATATAGCTGGTTCGTCGGTTCCCGCCATTTCAAGGGTCTCTGGACTCTTGTTGCCATCCCTGCAGATGCTGCAGGTCATTCTGCTACACAGGACTTGTGCAACAGTTTCAGATTTGCCATAAAACCCAGCACTCTACCTTACTAAATACTTGGAGCTGTTTGCACTCCTCTGTATTAATGTGCCTAGACAAGTATATATGTATACTTTATAATAATACTGCTGCATCTGGAAGTAGAGAAAGAGGGAACTCTATAAATACACGTTTTCTCAACTTGCTATACTTTATATTTGTTAACCATGAATCATTTAAAATGGTCAGGGATGGCAAACAAACTACGAGTTTGCAAGGATTGATCCATCTGATAATGCATGATCTCTCAGGAATAATCCATCACATGCTAAGACTGCGGATCAGTGTAAAAACCGCATTTCTGATAGTGAGAAGGTGGTGACCAATAGGATCTAACTCTTAAACAGTCATCCGAACAGTTAATGCAAGCCATAGCTTTACCTAGAACAGTGTTCCCCAACTCCAGTCCTCAAGAGCCACCAACAGGTCGTGTTTTCAGGATTTCCTTAGTATTGCACAGGTGATGGAATTATTGCCTGTGCAGGTGATGCAATTATCACCTGTGCAATACTAAGAAAATACTGAAAACATGACCTGTTGGTGGCTTTTGATGACCGGAGTTGGGGAACACTGACCTAGAACATTCCTGACCGGAAAAATAGAGGATGTGCACTCTGAAGTAGGGCAAGATTTGCAAGCCATAGGGAGGTGCTTTACAGAAGTTGAATCAAGATTATCACACTTGGAGGACAATCTTACACCTATAGAGACTAAATTGACAAAAGAGGCTGGCTCCATAAATGCCTGGAAGCAAAAGGCAGATGATCTGGAAAATAGACTGTGCCGGAATAACATTTGAATCATTGGATTACCGGAGCGTTCGGAAGGCCAGCAGCATGAGCAATTCCTTGAAGGTTGGCTAAAGGAAACTTTGGGAGATGAATTCTCCTCCACATTTTCTGTGGAAAGGGCTCATAGGGTCCCTATAAAATCTCTTCCTCCAGGCAGTCTACCTAGACTCCGTCCCCTCAATAGTAAAGACAGAGATGCTATTATATGCATGGCATGACAAAAGAGTGCTATTAAGTTCAATAATGCCACGATTTCAATATTCCTTGATTTCTCTATGGAACTCTAGAAACAACGGGCACAGTTTATG
Organism: Ranitomeya variabilis; assembly: GCF_051348905.1. Lineage (NCBI taxonomy): Eukaryota > Metazoa > Chordata > Amphibia > Anura > Dendrobatidae > Ranitomeya > Ranitomeya variabilis. The sequence goes on along the minus strand of NC_135235.1, from coordinate 695,468,339 downwards.
GAGATCAAGAAGCAGCTCAGAAGAAAGAATGTTCTATCTTCAATGATCTATTCAGCTCGACTCCGAATTGTCCATGAGGGTTCTTCCATATTTTTTTACGGATCCAGCGGAGGCAGCAGAGTGGTTCCGATCCCATATGGGATCTCATGAAAAAAAGTCCTGATATGCTTGCAGCTAATTTGGAACTCTCCTAACAATTGTATGATTTGAGCTTTTTCCACTAGCGTCCAGTTGAACAGCAATACCGGACACTGTGTTCAGTGAGGGTATTCCCTTGTTCAATCCATGATAGGAGCACAAGACTTGCAACTTTATTTTTGAATTTTATTTTGTTCTCACTTATATCAGTTCTGTTTGTTGTTTATGTAGAAGCTGCCGCCAAGAGTCTTTATATGATGCCTGTAAATTTTACCTGTGTTATAATGTATATCATATTTGGATGAGAAAACATGGCTTCTAAAATTATATGTATGACTTGGAATGTGAGGGGTCTTAAATCTCCTCTTAAGAGAGTTAAGGTATTTTAACAGATTAAGCGTTATCACCCTCATATTGTGGCTTTGGTTGAAACGCGCCTAACCAGAGATTCAGCTCGGTACGTACAGAAACCATGGGTGCAATGGTTCATTCACACATCCCATACTAGTTATTCAAGGGGGTATATCATTATTGATACATAGAGACGTTAGATGGGAGGGTAAGGAGGCTCAGAAAGACCCCGAGGGATGCTTTATTTTTGTACATGCATTGATAAATTCAAGTAGGTACCTTATATTGTGTGTTTTATAATCCTCCCCCAGCCAATGTCTCGGTTCTTCAAATGGCAATGAGCTTTGCTTTAAATTATCCGGATGCACACATTATATGCATGGGAGACTTTAATTTAGTCATGGACAATTGTCTTGACAGAATTAGGCTGTATGGTGGGACTTCTGGATGGACCCCTTCTCCATCTTTGTCTCAGCTAGCACTGGTCATAGAGGGAAGTGGGTGGCTAGATCTATGGAGGATGCGTCATCCTGAGGTGAAGGAATATACTTGTCACTCATCTACTAGACGCATTCTATACCGTATAGACTATATACTTGGATCCAGTAGTTTAGCTACGTGGGTAGATGACATAAAGCATGGTAATAAAGGGTTCTCAGATCACAGTGTAATTATACATAGACTTAGATTTGGCCAAATGAACCGTAACCGCACCCCCTCCCTCCCCTCTCATTTCTGCTGAAGACTTTGCCTATATCTTAAAAAAGATCGATACGATCAGAGAAAGCTTTGGCTCACAGCGCCCAATGCCCCTCTTAGCTGCTTAACCCTGCTCCTCCAAAACCAGCTTCACCATGGCAGATCAGCTCTCCACCCTCCTGTCAAGATCACACCTCACCACTTGCACGCTTGACCTGCTCCCGTCCCACCTCATCCCTAATCTTGCCACGGTCTTCATCCCAACCCTAACACAGCTCTTCTACCTCTCACTCACAACAAGTGTCTTCCTCTCATCCTTCAAACATGCCAAGATCACACCCATCCTCAAAAAGCCCTCCCTCGACCCATCCTCTGTGTCTAGCTATTGCCCGATATCTCTTCTTCCTTATGCCTTAAAATTTATGGTACAACATGTCCATCTTGAACTGTCCTCCCACCTCTCCTCCTGCTCCCTCTTTGACCGGTTACAATCTGGCTTCCGACCCCATCACTCAACTGAAACTGCCCTAACTAAAGTCACCAGTGACCTATTAACTGCCAAGAGCAAGCGACACTACTCTGTCCTCCTTCTGGACCTGTCTTCTGCCTTTGATACTGTGGACCACTCCCTTCTGCTACAGATCTTCTCATCTCTTGACATCACAGACTCGGCCCTATCCTGGATCTCGTCATATCTGACAGACCGAACATTCAGTGTCTCCCTCCCCCACACCACCTCTTCACTCCTCCTCTTGTCTGTCGGTTTTCCTCAAGGCTCTGTTCTAGGACCCCTACTCTTCCCCAACTACACCTTCGGCCTGGGACAACTCATAGAATCCTACGGTATGCAGTATCATCCCCTACTCTGCCCTCTCTTTCAAGCCACATATCCAAGCCTTTGCCTCCTCCTGCCACCTCAAACTCAAATATATCTCCCGGATCTATGAATTCCTTGACCGTGACACCACAAAAACACTAGTGCATGCCCTTATCTCCCGCCTTGACTACTTTGACCTCCTACTCTCTGGCCTCCCCTCTAGCACTCTGGCACCCTTCCAATCCATCCTACACTCTGCTGCCCGACTAATATATCTGTCCCCACTATTAACCTGCCTCTCCCTATGCCAAGCACTTCACTGGCATCCTATTGCCCAGAGACTCCAGTTCAAAACCCTTACAATGACGTATAAAGCCATCCACAGCCTGTCTCCATACATCTGTGACATGGTTTCCCGGTACTTGCCTACACGCAACCTCCAATCCTCTCAAGATCTTCTTCTCTACTCCCCTCTCATCTCTTCTTCCCACAACCGCATCCAAGACTTCTCCCGTGCTTCCCCCATCAGACTCTCGCCTACCATAGAAACTTTCAAAAAGAACCTGAAGACTCACCTCTTCCAACAAGCCTACAGCCTGCAGTGATCCTCAACCTACTGAACTGCCGCACAACCAGCTCTACCCTCTCCTAGTGTATCCTCACCCATCCCCTGCAGACTGTGAGCCCTCGTGGGCAGGGTCCTCCCTCTTTATGTACCTGTGTGCCTTATTTTTTGCTCATGTTTAATTGTATTTGTCTATATTTGCCCCCTTTTCACATGTAAAGCGCCATGGAATAAATGACGCTATAAAAATGTATAATAATATATTATGGAAGTTAAATCCATTCTGGCTAAAGCTAATAGGTTCGAATGATAGAACTATTGAACAATTAGATCATTTAATTTCATCCCACCCTGAACCCAGAATATTAACCTATTTTGGGATACCCTCAAGGCGTACTTAAGAGGATGTTTATGTTTTACAATTTCTTATATTAAACGGGTAACTTCACGGGAGGATGATGAGATGGAACAGCGATTGAAGGACTCAGAAGCTGCGTACATATCTAGTCAAACTAATGAAAATAGAATTGAGTGGCTGACCTCACATAGACTATATACCAAATATATGGATACCAAATCTAAACGCAAACTATTTTTTACCCGTGAATCCTACTTTGAACTGGGGAACCAGGCAAGTTAATTTTTGACTTTTTTGGTGCACCAGCATAACACATCTAATACTAGACTCCAAATTTGAAAATTGGATGGTTCAGTGGTGACCTCGACTGAGGATATACTTCATTGTTTCTTTGATTATTATAGCGCATTCTATACCTCTAGGAGTGGTCTTGGTATCCCAGAATGTTTGGATTATTTATCAGATATAAAATTCCCCATGTTCAGTCCTACTCAGCAGGCCTTTCTGGATGCTGATTTTACTATAGAGGAGATAGAAGGTGCCATTAGGATATGGCTACCGGGAAGGCTCTTGGATCGGATGGATTCCCCATTGAATTATACAGGAAATATTGAGATATATTTGCACCACTTCTTTTAAAGATGTTTCTAGGGATCTGGGAGGGAGGATATTTGCCAGACTCCTTTTATGAGGCAAATATTATTGTGATTCAGAAAGAAGGGAAGGACCCCCTTGAATGTGGATCTTATCGCCCCATATCGCTGATAAATGTAGATTATAAAATCTTTACTAAGGTTCTGGCCACTAGGCTGAACTCGCTTATATTGGATCTTATACTCCCAGACCAGACTGGTTTCATGCCTGGTAAAAGTACTTCTATTAATATAAGGCGGGTCCAGTCGGTGGTTCAATATAGTTCTTTGATGTCAGATAATATCTGGGCTTTGGCATCCTTGGATGCGGCTAAGGCTTTTGACTCCGTTGATTGGCCTTTCTTGTCTGCTTGTTTACAGAAATATGGTTTTGGTGCTAGATTTAAAAAAAATGGATTGGCGTAATGTATGTGAAACCTAAAACTCGTATAATTATAAATCCCTCTGTATTGGAATCATTTTCTCTATCTAGGGGAACACGTCAGGGATGCCACCTCACCTCGGCCCTCTTTGCTCTTGCGATTGAGGCGTTGGCAATACGTATAAGGTCCTCTCCAAATATTAGGGGTATAAACATAGCAGATCATTTAAACACTATCGGCTCATATGCTGATGATATGGTGATATTTATAGATGGGACGTCACAGGTGATTACTACCATAGATACATTTAGTAAATGCTCGGGGTTATACATAAATTGGGATAAGTCTGCCTTATTGCCCCTTTCTCATAGCCAATGGTCCACCTTGATATCTTGTCTCCATTTCCTATTGTGTCTCATTTTAAATACTTAAAAATTAATATATCCAAATGCAGTGACCTTGACCTACAGCTTAATATTCCTCCACTATTGGAACTGATCAAGCTTAAAGGGCCACTGTCACCCCCTCCAGCCGTTATAAACTAAAAGAGCCACCTTGTGCAGCAGTAATGCTGCAGTCTAACAAGGTGGCTCTTTTAGTTTTTGATTCAGTTATTACCTCAATAAAGCGTTTTAAAAATTGGCCACAAATACCAGATTTTGTACCTGGAGGCGGTCCGAAGCCTCCTCTATGAATCTCCCAACTGCCGTCACTCTTCTCTTCAGGGGCGATGGTCGCCGCCCCCTTCGCGCTGTTTCTTCTTAAATCCGGCGCCTGCGCTGTGCGTGCCTGCCTGGGGAAGACGCAGTCTTCATTGTCAGTCACAGCCCAGACGCAGGGTGCCTGACTGCGCCTGTGCGGGCAGTGCGGCCACCCTGTTGCTGAATCCCCGCCCCGCACTGTTATTCATTATGCACAGTGCGGGGCTGGCATTCCTGGGCATATACACCGCAATATACACTAATTGCCGCAATATACACTAATCCTCACCAGCGTTTGTAATGTGGCAGCCGCAAATAACAATGCTGGAAGGCGGGGGAGCGTCCGAGATGGTGGAGCGCCTGAACAGCGCAGTGCGCATGCTCAGGAATGCCAGCCCCGCACTGTGCATAATGAATAACACAGTGCGGGGCGGGGATTCAGCAACAGGGTGGCCACACTGCCCACACAGGCGCAGTCAGGCAGTCGCTGATAAATGTAGATTATAAAATCTTTACTAAGGTTCTGGCCACTAGGCTGAACTCGCTTATATTGGATCTTATACTCCCAGACCAGACTGGTTTCATGCCTGGTAAAAGTACTTCTATTAATATAAGGCGGGTCCAGTCGGTGGTTCAATATAGTTCTTTGATGTCAGATAATATCTGGGCTTTGGCATCCTTGGATGCGGCTAAGGCTTTTGACTCCGTTGATTGGCCTTTCTTGTCTGCTTGTTTACAGAAATATGGTTTTGGTGCTAGATTTAAAAAAAATGGATTGGCGTAATGTATGTGAAACCTAAAACTCGTATAATTATAAATCCCTCTGTATTGGAATCATTTTCTCTATCTAGGGGAACACGTCAGGGATGCCACCTCACCTCGGCCCTCTTTGCTCTTGCGATTGAGGCGTTGGCAATACGTATAAGGTCCTCTCCAAATATTAGGGGTATAAACATAGCAGATCATTTAAACACTATCGGCTCATATGCTGATGATATGGTGATATTTATAGATGGGACGTCACAGGTGATTACTACCATAGATACATTTAGTAAATGCTCGGGGTTATACATAAATTGGGATAAGTCTGCCTTATTGCCCCTTTCTCATAGCCAATGGTCCACCTTGATATCTTGTCTCCATTTCCTATTGTGTCTCATTTTAAATACTTAAAAATTAATATATCCAAATGCAGTGACCTTGACCTACAGCTTAATATTCCTCCACTATTGGAACTGATCAAGCTTAAAGGGCCACTGTCACCCCCTCCAGCCGTTATAAACTAAAAGAGCCACCTTGTGCAGCAGTAATGCTGCAGTCTAACAAGGTGGCTCTTTTAGTTTTTGATTCAGTTATTACCTCAATAAAGCGTTTTAAAAATTGGCCACAAATACCAGATTTTGTACCTGGAGGCGGTCCGAAGCCTCCTCTATGAATCTCCCAACTGCCGTCACTCTTCTCTTCAGGGGCGATGGTCGCCGCCCCCTTCGCGCTGTTTCTTCTTAAATCCGGCGCCTGCGCTGTGCGTGCCTGCCTGGGGAAGACGCAGTCTTCATTGTCAGTCACAGCCCAGACGCAGGGTGCCTGACTGCGCCTGTGCGGGCAGTGCGGCCACCCTGTTGCTGAATCCCCGCCCCGCACTGTTATTCATTATGCACAGTGCGGGGCTGGCATTCCTGGGCATATACACCGCAATATACACTAATTGCCGCAATATACACTAATCCTCACCAGCGTTTGTAATGTGGCAGCCGCAAATAACAATGCTGGAAGGCGGGGGAGCGTCCGAGATGGTGGAGCGCCTGAACAGCGCAGTGCGCATGCTCAGGAATGCCAGCCCCGCACTGTGCATAATGAATAACACAGTGCGGGGCGAGGATTCAGCAACAGGGTGGCCACACTGCCCACACAGGCGCAGTCAGGCACCCTGCGTCTGAGCTGTGACTGACAATGAAGACTGCGCCTGCCCCAGGCAGGCACGCACAGCGCAGGCGCCGGATTTAAGAAACAGCGCGAAGGGGGCGGCGACCATCGCCCCTGAAGAGAAGAGTGACGGCAGTTGGGAGATTCATAGAGGAGGCTTCGGACCGCCTCCAGGTACAAAATCTGGTATTTGTGGCCAATTTTTAAAACGCTTTATTGAGGTAATAACTGAATCAAAAACTAAAAGAGCCACCTTGTTAGACTGCAGCATTACTGCTGCACAAGGTGGCTCTTTTAGTTTATAACGGCTGGAGGGGGTGACAGTGGCCCTTTAAATTTGGCTCTTGGAGTAAACTTCCATTATCTGTAGCCGGTCGTATAAATTTAATTAAGATGATTTTACTTCCTAAGTTTAGCTACTCCCTACAACATAGTGCTGTATTGGTTCCTAAATCCTTTTTCCCAAATTTAAATTCCATGATCACGTCTTTTATATGGGGGAAAATTAGACCTAAACTTAACTACTTTGCAGAGGTCTAAACAAACGGGAGGAGCGGCATTGCTGGACTTCTTTTTATACTATTTGTCCTGGCAGGTTAAAGCTTTGGGTAAATGGATGCCTCGGAAAGTCATCTAGTCCATGCTGCAAGGGTTGATTGCCTGTTAAGTTTTCTGGAAACAAACAAACTTAATGTCCCTCGATTATTGCCCCTACTTCAATTAGCGCGGTCAGTTTGGAAACAAATGAAAAAAGTAATTCGCTTTAAGGACATTATAGCTGAAATGCAGCTATGGAATAATAATTATTTCCCAGTGTTACTAAACCACTCATCCACTGATTTCTGGATCTTACATAATGTTTCCTTGGTAAAAGATTTATATGATCATGATGTTTTAATGTCCTTTGAACAAATACAAACTAAATATAATATCCCGAGGTTCCAATTCTTTCGCATTTACGTTATATGAATACGACCCAAACTATCTCATCTCTCCCTTTAATGGGTGTCCTTAAATCACAAGGTCCCCAAGGTCTCATTTCCGTTTTATATACGTACATGTCTGTGGGAACTGACTCTGCTATAATGATAATTAAGGGGAAATGGGAAGGACTTATCTCTGATGCTTAAGGTGAAGACTCGGAGGAGATAAGGTATCCCCATCTGTTAATAATAGAATGATTCAGTTGTATATGATATATCATATCTGACTCCATTACAACTTTTTTAAATGGGTCAGCTCCAATCCTCAGAATGTTTGACATGTCATTCACTAGACGCAGATTTTATACATATGATATGGGACTGCCTCATTATTCTTTCCTACTGGAGCGTGGTAACATCGTTTCTGACATCCTTAATACAAACCCCTGGTCCTCTTAGTCCACTAGTTTGTTTCTTTGGGGTGTTGGTTGAGGAGACATGGGGACACTATGCTAGGATTTTCCTTCGCGAGACACTTTTTCTGGCCAGGAAAGTGTTGGCATTACATTGGATGGGTGGTTCACATCCCTCTCTCAGAGCTTGGATTGAATTAGTAAATTTAGCTACACCATATGAGCGAATTCTATATCAGAATAGGAGGTGTTTAAGGAAATATGACAAGATTTGGGACAGGTGGAACTCTTCTCATCTTACTATACTAGTACGTAGCGGTCCAGTACCACCATGAATGTTATGTTTAGAATGCATCGAATTCTATTTTATGGCATCACAAGACTATTAATATTGTGTGACTATACTTGGCGGCAGGATAGTTGTAGTTTAATTAGTTATGTAGTGTCTTTTTGAGCTATATACTACTAAATATATATGGCTAAATATTGTTTTTTTTGTTTATTTGCTAATTAATCTATTGTCCATACAGCATTATATGGATTTGAGAAACTAAAATTGTGCAAACAATTTAATGTACAAATTTGCTGTTCTTTTATAACCACTTTGACAGATGCATATGTATTATTGTGGTTGTATACTAATGAGTACATTTTGATTTGTGGTTTAATAAACAAATTTAAAAAATAATTCAAAAAAGGGGAGAAGCTTTTTTTATGTTCTTAATTGTTTTTACATAGTCACATACAAGTGCTTCTCACTAAATTAGAATATTATCAGAAAGTTAATTTATTTCAGTTCTTCAATGCAAAAAGTGAAACTCATATTATATAGGGTCATTACAGAGTGATCTATCTCAAGTGTTTATTTCTGTTGAATAAATCTACAGCCAATGAAAACCCAAAAGTCATTATGTCAGTAAATTAAAACAAAAACGCCTGCAATGGCTTCCTAAACATTTAAAAAAGGTCCCTTAGTCTGTTTCAGTAGACTCCACAATCATGAGGAAGACTGCTGACGGGACAGATGTGTAGAAGGCAGTCACTGACACACTCCAGAAGGAAGGTAAGCCACTGTAAAATATTAGTATTTCAATAATAAAAAAAAAAAATATATATATATATATATATATATATATATATATATATATATATATATATATATATATATATATATATATATATATATATATATATAATATATATATAGATAGATTACTTAACATATGCAGGTTCTAACTGGCAAATAGATACTCTGGGTAGTGAGTGACTGAGTTATTCTGAGGATTTTGCCCATACATCTGCTCTCTGTCTGAACTATAGGACTTTTGTCTGAACTGTGGCTATTTGCAGATAGTAAATGGCTCTTAACCCCTTTCTGACATATGACGTACTATCCCATCGAGGTGGGGTGGGCCCGTATGCCCACCGACGGGATAATATGTCATCACTGATCAGCCGCACTCACAGGGGGAGCACGGCCGATCAGGGCCGGGTGTCAGCTGACCATCGCAGCTGACATCCGGCACCATGTGCCAGGAGCAGTTATGGACCGCTCCTGGCACATTAACCCCCCCCCCCCAGCACACTGCAATCAAAGATGATTGCAGCGCTCCGGCGGCATAGGGAAGCATCTTGCAGTGAGGGGGCTCCCTGCGTGCTTCCCTGAGACCCTCGGAGCAACGTGATGTGATCGCTTTGCTCAGAGGGTCTCCTACCTCCTCCTCCCTGTAGGCCTGGATCCAAAATGGCCACTGGGCTGCATCCGGGTCCTGCAGGGAGGTGGCTTTCAAGCGCCTGCTCACAGCAGGCACTGGGAAGCCTCCCTGCAGTGCTCTTCAAAGTGTCAGATCAGTGATCTGTCACTTTACTGTGATGTCCCCCCTGGGGAAATGTAAAAAAGTAAAAAAAAAATATTTACATGTGTAAAAATAAAATTAAAAAAAAAAATCCTAAATAAAGAAAAAAATATTTTTTTTTACAATAAATACATTTCTTTATCTAAGTAAAAAAAAATAAAAGTACACATATTTATTATCACCACGTCCGTAACGACCTGACCTATAAAACTGTTGACGGCTAGTTAACCCCTTCAGTGAACACCGTAAAAAAGAAAAAAACAAGGCAAAAAAAACACGCTTTATTATCATACCGCCAAACAAAAAGTGGAATAACACACGATCAAAAAGACGGATATAAATAGCCATGGTACCGCTGAAAACGTCATCTTGTCCCGCAAAAAACGAGCCGCCATACAGCATCATTAACGAAAATATAAAAAAGTTATTGTCCTCAGAATAAAGTGATGCAAAAATCATTATTTTTTATATAAAATAGTTTTTATCGTATAAAAGTGACAAAACATAAAAAAAATGATATAAATTAGATATCACTGTAATCGTTCTGACCCGAAGACTACAGGACTGGACTCAAATAGAGACACCGTTATGGGTAATTAACCCGTTATTTTGTTAATGTGTGTGTGTGTGTGTGTGTGTGTTTCTTTGCAACAGCGCTGTACCACGAGAAATGACCTGTGTCCTTTTTGGCTTGGGATTAATGGTATGATTATGAGCCCATGATTTGACACATGGTTCAGGTAGACATAGTTTTCAGCAGTGTGTTACATTTGTCCCGGTTGGTGGCAGCTCTATAATATCACCTTTTAGGATCAATCTCTATGAATATGATATGTAATTAAACATTGTATTTATTTATGTATATAATTTCTGTATCATGTGTATCTAAAAATAACTTCTTTGACATAAATAAATAATGGAATTTTTTTAATATATGAAAACTCCAAACTTCCAAAGCTTTTGATACGGTGCCACACAAAAGGTTGTTACATAAAATGAGAATATTGGGGATAGGGGAAAATATGTGTAAGTGGGTTGAGAGCTGCCTCAGGGATAGGAAACAAAGGGTGGTTATTAATGGAGCACACTCGGACTGGGTCGCGGTTAGCAGTGGGGTACCACAGGGGTCAGTATTGGGCCCTCTTCTTTTTAACATATTTATTAATGACCTTGTAGGGGGCATTCAGAGTAGAATTTCAATATTTGCAGATGACACTAAACTCTGCAGGGTAATCAATACAGGGAAGGACAATTTTATATTACAGGATGATTTATGTAAACTAGAAGCTTGGGCTGATAAATGGCAAATGAGCTTTAATGGGGATAAATGTAAGGTCATGCACTTGGGTAGAAGTAATAAGATGTATAACTATGTGCTTAATTCTAAAACTCTGGGCAAAACCGTCAATGAAAAAGACCTGGGTGTATGGGTGGATGACAAACTCATATTCAGTGGCCAATGTCAGGCAGCTGCTACAAAGGCAAATAAAATAATGGGATGTATTAAAAGAGGCATAGATGCTCATGAGGAGAACATAATTTTACCTCTATACAAGTCACTAGTTCGACCACACTTAGAATACTGTGTACAGTTCAGGTCTCCGGTGTATAAGAAAGACATAGCTGAACTAGAGCGGTGCAGAGAAGAGCGACCAAGGTTATTAGAGGACTGGGGGGTCTGCAATACCAAGATAGGTTATTACACTTGGGGCTGTTTAGTTTGGAAAAACGAAGACTAAGGGGTGATCTTATTTTAATGTATAAATATATGAGGGGACATTACAAAGACCTTTCTGATAATCTTTTTAATCATAGACCTGAGACAGGGACAAGGGGGCATCCTCTACGTCTGGAGGAAAGAAGGTTTAAGCATAATAACAGACGCGGATTCTTTACTGTAAGAGCAGTGAGACTGTGGAACTCTCTGCCGTATGATGTTGTAATGAGTGATTCATTAATTAAATTTAAGAGGGGACTGGATACCTTTCTGGAAAAGTATAATGTTACAGGGTATATACACTAGATTCCTTGATGAGGCGTTGATCCAGGGAACTAGTCTGATTGCCGTATGTGGAGTCGGGAAGGAATTTTTTTCCCCATGGTGGAGTTACTCTTTGCCACATGGTTTTTTTTTGCCTTCCTCTGGATCAACATGTTAGGGCATGTTAGGTTAGGCTATGGGTTGAACTAGATGGACTTAAAGTCTTCCTTCAACCTTAATAACTATGTAACTCTAGTTCTCCTATTTCTTTAATATTTGGTTTATAAAACACATCTTCCGCCTACACGGTATGCTGGACAAAATTGTCAGTGACCGGGGTCCCCAGTTTGCATCTCGGTTCTGGAGAGAGCTTTGTCGTCTTCTCAGCATTGAGTTGAATCTCTCTTCTGCATATCATCCCGAGACTAATGGGTTGGTAGAGGGCCAACCAGACCTTGGTCACATATCTGCGACATTTTCTCTCAGCCAGGCAGGATGACTGGGCATCCTTGCTACCGTGGGCAGAGTTTGCGCTGAACAATGCCGTAGCCGACTCCACTGGACAGACCCCATTCCTCCTTAACTATGGTCAGCATCCGCGGGTACCTGTCCTATGACGTGTCTTCCGCCGACTCCAGGGTGGCAGACTGGGCTGTGGAGGCACGGGACATTTGGGACTGCACTCAGGATGCCATTTGGGCCTCCAAAGAGAGAATGAAGTCCTCCGCCGATGCACATCGGCGCCCCGCTCCGACCTTTGCTCCTGGCGACAATATAGAAATATATTGCTTGGTCTTCCAGACCTTATCTTGACCTCCACTGTTCCTGTTAGCTGTTATTTCTTAATTACATTTAGGACTGAGAAAAGGGCAACTTGAAAATGCTTTATCTCCTTATATCCTCCTGCTTTGTGGGCCTCCACCATTTTCAGAGTGCTAGGCAGCTGCTTAGAACCCATGACTGCTGTTATTTGGCACAAGGTTAGAGGAGGCTGGATTTTTACAAAGCTGGGAAATTTGCATCATCTGGCCTTTCCTAACAATGATACTGAATAAGCCGTAACCCTAACAGGTTAATTAAGGTGTGAAACCTGGGTCAAAGATGACTGAGCACACATCTCCAAGCATGCCCAAACTTTTTCATCTTTTCATCACCCCCTTTTCCTTTTTGTACTTTTTAAAATGTAAAAAATGCATATATATGTATATATCTACTATATAATTGTCTAAGGGTCACTTCCGTCTTTCTGTCTGTCCTTCTGTCTGTCACGGATATTCATTGGTCGCGGCCTCTGTCTGTCATGGGATCCAAGTCACTGATTGGTCTCGCCAGCTGCCTGTCATGGCTGCTGCGACCAATCAGCGACAGCCACAGTCCGATTAGTCCCACCCTACTCCCCTGCAGTCAGTGCCCGGCACCCGCTCCATACTCCCCGCAGTCACCGCTCACACAAAGTTAATGCCAGCAGTAACGGACCGCGTTATGCCACGGGTAACTCACTCCGTTACCGCTGCTATTAACCCTGTGTCACCAAGTTTTTACTATTGATGCTGCCTATGCAGCATCAATAGTAAAAAGATCTAATGTGAAAAATAATAAAGAAATAAAAAATCATTATATACTCACCTTCCACCGCCTTTCCCGCTCCTCGCGATGCTCCGGTAACCGCTCCATGCAAGCAGTCATGTGACCGCGACGTCATCACAGGCCCTGCGCGAGAAGGACCTGCCATGACGTCACGGTCATGTGACCGCGACGCCATCACAGGTCCTGCGCTCATACCAAGCCTGGGATCGGAAGCTGCCGCGTGCACCGCACACAGGTGACAGGACTACAAGGGGACCTGGGAAGGTGAGTATATGTTTATTTTTAATTTTTTAACCTGTGACATGCGTGGCTGGGCAATATACTACGTGACTGGGCAATATACTATGTCGCTGGGCAATATACTACATGGCTCTGTGCTGTATACTACGTCACTGGGCAATATACTATCACTGGGCAATATACTAAGTCACTGGGCAATGTAGTACGTAACTGGGCAATATACTATGTGGCTGGGCAAGCTGGGCAATATACTATGTGGCTGGGCAATATTCTACGTGGCTGGGCAATATTCTACGTCACTGGGTAATATGCTACGTCACTGGGCAATATACTACATCACTGGGCAATATACTACGTGGCTGGGCAATATACTACGCGGACATGCATATTCTAGAATACGGGCAACCATCTAGTGTGTGTGTGTGTGTGTGTGTATATATATATACCGTATTTTCCGGCGTATAAGACGACTTTTTAACCCCCGAAAATCTTCTTAAAAGTCGGGGGTCGTCTTATACGCCGGGAATCGTCTTGTACGCCGCTGTATATGGTGGGTGGGGAGGGGGAGTGATCCTGATGACGACGAGGGGGCGTCTCACAGGAAAGTGAGTATCCCCCATTACCTTATCGTAGCGGTGCAGCGTGGGGGTCTCAGTGCTGGGAGCGGCGGCGGCTGCTGTGCTGTGGTGCGGCGGCTCCTCTTCTGTGTGGGGCCTCTGTGCTGTGGGGTGGCGGCGGCGGCGGCGTATCTTTATCCAGTTGGGGCTCCTCCGGCATCTCCTTAAGCCCTGGAGGCCCCGCCGCAACTCCATCAGTGCAATGTGGTGGCCTCCGGGAAAATGGCCGCTGCTCAGATTCAGATCTCGTGTCCCGAGATTTCGGGACGAGATCTGAATCTGAGCAGCGGCCATTTTCCCGGAGGCCACCGCATCGCACCTATTGAGCTGCCTCCGGGAAAATGGCCGCTGCATTGCACCGATGGAGTTGCGGCGGGGCCTCCAGGGCTTAAGGAGATGCCGGAGGAGCCCCAACTGGATAACGATATGCCGCCGCCGCCGCTGCCACCCCACAGCACAGAGGCCCCACACAGAAGAGGAGCCGCCGCCCCACAGCACAGCAGCCGCCGCCGCTCCCAGCACTGAGACCCCCACGCTGCAGCGCTACGATAAGGTAATGGGGGATACTCACTTTCCTGTGAGACGCCCCCTCGTCATCATCAGGATCACTCCCCCCCCCCCAAAAGGCACATATTCACCGGCCCTATAAGACGACATAGGGTGTATAAGAAGACCCCCGACTTTTAAGAAGATTTTATATTTTAACTGGTAAAGTTGGGGGGTCGTCTTATACGCCCAGTCGTCTTATACGCCGGAAAATACGGTATATATATATATATATATATATATATATATATATATATATATATATATATATATATATACTACGTTCACATTTGCGTTGCGTCGGGCGCAGGTTCGGCGACGCATAGCGGCGCATGCATCATGCTCCCCTATATTTAACATGGGGGCGCATGGACATGCGTTGTCTTGCGTTTTGTGACGCATGCGTCATTTTTGGCGCAAGCGTCAGGGCGCACAGGACGCTGCATGTTGCATTTTTTTTGTGCTGAAAATAATGCCAAAATTGGACGCATGCGTCACAAAAAGCTGCGTTCTGCATGCGTTTTTGCATGCGTTGTGCGTTGCGTCGCCGACGCTGCGCCGCACAACGCAAATGTGAACGTAGCCTAAGATGCAAAGGAAATGTGTCATATTTAACTTTAGGCCTTTTAGACATCATTTAATCTTTAACTTGCTTAACTGTTCACAATAAACAGCAAAAAATATCTTTTACAATTGGGATAATTTTCAGTTTAGTACTTAGCAGCACATCTGCACTTTTATTATTTCCCTTTTTGCACAGTAACATTGCATACACTAGTCCCATATTTTCATTTTTCTTTTTAAAATATTTTTATTAGATTTTGTATTAAAAAGCGGGATTAGGGAAATGAGGGAGGGGAAGGGAAGGGTTAACAGTGGACAGAGGAAGGGATCAATAAAATTAGAGAACCCTAATAACAGTCTCTAACAAACAAATACTGATTTGCAATTTGAAGAATGTTGTATGTAGATGTTATACTTAACCCCTTAATCCCATTGGACGTACTATCCCGTCAAGGTGACCTGGGACTTAATTCCCAGTGATGGGATAGTACATCCAGTGTGATCAGCCGCGCTCACGGGGGCAGCGCGGCCGGGTGTCAGCTGTCGCTGCTGACATCCGGCACTATGTGCCAGGAGCGGTCACGGACCGCCCCCGGCACATTAACCCCCGGCACACTGCAATCAAACATGATCGCAGTATTCCAGCGGTACAGGGAAGCATCGCGCAGGGAGGGGGCTCCCTGCGTGCTTCCCTGAGACCCCCGGAGCAATGCGATGTGATCTCGTTGCTCCGAGGGTGTCTTACTTCCTCCTCCCTGCAGGCCCGGATCCAAAATGGCCGCGGGTGGCCTTCCAGGTCCTGCAGGGAGGTGACTTACCAGCGCCTGCTCAGAGCAGGCGCTGGCAAGCCTCCCTGCTGTGCCTGTGTGATCGCTGATCTGACACAGTGCACAGCAAAGTGTCGGATCAGCGATCTGTCAATATAATGTGACGCCACCTGGGGCAAAGTAAAAAAGTTAAAAAAATTTTTTTTTACATGTGTAAAAAATTTTTTTTAAAAAATTCCTAAATAAATAAAAAAATATATTGTTCCAATAAATACATTCTATTATCTAAATAAAAAAAACAATAAAAGTACACATATTTAGTATCGCCTCTTCCGTAACGACCCAACCTATAAAACTGTCCCACTAGTTACCTGCTTCAGTTAACACCTTAAAAAAAGGCAAAAAACAACCCTTTATTATCATACCGCCGAATAAAAAGTGGAATAGCACGCGATCAAAAAGACATATATATATTCATTGTACCGCTAAAAACGTCATCTTGTCGCGCAAAAACGAGCCGTTATTCAGGGTCATCAGTGAAAAAATAAAAAAGTTATAGTCCTCAGAATAAAGCGATGCAAAAATAATTATTTTTTCTATAAAATAGTTTTTATCATATAAAAGCGCCAAAACATAAAAAAATAATCTAAATGAGGTATTGCTGTAATCGTACTGACTCGAAGAATAAGACTGCTTTATCCATTTTACCAAACGCTGAACGGTATAAATGCCTTCCCCCCCCAAAAGAAATTCATGAATAGCTGGTTTTTGGTCATACTGCCTCACAAAAATCAGGATAAAAAGCTATCAAAAAAAGGCACGTGCGCGAAAATGTTACCAATAAAAACGTCAACTCCTCCCGCAAAAAAACAAGACCTCACATGACTCTGTGGACCAAAATATGGAAAAAATATAGCTCGCAAAATGTGGTAACGCAAAAAAATATTTTTTGCAATGAAAAGCGTCTTTTAGTGTGACAGCTGCCAATCATAAAAATCTGCTAAAAAAACGCTATAAAAGTAAATCAAACCCCCCTTCATCACCCCCTTAGTTAGGGAAAAATAAATAAAAAAATAAAATTGTTTATTTATTTCCATTTTCCCGTTAGGGCTAGGGTTAGGGCTAGGGTTAGGGTTAAGGCTAGGGTTAGGGTTGGGGCTAGGGTTAGGATTACATTTAGAGTTGGGATTAGGGTTAGAGGTGTGTCAGGGTTAGGGGTGTGGTTACGGTTATGGTTGGGATTAGGGTTAGGGGTGTGTTGGAGTTAGGGGTGTGGTTGGGGTTAGGGGTGTGGTTGGGATTAGGGGTGTGTTTGGGTTAGGGTTTCAGTTAGAATTGGGGGGTTTCCATTGTTTAGGCACATCAGGGGCTCTCCAAACGCGACATGTTGTCCGATCTCAATTCCAGCCAATTCTGCGATGAAAAAGTAAAACAGTGCTCATTCCCTTCCGAGCTCTCCCGTGTGCCCAATCAGGAGTTTACCCCAACATATGGGGTATCAGCGTACTCAGGACAAATTGGGGTCCAATTTAACTTGTTACCCTTGGGAAAATAAAAATTTGGGGGGCTAAAAAAACTTTTGTGGGACAAAAACTATTTTTTTTTTCCACGGCTCTGCTTTATAAGCTGTAGTGAAATACTTGGGGCTTCAAAGTTCTCACAACACATCTAGATAAGTTCCTTGGAAGTCTAGGTTCCAATATGGGGTCACTTGTGGGGGGTTTCTACTGTTTAGGTACATCAGGGGCTCTGCAAATGCAACGTGACGCATGCAGACCAATCCATCTATGTCTGCATTCCAAATGGCGCTCCTTTTCTTCCGAGTTCTGCCATGCGCCCAAACAGTGGTTCCCCCACACATATGGGGTATCAGTGTACTCAGGACAAATTGCACAACAACTTTTATGGTACAAATTCTTATGGTACCCTTGGGAAAATAAAAATTGGGGGTGAAAAGTTTATTTTTGTGAAAAAATATTATATTTTATTTTTACGGCCCTACATTATACACTTCTGTGAAGCACTTGGTGGGTCAAAGTGCTCACGACACATCTAGATAAGATCGTTTGGGGGTTTACTTTCCAAAATGGTGTCACTTGGGGGGGGTTTCAATGTTTAGGCACATCAGGGGCTCCCAAACGCAACATGGCGTCCCATCTCAATTCCAGCCAATTTTGCATTGAAAAGTCAAACGGCGCTCCTTCCCTTCCGAGATTGTGTAACAACTTTTCGGGTCCATTTTCTCCTGTTACCCTTTGTAAAATAAAAAAAATTGGATCTGAAGTAAATTTTTTGTGAAAAAAATTAAATGTTCATTTTTTTTTTAAACATTCCCAAAATTCCTGTGAACCACCAGAAGGGTTAATAAACTTCTTGAATGTGGTTTTGAGCATCCTGAGGTGTGCAGTTTTTAGAATGGTGTCATACTTGGGTATTTTCTATCATATAGACCCCTCAAAATGACTTCAAATGTGTAGTGGTCCCTAAAAAAATGGTGTTGTAAAAATGAGAAATTGCTGGTCAAATTTTAACCCTTATAACTCCCTAACAAAAAAAAATTGTTTCCAAAATTGTGCTGATGTAAAGTAGACATGTGGGAAATGTTAGTTATTAAGTATTTTGTGTGACATACAGTACAGACCAAAAGTTGGGACACACCTTCTCATTTAAAGATTTTTCTGTATCTTCATGACTAAGAAAATTGTACGTTCACACTGAAGGCATCAAAACTTTGAATTAACACATGTGGAATTATATACTTAATAAAAAAAAGTGTGAAGCAACTGAAATTATGTCTTATATTCTAGGTTCTTCAAAGTAGCCACCTTTTGCTTTGATGACTGCTTTGCACACTCTTGGCATTCTCTTGATGAGCTTCGAGAGGTAGTCACCGGGAATGGTTTTCACTTCACAGGTGTGCCCTGTCAGGTTTAATAAGTGGGATTTCTTGCCTTATAAATGGGGTTGGGACCATCAGTTGTGTTGTGCAGAAGTTTGGTGGATACACAGCTGATAGTCCTACTGAATAGACTGTTAGTTGCTTTTTTCTTGCTATAATACAAATTCTAAGTAAAGGAAAATGAGTGGCCATCATTACTTTAAGAAATGAAGGTCAGTCAGTCCGAAAAATTGGGAAAGCTTTGAAAGTGTCCCCAAGTGCAGTGGCAAAAACCATCAAGCGCTACAAAGAAACTGGTTCACATGAGGACCGCCCCAGGAAAGGAAGACCAAGAGTCACCTCTGCTTCTGAGGATAAGTTTGTCTGAGTCACCAGCCTCAGAAATCGCAAGTTAACAGCAGCTCAGATTAGAGACCAGGTCAATGCCACACAGAGTTCTAGCAGCAGACAAATCTCTACAACAACTGTTAAGAGGAGACTTTTTGCAGCAGGCCTTCATGGTAAAATAGCTGCTAGGAAACCACTGCTAAGGACAGGCAACAAGCAGAAGAGACTTGTTTGGGCTAAAGAACACAAGGAATGGACATAAGACCAGTGGAAATCTGTGCTTTGGTCTGAGTCCAAATTTGAGATCTTTGGTTCCAACCACCGTGTTTTTGTGTGACACAGAAAAGGTGTCATGGGAAGCCTAGGTAGGCAAGAGCTAATAACCCGGGCCAATGCGATTTCCCTCAGACTAGGGAAATCCTGACTGACCCTCTCCCAGAGTTTACACTGATGGTGTCCATGTCTGGGCCTCCATCCTCACCCTATCTCCTGTTTCAACCCTAGGCTGAAACCACCACCCACCACCCAGTGAAGAGACCACACACCAATACCCACACGCCGCAGTCATGCAGGAATACACTATAAATGCACAGGGAAAAACAAATACAAATATAGAAAGGAGAAAATATGACAAAGGGAATTACTCCACCAGATACGAAACTCCTTCTCCTAGATCACCACTCCAGACCGAGATAACCAAGCACAAGACAGAAGCTATAATCGGCGACGCCCAATGTTCAGAATAACTATTTAAAGGCAGTGGGCGTGACCCAGCTTCCAATCCGAGCACCAGCTAAATTAACCCCGGACCAGCTAGATAAAATCTAGCCGACGCCACTGAGCACATAGTGGACAAAAGCGGAATTACCGCTGTCTGACGAACGGCCTAGTATGAACAGCATCCGACATGACAGTACCCCGCCTTCTACGAGGGACCCCAGGGCCCTCACGACTTATAGGACCCGGCTTGTCCGGATGGCAGCGGTGAAACATACTGACCAGCCGATCCGCATGAATGTCCAAGGCTGGTACCCAGGACCTCTCCTCAGGCCCATAACCACGCCAGTGTACCAAGTACTGTAAAGTGCGGCGCACCACACGAGAGTCAACCACCTTGGAGACTTCAAATTCCAAATTACCATCCACCAAGACTGGAGAAGGCATCAGTGTCGTGTCCACAAGACCCACCATCTTTTTTAGCAATGATCTGTGGAACACGTTGTGTATCTTATACCCCGTAGGAAGCTCCAAACGGTACACTACTGGGTTAATGACGGCGGCGACCCTAAACGGACCAATAAACCTTGGACCCAATTTAAGGGATGGTATTTTGAGTCTTATGTTTTTTTGTGGATAACCACACCCAGTCATCCACACTCAGGTCCGGACCTGGCACACGCCTACTGTCAGCCACACGTTTGTACCTAGCACCCACACTCAACAGGCGCTGTTTAACTCTCCTCCAGACTGATGACAATTGTGCTCCTAACTGGTCTTCCTCCGGGACGCCGGAAGAGCCCCCGTGACTCCAAGTACAAAATTGAGGATGTATCCCATAAACACAAAAGAACGGAGACTCCCCAGAAGACTCCTGGCAGTGATTATTGATGGCAAACTGAGCCAAAGGAAGGAACGTCGACCACTCCTCCTGGTTATAAGAAACAAAGCAGCGCAAGTACTGTTCCAAATTTTGGTTCATACGCTCGGTCTCACCATTTGACTGAGGATGAAACGCCGAAGAATGAGACAACTTGATCCCCAGCCGTGAGCAAAATGCTTTCCAAAATTTTGCCACAAACTGAGACCCCCTATCAGAAACGATGTCAGATGGAACCCTATGAAGTCTGACCACCTCCTGCACACATACCTGAGCCAGAGTCTTAGCGTTAGGCAACGAAGGCAACGACACAAAGTGCAACATTTTTGAGAACCGATCAACAATCACCAAGATGACCGTGTTCCCAGCTGAAGAGGGCAAGTCAGTGATAAAATCCATGGAGATCTCCGTCCATGGCTTACTAGGTACCTCGAGAGGAAGTAGTGTGCCAACAGGACGGGAGCTGGGCGTCTTAGCCCTAGCGCACGTGGTGCAAGCTGACACGTATGAGACCACGTCCTGTCGGATTTTGGGCCACCAAAACCGACGTGACACCAACTCCAAGGTACCTCTAACCCCTGGGTGGCCAGCCAGGACAGCATCATGATGCTCTGCCATTACATTTAAGCGGAGATGAAGCGGTACAAAGATTTGTTGATGGGAAGTTCAGATGGTACCTCCTCCTGGGCCTCGGCAATCTCAGCCTCAACCTCGGTAGTGAGAGCCGAAACCACAACACCCTTTTGGAGGATGGGTACCGGATCTTCCCGAGGTTCTCCCCCCGGAAAACACCTGGACAGAGCATCCGCCTTAGTGTTTTTAGACCCAGGTCTGTAAGTAACAACAAAGTTGAACCGCGTGAAAAACAATGCCCAGTGAGCCTGCCTGGGAAATAGATGCTTGGCAGACTCCAAATAAAGCAAATTCTTATGGTCGGTAATAACAGTAACCTGATGAACTGACCCCTCCAGGAAGTGTCGCCATTCCTCAAAGGCCAACTTGATTGCCAACAACTCCCTGTTGCCGATATCGTAGTTACGTTCGGCGGACGACAGTTTCTTGGAGAAATAGGCGCATGGACGCAAATCGCTCAAGGATGAACCTTGTGACAACACCGCCCCTACACCCACCTCAGACACATCGACTTCCACGACAAAAGGTTTTGATACGTCTGGCTGCACAAGAATGGGGGCCGAAACAAAACTGTTCTTAAGAAATTCAAATGCGCGCACAGCAGCCTCAGGCCACACGGAGAAATTGGTACTCTTTTTAGTCATGTCAGTTAGCGGTTTAGCAATGATAGAAAAATCCTTGATAAACTTCCTATAGTAGTTAGAAAACCCAAGGAACCGCTGAAGTGCTTTCAGGTTATCAGGCCATTCCCAACGCAACACCGCTTGCACCTTTAGCGGCGTCCGTTTTAAAACCAGAAGCAGACACAATATAACCCAAGAAAGGCAACTCCTGAACCGAAAATACACATTTCTCAAGTTTTGCATATAGCTTATTCTCTCTGAGAAGCTGTAACACCTGCCTGACATGATCCAAATGAGTATCACGATCGCAAGAATATATGAGAATGTCATCTAGGTACACGATAACAAATTTTCCCAAAACATGCGAGAACACATCATTTATGAAATGTTGAAACACTGCAGGCGCGTTTGTCAACCCAAAAGGCATCACCAAATTTTCAAAATGACCCTCAGGAGTATTAAAAGCCGTCTTCCACTCATCACCTTGACGGACTCTTATGAGGTTGTACGCCCCCCTGAGGTCAAGCTTGGTAAACCACGTAGCGCCTGCCGCCTGATTGAACAAATCCGGTATCAATGGCATAGGGTATGGATCACGAACCGTAATCTGGTTTAACTCCCTGAAATCCAGACACGGGCGTAGTCTGCCATCTTTCTTCTTTACAAAGAAGAACCCTGCTGCCACAGGCGAGGATGAAGGCCTGATGTGCCCTTTGCTCAAACTTTCAGCAATGTAATCCTTTAACGCTTGTCTCTCCGTACCGGAGATGTTAAACATCCTTGCTTTA
This sequence comes from Ranitomeya variabilis, assembly GCF_051348905.1. NCBI lineage: Eukaryota > Metazoa > Chordata > Amphibia > Anura > Dendrobatidae > Ranitomeya > Ranitomeya variabilis. The sequence goes on along the minus strand of NC_135235.1, from coordinate 695,445,411 downwards.
GGCAATTTGGCCCCTGGTTTAAACCTGATAGTACAGTCATAGGGGCGATGTGGTGGCAACTCTGAGCAACCCTTCTGAGAGAAAACATCTGCAAAATCGAGAAGTGACTCAGGAACGCTTGAAGTCACAGCAGACACACATGTGGCCAGGCAATTCTCCTGGCAGAATTCGCTCTACTGAATTATGTCCTGAGTTTTCCAGTCAATAACCGGGTTGTGCATAGACAACCATGGAAAACCCAAAACCACCTGTGCAGGTAGATTCTTGAGCAACTTACATGTAACCTGCTCGAAATGTAGAACCCCAATGTGGAGTTTCACCTCAGCCACAAACTCAGTAATCTCCCCCTGTGAGAGAGGAGCAGCATTGATGGTGACCACACGGATAGGATGAGGCAGTTTTTCGATCTTAAAACCGGCAGTGCGCGCAAACACCTCATCAATGAGATTTGTGGCAGAGTCACTATCCACGAAAACAGTAAATTGGCAGCTCTCTGCCAGCGATAATAACCTTAGCAGGGAGTATGCATTGAGAAACCACCATGGAGGATATACCTTAAGCTCAGATTGGCCTCCTCCACACCCTCTGAGCTTAGAAGTTTTCCGCCGTTGCGTTTTTCTTAGACAGCAGAGGACAAATGTTAACAAAATGACCAGTTTTACCGCAGTAAAAACGGGCTCCCTGCTTCCTGAGCACAGGGAGGGGCTCGACGCTTAACATGTGACACTCCTGTGATTTGCATAAGCTCCGTGGGCTCACCTGCAGCAACCTCACTTGAACCTGAACCCTCTCCCAAAAGCGGCGTCTCATGCTCCCCCTGACGCAAATGGCGATCAATGCGGACAACCAGACTCATAGTGGAATCTAGAGAAGCAGGAGTCTCGTACATCAGGAGGGCTTTTTTAACCCTTCCAGAAACCCCATGAATAAACTGACTCTGCAGCGCGGGATCATTCCACTGTGTGTCGACCGCCCAGCGGCGAAATTCATAACAGTAATCCTCTGCAAAACGCTCCCCCTGGCGAATAGTGCGTATCTTAGATTCTGCTAGAGCCATTCTGTCTGGATCATCGTAAATGTGTCCAAGAGCGGAAAAAAAACTCTCCACAGAGTCAAATGCAGCAGAATCAGATGGCAAAGAAAACGCCTATGCTTGGGGGTCCCCGTTTAATAATGACAACACCAGGCCCACACACTGAGCCTCATTACCCGAGGAGATCGGGCGCATACGGAAATATAGTTTGCACGCTTCACGAAAAGAAACAAATTTACTGCGTTCCCCAGCACCTTTTCAGGCAAAGGAAACTTAGGCTCAGCAACTCTACCAGTAGCTCCAGCTTGCACATTAGATACTGCTAGTCCCTGTTGCTGCACTGCCCCCCTCAACTCAGTGACCTGTAGAGACAGCGCCTCCAACTGGCGGGTTATGGTAGTCATGTTATCCATGGAATACAAATAATGTTGGCCGATTATAATGTCACGGGAAGCCTAGGTAGGCAAGAGCTAATAACCCGGGCCCCTGCGATTTCCCTCAGACTAGGGAAATTGTTATGGTTCTCAATGGCAAGAGAACATAGCCCAGCAAACATAAGAACTAGCTCTTGGAAGGATGGAAACTAAACTGACCATGAACTAAACCTGCCGCACAACTAACAGTAGCCGGGTAGCGTTGCCTACGTTTTATCCCTAGACGCCCAGCGCCAGCCGGAGGACTAACTAATCCTGGCAGAGGAAAATATAGTCCTGGCTCACCTCTAGAGAAATTTCCCCGAAAGGTAGACAGAGGCCCCCACATATATTGGCGGTGATTTTAGATGAAATGACAAACGTAGTATGAAAATAGGTTTAGCAAAATTGAGGTCCGCTTACTAGATAGCAGGAAGACAGAAAGGGCACTTTCATGGTCAGCTGAAAACCCTATCAAAACACCATCCTGAAATTACTTTAAGACTCTAGTATTAACTCATAACATCAGAGTGGCAATTTCAGATCACAAGAGCTTTCCAGACACAGAAACGAAACTTCAGCTGTGAACTGGAACAAAATACAAAAACAAACGAGGACTAAAGTCCAACTTAGCTGGGAGTTGTCTAGCAGCAGGAACATGCACAGAAAGGCTTCTGATTACAATGTTGACCGGCATGGAAGTGACAGAGGAGCAAGGCTAAATAGCGACTCCCACATCCTGATGGAAACAGGTGAACAGAGGGGATAATGCACACAAGTTCAATTCCACCAGTGGCCACCGGGGGAGCCCAAAATCCAATTTCACAACAGGAAATCCTGACTGACCCTCTCCCAGAGTTTACACTGATGGTGTGCATGTCTGGGCCTCCATCCTCACCCTATCTCCTGTTTCAACCCTAGGCTGAAACCACAACCCACCACCCAGTGAAGAGACCACACACCAATACCCACAGTTAGCACAGACAAGGATAATGGAAAATATGAACCACGCCGCAGTCACTCAGGAATACACTATAAATGCACAGGGAAAAACAAATACAAATATAGGAAGGAGAAAATATGACAAAGGGAAATACTCCACCAGATACGATACTCCTTCTAGATCACCACTCCAGACCGAGATAACCAAGCACAAGACAGAAGCTATAATCGGTGACGCCCAATGTTCAGAAGAACTATTTAAAGGCAATGGGCGTGGCCAGCTTCCAATCCGAGCTCCAGCTAAATTAACCCCGGACCAGCTAGATAAAATCTAGCCGACGCCACTGAGCACATAGTGGACAAAAGCGGAATTACCGCTGTCTGACGAACGCCCTAGTAAGAACAGCGTCCGACAAAAGGTGAACGGATGGACTCCCACAGAGAATAATGGAGGAGGAGGTGTGATGGTGTGGGGGTGCTTTGCTGGTGACACTGTTGGGGATTTATTTAAAATTGAAGGCACACTGAACCAGCATGGCTACCACAGCATCTTGCAGCGGCATGCTATTCCATCCGGTTTGCATTTAATTGGACCATCATTTACTTTTCATCAGGACAATGACCCTAAACACACCTCCAAGCTGTGTAAGGGCTATTTGACCAAGAAGGAGAGTGATGGGGTGCTATGCCAGATGACCTGGCCTCCACAGTCACCAGACCTGAACCCAATCGAGATGGTTTGGGGTGAGCTGGACCGCAGAGTGAAGGCAAAAGGGGAACTCCTTCAAGATTTTTGGAAGACCATTCCCGGTGACTACCTCTTGAAGCTCATCAAGAGAATGCCAAGAGTGTGCAAAGCAGTCATCAACGCAAAAGGTGGCTACTTTGAGGAACCTAGAATATAAGACATATTTTCAGCTGTTTCACACTTTTTTGTTAAGTATATAATTCCACATGTGTTAATTCATAGTTTTGATGACTTCAGTGTGAATGTACAATTTTCTTAGTCATGAAAATACAGAAAAATCTTTAAATGAGAAGGTGTGTCCAAACTTTTGGTCTGTACTGTATCTCTGTGATTCAAGGGTATAAAAATTCAAAGTTGGACAAATTGTGAAATTTTCAAAATTTTCACCAAATTTCCTTTTTTTTCACAAATAAACGCAGGTAATATCAAATAAATTTTACCGTTATCATGAAGTACAATATGTCTCGAGAAAACAATTTCAGAATCACCGGGATCCATTGAAGCGTTCCAGAGTTATAACCTCATAAAGGGACAGTGGTCAGAATTGTAAAAATTGGCCCGGTCATTAACCCCTTAATCCCATATGACGTACTATCCCGTCAAGGTGACCTGGAACTTAATTCACAGTGACGGGATAGTATGTCATATGCAATTGGCCACGCTCAAGGGGGGAGCGTGGCCGATCGCGGCCGGGTGTCAGCTGACTATCACAGCTGACATCCGGTACTATGTGCCAGGAGCCGTCACGGACCGCCCCCGGCACATTAACCCCCAGCAGACTGCGATCCAACATGATCGCAGTGTTCCGGCGGTATAGTGAAGCATCGCGCAGGGAGGGGGCTCCCTGCGTGCTTCCCTGAGACCCCCGGAGCAACGCGATGTAATCGCGTTGCTCCGAGGGTCTCTTACCTCCTACTCCCTGCAGCAGGCCCGGATCCAAGATGGCCACGGCATCCGGGTCTTGCAGGGAGGTGGCTTCACTGCACCTGCTCAGAGCAGGCGCCGGGAAGCCGCTGTTGAGGGAGGATCTAAAGTGACCCTTCACGGTTGACCTTAGTGATTTTCAAATTAATTAACAGGGTGTTGCCGGCAACTGAGAATGACCAGACTGAGACGTAGCTCTGTTTGGGAGAATCAAAGGAGATTCCTAGCCCCCGTTTATTGTGTTGTACTTTTATCATGTTAGCAAATTCTACTTCAACCAATAGTATAAAAACACACTTTCAGCACTTAACCTATAAAAATGCAGGAAAAACTTAACCTATGAGGATACAGAAAAAAGGAAACTACATATATGGTTGTGTCTTTTTGGCACAAAACAACATATTAACAGGTGCCTCGAAGTCTCAAAGTCTTATCTAGTGATACACCCCCGAGTCCCTTCCCTGGCTCGAGTTAGAACACTCAAGGTCTTTACACCAACTATAAACCATAGCCTAATTAAGTAACAAAATGTTATCTTCGTGAGAAACAGGACAGAGGTACAAGCAAAAAAAATGAAGCCTTTAGTTTTGATTTTAGTTTAACCCTTCACAATCCCCCCTAGATAAATTTTGTTAATTAATGTCCAGCATCAGAGGTACTATCCCAAGCTATAAGCTCGAGGGGTACTGGTCTTCACATGACTGGTGCCATGTTACCAGCCATGGCTGTTGCGGCGTACCCGTCCCCCCTGTATGCTAGAATTTATGAATAACAATTGTTGATGACAATGGTTGGGATCTTTTGAAAGTAGCCATGCGCTTGGCTTCAACATCTTCATCAGGTAACTTTGTGAAATCGGTGTAGAGAAGAGCAGGGGTGGCAACACTTTTGGTATCATCATTAGCTGTCTTAGTGCAGAATTTCCTAATACATACAGAAATACACCAAAGAACAAGTTTTAGTATTACATACATAACAAGGATAAAGGCAGCGATGTGTAACAAACTTTGCAAGATTCCAGCTATCCAGCCCCCAAATCCCTTAAACCAATTGGCTGGATTAAGAAAGGAGAAGGTGTCTGTCCACCAACTGTCCTTATTACATATATATATTGTATGTATATATATATGTATTATAACTGTCCTTATTTATCATATTGATCTCTAAGTCTTTGAATATCCTCTAACTTTAACTTTAACTTCATAGTGCTATTGGGATCTATATAATGACAGCATGCGGGTCCAATAACCTGACACATACCACCCTGTGCTGCTGTTAAGTAATCCAGTACTACAGTATGTTGATTAGTGACTATGATAAGTTGGTTTTGAACAGCAACAGTAGTATTAAGTATATCCAATATATCCCAAATTTGATCATCTAGATAGTCTGTGGCCCTAACCAATTTATCCCACATTTGTGTAATCATAGGGTAAATGAAAATAGAACTGACAATTTTATTGGCTATACCCATCTGTACTACATGTGGTCTTCCCGAAGGGCGGGGTGAGTTATCTGCAGCTCTTTTGTACAATGTATGTTTGGGTATAGCCTATGTATCCAACTGTTTACTTGAGAGGACAAAGGTGGCCGGGGTCAATCGACCCAGAGTACAAGTGCCCTTTACCCCTACTGGCAACCATTTATAAGCATTGTCTCCACACACCCAGAACATATCAACAGGTAAATCCCATAAGGCTGAATGTTGTAGTACCAATCTATGCGCTAAGTCTATGAAGGCTGAGACATTCTGGAGCATGCACCAAGGTGGAGACTGTCCTAGAGGACTACAATAACCTACATTAGGATTCCCACAAGTGGGGGTTCCTGGCACATATCCAGAGGACTCATTGCAAGGTATATTGCCAGGAATGCTAGCACAGATATCTTTAGAGTCCTCCAAAAGAGCAAAAAGCACACATCCGCACTGCTGATCAAAAATCCACCCAGGACCGCACTGTAACGTCGATCCAACACCTAAAGGTCGCAAAACCTGTGCATCCGCTCCATTTGATGAACTACAGGGGTGCCGCATCCAGAAAAAACAGCAAAGTGCAAACATAAACTTGAAAAAAGAAGGAGCGCACTTAGGGTACCATCACACAGTGAAATTTCCATCGCTACGACGGTACGATTCGTGACGTTCTAGCGATATCGTTACGATATCGCAGTGTCTGACACGCAGCAGCGATCAGGGATCCTGCTGAAAATCGTACGTCGTAGCAGATCGTTTGGAACTTTCTTTCGTCACTTGATCACCCGCTGACATCGCTGGATCGTTGTGTGTGACAGCGATCCAGCGATGTGTTCGCTTGTAACCAGGGTAAACATCGGGTAACTAAGCGCAGGGCCGCGCTTAGTAACCCGATGTTTACCCTGGTTACCAGCGTTAACGTAAAAAAAACAAACAGTACATACTTACATTCCGGTGTCTGTCCCCGGCATCTCAGCTTCTCTGCACTTTGTGAGCGCCTGCCAGCCGGAAAGCGAGCACAGCAGTGACGTCTGACGTCACCGCTCTGCTTTCCGGCCGCTGTGCTTACACAGTGGAGAGAAGGAGAACGCCGGAGGACAGACACCGGAATGTGAGTATGTACTGTTTGTTTTTTTTACGTTAACGCTGGTAACCAGGGTAAACATCGGGTTACTAAGCGCGGCCCTGCGCTTAGTAACCCGATGTTTACCCTGGTTACTCGGGGACTTCGGCATCGCTCCAGCGCCGTGATTGCAAAGTGTGACCGCAGTCTACGACGCTGGAGCGATATTCATACGACGCTGCGACGTCACGAATCGTGCCGTCGCAGCGATGGAAGTTTCACTGTGTGACAGTACCCTTACCCTGATGGAGCTTTACATCACTTTATTGGGACATAATAAAAAATGAAGAGCAGGGAGGGATAAGATCAGCCAAGGACGACGATCGTTTCGTGCTAAATAGCACTTCAACGGGTCCATACGCTGATAAGATCCGGGGAGTGTTTTATAGACCCACCTGGGTCGCAAACTCCTCCCCTACCTCGCTCATAACATGAACACAATTACATTTAAAAACAGCAAAATGTAAATTAAAAACAATCTGATTACTAAGCACCACCTATAAGACAGAATGAAACATCAAAGATTAAAAGTAAATCTCTTACAAAAAGACGGACATATCAACCTTTTCATTCAAGCCAGATGGTCCTGCTGCCTCTGTGCGCAGAATCCATCTGGCTTCCCTGTATAGTAAGAGGCGATTCAAGTCCCCTCCTCCCTCTGGAAGGGAGACACGCTCCAAGCCGGCAAATCTCAACACACTGACATCACTCCCATGGTGAGTACGGACATGCTCTATTAATCTCGGTGCTCCCTTCCCTGTTTTAACAGAATTGAAATGTTCTCTGACACGAACAAAAAGAGGGCGGATCGTTTTTCCGATGTAAAATTTCCTGCATGTACAGAAAAGGACATAAACTACATGGGTAGTCCTGCAGGATATAAAATCCCGCACCCTATGCTGTATATGACCTACTCTGACCCTATCCCCAATGAAATGATAATTACAGAAACTGCAGCCCCCACATTTAAAGTTTCCCTTAGGGATGCTATCAGTAAGCCAATTGCTTTTCTTTGTTACGAAGCGATTTCTGTCCCTGATATTTCTACTGCGGCGACTAGCAAATAGAGGTCCTCTATCCACTATTTCTTTTAAATCGGGATCTTGCCGCAGGATTTGCCAATTTTTTCTGATGGTCATTCTGATGTGACTGTCCAGTGGGCCAAATTTAAAGCTAAATACAAACTTTTTATCAAACTTTTTTTGGGGGGTGACAGAGGTGTCTGTAGCGATTGCTCTGTTATAGGCAGTATTTAAAACTGCAGGGGGATACCCACGTTTCCTAAATCTGTCCGCTAAGTCAGCCGACTGCTGCGCAAACCCCACTGGATCATTATAAATTCTCTTGACCCTGAGAAATTGACTGTATGGCAATGATCTTTTCATGTATGACGGATGAGCACTATTAAAATGTAGTAAAGAATTTGATGCAAAAGGTTTTCTGTATACTTCTGTGATTATGCCCCCTTCATTAATGTGTAATTTCACATCCAGAAAAACCAAACTGGCTCCTCCAAATTGCGAGGTAAACCCCATGTTCATGGTGTTGGATGTCCTCAGGTACCTCACAAATTCTGTGAAAGTATCCTGGTGCCCATCCCACACCATGAACATGTCATCGACATACCTAGCATAAAGCTCGATATGTCCAAGAAACGGGTTATTTGAGGAGTAAATATACTCCTCTTCAAACCTGGCAAGAAAGAGGTTAGCCAGGGTACATGCGACGGGGGTACCCATCGCGGTACCCACCGTCTGCAGGTACCACTGGCTATCAAATTGGAAAGCATTATGCATTAAAATGAAGGAAAGGCTCTCACAGATAAACTGTATAGTGTCTACTCCTGTGGGTGTGTTCTCCAGAATACGCCTAACTGTATCCACCCCTAATTTCTGTGGAATCCTTGTATATAGACTTTCGATATCTATCGAAGTCAAGGCATATGATTCATGCCATTCAAAACCTTTTAGTATCTTTAGGAAATCCCCCGTATCTTTAATATATGAGGGGATATCTCGCAATAGGGGGCGCAGCAGCCAGTCAACGTAGGAGGACAGTGGCTCAGTCAGGGACCCCACTTCCGACACGATGGGGCGGCCGGGGGGGCCTCTGCTGATTTATGCAATTTAGGTATATGATACCAATGTGGTCTTCTCGGAAACGCTGGTAATAACTTTTCGGCTTGTCTGGAAGAAAAAACCCTTTTTTCCACATAGCATCTTAATAAAGAACGTAGAAGGTTTTTAAATTTTGAAGTGGGGTCCCCTTTTAATTTGAGATATGTCCTCTCATCAGATATTTGTCTCAATGCCTCAGTTTTGTAATAGTCACTTGTCATCAGAACTACATTTCCCCCCTTTATCTGCCCCACGGACAGTCACATCAGACCACCTCCGTATTTCTGCTAGGGCGCGTTTTTCTTCCAGCCGAAGATTATCTACGGGCGGTTCATAGATTAGAGCTTCTATATCTTTCAGAACTTGCAATTGAAAAACATCAACCAAATTCCCCGGGGACACTGGGGGCATAAAGGTGGACTTAACCCCCCCTGTAAAAGGTACAGCAGACAATTCACTACCACCTGTCGAGTTAGATACCATGCCCAATGAATCAAGTAGATCTCGTGTCTCTTCCCGTACGTCACCGAATGGGTCCTCCGTGACAAAAAAGCCAAGGGGGCCCACTCGGCAAGGCACTTCTCCTGGGAGTACCTCCCACGGAGCTGCGTTTTTGTGAGCTGTGACAAACGATTTGAATAACTGTATTTTACGAATAGCTTTAAATAAGTCAATCTTGAAGTCTACTATATCAAAAGGCTCTGAAACGCAAAAATTAAGTCCTTTAGATAGGACAGATAGGTGTGCCTCATCTAGAACGCGTGGAGTTAAATTGACCACAGTTATTTCGTTGGTCTCCACGACACTTGTCGCCTTTTTTTGGCGTTTCCTTCTGCCATTTCTCCTACCCCCTCGACGCGTCCTGCGTCTAAAGGGGAGACATTGGAGGCGGCTACTTGTTGTGGTGGCACCAGACTTGTAGATGTGCAAGGATCTTCAGTAGCGCTTGAGTCAGAGTCTGTTGTAAGATAGTCCCTCTTATTCTTATTCTTTTTGAAAAAGGGTTTACTCCGCGCCTGTCCTTTGTTCTGATTCCATTTACGAAATTTTCGATGACCCTCTGGCGGTCCGCCTTTGTTCCACGTGAAAATTCTGCCGGATTCAAAATCGACTTTATCTCTTATAAACTTGTCTCTCTTCCTTTCTTTTATTTCATTTTGCAGGGTTACTAATTTTGTGTCCAATCTTTTGTCGACCGCTGTCCATTGGATTTCAGACAGTCTAGTCTTTAATTCTTCCTTTGTCTTAAGAAACTCAACTTTAGTGGCCTCATAATTAATAATATTTTGTTTTAGGACCAAGCGTAGTAATTCTTGGGAACAATGTAATAAAATTGCCTCCCACTCTTTGATAAAAGATTCATTGTTTTTATACTGAGCCATATCCTTTGTGACTCGTAGTCCCCTTGGCACGCGGCCACACTCCATATAGGACTTCAAAGAGTTATTTGTCCAAAACAAATTTACTTCTCTCTCAGCGGCCAAAAAAAGTTTATGTTCCAATGTTTTGGTGCTTAAGGAAAAAACATTATCATGTAGTTCACATTCTGAGAAGTAGGAATCTACATTTTCCCTCCCTGCTAATTGTCCATGTGATAAAGATGCAACTTCCTGCTCCATGTTGTGGAGTCTAGGTCAGTGAGCAATCACTCACGTATAGGTTACAACCTGGTGTGACAAATGGGTGTAGGCAACTCAGCGTGCTGGTAGTGTGTGAAAGAAAGTCAATACTCAAAGTCCTCCAAAAGAGCAAAAAGCACACATCCGCACTGCTGATCAAAAATCCACCCAGGACCGCACTGTAACGTCGATCCAACACCTAAAGGTCGCAAAACCTGTGCATCCGCTCCATTTGATGAACTACAGGGGTGCCGCATCCAGAAAAAACAGCAAAGTGCAAACATGAACTTGAAAAAAGAAGGAGCGCACTTACCCTGAAGGAGCTTTACATCACTTTATTGGGACATAATAAAAAATGAAGAGCAGGGAGGGATAAGATCAGCCAAGGACGACGATCGTTTCGTGCTAAATAGCACTTCAACGGGTCCACACGCTGATAAGATCCGGGGAGTGTTTTATAGACCCACCTGGGTCGCAAACTCCTCCCCTACCTCGCTCATAACATGAACACAATTACATTTAAAAACAGCAAAATGTAAATTAAAAACAATCTGATTACTAAGCACCACCTATAAGACATGGGGGCTGCAGTTTCTGTAATTATCATTTTATTGGGGATAGGGTCAGAGTAGGTCATATACAGCATAGGGTGCGGGATTTTATATCCTGCAGGACTACCCATGTAGTTTATGTCCTTTTCTGTACATGCAGGAGATTTTACATCGGAAAAACGATCCGCCCTCTTTTTGTTCGTGTCAGAGAACATTTCAATTCTGTTAAAACAGGGAAGGGAGCACCGAGATTAATAGAGCATGTCCGTACTCACCATGGGAGTGATGTCAGTGTGTTGAGATTTGCCGGCTTGGAGCGTGTCTCCCTTCCAGAGGGAGGAGGGGACTTGAATCGCCTCTTACTATGCAGGGAAGCCAGATGGATTCTGCGCACAGAGGCAGCAGGACCATCTGGCTTGAATGAAAAGGTTGATATGTCTGTCTTTTTGTAAGAGATTTACTTTTAATCTTTGATGTTTCATTCTGTCTTATAGGTGGTGCTTAGTAATCAGATTGTTTTTAATTTACATTTTGCTGTTTTTAAATGTAATTGTGTTCATGTTATGAGCGAGGTAGGGGAGGAGTTTGCGACCCAGGTGGGTCTATAAAACACTCCCCGGATCTTATCAGCGTGTGGACCCGTTGAAGTGCTTTTTAGCACGAAACGATCGTCGTCCTTGGCTGATCTTATCCCTCCCTGCTCTTAATTTTTTATTATGTCCCAATAAAGTGATGCAAAGCTCCTTCAGGGTAAGAGCGCTCCTTTTTTCAAGTACAGATATCTTTAGAACCTTGTAAAAACAGACAAGAAAATTTCCATGACGTATTATGTATCATTCTTTCTAACATTATTGGTTTGAAAGCATCAGTAGAGTATGAGGTCACATCAAAACTAATTTGTAAACCATATGTTGGAACTTGCCCTAGATTGGTTAGACTAGTCTTATTCTTAGGTACCCAAGCCCCTCCTTCATAGGCCAGATATTGAAGGTGTGTATCCCTTCCTGAAAGGTTACCTTGCCACCAGGGGTACCCAACTGTTATGATCCTAGTGGCGGAGGATCGCAAAAAGACAAGCAAGCATGCAAAAAATAGGACAAGCTCTAGGGTGATGGTAACTGGACTGACCGCAGACCTAAACCTATCCAACACAACTAGAGGCAGCCGGGGAACGTGCCTACGTTGGTTCTAGACGTCTCGCGCCAGCCTGAGAAACTAACTACCCCTGAAGAGAAAGTAAGACCTCGCTTGCCTCCAGAGAAACAATCCCCAAAGATATTGAAGCCCCCAACAAATATTAACAGTGAGGTAAGAGGAAGGCACATACATAGGGATGAAATGAGATTCAGCAAAAGAGGCCCGCTAATACTAAAAAGCAGAAAATAGAACAGGGATCTAAGCGGTCAGCAGAAAACCCTTACACAAAATCCATCCTGAGATTACAAGAACCCATGCACCATCTAATGGTGCATGGGGAGAAACTCAGTCCACTAGAGCAACCAGCAGGCATGGGAAAACATTTTAACAAGCTGGACTAGAAAACATGATGAACAAAAATGCACAAAAACTGAGAAAACAAACTTAGCTTGTCTTGAAGAAACTGGGAGCAAGGTAGTCAGAAGGAATCTGAGTAGCACTGATTACATTGATAGCCGGCAACAAGTGGAAGTGAAACAGAGCTATATAGGAATCTCCCAGAAGATAACGAAGCAGGTGGTAGCCAGAGACAAGCAGATAACACACAAAGCCACCAGGGGGAGCCCAAAGCAAAAGTCATACAGTACCACCTGTGACCACAAGAGGGAGCCCAAAAACAGAGTTCACAACAGTACCCCCCCTTGAGGAGGGGTCACCGAACCCTCACGAGAACCCCCAGGGCGATCGAGAACCCCCAGGGCGATCGGGATGAGCCACATGGAAGGCACGAACCAAATCAGCCGCATGAACATCAGAGGCGACAACCCAGGAATTATCCTCCTGACCATAGCCCTTCCACTTAACCAAATACTGGAGCCTCCGTCTAGAAACACGAGAATCCAAGATCTTCTCCACCACGTATTCCATTTCTCCCTCAACCAACACCGGGGCAGGAGGCTCAACAGGAGGAACCACAGGCACCACATACCTCCGCAATAACGACCGATAGAACACATTATGAATAGCAAACGATGCTGGGAGGTCCAAACGAAATGACACAGGGTTGAGGACTTCCAAAATCTTATAAGGACCGATAAACCGAGGCTTGAACTTAGGAGAAGAGGCCTTCATAGGAACAAAACAAGAAGACAACCACACCAAGTCCCCAACACGAAGTCGGGGACCCACGCAGCGACGGCGGTTGGCAAACAGCTGAGCCTTCTCTTGAGACAGCTTCAAATTGTCCACCACATGATTCCAAATCTGATGCAACCTGTCCACCACCACATCCACTCCAGGACAGTCAGAAGGCTCCATCTGACCTGAAGAAAAACGAGGATGAAACCCCGAATTACAAAAAAAAGGAGAAACCAAAGTAGCAGAACTAGCCCGATAATTAAGAGCAAACTCGGCCAACGGCAAAAAAGCCACCCAATCATCCTGATCCGCAGAAACAAAACATCTTAAATAAGTCTCCAAGGTCTGATTAGTTTGCTCGGTTTGGCCATTCGTCTGAGGATGGAAGGCCGACGAAAAAGACAAATCAATGCCCATCTTAGCACAAAAGGTCCGCCAAAATCTAGACACAAACTGGGATCCTCTGTCAGAAACAATGTTCTCAGGGATCCCATGCAAACGAACCACATTTTGAAAAAACAGTGGAACCAACTCGGAGGAGGAAGGCAACTTAGGCAAGGGCACCAAATGGACCATCTTAGAGAAACGATCACACACCACCCAGATGACAGACATTCTCTGAGAGACAGGGAGATCTGAAATAAAATCCATGGAAATGTGCGTCCAAGGCCTCTTCGTGACAGGGAAAGGTAACAACAAACCACTGGCACGAGAACAGCAAGGCTTAGCCCGAGCACAAATTCCACAAGACTGCACAAAGGAATGCACATCCCGCGACAAGGAAGGCCACCAAAAGGACCTGGCCACCAAGTCTCTGGTACCAAATATTCCAGGATGACCCGCCAATACCGAAGAATGAACCTCAGAGATGACTCTATTGGTCCATCTATCCGGGACAAACAGTCTCTCCCGTGGACAACGATCAGGTCTATCCGCCTGAAACTCCTGCAGCACACGTCGCAAATCTGGGGAGATGGCAGACAAAATCACCCCTTCCCTAAGGACACCAGTCGGCTCAGAATCTCCAGGAGAGTCAGGCACAAAACTCCTGGAAAGAGCATCAGCCTTCACATTCTTTGAACCAGGCAGGTACGAGACCACAAAATCAAAACGAGAGAAAAACAACGACCAACGAGCCTGTCTGGGGTTCAGCCGCTTGGCTGACTCGAGATAAATCAAATTCTTGTGATCAGTCAAGACCACCACACGATGCTTAGCTCCCTCGAGCCAATGTCGCCACTCCTCAAATGCCCACTTCATAGCCAACAGCTCCCGATTTCCGACATCATAATTCCGCTCGGCAGGCGAGAACTTTCTTGAAAAGAAAGCACATGGCTTCACCACAGAGCCATCAGAGCTTCTCTGTGACAAAACCGCCCCCGCTCCAATCTCGGAAGCATCAACCTAAACCTGGAAGGGAAGTGAGACATCTGGCTGACCTAAAACCAGAGCCGAAGAAAACCGGCGCTTCAGCTCCCGAAAGGCCTCCACAGCCGCAGAAGACCAATTAGTAACATCAGAACCCTTCTTGGTCAAATCCGTCAAAGGCTTAACAACACTACAAAAATTAGCTATGAAGCGACGGTAAAAATTAGCGAAACCCAAGAACTTCTGAAGACTCTTAACAGATGTAGGCTGCGTCCAGTCACGAATAGCCTGAACCTTGACAGGGTCCATCTCAATAGTAGAAGGAAAAAAAATGAAACCCAAAAAAGAAATCTTCTGGACTCCAAAAAGACATTTTGAGCCCTTCACAAATAAAGCATTGGCCCGCAAGACCTGAAACACCATCCTGACCTGCTGAACATGAGACTCCCAGTCATCAGAAAAAAAAAGAATATCATCCAGATACACAATCATAAATTTATCCAGATATTCACGGAAGTGTTATGATCCCAATGGAAGAGGATCGCTAAAAGGACAAGCACAGATACAAAAATAGGACAAGCTCTAGGGAGATGGAAACTGGACTGACCGCGACCCTAAACCTGACAAACACAACTAGCAGTAGCCAGGGAACGTGCCTACGTTGGTTCTAGACGTCTCGCGCCAGCCGGAGAAACTAACTACGCCTGAAGAGGAAACAAAGACCTAGGTTGCCTCCAGAGAAATATCCCCAAAGGTATAGAAGCCCCCCACAAATATTAACGGTGAAGCGAGAGGAAGGCACATACACAGAGATGAAATGAGATTTAGCAAAAGAGGCCCGCTAATGCTAGAAAGCAGAAAATACAACAGGCATCTAGGCGGTCAGCAGAAAACCCTAATTAAAAATCCATCCTGAGATTACAAGAACCCATGCGCCAACTCATGGTGCATGGGGAGAACCTCAGCCCACTAGAGCAACCAGCAAGAATAGGATTCACATTTTAGCAAGCTGGACTAGAAAACATAATATGCAAAAACACAAAAACTGAAAAAACAAAACTTAGCTTGTCCTGAAGGGTCTGGGAGCAAAGTAGTCAGAAGGAAACTGAGTAGCACTGATTACATTGACAGCCGGCAACAAAAGTCAGAGAAACAGAGCTATATAGGAACCTCCCAGCAACTAATGAAACAGGTGGAAGCCAGAGACCAGCAGACAACACGCAAGGCCACCAGAGGGAGCCCAAAACACCAAGTCACACAGTACCACCTGTGACCATCAGAGGGAGCCCAAAAACAGAATTCACAACAGTACCCCTCCTTGAGGAGGGGTCACCGAACCCTCACGAGAACCCCCAGGGCGATCAGGATGAGCCCTATGGAAGGCACGAACCAAATCAGTCGCATGAACATCAGAGGCGACAACCCAAGAATTATCCTCCTGACCATAACCCTTCCACTTAACCAAATATTGGAGCTTCCGTCTAGAAACACGAGAATCCAAGATCTTCTCCACCACATACTCCAATTCTCCCTCAACCAGCACCGGAGCAGGAGGCTCAACCGAAGGAACCACGGGCACCACATACCTCCGCAACAACGACCGATGGAACACATTATGAATAGCAAACGATGCTGGGAGATCTAAACGAAATGACACAGGGTTGAGAACCTCCAAGATCTTATAAGGACCGATAAACCGAGGCTTGAACTTAGGAGAGGAGACCTTCATAGGAACAAAGCGAGAAGACAACCACACCAAGTCCCCAACGCGAAGTCGAGGACCCACGCAGCGACGGCGATTGGCAAACCGCTGAGCCTTCTCCTGAGACAACTTCAAATTGTCCACCACATGATTCCAAATCTGATGCAACCTGTCCACCACCACATCCACTCCAGGACAGTCAGAAGGCTCCACCTGACCCGAAGAAAAACGAGGATGAAACCCCGAATTACAAAAAAAAGGAGAATCCAAAGTAGCAGAACTAGCCCGATTATTAAGAGCAAACTCGGCCAGCGGCAAAAAGGTAACCCAGTCATCTTGATCAGCAGAAACAAAACATCTTAAATAAGTCTCCAAGGTCTGATTAGTTCGCTCTGTCTGGCCATTCGTCTGAGGATGGAATGCTGACGAAAAAGACAAATCAATGCCCATCTTAGCACAGAAAGTCCACCAAAATCTAGACACAAACTGGGATCCTCTGTCAGAAACAATGTTCTCAGGGATCCCATGCAAACGAACCACATTTTGAAAAAACAGAGGAACCAACTCAGAGGAAGAAGGCAACTTAGGCAAGGGCACCAAATGAACCATCTTAGAAAAGCGGTCACACACCCCCCAGATAACAGACATTTTCTGAGAGACAGGGAGATCTGAAATAAAATCCATGGAAATGTGCGTCCAAGGCCTCTTCGGGACAGGCAAAGGTAACAACAAACCACTGGCACGAGAACAGCAAGGCTTGGCCCGAGCACAAACTCCACAAGACTGCACAAAGGAACGCACATCCCTCGACAAGGAAAGCCACCAAAAGGACCTGGCCACCAAGTCTCTAGTACCAAATATTCCAGGATGACCTGCCAATACGGAAGAATGAACCTCAGAGATGACTCTACTGGTCCATCTATCTGGAACAAACAGTCTTTCTGGCGGACAGCGATCAGGTCTATCCGCCTGAAACTCCTGCAGCGCACGTCGCAAATCTGGGGATATGGCAGACAAAATCACCCCCTCCCTAAGAATACCAGCCGGTTCAGAGTCTCCAGGAGAGTCAGGCACAAAACTCCTGGAAAGAGCATCAGCCTCAACCTGAAAGGGAAGTGAAACATCTGGCTGACACAAAACCGGAGCAGAAGAAAACCGGCGCTTCAGCTCACGAAAGGCCTCCAAAGCCGAAGAAGACCAATTAGCAACATCAGAACCTTTCTTGGTCAAATCCGTCAAAGGCTTAACAATACTAGAAAAATTAGCTATGAAGCGACGGTAAAAATTAGCAAAACCCAAGAACTTCTGAAGACTCTTAACGGATGTAGGTTGCGTCCAGTCACGAATAGCCTGAACCTTGGCAGGATCCATCTCAATAGTAGAAGGAGAAAAAATGTAACCCAAAAAAGAAATCTTCTGGACTCCAAAAAGGAATTTTGAGCCCTTCACAAATAAAGCATTGGCCCGCAGGACCTGAAACACCATCCTGACCTGCTGAACATGAGACTCCCAGTCATCAGAAAAAAACAGAATATCATCCAGATACACAATCATAAATTTATCCAGGTATTCACGGAAGATGTCGTGCATAAAGGACTGAAAGAATGAAGGAGCATTAGAGAGTCCAAAAGGCATTACCAAGTACTCAAAATGGCCCTCAGGCGTATTAAATGCGGTTTTCCATTCATCACCCTGCTTTATCCGCACAAGATTATATGCGCCACGAAGATCTATCTTAGTGAACCACCTAGCCCCCTTAATGCAAGCAAACAAATCAGTCAACAATGGCAACGGATACTGAAATTTGACTGTGATTTTATTCAGAAGGCGATAATCTATACAAGGTCTCAGGGAGCCATCTTTCTTAGCCACAAAGAAAAAGCCTACTCCCAGAGGGGACGAAGATGGACGAATATGTCCCTTTTCCAAAGACTCCTTTATGTAACTCCGCATGGCAGCATGCTCTGGTATTGACAAATTGAACAATCGTCCCTTAGGAAACTTACTACCAGGAATTAAATCTATAGCACAATCACAATCCCTATGAGGAGGAAGCGAGTTGAGCTTAGGCTCCTCAAATACATCCTGGTAGTCAGACAAAAACGCAGGGATCTCAGAAGGAGTAGATGAAGCAATTGACATCACAGGCGCGTCATTATGAACTCCCTGACACCCCCAACTTGACACAGACATTGTTTTCCAATCCAGGACTGGATTATGAGTCTGCAACCATGGCAGACCCAGCACGAGAACATCATGTAAATTATACAGTACTAGGAAGCGAATCACCTCCTGATGAACGGGAGTCATGCACATGGTCACCTGTGTCCAGTACTGAGGTTTATTAGTAGCCAATGGTGTATAGTCAATTCCCCTCAGGGGAATAGGGACTTTTAAAGGCTCCAAATCAAAACCACAGCGTCTGGCAAATGACCAATCCATAAGACTCAGGGCAGCACCCGAATCTACAAAGGCATTGACCGAAAAAGATGACAGTGAACAAATCAAAGTAACAGACAAAATGAACTTAGGCTGTAGAGTACCAATGGCGACCGATTTATCAACCTTTTTCTTGCACTTAGAGCATGCTGATATAACATGAGCTGAATCACCACAATAAAAACACAACCCATTTTGCCGTCTATAGTTTTGCCGTTCACTTCTGGACAGAATTCTATCACATTGCATAATCTCAGGTGTCTGTTCAGAGGACACCGCCAAATGGTGCACAGGTTTGCGCTCCCGCAACCGCCGATCAATCTGAATGGCCAGAGTCATTGACTCATTCAGACCTGCCGGCGTAGGGAACCCCACCATAACATTCTTAATGGCCTCAGAAAGACCTTCTCTGAAATTTGCAGCCAGGGCACATTCATTCCACTGAGTAAGCACCGACCACTTCCGAAATTTTTGACAGTATACTTCTGCTTCATCTTGCCCCTGAGAGAGGGCTAATAATGCTTTTTCAGCCTGGGTCTCCAGGTTAGGTTCCTCATAGAGCAAACCAAGAGCCAGAAAAAACGCATCCACACTGAGCAATGCAGGGTCCCCTGGTGCCAATGCAAAAGCCCAATCTTGAGGGTCACCCCGCAAAAAAGAAATGACAATCTTAACCTGCTGAACAGGGTCTCCAGAGGAACGAGATCTCAAAGAAAGAAACAATTTACAATTGTTCCTAAAATTCAGGAACCTAGATCTATCTCCAGAAAACAGCTCTGGAATAGGAATTCTAGGCTCAGACATAGGAGTATGAACAACAGAACCTTAGCAGCAAGGTGATCCAGACTGGAAGCCAAACTCTGGACATCCATGACAACAGCTGAAGTCAGAGCCACTCTAAGATTAAGAGGAGGAGAGAAGCTAGCCAGACAGCAATTAGAGACACGGCAGCAAACCCAAAGGAAGAGAAGAAAAAAAAAATTCTCAAGGCTTCCCTTTCTCCTGCTTCTGCCATGCAATTAACACCTTGTCGGCCGGCTGTACTGTTATGATCCCAATGGCAGAGGATCGCTAAAAGGACAAGCACAGATACAAAAATAGGACAAGCTCTAGGGAGATGGAAACTGGACTGACCGCGACCCTAAACCTGACAAACACAACTAGCAGTAGCCGGGGAACGTGCCTACGTTGGTTCTAGACGTCTCGCGCCAGCCGGAGAAACTAACTACCCCTGAAGAGGAAACAAAGACCTAGCTTGCCTCCAGAGAAATATCCCCAAAGGTATAGAAGCCCCCCACAAATATTAACGGTGAAGCGAGAGGAAGGCACATACACAGAGATGAAATGAGATTTAGCAAAAGAGGCCCGCTAATGCTAGAAAGCAGAAAATACAACAGGGATCTAGGCGGTCAGCAGAAAACCCTAATTAAAAATCCATCCTGAGATTACAAGAACCCATGCGCCAACTCATGGTGCATGGGGAGAACCTCAGCCCACTAGAGCAACCAGCAAGAATAGGATTCACATTTTAGCAAGCTGGACTAGAAAACATAATAGGCAAAAACACAAAAACTGAGAAAACAAAACTTAGCTTGTCCTGAAGGGTCTGGGAGCAAAGTAGTCAGAAGGAAACTGAGTAGCACTGATTACATTGACAGCCGGCAACAAATGTCAGAGAAACAGAGCTATATAGGAACCTCCCAGCAACTAATGAAACAGGTGGAAGCCAGAGACCAGCAGACAACACGCAAGGCCACCAGAGGGAGCCCAAAACACCAAGTCACACAGTACCACCTGTGACCACCAGAGGGAGCCCAAAAACAGAATTCACAACACGGAAGATGTCGTGCATAAAGGACTGAAAGACTGAAGGAGCATTAGAAAGTCCAAAAGGCATCACCAAGTACTCAAAATGGCCTTCAGGCGTATTAAATGCAGTTTTCCATTCATCACCCTGCTTTATCCGCACAAGGTTAAACGCGCCACGAAGATCTATCTTGGTGAACCACCTAGACCCCTTAATGCGAGCAAACAAATCAGTTAACAATCGCAAAGGATACTGAAATTTGACCGTGATTTTATTCAGAAGGCAATAATCAATACAAGGTCTCAGGGAGCCATCTTTCTTAGCCACAAAAAAGAAGCCTGCACCCAGAGGGGACGAGGATGGACAAATATGTCCCTTTTCCAAAGACTCCTTTATATAACTCCGCATGGCAGCATGCTCTGGTACTGACAAATTGAAAAGTCGTCCCTTAGGAAACTTACTACCAGGAATCAAATTTATAGCACAATCACAATCTCTATGAGGAGGTAGAGAATTGAGCTTGGGCTCCTCAAATACATCCTGGTAGTCTGACAAAAACGCAGGGATTTCAGAAGGAGTGGATGAAGCAATTGACACCACAGTAGCGTCATCATGAACTCCCTGACAACCCCAACTTAACACAGACATTGTTTTCCAATCCAGGACTGGATTATGAGTCTGCAACCATGGCAGACCCAGCACGACAATATCATGTAATTTATGCAGTACAAGAAAGCGAATCACCTCCTGATGAACAGGAGTCATGCACATGGTCACCTGTGTCCAGTACTGAGGTTTATTTGTAGCCAATGGTGTAGAATCAATTTCCCTCAGAGGAATAGGGAATTTTAAAGGCTCCAGATCAAAACCACAGTGTCTGGCAAATGACCAATCCATCAGACTCAGGGCAGCACCTGAATCCACAAAAGCATTAACCGGATAAGATGACAGGGAACAAATCAGGGTAACAGACAAAATGAACTTAGGCTGTAAAGTACCAATGGTGACAGATTTATCAACCTTTTTTTTTGCGCTTAGAGCATGCTGATATAACATGAGCTGAGTCACCACAGTAAAAGCACAACCCATTTTGCCGTCTATAACTTTGCCGTTCATTTCTGGTCAGAATTCTATCACATTGCATAGTCTCAGGTGTCTGTTCAGAAGACACCGCCAAATAGTGCACAGGTTTGCGCTCCCGCAAACGCCGATCAATCTGAATGGCCAGAGTCATTGACTCATTCAGACCTGCAGGCGTAGGGAACCCCACCATAACATTCTTAATGGCCTCAGAAAGACCTTCTCTGAAATTTGCAGCCAGGGCACAATCATTCCACTGAGTAAGCACCGACCACTTCCGAAATTTCTGGCAGTACACCTCTGCTTCATCTTGCCCCTGTGAGAGGGCCAATAACGCTTTTTCGGCCTGGATCTCAAGGTTAGGTTCCTCATAGAGCAATCCAAGAGCCAGAAAAAACGCATCCACACTGAGCAATGCAGGATCCCCTGGAGCCAATGCGAAGGCCCAATCTTGAGGGTCACCACGCAAAAAAGAAATGATAATCTTAACTTGCTGAACGGAGTCACCAGAGGAATGAAATTTCAAGGAAAGAAACAACTTACAATTGTTCTTAAAATTCAGGAACCTAGATCTACAGTTAGGTCCATATATATTTGGACAGAGACAACATTTTTCTCATTTTGGTTATAGACATTACCACAATTTAATTTTAAACAAAACAATTCAGATGCAGTTGAAGTTCAGACTTTTAGCTTTCATTTGAGGGTATCCATATTAAAATTGGATGAAGAGTTTAGGAGTTTCAGCTCCTTAACCTGTGCCACCCTGTTTTTTTAAAGGGACCAAAAGTAATTGGACAATTGACTCCAAGGCTATTTCATGGACAGGTGTGGGCAATCCCTTCATTATGTCATTCTCAACTAAGCAGATAAAAGGCCTGGAGTTGATTTGAGGTGTGGTGCTTGCATTTGGAAGGTTTTCCTATGAAGTAAACATGCGGTCAAAAGTGCTCTCCATGAAGGTGAAACAAGCCATTCTTAAGCTGTGAAAACAGAGAAAAAACCCATCCGAGAAATTGCTACAATATTCGGAGTGGCAAAATGTACAGTTTGGTACATCCTGAGAAGGAAAGAAAGCACTGGTGAACTCATCAATGCAAAAAGACCTGGGCGCCCACGGAAGACAACAGTGGTGGGTGATCGCAGAATAATCTCCATGGTGAAGAGAAACCCCTTCACAACAGCCAACCAAGTGAAGAACACTCTCCAGGAGGTAGGCGTATCAATATCCAAATCTATCATAAAGAGAAGACTGCATGAGAGTAAATACAGAGGGTTCACTGCACGGTGCAAGCCACTCATAAGTGTCAAGAATAAAAAGGCTAGACTGGACTTTGCTAAAAAACATCTAAAAAAGCCAGCACAGTTCAGAAATAACATTCTTTGGACAGATGAAACCAAGATCAACCTCTACCAGAATGATGGAAAGAGAAAAGTATGGCGAAGGCTTGGTACAGCTCATGATCCAAAGCATACCACATCATCTGTAAAACACGGCGGAGGCAGTGTGATGGCTTGGGCATGCATGGCTGCCAGTGGCACTGGGTCACTAGTGTTTATTGATGATGTGACACAGGACAGAAGCAGCCAAATGAATTCTGAGGTATTCAGAGCCATACTGTGTGCTCAGATCCAGCCAAATGCAGCCAAACTGATTGGTCGTCGTTTCATACTACAGATGGACAATGACCCAAAACATGAAGCCAAAGCAACCCAGGAGTTTATTAAAGCAAAGAAGTGGAATATTCTTGAATGGCCAAGTCAGTCACCCGATCTCAACCCAATTGAGCATGCATTTCACTTGTTAAAGGCTAAACTTCAGACAGAAAGGCCCACAAACAAACAGCAACTGAAAACCACCGCAGTGAAGGCTTGGCAGGGCATCAAAAAGGAGGAAACACAGCGTCTGGTGATGTCCATGAGTTCAAGACTTCAGGCAGTCATTGCCAACAAAGGGTTTTCAACCAAGTACTAGAAATGAACATTTTATTTAAAATTATTGAATCTGTCCAATTACTTTTGGTCCCTTTAAAAAACAGGGTGGCACAGGTTAAGGAGCTGAAACTCCTAAACCCTTCATCCAATTTTAATATGGATACCTTCAAATGAAAGCTAAAAGTCTGAACTTCAACTGCATCTGAATTGTTTTGTTTAAAATTAAATTGTGGTAATGTCTATAACCAAAATGAGAAAAATGTTGTCTCTGTCCAAATATATATGGACCTAACTGTATCTCCAGAAAACAACTCCGGAATAGGTATTCTGGGCTCAGACATAGGACTGCGAACAACACAATCCTGAATACTTTGAACCCTAGCAGCTAGGTTATCCAGACTGGAAGCCAAACTCTGGACATCCATGTCAACAGCTGAGCTAAGAGCCACACCAAGATTAAGAGGAGGAGAGAAGCCAGCAACACAGCAGCTAGAGACCCAGCAGCAAAAAAAAAAAAAATTTCTCAAGGCTTCTTTTCTCCTGCTTCTGCCATGCAATTAACACTTTGAGGGCCGGCTATACTGTTATGATCCTAGTGGCGGAGGATCGCAAAAAGACAAGCAAGCATGCAAAAAATAGGACAAGCTCTAGGGTGATGGTAACTGGACTGACCGCAGACCTAAACCTATCCAACACAACTAGAGGCAGCCGGGGAACGTGCCTACGTTGGTTCTAGACGTCTCACGCCAGCCTGAGAAACTAACTACCCCTGAAGAGAAAGTAAGACCTCGCTTGCCTCCAGAGAAACAATCCCCAAAGATATAGAAGCCCCCAACAAATATTAACGGTGAGGTAAGAGGAAGGCACATACATAGGGATGAAATGAGATTCAGCAAAAGAGGCCCGCTAATACTAAAAACCAGAAAATAGAACAGGGATCTAAGCGGTCAGCAGAAAACCCTTACACAAAATCCATCCTGAGATTACAAGAACCCATGCACCATCTAATGGTGCATGGGGAGAAACTCAGTCCACTAGAGCAACCAGCAAGCATGGGAAAACATTTTAACAAGCTGGACTAGAAAACATGATGAACAAAAATGCACAAAAACTGAGAAAACAAACTTAGCTTGTCTTGAAGAAACTGGGAGCAAGGTAGTCAGAAGGAATCTGAGTAGCACTGATTACATTGATAGCCGGCAACAAGTGGAAGTGAAACAGAGCTATATAGGAACCTCCCAGAAGATAACGAAGCAGGTGGTAGCCAGAGACAAGCAGATAACACACAAAGCCACCAGGGGGAGCCCAAAGCAAAAGTCATACAGTACCACCTGTGACCACAAGAGGGAGCCCAAAAACAGAGTTCACAACACCCAACCCATCCCACAATAGGTATACCAACAGTAGTATTCCATAATTTAGCATTATCTGTGGCATTGTTAGCGAATGTGTCAGAACAGTTAGTCCAGGCAAACAACTCCTCAGGTGGGACAGGAATAGCCAAAAAGGGGATACTTGTGGCTGACACTGGTGAATGTGTGCAAATCCAGCAATCTGCCAGAGACTGGGAATTATCCAACAAATCTCTCAGTAATCTTTCATGATGTTGTACAAACTTATTATTCAAGAAAGCTGGGGAATTTAGGCTGTCCCATGCGGTTACCAATAATAATATGGAAAATGCGAAAAACCAAAACATTATGTTCTCTTATTTGCTACTAGTCTGTTGACCAGCTTGCAGTGCGATGCGTGGATCCACGTCGGCCTTCCTTCCAGTTTCACTGACGTAGGGGTGATGAGGAGGACTTGGTAGGGACCGTCATACAAGGGTTCTAGTCCTTGTTTTCTGACATGCCTTTTCACGACCACAAAATCACCAGACTTCAAGTTGTGACAAGTGTCCGTTTCTGCTGTACCTGGAAGGGAAGAAGAAACTAGAGCATGGGTGTTAGCAAGATTTCTACTAAGCTGAATAACATATTGAACAGTACAGTCAGTTTCCTCTGACAACTGCTGAGGCTGGAAATTTGCAACTGGGGGCCTAGCACCAAACAATATCTCATATGGGGACAGGCCATGTTTTGCAATAGGGGTAGTGCGAATGTGGTACAGTACAATGGGTAGGAGCTCTGGCCATGGAGCCGTAGTCTCCTGCATCATTTTGGTCAATTGTCCCTTCAGTGTGCCATTCAGCCTCTCAACTTTCCCACTGGATTGTGGATGGTACGGAGTATGGAGGGCTACAGTGGATCCAAGCATTGTCAGAACCTCCTGATACACATGAGAAGAAAAAGCTGGACCTTGGTCACTTTCGACGACTTCTGGAACACCGTATCTGCATATAACTTCCATCACCAGTTTCTTCGCTGTGGTCTTTGCAGTCATGTTGGTAACTGGGAATGCTTCTGGCCAACTGGAGAACATGTCGACAACTACCAGACAATATTCATACCTTCCAGACTTAGGCAACGTGATGTGGTCCACCTGGAGCCTTTGGAAAGGATAGTCGGGCTTAGCAAGGTGTTTCGGGGGTACATGCTGAAGTTGACCGGGATTGCAGGTCTGACAGATATTACATGCACGGTTGAGTGCTGTCTGGACTGTAGAAATACCTGGAGCCCAGTAGAATTTTTGTACCAGGGCAAGGGCCTGTTTTTTTCCTCGATGTGTGGGCCCATGTGCCCACGTGGCAATAGCAGGGTACATCCGCTTAGGGAGACACACAAATTGGTCCTTTTTCCAGAGACCATTGTCCATACATGCTCCATCAGCCTTCCACTGCTTCACTTCTTCCTTTGGAGACATTCTCTGCATCGTCAGTAAGCGGTCTCGTGGGGTCCAGCAGAAAACCTCAGTCTGTCGTGGATCATCAGGTTCCTGTAGAGTCAGTGTTTCTTGTAACTGTTTACGCTGAGAGCGTGTGGTCACCATAGTTGGTATGGTCAGTTCAACAGGCAGAAGAGCAGCGGCTTTTGCTTGCATATCTGCAAAGGCGTTACCAACACTCTGTGGACTGTTCCTAGGACCGTGTGCCTTGACCTTGATATTGGCCACCTGGGTAGGTAATTTGATTGAGTCCATGAGGGTTTTAACAGCTTCAGCATTCTTCACTGGAGTTCCGGCAGTAGTAATAAACCCTCGATTGGCCCATAGAGCCCCAAAATCATGAGCAATACCAAATGCATACTGTGAGTCCGTGTATATATTAGCCCGCCTGTCTTTGGCCAGAACACATGCAGTAGACAGAGCCTGAAGTTCTGCTTCTTGTGCTGACTGTGAGGGAGGGAGTGCAGCTGCATGCACTACAGTGTCTTCCGTAGTAACAGCGTATCCGGTGTGGAATCTGCCAAACTCATCAGCATATCTTGAACCATCCGTGTATAACACCAGATCAGGATTTGGAAGTGGATTTTCACTGACATTTAGCGGAGTAGCTGTTTCTTCAGTCAGAAGTTGGGAACAGTCATGTTGGAGGTAATCCTCATCACTGCCATCCTTCTTGGGGACCGGCAGTAAAGTAGCAGGGTTGATTGTAGTACAGCGATGCAATTTGACGTAGTCAGGCAAAAGGAGTGAACACTGCAGCCGTAAGTGTCGTTGTACGGTCAAATGTCTTGGCTGTTGGAGTGTCAGTATTGCTGCGATATCATGCGGGGAAAAAATGTGCGTCTCATGCCCAAGAATTATTTCTGCAGTCTTGTCAAGCAACGAGTGAGTGGCATGAACTGCTCTCATGCAACTTGGTGATGCTCGGGCCACAGGGTCGAGGCGGGCCGAATAATAGCCCACTGGTCGTTGCCTATTGCCATGCGACTGTGTAAGTACCCCTGCTGCGTGTCCTTCATTCTCAGACACATACAAATGAAATGGTCGAGTATAGTCCGGGATGCCCAAGGCAGGGGCGGATGCAATAAGTTGCTTTAATTCAGAGAAGGCACGATAAAGGCTTTCCATACAAATTGGTAATCTTTCCTTATAGTTCATTATACCGTCTTTTAAGGCATTGTAGAGAGGTTGCATTATGCGGGATGCGTCCGGTATCCACTGACGACAATAAGTACATAGTCCAAGAAAACGCTGGAGTTCAGTCTCATCTTTTGGGAAAGGAAGGGAGCTGACGGCTATTTTTCTTTCTTCTGTGAGGTGTCTGGCACCCTGAAGGAGACAGTGACCCAAAAATATCACTTGACCAAGGCAAAACTGAAGTTTCGAAGCCGAAACCCGACAGTTCAGATCTGCCAGATACTTGAGGAGGCTAACAGTGGCAACAATAGCTTCCTGCTCTGTTTGTGCACACAACAAAAGATCATCCACATACTGAAGCAGCGTGACATAGGGATGTTCTAACTGCCAGGGTAAAAGACACTCGCCCATATTTTTTGTAAACTGATTGGGACTGTTTTGGGCCCCTTGTGGCATAACTGTCCATGTCAATTGTCGTCCCTGCTAAGTGAATGCAAACAGAAACTGGCAATCTATGTGTAATGGAATGCTGAAGAAGGCATTGGCGAGGTCGATAACTGTGAACCAAGCAGCATCCTGAGGTATCTGGGACAAGAGAGTATGTGGATTAGGCACCACCGGAGTTTCTAGAACAGTAACTGCATTAACTGCCCGTAGATCTTGTACCAGCCGGTATGCAGGGGGTTGGCCAGGTGGTGTCTTTTTCTTAACGGGAAACAAGGGCATGTTACATGGGGAAACACCGGGTACCAGGGCACCATTATCGAGTAACGTTTGTATTTGCCCCTTGAGGCCCTGCTCCTGATCATGTTTCAAAGGGTACTGATGGACTTTGGGAAAAGGGGCACCAGGTTTGAGAAACACTTTTACTGGTTCTACAGGCATTTTCCCTATATCATCTGGCCCTTTTGACCAAAGTTTAGGTGGTATCTCTGAGAGATAGGGGGCGAGTCGCTGGTCCTCGGGCATAATTGCGGGTGGATCTGGGCCTATCAGGGCCATCATAACCGTAGGAAGGGCATGTAGGATACAGATCTCCTCACTATCTTTATCTGCATAGGGGTTATATAATGTGAGGACCATCTGACCATCATCTTGGAATTGTATTCTGGAGCGGAACTGTGATAATAAATCTGCCCCCAGTAAATTTACAGGACATGTGGGAGAGATTACGAACTGAGCAGTAACTTCAGGGAAAGGCCCAACAGGAATGGGTTTTGTAAGAGTATGTTTATTGGGTCTACCATCTACTCCAATTAAAACAAGCTCTTGGTCTGAGAATTGAATAGGGATATCTGTAGGTACATCTGATGACTTGATTATAGAGTTGGCCGCCCCAGTGTCTACCATGAACTTAACAAGGGTGTCCCCAACAGGAAGCGTGACATATGAGCATGCCCCAGGTTTGGTGGAGGACATTGTGATGGCAGACCCTGGTTGGCCACCCCTTCAGTATGGGCGATTATCAGGATTTTGAGGCTGTCTGTAATTGGGGTATCCTCTGGGGTTCCCTGTATTCAGGTTGTGACTGGAAGGGGGAACTTGAGGGTAGCATCTGTCAGCAGGGGTGTGACAATCTCTCTGAAAGTGACCGGGTCGGCCACAACGCCAACACTGCAAGCGAGAACTGGTGCGGCGGGGCTGGGGAGCGATACTTCCAGACATAGCGTTAAAAGGGATATTTGAGTAGGGGACTGAATTCGTATAAGGTGGGAGGGCTGGAACTGGAGTTTGCTGCTGGGCAGGCCACTGATAAGGAGCCAGCTGCGTGCTTGTACCTGGGGTGGGGGCTGGAATTGGAGCAGAGATTGCTGCAGCTACAGTTTTAACCCTTGATTTTCCTGTTGATGCAGAACGTGCTAAATTTTTCTGAAAACTTTTAATTACTTTTAATGCATCGTCCGGAGTGGAATTCTCAACGTCAGGTCTAACCGACATTATTGCCTCTTTCAATTCAGATTTAAGGCCAGACATCAAAGCTGCCACAAAAAGGTGTGAATGGGCTTTATTATACAATGAGAATCCCAAATATTTAAACACTACCATAAGACGCCCATAGAACTTCTCGGCACTCTCCCCCTTGTCCTGTGTGACATCTGTGAGGGAGGTAGCTTGGTCCGCTAGTCTATCTTGTGCCCAAACCTTTAAAGCATTACAGAAATCAACACCACTCTCATAGGTTCTCCCATCCAGGTTCACATTATACATTATGCCACCCTCAATAATTGGAAAATACCCCTCTCCAGCCTTCACCTGGAGTAAGTGTAACAGATCTCTTCGGGGAGTGGAATAAATCTCTTGATTTGCTTCTATTTGTCTATAGAAGGCCATGGGGGATGTTTCTGGATCAGGTAACTGGTTACAAAGGGTGTCTATCTGGGATGGAGAAAAGGGGGTATACTTTGGCCTGTCAGGAGTAGTTTCCACATCATCCTCTCCAAACTCTGATATTACTGACTCGGAGGCGGGAGGAGGTGGTGGTAGTACAGGTACAAGAGGCATCTGCTGCGGAAGCGGGGCAGGAGGCTCTGTTACAGTTAGAGATTGTATTGCCTGATGGGCCGTTAGGCGGCTGTCAAGGACAAATCGGACCTCCTCCAATTTTATAGGGTTTTCCTGTATACACCGCTCTATTGCTGATACTATGATCATGGCAGCATCCTTCCTGGAATATTGAAAGATACCGGCAGAGATTAATGGTATGGCCATTGTACGTTGAGGCATCGTACCGGGGGGTACAGAGGAGGCATACAAGATTGCATTCTGGACAGCCTCGGTAAGTAATTGTTGGGATCTTGGGATATTGGTAGGATCATATCGTGGTCCCACTGCATGTATTACGGTATATATTGGCACGGCAGCTGTCCTGCTCTGGTTGCTGCGACCTGTCCTGTTTCTACCTGGCCATACGTTTGTATATATGAATTAGATTCTTCCTGTATCATGGGTCCGCCCTTCTGTGAAATTGTTGCGGCCAGTCCCCCAGCATGGTGGAGTTGATTATTTGCGGCATTTACTATGGCCCCAACGTGCTGCTTCATAAGATCCCCTGTCCCTATCCTAAAGAGCACATCATGACGGTGGGGTCCAGGAATAACATTGGAATACATTTCCTGGAAATCTTCTGTCTCCTCTGTGTATCCCGTCTCTGAGCGGGTGACTAAAGTAGTAGGGAGTGGATACTCATAACCACTAGCAATACTAGGCATAGCAGGGACTGGTGCTGGCGGTGGCTGATAATAAGTGCCGTCAGCATTTAGCAAGGGAAAGGTGGGGGCTACAACTCCGGGTCTTCTTGCTTCACAATTGTAACAGACCTGTCTCCACTGAGAATTAGTAACTCTGCATACATCACAAATCCACCCTGCAGGATCATAGGGTGGAGGCGCACTAAGTTTTGGCAACCCAGTATATATTGGTGCTTTGGGGTTAAGGGGCACAGAGCTTACAGTCGGGAGAAGAGGCTTAATTTCCTGGGGAGGGACCTTATCATCAAGCAGGGAGACCCCCTGTTCCAGATCATCATTTTTAATTGTTTGTCTTTCTGGCACATTATTCTCAATCGCTTTCTCAATACCTTCCTGCACCACAAAACATCCAGACTTTATCATAGGAGTAGACAGCTTTCCTTTTTCCACGTAGCAATAACAGAGACTATCAGAACTCACTTCCACTTCTACCTCCACATACCCTTCGTCACATAATTCATGTGCCAGACCACGGAATTCCACAGCATCTTTAAACAAACCATTATCAATCAACCTTCCCTTGCTCTTTCTGATACCTTCGTCCCATAACGTAGGCTGTAGCCTCCCGCCCTTAGGAAAACCCATAATTGAGAATATTTTTCCTGCATTCCTGACAGATTTCTTTCCCCGTCTTTGAATCATAAGACTAACGGTATCAGATTCATCACACATATTCAAAGTCTTCTTTTTGTTCCACGGAAACATGATTCACCTTTTGAGCTAAATATCCTGATTTTACTTGTGCACAATACCGAGTGGCCTTACGGTTGTTCCACGGGTCTCTCTGTCCCCCACTGGGACAACCCAAAAACGCGGTACTCAGTGAAAGGAGGAGGGCGTCTTAGACTTCCCTCTGGACACCTCCTGGATATATATATTGTATACTTCTATATATTCCTGAGTTACGTATCCTACCCAATCTTCGATCACCTCACCGCGCCTGATTCTAACAGTGATCAGGAATTCAGGATATTTTGACTAAAAAGAGAATTACATCACTGGTCAATCCGGGGTGTCCGTCCCTTATGAGGTACGGTTCGAGCACTGGGCCCCCAACGGAACTACACCTCTATATGATTCCACCCAAGAATCACCCCACCATAGGGGACAACCTCAGATCCTCTTTGCAGCAACAAACACAGGAAAACCACACCAAACGATCAGTCTGAACAGTATAACTGCCAACTTACCGTGGTTGTCGTGGGGGATGATCAGTCCCAATTTTCCAGTGCCTGTGTCCGGTCCGAGGGTCCTTTGTCTTGTTGTCCTCCGGGGAAGAGGAGTCCCTAATTGGGAGCCCCACGTATGGACGCCAAGCTGTTGAGGGAGGATCTAAAGTGACCCTTCACGGTTGACCTTAGTGATTTTCAAATTAATTA
Source organism: Ranitomeya variabilis (assembly GCF_051348905.1). Classification (NCBI taxonomy): domain Eukaryota; kingdom Metazoa; phylum Chordata; class Amphibia; order Anura; family Dendrobatidae; genus Ranitomeya; species Ranitomeya variabilis. Next base: position 695,413,272 of record NC_135235.1, on the reverse strand, counting down.
ACAGGGTGTTGCCGGCAACTGAGAATGACCAGACTGAGACGTAGCTCTGTTTGGAAGAATCAAAGGAGATTCCTAGCCCCCGTTTATTGTGTTGTACTTTTATCATGTTAGCAAATTCTACTTCAACCAATAGTATAAAAACACACTTTCAGCACTTAACCTATAAAAATGCAGGAAAAACTTAACCTATGAGGATACAGAAAAAAGGAAACTACATATATGGTTGTGTCTTTTTGGCACAAAACAACATATTAACAGGTGCCTCGAAGTCTCAAAGTCTTATCTAGTGATACACCCCCGAGTCCCTTCCCTGGCTCGAGTTAGAACACTCAAGGTCTTTACACCAACTATAAACCATAGCCTAATTAAGTAACAAAATGTTATCTTCGTGAGAAACAGGACAGACGTACAAGCAAAAAAAATGAAGCCTTTAGTTTTGATTTTAGTTTAACCCTTCACACCTCCAGGAGCTGTGCACGTCAGATCGCCGATCTGACACAGTGCACAGCAAAGTGTCAGATCGGCAATCTTACACTATAACATCATTCCCCCCCCCTGGGGCAATGTTATAGTGTAAAAAAAATAAATTCACATGTTTAAAAAGAATAAAAAAATCCAAAAAAAATGCAAAAAAAAAATTATATTGTTCCTATAAATACATTTCTTTATCTAAATAAAAAAAAACACAATAAAAGTACGCATATTTAGTATCGCCGCGTCCGTAGCGACCCGACCTATAAAACTGTCCCACTAGTTAACCCCTTCAGTGAACACTGTAAAAAAAAAAAAAGAGGCAAAAAACGCTTTATTATCATACCGCCAAATAAAAGGTGGAATAGCACGCGATCAAAAAGACGGATATAACGTCATCTTGTCCCGCAAAAAACGAGCCGCCATACAGTGTCATCAAAGAAAAAATTAAAACTTTATAGTCCTCAGAATAAAGCAATGCAAAAATAATTATTTTTTCTATAAAATAGTTTTTATCATAATAAAAGCACCAAAACATAAAAAAATGATATAAATGAGGTATCGCTGTAATCGTACTGACCCGAAGAATAAAACTGCTTTATCCATTTTACCAAATGTGGAACGGTATAAACGCCTCTCCCAAAAGAATTTCATGAATAGCTGGTTTTTGGTCATTCTGCCTCACAAAAATCGGAATAAAAAGCGATCAAAAAATGGCACGTGCCCGAAAATGTTACAAATAAAATCGTCAACTCGTCCCGCAAAAAAACAAGACCTCACATGACTCTGTGGATCAAATTATGGAAAAATTATAGCTCTCAAAATGTGGTAACGCAAAAAATATTTTTTGCAATAAAAAGCGTCTTTCAGTGTGTGACGGCTGCCAATCATAAAAATCCGCTAAAAAACCCGCTATAAAAGTAAATCAAACCCACCTTCATCACCCCCTTAGTTAGCGAAAAATTAAAAAAATGTATTTATTTCCATTTTCCCATTAGGGTTAGGGTTAGGGCTAGGGCTACGGTTAGGGCTAGGTTTAGGGTTGGAGCTAAAGTTAGGGTTAGGGTTGGGGCTAAAGTTAGGGTTAGGGTTGGGGCTAAAGTTAGGGTTAGGGTTTGGAATTAGGGTTGGGATTAGAGTTAGGGGTGTGTCAGGGTTAGGGGTGTGGTTAGGGTTACCATTGGGATTAGGGTTAGGGGTGTGTTTGGATTAGGGTTTCAGGTAGAATTGGGGAGTTTCCACTGTTCAGGCACATCAGGGGCTCTCCAAACGCGACATGGCGTCCGATCTCAATTCCAGCCAATTCTGCATTGAAAAAGTAAAACAGTGCTCCTTCCCTTCCGAGCTCTCCCGTGCGCCCAAACAGGGGTTTACCCCAACATATGGGGTATCGGCGTACTCGGGACAAATTGGACAACAACTTTTGGGGTCCAAGTTCTCTTGTTATCCTTGGGAAAATAAAATTTTTTGGGGGTAAAAATCATTTTTGTGGGAAAAAAAAGATTTTTTATTTTCACGGCTCTGCATTGTAAACTGTAGTGAAACACTTGGGGGTTCAAAATTCTCACAACACATCTAGATAAGTTCCTTGGGAGGTCTAGTTTCCAATATAGGGTCACTTGTGGGGGGTTTCTACTGTTTGGGTACATCAGGGGCTCTGCAAATGCAACGTGACGCCTGCAGACCAATCCATCTAAGTCTGCATTCCAAATGGCGCTCCTTCCCTTCCGAGCTCTGCCATGTGCCCAAACAGTGGTTCCCCCCCACATATGGGGTATCAGCGTACTCAGGACAAATTGGACAACAACTTTTGGGGTCCAATTTCTCCTGTTACCCTTGGGAAAATACAAAACTGGGGGCTAAAAAATCATTTTTGTGGAAAAAAAAAGAATTTTTATTTTCACGGCTCTGCGTTGTAAACTGTAGTGAAACACTTGGGGTTCAAAGTTCTCACAACACATCTAGATAAGTTCCTTGGGAGGTCTAGTTTCCAATATGGGGTCACTTGTTGGGGGTTTCTACTGTTTGGGTACATCATTGGCTCTGCAAATGCAACGTGACGCCTGCAGACCAATCCATCTAAGCCTGCATTCCAAATGGCACTCCTTCCCTTCCGAGCTCTGCCATGCGCCCAAACAGTGGTTCCCCCCCATATGGGGTATCAGCATACTCAGGACAAATTGGACAACAACTATTTGGGTCCAATTTATCCTGTTACTCCTGTGAAAATACAAAACTGGGGGCTAAAAAATTCATTTTTGTGAAAAATATATATATATATTTTCACGGCTCTGCGTTATAAACTGTAGTGAAACACTTGGGGGTCAAAGTGCTCACCACACATCTAGATAAGTTCCTTAGGGGGTCTACTTTCCAAAATGGTGTCACTTGTGGGGGGTTTTAATGTTTAGGCACATCGGGGGCTCTCCAAACGCGACATGGTGTCCCATCTCAATTCCAGTCAATTTTACATTGAAAAGTCAATCGGCGCTCCTTCCCTTCCGAGCTCTGCCATGCGCCCAGTCGTTTATCCCCACATATGGGGTATCGTCGTACTCAGGACAAATTGCAAAACAAATATTGGGGTCTAATTTCTTCTCTTACCCTTGGGAAAATAAAACAAATTGGAGCTGAAATAAATTTTCTGTGAAAAAAAGTTAAATGTTCATTTTTATTTAAACATTCCAAAAATTCCTGTGAAACACCTGAAGGGTTAATAAACTTCTTGAATGTGGTTTTGAGCACCTTGAGGGGTGCAGTTTTTAGAATGGTGTCACACTTGGGTATTTGCTATCATATAGACCCCTCAAAATGATTTCAAATGAGATGTGGTCCCTAAAAAAAAATGGTGTGGTAAAAATGAGAAATTTCTGGTCAACTTTAAACCCTTATAACTCCTTAACAAAAAAAATTTTGGTTCCAAAATTGTGCTGATGTAAAGTAGACATGTGGGAAATGTTACTTATTAAGTATTTTGCGTGACATATCTCTGTGATTTAAGGGCATAAAAATTCAAAGTTGGAAAATTGTGAAATTTTCAAAATTTTTGCCAAATTTCCTTTTTTTCACAAATAAACGCAAGTTATGTCGAAGAAATTTTACCACTATCATGAAGTACAATATGACACGAGAAAACAATGTCAGAATTGCCAAGATCCGTTGAAGCGTTCCAGAGTTATAACCTCATAAAGGGACAGTGGTCAGAATTGTAAAAATTGGCCCGGTCATTAACGTGCAAACCACCCTCGGGGCTTAAGGGGTTAACGTGCAAACCACCCTCGGGACTTAAGGGGTTAAATGTATAAAATTTCGAGTAAAGAGGCACTAAATGGCAATTTTAAACCTTTTACTTGCTGTTCCAGATCTTCCATTTCTTAGAATATTTGTAAACACTGCTATTGTTAGCCGGAAATCTCCATTCCAGAGCGCTATGTTAGTGAATTTTGTCCAAAATATCTGAGAATTTGGGTGTTTCGGATTTTTTCCACCATAATGCCAATGTATTTTTGACAACTAGGAGGATCTGTATGATGACATATCTAACCGGGGGGTCAAATTGCTCCACATCATGGGAAAGAAGCGCCCTTTGAGGGCAATCAAGGGTGATCACAAAGTTTTCAGAAAAGGAGTTAATATGGCGCGATACCTGGAACCAGAGATTTTTTATTATCGGACAACCAAAAAATATGTGAAAGATTACCCCATTGTCCGCAGTCTCTCCAACATAAGGGAGAGTGTTCCTGGTTTATATGTGACAATCTGATGTGACTGAGATACCATCTTGTCATTATTTTACAATAGGACTCATGGAACGCTATTGAAATGTTTGACTGGTATGTGTTTTTTATAGCGCTGTCAATTGTTCAGTTCGCAAGTCTGTACCAGGGTCGGACTCCCACCTCTTCATATATACGTTTTTAGAGCTAACATTGTCCTTGATAAAGTACAGTGCCTTGCAAAAGTATTCGGCCCCCTGGAACTTATCAACCTTTTCCAACATATCATGCTTCAAACATAAAGATATCAAATGTAAATTTTTGGGGAAGAATCAACACCAAGTGGAACACAATTGTGAAGTTGAATGAAATTTATTGGATATTTTAAATTTTGTGTGGAAATTCAAAAACTGAAAAGTGGGACGTGCAATATTATTCAGCCCCCTTAATACTTTATTGCGCCTCCTTTTGCTGCGATTACAGCTGCAAGTCGCTTGGGGTATGTCTCTATCAGTTTTGAACATCAAGAGACTGAAATTCTTGCCCATTCTTCCTTGGCAAACAGCTCGAGCTCAGTGAGGTTTGATGGAGATCGTTTGTGATCAGCAGTTTTCAGCTCTTTCCACAGATTCTTGATTGAAGTCTGGACTCTGACTTGGCCATTCTAACACCTGGATACGTTTATTTGTGAACCATTCTATTGTAGATTTTGCTCTATATTTTGGATCATTGTCTTGTTGGAAGACAAATCTCCATCCCAGTTTTTATTATCGGACAACCAAAAAATAAGTGAAAGAGATTACCTTGTTGTCCGCAGTCTCTCCAACATAAGGGAGAGTGTTCCTGGTTTATATGTGACAATCTGATGGGAGTGAGATACCATCTTGTCATTATTTTAAAATAGGACACATGGAACGCCATTGAAGATTTTGCTTTATGTTTTGGATCGTTGTCTTGTTGGAAGACAAATCTCCATCCCAGTCTCAGGTCCTGTATTTGGCATTGTTGCCAAAAAGTTCCCTTTTGGTTTCATGTGAGCAGAGCACCTTCTTCCACATGTTTGGTGTGTCTCCCAGGTGGCTTGTTGCAAACTTTAAAAGATACTTTTTATGGATATCTTTGAGAAATGGCTTTCTTCTTGCCACTCTTCCATAAAGGCCAGATTTGTGCAGTGTACGACTGATTGTTGTCCTATGGACAGACTGTCCCACCTCAGCTGTAGATCTCTGCAGTTCATCCAGAGTGATCATGGGCCTCTTCTTGGCTGCATCTCTGATCAGTCTTCTCCTTGTTTGAGATGACAGTTTAGAGGGACGGCCGGTCTTGGTAGATTTGCAGTGGTATGATACTCCTTCCATTTCAATATGATCGCTTGCACAGTGCTCCTTGGGATGTTTAAAGTTTTGGAAATCATTTTGTATCCAATCTGGCTTTAAACTTCTCCACAACAGTATCACGGATGTAACAACTCTGCTGACATCACGGCATGGCCTCCCATCTCTCACACTATCTTACCCACTGCTCCAGGTCATGTTGTGGTTTCTGTTTCTTGCCAGCACCATGTTCTATGTCTCTGCTCTCTGCATGCTTCATGGCTGTGTGTATAGGGGGCCGGCACCTGAACTCTCTGGTTCTTATAGGAATCAGGTGCATCTGTCCAATCTGTTCCTGACCAATTACCAAGAGGCCTCCAGTATATAGTGCAGCTCCACCCAGTGTTCTGGGCCTGTGCAATGTGTTTGCTCAGTTAGTGTCTAGCTGCTGAGTTTGCCAGGCCTTGCTCTGTTACTCCCTCGCTGGAGGCTCTACTCTGTATTCTTGCCTTGTTCTTGTTGTCCGCCCTCCAGGAGGCAGAATATCCTGGTCCCTGTGTCTTTGTCCTCGTGTCTTGTTCCATTGCCTTGTCTGTACTTAGTCTTATCTCCGTCTCCTTGTCTGTGGCTTCCTTCCCTGCTATTCCTTGTGTTCTCAGTCTGCTTATGCTCTGGACTCTTGCAGCCCTGCCTGCTCAATACCTTTGTGGCTTTTACCTCTGATCCGCACTCTTGCGGTTCTGCTCCATTCATCTCTGCTCCGCTCCCGTTGCTGTAAGAATCTTTCTGCAGCTCCTCTCCGCTTTCCTTGCGGTTCTGCTCCATTCATCTCTGCTCCGCTCCCGTTGCTGTAAGAATCTTTCTGCAGCTCCTCTCCGCATTCCTTGCGGTTCATCTCTGCTCCGCTCCCGTTGCAGTAAGAATCTCTTGCTGCAGCTCTTCTCCACATTCCTTGTGGTTCTGCTCTGCTTTGCTTTTATTGCTGCGCTATCTCTTGCTGCTCTACCGCTCCTATCCGCAGCCTTGCGGTTCTCTTCCTATGTGAACAGCACCTCCTGTGTGAACAGGTCCCTACCTGTTCCTTTCATATTTCATATCAGTTCCTGCACCTCCTGTGTGAACAGGTCCCTACCTGTTCCTCCATACTACATTTCCGTACCTGCACCTCTAGTGTGAACAGGCTCCTACCTGTTCCTTCATATACCATATCAACCAGTCCTGTGTTCTCTGCCGTGCCTTCCTATCCAGTGTTCCTGCCAGTCCAGCCGTTCCTGCCGTGCCTTCCAGTCCTGTGTTCCTGTCATCCCTGCCAGTCCTGTGTTCCTGCCAGCCCTGTGTTCTCTGCCGTGTCTCTGATAGCCCTGTGTTCTCTGCCGTGTCTCTGCCAGCCCTGTGTCTCAGCCGTGCCAGCCTTCTCGTCTGAGTTTCAGCCGTGCCCGTCTGCCAGTCCTGCCTGATGCCTGCACCAATCCTGGTGTTCCTGTCTCCCAAGTGGGATCAGCAGCCACAGCCAGACACTGCCCTGGAGTAGCACCTGGCAGCTGCCTGCTGCACAAGCCTGACCTCACCACCAGGGGCTCCAGTGAAAACCCAGGCAGCTGTCACAGTCACGCCCCTTCCAGGGTAGTCTGGTTTGTAGCACAGTGGGGCCACAAACCCCCCGAGCTCACACCCACCAGTCAGGGCGTGAGCGTGACAACGGACCTGCCTGTTGTGTTTCTTGGTCTTCATGATGCTCTCTGTGCTTCAAACAGAATCCTGAGACTATCAGGGTATGTGCACACGTCAGGATTTTTCATCAGGTTTTGTAGCCAAAACCAGGAGTGGGTGATAAATGCAGAAGTGGTGCATATGTTTCTATTATACTTTTCCTCTAATTGTTCCACTCCTGGTTTTGGCTACAAATCCTGATGAAAAATCCTGACAAAATCCTGACGTGTGCACATACCCTCACAGAGCAGGGGCATTTATACGGAGACTTGATTACACACAGGTGGATTATATTTATCATCATTAGGCATCTAGGACAACATTGAATCATTCAGAGATCCACAATGAATTTCTGGAGTAACTGAAAGTAAAGGGTCTGAATAATATTGCACGCCCCACTTCTCAGTTTTTGAATTTCCACAAAAATTTTAAATAACCAATAAATTTCGTTCAACTTCACAATTGTGTTCCACTTGGTGTTGATTCTTCAGCAAAAAGTTACATTTGGTATCTTTATATTTGAAGCATGATATGTGGGAAAAGGTTGAAAAGTTCCAGGGGGCCGAATACTTTCGCAAGGCACTGTATATATATAGTTACTTTGGCTCCAAATGTTTTTATTGTTTAGGTTGCACATCAGTGAAGAACGGATTTCAAGATTCAAGGCTTTACCGGTCAGGAGTTTTTGTATACTGTCCTTTAGCATAATAATAAGGACCAGTTCAGAAGAGGGTAAGTTGTATTTAGATTTTATCTCACTGAATGTAAGGAATTTAATCTCATTGTGAATATTCCCAATTCTCTGTGATTGTATTCAGGGACCCGGCTGAAATAAGCCCCTAGAATACCGGCACCTCCGGGGAGGAGATTGTGTGTTTGCATGACCACTGACTGCTATCAGTTCGGCAGTTAGCTTGTGCTCCTGTGAGTCTAACAGGGCGCAGTGCTTTCCTTTCACGGCTACTCTGTGAAGTAACAGAGCTAGCCTATACCGCCAAATAGTGCCGCCATTCACTAGCAGCAGGTTCTCCTGCACGGTGGACCCCGGGCTGCGAACGCACCAATAATAATAAACATCTATATTTACTCGGTGCGTTCCGCTAGCCCTAACATACACAGATAGGAATAATAGAGGGAAATATTGGGGAACAATACATGTAATATTGAGATGGATCCAATCATTGTTTTATAAAAAAAAATCTACTTATAAAACGAACAAAGCTCCGCTCCATACACACACGGCTCTGCTCAGTACATGTCATAGACACACGGCTTCGCTCCGTACAAACATGGCTCCTGCAGATACGCAAACAACTCTGCTCCGTACATACTGTACACGCACGGCTCAGCACCGTACAACCTGTACACACGCAGCTCCACTCAACACACCCTGTACACAGGCAGGGCTGGTTTTAGGCAAAGTGGGGCCCTAGGCAAAAGTTTAAAATGGGGCCCCAAATGCTAACATATTGCACCAACAAACAAACATTTTGGTTGTAGCTACATGCGCTGATTTCAGGCCACTAAACGAGTGTGATCAACAATATTGAACTCATTCGCCGCTTGTTTCCAGCCTCTTTACACTGGCTGAGGAACAATGATGGGGACAGAATGATCACTAGTAAATCAATCTGTGTCCATACAGTATCATCTTAGCAGAATATCTACAGTTTTAACTGGGCGATGTGCTTATGAGAACAATGATTTTTGTTCCGGCATATACTGTACATACATACACAGACATATACCTTACATGCATACACACAGTTATATACACATACCGTACATACATATACCATACATACACACAGATACACATACCGTACATACACACATGCATATAAAGTACATTCACACAAATGCCGTACACACAGATACCGTACATACATACATATACCCTACATGCATACACACACATATACCGAACATACAGATACACATACACGTACCGTACACACATATACATACATATACTGTATGTACATGCACATAAACATACATATATACCATATATCCATACAAATGTATTGCACATACACAGATACACATATACCGTACATACATACAGATACACACACAGAAACATACACATAGATACACACAGATGCACACTTACATATACAAGCATATACATACATACATACTAATCTTGTATAGATGATCAGATGAGCCCTGCAGGAGGTCAGTTCAGCTGGAGAAGGCTGCAGACCCCACTGTGGGGGATGGGGCACAGAGCAGACAGGACTGATATTAGCCCCCTAGTGCTCCCCTGCTGTCCCCTGCAGTGCGCTCCTCCTCCCCCATCTGTTCTCTGTGAGGAGAGGCTGCAGCCTGCTCTGAACAGAACAGTGGAGGGAGCAGAAAAAGTCCTGCTCTTCCTCCACTGATGTCCCTATGTGCTGTGCAGCCGGGGCCCCTGACTGTAGGCGAGCACTCACCATTGGGACGCTCCATGCAGCAGGACAGGCGGCAGCCAGTGAGCGCTCTCCTCAGGCTGTCTGCTCACTGTGAGGTAAGGAAAGCATTCATTGGCCAGCGTCTCTCCCTGCATGACACGCCCCCTTTTGGATCTCCTGCACTTCGCGCCCGCTCTCTCCCCGGCACCCGGTGTTCCATGATTACAGTAGGGAGTGAGAGGGGCCCGATCCTGCATGATACCGGGCCTGCCTGCAGGGGCCCCCCTCCACCTCTGGGCCCGGAGCAGTGCCATCAGCAGTATGTCCACCACTGGCTGGGGCCCCCTAGGGCAGTGTGGGCCCTAGGCAGCTGCCTAGTCTGTCTGCCCCTAACGCCACCCTGTACACAGGCAGCTTCACTCCATATATCTCGTACACACATGGTTCCACTCCGTACACCTCATACACACGACTCTGCTCTCGTACACACATAGCTCGGCTCCGTACAACTCGTAAACATACGGCTCAGCTCCATCCACACTGTAAACCCCTCCTGACCCCACACATAAACTTCTCCTCATCCAGCACCATGACAACCAGCACAGCAGAGTCCTGCATACACTGAGGCCCCTGATCATGTGACCCCTGACTCCTCCCCTCCTGTGACCTCATCACAGGTCCTGTGCACACAGAAAAGCCATATATGTGGTGTTTGCGAGGTAGGTGCTGGAGGCTCCATTATTCTCTATGTGGAGTGCGGCTCTGCGGGTGGAGGTCGGTGCTGGAGGCCCCATTATTCTCTATGTGGAGTGCGGCTCTGCGGGTGGAGGTCGGTGCTGGAGGCCCCATTATTCTCTATGTGGAGTGCGGCTCTGCGGGTGGAGGCCGGTGCTGGAGGCCCCATTATTCTCTATGTGGAGTGCGGCTCTGCGGGTGGAGGTCGGTGCTGGAGGCTCCATTATTCTCTATGTGGAGTGCGGCTCTGCGGGTGGAGGTCGGTGCTGGAGGCTCCATTATTCTCTATGTGGAGTGTGGCTCTGCGGGTGGAGGTCGGTGCTGGAGGCTCCATTATTCTCTATGTGGAGTGTGGCTCTGCGGGTGGAGGCCGGTGCTGGAGGCTCCATTATTCTCTATGTGGAGTGCGGCTCTGCGGGTGGAGGTCGGTGCTGGAGGCCCCATTATTCTCTATGTGGAGTGCGGCTCTGCGGGGGGAGGTCGGTGCTGGAGGCTCCATTATTCTCTATGTGGAGTGCGGCTCTGCGGGTGGAGGTCGGTGCTGGAGGCCCCATTATTCTCTATGTGGAGTGCGGCTCTGCGGGTGGAGGTCGGTGCTGGAGGCCCCATTATTCTCTATGTGGAGTGCGGCTCTGCGGGTGGAGGTCGGTGCTGGAGGCCCCATTATTCTCTATGTGGAGTGCGGCTCTGCGGGTGGAGGTCGGTGCTGGAGGCCCCATTATTCTCTATGTGGAGTGCGGCTCTGCGGGTGGAGGTCGGTGCTGGAGGCTCCATTATTCTCTATGTGGAGTGCGGCTCTGCGGGTGGAGGTCGGTGCTGGAGGCTCCATTATTCTCTATGTGGAGTGTGGCTCTGCGGGTGGAGGTCGGTGCTGGAGGCTCCATTATTCTCTATGTGGAGTGCGGCTCTGCGGGTGGAGGTAGGTGCTGGAGGCTCCATTATTCTCTATGTGGAGTGCGGCTCTGCGGGTGGAGGTCGGTGCTGGAGGCTCCATTATTCTCTATGTGGAGTGCGGCTCTGCGGGTGGAGGTCGGTGCTGGAGGCTCCATTATTCTCTATGTGGAGTGCGGCTCTGCAGGTGGAGGTCGGTGCTGGAGGCTCCATTATTCTCTATGTGGAGTGCGGCTCTGCGGGTGGAGGTCGGTGCTGGAGGCTCCATTATTCTCTATGTGGAGGGCGGCTCTGCGGGTGGAGGTCGGTGCTGGAGGCTCCATTATTCTCTATGTGGAGGGGGGCTCTGCGGGTGGAGGTCGGTGCTGGAGGCTCCATTATTCTTTATGTGGAGTGCCGCTCTGCGGGTGGAGGTCGGTGCTGGAGGCTCCATTATTCTCTATGTGGAGGGCGGCTCTGCGGGTGGAGGTTGGTGCTGGAGGCCCCATTATTCTCTATGTGGAGTGCGGCTCTGCGGGTGGAGGTCAGTGCTGGAGGCTCCGTTATTCTCTATGTGGAGTGCGGCTCTGCGGGTGGAGGTCGGTGGAGCGGGATGCTCCATTATTCTCTATGTGGAGTGCGGCTCTGCGGGTGGAGGTCGGTGCTGGAGGCCCCATTATTCTCTATGTGGAGGGCGGCTCTGTGGGTGGAGGTCGGTGCTGGAGGCTCCATTATCCTCTATGTGGAGGGCAGCTCTGCGGGTGGAGGTCGGTGCTGGAGGCTCCATTATTCTCTATGTGGAGGGCAGCTCTGCGAGTGGAGGTCGGTGCTGGAGGCTCCATTATTCTCTATGTGGAGTGCGGCTCTGCGGGTGGAGATCTGTGCTGGAGGCTCCATTATTCTCTATGTGGAGTGTGGCTCTGCGGGTGGAGGTCGGTGCTGGAGGCTCCATTATTCTCTGCGTTATGGAAGATGAGTCTATGAGAGAAACTTATTCAGCTGCCGACTCCGAGGAAGAAACTGCTTGTTGTCTGTGGCCTAAATATATAGGTTTTATTAGTAGATGTCAAAGAAGAAAACTAAATACTGTAAAATAATAAATCTCCTCATATGTTTCCCTTATTATCTCCAGTAATTGTATTATTACACAGGATTTTTATGATATTACATCGGCTCATCTTCTCATTCAGGTCTCGGATCTTCTCAGTGAAGATCTTTCCATAGAAGAGAATTTTTTTGGCTTATCCATCAAAGATGGATATGGACAGAGACAAGATGGCGGAGAGGATATTACACCTCACCCTAGAGATCCTCTTCCGGCTTACTGGAGAGGTGAGAGATTCTGATGACGTCACATTACATCATTCTTATCTATGGGAATAACAGATGGACAGAACTAGAGAGGTGAGGACTCTGGAAATGTCTGTAGTGAGATTTATTAATGTGTCTCTCCATAACCAGGATTACACAGTGGTGAAGAAGACCTCTAGTGAGCACTGTCAGGACCCTGTGTCTGAGGGATGGGGAAGACTCCTGAGCCCAATCACGGGGCCTCCACCTCAACCCCTGATACATGAGGACATCAATGACCAGAAGATCCTAGAACTCGCCTACAAGATGATTGAGCTGCTGACTGGAGAGGTGACACTGCTGGGAATGCTGGGACATTATACAGTAATGCTATGAAGGGATCGGGGGGATGACGGTATCATTGTATGTGTCAGGTTCCTATAAGGTGTCAGGATGTCGCTGTCCATTTCTCCATGGAGGAGTGGGAGTATTTAGAAGGACACAGAGATCTGTACAAGGACGTCATGATGGAGGTTCCCCAGCCCCTCACATCACCAGGTAATAGACAGGACTAAATACACACGGCCTATAATTATCTGTATATAAAGAATGAATTCAGTCCCTGTGTGTGTTTCCTCCAGATCTATCCAGTAAGAGGACAACACCAGAGAGATGTCCCCATCCTCTTCTTCCACAGGACTGTAAACAAGAAGATCCCAATGTTCCTCAGGATCATCAGGTAGATGGAGAGAAGGTGTCAGGAGATCTCCCCTATGATGTGTAGACGGCTGTGAAGGTCTTGTGCTCAGTCTTGTTTTATCCACCAGTTTTATACTTGTGTAATGAGAACAGTGGAGATGGCAGGATTAGAGCTGATCATAGATGTGACTTCTCCATCTGTCGGTGACTTTTACAATATATGTTTCAGGGTGAAGATCTGACCTATATTAATGCTACAGAGACACATGTGAGGGGTGATGAGCGGTGTAAAGAGGAGATTCCTACTTGTGACCACCCAGGTGAGTAGTAACCACTAAGTATAGAGAAGTAAAGAAGTAGTTCAGTCATGTCACACTATCCCAATGACTGGGTATTGAAAGCTCTTTTCTATAGAGCTTACAATCTGGGAAATCCACCTACCAACATAAATTAGGAGGCACTGACCATTACCTGTCCAGGTCTGTAAACTACAAAGCCAAATGACAAAGACAAAAGAGCACCACGCAGTCATAGAGTCCAAACATAGAACAACACTTTATTGGATAAAATTATACATATAACAACCAGAGAGTTAGTGTTAGAAAGGGCTAAAAGATGACAAAAATGCCAGCAGCAACATGTGAACAATAAACCAGCCCAAGGTACGGCGATCCCCAGCTGCAGAGAATTTAAAGTATACTATAAAAAGATGGTATATAGTGCAATTCGTAGAGGCACAGCCCCACAGGATAGCAGAACTTCATCCAGAGTACATGGAAGAAATGTAAATAAACCAGTGATTATACAGGTAAAGGCACATAAATGAACTACTACACATCACCTGGTAATAGCGATCCCGTGGTAAACCTCCGCAGTATGGGGACCCCGATCCACCCCGACGCGCGTTTCAGTTAGGATACCTTCCTCAGGGGGCGCGTACATAGAATGGGCATAGAGGAGTATATATATAGGAAACCCATAATAGAGACTGCACGCCACCGCAACACACTGCTTCCGCCCAGTCCAGCACGCCGAACAACGACGACCGGAAACGCATGGGGCCCCATGTGATCCGGAAGTACATGCGTGGCTGTCAGAGAAGGACGGAGCAGTAACAGAGCGGCGCATGCGCCTAAAGTGATCAGTGCGTAGACGCCATCTACAATAGGGGCAATGGAAAGGGCAAACAGAAGCGTTTAGAAGCAACTATTAGCGTAGAAGGACAACAAGGAGATATGCAGATATAACAGCATATCAAATAAAACATACGGACAAATGCAGTTATAAAAATGAATTGTACAAAGAGACACATTGGCCAAGAGGAGACTGTGACCACTTTACATAATATAATATCTAATATATAATTGCCTAGAATACTACTTCCTGCAATTTGTGCCAACTTCCGTGGCTATGTCCGGAGCTAATGTCCGGAGATAAGTGACGTCACCAGTGTCCTACACCCAGGCAGAGCACAGTGGCCCCAGGCAGCATATGGGGCCCAAGGCAGAGCACAGGGGCCCCAGGCAGCATATGGGGCCCCAGGCAGAGCACAGGGGCCCCAGGCAGAGCACAGGGGCCCCAGGCAGCATATGGGGCCCCAGGCAGAGCACAGGGGCCCCAGGCAGCATATGGGGCCCCAGGCAGAGCACAGGGGCCCCAGGCAGCATATGGGGCCCCAGGCGGAGCACAGGGGCCCCAGGCAGAGCACAGGGGCCCCAGGCAGAGCACAGGGGCCCCAGGCAGAGCACAGGGGCCCCAGGCAGAGCACAGGGGCCCCAGGCAGAGCACAGGGGCCCCAGGCAGCATATGGGGCCCCAGGCAGAGCACAGTGGCCCCAGGCAGAGCACAGGGGCCCTAGGCAGCATATGGGGCCCCAGGCAGAGCACAGTGGTCCCAGGCAGAGCACAGGGGCCCCAGGCAGCATATGGGGCCCCAGGCAGAGCACAGCAATATTTTGGACCACTGTGCGGTGTTTCAGACCCCCTGTGTGATGTCTGGGGCCCCGTTCTTAAGTATATTAAAGATTAACCCCTTCCCGACATGTGACGGAATAGTACGTCACATGTCGGGACCCCCGCTTTGATGTGCGCTCCGGCGGTGAGCGCACATCAAAGTCGCGACATGTCAGCTGTTTTTTACAGCTGACATGTGCGCGCAATAGCGGCGGGTGAAATCGCGATCACCCGCCGCTATTAACTAGTTAAATGCCGCTGTCAAACGCAGACAGCGGCATTTAACTACCGCATCCGGCCGTGCGGCCGGATATGAGCGCATCGCCGACCCCCGTCACATGATCGGGGGTCGGCGATGCTCCTCCATTGTAACCATAGAGGTCCTTGAGACCTCTATGGTTACTGATCGCCGGTGGCTGTGAGCGCCACCCTGTGGTCGGCGCTCACAGCACACCTGCAATTCTCCTACATAAGAGCGATCTGATGATCGCTGTTATGTAGCAGAGCCGATCGGGCTGTGCCTGCTTCTAGCCTCCCATGGAGGCTATAGAAGCATGGCAAAAGTAAAAAAAAAAAAGTTTTTAAAAATGTGAAAAAAATAAAAAAAATATAAAAGTTTAAATCACCCCCCTTTCGCCCCAATCAAAATAAATCAATAAAAAAAAAACCCAACCTACACATATTTGGTATCGCCGCGTTCAGAATCGCCCGATCTATCAATAAAAAAAAAGCATTATCCTGATCGATAAATGGCGTAATGAGAAAAAAATTCGAAACGCCAGATTTACGTTTTTTTGGTCGCCACGACATTGCATTAAAATGCAATAACGGGCGATCAAAAGAACGTATCTACACCAAAATGCTATCATTAAAAACGCCAGCTCGGCACGCAAAAAATAAGCCCTCACCTGACCCCAGATCACGAAAAATGGAGACGCTACGAGTATCGGAAAATGGCGCAATTTTGTTTTGTTTTGTTTTTTGCAAAGTTTGGAATTTTTTTTCACCACTTAGGTGAAAAATAACCTAGTCATGTTAGGTGTCTATGAACTCGTAGTGACCTGGAGAATCATAATGGCAGGTCAGTTTTAGCATTTAGTGAACCTAGCAAAATAGGCAAGCAAAAAACAAGTGTGGGATTGCACTTTTTTTGCAATTTCACTGCACTTGGAATTTTTTTCCCGTTTTCTAGTACACGACATGCTAAAACTAATGATGTCGTTCAAAAGTACAACTCGTCCCGCAAAAAATAAGCCCTCACATGGCCAAATTGACGGAAAAATAAAAAAGTTATGGCTCTGGGAAGGAGGGGAGCGAAAAACGAAAACGGAAAAACGGAAAAAGCTCCGGGGGTGAAGGGGTTAAAGTAACGTATATTAAAGTATATTATAGATCAAATTTGACACGTTTATGAGCACCATTGAGTGATATACTTAAGAATGACATAATTTTTCAACATTTTATGGTTTCAAACTGTAAACACTCAGAGTTTTTTTTACTTCAACCAGAAAACCTTAACGGTTCATAAAAAACTTGACTGTTCAGGATATGATAAAAGTCATAGTATTCTGAATCTTTAACTTATAAAGATACCTTTACATGGGGTGATTATTGGTTCCAGAGAGGCTTTCGGACGATAATCGTACACATGGCTGGTGACAGGACAATACAATATAAACGTTCAAAGGTAAACACTGATAACATTAAAATCTAATATATAATTGCCTAGAATACTACTTCCGGCAATTTGTGCCAACTTCCGTGGCTTTGTCCGGAGATAATGTCCGGAGATAAGTGACGTCACCAGCGTCCTACACCCGGTCAGGGTGGACAAAGATATATGCCTTCGTGGTGCGCGGCACTTTTCTGATTGGTTGCCGCCTGCCGCGAGCGACCAATCAGAAACGTGCTGTACTGTGACGCACTCCGCCCGCCATTTTGGTGTGATTTTTGAATTTTTACCTTACAGCAAGTTTCTACTGCGTGGAGGCGGTCCCAGTGACGTCGCTCTTCAAGCTCCTGCCGAATTTCGTCAAAAAAATGATACCATTTACCAAAACTATATATATTTAGTTGTGAAGTGGTTCAGTGACATTTTCACACCAATTTTGAACTTTTGTTTGGTGTTTTCTCCATATACTGCCTATTATTCACTGACTGTTATACTGAGAGACTGCCGTTTATTAACCTCTTCTTTGCCACACTGGGTATATTGCTCTATTATTTGCCACATAAGGACGTTGTCCATTATTGCCCAGCAATTTCTCTGCAATATAAACTGCCTATTTATTAATATCTGCATTCCTGCAAAGAACTATTGCCTATCATTAACTGGCTATTTTCCTACTACCTGACACTGCCTCTTATTAACCTGTTGTTTGCCACCACCACGCTTAAAGCTGTTTAGCTTAGCCAACATGAGCTCTAATAGTAAGGATACTAATGACACAGAGCCCAAAGCTGCTGATGGCGCACGTAAGATTAGGTCTGATATAAAGTATACTAATAATGCAGAGCAAAAAGACGCCGATGCCGCACGTAAGCGTAAACAGCGTGCTAACAAGAGTACAGAGGATAGATGCAAGCGCCTGGATACTGTTAAGTATACTAATGACACAGAGTCCAAAGCTGCTGATGGCGCACGTAAGATCAGGTCTGATATAAAGTATGGTAATGATGCAGAGCAAAAAGCCGCCGATGCTGCACGTAAGCGCAAACAGCGTGCTAACAAGAGTACAGAGGAGAGATGCAAGCGCCTGGATACTGTTAAGTATACTAATGACACAGAGCCCAAAGCTGCTGATGGCGCACGTAAGATCAGGTCTGATATAAAGTATGGTAATGATGCAGAGCAAAAAGCCGCCGATGCTGCACGTAAGCGCAAACAGCGTGCTAACAAGAGTACAGAGGAGAGATGCAAGCGCCTGGACACTGTTAAGTATACTAATGACACAGAGTCCAAAGCTGCTGATGGCGCACGTAAGATCAGGTCTGATATAAAGTATGGTAATGATGCAGAGCAAAAAGCCGCCGATGCTGCACGTAAGCGCAAACAGCGTGCTAACAAGAGTACAGAGGAGAGATGCAAGCGCCTGGACACTGTTAAGTATACTAATGACACAGAGTCCAAAGCTGCTGATGGCGCACGTAAGATCAGGTCTGATATAAAGTATCGTAATGATGCAGAGCGAAAAGCCGCCGATGCCGCACGTGAGCGCAAACAGCGTGCTAACAAGAGTACAGAGGAGAGATGCAAGCGCCTGGACACTGTTAATGCTGCTTGCAATAAACGCATTACTAATGAGTCTTTTGAGGACAAAACTAATCGATTAAGTAATAAAGCTGCTGCTGCACGCTCTCAACGTTGCAAACATAATATTTCCACGTCCTCAGTTATAGATTCTGCCCACAATACAGCTTCTTTGTCTCCATTCATAGAATGTGTGCAGCCTGAAGCTCCTTTAACCGTTGGTAAATCTGCACGTAAGCGTAAACACTGTCCTACTTACACTCCAAATGATAAACGCCGTCGCCTGCACACCGTTAAGTCTGCTTATAAGACATGCTTCACACCTGACTCTTCTAAGGCAACAAACAAACCATTACCAAATGCTGCTGGTGCACGCCGTGAACGGCGCAAAAAAACCGCTTGCACCTCCATATTAATAAACTCTGACCACGATACACCTTCCAACTCCTCAGTGATTGAATCTGTGGACAGTGAAGATCCTCTACCAGGTCCACGTTATATGTTGGCTTACAGAAACATTCCAATGCTCCGTTACCACAACCTGTACCTCAACATCCTACAGGTTTTACTAATGATGACAGTACCATAGTAGAACACTCCTGTGGTCCTATGAACTATTTATGTGAACATTGTCAAGCATTACACTTTAATGCTGAGATACCAGCAGATAAAAATTTTACTCTGTGTTGTCACAAGAGTAAAGTGCATATACCTATACCCCAATATCCCGAGGTCTTTAAACGATTGCTGACAGGGGAGAGTGAGTTCAGTAAGAATCTCATGGAAAATATTCGTAGTATTAACAGCTCATTTGCTTTCGCCTCCATGGGTGCCAATATATCCCCTCCACCTGGACATGGCCCTTACTGTTTCCGTATACATGGACAAATATATAATCGCACTGGAACCCTACATCCCAGTGATGATCAAGTTCCAGCTTATGCCCAACTGTATATTTTGGATACCGCTACCGCGAATGAACAACGTTTAAACTGTGAACAAAATCAAAAATGTCATCCCACTTTGATGAGTATAATTGCTCTTCAGTTAGACAATGTGAATCCCTTTGTTGCTGCCTACAAAATGTTACGAGATGTGGAACATGAAGAACATCTTAAAGCTGAAGCTAATGGCACTCTCATGCCAAATATCATCATGGCCCTTAAACAAGATCGGAATCAAGACCCTCGCCGATATAATAATCCAACTGTCAATGAAGTTGCTGTCGTATTTGAAAATGACAATGGAGAGCCACCATTTAATCGTGATATTTTAATACATTTACAAACTGACCCCAAAAATCCTTTGGCGCCAAGAACACAACAGGTCAGCATTCTACACAGTAATTTAGATGCTTTACTCTATCCTTTATTTTTCCCTTACGGAGACCAGGGCTGGCATGATGGCCTCAAGCAACAAGGGCAAAGTCCACGCAGAGTTACACAACTGCAATATTACTGCTATGTGCTGTCTGTCCGTAATCAGTTTAATCCGCTCCTGAATGGTGGCAAACTCACTCAGCAGTACTTAGTGGATGCTTATGTGAAAATCGAGGCAAATCGCCTAAATTATATCCGTCAACACCAAAAGGATTTGAAAGTAGAGTATTATTGTGTACTCCAGGAACATCTCCAGAAAAAATCCATTGAGAAGGGCATCCCCATTGGAAAAACGGTCATTTTACCATCTTCGTTTGAAGGCAGTCCCAGGAATATGCAGCAGCGGTACCAGGATGCCATGGCTATTGTGACTAAATATGGTCGTCCTGATCTATTCATCACCATGACCTGTAATCCGAAATGGAATGAGATTACTGAGAATTTGGAACCTTGGCAGCGTGTGGAACATAGACCTGATTTGGTGGCACGTGTTTTCAAAATAAAACTGGAAGCACTCTTAAAAGACATTAACAACGGATTATTTGGGAAAGTTTGCGCTATGGTTCATGTAATTGAATTTCAAAAATGTGGCCTTCCACACGCTCACATTTTGATTATTATGGACAGCAACTCCAAATTAAGGACTGAGGAGGACATAGACAATACAGTGTGGGCTGAAATTCCCAATCCTACCCACTACCCTCACGTCCATAAAATTGTTCTCCAACATATGATTCATGGTCCGTGTGGAGAACACAACCCAAATTCTCCCTGTATGGATCTGGGGAAGTGTACAAAAGGTTTCCCTAAAGATTTGCAACCAAGAACCATCATAGCTAAGGACGCCTATCCTACTTATCGCAGACACTTTGGCCCATCTTTTCAACACCATTCTAACATGATTGACAATTCGTGGGTGGTTCCATATAATCCGTTCCTGCTATTAAAATACAAGTGCCATATAAGTGTCGAAGTTTGTGGTTCCATTCAGGCTGTGAAATATTTATTTAAATACGTCTACAAAGGACATGATAAAGCCAATCTTGAAATCTGCCAGACTAACATCCAACATGATGAAACACACCAATTCATGGATTCAAGATATGTCAGTGCACCAGAGGCAGCTTGGCGAATATTCTCATATCCAATGCATAAACAATCTCATAGCATCATTCGCCTTGCTGTACATCTACCGCATTCTCAGCCACTCTATTTTCATGAGGATGACTCTATTGGAAACATCAAACAAAAGCTCCATCAAAATTCTACACTTATGGCCTACTTCAAGCTTAATCAGAACGACCATCATGCTCATATTTATTTATACCGTGAAATTCCTGAAAACGATGTTTGGAAAGAAGGTTCTTGGGAAGTTAGAAAGCGAGCAGGTGGTTCTGTGATTGGACGAATGTATACTGTCAGTGTGAAAGACCAAGAACGCTACTATTTAAGATTGTTATTGTTACATGTGAAAGGTGCAACCAGTTTTGACAGCATAAAAACTGTACACGGAGTCACACATGAAACCTTTAAAGATGCGGCATTAGCTCTTGGCTTACTATTTGATGATAGGCTGTGGAGAAATACATTACTTGATGCCAGTATTCTCAACATGCCAGCACAGCTACGTGACATGTTTGCCTACATTTGTATTTTTGGTCCTCCAGCTAAACCTCGGGACTTATGGGATGAATTTAAGGAACACTTTGTAGAAGACTACTGCCATGCATACCACTCCGACACTCTGGAGTGTGTCAATTGTGAAGGCTATGCTATGACAGATGTCCAACATGTTCTTAAAGCTCATGGCAAAACTTATACTGATTTTAATTTGCCACGTCCAGTCAAGAAACAACACCTCCTCCCACAGTATGATAAAGATTATGAGTTATCAGCAGCTGCTGAAATGAAAGCTACTCTAAATGAGGACCAACTTTTTGCTTTTGATGCTATCACTCAAGCTTTAGAAGACACTAATTCTACAGCAAAGTGTTGTTTTTTCCTTGATGGTCCTGGTGGCAGCGGAAAAACGTACCTATATCATGTACTCCTACATCAGCTAAGAGGACAAGGAGACATTGTGTCACCTGCTGCCACTACTGGAATTGCCGCCAACTTGCTACAAGGTGGACGAACCATTCATTCTCTTTATGGGATTCCAATTCCTGTGAATGAAACATCTGTTTCCAGGATTAAGAATGATACCGATGCAGCAAAAGATTTGCACAGCACTAAACTTTTTATTATTGATGAGTGCACAATGCTATCCAAATATGCATTGCATGTCATTGATAGAGTTTTACGTGATGTCATGACAACAAATGTAGCTCACAAAGAAAAAAACACCGTTTGGAGGTAAAGTGATTGTTTTTGGAGGCGACTGTAGACAATGTCTTCCTGTCATCCCTCATGGGACAAGAACTGATGTTGTAGACAGCTGTATAAAATATTCACAACACTGGCAACATTTTACTCGCCTGCCACTTATTAACAACATGCGCTCCATTGATCCTCACTACAGCAGTTGGTTGCTTCAACTGGGAAATGGTGAACTATCTAATGAACATAATCTTGGAGATGATGTAATTGAAATTCCTCCAGACATGGTATGCACTGGCTGTTTAATAATTGAAATTTTTGGAGATAATCTTTGTATTGATGTGAATGACACCGAAAGCATAAATACAGCTGCATCTCATGCAATTTTATGTCCAAAAAATGAGGACGTTGAGAAAGTCAATTCCCAAGTCATGGATTTATTGATAGGTGACTATACTGAATATATCAGTGATGATTCCATCGATCCTGATGAAGCTGATGACCTCGATCAATACCCACTTGAGTTTTTGAATTCACTAACACCAACTGGAATGCCTTCACATCGGCTGAAACTTAAAATTGGCACCATTGTCATGTTATTACGTAATCTGAACACGAACAAAGGTCTCTGCAATGGTACGCGGCTCATTGTCACTGCCTTACATGCCAATATCATACTGGCTAAAGTAATTAGTGGGTCAGCAGCAGGAAATGTGGTATTCATTCCACGAATTGATTTGTGTCCATCAGAGACTGGATTACCTTTTAAATTAAGACGGAGACAATTTCCCATCAAGCCCGCATTTGCAATGACCATAAATAAATCTCAAGGCCAGACCCTCCATCGAGTTGGCATTTATCTACCAGAACCTGCTTTTGCCCATGGTCAATTGTATGTTGCTTTTTCCAGGGTGAAGCAATGTTGCAATGTGAGGGTTAAAGTGGTTAATACACCACTTCAAGGACAATTATTGGCTGATAGTACTAAAGTCTTCACACGTAATATTGTGTACAAAAATATTTTAGTTTAAAGTTACTTTTCTTTTTTTTCATTATTCAGTTTTTCTAATAACATAGACAGCAATAGGTAAATTCTATGTATAGAGATAAGGAAAAAAAACAAAAACAAAAAAAAATTAGTGTAGCCATAGACATATAGATTTTAAGTACTTATGTAGGAAATACGTATATAACATACGTACTCATTAGCATATAGGGTTAATAACTCTATATCATATCTACATAAATGTAGAAATATGATATATCAATACATATTTTTATAGGTAAGTAGAACACATATTAAGTACAAGATGTAAGATGTGTATCATCCAAATGCCTGTATTTGGTGATAGGAACCTGTATTTGAAGCTCCAGCAGTATAGCTGCTGAGAGATTTCATTTTGTTTTTAAAAAGGGTGAGGTTTTTGTGAACAGGTAAGAGACGGGTGGGATGGCTGTTCACACACATCTCTATCTCCAGGTGTGTTCTGTACATAGAAATAGATATATAGCTAGGTACATATTTAGATAGATAGGGAAAGAATAGAGATTTTGCTTTCACATCAACATTTTTCTGCTATTTGGAGAATTTATGGTGGAAAAAAGGCTATTTCTGCACTTCCTGCCTAAGGGCTGACCCACGCCACTCTTGCTGTAAGTTGCATGCAATGTATACGGAATTTGTACTTCACTTGCGGCAGGTGCGGCACATGTGGTTTCTGCAGTTTTCGCCACAAAATCTCCACTTACCAGTGTTTTTGTTGTGGCTGCATTTAATGCAATTGCCGAAGCCGCGTTTGCCGCATTTACTGCAAGTTAACTCCAAGCTTCATCTACATTGCATGGCACTTGCTGAAAGTGTGTTGTAGGTCAGTTCTTTGGTACCAAGTGTGGAAGTTGTATTGTTTTTAACATTACTTCTGCAAATATCAGAAACATGCAGATGTGAAAGAGGTTTGAGTATTAAGAAATAGGAATCAGTTAGTTAGGACCCATCAGTTCAAAGGCTACCGTGACGTGGTTGATGGGCATGTTTATATTTGCCCATCGGTGTACTATGAACGTTGATTTCTTAAATTTTACACTTCTGTAAAAATAAACACAAAAAATTTGGGTACACAAAAAGGCTTTTATTTCTGTTGTACCTATTAGAATTATTTAAAATGAAGGCTTAGCTAAGCCCAAGAGATGATTAAAAACGTTTCATACCAACCCATCAGATGTAAAATTACTGTGAAAATACCTGATGGGCACACAAGTATGCGCCAGTATGGGTACTAAGAGCTTTTCCACATAATAATGAAATATTTAAAAATGTCATAGAACATACCAATATACATAGTTATTGATACATATTATTTATTATTTACATTATTGTTCTTAAGCAAAGAACCGTTGTTGTGGCATTTGCCACAACACGCAAAGTTGTCGTCTGATGTCTTTCATCCCTCTCCTCATAAGCATGTTCATGGATCCTGTGTAACTGTACCTTAAATAACAAGAATTGTCAAGAGCTGGTGAGTGCAGCCATTTTTTGTTCTTTCTTACTATTATTTATTAATTGTATTATTCTTACATTTGAATAAATAAAGTATATATGGATTCTAGACTCCCGATTCTTTAGAATCGGGCTGCCATCTAGTATCAAATAATAATATAAAATACAATGACCATAAACAAAACAATATAACATGGTACAGTCCCACAAGGCACATGAGCATTGATGATAGCATCATAAAAAGTACTAACAGCTTGTCCGCATATGTCCCCTACACCCCAATGGGGAAGAAAAGAACCCAAACGATGGCTTTATCAGGGTAGGGAAAAATGACAAAAATAGCAGTCCATCAGCTTCAATTTCCATGTCACATAGTCCAGATGAGTTCCAAAAGCACAATAACCAATTCAGTATAGCGATATGGGAATCCTAAGTAATAAAAAGGTGAATTAAAAACAGAACAACAATAAAATAATTAAAACAAAATGTGAAAAATTGCAAGAAGGCACACTAAGCACACCAGTGCAGCGACTACAGGAAGGGAGCATAACTAATGTTCTCATTCAGACCTGCAGGGTATACGGTATTGAGGGACCAAATCCAACGTGTTTCCAGTTGGCCCAAACGTTTAAACAAATTCCCGCCACGGATATTAACATTGAGCATATCTATACCCCGCACCCTAAAAAGGGAACTGTCACTATGATGTTTAGTCCTGAAATGTCTCGGGATTGTTTTGAGGCCAAATGACAGCGTAAGTAGACTGTGCTGACAGGTTAGAAAATCACTTGAAGAAAAATATAATGGGCCGGTAATCAGAGGGTAACGATGCTGTTACATTTGTAAAGGCGATTCTGACGTCCCAGTGTGGTCATTGCCACTCCTGTGGCACGGATGCCAACATGCTCAATGTCCCGGCCAGTCGGCGATCTATCTGTTCCCTGTTGTGCCTTCCTGCTTCTCTAGGTCTGCGTACACTCGCTCCGATTCTTAAAGGGGCAGTGCTCGCACTTTGGGAGTTGCTTCAGCCAAAAGCTGGTAGGCATCAGGTACAGGTGCATCTCACAAAATTGGAATATCATCAAAAAGTTAATTTATTTCAGTTCTTCAATACAAAAAGTGAAACTGATATATTTTAGAGTCCTTACAAGCAGAGTGATTTATTTCAAGTGTTTATTTCTGTTAATGTTGATGATTATGGCTTACAGCCAATGAAACCCCAAAAGCCATTACTTCAGTCAATAATAATAATTAACGAAAAACACCTGCAAAGGCTTCCTAAGCTTTACAAAAAGTCCCTTAGTCTGTTTCAGTAGCTCCACAATCATGGGAAACACTGCTGACTTGATAAATGTCCATAAAGCAGTCACTGACACTCCACAAGGAGGGGAAGCCACAAAAGGACATTGCTAAAGAAACCGGCTGTTCACAGAGTGCTGTGTCCAAGCAGATTAATGGAAAGTTGAGTGGAAGGTAAAAGTGTGGTAGAAAAAGGTGCACAAGCAACCGCGATAACCACAGCCTTGAAAGGATTGTTAAGAAAAGGCAATTCAAAAATTTGGGGAAGATTCACAAGGAGTGGACTGCTGCTGGAGTCATTGCTGCAAGAGCCACCACACACAGACGTATCAAGTACATGGGCTACAAGTGTCTCATTCCTTGTGTCAAGCTACTCGTAACCAACAGACAATGCCAGAAGTGTTTTCCCTAGGCCAAGGAGAAAAAGAACTGGACTGTTGCTCAATGATCCAAGGTGGTGTTTTCAGATGAAAGTGAATTTTGCTTTTCATTTAGCAATGAAGGTCTCAGAGTCTGCAGGAAGAGTGGAGAGACAGACAATCCAAACTGCTTGAGGTCTAGTGTGAAGTTTCCACAATCAGTGATGGTTTGGAGAGCCATGTCATCTGGTGGTGCTGGTCCACTGTGTGTTATCAAGACCAAAGTCAGCGCAGCTGTCTACCAGGAAATTTTAGAGCACTTCATGCTCCCCTCTGCCGACAAGCTTTTTGGAGATGAAAATTTCATTTTCCAGCAGGACTTGGCACCTGTCCACACTGCCAAAAGTACCAATACCTGGTTTAAAAACAGCAGTATCACTGTTCTTGATTAGCCAGCAAACTCACCTGACCTTAACCTCATAGAGAATTCAAGGGGTATTGTCAAGAGGAAGATGAGACACCAGACCCAACAATGCAGATGAGCTGAAGACTGCTATCAAAGCAACCTGGGCTTCCATAACACCTCAGCAGTGCCACAGGCTGATCGCCTCCATGTCACACCACATTGATGAAGTAATTGATGCAAAAGGAGCCCCAACTAAGTATTGAGCACATTTACTGAGCATAAATTTCAGTGGGCCAACATTTTCGATTTTAAAATAATTTTTCAAGCTGGTGTTATAAGGTATTCTAACTTACTGAGATAATGACTTTTGGGTTTTCATTGGCTGTAAGCCATAATCATCATCATTATCAGAAAGAAACACTTGAAATAGATCACTCTGTTTGTAATGACTCTATGTAATATGTGAGTTTCACTTTTTGTATTGAAGAACTGAAATACATTAACTTTTTGATGATTTTCTGATATTGTGAGAAGCACTTGTATGTAAAGCACCCTCCTTAGGCTGCCGTCACACTAGCAGTATTTGGTCAGTATTTTACATCAGTATTTGTAAGCCAATAAAAACAATGCCACACCTGCGCTGATAGGAAGGGGATACTGCATGCACTAAGGCGCTGCCTGCTGTGAGGGCAAAGACGGAGCTAATCCCGCTCTGCTTAATGGAAAAGGTCCGGTGTGCATACACTTTACATTCGTACACACGCACTTACTAGAAGTTGTGGAGGTCAGTGGATATCCAAGGTTCCTCTGTCGGTGAGCCGGGCTGGACCGCACACCTTTAGGGAGATCCGGAGCCGATTATGCCCAGATGGAAGGTTGAATGCTGGGCGTCTAGCAAGGGTAAGAACCGCTTACTCCTAGCGTGCCCCGGCCGGAAGCAACGACGGAGCAGATGCGGTGTGGAGGGGGAGGGCGTGGCTAAGGTGGTGACGTCACAAGTGGGGCGGGTGCTTGTCAGGGCAACCAACCTACGCGTTTCGAAGGAGGGACTCCTTCTTCGTCAGGGCTGAAGTTCCCTGAAGGACCCGTCCTTATATAGCCTACGCCCCCTAAGATAGATCTGCCCATATAACTTGGTGTGTCTAGTCATGGGCCCATGACTAGACACACCAAGTTATATGGGCAGATCTATCTTAGGGGGCGTAGGCTATATAAGGACGGGTCCTTCAGGGAACTTCAGCCCTGACGAAGGAGTCCCTCCTTCGAAACGCGTAGGTTGGTTGCCCTGACAAGCACCCGCCCCACTTGTGACGTCACCACCTTAGCCACGCCCTCCCCCTCCACACCGCATCTGCTCCGTCGTTGCTTCCGGCCGGGGCACGCTAGGAGTAAGCGGTTCTTACCCTTGCTAGACGCCCAGCATTCAACCTTCCATCTGGGCATAATCGGCTCCGGATCTCCCTAAAGGTGTGCGGTCCAGCCCGGCTCACCGACAGAGGAACCTTGGATATCCACTGACCTCCACAACTTCTAGTAAGTGCGTGTGTACGAATGTAAAGTGTATGCACACCGGACCTTTTCCATTAAGCAGAGCGGGATTAGCTCCGTCTTTGCCCTCACAGCAGGCAGCGCCTTAGTGCATGCAGTATCCCCTTCCTATCAGCGCAGGTGTGGCATTGTTTTTATTGGATTATTTATTTATTTTAGACAGGGTTCAGCACAGTCCCTGTCACCCCACCAGCAGCTTCATTTCCCTCTCCCCCTACTGATCAGTTAGTGCAGCGCCAGTGTTTACCCCCCTTTTTAACTAGTATTTGTAAGCCAAAACCAGGAGTGGCTGATAAATGCAGAAGTGGTGCATATGTTTCTATTAGACTTTTCCTCTTTGTTCCACTCCTGGTTTTGGCTTACAAATACTGATGTAAAATACTGACCACATACTGCTATTGTGACGGCAGCGTTAGTAGGGAGGTGCCTGAACAACTCCTGTATTTTCTCTACTTAGTCTGTGTATGTAAGTAGTATGTAGCCAGGTCCCTGGTCCATAACCTGTTCCTGATTCCCATGTTGTCTAAATATGTTCCTGAAACCTGTGTTGATTGAATTAGCACCAGTGTCCTTCCTGGCTTGTCTCAAAATCTGCACTGTTTGAACAAGGATCAGTGTCTGTCATCTGGGTGAGCCAGAATCCATACCATCTGTATATTCTCCTATAGCTGGTTTACCAGTATCCAAATCCTGTACTGCCCGTGACTCCGAATCCATGTCCTTGACTGCCATCCTGACCCATTGGGTGAGCTTCTACAGTACCAGGGACTGCCCAGGACTGTTACCCGACGGCTATCTGCTGTACAAGCCTAACTCCATTATGAGAAGCTCTAGCAAAAACCAAGTAGCCACTCCTGGTTCTTCAACTATCGTCGAGCAGGAGCCTAATTCCTGGCTGCCCCTAGCGATAGACCCTCTTCTAGCTTCAGAAGACACCAAAGAGATCACGCCAGCTATCCTTCCAAGAGAACACCAAGAAGGAACTAGTTGATTACAAGTACTTCCAACTAGACAAAGGGAAATAGTAGAACTATCACCGGCTCCTTGCTGAAGCGACTAAAGGAATTTAAACATCCAGCAAAGGTGTGTTAATCAGCAGTAGTGAAGATCACTGCTAGGTCCTAGAGGGAGAAGGATATCACTTTGCAACAGAGATACAAGATCCAGAAATTGCCTGCAGAGCTCAGCGCAATGACCTTCTGTAGCCGGATCCAGAATGACTGACTGATGCACCCGTGACAGTACCCTCCCCTTGTATGAGTGGCCTCCGGACACTCAGGACCTGGTTTCTCAGGATGAGGCATGGAACGAACGAACCAGCCTAGGGGAATTCACCTCTGATTGAGAAACCCACATCCTCTCTTCTGGACCATAACATCTCCAGTGCATGAAGTACAACAGGAAAGAACGCTGTAGATGGGAATAAACAATCATCAAAATCTGGATCTCCAAATTACCATCAGTAAGGATTGAGAGCGGCAGCAGGGAGATGACTCAAGAGGTTCTACCTATTTATTGAGTAAAGACCTGTGGAACACCTTGTGGATCTTAAGAGCCTGAGGTAACTCAAGAAGAAAAGCTGCAGGGTTAATGACAGTGGTTATTTTAAAGGGACCAATAAACCTAGGTCCCAGTTTCCAGGAAGGGATCTTCAACTTCATATTCCTGGTTGATATCCACAAAAAGTAATTCACATTTAGGTCTGGACCTGTCGAGCGTTTCCTGTCAGCAATACGTTTCTACCTGTCTCCCATGATCCTCAAATTACTCTGAGCCCCTTGCCACACAGAGGAGGAAGATAAAGCAAAACGTTCCTCCTCAGGAACTCCTGAAGCCCCCTCCCTCACTAAAAGTACCAAACTGTGGAAGGAAACCGTATGCACAAATAAATAGTGACCTGCCGGTAAATTCTTGGCAATGATTATTAATAGCTTACTCGGCCAACGGTAAGGAAGATGCCCAATCCTCCTGGTTTTCAGAGAGAAAACACCTGAGAGAAGCCTCTAAAATTCTGATTAATGCGTTCGGAATGTCCATGCAACTGAGGATGGAAAGAAGAGGAAAAGAACAGCTGCACCCCAGTCGAGAACAGAAAACTTTCTAGAACTTGGAAACAAATTGGGTCATCCGATGTAACACAACATCGGAGGGAACACCGTGAAGCTTCATGATCTCATTATCAAAAACCTGAGCGATAGTCTTAGCATTCAGAAGCAGCGTCGGACTGGAGTACCTTGGGCCCACCAGAGAAAAATCATTCTTGGGGCCCACCATGCAGTTTAAAAATACCATACCGGATAGATCCTATATACCACACCACACACGAGAGCTGACAGATCCTCTATATACTACACCACACAGGAGAGCTGACAGATCCTCTATATACTACACCACACGGGAGAGCTGACAGATCCTCTATATACTACACCACACGGGAGAGCTGACAGATCCTCTATATACTACACCACACGGGAGAGCTGACAGATCCTCTATATACTACACCACACAGGAGAGCTGACAGATCCTTTATATACTACACCACACGGGAGAGCTGACAGATCTCTCTATATACTACACCACACGGGAGAGCTGACAGATCCTCAATATACAACACCACACAGGAGAGCTGACAGATCCTCTATACACTACACCACACGGGAGAGCCGACAGATCCTCTATATACAACACCACACAGGAGAGCTGACAGATCCTCTATATACTACACCACATAGTAGAGATGACAGATCCTCTATATACTACACCACACGGGAGATCTCACCGATCCTCTACTTGATGGCAGTCAGTTATAAGGGTAGGTAAGCAGTACATGCAAGAGATGTAGAAACTAGATTAGCATATAATACAGCTGGTCGAAGACCAGTCAGAGTTTACCTGAATTTAGTAAATGAGGGTTTGGGCAGCCTGGGGAGATGATGGTGTCACGTCCTGCGCCCGACGAGCGCCGTTTCGCATGACTGCTTCTTCATAAAGGGGGGCGTGATGGAGACTTGGTAGGGGAGTAGGTTTTTATATCCTAAGGGCGGGTGTAAAGTAATTAGGAGGGCGGAGTGGTAAGCAGAGGGTGGGAATGGGGAGATTGTCAATGGTCTTTGTTCGGCGCCAGGGTCCAGTTGGATACACCCCCAGCACATGTGAAGTCAAAGGAGAGGGCGGGGTTACGTGCGTAGGGTGAAGGAGTTGCGGAGGTGTATCTGGCAGTGGTAATGGCGCATGCAGCCGGTCAAAGCTCCCACAGCCAAGGGGACTCCCGGTCCTGCGCCTCATGACACGCAGTGGAGCGCACCGCGTGTCATGGAACTGGCGCTGATCGGAACTCAGGTGGAGATATGAGACCGGCGCATGCGCACTAGCCAGAAGGAGAGGGCTTGTGAGCGTGACAGACACAAAGTATAGTACCGCCCCCTCCATTCATCCTGTTCTCCGCGGCCGTGGATGAACAGTAAGCAACAAAGAAGGGGGAAGTAAAATGGGAGGATGGAGGAGAAAAGGAAATCATGAGGGTAAGGAGGGGGAAACTATATCTTTTGAAAAGAGGACCGGTGCCATTATGTGCGTCATGTGAAAAAGGACAAATAAGGCTAAATGCGGTTAAAGGCCAAAAAAGAGAAGGGTTTAAGAGGTGGGTGCTGAATTGGCCTTACAAGCTGAAGGTGAATATGTTTAGTAAAAAATATTTGTAATAATATGGATGGGTGAGTGGAAATGGAGGGGCTTGAAATGTGCTAAAAGGAAAATTATGAAAAGGGAGCAAGATAAAGAAATTGTGTGGAGAAAAAATAAATGAAATAAAATAATATCCGTAATTATAAACACATGGATGGAGTGAAGGTGCTGTGAGATGGAATATTACATAATGATGGAGTGTCCATATAAGTCCCTTGTGTAAAGAAATTTCCTTTTCTTGTCGTCTCAACTTTATTTCCCAGCTGGGATGATTTTTCTTGAAAAGAGCCGCCAGGAACCGACCATTAGGGCTGCGTCAAAACAGGAGACAGGAAGGAAGAAACGGTCCATACACCAATCCTCCGGAGAACAAGTGGCCCAGAAAGGAAAGCCTAGGATACCTACGGGTAAGTTAAAAATTATGATAGGGTAAATATACAAATGAAATGATAAATAGTTAGGGGTGATGAAGAGGGAAAGAAGATAAAAAATTAATTAAAACCTAGCGACCAATTAAAACTTGGATTGTTGTTATTATTAGTAAACGATGTCTGCTCTAGGAAGGAAACAAAATCATAATTTTCACTCAGGCGAAAGGGTGTTATAGTGTTCAGGCCGTGTTTCCTATAAAAAGGAAGCAAAGCCATGTTTTTCATTTAGGCCAGAGGGTGTGATGGTGTTCAGGCGGTAGATCCATCTACTCTCTTGTTGCGCTAATGATTTGCTTAAGTCCCCCCCGCTGATGCCCAGGTCAATTTGATCTATGGCTTTAAAAATAAGGCCTCTTGATTGGGAATTGTGGTGTGTTTTAAAACGACGGGGTAGGGTTTTAAGTAGAGAAATATCTTCAATGGTCTTGGATTTCTCTATGTCTCTAATGTGTTCCCGCACCCTAATTTTGAGTTCCCGCGTTGTTAAGCCAATATACTGTATATCAAATTGCAAGGGCAAGTTGCATGGTATATGACCCCTTGGGTGGAGCATGTAAGATGTTTTCTGATGGTAAATGATTTGGATCCATCATAATTGGTAAATTTTTTGGCCTTTTTTAGGTTAATGCATGCTTTAGATAAGCCACAGGGAAAGAAGCCTTGTAGTGGAATTGAGCATGTTGAATTAGTTGTGGGGTCATAGTGGCTATGAACCAGTATATCCCTGAGATTGCGGCTTCTTTTTGCCACTATTAGTGGATGTGGAGGGAGACCTTGTTTTAAGACCGGATCTGTCATAAGGATGTGCCAGTGCTTATTAAGTATTAGCCTTAGGTCTTTCCATCGATTGTGATATGAGGAAATAAATCTTACCTGGCCATCTTGGGAGCGCGCATCCTTGTGCCTAGGGTATAGTAGTTGTTCTCTTGGGTTTTTTTTTGCCTTTTTATAGCCAAATCTGATGGACCGTTTGCTATAACCTCTGTCATAGAATCTATGTCAAGTCAAGGGCTTGTTTTTCAAAGTCACCACTTTCCGAGCAGATCCTCTTGGCTCTTAAAAATTGGCCAGTTGGAATATCCTTAACCCCTTCCCGACCTTTGACGCCACGTAGGCGTCATGAAAGTCTGTGCCAATCCGACCCATGACGCCTATGTGGCTTCATGGAATGATCACGTCCCTGCAGACCGGGTGAAAGGGTTAACTCCTATTTCACCCAATCTGCAGGGAGAGGGGGAGTTGTACTTCAGCCCAGGGGGGGTGGCTTTGCCCCCACGTGGCTACGATCGCTCTGATTGGCTGTTGCACTTTCAACAGCCAATCAGAGCAATTTGCAACATTTCACCTATGAAAATGGTGAAATATTGCAATCCAGCCATGGCCGATGCTGCAATAGCATCTGCCATGGCTGGAAATCATGTTCTGCCCCCCCACCGCCCCCGATCTCCTCCCCAGTCGTCCGTTCTGTCCGGTACCCCCCTCTGTCCTCCTGTCCGCTCCCCCCGTCCTCCGATTCCCCCCCCCCCCCTGTGCTCCGATCCACCCCCCCACCACCCCCTCATACTTACCGAGCCTCCCGAAGTCGGTCCGTCTTCTCCCTGGGCGCCGCCGTCTTCCAAAATGGCAGGCGCATGCTCAGTGCGCCCGCCGAATCTGCCAGCCGGCAGAATCGTTACAAGTACATTTTGATCGCTGTGGTAGGTTCTATCACAGCGATCAAAATAAAAAAATAATAAATAAACCCCCCCTTTATCACCCCCATAGGTAGGGACAATAATAAAATAAAGAAAATATTTTTTTTTTCTTTTTCCACTAGGGATAGAACTAGGGTTAGAACTAGGGGTAGGGTTAGGGGTAGGGTTAGGGTTATGGCATGTGCACACAGTGCGGATTTGGCCGCGGATCCGCAGCGGATTGGCCGCTGCGAATTCGTAGCAGTTTTACATCAGGTTTACAGTACCATGTACACCTATGGAAAACCAAATCCGCTGTGCCCATGGTGCGGAAAATTCCGTGCAGAAACGCTGCGTTGTATTTTCCGCAGCATGTCAATTCTTTGTGCGGATTCCGCAGCGTTTTACACCTGTTCCTCAATAGGAATCCGCAGGTGAAATCCGCACAAAAAAACACTGGAAATCTGCTGTAAATCCGCAGGTAAAACGCAGTGCCTTTTACCTGCAGATTTTTCAAAAATCGTGCGGAAAAATCTCACACGAATCCGCAATGTGGGCACATAGCCTTAGGGTTAGAGTTGGAATTGGAGTTAGGGTTGGAATTAGGGCTAGGGTTGGAAATAGGGTTAAGATTAGGCTTGTGGTTAGGGTTATGGATAGGTTTAGGGGTGTGTTGGGGTTACAGTTGTGGTTAGGGTTGGGATTAGGGTTAGGGTTGGGATTAGGGTTAGGATTAGGGTTGGAATTAGGGTTACAGGTGTGTTGGGGTTAGGGGTGTGGTTAGGGGTTTGTTGGGGTTAGGGTTGTGATTAGGGTTATGGCTACAGTTGGGATTAGGATTAGGGGTGTGTTGGGGTTAGTGTTGAAGTTAGAATTGAGGGGTTTCCACTGTTTAGGCACATCAGGGGTCTCCAAACGCAACATGGCGCCACCATTGATTCCAGCCAATCTTGCGTTCAAAAAGTCAAATGGTGCTCCCTCCCTTCCAAGCCCCGACGTGCGCCCAAACAGTGGTTTACCCCCACATTTGGGGTACCAGCGTACTCAGGACAAACTGGGCAACAACTGTTGGGGTCCAATTTCTCCTGTTACCCTTGCAAAAATAAAAAATTACATGCTAAAACATAATTTTTGAGGAAAGAACAATTATTTTTTATTTTCACGGCTCTGCGTTATAAACTTCTGTGAAGCACTTGGGGGTTGAACGTGCTCACCACACATCTAGATAAGTTCCTTGGGGGGTCTAGTTTCCAAAATGGGGTCACTTGTGGGGTGTTTCTACTGTTTAGGCACATCAGGGGCTCTGCAAATGCAACGTGACGCCCGCAGACCATTCCATTAAAGTCTGCATTTCAAATGTCACTACTTCCCTTCCGAGCTCTGTCGTGTGCCCAAACAGTGGTTTAACCCCACATATGGCGTATCAGCGTACTCACAACAAACTGGGCAACAAATAATGGGGTCCAATTTCTCCTGTTACCCTTGTGAAAATAAATTGCTTGCTAAAACATCATTTCTGAGGAAAGAAAAATGATTTTTTATTTTCACAGCTCTGCGTTGTAAACGTCTGTGAAGCACTTGTGGGCTAAAAAATCATTTTTGAGAAAAGAAAAATTATTTTTTATTTTCATGGCTCTGCGTTATAAACTTCTGTGAAGCACCTTGGGGTTATAAGTGCTCACTATGCATCTAGATAAGTTCCTTGGGGGCTCTAGTTTCCAAAATGGGGTCACTTGTAGGGGAGCTCCAATGTTTAGGCACACGGGCTCTCCAAACGCGACATGGTGTCCGCTAAAGATTGGAGCCAATTTTTCATTGAAAAAGTCAAATGGCGCTCCTTCCCTTCCGAGCCCTGCCGTGCGCCCAAACAGTGGTTTACCCCCACATATGAGGTATCAGCGTACTCAGGACAAATTGGACAACAACGTTCGTGGTCCAGTTTCTCCTTTTACCCTTGGGAAAATAAAAAAAATTTTGCTAAAAGATCATTTTTGTGACTAAAAAGTTAAATGTTCATTTTTTACTTCCATGTTGCTTCTGCTGCTGTGAAACACCTGAAGGGTTAATAAACTTCTTGAATGTGGTTTTGAGCACCTTGAGGGGTGCAGTTTTTAGAATGGTGTCACTTTTGGGTATTTTCAGCCATATAGAACCCTCAAACTGACTTCAAATGTGAGGTGGTCCCTAAAAAAAAGTTTTGTAAATTTTGTTGTAAAAATGAGTAATCACTGGTCAAATTTTAACCCTTAACTTCCTAGCAAAAAAAAAAATTTGTTTCCAAAATTGTGCTCATGTAAAGTAGACATGTGGGAAATGTTATTTATTAACTATTTTGTGTCACATAACTCTCTGGTTTAACAGAATAAAAATTCAAAATGTGAAAATTGCAAAATTTTCTAAATTTTTGCCAAATTTCCGTTTTTTTCACAAATAAACTCAGAAATTATCGACCTAAATTTACCACTAACATGAAGCCCAATATGTCATGAAAAAACAATCTCAGAACCGCTAGGATCCGTTGAAGCGTTCCTGAGTTATTACCTCATAAAGGGACACTGGTCAGAATTGCAAAAAACGGCAAGGTCATTAAGGCCAAAATAGGCTGGGTCATGAAGGGGTTAATGGTTGCTGGTGGGAGGGAAGAAGTGGCTTGTAGAAAGGAGTTGGTTGAGGTGGGTTTTCTGTATAAATCTGTTGCAATCATCCCATTTGGCATTGTAAAGATTTTTAGGTCCAAAAATTCCAGGTCCTTGCCAAACTTGTAGGTTAGTTTTATGTTCTGATTATTTTGATTTAGTTTGTCCATGAGGAGATGCAAATTGTCTACCGTACCTTCCCAGATGAACCAGATATCGTCTATATAACGCATCTATCCCTGGATGCTTTGTATCTCCCCAGTGTCATCTCCCTGGAAAATGGTCCTCTCCCACGCCCCCAGAAACAAGTTGGCATATAAGGGGGCACAAGAGGCTATCATGGAGGTCCCCTGGGTTTGTAGATAAATTTTATTATTAAACGTTATGGGTGAGAATAAAATCTAGTAGGGCCAGAATCCAATTAGCCAGAGGGGATGCCAGGTTGCTCATTTGAAGATACCACAATACGGCTTTTAGGCCATCTTCATGCCTGATGGAAGTATATAATGATTCTACATCGGCAGTTACCATCAGCTTATGGTCTTCAAGGTATATATAATCTAGTCTTTGTAGTGCTGCAGTGGTGTCTTGTATGTAAGAGGGAAGAGTGGTTACCAGTGGTTTCAGGTAATAATCAAGTCACAAATTACCTCACACAGTCCGCTGTTGCCCGATATTATGGGTTTCCCTGGCAGATCTAGCAGGTTTTAGTTAATCTTGGGGACCAGATATAAAGTTGGCAATTTGGGATGAAGATTCTTGACATGTTCCAGCATTTTTTAAGGAACAATTTCCTGGTCAAAAGCTTGATTATGAAAATTTGAAAGGGGATTTGTGAGTAGTTTTTTGAAGCAGTCAGGTTCATTTAGCAGTCTCAAAGCCTGCTTTTCATACAGGGGGTTGGCCATATGACTAGGTTTCCCCCTTTATCAGCAGGTTTGAAGACTACGTCAGGAAGAGAGTGTAATTTGGCCAGAACCAATCTCTCTTCCTGTTTCTTATTGGATGCCCAGAATGGAGATTTTTGGAGTGTTTCTATCTCAGATGTAACAATTTTGGTAAAGACCTCTATAGCTGATACCGTGCTAATGGGGGGATATCTTTTGCTAAATAAATTGTGGGGAAAGTTACTGACCTCCAAGGTGTTCTCTTCCAATAGAGCTTCTAGATTTCTTAGAGCTTCTCTCTCATCGGCAGAGGTAAAGATGTCGTGGTTCATGTTTTTATTGTGCAATTTTTTGAAAGTCAATTTTCTGGCAAAGAGATGTAGATCTCTTACCACTGAAAACGTATCTAAATGACATGAAGGGGAGAAAGATAGACCTTTTTCCAATAAATTGAGTTGTGCATTTGACAAAGTGTGTGAAGATAGGTTAATTACCTTTTGGTGTTCTCCAAAGTTTTTAGCTGATTTGGACTTCGTAAAAATGTCAGGTAGGCGCTTCTGAGTCTAGTGCTTATTGATTCATTATTCGATGCTTCATTGTCACTTGCCGAGGTATTCATGTCCGACATCGATTGAGCTGAACTTTCGGACTGAGTCCTATGGTGAGATGTTGCAGGTTTGGAATTGTCTTGGTTTGGTCTTCTCGTTGTCTTTTTCTGTTGCCAACGGTATACTTTGTTACTATCATAGTCATTTAGATCTCTTTGGTATTTTTTAAGTTTACTTTGTGATATCTCACTTTCCCATTTGTCAAGGTCTTTATTGATGTCAACTAATATTTTATCAAAATCCTCCACCGGTAGGTCTTTCACTAGTGTCCTTTCTAATTCTTCAACATTTTCATCAATGCTCTTTAGGGAAAGAGTGTTTTTGTCAATAATGAATAGGATAAAATCTAAAGAGGAGGTGGTAGCTGCTGAGGTCCACCTCTTGAGCTGGACCTCATCTTTAAAGTCAAATGAAGGATGAACTTGTACCCTCAAACCATGTGGAACGATTTGTTGGTTCATATAATTCTCAAAAGAGGATTTGTTCCACCATATTTTGGCCTTCTTGTATAGAGCATTCCTATATAGTCGAATTGTTTCCTTAACAGTTTTATTAGTATCCGAGGAAGGGGTGGAGGTCCCCTGTCTGAAAAAATGTGATGCCTTAGACTGCCAGGAGCGTTCCCTGGCTTTGAAATCCATTAGAGTAAAGTTGCAAATAATCTGTTTACTAAGCACAGAGATATTTATTAATCCCATAATCCAACAATTAAATTGGCAATAGCACTTCGATCATGGATGCTTACAAACGTTTACCTAATAAGGTATGAAGTGACTAGAAGATAAGTGAATACATTTTTTTTTTTTTTATTAACATAATGTTAAAAACAGATAATATTATATAAAAAGACAGAAAGATGTAATAATGGGACCTCCAAAACAAGTCAGGGCGTGACACTTGAAAAGTGATGGGCGCCGAACAAAGACCATTGACAATCTCCCCATTCCCACCCTCTGCTGCTTACCACTCTGCCCTCCTAATTACTTTACACCCGCCCTTAGGATATAAAAACCTACTCCCCTACCTAGTCTCCATCACGCCCCCCTTTATGAAGAAGCAGTCATGCGAAACGGCGCTCGTCGGGCGCAGGACGGGACACCATCATCTCCCCAGGCTGCCCAAGCCCTCATTTACTAAATTCAGGTAAACTCTGACTGGTCTTCGACCAGCTGTATTATGTGCTAATCTAGTTTCTACATCTCTTGCATGTACTGCTTACCTACCCTTATAACTGACTGCCATGTAGTGGTCTCTTTGTACTTTATGCTCATGATTATAGACACACCACAGCAGAGGTGTAACTTATTGCACTTTTTCTGTAGCCTGTGTTAGTAACTTAATCTTTGGCAGTTTGGGCACTTTGTGGGATGATCATTACTGTCGTTTCTTCTGGTCAGGGTTCCCTTTTTTTGGGTAAGGATTGTGTAAGGAAACAATGAGACGCCTTATCGTGTCCATCCATTACAGCAAGTCCACCTAACCAGCCTATAGGGCCGCTTTCCAGTTGCTGTGAGATCACAAAACCATCACCCTTCAAGTGTCATGCCCTGACTTGTTTTGGAGATCCCATTATTACATCTTTCTGTCTTTTTATATAATATTGTCTGTTTTTAACATGTTAATAAAAATTATTATTTTTTCTTCACTCATCTTCTAGTCACTTTATACCTTATTAGGTAAATGTTTGTAAGCATCTATACATACATCTCTACATACTGCACCACAGAGGAGAGCAGTAATATAGGTCCAGTGTGTGTAGTAAACTACTTACCGGTGGCCATATTCCACTGCAATGAAGAAGACAGAAGAACGACACAGCGGCAGAAGACGGTGACTGCTGCGTATTTTATTACACACAGGGAAGCGGTATCATAGCTTTCTGTTGGGGGCGAGACATTGTTTTTGTTAGTACGATTTTGGGATAGATGTGGTTTTCATCACTTGCTATAGCTTTTTTTTGTGGAATTGTGGCGAACAGAAAAAAGTACATTTGGTGTTCTTGAGTTGTTTCTGTTTATGGTGTTTAGTATGAATTGCAGCCAATCAGTGTTTACTCTGCTGCCCAGGGCTTTGTGGAAGAGGAGCAGAGAGATACAGTACAGGAAACGGGTGACTGCGGGTCAGCTGTTGTGTGCGTGTCTCCTCTCAGACTCAGCCGCACAGTCAGCTGTTCCGCTGACTTGTCTGGCTGAAGTGAGGGTCGGCACGCACCCAGAGCTCTCCTGGCAGAGTTACAGAAGTCCGGCAGCGACAGCAGGTGATGTGAAGGAGCTGCGCATGCACTTCCCATCACCTGTGCAGTCTGCCAGCCGGTGCCGACTATACAATAAAGTGCGCACTGCTGGACACACGCTAGGAGCATGCAGGGCAGGCACAAATGAAGGAGCTGGGGCTGGGAGCGGGGCCCACCGGAGGATTCTCCGGTGTCCCGGTGACCCAGTCTGACCCTGTTCAGAAGTCCCGGTAATGCCATGAAATGCACCATTTAACTGAACCTATCTACAACCACCAAAACACCATCTTGGCTGCCAATACCGGAAGGTCACTAATAAAATCCATGGACTAGTGTGTCTATGGTTTACTAGGAATGGGCAGTGGAATAAGAGAACCAGACGGACAGGTATGCGATACTTTAGAACGCGGGCGAACACTGCAAGCAGACACCTGTTCAACTACATCCCGATGCAACCATGGCCACCAAAAACAACGAGAATGGAGGTCTGCGGTTGCCTTACCCTCTGGATGACCAGCAAGCACGGAGTTACGATGTTCCTATATAGCTTTACGCGCAAATTATATGGTACAAATAATCTCCCCGAAAGGCAGGTGCATATCCCTGAGCATCCAACACCTCTCCCTCCAGGTCAGGGTACAAGGCTGTAATAACTACTCCCTTCTGTAGAATTGAGACAAGGTTCTCATGATCACCACCACCTGGTAAGCTATGGGACAAAGCATTAGCCTTGGTGTTTTTACCTCCTGGATGAAAAGTGACCACAAATTTTAATCTAGTAAACAGTGACCACCTAACTTGCCTTGGGTTGAGACGTTTAGCCAATTGAAGATATGACAGGCTCTTGTGGTCCATGATAACCGTAATAAGATGGACTGGCCCTCTAACGAATATCGCCATTACAGGAACACCAATTTAATTGCCAGAAGCTCCCTATTACCCATGTCATAATTTCTCTCAGTCGATAATAATTTTTGGGAAAAGAAGGCGCATGGACCCCATTTACCAGATGACGGTATAGCCCCAACCCCCACCTCCGACGCATCCACTTCTACTATGACAGGTTGAGAAACTTCCGGTTGACAGAGTATAGGTGCTGTGTCAAAACAACTCTTTAAGGAGGAAAAAGCCTGCTGAGCAGCATTCGATCATTTAGAAAAATCAGACCCCTTCCTTGTCATGTCAGTAAGGGATTCCACCATTACCAAGTAATGAGCTTAACTAAGGTTGAGCAAGCAAGCCCATGAGTTCTAGAAAACTCAGCATCAACCAACTTGACTTCAGCTCCACTGTCTACAAACTCTGAAATTCTGTTGTGCTCTCTAGCACCATCTCTGCTGTCCGGGCAAACCGAAAATTACAGGTTGGCGACAAGCATTCCCCTTGATTATCCAACTCCAGACTCCCAAGGGTTACTCGAGACTTTTTTAGCTTAGGAATCAAGGGGCAGGCCCCAATAAAATGTCCGTTTCCCCTACAAAAGAAACACACTCCCTTTTTTCTTGCGAATCTCAAAGGAGACATATGACGTAGAAGCACCTCCTAACTGCATGCGTTCCTCCTAACTCCACAAGTACTAGTACACCCCCAGACCATCCCCCTACTGGCACAGGAGTATTGTCCCGGAAAGAGGGCTCCAGAGAAGGTGGTCTTACCCATCTATCCCGCAGGATGCTGTCCACATGTATAGCCAATGACATGGCAGCCTCCAAGGACTCTTTTAACCTTTCTGTAAGGTCTGCCTTGCTAAAATTGGCTTTTATGACCGGGTCATTCCACTTGGTATCGGTTGCCCACCTGTGGAATTCCTAGCTGTAAGGCTAGGTTTACGTTGCATTAGCGCATGCGTTAAACGGACTGTGTTAATGCAATTGCCGAAAAAGATCGCTTTATGCGATCGTGCTAGCGCAGATGCTCTATCTGCGCTAGCGGTGACGGACCCGGAAACGCTGCAGCCCACGTCTGGGGGCCCGTCACAGAATGACGGCACATCGCTAGCGCATGCTGATTATGGCATGCGTTGGAGATGTGCCTGATAATAGGGGTTAATGGCAGCATTAACTGACTGCATTACACCGCGTTATGCCACGGTGTAGCGCAGTCC
The DNA here is from genome assembly GCF_051348905.1 of Ranitomeya variabilis. Classification (NCBI taxonomy): domain Eukaryota; kingdom Metazoa; phylum Chordata; class Amphibia; order Anura; family Dendrobatidae; genus Ranitomeya; species Ranitomeya variabilis. The sequence continues at coordinate 695,370,807 of NC_135235.1, read as the reverse complement.
GTCTAACGGACTGTTATAACGCAATGTGAACCCAGCCTAAATCTTCACTGAACTTTTCTCCTGCTGAAGGCGACACAGCCTAGAATCAGCCAGGGAAATGCAGTCATGAGCATCATAGATAAGGGCTAAAGCCCCCACAGTAGGCGTCTGCAGCAGCTGCCATTGCTGCTGAACCTCAGAACGTAGGTCAGTCACTTCCAGTGACAACCTCTGCAGCTGCTCTGCCAGCCCAGAAATGGGATCCAAAAAGAAAAAAAAAATGCCATTCTATGACATTTTTTTGTGTGTAGAGTTGGAAAGGACCTCCTGGGTCATCTGTCCAACCCCCTGTTCAAAGCAGGATTCACTAAATCATCCCAGACAGATGTCTGTCCAACCTCTGTTTGAAGACTTCCATTGAAGGAGAACTCACCACATCTTGTGGCAGCCTGTTCCACTCATTGATCACCCTCACTGTCAAAGTTTTTTTTTCTAATATCTAATCTGTGTCTCCTCCCATTCAGTTTCATCCCATTGCTTCTAGTCTTTCCTTGTGTAAATGAGAATAAGGGTTCATACTCACCTGTGAGAAACTGAGTCTCGCATGTTAATACCCGGCTCTCAGATCGGAGCATGCGGCCACATTGGAATACATGCAGCCACACGCTCTGCTCCTGAGTGCCGGCAGCAGCGCCGGGTATTGACATGCGAGACTCATCCATTTTTCTCGCAGGTAAGTATGAGCCCTAAATATGATCCTTTTACAATGTGACAGCCCTTGAGATAATAGTAGACAGCTATTAAGTCTCCTCTGTCTTCTTTTTTGCCAGCTAAACATTCCTAAATCTTGTAAACGTTCCTCATAGGACATGGTTTGCAGACCGGTCACCATTCTGGTCGCTCTTCTTTGAATTTGCTCCAGTTTGTTGATGTTGTTTTTTTAAATGTGGTGCCCAAAACTGGACACAGTATTCCAGATGAGGTCTGACCAAAGCGGAGTAGAGGGCAATAATGACTTCACATGATCTAGACTGTATGCTTCTGTTAATGCATCCCAGAATTGTATTTGCCTTTTTTGCTGCTGCATCACACTGTTGACTCATGTTCAGTCTGTGATCAATTAGTATACCCAAGTCTTTTTCACATGTGCTGTTGCTTAGCCCTATTCCTCCCATTCTGTATATCCTTTTTTAATTTTTATTGCCCAGATGTAGTACTTTGCATTTTCCCTGTTAAAAACCATTCTGTTAGTTGCTGCCCTCTGCTCCAGTTTGTGTTTAAATCCTCTCTCTCTCTTTTCTAGTATTAGCTATCTCTCCTAGCTTTGTGTCATCAGCAAATTTTAATCAGTTTACCCTCAATGCCTTCATCTAAATCATTGATAAGATGTTGGACATTACAGAGCCCAGGACAGAGCCCTGTGGTACCCCACGTGAGACATTCTTCCAACTGGATGTGCAGCCATTTACGACCACTCTTTGGGTCCAATTAGTGATGAGTGAGCACTAAAATGCTTGGGTGCTCGGGTCGAGCAAATTGGAATACTTGGGTACTCGACCCAAGCAACAAGCCCAATATAAGGGAAACTGTTATGATCCTGGTGGTTTAGGATCACAAAACTGACCAGCTAAGTAACAGAATGTAGGACAAGCTCTGGGGATGTGGGACCTTTACTGACCGCACACACTATAGGCAGCCGTGGAACGTTCCTAAAATCCTAGATGTCTCTTCACAGCCTGAGAAACTGGCTACCCCTAGAGAGAAAGCAAAGCCTCACTTGCCTCAGAGAAATAACCCCAAAGTTTAGACAGCCCCCCAACCCCAAAGTTTCCAAGGTCTGATTAGTTCGCTCGGTTTGGCCACTCGTCTGAGGATGGAAGGCTGACGAAAAAGACAAATCAATGCCCATCTTAGCACTAAAGGACCGCCAAAATCTGGACACAAACTGGGATCCTCTGTCAGACACAATGTTCTCAGGAATGCCGTGCAAAAGAACCACATTCTGAAAAAACAGCGGAACCAAATCGGAGGAGGAAGGCAACTTAGGCAAGGGCACCAAATGGACCATTTTAGAAAAACGATCACAAATAATAACGGTGAGTTAAGGAGAATGTAAAAACGCAGAAATGAAAACAGATTTAGCAAAAGAGGCCCGCTAATCACTAAATAGTCAGAGGATAGAAAAGAATCTGTGCGGTCAGTATAAAACCCTATCAAAAATATCCACGCAGAGAATACAAGAACCCCCACACCAACTAACGATGTGAGGGGCGCAACTCTGCACCCCAGAGCTACCAGCAAGCAAGAAAATCACATATAAGCAAGCTGGACAAAACTCATCATATACTGAGAAACATTTTCAAGGAAAAGATGAGCAAAAATGAACTAGCAAAACTTAGCTTCTCTAGGAGAGACAGGTCACAAGGGAAGCCAGGAAAGATCAGAACCAGTACTGAATACAACGACAGCAGGCAACAAGTAAAGGTCCAGGTGGAGTTAAATAGGAGACCTGAATAGCAGGAAACGAGGCAGCTGGGTCCCAGCCACAGACCAGCAGTATGACGAAAAAGCCACCAGAGGGAGCCCAAAGACAGAACTCACACAGTACCACTCATGACCACAGGAGGGAGCCCGAGAAAGGAGTTCACAACAGGAAACCTGAGTATTTTTACCGCGATTCCCCCCGGGGGAACCTTTTAAGGTCTGAAAATGATGGGAACACTGCTCAAATGACACAGGAACATCATGGGGATTGCCCCTGGAAGCATTTCTGACTCCCAGGTCACAACTGTAAGCAATGTTGTCAAAGTTTCACATCATTTTTACAGGTGCACCAAAAAAACATACCAAAACGTAAACAAAATGGATTTTGCTGGGAAATATGTTAAGGTACGTCCTTTCCAGGGTAATGACTTGTATGCAAGGCAAAATAATTAACCCCAGACCAAAATGTTCCTCCACCAGTTGGGCTATGTTCACACGCAGCGTTTTTGATGCATTTTTCAACTTTCACATTGCTTTCAACCAATACAAATGCATTCACTGGGAAATGTCATTGATGCTTACAGACGTTACCTAATAAGATATGAAGTGACTAGAAGATGAGTAATTAAAATAATTTTTTATTTATTAACATGATGTTAAAAACAGTATCATATAAAAACACAGAAAGATATAAAATTGTATATAAAAAGTCAGGGCGTGACACTTGGAAAGCGATGGTTTTGTGATCTGTCAGTACCTGGAAAGCGGCCTTATAGACTGGTTAAGTGGACTTGCTATAGTGCATGGACACAATCGAGCGTCTCATTATTTCCCTACACAGTCCTTACCAGGAAGAAGGAACACTGACCAGAAGAAACGACAGTAATAATCATCCCACAGTGTGCCCAAATTACCAAGATTAAATTACTGGGGCAGGCTAAGAAAGAAGTGCAACAAGTCGCATCTCTGCTGTGGTGTGTCTTTAAATATAATCATAAGCATAAAGTACAAAGAGACCATTAGATGGCAGTCAGGTATGAGGGTAGGTAAGCAGTACATGCAAGAGATGTAGAGACTAAATTAGCACATAATAAAGCTGGTCAAAGGCCAGTCCGAGCTTACCTGGATTTAGAAGATAAAGGCTTGGGCAGCATGGGGAGATGATGGTATCACGTCCTGCGCCCGACGAGCACCGTTTCGCATAACTGCTTCTTCATAAAGTGGAGGCGTGGTGGAGACTAGGTAAGGAAATAGGTTTTTATATCGTAAGGGCGGGTGTAAAGTGATTAGGAGCGCGGAGTGGTAAGCAGAGGGTGGGAAGGGGGAGGTTGTCAATGGTCTTTGTTTGGCGCAGAAGTTCGGTCGGGTACACCCCCAGCATATGTAGAGTAAATGGGGAGGGCAGAGTTGTGTGCGGTGGGTGGGGATTTGCATGGGTGTGTCTGGCAGTGGTAATGGCGCATGAAGCCGGTCAAAACTCCCACAGCAAAGGGGACTTCCGGTCCTGCGCCTCATGACACGCGATGGAACGCACCGCGTGTCATGGAACTGGCGCTGATTGGAAATCGGATGGAGATATGAGACCGGCGCATGCGCACTAGCCAGGGGAATGGTGTTTGTGAATGTGACGGGCACAATGTGTAGTACCGCCCCCTCCATTCACCCTGTTCTACGCGGCCGTGGATGAACAATAAACAGCAGAGAAGGGGAAGGTAAAAGGAAAGAAAAGGACAATCATGAGGGTGGGGGGGAAGCTATATCTTTTGGAGAGAGGGCCGGTGCCATTATATGCGCCAAGTGAAAGGGGGCAAATGAGACTAAGTGCGGCTGGAAACCAAAAGTGAAGAGGGTTATAAGATGGGTGCTAAATTGGTTTTCCAAGCTGAAGATGGAGATATTAAGTAATTGTTTTTATAATAATGTGAGTGGATGAAAGAAAATCGAAGGACTAAAGAAGTGCTGAAAATAATTTTTTTTAAAAGGCAGCAAAGGTAGAGAAGTTGTGTTGAGAAAAGAAAAAAATATAATCATAACCGTAGTTATAACATATAGAAGGAGTGAGGTATGGGGGGATGAAGGGAGTTTATATATTGGGAAGGTGGTGAGATGGGGACCCACTAATTGGATCCAGTGGGGATGTTAGAAAATGCACCAGGGGTGCAGTGACATTGAATGGTGGGGAAAGGGTACATGCCTGTATAAGGTGGCAAGGACATTGTATGCTTATAAAATGCAATAGTACTGATAATATAAAAAGTTGGCTAGGGGTGAAGTGAATGGAAAAAGTGTAAAAATATATATTCATATATATTATACACATATGTAAATGTCCAACGAATATCTTACTTGTCATGTTAAAATGTTAAAAAACCAATGCTAAGTGATAAACATTACATAATGATGGAATGTCCGTATAGATCCCTTGTATAACGAAGTTTCCTTTTCTCCTACGCCTCATTGGGGGACACAGACCGTGGATGTTATGCTGCTTGCCACTAGGAGGACACTAAGTGATACAAAGAAAGTTCGCTCCTCCCCTGCAGTATACACCCTCCTGCTGGCCCTCAGCTAACCAGTTCTTGCTTAGTGTCTGTAGGAGGCACTTGGGTCTGTTTTCAGACCCCAACTTTCTTATTTTAATTTTAATTTTTATTTTTCTGTAAATTTTTATTTTTTATTCAACGGAGTGAAGGGGGCGACGGATCCTTTTTTATGGGACCCGCTCTCCCCCGAACCAGCAACAGGCGAGCACGGCGAGTATACCTCCCCGTCCCTCTCCTGCGACGTTGGAGCACGCCAATTTTTACTGGGGCAACGGGTTTCCATCTTTGGTCCCGATTTCCCTTCCCCCTGCAAGACGGCGAGCACATAGAGCCTGGCTCTCATGTCCCTCTCCGGGGCCGACAGACAAGGCCCACATTACATGGCGTTTGCACACTTCCATCTGGAAGAAGAATTCTCTCCATTCACCAAGGTGCATGGATTGAGAGCGTACACTCACTGTGTCAAGGGGACCTGCGCATCTGGAGGCTGTGAGTACATACTCCCCCCTCCTCCTCCCTTTCCTCCACGCTCCGGAGCTCTTCAGGAGGATGTTCTGGCGGCATGAGGTACGGTCCGGGTCCCTGGGGAGAGGCGCCGCCAGCAGGGGTCAGCGGCGGTTAGCGGCGCTCCATCGCGGTCGACACCGCGCATCGCCGGGCAGGCCCTCAAAATTTAGTCCCCGGCTTTCCAGCCGGACTAGGCCGCAGTGATTAGATCCGCCCACGGCCGTAAGTCCGCCCCCTATATCGGCGCTTCTCGTCTGGGACGAGAGGCGCCCTGCAGATCTCGGGGGCCATGCTTCCTCACGCTGCCTGCCTGGAAGATGCAGTCCTGGGGGTGCCACTGGCCGGTACGCCAGCGGCAATCATTCGGCGCGCGGCCCGCCGACACGCTCCACCGGCAGGCTCCACAAATTTAGTCCCCGGCTTTTGCAGCCGGACTAGGCCGCAGTGAAATCCCTTTCAGGAGCGGAGGTGCTTTCATGGTCCCGATGGGCTGAACTTCGTGGATGTACAGAAGCCCCCCTCCATGGTCCGGGCAGCCTCCACCACTGTGAAAGCGGGCAAGGAGGCGGACGGTTCCTCTCCACCTCCCTAACAAAGGGATGATGGATTGAGGTTTATCTCTCTACCCCTGCACCGTCCACGCTGCAATACCCGACATCCGCGGCGGCTCCATGCCGGGACGCGCACCGTTGGTAAGTGGATCCTGCCAGCAATGGGCTTCTGCAGCGGGATATTGACAGGCAGTCTCAGACTTCCCTGTGGCCACCTCCCTGAGGTAACGCTCCAGCCGGCTAACAAATTTAGCTCCCGGCTTCGGCCGATGTGTAGTCCGCACCTCCAGAAGCGCACTGTGTCGCCTCAAGGCGGCTTAGCCTTTTTTCCCGGCGCTTAGCGCCTGACGCGGAAGCGCTCAATTTTCTCGAGCAACGGGTGACCACCCCTAACTCTTACGCTGACGCCGGCTGCAGAAATTTACGCCCCGGCTGGGGCCTATCATGAAAGTTTCGAGGCCCCGCCCACATCGTGCCTGTAGCTCCGCCCCCTAAATTGGCGCTTCTCGCTCGCTGCGAGATTTTACCTAAACCCGCATGACCAGTATTCCCGGTCTTTAAGTCACACGACCAGTATTCTCTGGTCTTAAAGGCACGTGACCAGTATTCCCTGGTCTTAAAGGCACGTGACCAGTATTCCTTGGTCTTAAGGGTACGTGACCAGTATTTCCTGGTCTTAAAGGCTCGTGACCAGTATTCCTTGGTCTTAAGGGTACGTGACCAGTATTTCCTGGTCTTAAAGGCTCGTGACCAGTATTCCCTGGTTTTAAGGGTACGTGACCAGTATCCCCTGGTCTTAAGGGTACGTGACTAGTATCCCCTGGTCTTAAAGGCACGTGACCAGTATTCCCTGGTCTTAAAGGCACGTGACCAGTATTCCCTGGTCTTAAAGGCGCGTGACCAGTATTCCCTGGTCTTAAAGGCACGTGACCAGTATTCCCTGGTCTTAAAGGCTCGTGACCAGTATTCCTTGGTCTTAAGGGTACGTGACCAGTATTTCCTGGTCTTAAAGGCTCGTGACCAGTATTCCCTGGTTTTAAGGGTACGTGACCAGTATCCCCTGGTCTTAAGGGTACGTGACTAGTATCCCCTGGTCTTAAAGGCACGTGACCAGTATTCCCTGGTCTTAAAGGCACGTGACCAGTATTCCCTGGTCTTAAAGGCGCGTGACCAGTATTCCCTGGTCTTAAAGGCACGTGACCAGTATTCCCTGGTTTTAAAGGCGCGTGACCAGTATTCCCTGGTCTTAAGGGCGCGTGACCAGATTCCCGGGTTTTAAAGGCACACATCCAGTTTTCCCTGGTCTTAAAGGCACGCGACCAGTATTCCCTGGTCTTAATGGCGCACTACCAGTATTCCCTGGTCTTAAAGGCTCATGACCAGCATTCTCTGGTCTTAAAGCCACACGACCAGTAATCCTTGGTCTTAAAGGCACACGACCAGTATTCCCTGGTCTTAAAGGCACACGACCAGTATTCCCTGGTCTTAAAGGCACTCGACCAGTATTCCCTGGTCTTAAAGGTACACGACCAGTTTTCCCTGGTCTTAAAGGCACACGACCAGTTTTCCCTGGTCTTAAAGGCACACGACCAGTATTCCCTGGTCTTGAGGGCACCATGACCAATCCGAAACTGGTCATAAATGAGGAGCCCTCTGCCGCCGATCCCAGTTTATCCCAAGTTCCCTCAGCCTAAACTCCCTCGTAGAGCTTTTGCCATCCAGTCCGGATAGGCGATTCACTGGACAGAAGCCTCTACGTGGGACGCTATGCCTGGTCTGATTTTTAAGGGCGACAGGCACTTTAAAGGGCGCCGGTCTCCCCACACCATCAACAGACGGGCACTCGAAGGCCCAGGCCTAACGCCAGACAGCCTGTCCTGTCCACCCGGAGACCTGTACTCTGTGGATGTACAGAGGCACCCGTTTTTTCGGGCGTCTGAGCACCCCCCTCTGCATCACCACTATTTAACAGAAGATGCAAGTAGGCGAATTTCCCTCTCCACTTCCTTGTTAAGAGGATGGTGGATCGAGGCTCCTAATTTTTAACTCTGCAATGACCTGCTGGAAGCAGCGGCGCATTCTGCCACTCGGCAGATTAACCGGGTCAATCTCCTGTGGGTTACCTACCAGTATCCCTGCCCGATATGTCCTCAATTAAAAATGCCACGATCTGTCAAATAGCATCCAGCCCTTTAACCTTCCTATCCGCCGCATGGATGCTAGAGCAACGGTCTCCTGCTTAGAGCCCTTAACTACTTTGATTCACACCAGTATCCCTTTCCTGAAGACAGTTCAGCTGGTCAATCATATTCTTGAGCGGGAGACTAACGAACTAATTGTACGTTTCCGCAGCCCCGACCAACAGTGAAAGGGTTGTCCAGGACAGTCTAGATCTAAGGGATCTTGGTTACTAAAAGATGGAACGATAAGTAGGACCGATTCCGGACCTCAAACTTCTAACAATCTTTTCACAAGGTTCTTCTTCTTCTTCGAATGGAGTCTCATCCGCTCAGCCATTACTTCAACAAAAAAGGTGCAGTTTCGGGCATCCATCGACATTCGGGATGCCTAACCTCTTCAAAAATTCCTTTGCTTTTTCTTTCATGAATAGCATTTAAGTCACGACCTTGTTCTTCGACCTTGCTACCGCATCCAGGGTGTTCGCAAGGGTCAGGGTGGCTGTCATCTTGCACCTAGAGGCGTGGTCGTCCTATCCTGTTTGACCGACTGTTTACCCACCCTTGCAGGACTACGCTAAGTCGTCTATATCTCTTGCGATACCCTCTCACCTGAGCTGGTGGCTAGACTTAGACAACTCCTCATTTCCAGCCCAGCAGATATCCTTTTTGAGGATGATCCAGTATTCTTCCAGAAGGGTGGTAAATCTCCCTCCGGACAAGGTCATGGTTTTTCAACAGGGAGCTCGCGCTCTTGCTCACTCATCCCCTCATTTCATTCGATTTGCTGGGAGGGTTAAAAAAAAAAAAAAAAAAAAAACGGAGACGACAATGGAAACAGTTTCCTTTGCTCCATTAGTTCTCAGCAAGCAGCCTTTCAGACGATAGTCTCTGAGTTCCTTCTTCATCCGGAGTATTTTCTCCCGGTTCCATGGTTACTAGTAACTTCCAATGCCAGTCCTCTTCACCCGATCATTGCTCTGGAGATCTCAAGGGTAGTCCTATAGTAGGTCCACTCCTTATGGCGGGTCAACCCATCCGAATTCAATCGGACAACGCCACGGCTGTGTCATACGTCAATCATCTAGCGAGTACCCACGTTCAATCACCATGGCCAAAGTACCTCACATGGGCCGAGATCTATCACTCGGTGATATTGACAGTTCATATCCCAGAAGTAGAACCCTGGGCTGCGAACATATTTAGTCGTCAGGGTTTCATCTCAAGTGAGTGGGAACTTCACCGGAAGTATTCCATCAGACCCGCCTTCACTGGAGCTCTACAGTTGTAGCTCGGATAGCGTCCTGATTATCGCCGGCGTACTGGAGTTGGTTGTTCGGCCTCGAGATCCAGGAGCCTTCGCACTGCATGCTCCGGTTATTCCGTGGTACCAGTTTCCACTTCCGAAAGCTTTTCAGAAGCAGAAAGGGCCCCAGTGATCCTCGGAAATCCGTACTGACCACGTCAGTTCGCTTGCGGAGCTGGTAGCTTTCTGTATTTCTGCAACAAAACTGCAAGTAGGGACCACCTCGCAGGATGTTTTTCACATGTAATTCTTCCCTATTGCTCACCGTTAGATCATTGGGATCTACTCTATTAGGGAAGGTTGCCTTTTTCTCTCGGCTATATCCTCATCCTGACGAGTCTTCGGTGCTAACGGGTCTTTTCAGACTTTTTTCTCTTATTTCCTTCAAGGCAAGGTTGTCCTCAAGCCTTCCCTGTCCCTAGTTACCAAGGTGGTATTGTATTACTACTGTCATGAGGGCATAGTTCCTCCCTCATCTCTTTTGGCACCACTCCACAAAATGGAATGAGGTCCCCATATTCCGGACAGAGCAAGTGCTCTGAGTAGGTATGTCTTGAGGACGGCGTCCTTCCGAAGGTTGGACACTGTATCTTGGGTTTCCTACCGGTAAGAGGAAGGCTTCCTGACTTTTACAGGAGGGGTTTGGCCGTCTCCATCGGCCATTTAGCCTGGTGTATTCTTTCACCATCCAGTAGTCCTTCCGTGTTAGATGACAGCCTATCTCCCCGTCTATCGTGGGTTCCAGGCACCAGGCGTCAACAAGACACGCCTGCACGTTTGCGGATTCGTCCAGTCCGCATGCATTCTTGAAGCATTATAATTCCCAGACTTCCACAGATGTGACTCTGGGCAGGCGGACTCTGCAGGCCGCGGTGGCGCACTTGTAAGTAGCGGTTACACAGAGCCTGATCTGATGTTGTCCCCACCCAGGGACTGCTTTGGTACGTCCCACGGTCTGTGTCCCCCAATGAGGCGTAGGAGAAAAGGAGATTTTTGTTTACTTACCGTAAAATCTTTTTCTCCGAGCCAATCATTGGGGGACACAGCTCCCACCCTAGTATTGGCTTATGCTTGTTTTTACAATCCGATATGCTATACTCTCATATATAATATGACATGCTGTAAGCTAATATGTTGTTACTGATCTCCTACTGCTTTTTGCACCGAACTGGTTAGCTGAGGGCCAGCAGGAGGGTGTATACTGCAAGGGAGGAGCTAACTTTCTTTGTATCACTTAGTGTCCTCCTAGTGGCAAGCAGCATAACACCCACGGTCTGTGTCCCCCAATGATTGGCTCGGAGAAAAAGATTTTACGGTAAGTAAACAAAAATCTCCTTTTCTTGTCCTCTCACTCTATTTTCCAGCTGGGATAGTTTTTCTTGAGAAGAACTGCCAGGAACTGACCATTAGGGCTGCGCCAAAGACAGGAGACACATCAAAAAAAGAGTCTATACACCAGTCCTCCGGAGAACTAGCGGCCCAGAGAAGGAAGAATAGGATACCTACAGGTATAATTGTAACATTTAACAACCCTAGCTGGCCATGTGGTGTGTGACACATAAGGAGACACATCTTGTTTCATTTATGAAGGAGGGACTCTTAAAGTCACAAGCCTATTTTTAGAGGGGCATCAGGCAGCATTAATATTCTTAAAGGGACATTAATAAACAGTGGGTCTCCTATGCTATTATTGCAATTATATTGCAGTGAGTAGCTGGGCTGCCAAGAATTACAATGCACCCCAATACACCTTTCACGAGAGGTACAGGAGGGCCTCCTGAAAAAATGTTGCATTGAATGCAAGGCCTTCCGTGCTATCAAGTGATATGCACCCCAATAATAAGCCTTTGAACCCAGGTACTGGATGGCCACAGGAAAACCCACTTCAGTGTTCAGTTGGTCCTGCCATACAGTTTCCTTATGCATTGAATGCAAGGGCTGCCTTGATCCAAATTTGCACCCCTTGGAAGAAACATGGTGGATGGCCTACTATAAACAAAACAAAACTGTCCCATTTACAAAGGAGCGGGTCTCCTAGACTCGTGATGCCCATACACTAAGTGTATGGCTAACAAACATTTCCCCATGGGGGGTGAAATTTTTTTTTTTTTTTAAATTCAGCTCAAAATAGTGTTTACTGTTTAGAGCTAGGGTAACACACAGAAAAAAAAGGTGAATGGAAGCCTGAAAAGCACACTTTGTAGACCAAAGATACATGAGGCATGTCACGGAGATACCACACTGTAAAATATGTGTCCTGTGTTTTTATTTTGGCCCCCAAAATAGTGTATAGAAATCAGGTCAAAGACAGCAAATACAGTGGAATGTAGCCCTCAAATACCACAATTTGTAGGCCACAGATACATCTGGCGTTTGACTGAGATACCAGACTCTTCAATATGTGGCCTGTATATTTATTTTTTTACTGCTAAATAGTGTTTAGAGCTAGGGTAACACACCACAAAAAAAGGAGAATGGAAGCCTCAAATGCACACTTTGTATCCCACAGATAGATGAGGTGTGTCACAGAACTACCACACTGTAATATGTTATTTTTGCTTTTTTTTTTGTTTTAACCAAGATAGTGTATAGACCTAGGGTATTAGACATACCAAAAATTGGAATGTATGCATGAAAACAACTATTTTTAGATCACACGTATGTGGCCTGTATTTTTAAAACATTTGAAACAGCAAAATACTGTATACACAAAGGGTAGCAGACCAAAAACTGGAATGTATGGCTGAAAAGCCAAGATTTGAAGACCACAGATAGATGAGATGTGTGACTGAGATAAGACTTTCAATATGTTATTTTGTAAAAAAAATTTAAAACAAAAAATTCTGTGTACAGCAAGGATAGCAAACCAAATAATGATATGCATGCCTGCCAAGCAAGGATTTGGACACCACAGATACACTGTGCGTCTGACGGAGATAACAGAGTGATCTAAATGTGGCCTTGATTTTTTTTTTTTTTTTTTTTTTGGGGGGACCGACAAAATCTTTTTAATAAGTAGGCTATGACCCTATAATAAAACATTTGGAGTACTAAAATTGTACAATATTTAGCGCAATGATATGCGATGCGTGTGGCGTACAAATCACAGTGATAAATATAAGAACTGTAGCTAAATATTTTCTTCGCCAGCTAAAGATTTTTTGGTCACCAAAATGTTGTTCAAAAATGTTGTAAGACACTCCAAAAAAAAACTATAGTACCAAAAAAAGGCCAGAATTTTATGCTCACTCTCATCTGATGCCTGGGACAAAAACAGCCATTTTAAATTATGTTTTAATGCTCTTGTATTTAAAATTACCTGGCTGTAGTCTGCAGTGTGACCAAGCCAATAAATGTAAAAAATGGGGTCCCGTATTGCTTTGTACTAAAATTTGCAGGTATAAGGTGCCTCCGCCCAAAAGAAATCCTGGCCACGGATACCTGCAGCTGCAGCAGCAGACAGTAATGGAGTCTTTTGATGTATGCAGGGAGATCTATAGACTCAACATACCGTGCCTGCATGCCTTGCAGTGATGTAGATATGTGCACATAGACTCTCCCGCCTACCTAGCACAATTAAAAACTAGGCCCAATGTAAAGGAGCGTGTCTCCTAGACTTGTAATGCCCATACACAAAATGCATGGGCTGACAAACATTTCCCCATGGGGGTACCTTTTTAAAAAAATATTTTATGGGTATCATAGACACCCTTGTCAAAAATTGGACTGGCTGTAGCAGTACAGAACACTTTAACCCTGGTGATCTAGTGGCGGAGCATGAGGAGACATAACGATCAATCATACTGAAATCAAACAAATGAATAAAGGATGTGAATCCACCTATGAAAGAAAATAACAAAAGGGAGGGGCGAACATGGGTTAATAGATATGAAGCCAGAATGTGTCCAACGAGATATGTTGGTCCCTAGCAACAGCTCAGAGACCGGCATCTAAATAAAAATATAATATAATAGTATTTCAATATATTTTATATTGGAGAGGTATATACTAGGTCCATAAGAGGATGGTCCAGAGATATAAAAAATTAAAAATATAAGAATAAATGGGAAGAATATACGTACATCTCATTTTTATTGCATTTTTCCCTGGGGGAGTAACTTTTTTTGTTTTGATTTCAAATTCGTAACTGGCATCATAAAAACACCATTGCACAAAAATGTAATGACTTTAGCATCACCGAATACGTTCACCCTGGTGTTCTAGTGGTTGTGGTTAAAGAGCATGAAGATAAGGAGGAGGATAACAGCAAACAGACCAAATCAGGAAGCGCATACCCATGTGTGGTTGTGAAGAGGTGCATGAGAATACACCTCCACAAAAAAGACAATGTATTTAAGGTTATGTTTTCATTCGGTGGTGTACAGAAGTCTTGCCCAATCCAGCCTTTGTTCATTTTTATAAGAGTCTGCCTGTCAGCATTTACAGTTGACAGGCGGATGCACTTATCTGTTATAATTCCTCCAGTGGCACTAAAAACCTGCTCTGACAGAACGCTAGCTGTATGTGGTGGAGAAGATTTTGGATTCTCGTATTTCGAGGCGGAAGCTTCAGTACCTGGTTAAGTGGAAGGGTTATGGCCAGGAGGATAATTCTTGGGTCGTTGCCTCCGATGTCCATGCTGCCGATTTGGTTCGTGCCTTTCACTTGGCTCGTCCTGATCGGCCTGGGGGCTCTGGTGAGGGTTCGGTGACCCCTCCTCAAGGGGGGGGGGTACTGTTGTGAATTCCGTTCTTGGGCCCCCTCTGGTGGCTTTGAGTGGAACTGCTGATCTTTGAGGTTTCCCTTCTCAGCTGCACTTACTTATTATTCTGCTGGCTTTCCTATTTAACTTTGCTCATGTCGTTAGTTCATGCCAGCTGTCAATGTCTTAGGACTGGTTTTGATCTCTCTTGGATTTCTCAGATGGTCTGTCCATTCCAGCAGAAGCTAAGTTCCTGCTAAGTTGTTTTTTGTGTCCAATTGCGTTGGAGGTTATTTCTCAGCGCCTGCTATTTTTCTTGTCCAGCTTGCTATTATGATATTTCCTTGCTAGCTGGAAGCTCTGGGGGTGCAGAGTTGCCCCTCCACACCGTGAGTCGGTGTGGAGGTCTTTTTGTATACTCTGCGTGGAATTTGTTAGTGTTTTGTACTGACCGCACAGTTCCCTTTCCTATTCTGTCTATCTAGTGTAGATTTGGGCCTCCTTTGCTAAAATCTGTTTCATTTCTGCGTTTGTCACTTCCCTCTTAACTCACAGTCAATATATGTGGGGGGCTGCCTTTCCTTTGGGGAATTTCTCTGAGGCAAGGTAGTTTTCTATTTTCCATCTTTAAGGGGTAGTTAGCTTTTAGGCCGTGAAGAGGCGTCTAGGGAGAGTTAGGAACGCTCCACGGCTATTTCTGGTGTTGGTGTTAGGATTAGGGATTGCGGTCAGTAGAGTTACCACCTCCCCAGAGCTTGTCTATGATTTTTGTTTTAACCACCAGGTCTTTTCTTTGTGCACCTAACCACCAGGTCATTTCTTTGTGCACCTAACCACCAGGTCATTTCTGTGTGCACCTAACCTCCAGGTCATTGTAGTGTTTTCCTAACATCTAGGTCTGCTCAGTGTGCACCTTACCACCAGGTCATAACAGTACAGCTGGCCCACAAAGTGTTAATGCATCTCAAAAGAGGGAACAAAGAAGTTCTGAGTTATATTTTTTTCCTTTGCAGCTTGTTTTGTCTTTTTTTTTCCCCTTAACCTCTGGGTGGTTCAAGACTCAGGTGCTGATATGGATATTCAGGGTTTATCTTCTTGTGTGGATCAGCTCGCTGCAAGGGTACAGAGTATTCAAGATTATGTTGTCCAGACTCCGGTGTTAGAGCCTAGAATTCCTATTCCTGATTTGTTTACTGGGGATAGATCTAAATTTTTGAACTTCAAAAATAATTGCAGATTGTTTTTTGCTCTGAAACCCCGTTCCTCTGGTGACCCCATTCAGCAGGTGAAGATTGTTATTTCTTTGCTGCGTGGCGACCCGCAAGACTGGGCATTCGCCCTTGAGCCAGGAAATCCTGCATTGCTCAATGTGGATGCATTTATTCAAGCGCTCGGATTGCTGTATGATGAACCTAATTCTGTGGATCAGGCAGAAAGGACCTTGCTGGCTCTATGTCAGGGTCAGGAAGCAGCAGAGGTTTACTGCCAAAAGTTTAGAAAGTGGTCTGTGCTCACGCAATGGAATGAGTATGCCCTGGCAGCGATTTTCAGAAAGGGTCTTTCTGAAGCCCTTAAAGATGTTATGGTGGGGTTCCCCACGCCTGCTGGTCTGAATGAATCAATGTCTTTGGCCATTCAGATTGATCGGCTCCTGCGTGAGCGCAAGGTTGTGCACCATATGGCAGTGTCCTGTGAGCGGAGTCCTGAGCCTATGCAATGTGATAGGACTTTGACTAGAGTTGAACGGCAAGAACTCAGACGTCAGAATGGGCTGTGTTTTTACTGTGGTGACTCTTCTCATGCTATTTCTGATTGTCCTAAGCGTACTAAGAGGTTCACTAGGTCTGTCACCATTAGTACTGTACAGCCTAAATTTCTCCTGTCTATTACTCTGATTTGCTCATTGTCGTCCTTTTCTGTTATGGCATTTGTGGTTTCTGGCGCTGCCCTGAACTTAATGGATTTGGAATTTGCCAGGCGCTGTGGTTTTTCCTTGGAGCCGTTGCAGAGCCCTATTCCCCTAAGGGGGATTGATGCTACGCCATTGGCCAAGAATAAACCTCAGTACTGGGCTCAGTTGACCATGTACATGGCTCCCGCACATCAGGAAAATATTTGCTTTTTGGTGTTGCATAATTTGCATGATGTTGTTGTGCTGGGTTTTCCATGGTTACAGGTACATAATCCAGTATTGCATTGGAAATCCATGTCTGGGACTAGTTGGGGTTGTCAGGGGATACACAGTGATGTTCCTTTGATGTCAATTTCCTCTCCCCCCTCTTCTGAAGTCCCTGAGTTTTTGTTGGATTTTCAGGATGTATTTAATGAGCCCAAATACAGTTCCCTACCTCCTCATAGGGACTGTGATTGTGCTATTAATTTGATTCCTGGTAGTAAATTCCCTAAGGGCCGACTTTTCAATCTGTCTGTGCCAGAGCATGCCGCCATGCGGAGTTATGTAAAGGAGTTCTTGGAGAAAGGGCATATTCGCCCGTCTTCGTCACCGTTGGGAGCGGGGTTCTTTTTTGTTGCCAAGAAGGATGGCTCCTTGAGACCTTGTATAGATTATCGCCTTCTCAATAAGATCACGGTCAAATTTCAGTACCCTTTGCCTTTGCTTTCTGATTTGTTTGCTCGGATCAAGGGGGCTAGTTGGTTTACCAAGATTGACCTGCGAGGGGCGTATAATCTTGTTCGTATAAAACAGGGCGATGAATGGAAAACAGCATTTAATATGCCCGAGGGTCATTTTGAATACCTAGTGATGCCATTCGGGCTTTCTAATGCTCCATCTGTGTTTCAGTCCTTTATGCACGATATCTTCCGGAATTATCTGGATAAATTCATGTTTGTATATTTGGATGATATTTTGGTCTTTTCGGATGATTGGGAGTCTCATGTGAAGCAGGTCAGGATGGTATTTCAGGTCCTTCGTGCTAATGCATTGTTTGTTAAGGGGTCTAAATGCCTTTTTGGAGTTCAGAAGATTTCTTTTTTGGGCTTCATTTTTTCTCCTTCAGCTATTGAAATGGACCCTGTTAAAGTTCAGGCTATTTATGATTGGACTCAACCTACATCTGTGAAGAGTCTTCAGAAGTTTTTGGCTTTGCCAATTTTTATCGCCGCTTCATTGCTAATTTTTCCAGTGTGGTTAAGCCTCTGACTGATTTGACGAAGAAAGGCGCTGATGTGATGAATTGGTCCCCTGTGGCTGTTGAGGCCTTTCAGGAGCTTAAACGTCGTTTTACTTCTGTCCCTGTGTTGCGTCAGCCAGATGTTTCTCTCCCTTTTCAGGTCGAGGTTGACGCCTCTGAGATTGGGGCAGGGGCCGTTTTGTCTCAGAGAGGTTCTGATGGCTCTTCGATGAAACCGTGTGCTTTCTTCTCCAGAAAATTTTCGCCTGCTGAGCGTAATTATGATGTCGGCAATCGGGAGTTGTTGGCTATGAAATGGGCATTTGAGGAGTGGCGACATTGGCTTGAGGGAGCCAAGCATCGCGTGGTGGTCTTGACCGATCATAAGAATCTGATTTACCTCGAGTCTGCCAAGCGATTGAATCCTAGACAGGCTCGATGGTCTTTGTTTTTCTCCCGTTTTGATTTTGTGGTCTCGTACCTTCCACGATCTAAGAATGTGAAGGCTGATGCCCTTTCTAGGAGTTTTGTGCCTGATTCTCCGGGAGTCCTTGAGCCGGCTGGTATTCTCAAGGAGGGGGTGATTCTTTCTGCCATCTCCCCTGATTTGCGGCGGGTGCTTCAGGAGTTTCAGGCTGATAAGCCTGACCGCTGTCCAGTGGGGAGACTGTTTGTTCCTGATAAATGGACTAGTAAGGTAATTTCTGAGGTTCATTGTTCGGTGTTGGCTGGTCATCCTGGGATTTTTGGTACCAGAGATTTGGTTGCTAGGTCCTTCTGATGGCCTTCCTTGTCACGGGATGTGCATTCTTTTGTGCAGTCCTGTGGGATTTGTGCTCGGGCCAAGCCTTGCTGTTCCCGTGCCAGTGGGTTGCTTTTGCCCTTGCCTATCCCGGAGAGGCCCTGGACGCATATTTCCATGGATTTTATTTCCGATCTTCCGGTTTCTCAGAAGATGTCTGTCATCTGGGTGGTTTGTGATCGGTTTTCTAAGATGGTCCATTTGGTACCTTTGCCTAAGTTGCCTTCTTCCTCTGATTTGGTTCCATTATTTTTTCAGCATGTGGTTCGTTTACATGGCATTCCGGAGAACATTGTGTCCGATAGAGCAGAGGTCCCCAACCGCCGGTCCGCGGACCAGGACCGGGCCGTTGGGGTTTTTCAGCCGGTCCGCGGCGCCCCTGTTCAGCGGTCACGTGGGACCGCTCATTAGAGAAATGAATAGGCGGCTCCACCTCCCATAGGGGCGGAGCCGCATAATTCATTTCTCTAATCAGCGGTGCCGGTGACCGCTGACAGAGGAAGAGGCTGCGGCACCGAAGACCAGCTGTCCGGGGGAAGGAGCGGGACGCCGGGAGCAGGTAAGTATCTCATATTCACCTATCCTCGTTCCACACGCTGGGCGCTGTCTCCATCTTCCCGGCGTCTCTCCTCACTGACTGCAGGCAGAGGGCGCGATGACGCATATAGTGTGCGCGCCGCCCTCTGCCTGATCAGTCAGTGCAGGGAGACGCCGGGAAGATGGCGCCGAGGAGCTGCAAGAGAGGTGAGTATGTGTTTTATTATTTTTATTGCAGCAGCAGCAGCAGCACAGCTATGGGGCAATAATGGACGGTGCAGAGCACTATATGGCACAGCTATGGGGCAAAGGCGCAGAGCACTATATGGCACAGCTATGGGGCAATGGTGCAGAGCACTATATGGCACAGCTATGGGGCAATAATGGTGCAGAGCACTGTATGGCACAGCTATGGGGCAATAATGGTGCAGAGCACTGTATGGCACAGCTATGGGGCAATAATGGTGCAGAGCACTGTATGGCACAGCTATGGGGCAATAATGGACGGTGCAGAGCACTATATGGCACAGCTATGGGGCAATAATAAACGGTGCAGAGCACTATATGGCACAGCTATGGGGCAATAATGGTGAAGAGCACTGTATGGCACAGCTATGGGGCAATAATGGTGCAGAGCACTATACGGCACAGCTATGGGGCAATAATGGTGCAGAGCACTGTATGGCACAGCTATGGGGCAATTATGAACGGTGCAGAGCACTATATGGCACAGCTATGGGGCAATTATGAACGGTGCAGAGCACTATATGGCACAGCTATGGGGCAATTATGAACGGTGCAGAGCACTGTATGGCACAGCTATGGGGCAATAATAAACAGTGCAGAGCACTGTATGGCACAGCTATGGGGCAATAATGGTGCAGAGCACTATATGGCACAGCTATGGGGCAATAATGGTGCAGAGCACTATATGGCACAGCTATGGGGCAATAATGGTGCAGAGCACCAGGGAAACAAGCATGGTGCTCCCACTCATTCTGAACCTATGGTAAGTTGAATCACATTCTCATTATAAATGTCATAATTATATGATAAGTATGCACTAAGCTCCATCCCTCCATAACCCCACCCCCATATGACCAAAGCCCCGCCCCTGCCCCACCCCCACCGGGCCATGGAAAACTGGTCTTGCTTAAAGCCGGTCCCTGGTGCAAAAAAGGTTGGGGACCTCTGCGATAGAGGTTCCCAGTTTGTTTCTAGGTTTTGGCGGTCCTTTTGTGCTAGAATGGGCATTGATTTGTCTTTTTCTTCAGCGTTCCATCCTCAGACAAATGGCCAAACTGAACGAACTAATCAGACCTTGGAAACCTATTTGAGATGCTTTGTGTCTGCTGATCAGGATGATTGGGTGACCTTTTTGCCGTTGGCCGAGTTCGCCCTTAATAATCGGGCTAGTTCGGCTACTTTGGTTTCGCCTTTTTTTTTGTAACTTTGGTTTTCATCCTCGTTTTTCTTCAGGGCAGGTTGAGCCTTCTGACTGTCCTGGTGTGGATTCTGTGGTGGACAGGTTGCAGCAAATTTGCACTCATGTGGTGGACAATTTAACGTTGTCTCAGGAAAAGGCTCAACGTTTTGCTAACCGCCGTCGCTGTGTTGGTCCCCGGCTTCGTGTTGGGGATTTGGTCTGGTTGTCTTCTCGTCACGTTCCTATGAAG
The DNA here is from genome assembly GCF_051348905.1 of Ranitomeya variabilis. NCBI lineage: Eukaryota > Metazoa > Chordata > Amphibia > Anura > Dendrobatidae > Ranitomeya > Ranitomeya variabilis. Next base: position 695,350,409 of record NC_135235.1, on the reverse strand, counting down.
GTTTCTTCTCCTAAGTTCAAGCCTCGTTTTATTGGTCCTTATAAGATTTCTGAAATTGTCAATCCTGTGTCTTTTCGTTTGGCCCTTCCAGCTTCTTTTTCCATCCATAATGTGTTCCATAGATCTTTGTTGCGGAGATATGTGGCGCCCATGGTTCCTTCCGTTGATCCTCCTGCTCCGGTGTTGGTTGAGGGGGAGTTGGAGTATGTGGTGGAGAAGATTTTGGATTCTCGTATTTCGAGGCGGAAGCTTCAGTACCTGGTTAAGTGGAAGGGTTATGGCCAGGAGGATAATTCTTGGGTCGTTGCCTCCGATGTCCATGCTGCCGATTTGGTTCGTGCCTTTCACTTGGCTCGTCCTGATCGGCCTGGGGGCTCTGGTGAGGGTTCGGTGACCCCTCCTCAAGGGGGGTGGGTACTGTTGTGAATTCCGTTCTTGGGCCCCCTCTGGTGGCTTTGAGTGGAACTGCTGATCTTTGAGGTTTCCCTTCTCAGCTGCACTCACTTATAGTTCTGCTGGCTTTCCTATTTAACTTTGCTCATGTCGCTAGTTCATGCCAGCTGTCAATGTCTTAGGACTGGTTCTGATCTCTCTTGGATTTCTCAGATGGTCTGTCCATTCCAGCAGAAGCTAAGTTCCTGCTAAGTTGTTTTTTGTGTCCAATTGCGTTGGAGGTTATTTCTCAGCGCCTGCTATTTTTCTTGTCCAGCTTGCTATTATGATATTTCCTTGCTAGCTGGAAGCTCTGGGGGTGCAGAGTTGCCCCTCCACACCGTGAGTCGGTGTGGAGGTCTTTTTGTATACTCTGCGTGGAATTTGTTAGTGTTTTGTACTGACCGCACAGTTCCCTTTCCTATTCTGTCTATCTAGTGTAGATTTGGGCCTCCTTTGCTAAAATCTGTTTCATTTCTGCATTTGTCACTTCCCTCTTAACTCACAGTCAATATATGTGGGGGGCTGCCTTTCCTTTGGGGAAATTCTCTGAGGCAAGGTAGTTTTCTATTTTCCATCTTTAAGGGGTAGTTAGCTCTTAGTCCGTGAAGAGGCGTCTAGGGAGAGTTAGGAACGCTCCACGGCTATTTCTAGTGTTGGTGTTAGGATTAGGGATTGCGGTCAGTAGAGTTACCACCTCCCCAGAGCTTGTCTATGATTTTGGTTTTAACCACCATGTCATTTCTGTGTGCACCTAACCACCAGGTCATTTCTGTGTGCACCTAACCACTAGGTCATTTCTGTGTGCACCTAACCTCCAGGTCATTGTAGTGTTTTCCTAACATCTAGGTCTGTTCAGTGTGCACCTTACCACCAGGTCATAACAGCTAGCAGCAGGGCAGACCAGGACCTCCAAGGCGTAGAGAACCAGTTCATGCCACGTGTCCAGCTTGGATACCCAATAATTTAAAGGCACAGAGGAATCCCGGAGGACGTTTGTATGATCTGCAAGGTAATCCCTCAGCATCTTCCCAAACATTGCGCTACTTGTGCCAGCACGTCTTGCCTCTGCGGCGGCACGATGGGAGGGTCTGAGAAAGCTGTCCTAGAACTTTGCCATTGTTCCCCCTGCCTGAGTTGGATTGTACTTCTGTATCTCTCGCTTGGACTCCTTGGTAGTACAACATACTGTGACATCCGCTGCCAGCGTTCTCAGATAGGAATTATTTAAGTAATTCCGCTACTAGGGCCCCCTGGTACCGCAACATTTTAGTACACTTATCTGCCTCTGGAAGAAGAGATTGAAAGTTCTCTTTGTAGCGTGGGTCTAGAAGTGTCACCAACCAGTAATTAGTGTCTCCGAAAATTTTATTAATGCAAGGGTCACAGGAAACGCAGTGCAACATAGCAGTCTGGCACGCATGGCTGACTAACAGGTGAAACTTCCGTGTCCTCAACCAACAGGATGAATGACCATGCTGTCCTCATCCTGCTCCTCCCAGTCCTCAGGCCATCCACGCTGAACATACGGTATGACAGCTGTGCTTGTGGTACCGTCTATAGCGCATGAAAGTAGCTCCTGTTCTTCCTCCTCCTCCTCATTGTCTACCAATCCACGTTATGTGACATGAGGCTGGGCTGAGTGTAATATCCCTGTATGGTTCCTTACTCCATGTCGTGCTCTGCCTGCAATGCATCCTCTTTAATTGAGAGCAGAGAGGTTTTCAGAATGCAGAGAAGCGGGATGATGACGCTAATTATGGCGTCAAAGCCGCTCACCATCTTGGTGCAGTCCTCAAAGTTTTGGAGGATGGTACATATGTCTGACATCCATGTCCACTCCTGAGGTCTTGTGTGGAGTCTGAACTGAATATCGACAGCCTTGTTGATGCTGGTAGTCAACAACTACTCTCTTCTGCTCACAAATCCTTTCCAACATATGCAGTGTAGAGTTCCACACATCACACACCAGTCGGTGAGCCGGAAACTGCACACCCTGCTGAAGCACGTCAAGGGTGGCTGAAGGTGTAGCTAACTTTCTAAAATGGGCAGACAGACGGCATACTTTCACTAGCAGATCCAGCAGCTCCAGGTAGCTTTTCAGAAAATGTTGAACCACGAGGTTAAGCACATGGGCCAGGCAATGTACGTGTGTGAGCTCACCTTGCCTCAGAGCCGCCACCAGGTTCCGGCCATTGTCACACACGACCATGCCTGGCTGTCGGTTCAGCGGTGTCATCCAAATATCTGACTGCTCTTTCAGCGCTGTCCACAACTCTTCAGCATTGTGCGGTTTGTCACCTAAGCAGATTAGCTTCAGCACAGCCTGTTGCTGCTTGGCTGAAAAAGTGCTTCCAGCTTCTGACTGATGTGTTCGTTTCAGAGATGGAGGCTGAAGAGGAGTAGGAGGAGGAGTTGCAGGAGCTGTAGACTGTGGGGGAAACCCTTATTGACGTAGGGCCCGATATCCTTGGCGTGGGGAGGATGTGTTCCATCCCAAGGTCCGACTGGGTCCCAGCTTCCACTATGTTAACCCAGTGTGCCGTCGGTGAGATGTACCATCCCTGCCCACAAGAACTTGTCCACGTGGCAGTGGTTAGGTGGACTTTCCCAGTAACAGCTTTGTTGAGGGCACGGGTAATGTTGTGGGACACATGCTGGTGTAATGCTGGTATGGCACACCAGGAGACATGTGGCGACTGGGGACCGAGTACCTTGGAAAGGCCACCGCTTTCAGGTTGTGGAAATCTTCCGTCTCAATGAGTCTAAAGGGCAACATTTTGAGCGCAAGCAGACGAGAAATGTTAGAATTTAGTACTGTGGCTTGTGGGCGTTGGCTAGGTTTTTCCCCTTGTGTTCCAGTGACTGGGGTATAGACAACTGAAGGCTGCCCTGGGACAAGGACGTGGATGGGATTGATGATGGTGCTGGTTGACTGTGGGCAACATCAGGTGCAGGACCCGAGGCATCTTTACAGGTACGGTGAACTGGGGATTGGCTTGTATGCAAAACAGTGGAAGAAGCAGTGGTGTCACCTGCAGACAGCGTTCCTGGAACCTGGGGTTCGGCCCACAAAGTCGGGTGCTTTGGTGCCATGTCCTGTTTGGGGTTATCGGCAGAGTCTTTAAAAAAATAACCTGACTCTGGAAGATCTAACAGTTGGAATGGCAACTTCCGTCATGTTGGTGTTACGGGGAACGGATGCACGCCTTCTGTCTATGGCCACCACACTGCTTCTTCCTGCCTGTTGGGGTGATATGCCTCCTTCCCCATGTGTGCTGCTGTCCTCGCTCTGCATGTCGTTCTGCCAGGTTGGGTCAGATACTTTAGTCATCCACCACCTCGTCCTCCACATCTGCACCCTGCTCCTCCTCCTGACTTTCTGGCAATTGTGTCTCATCGTCCACCTCTTGTGACACTTTCCCACCATCGCCTTCGTGTGACCGTGGCTGTTTAAATCTTTAGGCATCGCTACATGCGATCTCATGTGGCCCCACTTCAAATTGACCGGCCGAGAGTCCGGAATCTTTAACCCCTTCCCGACATGTGACGGAATAGTACGTCACATGTCGGGACCCCCGCTTTGATGTGCGCTCCGGCGGTGAGCGCACATCAAAGTCGCGACATGTCAGCTGTTTTTTACAGCTGACATGTGCGCGCAATAGCGGCGGGTGAAATCGCGATCACCCGCCGCTATTAACTAGTTAAATGCCGCTGTCAAACGCAGACAGCGGCATTTAACTACCGCATCCGGCCGTGCGGCCGGATATGAGCGCATCGCCGACCCCCGTCACATGATCGGGGGTTGGCGATGCTCCTCCATTGTAACCATAGAGGTCCTTGAGACCTCTATGGTTACTGATTGCCGGTGGCTGTGAGCGCCCCCCTGTGGTCGGCGCTCACAGCACACCTGCATTTTAGCTACATAACAGCGATCTGATGATCGCTGTTATGTAGCAGAGCCGATCGGGCTGTGCCTGCTTCTAGCCTCCCATGGAGGCTATAGAAGCATGGCAAAATTAAAAAAAAAAGGTTTTTAAAAATGTGAAAAAAATAAAAAATTTTAAAAGTTTAAATCACCCCCCTTTCGCCCCAATCAAAATAAATCAATAAAAAAAAACCCCAACCTACACATATTTGGTATCGCCGCGTTCAGAATCGCCCGATCTATCAATAAAAAAAAAGCATTAACCTGATCGCTAAATGGCGTAATGAGAAAAAAATTCGAAACGCCAGATTTACGTTTTTTTGGTCGCCACGACATTGCATTAAAATGCAATAACGGGCGATCAAAAGAACGTATCTACACCAAAATGCTATCATTAAAAACGCCAGCTCGGCACGCAAAAAATAAGCCCTCACCTGACCCCAGATCACGAAAAATGGAGACGCTACGAGTATCGGAAAATGGCACAATTTTGTTTTGTTTTTTGCAAAGTTTGGAATTTTTTTTCACCACTTAGGTGAAAAATAACCTAGTCATGTTAGGTGTCTATGAACTCGTAGTGACCTGGAGAATCATAATGGCAGATCAGTTTTAGCATTTAGTGAACCTAGCAAAATAGCCAAGCAAAAAACAAGTGTGGGATTGCACTTTTTTTGCAATTTCACTGCACTTGGAATTTTTTTCTCGTTTTCTAGTACACGACATGCTAAAACCAATGATGTCGTTCAAAAGTACAACTCGTCCCGCAAAAAATAAGCCCTCACATGGCCAAATTGACGGAAAAATATAAAAGTTATGGCTCTGGGAAGGAGGGGAGCGAAAAACGAAAACGGAAAAACGGAAAAAGCTCCGGGGGTGAAGGGGTTAAAGGGTAAACTGATCAGCTCTTTGGAGTGTCCAAGTGCGGGATCATTTGTCTCAGGGCACTCGGCATGATGGTAGGAAGGAAGATCAGGGTGGGCAATATCCGGTCCTCACTCACGGCTACTCATACTTGACCGTGTGGAAGACGTGGTGGTGGCTTAGTGACTAGAAGCATTATTCGGTATCCAACCAACAATCATTTCACAATGCTGTGGCTTCAATAGTGGTGTGCTGCGGTCCCCTAGAAAGTAGGACAGGAAGGTCGAGCGCGAAGATGTGGCTCTTTGTTGTTCACTTTCAGCTTGGCCTCATCCTCTGCGTTCACCATCAGCATCACGGCCACTTCCCCGTCCCTTGCCCCTTGCCTTGCCCATTTTAAATGGACTACTAAAATATTTGAAAAGCTCAATACAAATAATTTTTCTCCAAATAAATCCATGTGATCAGTATGCCTGAAAAGCAAGTATTTGTCAGGCATCCAGATGTAGCAGAGCTGGGCTCGTCTAGACTGTGTGCACATACAACACACAACATACAACATTGAACATACAACATGCACCATGCGACATACAACATGCGACCTACATGTTACCACATTTGACATGCAAAACATAGAACATTGACCATGCGACGTGCACCGTGCGACGTGCACCATGCGACATGCACCAAGCGACGTGCGACGTACAACATGCGACATACAACATGCAACATACATGTTACATACATTTGACATGCACAACATGCAACATTGAACGTGTGACATACATCATGCGACATGCGATGTACAACATGCGACATACGACATGCACAATGCGACACAACATGCAACATGACATGCGACATACATGTGTCATGACATGCGACATGACATACGCGACATGACATACGCGACATACCGCATGCGACATGCCACATGCGACATACGACATCCGTTGATATGTATATGTATAGGGTATGTGGAGGAAATGTTAACTGGCAATACAACTAAAATTGTAATTGCAAGATTGTTTATTGCAAGGAAACTGATTGCAAAATATTGGGTTAGAGAGGAGCCTCCGTCCGGACGCGAATTCATTGCTCAAAAGAGCCACATAATTGAATTTGAGAAAAGTATTTACACCAGGAGAGACGGCTGGATTTATTCTCTTCATTATGGCAGCCGTGGTTGGATAGGATTAATTAATGTTATACCAGTATAGAGTACAACTTTTGGTAAACTGGAACTCTGGTTGATATTGTCAACTATGGATGAATTATTGTTTCCACCTGATATGGTCTCCATGGGTGGGGGGGGGGGGTTAATTTACTGTAAAACATAAAATGAGTATGAACATGTGATCTGTTGTGAATATCATGGTTAATAGAAATTTATCTGATTAAAAAAGGTGTGGTGCTTTCCAGTTGTCTAAAACAGGGAGCAGATTACTGCAGCTGACAGCACACATGCCCATACTGCCAGACTGGATGGTACTACAGATGACAGGCTCCCTAATCTTAGTGGCTGGATAGAGCCTGCACTGCCAACAGCTTCTGGTTCCAACCCCATCACTGTTACCAGCATCGCCTGCAGAATGAGTAAGCCGCGTCTGGTGTCCAAAGCAGACATTGCAGGAGCAGATACCAGAGGAGATGGGAAACACCATTTGCAGAATCCCTAATATGACAAAATTTGCAGAATCCCTAATATGACAAAATTGCAGAAAACCAGAGCGGATGAAATCCCTTTAAAGTGACTCCATTTTGTAAATTATAACCCTCAATGAATTAATCTATAGGAATAGTGACTATTTTGACTCCATTGGCAGTTTCCAGATATTAGCACGCACAGTGGATGTTGGAAAATGAAAATTGCAAATATCCCAAGTTATTACCCAACACATAGTTCCCAGATTGTGCTCCAGGAGATACACATGCCGTAAAATAAGTGGTTTCTTCTCCTATAGTGATGCCAAAAGCATGGATGCTTAATGTGGTTTGAGCACAGTCTAGTTAACTGTAAACTGTCATTGTCTTGGTGAATAATTAAATAATTTTGCATAACTTTCCATTTTTACAGACCATTTAAGTAGAAATGTTCAAAAATATAGAATTCAAGGATATTTTATTCTAAAATAATAATTGGTTTTATTCTTGGCAGATGACCGTACCAGGAGATCAGCAGGACAGCTGACATCTTCAATGTTTAAATCAGATGATCTTGAGATCCCACAGGATACAATTGAAGTGAATGCCATTACTCCAGATACACCACCATCCCATCACCGCAAAGATCTGTCATCTGATCTTTTGGAAAAGGTCCTGTCTTCTGATTCATTACCTACTACTAAGGAAAATCAAAGTCACAAAATAAGCATTAAAAAAGGAACTGCTCCTAAAGCAATGAAGACATCTTCATTATCAGAATATGGAAATAGTTTTCCCCTAATACAGTCCTTTCACAAACAACAAAACCTTCACAAAGCAAACAATGTATTTTCTTGTTCCAAGTGTGGGAGATGTTTTAACCAGAAATCAGATTTTGTCAGTCACCGGAGAATTCACACAGGGGAGAAGCCATTTTCATGTTCAGAATGTGGAAAATGTTTTATTCGGAAAGCGCAGCTTGTTCCTCACCAAAGAACTCACACAGGAGAGAAGCCTTTTTCCTGTTCAGAATGTGGGAAATGTTTTACCAGGAAAGCGAATCTTGTTAGCCACCAGAAAACCCACACAGGGGAGAAGCCTTTTTCATGTTCAGAATGTGGGAAATGTTTTAACAGGAAAGCGAATCTTGTTAGCCACCAGAAAACCCACACAGGGGAGAAGCCTTTTTCCTGTTCAGAATGTGGGAAATGTTTTAACCACAAAGTGAATCTTGTTAGGCACCAGAAAACCCACACAGGAGAGAAGCCTTTTTCATGTTCAGAATGTGGGAAATGTTTTACAGAAAAAAAAGTTCTTATCAGACACCATAGATCTCACACAGGGGAGAAGCCTTTTTCCTGTTCAGATTGTGGGAAATGTTTTAACAGGAAAGCGACTCTTGATAGCCACCAGAAAACCCACATGGGGGAGAAGCCTTTTTCCTGTTCAGAATGTGGGAAATGTTTTAACCAGAAAGCAAATCTTGTTACCCACCATAGATCTCACACAGGGGAGAAGCCTTTTTCATGTTCAGAATGTGGGAAATGTTTTACAGAAAAAAAAGTTCTTATCAGACACCATAGATCTCACACAGGGGAGAAGCCTTTTTCCTGTTCAGAATGTGGGAAATGTTTTAACCACAAAGTGAATCTTGTTAGGCACCAGAAAACCCACACAGGGGAGAAGCCTTTTTCCTGTTCAGAATGTGGGAAATGTTTTCTAGATAAATCAGTTCTTGTCAGACATCATAGATCTCACACAGGGGAGAAGCCTTTTTCCTGTTCAGAATGTGGGAAATGTTTTAACCACAAAGTGAATCTTGTTAGGCACCAGAAAACCCACACAGGGGAGAAGCCTTTTTCCTGTTCATAATGCGGAAAATGTTTTGTGAAGAAACAATCTTTCTAGCCAACAAAGAATTCACACAGGAGGGAGTGGCGGTGTAGTGGAGCTGAGAGGACATGTCCAGACAGAGCTCCTATAATCATGTCACAATCCTGACTTTGTTAAAGTGAGTTTACCTGCAAGCAGTGTAGTTCCCTGGGCTCTTGGAGGTCTCCGGCTCCTGGAGAAGTGCGGTCCGCGACTCTGGTGTGTCGGGTTCTGATTAAACTCTCATGGGACATAAGGCCTGTGGAGGAAGGTGGACATTTTCTACTGTGCGCTTGGGTGGCAGGAGGCATGGAGCTGTGGACTTTGCTCCTGGAGGGACTGACTGAGCAGTGCGGCTATATCCTGGAGGTACCTGAGGGGGAAGCACGGTGTGAGCTCTGAGAAATGAGCTCAGCGCTCCCTTATTGATAATATAGCTGGTTCGTCGGTTCCCGCCATTTCAAGGGTCTCTGGACTCTTGTTGCCATCCCTGCAGATGCTGCAGGTCATTCTGCTACACAGGACTTGTGCAACAGTTTCAGATTTGCCATAAAACCCAGCACTCTACCTTACTAAATACTTGGAGCTGTTTGCACTCCTCTGTATTAATGTGCCTAGACAAGTATATATGTATACTTTATAATAATACTGCTGCATATGGAAGTAGAGAAAGAGGGAACTCTATAAATACACGTTTTCTCAACTTGCTATACTTTATATTTGTTAACCATGAATCATTTAAAATGGTCAGGGATGGCAAACAAACTAAGAGTTTGCAAGGATTGATCCATCTGATAATGCATGATCTCTCAGGAATAATCCATCACATGCTAAGACTGCGGATCAGTGTAAAAACCGCATTTCTGATAGTGAGAAGGTGGTGACCAATAGGATCTAACTCTTAAACAGTCATCCGAACAGTTAATGCAAGCCATATCTTTACCTAGAACATCCCTGACCGGAAAAATAGAGGATGTGCACTCTGAAGTAGGGCAAGATTTGCAAGCCATGGGGAGGCGCTTTACAGAAGTTGAATCAAGATTATCACACTTGGAGGACAATCTTACACCTATAGAGACTAAATTGACAAAAGAGGCTGGCTCCATAAATGCCTGGAAGCAAAATGCAGATGATCTGGAAAATAGACTGTGCCGGAATAACATTCGAATCATTGGATTACCGGAGTGTTCGGAAGGCCAGCAGCATGAGCAATTCCTTGAAGGTTGGCTAAAGGATACTTTGGGAGATGAATTCTCCACATTTTCTGTGGAAAGGGCTCATAGGGTCCCTATAAAATCTCTTCAGTCTACCTAGACTCCGTCTCCTCAATAGTAAAGACAGAGATGCTATTATATGCATAGCACGACAAAAGAGTCCTATTAAGTTCAATAATGCAACGATTTCAATATTCCTTGATTTCTCTATGGAACTCTAGAAACAATGGGCACAGTTTATGGAGATCAAGAAGCAGCTCAGAAGAAAGAATGTTCTTTCTTCAATGATCTATTCAGCTCGACTCCGAATTGTCCATGAGAGTTCTTCCATATTTTTTTACGGATCCAGCCGAGGCAGCTGAGTGGTTCCGATCCCATATGGGATCTCATGAAAAAAAGTCCTGATATGCTTGCAGCTAATTTGGAACTCTCCTAACAATTGTATGATTTGAGCTTTTTCCACTAGCGTCCAGTTGAACAGCAATACCGGACACTGTGTTCAGTGAGGGTATTCCCTTGTTCAATCCATGATAGGAGCACAAGACTTGCAACTTTATTTTTGAATTTTATTTTGTTCTCACTTATATCAGTTCTTTTTGTTTATGTAGAAGCTCCCGCCAAGAGTCTTTATATGATGCCTGTAAATTTTACCTGTGTTATAATGTATATCATATTTGGATGAGAAAACATGGCTTCTAAAATTATATGTATGACTTGGAATGTGATGGGTCTTAAATCTCTTAAGAGAGTTAAGGTATTTTAACAGATTAAGCGTTATCACCCTCATATTGTGGCTTTGGTTGAAACGCGCCTAACCAGAGATTCAGCTCGGTGCGTACAGAAACCATGGGTGCAATGGTTCATTCACACATCCCATACTAGTTATTCAAGGGGGTATATCATTATTGATACATAGAGACGTTAGATGGGAGGTCAAGGAGGCTCAGAAAGACCCTGAGGGATGCTTTATTTTTGTACATGCATTGATAAATTCAAGTAGGTACCTTTATATTGTGTGTTTTATAATCCTCCCCCAGCCAATGTCTCGGTTCTTCAAATGGCAATGAGCTTTGCTTTAAATTATCCGGATGCACACATTATTTGCATGGGAGACTTTAATCTAGTCATGGACAATTGTCTTGACAGAATTAGGCTGGATGGTGAGACTTCTGGATGGACCCCTTCTCCATCTTCGTCTCAGCTAGCACTGGTCATAGAGGGTAGTGGGTGGCTAGATCTATGGAGGATGCGTCATCCTAAGGTGAAGGAATATACTTGTCACTCATCTACTAGACGCATTCTATACCGTATAGACTATATACTTGGATCCAGTAGTTTAGCTACATGGGTAGATGACATAAAGCATGGTAATAAAGGGTTCTCAGATCACAGTCTAATTATACATAGACTTAGATTTGGCCAAATTAACCGTAACCGCACCCCCTCCCTCCCCTCTCATTTCTGCTGAAGACTTTGCCTATATCTTAAAAAAGATCGATACGATCAGAGAAAGCTTTGGCTCACAGCGCCCAATGCCCCTCTTAGCTGCTTAACCCTGCTCCTCCAAAACCAGCTTCACCATGGCAGATCAGCTCTCCACCCTCCTGTCAAGATCACACCTCACCACTTGCACGCTTGACCTGCTCCCGTCCCACCTCATCCCTAATCTTGCCACGGTCTTCATCCCAACCCTAACACAGCTCTTCTACCTCTCACTCACAACAAGTGTCTTCCTCTCATCCTTCAAACATGCCAAGATCACACCCATCCTCAAAAAGCCCTCCCTCGACCCATCCTCTGTGTCTAGCTATTGCCCGATATCTCTTCTTCCTTATGCCTTAAAATTTATGGTACAACATGTCCATCTTGAACTGTCCTCCCACCTCTCCTCCTGCTCCCTCTTTGACCGGTTACAATCTGGCTTCCGACCCCATTACTCAACTGAAACTGCCCTAACTAAAGTCACCAGTGACCTATTAACTGCCAAGAGCAAGCGACACTACTCTGTCCTCCTTCTGGACCTGTCTTCTGCCTTTGACACTGTGGACCACTCCCTTCTGCTACAGATCTTCTCATCTCTTGACATCACAGACTCGGCCCTATCCTGGATCTCGTCATATCTGACAGACTGAACATTCAGTGTCTCCCTCCCCCACACCACCTCTTCACTCCTCCTCTTGTCTGTCGGTTTTCCTCAAGGCTCTGTTCTAGGACCCCTACTCTTCCCCAACTACACCTTCGGCCTGGGACAACTCATAGAATCCTACGGTATGCAGTATCATCCCCTACTCTGCCCTCTCTTTCAAGCCACATATCCAAGCCTTTGCCTCCTCCTGCCACCTCAAACTCAAATATATCTCCCGGATCTATGAATTCCTTGACCGTGACACCACAAAAACACTAGTGCATGCCCTTATCTCCCGCCTTGACTACTTTGACCTCCTACTCTCTGGCCTCCCCTCTAGCACTCTGGCACCCTTCCAATCCATCCTACACTCTGCTGCCCGACTAATATATGTCTCCCCACTATTAACCTGCCTCTCCCCTATGCCAAGCACTTCACTGGCATCCTATTGCCCAGAGACTCCAGTTCAAAACCCTTACAATGACGTACAAAGCCATCCACAGCCTGTCTCCATATATCTGTGACATGGTTTCCCGGTACTTACCTACATGCAACCTCCGATCCTCTCAAGATCTTCTTCTCTACTCCCCTCTCATCTCTTCTTCCCACAACCGCATCCAAGACTTCTCCCGTGCTTCCCCATCAGACTCTCTCCTACCATAGAAACTTTCAAAAAGAACCTGAAGACTCACCTCTTCCAACAAGCCTACAGCCTGCAGTGATCCTCAACCTACTAAACTGCCGCACAACCAGCTCTACCCTCTCCTAGTGTATCCTCACCCATCCCCTGCAGACTGTGAGCCCTCGTGGGCAGGGTCCTCCCTCTTTATGTACCTGTGTGCCTTATTTTTTGCTCATGTTTAATTGTATTTGTCTATATTTGCCCCCTTTTCACATGTAAAGCGCCATGGAATAAATGACGCTATAAAAATGTATAATAATATATTGTGGAAGTTAAATCTATTCTGGCTAAAGCTAATAGGTTCGAATGATAGAACTATTGGTCAATTAGATCATTTAATTTCATCCCACCCTGAACCCCAGAATATTAACCTATTTTGGGATACCCTCAAGGCGTACTTAAGAGGATGTTTATGTTTTACAATTTCTTATATTAAACGGGTAACTTCACGGGAGGATGATGAGATGGAACAGCGATTGAAGGACTCAGAAGCTGCGTACATATCTAGTCAAACTAATGAAAATAGAATTGAGTGGCTGACCTCACATAGACTATATACCAAATATATGGACACCAAATCTAAACGCAAACTATTTTTTACCCGTGAATCCTACTTTGAACTGGGGAACCAGGCAAGTTAATTTTTGACTTTTTTGGTGCACCAGCATAACACGTCTAATACTAGACTCCAAATTTGAAAATTGGATGGTTCAGTGGTGACCTCGACTGAGGATATACTTCATTGTTTCTTTGATTATTATAGCACATTCTATACCTCCTAGGAGTGGTCTTGGTATCCCAGAATGTTTGGATTATTTATCAGATATAAAATTCCCCATGTTCAGTCCTACTCAGCAGGCCTTTCTGGATGCTGATTTTACTATAGAGGAGATAGAAGGTGCCATTAGGATATGGCTTCCGGGAAGGCTCCCGGATCGGATGGATTCCCCATTGAATTATACAGGAAATATCGAGATATATTTGCACCACTTCTTTTAAAGATGTTTCTAGGGATCTGGGAGGTAGGATATTTGCCAGACTCCTTTTATGAGGCAAATATTATTGTGATTCAGAAAGAAGGGAAGGACCCCCTTGAATGTGGATCTTATCGCCCCATATCGCTGATAAATGTAGATTATAAAATCTTTACTAAGGTTCTGGCCACTAGGCTGAACTCGCTTATATTGGATCTTATACTCCCAGACCAGACTGGTTTCATGCCTGGTAAAAGTACTTCTATTAATATAAGGCGGGTCCAGTCGGTGGTTCAATATAGTTCTTTGATGTCAGATAATATCTGGGCTTTGGCATCCTTGGATGCGGCTAAGGCTTTTGACTCCCTTGATTGGCCTTTCTTGTCTGCTTGTTTACAGAAATATGGTTTTGGTGCTAGATTTTAAAAAATGGATTGGCGTAATGTATGTGAAACCTAAAACTCGTATAATTATAAATCCCTCTGTATCGGAATCATTTTCTCTATCTAGGGGAACACGTCAGGGATGCCACCTCACCTCGGCCCTCTTTGCTCTTGCGATTGAGGCGTTGGCAATACGTATAAGGTCCTCTCCAAATATTAGGGCAATAAACATAGCAGATCATTTAAACACTATCTGCTCATATGCTGATGATATGGTGATATTTATAGATGGGACGTCACAGGTGATTACTACCATAGATACATTTAGTAAATGCTCGGGGTTATACATAAATTGGGATAAGTCTGCCTTATTGCCCCTTTCTCATAGCCAATGGTCCACCTTGATATCTTGTCTCCATTTCCTATTGTGTCTCATTTTAAATACTTAAAAATTAATATATCCAAATGCAGTGACCTTGACCTACAGCTTAATATTCCTCCACTATTGGAACTGATCAAGCTTAAATTTGGCTCTTGGAGTAAACTTCCATTATCTGTAGCCGGTCGTATTAATTTAATTAAGATGATTTTACTTCCTAAGTTTAGCTACTTCCTACAACATAGTGCTGTATTGGTTCCTAAATCCTTTTTCCCAAATTTAAATTCCATGATCACGTCTTTTATATGGGGGAAAATTAGACCTAAACTTAACTACTTTGCAGAGGTCTAAACAAACGGGAGGAGCGGCATTGCTGGACTTCTTTTTATACTATTTGTCCTGGCAGGTTAAAGCTTTGGGTAAATGGATGCCTCGGAAAGTCATCTAGTCCATGCTGCAAGGGTTGATTGCCTGTTAAGTTTCCTGGAAACAAACAAACTTAATGTCCCTCGATTATTGCCCCTACTTCAATTAGCGCGGTCAGTTTGGAAACAAATGAAAAAAGTAATTAGCTTTAAGGACATTATAGCTGAAATGCAGCTATGGAATAATAATTATTTCCCAGTGTTACTAAACCACTCATCCACTGATTTCTGGATCTTACATAATGTTTCCTTGGTAAAAGATTTATATGATCATGATGTTTTAATGTCCTTTGAACAAATACAAACTAAATATAATATCCCGAGGTTCCAATTCTTTCGCATTTACGTTATATGAATACGACCCAAACTATCTCATCTCTCCCTTTAATGGGTGTCCTTAAATCACAAGGTCCCCAAGGTTTCATTTCCGTTTCATATACGTACATGTCTGTGGGAACTGACTCTGCTATAATGATAATTAAGGGGAAATGGGAAGGACTTATCTCTGATGCTTAAGGTGAAGACTCGGAGGAGATAAGGTATCCCCATCTGTTAATAATAGAATGATTCAGTTGTATATAATATATCAATCATATCTGACTCCGTTATGACTTTTTTAAATGGGTCAGCTCCAATCCTCAGAATGTTTGACATGTCATTCACTAGACGCAGATTTTATACATAAGACATGAGACTGCCCCATTATTCTTTCCTACTGGAGCGCGGTAACATCGTTTCTGACATCCTTAATACAAACCCCTGGTCCTCTTAGTCCACTAGTTTGTTTATTTGGGGTGTTGGATGAGGAGACTTGGGGACACTATGCTAGGATTTTCCTGCGCGAGACACTTTTTCTGGCCAGGAAAGTGTTGGCATTACATTGGATGGGTGGTTCACATCCCTCTCTCAGAGCTTGGATTGAATTAGTAAATTTAGCTACACCATATGAGCGAATTCTATATCAGAATAGGGGGTATTTAGGGAAATTTTACTATACTAGTACGTAGCGGTCCAGTACTACCGTGAATATTATGTTTAGAATGCATCGAATTCTATTTTATGGCATCACAAGACTATTAATATTGTGTGACTATACTTGGCGGCAGGATAGTTGTAGTTTAATTAGTTATGTAGTGTCTTTTTGAGCTATATACTACTAAATATATATGGCTAAATATTGTTTTTTTGTTTATTTGCTAATTAATCTATTGTCCATACAGCATTATATGGATTTGAGAAACTAAAATTGTGCAAACAATTTAATGTACAAATTTGCTGTTCTTTTATAACCACTTTGACAGATGCATATGTATTATTGTGGTTGTATACTAATGAGTACATTTTGATTTGTGGTTTAATAAACACATTTAAAAAATAATTCAAAAAAGGGGAGAAGCTTTTTTTATGTTCTTAATTGTTTTTACATAGTCACATACAAGTGCTTCTCACTAAATTAGAATATTATCAGAAAGTTAATTTATTTCAGTTCTTCAATGCAAAAAGTGAAACTCATATTATATAGGGTCATTATAGAGTGATCTATCTCAAGTGTTTATTTCTGTTGAATAAATCTACAGCCAATGAAAACCCAAAAGTCATTATGTCAGTAAATTAAAACAAAAACACCTGCAATGGCTTCCTAAACATTTAAAAAAGAGGTCCCTTAGTCTGTTTCAGTAGCTCCACAATCATGAGGAAGACTGCTGATTGGACAGATGTCTAGAAGGCAGTCACTGACATACTCCAGAAGGAAGGTAAGCCACTGTAAAATATTAGTATTTCAATTCAATAATAAAAAAATATATAGATTACTTAACATATGCAGGTTCTAACTAGCAAATAGATACTCTGGGTAGTGAGTGACTGAGTTATTCTGAGGATTTTGCCCATACATCTGTTCTCTGACAGAACTATAGGGCTTTTGTCAGAACTGTGGCTATTTGCAGATAGTAAATGGCTCTTAACCCCTTTCTGACATATGACGTACTATCCCATCGAGGTGGGGTGGGCCCGTATGCCCACCGACGGGATAGTACGTCATCACTGATCAGCCGCACTCACAGGTGGAGCGCGGCCGATCAGGGCCGGGTGTCAGCTGACATCGCAGCTGACATCCGGCACTATGTGCCAGGAGCAGTTATGGACCGCTCCTGGCACATTAACCCCCAGCACACTGCGATCAAAGATGATCGCAGCGTTCCAGCGGCATAGGGCATAGGGAAGCATCTCGCAGGGAGGGGGCTCCCTGCGTGCTTCCCTGAGACCCTCAGAGCATCGCGATGTGATCGCATTGCTCCGAGTGTCTCCTACCTCCTCCTCACTGTAGGCCCGGATCCAAAATGGCCACTGGCCACTCACAGCAGGCACTGGGAAGCCTCCCTGCAGTGCTCTTCAAAGTGTTAGATCAGCGATCTGTCACTTTACTGTGATGTCCCCCCTGGGGAAATGTAAAAAAAAGTAAAAAAAAAATATTTACATGTGTAAAAAAAAAATTTTTTTTTAAAAAATCCTAAATAAAGAAAAAAATATTTTTTTTACAATAAATACATTTCTTTATCTAAATAAAAAAAAAGTACACATTTATCACCACGTCCGTAACGACCTGACCTATAAAACTGTTAACTAGTTAACCCCTTCAGTGAACACCGTAAAAAAGAAAAAAACAAGGCAAAAAAAACACGCTTTATTATCATACCGCCAAACAAAAAGTGGAATCACACACGATCAAAAAGACGAATATAAATAACCGTGGTACCGCTGAAAACGTCATCTTGTCCCGCAAAAAACGAGCCGCCATACAGCATCATTAACGAAAATATAAAAAAGTTATTGTCCTCAGAATAAAGTGATGCAGAAATAATTTTTTTATATAAAATAGTTTTTATCGTATAAAAGTGACAAAACATAAAAAAAATGATATAAATTAGATATCACTGTAATCGTTCTGACCCGAAGATTACAGGACTGGACTCAAATAGAGACACCGTTATGGGTAATTAACCCCTTATTTTGTTAATGTGTGTGTGTGTGTTTCTTTGCAACAGCGCTGTACCACGAGAAATGACGTGTCCTTTTTGGCTTAGGATTAATGGCATGATTATGAGCCCATGATTTGACACATGGTTCAGGTAGACATAGTTTTCAGCACTGTTACATTTGTCCCGGTTGGCGGCAGCTCTATATTATCACCTTTTAGGATCAATCTCTATAAATATGATATGTAATTAAACATTGTATTTATTTATGTATATAATTTCTGTATTGTGTATCTAAAATTAACTTCTTTGACATATATTAAAAAAATTCCATTATTTATAACTCTAGTTCTCCTATTTCTTTAATATTTGGTTTATAAAACACACCTTCTGCCTACTCGGTATGACGGACAAAATTGTCAGTGACCGGGGTCCTCAGTTGGCATCTTGGTTTTGGAGAGAGCTCTGTCGTCTTCTCAGCATTGAGTTGAATCTCTCTTCTGCATATCATCCCGAGACGAGTGGGTTGGTAGAGAGGGCCAACCAGACTCTGGTCACATATCTGTGACATTTTCTCTCAGCCAGGCAGGATGCCTGGGTATCTTTGCTATCGTGGGCGGAGTTTGCGCTGAACAACGCCGTAGCCGACTCCACTGGACAGACCCAATTTCTTAACTATGGTCCGCATCCGCAGGTACCTGTGCCTATGCCCGTGTCTTCCGCCGACTCCAGGGTGGCAGACTGGGCTGTGGAGGCACGGGACATTTGGGACCGCACTCAGGATGCCATTCGGGCCTCCAAGGAGAGAATGAGGTCCTCCGCCGATGCACATCGGTGCCCCGCTCCGACCTTTGCTCCTGGCGACTTAGTGTGGCTCTCCGCCCGTTACATCAGGCTGCGAGTTGAGTCCACTAAGTTTGCACCTCTCTACTTGGGCCCTTTTAAGGTCCTCGAACAGGCTAACCCTGTGGTCTACCATCTGGCCCTTCCACCATGCCTGGGTATCACCGACACCTTCCATGTGTCCCTCTTAAAACCCTTATGCATGTCCCGGTTTTCCGAGTCATCTGCCGAGACATCGGGGTCGTCTACGGGTGATTACGAGGTTATTTTGGGGTGCTAGGTGGTACGAGGCAAATAATTTTATTTGGTGGACTGGAAGAGTTATGGTCCTGAGGACAGGTCCTGGGAGCCTGCTGAGCACATTCAGGCTCCGCAGCTCATTGCCCTAGGAGGGGGGTTAGGGGTCGAGTTCCCGCCTCTGCACAGGGGGAATTTCGGGCCATCTCTGCTGCGGTCTCCCATTCTTCTCCTGCCGCAGTGGAGTCTGCTCAGTGTGGTTATGTGTGATTGTCACAAAAACACTGAACTTTAGGAAGGCAAAGTTTGACCAGCTTAGAGATGCCCTTAATCTGGTAGACTGGAACAATATCCTCAGAAATAAGAATACAGATAATAAATGGAAAATGTTTAAGAACATCCTAAATAGGCACTGTAAGTGGTTTATACCTTATGGGAATAAAAGGACTAGAAATAGGAAAAACCCAATGTGGCTAAACATAGAAGTAAGACAGGCAATTAACAGTAAAAAGAAAGCATTTGCACTACTAAAGCAGGATGGCACCATTGAAGCTCTAAAAAACTATAGGGAGAAAAATACTTTATCTAAAAAACTAATTAAAGCTGCCAAAAAGGAAACAAAGAAGCACATTGCTAAGGAGAGTAAAACTAATCCCAAACTGTTCTTCAACTATATCAATAGTAAAAGAATAAAAACTGAAAATGTAGGCCCCTTAAAAAATAGTGAGGAAAGAATGGTTGTAGATGACGAGGAAAAGGCTAACATATTAAACACCTTCTTCTCCACGGTATTCACGGTGGAAAATGAAATGCTAGGTGAAATCCCAAGAAACAATGAAAACCCTATATTAAGGGTCACCAATCTAACCCAAGAAGAGGTGCGAAACTGGCTAAATAAGATTAAAATGGATAAATCTCCGGGTCCGGATGGCATACACCCACGAGTACTAAGAGAACTAAGTAATGTAATAGATAAACCATTATTTCTTATTTTTAGGGACTCTATAGGGACGGGGTCTGTTCCGCAGGACTGGTGCATAGCAAATGTGGTGCCAATATTCAAAAAGGGCTCTAAAAGTGAACCTGGAAATTATAGGCCAGTAAGTCTAACCTCTATTGTTGGTAAAATATTTGAAGGGTTTCTGAAGGATGTTATTCTGGATTATCTCAATGAGAATAACTGTTTAACTCCCTATCAGCATGGGTTTATGAGAAATCGCTCCTGTCAAACCAATCTAATCAGTTTTTATGAAGAGGTAAGCTATAGGCTGGACCACGGTGAGTCATTGGACGTGGTATATCTCGATTTTTCCAAAGCGTTTGATACCCTGCCGCACAAGAGGTTGGTACACAAAATGAGAATGCTTGGTTTGGGGGAAAATGTGTGTAAATGGGTTAGTAACTGGCTTAGTGATAGAAAGCAGAGGGTGGTTATAAATGGTATAGTCTCTAACTGGGTCGCTGTGACCAGTGGGGTACCGCAGGGGTTGGTATTGGGACCTGTTCTCTTCAACATATTCATTAATGATCTGGTAGAAGGTTTACACAGTAAAATATTGATATTTGCAGATGATACAAAACTATGTAAAGCAGTTAATACAAGAGAAGATAGTATTCTGCTACAGATGATCTGGATAAGTTGGAAACTTGGGCAGAAAGGTGGCAGATGAGGTTTAACAATGATAAATGTAAGGTTATACACATGGGAAGAAGGAATCAATATCACCATTACACACTGAACGGGAAACCACTGGGTAAATCTGACAGGGAGAAGGACTTGGGGATCCTAGTTAATGATAAACTTACCTGGAGCAGCCAGTGCCAGGCAGCAGCTGCCAAGGCAATCAGGATCATGGGGTGCATTAAAAGAGGTCTGGATACACATGATGAGAGCATTATACTGCCTCTGTACAAATCCCTAGTTAGACCGTACATGGAGTACTGTGTTCAGTTTTGGGCACCGGTGCTCAGGAAGGATATAATGGAACTAGAGAGAGTACAAAGGAGGGCAACAAAATTAATAAAGGGGATGGGAGAACTACAATACCCAGATAGATTAGCGAAATTAGGATTATTTAGTCTAGAAAAAAGACGACTGAGGGGCGATCTAATAACCATGTATAAGTATATAAGGGGACAATACAAATATCTCACCGAGGATCTGTTTATACCAAGGAAGGTGACGGGCACCAGGGGGCATTCTTTGCGTCTGGAGGAGAGAAGGTTTTTCCACCAACATAGAAGAGGATTCTTTACTGTTAGGGCTTGCCTGAGGAGGTGATGATGGCAAACTCAGTCGAGGGGTTCAAGAGAGGCCTGGATGTCTTCCTGGAGCAGAAAAATATTGTATCATACAATTATTAGGTTCTGTAGAAGGACGTAGATCTGGGGATTTATTATGATGGAATATAGGCTGAACTGGATGGACAAATGTCTTTTTTCGGCCTTACTAACTATGTTACTATGTATTCAGGGACCCGGCTGAAATAAGCCCCTAGAATACCGGCACCTCCAGTGAGGAGATTGTATGTTTGCATGACCACTGACTGCTATCAGTTCGGCAGTTAGCTTGTGCTCCTGTGAGTCTAACAGGGCGCAGTGCTTTCCTTTCACGGCTACGCTGTGAAGTAACAGAGCTAGCCTATACCGCCAAATAGTGCCGCCATTCACTAGCAGCAGGTTCTCCTGCACGGTGGACCCCGGGCTGCGAACGCACCAATAATAATAAACATCTATATTTACTCGGTGCGTTCCGCTAGCCCTAACATACACAGATAGGAATAATAGAGGGAAATATTGGGGAACAATACATGTAATATTGAGATGGATCCAATCATTGTTTTATAAAAAAAAATCTACTTAGTAAACGAACAAAGCTCCGCTCCATACACATTGTACACACACGGCTCTGCTCAGTACATGTCGTAGACACACGGCTTCGCTCCGTACAAACATGGCTCCTGTCGATACGCAAACAACTCTGCTCCGTACATACGGTACACGGATGGCTCAGCACCGTACAACCTGTACACACGCAGCTCCACTCCATATATCTCGTACACACATGGTTCCACTCCGTACACCTCATACACACACGGCTCTGCTCTCGTACACACATAGCTCGGCTCCGTACACCTCGTACACATACGGCTCAGCTACATCCACACTGTAAATCCCTCCTGACCCCACATATAAACTTCTCTGCAAGTGAAGGTATGTGGAGATTCCCCATTACTGGCGCATTAATATTAGAAATATATTGCTTGGTCTTCCAGACCTTATCTTAACCTCCACTGTTCCTGTTAACTGTTATTTCTTAATTACATTTAGGACTGAGAAAAGGGCAACTTGAAAATGCTTTGTTATCTTCTTATATCCTCCTGCTTTGTGGGCCTCCACCATTTTCAGAGTGCTAGGCAGCTGCTTAGAACCCATGACTGCTGTTTTTTGGCACAAGGTTAGAGGAGGCTTGGTTTTTACAAAGCTTGGAAATAAATTTGCATCACCTGGCCTTTCCTAACAATGATAGTGAACAAGCGATAACCCCAACAGGTTAATTAAGGTGTGAAACCTGGGTCAAAGATGACTGAGCACACAAATCTCCAAGCGTGCCCAAACTTTTCCTTTTTGTACTTCTTAAAATGTATGTGTATGTGTGTGTGTATATATATATATATGTATATATATGTATATATATGTATATATATGTATATATATGTATATATATGTATATATATGTATATATATGTATATATATGTATATATATGTATATATATGTATATATATGTATATATATGTGTATATATATGTATATATATGTATATATATGTATATATATAGAGAAGGCAGCACTCCAAGTCCTTTTCAGGGGCTTGAGAAAGGCTCAGTGTGAGCCGAAACGTCGCATAGAGATGTGGGATGACTAAGCTGCACATTTTTTCACCCTGAAAAGGACTTGGAGTGCTGCCTTCTCTTTCTATTTTTGTATACATGTTGGGTAGATGAATGGACTATTCTATCCAGGAGGCTAGGCACCCTCCGGTGAGCATTGTGCTGATCCTTTTTTCACTATATATATATATATATATATATAATGTATATATTTCCATATATGTGTATATATTTCCATGTGTGTGTATATGTGTGTGTATATATATCTATCTATCTACTATATAATTGTCTAAGGGTCACTTCCGTCTTTCTGTCTGTCCTTCTGTCTGCCACGGATATTCATTGGTCGCGGCCTCTGTCTGTCATGGAATCCAAGTCGCTGATTGGTCTCGACTGCTGCCTGTCATGGCTGCCGCGACCAATCAGCGACGGCCACAGTCCGATTAGTCCATCCCTACTCCCCTGCAGTCAGTGCCCGGCGCCCGCTCCATACTACCCGCAGTCACCGCTCACACAAAGTTAATGCCAGCAGTAACGGACCGTGTTATGCTGCGGGTAACTCACTCCGTTACAGCCGCTATTAACCCTGTGTCACCAAGTTTTTACTATTGATGCTGCCTATGCAGCATCAATAGTAAAAAGATCTAATGTGAAAAATAATAAATAAAAAATAATTATATACTCACCTACCGCCGCCTTTCCCGCTCCTCGCGACGCTCCGGTAACCGCTCCATGCAAGCGGTAGGTTCCGGTGGCAAGGATGGTATGCGAGAAGGACCATGACACATGACCGTGACGTCATCACAGGCCCTGCGCGCCTGCGCGAGAAGGACCTGCTATGACGTCACGGTCATGTGACCGCAACGTCATCACAGGTCCTACGCTCATACCAAGCCTGGGACCGGAAGCTGCCGCGTGCACCGCACACAGGCGACAGGACTACAAGGGGACCTGGGAAGGTGAGTATATGTTTATTTTTTAACCTGTAACATGCGTGGCTGGGCAATATACTACGTAGCTGGGCAATATACTACGTGACTGGGCAATATGCTACGTGGCTGGGTAATATACTACGTGGCTCTGTGCTGTATACTACGTCACTGGGCAATATACTACGTGGCTGGGCAATATACTACGTGGCTGGGCAATATACTATCAAAGTAAAAATCAAGGGTGCTCACTCAACTTGAACAGGGTGCTCAGGAGAAAAAAAGAGTCCAATATTGTATTATAGATGACTCCGGCACACCACAAATTTTCAACAGTTAATCTTGTTTATTAGTAACCCAAATAAGCAGACGGCGGGATGCCATACAAAAGAAAAAAGAAAAATGGTCACAATTGAAGGGTGTCCCCGACGTTTCGGCAATAACTTTGCCTTTTTCAAGGGGTATCAATCTATCTGAAATATACATAAACAAATGAGGAATGATATATACAAAGAATGGTATACTCAACAAAATAGTGCTGAAATAGCATATTCAACAGTACAATATAAGAAAACACAAAAGAAATACACAATATGTATAAATATATGCAATATGTATCCAGCCATCTGTACGGAATGGATTCTTTCCTGACTTCTGTGAATATAATTTCAAATAATACATATATCTACAATAAGAGGCTTTTATAGAAAATCTGTCCAGACAGAGGGCGAGAAAAAAGAGAACAACAGCCATAGTGCAATCTTTCACATAAAGTATAACATAAAGTATAACAGGAGCAATGTACTACTATTAAGCCAATATATAAGATAACTTCAGTAACCGAAGACCATGTTCCTTTGGCCCGGAGAGGAGGGGATAGGGTCAAAAAACTGAAGGAGCGTGAACGCTTTAAGCGATGTGAGACATGTTATACGGAGAGGCGGCAGGAAAGAGGATTAGGTGCGGGGGAGAGGAGAAGGACTACGGCCGTTTCACGCCAAATGCGCTTCCACGGGTCCAGGACCTGGACCCGTGGAAGCGCATTTGGCGTGAAACGGCCGTAGTCCTTCTCCTCTCCCCCGCACCTAATCCTCTTTCCTGCCGCCTCTCCGTATAACATGTCTCACATCGCTTAAAGTGAATAAAGGACACTATCTTCAGCAAGAATCTGGTGAGTGCTGCATCTTTTGTTATTTGAACAAGTCGGAAAGTTTGTTTACTTTATATGCTAAGCACCACTCAGCGTCTGCAAATTCATAGACTGGTGGCTTGAAGTTTATGCCAAGACGTCTCCCACATTGTTACTGCCTGTGAAGATTAACACATCGAGTGCCGCTCAGTTCCTCTTCTACGGGTCAGTGAAATATATATATATATATATATATATATCTAAGATGCAAAGGAAATGTGTCATATTTAACTTTAGGCCTTTTAGACATCATGTAATCTTTAACTTGTTTAACTGTTCACAATAAACAGCAAAAAATATCTTTTACAATTGGGATAATTTTCAGTTTAGTACTTAGCAGCACATCTGCACTTTTATTATTTCCCTTTTTGCACAGTAATATTACATACACTAGTCCCATATTTTCATTTTTCTTTTTAAAATATTTTTATTAGATTTTATATTAAAAAGCGGGATTAGGGAAATGAGGGAGGGGAAGGGAAGGGTTAACAGTGGACAGAGGAAGGGATCAATAAAATTAGAGAACCCTAATAACAGTCTCTAACACATACTGATTTGCAATTTGAAGAATGTTGTATGTAGATGTTATACTTAACCCCTTGATCCCATTGGACGTACTATCCCGTCAAGGTGACCTGGGACTTAATTCCCAGTGACGGGATAGTACGTCCAGTGTGATCAGCCGCGCTCACAGGGGGAGCGCGGCCGGGTGTCAGCTATCGCTGCTGACATCCGGCACTATGTGCCAGGAGCGGTCACGGACCGCCCCTGGCACATTAACCACCGGCACACTGCGATCAAACATGATCGCAGTATTCCGGCGGTACAGGTGTTATGGAAATATTAGGGTTGGATAAATATATCCCTGTGTGTGCTGTGGCCGCTCCCAATTAGACTGAGTATTTTGAGCGCTCAAAGGAATGAGACTGCAACACCATTGTGTCAGAACAACATTCCATCAATACTGATACTTTATTGTACATACATAGTTTTATATTTTCACATAGAAAGGAGTGGTTAGGGGTTGTCAGGGGTGGTTAGTTAATTACCATATTGTCTAGCTCCTCTGTCATTGGTTATCTAAACATATATGGAATATTGTGATTAATGCTCATATGACTGCTGATTAAGCTGAGACATTTGATCAGCAGTCATCAGACATCTGACATCATTCCGCTTTTAGGGGTGGAAAACCCCATATGATCTGTCCGGTTTATATTAGTTCATGTCAGCCATTTTATGATCTGTCTAGGTTATATTAGTTTGTGTCAGCCATTTTAAACCATTGATTATAATGTATATATTAGCTGTGAGCATATAAGTATATATTTGATTATAGAGGAGTATACATGCAAGTGAGATCTACATGATATATATATTTCTATCACAAGCCCCCCTTAGATATCACTTGCCCTAATCCTAGCCTCCTGTCCCAAAGCGCTGCAACTCTTTTGTGCTGTTGGCGAACTGACACAAGCCTAACGCCTGTGCCCCACTCCATACAGACTTTTCGCAAATGGGCGGTCAGGAGATCTGTCCCTAACGGGGGTTCGTTGCAATCAGTCTCTTAGTCAATAGCATGTGTAGTGAGCGATGTGTAGTCTTTATCAGGTAGGTCATCTTTTCCGGTCAGGCAGGGCATCCACGACATCATTCTGGCTTGGGTGTCATCTTCTGGTAGGGGAGCTTTCTTGCCATGCGATGAGTGGATCCAAGTGGGTCTTCCATCCAGTTTCACAGAGTTTGGTGTCATCAGCAGCACTTGAGCAGGATCATCAAATCTGGGATCGAGTGGTGTTCTCCTTACAAGCTTTTTCACCAACACCCAGTCTCCTGGCTTCTAGGAGTGCATACCGGACACTGAATCTGGATCTGGCAATGAAGAAAAAAACTCGAGAATGGATGTTAGCAAGTTTCTTGGTGATTTCAATTACATAAGCAGACAAAGTATCATATTGCATAATCAGCTGCTAAGGGAAAGGATACCCCTAACCTGGGACTAGACACAAACAAAATTTCATATAGTAACAGCTTTCCTGGGCCTCTGGGAGTGTGCCTAACACTGAGTAGTGTGATTGGGAGTGTGTAGGCCTAAGTCTGATCCTACTGCTGACTAGATCTCTCATGTGAGGTTTGCTGTGAATGCGGGTCCCTGGTCACTCTCTATCACTTCTGGGACCCCATGGCTGCATATCTCATCTCTGAGAGTAGCTTCTTTGCAGTAGTCTTTGCTGACTGATTCCTCACTGGGAAAGCTTCTGGCTGTCATCCTGAGAACATGTCCACGACCACAAGGGCATATTCGAATCCTCCACTTGGCGGCATCTGGATGTGGTCTATCTGGATCCTCTGGAAGGGGTACAGTGGTCTGGCAAGACGATGTGTGGGAACTTTCTTCATTCTTCCAGGGTTGCATTTGCCACAGGTCAGACAGCTGTTTATGAACTTGGCTGTTAGGGTGGAGATTTCTGGAGCGAACCAGTAAGCACCAATCGGATCATTCATCTGTGTCTTTAATCTGTGTGTGGGCCCATGTGCCCACTGGACCACCATAGGGTACATGCTTCGGGGTAAACAGGGTTTGTAGTCCATTGAGTATACCCTTCATTCTTCATGTGCTGCTCTCTTCTGCATCCAGCATTCCTTCTTGTCCTTTGGGGCTTGCTCTTGCAACTTTTTTGAGCAGATCCCAGGATGTCATCTTGTCAGGTTTCCTGTCTTCAGCCGTCCTGTAGTAGCCGTCCGGCTCTACGACCTCTTCCACTTGTCCATATTGTCTTCCCTTGACTGTTTCTTTGGCTGCCATATCCGCCATGTTGTTGCCTCGTGCCCCTACTGTGTTCAGTTTTCCATGCGCTTTGACTTTTAGCATTGTCACCACTTTTGGAAGTTGAAGTGTGTTCAGCAGGTCCTTAATGGCTCCATTGATGCTTCACGGTTGTTCCGCTTGCTGTGAGGAAGTCCCTTGCAGCCCAGATGGGTCCGAAGTCGTGTGCTATGCCATGCAAGTACCTTGAATCGGTAAACATTTTCTCAGTCTTGTCTTCTGCCATCTGGTAGGCCTTCATCAGCGCTATCAGTTCTGCTTCCTGGGCTGACAGACTGGGCGGCAGACTTCTGGACCACAGGATCTCTTGATTGCTGGTCGCTGCACCTCCCGTGTGGAATCTTCCTTCATCATCTGCAAATCTGGAGCCATCCACATAGAGGATCAACTCTGGGTTGGTCAGTGGCTCTTCTGCCACCTTGGGTAGTCCTGCTGTTTCCTGTTGCATGATGCTGAAGCAATCATGGTCATCCGTCCGGAGCAAATTCAGATCCCTGCAGAAGGTATCATGCAGATTTTGATCAGACTTTTTATCTGAGGATCCGTATCTGTATCCCCCCTTGGGAGTGGGAGTAGAGTGGGCGGATTGAGGACTGTGCATCTGGAGATGGTGACATTGTTGGGCAGGAGTAGAGAGCACTGGAGGCGAAGATGCCTGGCGGTGGAGAGATGTTTTAGCTGGGTTTGGTTGAGGATTGCTGAGATGTCATGCAGAACCAGGATTTCCCATGGTTTTTCCACTGATGTCAGTAGTCCTGTCCAGGAGGGCGTGTGCTGCAACTGCTGCTCTCATGCGGGAGGAAGAGGCTTCCCTTGCAACTGGATCCAGGCAAGCTGAAAAGTAGTCCGAAAGTCTCTGCTTTCCCCCCTGAAGCTGTGTCAGGACTCCAGTAGCAAGGCCTTCTCTTCTCATCAAGTAGAGACGGAATGGCTTCTTGTAGTCAGATAGGCCTAGTGCTGGCGCTGAGACTACAGAGCCTTTTAACTTCTTGAACGAACTGAAGGCCACATCTGTCTGGAGGAACGGGGTCACGCTGTTTTATTCACACAGAGGCTGCATTAGGACGGAAGCATCAGGGATCCAGGCTCTGCAATATGAAACTAGACCAAGGAAGGCCTGTAGCACCTTTGGAGTTGTCGGAGGGACCATCTTCTCCACTGTGGTCTTCCGGTCATCTGTCAGGTGTTTCGCCTGGTGAGCAATACAGTGTCTCTGGAACGTAACTTGCTTCAGACACCACTGGACTTTGTTCTTTGAGATCTTGCAGTGCTGCTCCGCCAGGTAGAGTAGGAGATACAAGGAATGGGCTTTACACGTGTCAAAGTCAACTGCACAAAGGAGTAGATTGTCCATGTATTGTAGCAGGGTCACTTCTGCATGTTCTGTGACTCAGTTGGTGAGAACTGTGGACATTGCTTTGGTGAACTGTGAAAGGCTGTTCTGGGCCCACTGTGGAATCACTGTCCATGTGTGGTGTCCCCCCTGGTGCATTAAGGCAAACAGGAACTGGTCTTCCGGATGAGGGGGAACACTGAAGAAAACCTTAGCCAGGTCGGTCACTGTGAACACTTTTGCTGTGGCAGGCACATTTGAGAGCAGGGTGTGCGGATTCGGCATAATTGCAGTTTCAAACACTGTGGTGTCATTCACAGCTCTCAGGTTATATACCATTCTGAACTTGGCTGGCTCTCCTTTTACAGTCTTTTTCTTGACGGGGAAAAGCGGGGTATTGCAAGGCGATTTGCGAGGAACAATGATTCCTATTTCCAGGTAGACCTTCAGTTGGTCACAGGCAGCTTGACTCTAGGCCTGGCCTGGGCCTTACGAGGGTACGGGGTACATGGCTTGAGTGACACCCGTACTGGGGCAACTTGAGGTTTTCTCACGTGCTGGGGTCCCTTAGACCATAGACTTTCTGGTACTACATCCAGTACCTCCTTGGGTAGGCCTCATTGGTTGGTTAATGTTCTTGTAGGGCCGCCAGCATGACTCTTCTTGGGTCAGGGATGAAGAAAGTGTCACTGTCCCATCTTCCTGGAACACTGTGGTTGCCTTCAGCTTCTGCAGTAGGTTCGCTCCCAGCAGGTTGAGTGGCAGGTCCTTTACACCACAAACTGGGACAGGATAGAGTGTCCTGGCTGAGTGCACACGCTCAGTGGCTTTGTAAGCTGAGAATGTCTGACTTGACCATCAATGCCCATGCGAGACACAGAGGATTCTGATAGGCAGGTGGGATCAGGAGTTCCACAGGTGTCATCACACTTCTGGCTGCACCACTTTGGATCTGACAACGCCATCCACTTTTAAAGGTAATTTGAGGTATTGGTCCTGCAGATGAAGTTTTACATGTCAGGAGCGTAGTGTCTTGCGGACCTGGCTTGCTTGCCTCTGTCCTATGGATGGGGTACTTCACTGCTTTCTGCACTTCCTCCTTGACCTGTTTCTCTGGACCAACTCTTGGGTTGCATGGGTCCAGTCTCCTCGGGGGCGTGGGTGCTTTTTGCACTGGTTCTGGTAATGGCCAAACTTGCCACAGATGTAACCCTTGACACTTCTTCTGTCTTTGTAGGGTGGTTGATCTTCCAGGTCAGTGGTCACCATGAGAGGGGCTGTCTTCTGCACCCCTGGTTGAGACTCAATCCTTTTGGCTACTGTGGACAATGGCATGATGGGTACTGTAGCGGCAGCGGGGTCCGGCCTGCTGATTGAAGTTGCGGTGGTAAGACGGGGCCTGCAGGTGCATTCGTGACGAGGCCCGGGGTGCCATGAGACCGGCGGCTGCATCCAACCCAAGGTCTTGGGGCATTACAGGGGCTGCGGCTGCATCTGCCGTCACTTCTTACCCCTGGTCTGACATAGCTTCTCCCCTTTGCTAACCTTATTGAGGTCGGTGTCTCCTCTCTGGAGTCTGCAGCGGTTCTTCCGGTGTGTCGATCGGCACTTTGTAGCGTCTTCACCTCTGGCTTCCCTTCTGGTGTTCTCAGCAGCACGGCACCCGTTTCCTTCTTCGCGCTCTTTGTGGTGCTATAATGGCGGCTGTTTTGGTGACAATCGGCAGTAAACAGTCTCCTAGGCGCACATAAAACATTTTTTGCTGGGTCAGTCCATTGCTATTGACCTGTTCTCAGGCCTAGCCACTATCAGTGGTTTCCTGATTGGCTGTCTCAGTCCATGCACAAAGGCCTGTGTATCTGGTCATGAATGGTGAAGCCCAAGTCTTGGAATACTTGCATTACTCTGCAATGAAACTTCTTTACAGACTCTGTCTTATCTTGGCTCATGTCATGGCTTGTCCTGCCAATCTGCCTTTGGCCCACTCTCTGAGCTGTTATATTAGCTGTGGCCCTGACTCCCAAGCGTGTACATCTGATTCTGCTGGAAGTTTGAATTGTTCCTTTATGATTGGCCAGAGTGCATCACCTGCTTCTATTTTCATTCATGGCCCAGAGATCATTCCAGGTGGCTGCATATGTTTGCTGCTTCTGCTACTCTCTTTGGTAAAATTGCATGGGATGCATCCCTGGGTCTGGACTATTGTCACCTGACTTGAAGTGCAGTGCACATAGTGTAATGGTGGTGCCTTTATCTGCCCCTGCATTCTTGGTGCCTGTGGGTTTCTTTTCTAGTACTAGACAGCATGTATGATGTTCCCTCTTCATCTTCATCAGAAGAATAGTTGTGATAGCTTGTACTGGGGTCGTACACTGACTGATTTTGGACTTAGAAGTTGCTTTTTTATGTGAGGATGTCTCCCCCCTTGCTGAAGCTATGATGGATTAGGATTATAGTTTCATGTTGGTGTGAATGTGGATGTAGGCAGCTCTGACCGGTGCTGAAGCTGTACATTATCAATACATGGTGATATCAAAGTTCATGTAAAACCTTAAGGGTTACAATATTGTTGACTGTGAAATGAGGTAACGGAGGATCTGTCAGTGAGCTCGTTCTGATATCACTCCTCCCCCCTCTGCACCCAGGGCTGAGCTGACTGCTGCCTGATATGTCTGGGGCTGCCCACTGTAGGGGGGGCTTTCACCTTCTTTCCCCGATATCACAACTGGCAATGGCTGGACTGTGCCAGGGACACCTTGTGCTGTAAGCACCATATTGTTTGAATTGGGCGTTGGCCCAGCCGGCAACACGGAGGAAAAAAGAGGAAGAAGAAGGAGGAGGGGGTGATGAGTGAGAGAAAGGAATAGTAGGAGGGATGATGAGAACAACAAGAATAATAGAGAGGAGCAATTATGCCTTCTCCCTGTAGGGAGAGACGGGGCGCGCCACATACTGTGCAAAAATAACTACCTATACCATGGATTCTGCTAAAAGCAGACTGCGCAGATTCTCCCGTCTCATACCCACAAAAATCACTTCCTGGTTTGCTCACATTAACTTTCTGTACCAACTAAACGATGTAAGCTCTGCTGCCACTTCATACTATGTATTAGTATTCAGCAATCTAACATCAGCTAACTTCCTCTATTTTCCTTTCTACGTCATGCCACTCCGCAGCTTGAAATCTGCCATTCTAATGAATTTCACGTACTTTGTACCTTCCAAAATCTTCACATACTTAACACCTTCGTATTCTGTCACTATCTAGGGGCTGTTTTCTCATCAGGAAGTAAAAAGACTTTCCTGTTGCTCGGCCACTCTATTCCCCATGGCAAAAGCAAAAAATGAAAAAACACACAAAAATGGAAAAAAAACAGTACTAAGAAAAAGAAAAAAACTTCTAAAAATGAGTATATAAAACTCTAAGAAAAACCCAAAACGATAAGAAAACCTTCAAAAACTTAGTTCACAACCAAAAACTCAAAACTTTGATACAAATGGAAAGAAAAAAAAACTTTTTCCAAAAATAAATAAATAAATAATAAAAAGGTAAAGAGATTGAAGATTGAGGAAAACTTAATTAAAAAACTTTAAAATGCCGCAAAAAGAAAGACCCTTTAAGAGAGTAAAAAAAATTAAAAATTAAAACGGCTGTCAGTCAGAGACACACTTCCTCTTTATTCCGTATGACATTGCAATAATATCAAATGTCACTAAAATAACGTATGTCACATCAAAAATGATGGATACAATTTAACTTCTTCACAAAAAGCTACACATAGCCAGCATTGCAAAAGAAAAAGAAAAAAAACAGATATGACAGTGTGATTTACAATGCATATCTCTCCTCTCAGCTGAAAAAGAGGAAGTTCAAGAGAGGAAAAAAAAACCCAAAACTTTCTCTTACTATTTCATGCTTCTTAAAGCGGCAATAGTACATGACACAAACAGACACAGATAGACAATCCGAGAGATGCCCTTTTTAATTCTGTGACACATGCAGGCCGTTCTGGGAACAGACAACTGTCAATCGCACTGGCACACATATGCCGGGAATCCACCACCCTCCGATCCGGTCGTCCTGACTGGCCGCCGGCTACGGGAATCTGTGGCAGCCCCTGTAATCTATCACCATCCGTGCCTGGATTCTGGAGCCACCTGCTCCGGAACTACCTGTTCCTTTCCTCTTGCACGGGAATCTGTGATAGCTTACTCAGCGATTTGAACTCCTGCTGTCTGTTACCCAGCCACCATAAACAAAAGTCACTTTTTCCTTCTTCTCTCGGATTTTACACAAACACATACACGGTCCACAGCAGACACTTCCCAGGGTGGATTCGTGGCTACGGATTTTTTACACTACCTGGGAATTTGTGACCACATCTTACCGGCAAGAAGCATAGACAAGGACTGGGCACAGGGGACTTTCAGGTAAGATGATAACATTTTCTTACCTTACTTATGGAGCTGCGCAGTCTCCTGCCCCTGTGCCAGGCCACAGCCATAGCTTCCGTATCTCCGGTTAGAAGGATCCCGTGCGTTCATCCGTGCCTCGCTGTTGGGGGCCATTCTGTTATGGAAATATTAGGTTTGGATAAATATATCCCTGTGTGTGCTGTGGCCGCTCCCAATTAGACTGAGTATTTTGAGCGCTCAAAGGAATGAGACTGCAACACCATTGTGTCAGAACAACATTCCATCAATACTGATACTTTATTGTACATACATAGTTTTATATTTTCACATAGAAAGGAGTGGTTAGGGGTTGTCAGGGGTGGTTAGTTAATTACCATATTGTCTAGCTCCTCTGTCATTGGTTATCTAAACATATATGGAATATTGTGATTAATGCTCATATGACTGCTGATTAAGCTGAGACATTTGATCAGCAGTCATCAGACATCTGACATCATTCCGCTTTTAGGGGTGGAAAACCCCATATGATCTGTCTGGTTTATATTAGTTCATGTCAGCCATTTTATGATCTGTCTAGGTTATATTAGTTTGTGTCAGCCATTTTAAACCATTGATTATAATGTATATATTAGCTGTGAGCATATAAGTATATATTTGATTATAGAGGAGTATACATGCAAGTGAGATCTACATGATATATATATTTCTATCACACAGGGAAGCATCGCGCAGGGAGGGGGCTCCCTGCGTGCTTCCCTGAGACCCTCGGAGCAACACGATGTGATCTCGTTGCTCCGAGGGTCTCTTACTTCCTCCTCCCTGCAGGCCCGGATCCAAAATGGCCGCGGGTGGCCTTCCAGGTCCTGCAGGGAGGTGGCTTACCAGCGCCTGCTCAGAGCAGGCGATGGCAAGCCTCCCTGCTGTGCCTGTGTGATCGCTGATCTGACACAGTGCACAGCAAAGTGTCAGATCAGCGATCTGTCAATATAATGTGACGCCCCCCTGGGGCAAAGTAAAAAAATTTTTTTTTACATGTGTAAAAAAAAAAATAAAAATTCCTAAATAAATAAAAAAAAAATATATTGTTCCAATAAATACATTCTATTATCTAAATAAAAAAAAACAATAAAAGTACACATATTTAGTATCGTCTCTTCCGTAACGACCCAACCTATAACTGTCCCACTAACTGTTAACTGCTTCAGTTAACACCGTAAAAAAAAGTAAAAAAAGAGGCAAAAAGCAATAAATAAATAAAAAGTGGAATAGCACGCGATCAAGAAGAGATATATAACCATGCTACCGCTAAAAACGTCATCTTGTCACGCAAAAAACGAGCCGCTATTCAGTGTCAGTGAAAAAATAAAAAGGTTATAATCCAGAATAAAGCGATGCAAAAATAATTATTTTTTTCTATAAAATAGTTTTTATCGTATAAAAGCGCCAAAACGTAAAAAATGATATAAATGAGGTATCGCTGTAATCGTACTGACCCGAAGAATAAAACTGCTTTATCCATTTTACCAAATGCTGAACGGTATAAATGCCTTCCCCCCAAAAGAAATTCATGAATAGCTGGTTTTTGGTCATACTGCCTCACAAAAATCAGAATAAAAAGCGATCAAAAAATGTCACGTGCGCAAAAATGTTACCAATAAAAACGTCAACTCCTTCCGCAAAAAAACAAGACCTCACATGACTATGTGGATCAAAATATGGAAAAAATATAGCTCTCAAAATGTGGTAATGCAAAAAAATATTTTTTGCAATAAAAAGCGTCTTTTAGTGTGTGACAGCTGCCAATCATAAAAATCCGCTAAAAACCCACTATAAAAGTAAATCAAACCCCCCTTCATCACCCCCTTAGTTAGGGAAAAATAAAAAAATATTTTTTTTTATTTATTTCCATTTTCCCTTTCGGGTTAGGGCTAGGGTTAGTGCTAGGGTTAGGGCTAGGGTTAAGGCTAGTGTTAGGGCTAGGGTTAAGGATAGGGTCAGGGTTGGGGCTAGGATTACATTAACAGTTGGGAGTTGGGATTAGTGTTAGGGGTGGGTCAGGGTTAGGGGTGTGGTTACGGTTATGGTTGGGATTAGGGATAGGGGTGTGTTGGAGTTAGGGGTGTGGTTAGCGTTGGGGTTAGGGGTGTGGTTGGGATTAGGGGTGTGTTTGGGTTAGAGTTTCAGTTAGAATTGGGGGTTTTCATTGATTAGGCACATCAGGGGCTCTCCAAACGCGACATGATGTCCGATCTCAATTCCAGCCAATTCTGCGTTGAAAAAGTAAAACAGTGCTCGTTCCCTTCCGAGCTCTCCCGTGTGCCCAAACAGGAGTTTACCCCCAAATATGGGGTATCAGCGTACTCAGTACAAATTGGACAACAACTTCTGGGGTCCAATTTATCTTGTAACCCTTGGGAAAATAAAAATTTGGGGAGCTAAAAAAAAATTTTGTAGGAAATTTTTTTTTATTTTCACGGCTCTGCGTTATAAGCTGTAGTGAAATACTTGGGGGTTCAAAGTTCTCACAACACATCTAGATAAGTTCCTTGGGGGGTCTAGTTTCCAATATGCGGTCACTTGTGGGGGGTTTCTACTGTTTAGGTACATCAGGGGCTTTGCAAATGCAACATGACGCCTGCAGACCAATCCATCTAAGTCTGCATTCCAAATGGCGCTTCTTCCCTTCCGAGTTCTGCCATGTGCCCAAACAGTGGTTTACCCCACATATGGGGTGTCAGCGTACTCAGGACAAATTGCACAACAACTTTTGTGGTACAAATTCTTCTGGTACCCTTGGGAAAATAAAAATTGGGGGTGAAAATTTTTATTTTTGTGAAAAAATATTATATTTTATTTTTACGGCTCTACATTATAAACGTCTGTGAAGCACTTGGTGGGTCAAAGATAAGATCGTTAGGGGGTCTACTTTCCAAAATGGAGTCACTTGTGGGGGGTTTCAATGTTTAGGCACATCAGGGGCTCCCAAACGCAACATGGCGTCCCATCTCAATTCCAGCCAATTTTGCATTGAAAAGTCAAACGAGTTCTGCCATGCGCCTAAACAGTGGTTTACCCCCACATATGGGATATCGGGGTACTCAGGACAAATTGCGTAACAACTTTTTGGGTCCATTTTCTCCTGTTAACCTTTGTAAAATAAAAAAAATTGGAGCTGATGTAAATTTTTTGTGAAAAAAAATTAAATGTTCATTTTTTTTAAACATTCCAAAAATTCCTGTGAAGCACCAGAAGGGTTAATAAACTTCTTGAATGTGGTTTTGAGCACCCTGAGGGGTGCAGTTTTTAGAATAGTGTCACACTTGGCTATTTTCTATCATATAGATCCCTCAAAATGACTTCAAATGTGATGTGGTCCCTAAAAAAAAAAATGGTGTTGTAAAAATGAGAAATTGCTGGTCAAATTTTAACCCTTATAACTCCCTAACAAAAAAGAAATTGTTTCCAAAGTTGTGCTGATGTAAAGTAGACATGTGGGAAATGTTAGTTATTAAGTATTTTGTGTGACATATCTCTGTGATTTAAGGGGATAAAAATTGAAAGTTGGAAAATTGCGAAATTTTCAAAATTTTCAACAAATTTCTGTTTTTTTCACAAATAAACGCAGGTAATATCAAATAAATGTTACCACTATCATGAAGTACAATATGTCTAGATAAAACAATGTCAGAATCACCGGGATCCATTGAAGTGTTCCAGATTTATAACCTCATAAAGGGACAGTGATCAGAATTGTAAAAATTGGCCCGGTCATTAATGTGCAAAGCACCCTCGGGGCTTAAGGGGTTAAATGTATAAAATTTCGAGGAAAGAGGCACAGAATGGCAATTTTAAACCTTTTACTTGCTGTTCCAGATCTTCAATTTCTTAGAATATTTGTAAACACTGCTATTGTTAGCCGGAAATCTCCATTCCAGAGCGCTAGGTTAGTGAATTTTGTCCAAAATATCTGAGAATTTGGGTGTTTCGGATTTTTTCCACCAGAATGCCAATGCATTTTTGACAACTAGGAGGATCTGTATGATGACATATCTAACCGGGGGGTCAAATTGCTCCACATCAAGGGAAAGAAGCGCCCTTTGAGGGGGTGATCACAAAGTTTTCAGAAAAGGAGTTAATATGGCGCGATACCTGGAACCAGAGATTTTTTATTATCAGACAACCAAAAAATAAGTGAAAGAGATTACCCCATTGTCCGCAGTCTCTCCAACATAAGGGAGAGTGTTCCTGGTTTATATGTGACAATCTGATGGGAGTGAGATACCATCTTGTCATTATTTTAAAATAGGACTCATGGAACGCCATTGAAGATTTTGCTTTATGTTTTGGATCATTGTCTTGTTGGAAGACAAATCTCCATCCCAGTCTCAGGTCCTGTATTTGGCATTGTTGACAGAAAGTTCCCTTTTGGTTTCATGTGAGCAGAGCACCTTCTTCCACATGTTTGGTGTGTCTCCCAGGTGGCTTGTTGCAAACTTTAAAAGATACTTTTTATGGATATCTTTGAGAAATGGCTTTCTTCTTGCCACTCTTCCATAAAGGCCACATTTGTGCAGTGTACGACTGATTGTTGTCCTATGAACAGACTGTCCCACCTTAGCTGTAGATCTCTGCAGTTCATCCAGAGTGATCATGGGCCTCTTCGCTGCATCTCTGATCAGTCTTCTCCTTGTTTGAGATGAAAGTTTAGAGGGACGGCCGGGTCTTGGTAGATTTGCAGTGGTATGATACTCCTTCCATTTCAATATGATCGCTTGCACAGTGCTCCTTGGGTTGTTTAAAGTTTTGGAAATCATTTTGTATCAAAATCCGGCTCCAAACTTCTCCACAACAGTATCACGGACCTGCCTGTTGTGTTCCTTGGTCTTCATGATGCTCTCTGTGCTTCAAACAGAACCCTGAGACTATCACAGAGCAGGAGCATTTATACGGAGACGTGATTACACACAGGTGGATTATATTTATCATCATTAGGCATTTAGGACAACATTGGATCATTCAGAGATCCACATTGAACTTCTGGAGTGAGTTTGCTGCACTGAAAGTAAAGGGTCTGAATAATATTGCATGCCTCACTTTTCAGTTTTTGAATTTCCACAAAAATTTAAAATAACCAATAAATTTCGTTCAACTTCACAATTGTGTTCCACTTGTTGATTCTTCACCAAAAAGTTACATTTGGTATCTTTATGTTTGAAGCATGATATGTGGGAAAAGGTTGAAAAGTTCCAAGGGGGCCGAATACTTTCGCAAGGCACTGTATATATATATAGGTTACTTCGGCTCCAAATGTTTTTATTGTTTAGGTTGCACGGCAGTGAAGAAAGGATTACAAGATTCAAGGCTTTACCGGTCAGGAGTTTTTGTATACTGACCTTTAGCATAATAATAAGGACCAGTTCAGAGGAGGGTAAGTTGTATTTAGATTTTATCTCACTGAATGTGAGGAATTTAATCCCATTGTGAATATTCCCAATTCTCTGTGATTGTATTCAGGGACCCGGCTGAAATAAGCCCCTAGAATACCGGCACCTCCGGGGAGGAGATTGTGTGATTGTATTCAGGGACCCGGCTGAAATAAGCCCCTAGAATACCGGCACCTCCGGGGAGGAGATTGTATGTTTGCATGACCACTGGCTGCTATCAGTTCGGCAGTTAGCTTGTGCTCCTGTGAGTCTAACAGGGCGCAGTGCTTTCCTTTCACGGCTACGCTGTGAAGTAACAGAGCTAGTCTATACCGCCAAATAGTGCCGCCATTCACTAGCAGCAGGTTCTCCTGCACGGTGGACCCTGGGCTGCAAACGCACCAATAATAATAAACATCTATATTTACTCGGTGCGTTCCGCTAGCCCTAACATACACAGATAGGAATAATAGAGGGAAATATTGGGGAACAATACATGTAATATTGAGATGGATCCAATCATTGTTTTATAAAAAAAAAAATCTACTTATAAAACGAACAAAGCTCCGCTCCATACACACACGGCTCTGCTCAGTACAAACATGGCTCCTGTCCATACACAAACAACTCTGCACCGTACAGCCTGTACACACGCAGCTCCACTCCATATATCTTGTACACACATGCAGGGCCGCCATCAGGGCATGACAGCCATTACTGCTGTATGGGGCCCGGTCAGCAGCAGTACACAGAGGGGCCCGCAGATCCGGGGCCCCACTGTTGTGCTTCTACTGATCGGGCCCCATCATGCACTAAAATACTGTGCACTGCGGCGCACATGTCGGCGCTGGGGCCCGGGAGCCGTCTTGGAGCTGTGCACGGCCGTCTTACCTAGTCGGCTGCACAGCTCCTGCTCGGCTGTAGCTAGAATGTATGGGCTCCCTGCAGGTCCTGACTACAGCCCATCCATTCTAGCCAGTAGCGTAGGGGGGGGGGGGGGGCCCTGTCACATGAAGGGGCCCACGGGGAGCCAGGGCAGGGCCACTTCTGTGACGAGGCAGAACACATAGGAGCAGAGCAGTATAACGTCTGCGCCCGTCTGACAAGCTGCACGCTGGCTACTAGCACAGTGGCCGGCTGCAGTCTCCCCCCCTGCAGTGAATGGTTTCGCCGTGTCTGACCTGATCATGAAGCTTTTCCTAGCTGCAGTTTTCCTCACTCTGTGCACGCTGGGATTGGCTCAGGCACGCTGGGTCCTAGTGCCCACCCTGTATTTCACTGACACTTCCTGGTCCTGCAGTGCAAACGTTATCAGTAAGTGCTGGGGATGGGACATTTTAGGTTTATTAAATTCAGGTATGTCACTGAGACCGTTGGGGTATTGTGGGGGCTGAAAGTGAGTGAGGGGGGACAGGGTACTGGGGGGTGAATGTGAGCCCATGGGGGTATTGTGGGGGAGGGGAGACAGGGCACTGGGGGGTGAATGTGAGACCATGGGGGTGTTGTGGGGGCTGAAGGTGGGTGAGGTG
Organism: Ranitomeya variabilis; assembly: GCF_051348905.1. NCBI lineage: Eukaryota > Metazoa > Chordata > Amphibia > Anura > Dendrobatidae > Ranitomeya > Ranitomeya variabilis. Next base: position 695,309,897 of record NC_135235.1, on the reverse strand, counting down.
GGACAGGGCACTGAGGGGTGGATGTGAGACGATGGGGGTATTGTGGGGGAGGGGGACAGGTCACTGGGGGCTGAATATTATAATGTTATGTTATGATAGTATATGTACGGGGAGGCTGGAGATGGGGGGTAGGGGGCCTTTGATACGTACCACCTGGATATTTTATGAGTGTTAGTATAAGGAGCCGCATACAGTAACCAAGAGCTGCATCACATTTACAGCACCACTTCCAGGTGCTGACAATCCCCGTCCCCTGCCCCCTGTCTGATACTCACCTTCTGGCGTTTTCATCTGTTTTAGTCTCCGCTCGGCTCCGTCTCCTGCAGTTTGTGGCCTGTCCGAGGCTCCAGTGTTTCATGGAGCAGCGCAGAGGTCACTAATCAGTGTGAGTCTGTGGGAGCCTCGTTCTGGCCTCGTTCTCACTCTCAGGCTATGTGCACACGGTGCGGATTGGCCGCTGCGGATCTGCAGCAGTTTTCCATCTGGTTTACAGTACCATTTAAACCTATGGAAAACCAAATCCACAGTGCACATGGTGCGGAAACGCTGTGTTGTATTTTCCGTAGCATGTCAGTTCTATTTGCAGATTCCGCAGCATTTTACACCTGCTCCTGTATAGGATTCCGCAGGTGGTAAAACGCAGGTGAAATCTGCACAAAAAACACAGGAAATCCGCAGTAAATCCGCAACAAAGTGCACATAGCCTCATAGTCTTACATTGAGCGCTTGTGACATAGCTTCTAACTTCTGGCCTGTCAGAAGCTGCGTTCACAAGTTTGAGCAGCGGCACTGCAGCAGTGCCACAAAATACTGAATACGCCGGAGGATGAGTAAATGTCCATCATACTGTGTATACGGGAGCTGCAGGTCCATCATACTGTGTATAAGGGAGCTGCAGGTCCATCATACTGTGTATAAGGGAGCTGTGGGCTCATCATACTGTGTATAAGGGAGCTGTAAGTCCATCATACTGTGTATACGGGAGCTGCGGGCCCATCATACTGTGTATACAGGAGCTGCGGGCCCATCATACTGTGTATACAGGAGCTGCGGGCCCATCATACTGTGTATAAAGAAGCTGTGGGCTCATCATACTGTGTATAAGAGAGCTGCGGGCCCATCACACTGTGTATAAGGGAGCTGCGGGCCCATCATACTGTGTATAAGGGAGCTGTGGTCCCATCATACTGTGTATAGAGGAGCTGCAGGCCCATCACACTGTGTATAAGGGAGCTGTGGTTCCATCATACTGTGTATACAGGAGCTGCGGCCCTATCATACTGTGTATAAGGGAGCTGGGGGTCCATCATACTGTGTATACGGGAGCTGTGAATCCATCATACTATGTATACGGGAGCTGCGGGCCCATCATACTATGTATAAGGGAGCTGTGGGCCCATCATACTGTGTATAAGGGAGCTGGGGGTCAATCATACTGTGTATACGGGAGCTGCGGGCCCATCATACTCTGTATAAGGGAGCTGGGGTCCATCATACTGTGTATACGGGAGCTGCGGGCCCATCATACTGTGTATAAGGGAGCTGTGGGCCCATCTTACTGTGTATATGGGAGCTGCGGGTCCATCATACTGTGTATACGGGAGCTGCGGGTCCATCATACTGTGTATAAGGGAGCTGCGGGCCCATCATACTATGTATACGGGAGCTGCGGGCCCATAATACTGTGTATACGGGAGCTGTGGGCCATTCACACTGTGTATAAGGGAGCTGCGGGCCAATCACACTGTGTATACGGGAGCTGCGGGCCCATCATACTGTGTATACGGGAGCTGCGGGCCCATCATACTGTGTATACGGGAGCTGCTGGCCCATCATACTGTGTATACGGGAGCTGCGGGCCCATCATACTGTGTATAAGGAAGCTGTGGGCCCATCATACTGTGTATAAGGGAGCTGCGGGCCCATCATACTGTGTATAAGGGAGCTGCAGGCCCATCATACTGAATATATGGGAGCTGCGGGCCCATCATACTACATATAAGGGAGCTGTGGGCCCATCATACTGTGTATACGGGAGCTGCGGGCCCATCATACTGTGTATAATGAAGCTGTGGGCCCATCATACTGTGTATAAGGGAGCTGCGGGCCCATCATACTCTATATATGGGAGCTGCGGGCCCATCATACTACATATAAGGGAGCTGTGGGCCCATCATACTGTGTATACGGGAGCTGCGGGCCCATCCTACTGTGTATAAGGAAGCTGTGGGCCCATCATACTGTGTATAAGGGAGCTGCGGGCCCATCATACTGTATATATGGGAGCTGCGGGCCCATCATACTACATATAAGGGAGCTGTGGGCCCATCATACTGTGTATACGGGAGCTGCGGGCCCATCATACTGTGTATAAGGAAGCTGTGGGCCCATCATACTGTGTATAAGGAAGCTGTGGGCCCATCATACTGTGTACAGGAGAACTGTGAGGGACATCATACTGTTTGACGGGAGCTGCCGGCCCATCATACTGTGTATAGGAAACTGTGAAGGCATATTGTGCATATGGGAGCTGTTGGCCCATTACACTGTATATAGGGGAGCTCTGGGGGGCATTCTACTTTCTATAGTGGAGTTCTGTCAGCATTATACTGTGTATAGGGGAGCATTGGGCTCATTATCTATAGGGGAGCAGTGGGAACATCATACTGTGTAAATAGGGGAGAAGTGGGAACATCATACGGTGTATGGGGGAGTTATAGAATCATTATACGGTGTATAGGGGAGCTGTGGGGGCCTTATACAGTGTATATGGAAGCTTTAAGCTCACCATACTGTGTATAATGGAGCAGTACAAGGGGGAACTTAGGGGACATTATTAAATGTTAAGTGGGCACTTAAGCTTCATTGTTATAGGGGCACTCGGAGTATTGTGACCATCAAAGTTGCATATTATCACAATATGGCGGTAAAATCAATGTTCGTTTTTGTATAGAGATTTATTTTCAATAACAGTAGGGTCATATTCTGAGGTTCCCCTATATTCACAATAAGTGCTCAACCGTAGCTGTAATCAGGGTTAGCTGGTTAGGGGCCCACTCAGATGTTTGGCCCCCCCCCCTAAGTTGAAACCCTAGCTACGCCTCTGATTCTAGCGGTCTCAGTAGTGAATGTGCTAGAATGTAGGGGCTCCTGTCAGGTCCTCTCAGCAGCCCATACATTCTAGCTGCTGCTTCACTGCTGGAAACACTAGACGCCCCGGGAACGACAGAGGTAAGTATAAAAAACATTTTTATAGTGCTTTGGAACAAAGCACTATACTGTTATTCCACCGTGGATAACTTCTTCTTCTTCTTATTCTTATTATAGTGCTTTGGAACAAAGCACTATACTGTTATTCCACCGTGGATAACTTCTTCTTCTTCTAAGGCTACGTTCACATTTGCGTTGTGCGCCGCAGCGTCGGCGCCGCAGCGCACAACGCAAACAAAAACGCGGCAAAACGCATGCACAACGCTGCGTTTTGTGCCGCATGCGTCCTTTTTTTCATTGATTTTGGACGCAGCAAAAATGCAACTTTCTGCGTCCTCTGCGCCCCGACGCGGGCGCCGCAGGGATGCATGCGGCGCCAAACGCAAGTGCACCGCATGTCCATGCGCCCCCATGTTAAATATAGGGGCGCATGATGCATGCGGCGCCGCTGCGGCGCCCGACGCTGCGGCGAGGACCGCAAATGTGAACGTAGCCTTATTCTTATTATAGTGCTTTGGAACAAAGCACTATACTGTTATTCCACCGTGGTAAACTTCTTCTTATTATTATTATTATAGTGCTTTGGAACAAAGCACTATACTGTTATTCCACCGTGGTAGACTTCTTATTCTTATTATTCAGTCCGCACGTAATGCGGCCCGAACCGCTAAACTCACAGACTCCAGTGAGGTGTCATTTCGAAGCCAGCGTCCCCAAGAGGTGTGGTAAGTATTTTTCGTGCCGATCGGATTTGTAGTTTTTGCGCAATTTGTGTTTGAAAAAAGTCTTTCAATGCGTTTCAATGGAGAAATTTTCCTATACGTTTATAATGGGCTGGTTTCTGAGGCAATTTCTAAAAATAACTGCCACCTGGCTGATTAGCTCATTGATATGCGCAGTCAGACACAGTTACTATGCCAACGCCTATGAAATCTACATCAGCTCACCAGGTCACAAGTTTTGTCAGATAATATCAGCTCTTAAAGTGACAGTACAGCACAATTCCAAACCACTATCTGTAGTCTTATGATTATTAGATGGTGGCCCGATTCTAACTCATCGGGTATTCTAGAATATGCATGTCCACATAGTATATTGCACAGCCACGTAGTATACAGTGCAGAGCCGTGCAGTATACAGTGCAGAGCCGCGCAGTACACAGCGTAGAGCCGCGCAGTACACAGCGCAGAGCCGCGCAGTATAAAGCGCAGAGCCGCGCAGTACATAGCGCAGAGCCGCGCAGTACACAGCACAGAGCCGCGCAGTACACAGCGCAGAGCCGCGCAGTACACAGCACAGAGCCGCGCAGTATAAAGCGGAGAGCCGCGCAGTACACAGCGCAGAGCCGCGCAGTACACAGCGCAGAGCCGCGTAGTACACAGCGCAGAGCCGAGCAGTACACAGCACAGAGCCGCGCAGTACACAGCGCAGAGCCGCGCAGTACACAGCGCAGAGCCGCGCAGTATAAAGCGGAGAGCCGCGCAGTACACAGCGCAGAGCCGCACAGTACACAGCGCAGAGCCGCGCAGTACACAGCGCAGAGCCGCGCAGTAAACAGCGCAGAGCCGCGCAGTACACAGCGCAGAGCCGTGCAGTACAGAGCGCAGAGCCGCACAGTATAAAGCGCAGAGCCGCGCAGTATACCGCGCACAGCCGCGCAGTACACAGCGCAGAGCCGTGCAGTACACAGCGCAGAGCCGCGCAGTATAAAGCGCAGAGCCGTGCAGTACACAGCGCAGAGCCGCGCAGTACACAGCGCAGAGCCGCGCAGTACACAGCGCAAAGCCGCGCAGTACAAAGCGCAGAGCCGCGCAGTACACAGCGCAGAGCCGCGCAGTACACAGCGCAGAGCCGCGCAGTACACAGCGCAGAGCCACCCAGTATACAGCGCAGAGCCGCGCAGTATACAGCGCAGTACGCAGCGTAGAGCCACGCAGTATGCAGCGCAGAGCCGCGCAGTATACAGCGCAGAGCCCCGCAGTATACAGCGCAGAGCCGTGCAGTACACAGTGCAGAGCCGCGCAGTACACAGCGCAGAGCCGCGCAGTATACAGCGCGGACACGCGCAGTACACAGCACGGACACGCGCAGTACACAGCGCAGAGCCGCGCAGTACACAGCGCAGAGCCGCGTAGTATACAGCGAAGAGCCACGCAGTATATAGCGCAGAGCCGCGCAGTACACAGCGCAGAGCCGCGCAGTACACAGCGCAGAGCCGCGCAGTACACAGCGCAGAGCCGCGCAGTACACAGCGCAGAGCCGCGCAGTATAAAGCGCAGAGCCGTGCAGTACACAGCGCAGAGCCGCGCAGTATACCGCGCAGAGCCGCGCAGTACACAGCGCAGAGCCGCGCAGTACACAGCGCAGAGCCGCGCAGTACACAGCGCAGAGCCGCGCAGTACACAGCGCAGAGCCGCGCAGTACACAGCGCAGAGCCGCGCAGTATAAAGCGCAGAGCCGTGCAGTACACAGCGCAGAGCCGCGTAGTACACAGCGCAGAGCCGCGCAGTATAAAGCGCAGAGCCGTGCAGTACACAAGCGCAGAGCCGCGCAGTATACCGCGCAGAGCCGCGCAGTATACCGCGCAGAGCCGCGCAGTACACAGCGCAGAGCCGCGCAGTACACAGCGCAGAGCCGCGCAGTACACAGCGCAGAGCCGCGCAGTACACAGCACAGAGCCGCGCAGTACAGAGCGCAGAGCCGCACAGTATAAAGAGCAGAGCCGCGCAGTATACCGCGCAGAGCCGCGCAGTACACAGCGCAGAGCCGCGCAGTACACAGCGCAGAGCCGCGCAGTACACAGCGCAGAGCGGCGCAGTGCAAAGCGCAGAGCCGCGCAGTATACAGCGCAGAGCCGCGCAGTATACAGCGCAGAGCCGCGCAGTACACAGCGCAGAGCCACCCAGTATACAGCGCAGAGCCGCGCAGTATACAGCGCAGAGCCGCGCAGTATACTGCGCAGAGCCGCGTAGTATACAGCGCAGAGCCCCGCAGTATACAGCGCAGAGCCCCGCAGTATACAGCGCAGAGCCGCGCAGTATACAGCGCAAAGCCCCGCAGTATACAGCGCAGAGCCGCGCAGTATACAACGCAGAGCCGCGCAGTATACAGCGCCCACCAAATTGGCCCCTGAGGGGCCCCACCCACCAAATCGGACCCAGAGTGGCTACAACTACCAAACCAGCGCCTGAGGGGCACCCAAGTGTGAAAGTCTTGCTGGGGCAGCCCGGGCACCATTCCAAAGCACTATCTGTAGTTCCTTCAGGAAATACCCATCTATTTCTCTCTGTTATCAGCCATTCCCCGTACTGCTGTCAGTCTATTTCTCTCTGTTATCAGCCATTCCCCTGTCCTGCTGTCAGTCTATTCTCTCTGTTATCAGCCATTCCCCGTCCTGATGTCAGTCTATTTCTCTCTATCAGCAATTCCCCTGTCCTGCTGTCAGTCTATTCTCTCTGTTATCAGCCATTCCCTTGTCCTGCTGTCAGTCTATTCTCTGTTATCAGCCATTCCCTTATCCTGCTGTCAGTCAGAGTGACCCGGCCCACCAAACCGGACCCAGAGTGACCCGGCCCACCAAACTGGACCCAGAGTGACCCGGCCCACCAAACCGGACCCAGAGTGGCGCCGCCCGCCAAATCGGACCCAGAGTGGCGCCGCCTGCCAAATCGGACCCAGAGTGGCCCGGGCCACCAAATCGGACCCAGAGTGACCCGGGCCACCAAATCGGACCCAGAGTGACCCGGGCCACCAAATCGGACCCAGAGTGACCCGGGCCACCAAATCGGACCCAGAGTGACCCGGGCCACCAAATCGGACCCAGAGTGACCCGGGCCACCAAATCGGACCCAGAGTGACCCGGGCCACCAAATCGGACCCAGAGTGACCCGGGCCACCAAATCGGACCCAGAGTGACCTGGGCCACCAAATCGGACCCAGAGTGGCCACGCCCACCAAATCCTCAACTACCAAACCAGCGTCTGAGGGGCACCCAAGTGTGAAAGTCTTGCAGGGGCAGCCCAGGCACCATTCCAAAGCACTATCTGTAGTTCCTTCAGGAAATACCCATCTAGTTATTATTATTATTCAGTCCGCACGTAATGCGGCCCGAACCGCTTCACTCACAGACTCCAGTGAGGTGTCATTTCGAAGCCAGCGTTCCTGAGAGGTGTGCTAAGTATTTTTCGTGCCGATCGGATTTGTAGTTTTCGCGCAATTTGTGTTTAAAAAAAGTGTTTCAATGCATTTCAATAGAGAAATTTTCCTATACGTTTATAATGGGCCTGATTTCTGATGCAATTTCTAAAAATAACTGCCACCTGGCTGATTAGCTCATTGATATGCGCAGTCAGACACAGTTACTATGCCAACGCCTATGAACTCTACATCAGCTCACCAGGTCACAAGTTTTGTCAGATAATATCAGCTCTTAAAGTGACAGTACAGCACAATTCCAAACCACTATCCGTAGTCTTATGATTATTAGACTGTGGCCCGATTCTAACTCATCGGGTATTCTAGAATATGCATGTCCACGTAGTATATTGCACAGCCACGCAGTATACAGTGCAGAGCCGCACAGTACACAGCGCAGAGCCGCGCAGTACACAGCGCAGAGCCGCGCAGTACACAGCGCAGAGCCGCGCAGTACACAGCGCAGAGCCGCGCAGTACACAGCGCAGAGCCGCGCAGTACACAGCGCAGAGCCGCGCACTATAAAGCGCAGAGCCGCGCAGTACACAGCGCAGAGCCGCGCAGTACACAGCGCAGAGCCGCGCAGTATACAGCGCAGAGCCGCGCAGTACACAGCGCAGAGCCGCGCAGTACACAGCGCAGAGCCGCGCAGTACACAGCGCAGAGCCGCGCAGTACACAGCGCAGAGCCGCGCAGTATACAGCGCAGAGCCGCGCAGTACACAGCGCAGAGCCGCGCAGTATACAGCGCAGAGCCGCGCAGTACACAGCGCAGAGCCGCGCAGTACACAGCGCAGAGCCGCGCAGTACACAGCGCAGAGCCGCGCAGTACACAGCGCAGAGCCGCGCAGTACACAGCGCAGAGCCGCGCAGTACACAGCGCAGAGCCGCGCAGTACACAGCGCAGAGCCATGCAGTACACAGCGCAAAGCCGCACAGTATAAAGCTTAGAGCCGCGCAGTACACAGCACAGAGCCGCGCAGTACACAGCGCAGAGCCGCGCAGTATAAAGCGGAGAGCCGCGCAGTACACAGCGCAGAGCCGAGCAGTACACAGCGCAGAGCCGAGCAGTACACAGCGCAGAGCCGCGCAGTAGACAGCGCAGAGCCGTGCAGTACAGAGCGCAGAGCCGCACAGTATAAAGCGCAGAGCCGCGCAGTACACAGCGCAGAGCCGCGCAGTACACAGCGCAGAGCCGTGCAGTACACAGCGCAGAGCCGCGCAGTATACAGCGCAGAGCCGCGCAGTACACAGCGCAGAGCCGCGCAGTACACAGCGCAGAGCCGCGCAGTACACAGCGCAGAGCCGCGCAGTACACAGCGCAGAGCCGCGCAGTACACAGCACAGAGCCGCGCAGTACACAGCACAGAGCCATGCAGTACACAGCGCAAAGCCGCACAGTAGACAGCGCAGAGCCGTGCAGTACAGAGCGCAGAGCCGCACAGTATAAAGCGCAGAGCCGCGCAGTATACCGCGCAGAGCCGCGCAGTACACAGCGCAGAGCCGTGCAGTACACAGCGCAGAGCCGCGCAGTATAAAGCGCAGAGCCGTGCAGTACACAGCGCAGAGCCGCGCAGTACACAGCGCAGAGCCGCGCAGTACACAGCGCAAAGCCGCGCAGTATAAAGCGCAGAGCCGCGCAGTACACAGCGCAGAGCCGCGCAGTACACAGCGCAGAGCCGCGCAGTACACAGCGCAGAGCCGCGCAGTATACAGCGCAGAGCCGCGCAGTACAGAGCGCAGAGCCGCGCAGTACAGAGCGCAGAGCCGCACAGTATAAAGCGCAGAGCCGCGCAGTACACAGCGCAGAGCCGCACAGTACACAGCGCAGAGCCGCGCAGTACACAGCGCAGAGCCGTGCAGTACACAGCGCAGAGCCGCGCAGTATACAGCGCAGAGCCGCGCAGTACACAGCGCAGAGCCGCGCAGTACACAGCGCAGAGCCGCGCAGTACACAGCGCAGAGCCGCGCAGTACACAGCGCAGACCTGCGCAGTACACAGCACAGAGCCATGCAGTACACAGCGCAAAGCCGCGCAGTATAAAGCGCAGAGCCGCGCAGTACACAGCGCAGAGCCGTGCAGTACAGAGCGCAGAGCCGCACAGTATAAAGCGCAGAGCCGCGCAGTATACCGCGCAGAGCCGCGCAGTACACAGCGCAGAGCCGTGCAGTACACAGCGCAGAGCCGCGCAGTATAAAGCGCAGAGCCGTGCAGTACACAGCGCAGAGCCGCGCAGTACACAGCGCAGAGCCGCGTAGTATACAGCGAAGAGCCACGCAGTATATAGCGCAGAGCCGCGCAGTACAAAGCGCAGAGCTGCGCAGTATACAGCGCAGAGCCGCGCAGTATACAGCGCAGAGCCGCGCAGTATACAGCGCAGAACGCGCAGTACACAGTGCAGAGCCGCGCATTACACAGCGCAGAGCCGTGCAGTACACAGCGCAGAGCCGCGCAGTACACAGCGCAGAGCCGCGCAGTACACAGCGCAGAGCCACGCAGTATACAGCGCAGAGCCGCGTAGTATACAGCGCAGAGCCGCGTAGTATACAGCGCAGAGCCACGCAGTATACAGCACAGAGCCACGCAGTATACAGCGCAGAGCCACGTAGTTATACTGCCCAGTCACGTAGTATATTGTCCAGTCATATAGTATACTGCATATCCCTGTTAAAAAAAAAAAAAGAATTAAAATAAAAAAGTTACATACTCACCTCCTGGAGCGGCCGGTATCTGATGGTTGTTGCACCTCCTAGAGCGGCCGGTACACGATGCTTGTTGCACCTGGAGTGGCCGGTACCCGATGCTTGTTGCGCGCTCCGGTCCCAAGAGTGCATTGCGGTCTCACGAGATGATGACGTAGCGGTGTTGTGAGACAGAAAGACGGAAGTGCCCTTAGACAATTAGATAGTAGATTACCCCGCTCACCAATTCGGAACCCGAGAGGCCCGGCCCACCAAATCGGACCCCGAGGGGCCCGGCCCACCAAATCGGACCCAGAGTGACCCCGCCCCCTAAATCAGACCCAGAGTGACCCCGCCCACCAAATCGGACCCAGAGTGGCTCCGCCCACCAATTCGGACCCAGAGTGACCCCTTCCACCAAATCAGACCCAGAGTGACCCCTTCCACCAAATCGGACCCAGAGTGACCCCTTCCACCAAATCGGGCCCAGAGTGACCCCGCCCACCAAATCGAACCCAGAGTGACCCTACCCACCAAATCGGACCCTGAGGTGCCCAGCCCACCAAATCAGACCCTGAGGTGCCCAGCCCACCAAATCGGACCGAGTGACCCCACCCACCAAATTGGTCCCTAAGGTGCCCCGCCCACCAAATCGGACCCAGAGTGGCTCCGCCCACCGAATCGGACCCAGAGTGGCTGCGCCCACAGAATCGGACCAAAAGTGACCCCGCCCACCGAATCGGACCTAGATTTACCCCGCCCACAAAATCAGACCCAGATTGACCCAACCCACCAAATCGGACCGCCTGAGGGGCACCCAAGTGTCAAAGTCTTGCAGGGGCAGCCCGGGCACCATTCCAAAGCACTATCTGTAGTTCCTTCAGGAAATACCCATCTAGTTATAGTGCTTTGGAACAAAGCACTATACTGTTATTCCACCGTGGTAAACTTCTTCTTATTCTTATTATTCAGTCCGCACGTAATGCGGCCCGAACCGCTAAACTCACAGACTCCAGTGAGGTGTCATTTCGAAGCCAGCGTCCCCAAGAGGTGTGCTAAGTATTTTTCGTGCCGATCGGATTTGTAGTTTTTGCGCAATTTGTGTTTGAATAAAGTCTTTCAATGCGTTTCAATAGAGAAATTTCCCCATACGTTTATAATGGGCTGGTTTCTGAGGCAATTTCTAAAAATAACTGCCACCTGGCTGATTAGCTCATTGATATGCGCAGTCAGACACAGTTACTATGCCAACGCCTATGAAGTCTACATCAGTTCACCAGGTCACAAATTTTGTCAGATAATATCAGCTCTTAAAGTGACAGTACAGCACAATTCCAAACCACTATCTGTAGTCTTATGATTATTAGATGGTGGCCCGATTCTAACTCATCGGGTATTCTAGAATATGCATGTCCACGAAGTATATTGCACAGCCACGCAGTATACAGTGCCGAGCCGCGCAGTACACAGCGCAGAGCCGCGCAGTACACAGCGCAGAGCCGCGCAGTACACAGCGCCGAGCCGCGCAGTACACAGCGCCGAGCCGCGCAGTACACAGCGCCGAGCCGCGCAGTACACAGCGCCGAGCCGCGCAGTACACAGCGCCGAGCCGCGCAGTACACAGCGCAGAGCCGCGCAGTACACAGCGCAGAGCCGCGCAGTACACAGCGCAGAGCCGCGCAGTACAAAGCGCAGAGCCGCGCAGTACAAAGGGCAGAGCCGCGCAGTACACAGCGCAGAGCCGCGCAGTACACAGCGCAGAGCCGCGCAGTACACAGCGCAGAGCCGTGCAGTATAAAGCGGAGAGACGCGCAGTACACAGCGCAGAGACGCGCAGTACACAGCGCAGAGCCGCGCAGTACACAGCGCAGAGCCGCGCAGTATACAGCGCACAGCCGCGCAGTACACAGCGCAGAGCCGCGCAGTACAGAGCGCAGAGCCGCACAGTACAAAGCGCAGAGCCGCGCAGTATACCGCGCAGAGCCGCGCAGTACACAGCGCAGAGTCGCGCAGTACACAGCGCAGAGCCGCGCAGTACACAGCGCAGAGCCGCGCAGTACACAGCGCAGAGCCACGCAGTACACAGCGCAGAGCCGCGCAGTACACAGCGCAGAGCCGCGCAGTATACAGCGCAGAGCCGCGCAGTACACAGCGCAGAGCCACCCAGTATACAGCGCAGAGCCGCGCAGTATACAGCGCAGAGCCACGCAGTACACAGCGTAGAGCCACGCAGTGTACAGCGCAGAGCCACGCAGTGTACAGCGCAGAGCCGCGCAGTACACAGCGCAGAGCCGCGCAGTACACAGCGCAGAGCCGCGCAGTACAAAGCGCAGAGTCGCGCAGTATAAAGCGCAGAGCCGCGCAGTACACAGCGCAGAGCCGTGCAGTACACAGCGCAGAGCCGCGCAGTACACAGCGCAGAGCCGCGCAGTATATAGCGCAGAGCCGCGCAGTATATAGCGCAGAGCCGCGCAGTACACAGCGCAGAGCCGCGCAGTACACAGCGCAGAGCCGCGCAGTACACAGCGCAGAGCCGCGCAGTACAAAGCGCAGAGCCGCGCAGTATAAAGTGCAGAGCCGCGCAGTACACAGCGCAGAGCCGCGCAGTACACAGCGCAGAGCCGCGCAGTACACAGCGCAGAGCCGTGCAGTATAAAGCGGAGAGCCGCGCAGTACACAGCGCAGAGCCGCGCAGTACACAGCGCAGAGCCGCGCAGTACACAGCGCAGAGCCGCGCAGTACACAGCGCAGAGCCGCGCAGTACACAGCGCAGAGCCGCGCAGTACACAGCGCAGAGCCACGCAGTACACAGCGCAGAACCGCGCAGTATACAGCGCAGAGCCGCGCAGTATACAGCGCAGAGCCGCGCAGTACACAGCGCAGAGCCACCCAGTATACAGCGCAGAGCCGCGCAGTATACAGCGCAGAGCCGCGCAGTACACAGCGTAGAGCCACGCAGTATACAGCGCAGAGCCGCGCAGTATACAGCGCAGAGCCGCGTAGTATACAGCGCAGAGCCACGTAGTATACAGCGCAGAGCCCCGCAGTATACAGTGCAGAGCCCCGCAGTATACAGCGCAGAGCCGTGTAGTACACAGTGCAGAGCCGCGCAGTACACAGCGCAGAGCCGCGCAGTACACAGCGCAGAGCCGCGCAGTATACAGCGCAGACACACGCAGTACACAGCACGGACACGCGCAGTACACAGCGCAGAGCCGCGCAGTACACAGCGCAGAGCCGCGTAGTATACAGCGAAGAGCCACGCAGTATATAGCGCAGAGCCGCGCAGTACAAAGCGCAGAGCCGCGCAGTATACAGCGCAGAGCCACGTAGTATACAGCGCAGAGCCGCGTAGTATACAGCGCAGAGCCACGCAGTATACAGCGCAGAGCCACGCAGTATACAGCGCAGAGCCACGTAGTTATACTGCCCAGTCACGTAGTATATTGTCCAGTCACATAGTATGCTGCATATCCCTGTTAAAAAAAAAAAAAAGAATTAAAATAAAAAAGTTACATACTCACCTCCTGGAGCGGCCGGTATCTGATGGTTGTTGCACCTCCTAGAGCGGCCGGTACACGATGCTTGTTGCACCTGGAGTGGCCGGTACCCAATGCTTGTTGCGCGCTCCGGTCCCAAGAGTGCATTGCGGTCTCACGAGATGATGATGTGTTGTGAGACAGAAAGACGGAAGTGCCCTTAGACAATTATATAGTAGATTACCCCGCTCACCAATTCGGAACCCGAGGGGCCCGGCCCACCAAATCGGACCCCGAGGGGCCCGGCTCACCAAATCGGACCCAGAGTGACCCCGCCCACCAAATCGGACCCAGAGTGACCCCGCCCACCAAATCGGACCCAGAGTGGCTCCTCCCACCAAATCGAACCCAGAGTGACCCCTTCCACCAAATCAGACCCAGAGTGACCCCTTCCACCAAATCGGACCCAGAGTGACCCCTTCCACCAAATCGGACCCAGAGTGACCCCGCCCACCAAATCGGACCCAGAGTGACCCCACCCACCAAATCGGACCCTGAGGTGCCCAGCCCACCAAATGAGACCCTGAGTTGCCCAGCCCACCAAATCGGACCGAGTGACCCCACCCACCAAATTGGTCCCTAAGGTGCCCCGCCCACCAAATCGGACCCAGAGTGGCTCCGCCCACCGAATCGGACCCAGAGTGGCCGCGCCCACAGAATCGGACCAAAAGTGACCCCGCCCACCGAATCGGACCTAGATTTACCCCGCCCACAAAATCAGACCCAGATTGACCCAACCCACCAAATCGGACCGCCTGAGGGGCACCCAAGTGTCAAAGTCTTGCAGGGGCAGCCCGGGCACCATTCCAAAGCACTATCTGTAGTTCCTTCAGGAAATACCCATCTAGTTCTTATTATTATTATTCAGTCCGCACGTAATGCGGCCCGAACCGCTAAACTCACAGACTCCAGTGAGGTGTCATTTCGAAGCCAGCGTTCCTGAGAGGTGTGCTAAGTATTTTTCGTGTCGATCGGATTTGTAGTTTTGGCGCAATTTGCGTTTGAAAAAAGTGTCTCAATGCATTTCAATAGGGAAATTTTCCAATACGTTTATAATGGGCCTGATTTCTGAGGCAATTTCTAAAAATAACTGCCACCTGGCTGATTACCTCATTGATATGCGCAGTGAGACCCAGTTACTATGCCAACGCCTATAAACTCTACCAGCCCACCAGGTCACAAGTTTTGTCAGATAATATCAGCTCTTAAAGTGACAGTACAGCACAATTACAAAGCACTATCTGTAGTCTTATCATTATTGCCCCGCTCACCAAATCGGACCCAGCCCACCAAATCGGACCAGAGTGCCCCCGCTTGCCAAATCGGACCCAGAGTGCCCCCGCCCGCCAAATCGGACCCAGAGTGGCGCCGCCCGTCAAGTCGGACCCAGAGTGGCGCCGCCCGCCAAATCGGACCCAGAGTGGCACCGCCCGCCAAATCGGACCCAGAGTGGCGCCGCCCGCCAAATCGGACCCAGAGTGGCGCCGCCCGCCAAATCGGACCCAGAGTGGCGCCGCCCGCCAAATCGGACCCAGAGTGGCGCCGCCCGCCAAATCGGACCCAGAGTGGCGCCGCCCGCCAAATCGG
This sequence comes from Ranitomeya variabilis, assembly GCF_051348905.1. Lineage (NCBI taxonomy): Eukaryota > Metazoa > Chordata > Amphibia > Anura > Dendrobatidae > Ranitomeya > Ranitomeya variabilis. Next base: position 695,294,686 of record NC_135235.1, on the reverse strand, counting down.
ACCCAGAGTGGCGCCGCCCGCCAAATCGGACCCAGAGTGGCGCCGCCCGCCAAATCGGACCCAGAGTGGCGCCGCCCGCCAAATCGGACCCAGAGTGGCGCCGCCCGCCAAATCGGACCCAGAGTGGCGCCGCCCGCCAAATCGGACCCAGAGTGGCGCCGCCCGCCAAATCGGACCCAGAGTGGCGCCGCCCGCCAAATCGGACCCAGAGTGGCGCCGCCCGCCAAATCGGACCCAGAGTGGCGCCGCCCGCCAAATCGGACCCAGAGTGGCGCCGCCCGCCAAATCGGACCCAGAGTGGCGCCGCCCGCCAAATCGGACCCAGAGTGACCCGGGCCGCCAAATCGGACCCAGAGTGACCCGGGCCGCCAAATGGGACCCAGAATGACCCGGCCCGCCAAATCGGACCCAGAGTGACCCGGGCCGCCAAATCGGACCCAGATTGACCCGGGCCGCCAAATCGGACCCAGAGTGACCCGGGCCGCCAAATCGGACCCAGAGTGGCGCCGCCCACCAAATCGGACCCAGAGTGGCGCCGCCCGCCAAATCGGACCCAGAGTGGCGCCGCCCGCCAAATCGGACCCAGAGTGGCGCCGCCCGCCAAATCGGACCCAGAGTGGCGCCGCCCGCCAAATCGGACCCAGAGTGGCGCCGCCCGCCAAATCGGACCCAGAGTGACCCGGCCCGCCAAATCGGACCCAGAGTGGCGCCGCCCGCCAAATCGGACCCAGAGTGGCCTCAACCCTGAGGGACTACAACTACCAAACCAGCGCCTGAGGGGCACCCAAGTGTGAAAGTCTTGCAGGGGCAGCCCGGGCACCATTCCAAAGCACTATCTGTAGTTCCTTCAGGAAATACCCATCTAGTTATTTTTGTTTTTTTAAATGGGTGAGGTGGGGGGAGAGTGAGGCTGCAGATGATGAAGTGTGTTTGAGGGGGTACTGCACATGATGAAATGATAGGGGGCTGCAGATGATGAAGTGTGTTTGAGGGGGCACTGCGCATGATGAAATGATAGGGGGCTTCAGATGATGAAGTGTGTTTGAGGGGGCACTGCGCATGATGAAATGATAGGGGGCTGCAGATGATGAAGTGTGTTTAAGGGGGCACTGCGCAAGATGAAATGATAGGGGGCTGCAGATGATGAAGTGTGGTTGAGGGGGCTCTGCACATGATGAAATGATAGGGGGCTGCAAATGATGAAGTGGGGGTGATGGGGACTGCAGATGATGAAGTGGGGGTGATGGGGACTGGAAATGATGAATTGTGTTTGAGGGGGTACTGCACATGATGAAATGATAGGGGGCTGCAAATGATAAAGTAAGGGTGATGGGGACTGCATGCACATCAAGTGAGTGTGAGGGACGGTGGACAGCAATTGTATTGAAGGTGGGGGTGGGGAGAGCCAATGGTATATTGAAGGTAGGGAGAGCAAATAATGAATTTTGAGGGTGGGGAAGAGCAGTTGATAATGAATAGAGGGTGGGAGAGAGAGAAGACATGACAATGAATTGAGGCAGAAGGGGCATGTAACTATAATGAATCGGAGTTAGGGTTAGAGCGGGAGGTACATAGTGGGATCGTTGAGGATAAAGTGACTGGAAATAAATTGGGAGAAAGAGTACAGGTGCTAATTAATTTATATATTAAATGGGGAAAGTGGCTATGTATAGCTAGAAGGGGCTCAGTGGCGTATTATCTAATATATAATTGCCTAGAATACTACTTCCTGCAATTTGTGCCAACTTCCGTGGCTTTGTCCGGAGCTATTGTCCGGAGCTAATGTCCGGAGCTAATGTCTGGAGATAAGTGACGTCACCAGTGTCCTACACCCAGGCAGAGCACAGTGGCCCCAGGCAGAGCACAGGGGCCCCAGGCAGAGCACAGGGGCCCCAGGCAGAACATGGGGCCCCAGGCAGAGCACAGGGGCCCCAGGCAGAGCACAGGGGCCCCAGGCAGCATATGGGGCCCCAGGCAGAGCACAGGGGCCCCAGGCAGCATATGGGGCCCCAGGCAGAGCACAGTGGCCCCAGGCAGAGCACACACCAAATCGGAGGCCGAGGGGCCCCGCCAACCAAATCGGAGGCCGAGGAGCCCCGCCCACCAAATCGAAGGCCGAGCGGCCCCGCCCAGCAAAGCGGAGGCCGAGGGGCCCGGCCCCGCCCACCAAACAGGAGGCCGAGGGGCCCCGCCCACCACATCGGAGGCCGAGGGGCCCCGCCCACCACATCGGAGGCCGAGGGTCCCCGCCCACCAAATCGGAGGCCGAGGGTCCCCGCCCACCAAATCGGAGGCCGAGGGTCCCCGCCCACCAAATCGGAGGCCGAGGGTCCCCGCCCACCAAATCGGAGGCCGAGGGTCCACGCCCACCAAATCGGAGGCCGAGGGTCCCCGCCCACCAAATCGGAGGCCGGGGGTCCACGCCCTCCAAATCGGAGGCCGAGGGGCCCCGCCCACCACATCGGAGGCCGAGGGGCCCCGCCCACCACATCGGAGGCCGAGGGGCCCCGCCCACCATATCGGAGGCCGAGGATCCACACCATCCAAATCGGAGGCCGAGGGGCCCCGCCCACCAAATCGGAGGCCGACGGGCCCCCGCCCACCAAAGCGGAGGCCGAGGGTCCCCGCCCACCAAATCGGAGGCCGAGAGTCCCCGCCCACCAAATCGGAGGCCGAGAGTCCCCGCTCACCAAATCGGAGAAAAGGGGCCCTGCCAACCAAATCGGAGGCCGAGCGGCCCCGCCCACCAAAGCGGAGGCCGAGGGGCCCGGCCCCGCCCACCAAAGCGGAGGCCGAGGGGCCCCGACCACCACATCGGAGGCCGAGGGTCCCCGCCCACCAAATCAGAGGCCGAGGGTCCCCGCCCACCACATCAGAGGCCGAGGGTCCACACCATCCAAATCGGAGGCCGAGGGGCCCCGCCCACCACATCGGAGGCCGGGGGTCCACGCCCTCCAAATCGGAGGCCGAGGGGCCCCGCCCACCACATCGGAGGCCGAGGGTCCACACCATCCAAGTCAGAGGCCGAGGGGCCCCGCCCACCAAATCGGAGGCCGAGAGTCCCCGCCCACCAAATCGGAGGCCGAGAGTCCCCGCTCACCAAATCGGAGGATAAGGGGCCCCGCCAACCAAATCGGAGGCCGAGGGGCCCCGCCAAACAAATCGAAGGCCGAGCGGCCCCGCCCACCAAAGCGGAGGCCGAGGGGCCCGGCCCCGCCCACCAAAGCGGAGGCCGAGGGGCCCCGACCACCACATCGGAGGCCGAGGGGCCCCGCCCACCAAATCGGAGGCCGAGGGGCCCCGCCCACCAAATCGGAGGCCGAGAGTCCCCGCCCACCAAATCGGAGGCCGAGGGGCCCCGCCAACCAAATCGGAGGCCGAGGGGCCCCGCCCACCAAATCGGAGGCCGAGCGGCCCCGCCCACCAAAGCGGAGGCCGAGGGGCCCGGCCCCGCCCACCAAAGCGGAGGCTGAGGGGCCCCGCCCACCAAATCGAAGGCCGAGCGGCCCCGCCCACCAAAGCGGAGGCCGAGGGGCCCGGCCCCGCCCACCAAATCGGAGGCCGAGGGGCCCCGCCCACCACATCGGAGGCCGAGGGGCCCCGCCCACCAAATCGGAGGCCGAGGGGCCCCGCCCACCAAATCGGAGGCCGAGGGTCCCCGCCCACCAAATCGGAGGCCGAGGAGCCCCGCCCACCAAAAGTAAGTGCGGCCCCGGGTGCAAAAGTAAGTGCGCCCCCGGGTGCAAAAGTAAGTGTGCCCCCGCGTGCAAGAGTAAGTGCGCCCCCGGGTGCAAAAGTAAGTGCGCCCCCGGGTGCAAAAGTAAGTGCGCCTCCGGGTGCAAAAGTAAGTGCGGCCCCGGGTGCAAAAGTAAGCGCGCCCCCCAGTCCCGTGTGTGAAAAGTGCTGCTGTAAAGCTGGTAGCGCTGTTCAAGCACCATGTATTTCCTTCAGGAAATGCCCATCTAATATATAATTGCCTAGAATACTACTTCCTGCAATTTGTGCCAACTTCCGTGGCCAGAGTGGCGCCGCCCGCCAAATCGGACCCAGAGTGGCGCCGCCCGCCAAATCGGACCCAGAGTGGCGCCGCCCGCCAAATCGGACCCAGAGTGGCGCCGCCCGCCAAATCGGACCCAGAGTGGCGCCGCCCGCCAAATCGGACCCAGAGTGGCGCCGCCCGCCAAATCGGACCCAGAGTGGCGCCGCTCGCCAAATCGGACCCAGAGTGGCGCCGCCCGCCAAATCGGACCCAGAGTGGCGCCGCCCGCCAAATCGGACCCAGAGTGGCGCCGCCCGCCAAATCGGACCCAGAGTGGCGCCGCCCGCCAAATCGGACCCAGAGTGGCGCCGCCCGCCAAATCGGACCCAGAGTGTCGCCGCCCGCCAAATCGGACCCAGAGTGTCGCCGCCCGCCAAATCGGACCCAGAGTGTCGCCGCCCGCCAAATCGGACCCAGAGTGTCGCCGCCCGCCAAATCGGACCCAGAGTGTCGCCGCCCGCCAAATCGGACCCAGAGTGGCGCCGCCCGCCAAATCGGACCCAGAGTGGCGCCGCCCGCCAAATCGGACCCAGAGTGGCGCCGCCCGCCAAATCGGACCCAGAGTGGCGCCGCCCGCCAAATCGGACCCAGAGTGGCGCCGCCCGCCAAATCGGACCCAGAGTGGCGCCGCCCGCCAAATCGGACCCAGAGTGGCCCCGCCCGCCAAATCGGACCCAGAGTGGCCCCGCCCACCAAATCGGACCCAGAGTGGCCCCGCCCACCAAATCCTCAACCCTGAGGGGCTACAACTACCAAACCAGCGCCTGAGGGGCACCCAAGTGTGAAAGTCTTGCAGGGGCAGCCCGGGCACCATTCCAAAGCACTATCTGTAGTTCCTTCAGGAAATACCCATCTAGTTATAGTGCTTTGGAACAAAGCACTATACTGTTATTCCACCGTGGTAAACTTCTTCTTCTTATTATTATTATTATTATTAGGCTTTTTTTCGCAGTTAATGCGGCCCGAACCGCTGAACGCACAGACTCCAGTGAGGTGTCATTTCGAAGCCAGCGTCCACGAGATGTGTGCTAAGTTATTTTCATGTCGATCGGATTTGTAGTTTTGGCGCAATTTGCATTTGAAAATTGTTTCCCCCTCATTGGAAAGCATTGTTTCAATGCATTTGAATAGGGACATTTTCCTATACGTTTAAAATGGGCTGGTTTCTGAGGCAATTTCTAAAAATAACTTAACTGCCAAATGCCACCTGGCTGATTAGCTCATTGATATGCGCAGTCAGACACAGTTACTATGCCAACGCCAACCAACTCCACCAGGTCACCGTTTTGTCAGATAATATCAGCTCTTAAAGTGACAGCACAGCACAATTCAAAAGGACTATCTGTAGTCTTATTATTATTACAGTATAAAGCGCAGAGCCCCGCAGCATACAGCGCAGAGCCGCGCAGCATATAGCGCAGAGCCCCACAGTATACAGTGCAGAGCTCCGCATTATACAGCGCGGAGTCGCGCAGCATACAGCGCGGAGCCACGCAGCATACAGTGCGGAGCCGCGCAGCATACAGCGCGGAGCCGCGCAGCATACAGCGCGGAGCCGCGCAGCATACAGCACGGAGCCCCGCAGTATATAGCGCGGAGCTCCGCATTATACAGCGCAGAGCCCCGCAGCATAAAGCGCAGAGCTCCGCATTATACAGCGCGGAGCCGCGCAGTATACAGCGCGGAGCCGCGCAGCATACAGCGCGGAGCCGCGCAGCATACAGCGCGGAGCCGCGCAGCATACAGCGCGGAGCCGCGCAGCATACAGCGCGGAGCCCCGCAGCATACAGCGCGGAGCCCCGCAGCATACAGTGCGGAGCCCCGCAGCATACAGCGCGGAGCCGCGCATTATACAGCGCGGAGCCGCGCATTATACAGCGCGGAGCCGCGCAGCATACAGCGCGGAGCCGCGGAGCATACAGCGCGGAGCCGCGCAGCATACAGCGCGGAGCCGCGCAGCATACAGCTACAACTACCAAACCAGCGCCTGAGGGGCACCCAAGTGTGAAAGTCTTGCTGGGGCAACCCGGGCACCATTCCAAAGCACTATCTGTAGTTCCTTCAGGAAATACCCATCTTTTTCTCTCTGTTATCAGCCATTCCCCGTACTGCTGTCAGTCTATTTCTCTGTTATCAGCCATTCCCCTGTCCTGCTGTCAGTCTATTTCTTTCTGTTATCAGCCATTCCCCTGTCCTGCTGTCAGTCTATTTCTCTCTGTTATCAGCCATTCCGCGTCCTGCTGTCAGTCTATTTCTCTCTGTTATCAGCCATTCCCCGTCCTGCTGTCAGTCTATTTCTCTCTGTTATCAGCCATTCCCCTGTCCTGCTGTCAGTCTATTTCTCTCTGTTATCAGCCATTCCCTTGTCCTGCTGTCAGTTTATTCTCTGTTATCAGCCATTCCCTTATCCTGCTGTCAGTCAGAGTGACCCGGGCCACCAAATCGGACCCAGAGTGACCCGGGCCACCAAATCGGACCCAGAGTGACCCGGGCCACCAAATCGGACCCAGAGTGACCCGGGCCACCAAATCGGACCCAGAGTGACCCGGGCCACCAAATCGGACCCAGAGTGACCCGGGCCACCAAATCGGACCCAGAGTGACCCGGGCCACCAAATCGGACCCAGAGTGACCCGGGCCACCAAATCGGACCCAGAGTGGCCCGGGCCACCAAATCGGACCCAGAGTGGCCCGGGCCACCAAATCGGACCCAGAGTGGCCCGGGCCACCAAATCGGACCCAGAGTGGCCCGGGCCACCAAATCGGACCCAGAGTGGCCCGGGCCACCAAATCGGACCCAGAGTGGCCCGGGCCACCAAATCGGACCCAGAGTGGCCCGGGCCACCAAATCGGACCCAGAGTGGCCCGGGCCACCGAATCGGACCCATAGTGGCCCGGCCCACCGAATCGGACCCATAGTGGCCCGGCCCACCGAATCGGACCCAGAGTGGCCCGGCCCACCGAATCGGACCCAGAGTGGCCCGGCCCACCAAATCGGACCCAGAGTGACCCGGCCCACCAAATCGGACCCAGAGTGGCTCCGCCCCCCAAATCGGACCCAGAGTGGCCCCGCCCACCAAATCCTCAACCCTAAGGAGCTACAACTACCAAACCAGCATCTGAGGGGCACCCAAGTGTGAAAGTCTTGCAGGGGCAGCCCGGGCACCATTCCAAAGCACTATCTGTAGTTCCTCCAGGAAATACCCATCTAGTTATAGTGCTTTGGAACAAAGCACTATACTGTTATTCCACCGTGGTAAACTTCTTCTTATTCTTATTATTCAGTCCGCACGTAATGCGGCCCGAACCGCTAAACTCACAGACTCCAGTGAGGTGTCATTTCGAAGCCAGCGTTCCTGAGAGGTGTGCTAAGTATTTTTCGTGTCGATCGGATTTGTAGTTTTTGCGCAATTTGTGTTTGAAAAAAGTCTTTCAATGCGTTTCAATGGAGAAATTTTCCTATACGTTTATAATGGGCTGGTTTCTGAGGCAATTTCTAAAAATAACTGCCACCTGGCTGATTAGCTCATTGATATGCGCAGTCAGACACAGTTACTATGCCAACGCCTATGAAGTCTACATCAGCTCACCAGGTCACAAGTTTTGTCAGATAATATCAGCTCTTAAAGTGACAGTACAGCACAATTCCAAACCACTATCCGTAGTCTTATGATTATTAGACTGTGGCCCGATTCTAACTCATCGGGTATTCTAGAATATGTATGTCCACGTAGTATATTGCACAGCCACGCAGTATACAGTGCAGAGCCGCGCAGTACACAGCGCAGAGCCGCGCAGTACACAGCGCAGAGCCGCGCAGTACACAGCGCAGAGCCGCGCAGTATAAAGCGCAGAGCCGCGCAGTACACAGCGCAGAGCCGCGCAGTACACAGCGCAGAGCCGTGCAGTACACAGCGCAGAGCCGCGCAGTATAAAGCGCAGAGCCGTGCAGTACACAGCGCAGAGCAGCGCAGTACACAGCGCAGAGCCGTGCAGTACACAGCGCAGAGCCGCGCAGTATAAAGCGCAGAGCCGTGCAGTACACAGCGCAGAGCCGCGCAGTACACAGCGCAGAGCCGCGCAGTATAAAGCGCAGAGCCGCGCAGTATAAAGCGCAGAGCCGCGCAGTACACAGCGCAGAGCCGTGCAGTACACAGCGCAGAGCCGCGCAGTTTAAAGCGCAGAGCCGTGCAGTACACAGCGCAGAGCCGCGCAGTACACAGCGCAGAGCCGTGCAGTACACAGCGCAGAGCCGCGCAGTATAAAGCGCAGAGCCGTGCAGTACACAGCGCAGAGCCGCGCAGTACACAGCGCAGAGCCGCGCAGTACACAGCGCAGAGCCGCGCAGTACACAGCGCAGAGCCGCGCAGTATAAAGCGCAGAGCCGCGCAGTACACAGCGCAGAGCCGCGCAGTACACAGCGCAGAGCCGTGCAGTACACAGCGCAGAGCCGCGCAGTATAAAGCGCAGAGCCGTGCAGTACACAGCGCAGAGCCGCGCAGTACACAGCGCAGAGCCGTGCAGTACACAGCGCAGAGCCGCGCAGTATAAAGCGCAGAGCCGTGCAGTACACAGCGCAGAGCCGTGCAGTACACAGCGCAGAGCCGCGCAGTACACAGCGCAGAGCCATGCAGTACACAGCGCAAAGCCGCGCAGTATAAAGCGCAGAGCCGCGCAGTATAAAGCGGAGAGCCGCGCAGTACACAGCGCAGAGCCGAGCAGTACACAGCGCAGAGCCGCGCAGTAGACAGCGCAGAGCCGTGCAGTACAGAGCGCAGAGCCGCACAGTATAAAGCGCAGAGCCGCGCAGTATACCGCGCAGAGCCGTGCAGTACACAGCGCAGAGCCGCGCAGTACACAGCGCAGAGCCGCGCAGTACACAGCGCAGAGCCGCGCAGTACACAGCGCAGAGCCGAGCAGTACACAGCGCAGAGCCGCGCAGTACACAGCGCAGAGCCGCGCAGTACACAGCGCAGAGCCGCGCAGTATACAGCGCAGAGCTGCGCAGTACACAGCGCAGAGCCGCGCAGTACAGAGCGCAGAGCCGCACAGTATAAAGCGCAGAGCCGCGCAGTACACAGCGCAGAGCCGCGCAGTACACAGCGCAGAGCCGCGCAGTACACAATGCAGAGCCGCACAGTACACAGCACAGAGCCGCGCAGTACACAGCGCAGAGCCACCCAGTATACAGCGCAGAGCCGCGCAGTACGCAGCGTAGAGCCACGCAGTATGCAGCGCAGAGCCGCGCAGTATACAGCGCAGAGCCCCGCAGTATACAGCGCAGAGCCCCGCAGTATACAGCGCAGACACGCGCAGTACACAGCACGGACACGCGCAGTACACAGCGCAGAGCCGCGCAGTACACAGCGCAGAGCCGCGTAGTATACAGCGAAGAGCCACGCAGTATATAGCGCAGAGCCGCGCAGTACAAAGCGCAGAGCTGCGCAGTATACAGCGCAGAGCCGCGCAGTATACAGCGCAGAACGCACAGTACACAGTGCAGAGCCGCGCAGTACACAGCGCAGAGCCGTGCAGTACACAGCGCAGAGCCGCGCAGTACACAGCGCAGAGCCACGCAGTATACAGCGCAGAGCCGCGTAGTATACAGCGCAGAGCCGCGTAGTATACAGCGCAGAGCCACGCAGTATACAGCACAGAGCCACGCAGTATACAGCGCAGAGCCACGTAGTTATACTGCCCAGTCACGTAGTATATTGTCCAGTCACATAGTATACTGCATATCCCTGTTAAAAAAAAAAAGAATTAAAATAAAAAAGTTACATACTCACCTCCTGGAGCGGCCGGTATCTGATGGTTGTTGCACCTCCTAGAGCGGCCGGTACACGATGCTTGTTGCACCTGGAGTGGCCGGTACCCGATGCTTGTTGCGCGCTCCGGTCCCAAGAGTGCATTGCGGTCTCACGAGATGATGACGTAGCGGTGTTGTGAGACAGAAAGACGGAAGTGCCCTTAGATAATTAGATAGTAGATTACCCCGCTCACCAATTCGGAACCCGAGAGGCCCGGCCCACCAAATCGGACCCCGAGGGGCCCGGCCCACCAAATCGGACCCAGAGTGACCCCGCCCCCTAAATCAGACCCAGAGTGACCCCTCCCACCAAATCGGACCCAGAGTGGCTCCGCCCACCAAATCGGACCCAGAGTGACCCCTTCCACCAAATCAGACCCAGAGTGACCCCTTCCACCAAATCGGACCCAGAGTGACCCCTTCCACCAAATCGGGCCCAGAGTGACCCCGCCCACCAAATCGGACCCAGAGTGACCCCACCCACCAAATCGGACCCTGAGGTGCCCAGCCCACCAAATCAGACCCTGAGGTGCCCAGCCCACCAAATCGGACCGAGTGACCCCACCCACCAAATTGGTCCCTAAGGTGCCCCGCCCACCAAATCGGACCCAGAGTGGCTCCGCCCACCGAATCGGACCCAGAGTGGCCGCGCCCACAGAATCGGACCAAAAGTGACCCCGCCCACCGAATCGGACCTAGATTTACCCCGCCCACAAAATCAGACCCAGATTGACCCAACCCACCAAATCGGACCGCCTGAGGGGCACCCAAGTGTGAAAGTCTTGCAGGGGCAGCCCGGGCACCATTCCAAAGCACTATCTGTAGTTCCTTCAGGAAATACCCATCTAGTATTATTATTGTAATCCGAACGTGGAAATCTTATTATTCAGTTTTTTTCTGCAATTAATGCGGCCCGAACCGCTGCACGCACAGACTCCAGTGAGGCGTCATTTCGAAGCCAGCGTCCACGAGAGGTGTGCTAAGTATTTTTCGTGTCGATCCGATTTGAAGTTTTTTTAAAAATAGCATTTAAAAAAAAAAAATTCCCATAGGAAATAATGGCGAACTTTACATTACCCCCAACTTGACCTTCCAAAGATGGCAGCTATGCAAATGTATGGTGTCCATTTTAGAACATGATCATTTATCAAAGTGAAACATCAGAATAAAGTGACTATGACACCCTCTCGTCCCGTGTGTGAAAAGTAAGTGCACCCCCAATCCCGTGTGTGAAAAGTAAGTGCACAGAGTGGCCCCGCTGTTGTGAATTTGGATTCTGGGCTCCCCCGGTGGCCGCTTGTGGAATTGGACTTGTCATCCTCTTTCCTGTTTCACCTGGTTCCATCAGTAGTGGGTGTCGCTATTTAAGCTCATTTCTCTGGTGGTTTCTTGCCGGTCAACAATGTTATCTGATGCCTCTCAGTGCTTGTTCCTGCTTCTAGACAACTACTAGATAAGTTGGACTTTTGTCCATGTTTTGTTTTGCCTATTTGTTCCAGTTCACAGCTGAAGTTTTGTTACTGTGTCTGGAAAGCTCTCGTTGATCAGGGATTGCTACTCTGGCGTTATGAGTTAATGCCAGAGTTTAAGGTAATCTCTGGATGGTGTTTTGTTAGTGTTTTTCTGCTGACCATGAAAGTATACTATCTGTCTTCTGCTATCTAGTAAGCGGACCTCAAATTTGCTAAGACTATTTTCCTGCTGCGTTTGTTGTTTCATCTGAACTCACCGTCATTATATGTGGGGGGCTACTGTCTTCTTTGGAATATTTCTCTAGAGGTGAGCCAGGTCTTATATTTCCCTCTGCTAGCTATTTAGGTCTTAGGCCAGAGCTGGGCATCTAGCGATAAATAGGAAATGCTACCTGGCTATTTCTAGTTGCGCGGCAGGCTTAGTTCATGGTCAGTATAGTTCCATCTTCCGAGAGCTTGTCCCTCTATAGGCTTGCTATGATCTCTGCCTGCAGAGATCATGACAGTTTGACCGGCCAATAAAGTGTTAAAGACCCAGGTTGAGAAAGGAGAGTTATAAGAAGTCTGCTGGAATTTTTTTTTTTTTTTTTTCCTCCAGTCTGCCTTGCTGCAGTCTTTTTTCTCTCTCTCCTCCTAATCTCTGTATGGCTCTGTGTGCACCTGACAATAATGGATCTTCAGAGTGTAACTGCGGGTTTGAATAATCTCATCACGAAAGTACAAAATTTACAAGATTTTGTGGTACATGCTCCGGTATCTGAGCCGAGAATTCCTTTGCCGGAGTTCTTCACAGGGAATAGAGCTAGCTTCCAGAATTTCCGAAATAATTGTAAGCTTTATTTGTCCCTGAGGTCTCGTTCAGCTGGAGACCCTGCTCAGCAGGTTAGGATTGTGATTTCCTTGCTCAGGGGTGACCCTCAAGATTGGGCCTTCTCATTGCCAGCAGGGGATCCTGCGTTGCGCGATGTGGATGCGTTTTTTCTGGCCTTGGGCTTGCTTTATGAGGAACCTCATTTGGAACTTCAGGCAGAAAAAACTTTGATGGCACTATCTCAGGGGCAAAACGAAGCTGAAGTTTACTGCCAAAAATTCCGTAAATGGTCTGTGCTTACTCAGTGGAATGAGTGCGCCTTGGCGGCAACTTTCAGAGAAGGTCTCTCTGATGCCGTTAAGGATGTTATGGTGGGGTTCCCTGTGCCTGCAGGTCTGAATGAGTCCATGACAATGGCTATTCAGATTGATAGGCGTCTGCGGGAGCGCAAACCGGTGCACCATCTGGCGGTGTCTATGGAAAAGACGCCAGAAAGTATGCAGTGTGATAGAATTCTGTCCAGGAGCGAGCGACAGAATTTTAGACGGAAGAATGGATTGTGTTTCTATTGTGGGGATTCTACTCATGTTATATCAGCATGCTCTAGGCGTACAAAGAAGCTTGATAAGTCTGTTTCCATTGGCACCATTCAGTCTAAGTTTATTTTGTCTGTAACCCTGATTTGCTCTTTGTCATCCATTGCCACGGACGCCTATGTTGACTCTGGCGCCGCTCTGAGTCTTATGGATTGGTCCTTTGCCAATCGTTGTGGTTTTGATTTAGAGCCTTTGGAGACTCTTATTCCTCTGAAGGGGATTGACTCCACCCCATTGGCTAATAATAAACCACAATACTGGACACAAGTAACCATGCGTATCAATCCGGATCACCAGGAGATTATTCGTTTCCTGGTGCTGTATAATTTACATGACGATTTGGTACTGGGATTGCCATGGTTGCAGTCTCACAATCCAGTCTTGGACTGGAGAGCAATGTCTGTGTTGAGCTGGGGATGTAAGGGTATTCATGGGGACTTACCTTTGGTTTCTATTTCTTCGTCCATTCCCTCTGAAGTCCCTGAGTTCCTCTCTGATTATCAAGACGTCTTTGACGAACCCAAGCTTGGGTCGTTACCTCCGCACCGTGAGTGCGATTGTGCCATAGATTTGATACCGGGTTGTAAATATCCAAAGGGTCGTTTGTTTAATCTGTCTGTGCCGGAACATGCTGCTATGCGGGAATATATAAAGGAGTCTTTGGAAAAGGGACATATTCGTCCATCTTCTTCTCCCTTGGGAGCTGGGTTTTTCTTTGTCTCAAAAAAAGACGGCTCTTTGAGACCATGTATTGATTATCGGCTTCTGAATAAGATCACTGTTAAGTATCAATACCCATTGCCATTGCTTACTGATTTGTTTGCTCGTATAGAGGGGGCTAAGTGGTTCTCTAAAATTGATCTTCGTGGGGCGTATAATTTGGTGCGGATCAGGCAGGGGGATGAGTGGAAGACCGCATTTAATACGCCCGAGGGCCACTTTGAGTATTTGGTCATGCCTTTTGGTCTTTCTAATGCCCCTTCAGTTTTCCAGTCTTTTATGCATGATATTTTCCGCGATTTTCTGGATAAATTTATGATAATATATCTGGATGATATTCTGATTTTTTCTGATGACTGGGACTCTCATGTCCAGCAGGTCAGGAGAGTTTTTCAGGTTCTGCGGTCTAATTCTTTATGTGTGAAGGGGTCTAAGTGCGTTTTTGGGGTCCAGAAAATTTCCTTTTTGGGGTATATTTTTTCTCCCTCTTCCATTGAGATGGATCCCGTCAAGGTGCAAGCTATTTGTGACTGGACTCAGCCCTCCTCTCTTAAGGGTCTTCAGAGATTTTTGGGCTTTGCCAACTTTTACCGCCGATTTATTGCTGGTTTTTCGGATGTCGTTAAACCACTGACTGATTTGACCAGACAAGGCGCTGATGTTGCTAATTGGTCCCCTCATGCTGTAGAGGCCTTTCAGGAGCTTAAGCACCGTTTTGCCTCTGCCCCTGTGTTGCGTCAGCCTGATGTGAATCTGCCTTTTCAGGTTGAGGTTGACGCTTCGGAGATCGGAGCTGGGGCAGTGTTGTCGCAGAAAGGTTCCGACTGCTCCGTCATTAGGCCTTGTGCCTTCTTTTCTCGCAAATTTTCGCCCGCAGAGCGGAATTATGATGTTGGGAATCGGGAGCTTTTGGCCATGAAGTGGGCGTTTGAGGAGTGGCGCCATTGGCTCGAGGGGGCTAGGCATCAGGTGGTGGTATTGACTGACCACAAAAATTTGATTTATCTTGAGACTGCCAGGCGCCTGAATCCTAGACAGGCGCGCTGGTCTTTATTTTTTTCTCGCTTTAATTTTGTGGTGTCATACCTACCGGGTTCTAAGAATGTTAAGGCAGATGCCCTTTCTAGGAGTTTTGACCCGGACTCTCCTGGTAATTCTGAACCCACAGGTATCCTTAGGGAGGGAGTAATTTTGTCGGCCGTTTCTCCTGATCTGCGGCGGTCCTTGCAAGAGTTTCAGGCGGATAGACCGGATCGTTGTCCGCCTGATAGACTGTTTGTTCCGGATGATTGGACCAGTAGAGTCATCTCTGAGGTACATTCTTCTGCATTGGCAGGTCATCCCGGAATTTTTGGTACCAGGGATTTGGTGGCAAGATCCTTCTGGTGGCCTTCCCTGTCACGAGATGTGCGAGTCTTTGTGCAGTCATGTGACATTTGTGCTCGGGCCAAGTCTTGTAGTTCTCGGGCTAGCGGACTGCTGTTGCCCTTGCCTATTCCTAAGAGGCCTTGGACACACATCTCGATGGATTTTATTTCAGATCTGCCTGTTTCCCAGAAGATGTCTGTCATCTGGGTGGTCTGTGACCGTTTTTCTAAAATGGTCCATTTGGTTCCTCTGCCCAAGTTGCCTTCTTCTTCTGAGTTGGTTCCTCTGTTTTTTCAGAATGTTGTCCGATTGCACGGTATTCCTGAGAATATCGTTTCTGACAGAGGTACCCAATTTGTGTCTAGATTTTGGCGGGCATTCTGTGCTAGGATGGGCATAGATTTGTCTTTTTCATCTGCTTTTCACCCTCAGACTAATGGCCAGACCGAGCGGACTAATCAGACCCTGGAGACATATCTGAGGTGTTTTGTCTCTGCTGACCAGGATGATTGGGTTGCTTTTTTGCCATTGGCAGAGTTCGCCCTCAATAATCGGGCCAGCTCTTCCACCTTGGTGTCCCCGTTTTTCTGTAATTCGGGGTTTCACCCTCGATTTTCCTCCGGTCAGGTGGAATCCTCGGATTGTCCTGGAGTGGATGCGGTGGTGGAGAGATTGCATCACATCTGGGGGCAGGTTATGGACAATTTGAAGTTGTCCCAGGAGAAGACTCAGCGTTTTGCCAACCGTCATCGTCGTGTTGGTTCTCGGCTTTGTGTTGGAGATTTGGTGTGGTTGTCTTCTCGTTTTGTCCCTATGAGGGTCTCTTCTCCTAAGTTTAAACCTCGGTTCATCGGCCCTTATAGAATATTGGAGATTCTTAATCCTGTTTCTTTCCGTTTGGACCTCCCTGCGTCCTTTTCCATTCATAACGTTTTTCATCGGTCGTTATTGCGCAGGTATGAGGTACCTGTTGTACCTTCAGTTGAGCCTCCTGCTCCGGTGTTGGTTGAGGGTGAGTTGGAGTACGTTGTGGAGAAAATTTTGGACTCTCGTGTTTCCAGACGGAGACTCCAGTATCTGGTCAACTGGAAGGGTTACGGCCAGGAGGATAATTCTTGGGTCAATGCATCTGATGTTCATGCTTCTGATCTTGTTCGTGCCTTCCATAGGGCTCATCCTGGTCGCCCTGGTGGATCTGGTGAGGGTTCGGTGCCCCCTCCTTGAGGGGGGGGTACTGTTGTGAATTTGGATTCTGGGCTCCCCCGGTGGCCGCTTGTGGAATTGGACTTGTCATCCTCTTTCCTGTTTCACCTGGTTCCATCAGTAGTGGGTGTCGCTATTTAAGCTCATTTCTCTGGTGGTTTCTTGCCGGTCAACAATGTTATCTGATGCCTCTCAGTGCTTGTTCCTGCTTCTAGACAACTACTAGATAAGTTGGACTTTTGTCCATGTTTTGTTTTGCCTATTTGTTCCAGTTCACAGCTGAAGTTTTGTTACTGTGTCTGGAAAGCTCTCGTTGATCAGGGATTGCTACTCTGGCGTTATGAGTTAATGCCAGAGTTTAAGGTAATCTCTGGATGGTGTTTTGTTAGTGTTTTTCTGCTGACCATGAAAGTATACTATCTGTCTTCTGCTATCTAGTAAGCGGACCTCAAATTTGCTAAGACTATTTTCCTGCTGCGTTTGTTGTTTCATCTGAACTCACCGTCATTATATGTGGGGGGCTACTGTCTTCTTTGGAATATTTCTCTAGAGGTGAGCCAGGTCTTATATTTCCCTCTGCTAGCTATTTAGGTCTTAGGCCAGAGCTGGGCATCTAGCGATAAATAGGAAATGCTACCTGGCTATTTCTAGTTGCGCGGCAGGCTTAGTTCATGGTCAGTATAGTTCCATCTTCCGAGAGCTTGTCCCTCTATAGGCTTGCTATGATCTCTGCCTGCAGAGATCATGACACCCCGCCCACCAAATCAGACCCAGAGTGACTCTGCCTACCAAGTCGGACCACCTGAGGGGCACCCAAGTGTGAAAGTCTTGCAGGGGCAGCCCGGGCACCATTCCAAAGCACTATCTGTAGTTCCTTCAGGAAATACCCATCTAGTTCTTATTATTATTCAGTCCGCACGTAATGCGGCCCGAACCGCTTCACTCACAGACTCCAGTGAGGTGTCATTTCGAAGCCAGCGTCCCCAAGAGGTGTGCTAAGTATTTTTCGTGTCGATCGGATTTGTAGTTTTGGCGCAATTTGCGTTTGAAAATGTTTTTTCCCCTCATTGTAATGCTTTTCAATAGGGAAATTTTCACATAGGTTATAATGGCCGGGTTTCTGAGGCAATTTGAAATGTACCTGCCACCTGGCTGATTAGCTCATTGATATGCTCAGTCAGGCCCAGTTACTATGCCAACGCCTGCAAACTGTACATGACCCTAGCAGGACAGTTTTGGCAGATAATATCAGCTCTTAAAGTGATAGCACAGCACAATTTCAAAGCACTATCTATAGTCTTATTATAATTATTGCCCCGCTCACCAAATCGGACCCAGCCCGCCAAATCGGACCCAGAGTGGCGCCGCCCGCCAAATCGAACCCAGAGTGGCGCCGCCCGCCAAATCGGACCCAGAGTGGCGCCGCCCGCCAAATCGGACCCAGAGTGGCGCCGCCCGCCAAATCGGACCCAGGGTGGCGCCGCCCGTCAACTCGGACCCAGGGTGGCGCCGCCCGCCAACTCGGACCCAGGGTGGCGCCGCCCGCCAACTCGGACCCAGGGTGGCGCCGCCCGCCAACTCGGACCCAGGGTGGCGCCGCCCGCCAACTCGGACCCAGGGTGGCGCCGCCCGCCAAATCGGACCCGGAGTGGCGCCGCCCGCCAAATCGGACCCGGGGTGGCGCCGCCCGCCAAATCGGACCCGGGGTGGCGCCGCCCGCCAAATCGGAACCGGGGTGGCGCCGCCCGCCAAATCGGACCCAGTGTGGCGCCGCCCGCCAAATCGGACCCAGAGTGACCCGGGCCACCAAATCGGACCCAGAGTGACCCGGCCCACCAAATCGGACCCAGAGTGGCCTCAACCCTGAGGGGCTACAACTACCAAACCAGCGCCTGAGGGGCACCCAAGTGTGAAAGTCTTGCAGGGGCAGCCCGGGCACCATTCCGAAGCACTATCTGTAGTTCCTCCAGGAAATACCCATCTAGTTCTTATTATTATTCAGTCCGCACGTAATGCGGCCCGAACCGCTTCACTCACAGACTCCAGTGAGGTGTCATTTCGAAGCCAGCGTCCCCAAGAGGTGTGCTAAGTATTTTTCGTGTCGATCGGATTTGTAGTTTTGGCGCAATTTGCGTTTGAAAATGTTTTTTCCCCTCATTGTAATGCTTTTCAATAGGGAAATTTTCACATAGGTTATAATGGCCGGGTTTCTGAGGCAATTTGAAATGTACCTGCCACCTGGCTGATTAGCTCATTGATATGCTCAGTCAGGCCCAGTTACTATGCCAACGCCTGCGAACTGTACATGACCCTAGCAGGACAGTTTTGGCAGATAATATCAGCTCTTAAAGTGATAGCACAGCACAATTTCAAAGCACTATCTATAGTCTTATTATAGTGCTTTGGAACAAAGCACTATACTGTTATTCCACCGTGGATAACTTCTTCTTCTTCTTATTCTTATTATAGTGCTTTGGAACAAAGCACTATACTGTTATTCCACCGTGGATAACTTCTTCTTATTCTTATTATAGTGCTTTGGAACAAAGCACTATACTGTTATTCCACCGTGGTAAACTTCTTATTCTTATTATTCAGTCCGCACGTAATGCGGCCCGAACCGCTAAACTCACAGACTCCAGTGAGGTGTCATTTCGAAGCCAGCGTCCCCAAGAGGTGTGCTAAGTATTTTTCGTGCCGATCGGATTTGTAGTTTTTGCGCAATTTGTGTTTGAAAAAAGTCTTTCAATGCGTTTCAATGGAGAAATTTTCCAATACGTTTATAATGGGCTGGTTTCTGAGGCAATTTCTAAAAATAACTGCCACCTGGCTGATTAGCTCATTGATATGCGCAGTCAGACACAGTAAAGGTACCGTCACACTAAGCAACGTCGCCAGCGATCTGTGACGTTGCAGCGTCCTAGGGAGCGATATCGCTGTATTTGACACGCAGCAGCGATCAGAATCCCGCTGTGAAATTGCTGGTCGCTGCTAGAAGGTCTGCACATTATTTGGTCGCTAGGTCGCCGTGTATCGCCGTGTTTGACGGCAAAAGCAACCATACCAGCGATATTTTACACTGGTAACCAGGGTAAACATCGGGTTACTAAGCGCAGGGCCGCGCTTAGTAACCCGATGTTTACCCTGGTTACCAGCCTAAAATGTAAAAAAAAACAAACAGTACATACTCACATGCTTCCCCCGGCGTCCGCTTCCCACACTGACTGAGCGCCGCAAATTGAAAGTGAAAGCACAGCACAGCGGTGACGTCACCGCTGTGCCCTGCTACTGCCGGCGCTCAGTCATTACAGGAAGCGGACGCCGGGGGACGCATGTAAGTATGTACTGTTTGTTTTTTTTACATTTTACGCTGGTAACCAGGGTAAACATCGGGTTACTAAGCGCGGCCCTGCGCTTAGCAACCCGATGTTTACCCTGGTTACCCGGGGACCTCGGCATCGTTGGTCGCTGGAGAGCGGTCTGTGTGACAGCTCTCCAGCGACCACACAGCGACGCTGCAGCGATCGGCATTGCTGTCGCTATCGCTGCAGCGTCGCTTAGTGTGACGGTACCCTTACTATGCCAACGCCTATGAAATCTACATCAGCCCACCAGGTCACAAGTTTTGTCAGATAATATCAGCTCTTAAAGTGACAGTACAGCACAATTCCAAACCACTATCTGTAGTCTTATAATTATTAGATGGTGGCCCGAATCTAACTCATCGGGTATTCTAGAATATGCATGTCCACGTAGTATATTGCACAGCCACGCAGTATACAGTGCAGAGCCGCGCAGTACACAGCGCAGAGCCGTGCAGTACACAGCGCAGAGCCGCGCAGTACACAGCGCAGAGGCGCGCAGTATAAAGCGCAGAGCCGCGCAGTACACAGCGCAGAGCCGTGCAGTACACAGCGCAGAGCCGCGCAGTATAAAGCGCAGAGCCGTGCAGTACACAGCGCAGAGCCGCGCAGTACACAGCGCAGAGCCGCGCAGTACACAGCGCAGAGCCGCGCAGTATAAAGCGCAGAGTCGCGCAGTACACAGCGCAGAGCCGCACAGTACACAGCGCAGAGCCGTGCAGTACACAGCGCAGAGCCGCGCAGTATAAAGCGCAGAGCCTTGCAGTACACAGCGCAGAGCCGCGCAGTACACAGCGCAGAGCCGCGCAGTACACAGCGCAGAGCCGCGCAGTACACAGCGCAGAGCCGCGCAGTACACAGCGCAGAGCCGCGCAGTACACAGCGCAGAGCCGCGCAGTACACAGCGCAGAGCCATGCAGTACACAGCGCAAAGCCGCGCAGTATAAAGCGCAGAGCCGCGCAGTACACAGCGCAGAGCCGCGCAGTACACAGCGCAGAGCCGCGCAGTACACAGCGCAGAGCCGCGCAGTATAAAGTGGAGAGCCGCGCAGTACACAGCGCAGAGCCGAGCAGTACACAGCGCAGAGCCGCGCAGTAGACAGCGCAGAGCCGTGCAGTACAGAGCGCAGAGCCGCACAGTATAAAGCGCAGAGCCGCGTAGTATACCGCGCAGAGCCGCGCAGTACATAGCGCAAAGCCGTGCAGTACACAGCGCAGAGCCGCGCAGTATAAAGCGCAGAGCCGTGCAGTACACAGCGCAGAGCCGCGCAGTACACAGCGCAGAGCCGCGCACTACACAGCGCAGAGCCGCGCAGTACACAGTGCAGAGCCGCACAGTACACAGCGCAGAGCCGCGCAGTACACAGCGCAGAGCCACCCAGTATACAGCGCAGAGCCGCGCAGTACGCAGCGTAGAGCCACGCAGTATGCAGCGCAGAGCCGCGCAGTATACAGCGCTGAGCCGCGTAGTATACAGCGCAGAGCCCCGCAGTATACAGTGCAGAGCCCCGCAGTATACAGCGCAGAGCCGTGCAGTACACAGTGCAGAGCCGCGTAGTATACAGCGCAGAGCCCCGCAGTATACAGTGCAGAGCCCCGCAGTATACAGCGCAGAGCCGTGCAGTACACAGTGCAGAGCCGCGCAGTACACAGCGCAGAGCCGCGCAGTGTACAGCGCAGACACGCGCAGTACACAGCACGGACACGCGCAGTACACAGCGCAGAGCCGCGCAGTACACAGCGCAGAGCCGCGTAGTATACAGCGAAGAGCCACGCAGTATATAGCGCAGAGCCGCGCAGTACAAAGCGCAGAGCTGCGCAGTATACAGCGCAGAGCCGCGCAGTATACAGCGCAGAGCCGCGCAGTATACAGCGCAGAACGCGCAGTACACAGTGCAGAGCCGCGCAGTACACAGCGCAGAGCCGTGCAGTACATAGCGCAGAGCCGCGCAGTACACAGCGCAGAGCCGCGCAGTACACAGCGCAGAGCCACGCAGTATACAGCGCAGAGCCGCGTAGTATACAGCGCAGAGCCGCGTAGTATACAGCGCAGAGCTACGCAGTATACAGCACAGAGCCACGCAGTATACAGCGCAGAGCCACGTAGTTATACTACCCAGTCACGTAGTATTTTGTCCAGTCACATAGTATACTGCATATCCCTGTTTAAAAAAAAAAAAGAATTAAAATAAAAAAGTTACATACTCACCTCCTGGAGCGGCCGGTATCTGATGGTTGTTGCACCTCCTAGAGCGGCCGGTACACGATGCTTGTTGCACCTGGAGTGGCCGGTACCCGATGCTTGTTGCGCGCTCCGGTCCCAAAAGTGCATTGCGGTCTCACGAGATGATGACGTAGCGGTGTTGTGAGACAGAAAGACGGAAGTGCCCTTAGACAATTATATAGTAGATTACCCCGCTCACCAATTCGGAACCCGAGAGGCCCGGCCCACCAAATCAGACCCCGAGGGGCCCGGCCCACCAAATCGGACCCAGAGTGACCCCGCCCCCTAAATCAGACCCAGAGTGACCCCGCCCACCAAATCGGACCCAGAGTGGCTCCGCCCACCAAATCGGACCCAGAGTGACCCCTTCCACCAAATCAGACCCAGAGTGACCCCTTCCACCAAATCGGACCCAGAGTGACCCCGCCCACCAAATCGGACCCAGAGTGACCCCGCCCACCAAATCGGACCCAGAGTGACCCCACCCACCAAATCGGACCCTGAGGTGCCCAGCCCACCAAATCAGACCCTGAGGTGCCCAGCCCACCAAATCGGACCGAGTGACCCCACCCACCAAATTGGTCCCTAAGGTGCCCCGCCCACCAAATCGGACCCAGAGTGGCTCCGCCCACCGAATCGGACCCAGAGTGGCCGCGCCCACAGAATCGGACCAAAAGTGACCCCGCCCACCGAATCGGACCTAGATTTACCCCGCCCACAAAATCAGACCCAGATTGACCCAACCCACCAAATCGGACCGCCTGAGGGGCACCCAAGTGTGAAAGTCTTGCAGGGGCAGCCCGGGCACCATTCCAAAGCACTATCTGTAGTTCCTTCAGGAAATACCCATCTAGTTCTTATTATTATTCAGTCCGCACGTAATGCGGCCCGAACCGCTTCACTCACAGACTCCAGTGAGGTGTCATTTCGAAGCCAGCGTCCCCAAGAGGTGTGCTAAGTATTTTTCGTGTCGATCGGATTTGTAGTTTTGGCGCAATTTGCGTTTGAAAATGTTTTTTCCCCTCATTGTAATGCTTTTCAATAGGGAAATTTTCACATAGGTTATAATGGCCGGGTTTCTGAGGCAATTTGAAATGTAAAACACCAAAAAAGGAACAATCCAAGAAAAAACACCAAAAACAGGCAGAGAACACGCCACATACAGTTTTTATCTTAGTGCACGGGTGCACCACACGGCCAAACCCTTATTGAAGGCTGGCTGTCTCATCAGGTATTGCACCTGTGCATTTGCTATTTCATTTGGGTCCGCTGCATCCTGCTTGTGCATTAGTATTGAGGCCTATTCAGACAGGTAAGCATCTCTGCCTGTTTTTGGTGTTTTTTCTTGGATTGTTCCTTTTTTGGTGTTTTTCATGTTAGTGTAGGACTGGCAATAAGTAAGGACCCTTGACGTGGGTTGCCAGCTTCCATATTATGGCCAGAATATCAACCAATACCTTACATATATTTATATGTTTTGTTTTTGCACGTATATCTTTTTGCAGGGTGCAGCTGGGCCCAATTGGTTCTGTACACTGTGGCCTCTGTTCACACGGGATGCATTTTGGCACTGGGCAGCCCGCCATAGGGCGTTATTAATAGGCTGGAGCCAGATGCCTGCATTCCCTGTGTGAACACGCCACATACAGTTTTTATCTTAGTGCACGGGTGCACCACACGGCCAAACCCTTATTGAAGGCTGGCTGTCTCATCAGGTATTGCACCTGTGCATTTGCTATTTCATTTGGGTCCGCTGCATCCTGCTTGTGCATTAGTATTGAGGCCTATTCAGACAGGTAAGCATCTCTGCCTGTTTTTGGTGTTTTTTCTTGCAATTTGAAATGTACCTGCCACCTGGCTGATTAGCTCATTGATATGCTCAGTCAGGCCCAGTTACTATGCCAACGCCTGCGAACTGTACATGACCCTAGCAGGACAGTTTTGGCAGATAATATCAGCTCTTAAAGTGATAGCACAGCACAATTTCAAAGCACTATCTATAGTCTTATTATAATTATTGCGCCGCTCACCAAATCGGACCCAGCCCGCCAAATCGGACCCAAAGTGGCGCCGCCCGCCAAATCGGACCCAGAGTGGCGCCGCCCGCCAAATCGGACCCAGAGTGGCGCCGCCCGCCAAATCGGACCCAGAGTGGCGCCGCCCGCCAAATCGGACCCAGAGTGGCGCCGCCCGCCAAATCGGACCCAGAGTGGCGCCGCCCGCCAAATCGGACCCAGAGTGGCGCCGCCCGCCAAATCGGACCCAGAGTGGCGCCGCCCGCCAAATCGGACCCAGAGTGGCGCCGCCCGCCAAATCGGACCCAGAGTGGCGCCGTTCGGCCAAATCGGACCCGGAGTGGCGCCGCCCGCCAAATCGGACCCGGAGTGGCGCCGCCCGCCAAATCGGACCCGGAGTGGCGCCGCCCGCCAAATCGGACCCAGAGTGGCGCCGCCCGCCAAATCGGACCCAGAGTGGCGCCGCCCGCTAAATCGGACCCAGAGTGGCGCCGCCCGCCAAATCGGACCCAGAGTGGCGCCGCCCGCCAAATCGGACCCAGAGTGGCGCCGCCCGCCAAATCGGACCCAGAGTGGCGCCGCCCGCCAAATCGGACCCAGAGTGGCGCCGCCCGCCAAATCGGACCCAGAGTGGCGCCGCCCGCCAAATCGGACCCAGAGTGGCGCCGCCCGCCAAATCGGACCCAGAGTGGCGCCGCCCGCCAAATCGGACCCAGAGTGGCGCCGCCCGCCAAATCGGACCCGGAGTGGCGCCGCCCGCCAAATCGGACCCAGAGTGGCGCCGCCCGCCAAATCGGACCCAGAGTGGCGCCGCCCGCCAAATCGGACCCGGAGTGGCGCCGCCCGCCAAATCGGACCCGGAGTGGCGCCGCCCGCCAAATCGGACCCGGAGTGGCGCCGCCCGCCAAATCGGACCCGGAGTGGCGCCGCCCGCCAAATCGGACCCGGAGTGGCGCCTCCCGCCAAATCGGACCAAGGGTGGCGCCTCCCGCCAAATCGGACCAAGGGTGGCGCCGCCCGCCAAATCGGACCCAGAGTGGCGCCGCCCGCCAAATCGGACCCAGAGTGGCGCCGCCCGCCAAATCGGACCCAGAGTGGCGCCGCCCGCCAAATCGGACCCAGAGTGGCGCCGCCCGCCAAATCGGACCCAGAGTGGCGCCGCCCGCCAAATCGGACCCAGAGTGGCGCCGCCCCCTAAATCGGACCCAGAGTGACCCCGCCCCCCAAATCGGACCCAGAGTGACCCCGCCTCCCAAATCGGACCCAGAGTGGCCTCAACCCTGAGGGGCTACAACTACCAAACCAGCGCCTGAGGGGCACCCAAGTGTGAAAGTCTTGCAGGGGCAGCCCGGGCACCATTCCAAAGCACTATCTGTAGTTCCTTCAGGAAATACCCATCTAGTTCTTATTATTATTCAGTCCGCACGTAATGCGGCCCGAACCGCTTCACTCACAGACTCCAGTGAGGTGTCATTTCGAAGCCAGCGTCCCCAAGAGGTGTGCTAAGTATTTTTCGTGTCGATCGGATTTGTAGTTTTGGCGCAATTTGCGTTTGAAAATGTTTTTTCCCCTCATTGTAATGCTTTTCAATAGGGAAATTTTCACATAGGTTATAATGGCAATTTGAAATGTACCTGCCACCTGGCTGATTAGCTCATTGATATGTGCAGTCAGGCCCAGTTACTATGCCAACGCCTGCGAACTGTACATGACCCTAGCAGGACAGTTTTGGCAGATAATATCAGCTCTTAAAGTGATAGCACAGCACAATTTCAAAGCACTATCTATAGTCTTATTATAATTATTGCCCCGCTCACCAAATCGGACCCAGCCCGCCAAATCGGACCCAGAGTGGCGCCGCCCGCCAAATCGGACCCAGAGTGGCGCCGCCCGCCAAATCGGACCCAGAGTGGCGCCGCCCGCCAAATCGGACCCAGAGTGGCGCCGCCCGCCAAATCGGACCCAGAGTGGCGCCGCCCGCCAAATCGGACCCAGAGTGGCGCCGCCCGCCAAATCGGACCCAGAGTGGCGCCGCCCACCAAATCGGTCCCAGAGTGACCCCGCCCACCAAATCGGTCCCAGAGTGGCCTCACCCCTTTAGGGGCTACAACTACCAAGCCAGCGCCTGAGGGGCACCCAAGTGTGAAAGTCTTGCAGGGGCAGCCCGGGCACCATTCCAAAGCACTATCTGTAGTTCCTTCAGGAAATACCCATCTAGTTATAATTATTGCCCCGCTCACCAAATCGGACCCAGCCCGCCAAATCGGACCCAGAGTGGGGCCGCCCGCCAAATCGGACCCAGAGTGGCGCCGCCCGCCAAATCGGACCCCGAGTGGCGCGGCCCGCCAAATCGGACCCCGAGTGGCGCGGCCCGCCAAATCGGACCCCGAGTGGCGCGGCCCCCCAAATCGGACCCCGAGTGGCGCGGCCCCCCAAATCGGACCCCGAGTGACCCGGGCCACCAAATCGGACCCAGAGTGGCCTCAACCCTGAGGGGCTACAACTACCAAACCAGCACCTGAGGGGCACCCAAGTGTGAAAGTCTTGCAGGGGCAGCCCGGGCACCATTCCAAAGCACTATCTGTAGTTCCTTCAGGAAATACCCATCTAGTTATTTTTGTTTTTTTAAATGGGTGAGGTGGGGGGAGAGTGAGACTGCAGATGATGAAGTGTGTTTGAGGGGGTACTGCACATGATGAAATGATAGGGGGCTGCAGATGATGAAGTGTGTTTGAGGGGGCACTGCGCATGATGAAATGATAGGGGGCTTCAGATGATGAAGTGTGTTTGAGGGGGCACTGCGCATGATGAAATGATAGGGGGCTGCAGATGATGAAGTGTGTTTAAGGGGGCACTGCGCAAGATGAAATGATAGGGGGCTGCAGATGATGAAGTGTGGTTGAGGGGGCTCTGCACATGATGAAATGATAGGGGGCTGCAAATGATGAAGTGGGGGTGATGGGGACTGCAGATGATGAAGTGGGGGTGATGGGGACTGGAAATGATGAATTGTGTTTGAGGGGGTACTGCACATGATGAAATGATAGGGGGCTGCAAATGATAAAGTAAGGGTGATGGGGACTGCATGCACATCAAGTGAGTGTGAGGGACGGTGGACAGCAATTGAATTGAAGGTGGGGGTGGGGAGAGCCAATGGTATATTGAAGGTAGGGAGAGCAAATAATGAATTTTGAGGGTGGGGAAGAGCAGTTGATAATGAATAGAGGGTGGGAGAGAGAGAAGACATGACAATGAATTGAGGCAGAAGGGGCATGTAACTATAATGAATCGGAGTTAGGGTTAGAGCGGGAGGTACATAGTGGGATCGTTGAGGATAAAGTGACTGGAAATAAATTGGGAGAAAGAGTACAGGTGCTAATTAATTTATATATTAAATGGGGAAAGTGGCTATGTATAGCTAGAAGGGGCTCAGTGGCGTATTATCTAATATATAATTGCCTAGAATACTACTTCCTGTAATTTGTGCCAACTTCCGTGGCTTTGTCCGGAGCTATTGTCCGGAGCTAATGTCCGGAGCTAATGTCCGGAGATAAGTGACGTCACCAGTGTCCTACACCCAGGCAGAGCACAGTGGCCCCAGGCAGAGCACAGTGGCCCCAGGCAGAGCACAGGGGCCCCAGGCAGAGCACAGGGGCCCCAGGCAGAACATGGGGCCCCAGGCAGAGCACAGGGGCCCCAGGCAGCATATGGGGCCCCAGGCAGAGCACAGGGGCCCCAGGCAGCATATGGGGCCCCAGGCAGAGCACAGTGGCCCCAGGCAGAGCACACACCAAATCGGAGGCCGAGGGGCCCCGCCAACCAAATCGGAGGCCGAGGAGCCCCGCCCACCAAATCGAAGGCCGAGCGGCCCCGCCCAGCAAAGCGGAGGCCGAGGGGCCCGGCCCCGCCCACCAAACAGGAGGCTGAGGGGCCCCGCCCACCACATCGGAGGCCGAGGGTCCCCGCCCACCAAATCGGAGGCCGAGGGTCCCCGCCCACCAAATCGGAGGCCGAGGGTCCCCGCCCACCAAATCGGAGGCCGAGGGTCCCCGCCCACCAAATCGGAGGCCGAGGGTCCCCGCCCACCAAATCGGAGGCCGAGGGTCCCCGCCCACCAAATCGGAGGCCGGGGGTCCACGCCCTCCAAATCGGAGGCCGAGGGGCCCCGCCCACCACATCGGAGGCCGAGGGGCCCCGCCCACCACATCGGAGGCCGAGGAGCCCCGCCCACCACATCGGAGGCCGAGTGTCCACACCATCCAAATCGGAGGCCGAGGGGCCCCGCCCACCAAATCGGAGGCCGACGGGCCCCCGCCCACCAAATCGGAGGCCGAGGGTCCCCGCCCACCAAATCGGAGGCCGAGAGTCCCCGCCCACCAAATCGGAGGCCGAGAGTCCCCGCTCACCAAATCGGAGGATAAGGGGCCCTGCCAACCAAATCGGAGGCCGAGCGGCCCCGCCCACCAAAGCGGAGGCCGAGGGGCCCGGCCCCGCCCACCAAAGCGGAGGCCGAGGGGCCCCGACCACCACATCGGAGGCCGAGGGTCCCCGCCCACCAAATCGGAGGCCGAGGGTCCCCGCCCACCACATCGGAGGCCGAGGTGTCATGATCTCAATGGCAAGAGAACATAGCATCAGCATATACAGGAACTAGCTCTTGGAAGATGGGAACTGAGCTGACCATGAACTAAACCTACCGCACAACTAGCAGTGGCCGGGTAGCATGCCTACGTTGATTCTAGATGCCCAGCACCAGCCGGAGGACTAAATAAAGCTAGCAGAGGAAAATATTAGTCCTAGCTCACCTCTAGAGAAATACCCCGAAAGGAGACAGAGGCCCCCCACATGTATTGGCGGTGAGTTAAGATGAAACAACAAACGTAGTATGAAAATAGGTTTAGCAAATTTGAGGTCCACTTACTACATAGCAGAAGACAGAAAGGACACTTTCATGGTCAGCTGAAAACCCTATCAAAACACCATCCAGGAATTACTTTAAAACTCTGGCATTAACTCATAATACCAGAGTGGCAATTCCTGTTCACAAGAGCTTTCCAGACACAGTAACAAAACTACAGCTGTGAACTGGAACAAAAATGCAAAAACAATCATGGACAAGAGTCCAACTTATCTAGTAGTTGTCTAGGAGCAGGAACAAGCACAGAGAGGCTTCTGATAACATTGTTGACCGGCAAGCAACTAACAGAGCAGCAAGGTTATATAGCGACTCCCACATCTTGATGGGAACAGGTGAACAGAGAAGATGAGGACACCAGTTCAATTCCACCAGTAGCCACCGGGGGAGCCCAGAATCCAAATTCACAACAGTACCCCCCCCTCAAGGAGGGGGCACCGAACCCTCACCAGAACCACCAGGGCGATCAGGATGGGCCCTATGAAAGGCACGAACCAGATCAGAGGCATGAACATCAGATGCATTCACCCAAGAATTATCCTCCTGGCCGTATCCCTTCCACTTGACCAGATACTGGAGTCTCCGTCTGGAAACACGAGAGTCTAAGATTTTCTCCACAACGTACTCCAACTCACCCTCAACCAACACCGGAGCAGGAGGCTCAACGGAAGGCACAACCGGTACCTCATACCTGCGCAATAATGACCGATGAAAAACGTTATGAATAGAAAAGGATGCAGGGAGGTCCAAACGGAAGGAAACAGGGTTAAGAATCTCCAATATCTTATACGGGCCGATGAACCGAGGCTTAAACTTAGGAGAAGAGACCCTCATAGGGACAAAACGAGAAGACAACCACACCAAATCCCCAACACAAAGCCGAGGACCAACACGACGGTGGCGGTTGGCAAAAAGCTGAGTCTTCTCCTGGGACAACCTCAAATTGTCCACCACCTGCCCCCAGATCTGATGCAATCTCTCCACCACAGCATCCACTCCAGGACAATCCGAAGATTCCACCTGACCAGAGGAAAATCGAGGATGAAACCCCGAATTACAGAAAAACGGGGACACCAAACTGGCAGAGCTGGCCCGATTATTGAGAGCGAACTCCGCCAATGGCAAAAAAGCAACCCAATCATCCTGGTCAGCAGACACAAAACACCTCAGATATGTCTCCAGGGTCTGATTAATCCGCTCGGTCTGGCCATTCGTCTGAGGATGGAAAGCGGACGAAAAAGACAAATCTATGCCCATCCTAGCACAGAATGCCCGCCAAAATCTAGACACGAATTGGGTCCCTCTGTCAGAAACGATATTCTCAGGAATACCATGCAAACGAACAACATTTTGAAAAAACAGAGGAACCAACTCGGAAGAAGAAGGCAACTTGGGCAGAGGAACCAAATGGACCATCTTAGAAAAACGGTCACACACCACCCAGATGACAGACATCTTCTGTGAAACAGGCAGATCTGAAATAAAATCCATCGAGATGTGCGTCCAAGGCCTCTTAGGAATAGGCAAGGGCAACAATAATCCACTAGCCCGAGAACAACAAGGCTTGGCCCGAGCACAAACGTCACAAGACTGCACAAAGCCTCGCACATCTCGTGACAGGGAAGGCCACCAGAAGGACCTTGCCACCAAATCCCTGGTACCAAAAATGCCAGGATGACCCGCCAACGCAGAAGAATGAACCTCAGAGATGACTCTACTGGTCCAATCATCAGGAACAAACAGTTTATCAGGTGGGCAACGATCAGGTCTATCCGCCTGAAACTCCTGCAAGGCCCGCCGCAGGTCTGGAGAAACGGCTGACAATACCACTCCATCCTTAAGGATACCTGTGGGCTCAGAGTTACCAGGCGAGTCAGGCTCAAAACTCCTAGAAAGGGCATCCGCCTTAACATTCTTAGAACCCGGTAGGTATGACACCACAAAATTAAACCGAGAGAAAAATAATGACCAGCGCGCCTGTCTAGGATTCAGGCGCCTGGCGGTCTCAAGATAAATCAAATTTTTGTGGTCAGTCAATACCACCACCTGATGTCTGGCCCCCTCAAGCCAATGGCGCCACTCCTCAAAAGCCCACTTCATGGCCAAAAGCTCCCGATTCCCAACATCATAATTCCGCTCAGCGGGCGAAAATTTACGGGAAAAGAAGGCACAAGGCCTCATCACGGAGCAGTCAGAACTTTTCTGCGACAACACTGCCCCAGCTCCGATCTCAGAAGCGTCGACCTCAACCTGAAAAGGTAGAGCAACATCAGGCTGACGCAACACAGGGGCAGAGGAAAAACGGCGCTTAAGCTCCCGAAAGGCCTCCACAGCATCAGGGGACCAATCAGCAACATCAGCACCCTTCTTAGTCAAATCGGTCAATGGCTTAGCAATATCCGAAAAACCAGCAATAAATCGACGATAAAAGTTAGCAAAGCCCAAAAATTTCTGAAGACTCTTAAGAGAAGAGGGCTGCGTCCAATCACAAATAGCTTGAACCTTGACAGGATCCATTTCAATGGAAGAGGGGGAAAAAATATATCCCAAAAAGGAAATCCTCTGTACCCCAAAAACACACTTAGAACCCTTCACACACAAAGAATTAGACCGCAAAACCTGAAAAACCCTCCTGACTTGCTGGACATGAGAGTCCCAGTCATCCGAAAAAATCAGAATATCATCCAGATACACAATCATAAATTTATCCAAATAATCGCGAAAAATATCATGCATAAAGGACTGGAAAACTGACGGAGCATTTGAAAGACCAAAAGGCATCACTAAATACTCAAAGTGGCCCTCGGGAGTATTAAATGCGGTTTTCCACTCATCCCCCTGCCTGATTCGCACCAAATTATACGCCCCACGAAGGTCAATCTTAGAGAACCACTTGGCCCCCTTTATGCGAGCAAACAAATCAGTCAGCAACGGCAATGGGTATTGATATTTAACAGTGATTTTATTCAAAAGCCGATAATCAATACATGGTCTCAAAGAGCCGTCTTTTTTTGACACAAAGAAAAAACCGGCTCCTAAGGGAGATGACGATGGACGAATATGTCCCTTTTCCAAGGACTCCTTTATATATTCTCGCATAGCAGCATGTTCAGGCACAGACAGATTAAATAAACGACCCTTTGGGTATTTACTACCTGGGATTAAATCTATGGCACAATCGCACTCTCGATGCGGAGGTAACGAACCAAGCTTGGATTCTTCAAAGACGTCACGATAGTCAGACAGGAACTCAGGAATTTCAGAGGGAATAGATGATGAAATGGAAACCACAGGTACATCCCCATGAGCCCCCTTACATCCCCAACTCAACACAGACATAGCTCTCCAGTCGAGGACTGGGTTGTGAGATTGCAGCCAAGGCAATCCTAGCACCAAATCATCATGTAGATTATACAGCACCAGAAAGCGAATAATCTCCTGGTGATCCGGATTAATACGCATAGTTACTTGTGTCCAGTATTGTGGTTTATTATTAGCCAATGGGGTGGAGTCAATCCCCTTCAGAGGAATAGGAGTCTCCAAAGGCTCTAAATCATACCCACAGCGTTTGGCAAAGGACCAATCCATAAGACTCAAAGCGGCGCCAGAGTCGACATAGGCGTCCGTGGTAATAGATGACAAGGAGCAAATCAGGGTCACAGATAGAATAAACTTAGACGGTAAGGTGCAAATGGAAACAGATTTACCAAGCTTTTTAGTGCGCTTAGAGCATGCTGATATAACATGAGTAGAATCACCACAATAGAAACACAACCCATTTTTCCGTCTAAAATTCTGCCGCTCGCTTCGGGACAGAATTCTATCACACTGCATACTCTCTGGTGACTTCTCAGTGGACACCGCCAGATGGTGCACTGGTTTGCGCTCCCGCAAACGCCTATCGATCTGAATAGCCATTGTCATGGACTCATTCAGACCCGCAGGCACAGGGAACCCCACCATAACATCCTTAATGGCATCAGAGAGACCCTCTCTGAAAGTCGCCGCCAGGGCGCACTCATTCCACTGAGTAAGCACAGACCATTTACGGAATCTTTGGCAGTAAATTTCCGCTTCATCTTGCCCCTGAGATAGGGACATCAAAGTTTTTTCTGCCTGAAGCTCCAAATGAGGTTCGTCATAAAGCAACCCCAAGGCCAGAAAAAACGCATCCACATTGAGCAACGCAGGATCCCCTGGTGCCAATGCAAAAGCCCAATCTTGAGGTTCGCCCCGGAGCAAGGAAATCACAATCCTGACCTGCTGTGCAGGGTCTCCGGCAGAGCGAGATTTCAGGGACAAAAATAATTTGCAATTATTTCGAAAATTCTGAAACCCGGATCTATTCCCCGAGAAAAATTCCGGCAAGGGAATTCTCGGCTCAGATACAGGTGCATGACAAACAAAATCCTGCAAATTTTGTACTTTCGTGGCGAGATTATTCAAACCTGCAATTACACTCTGAAGATCCATTACAAACAGGTGGACACAGAGCCATTCAAAGATTAGAAGGAGAGAAAGGAAAAAAAAAGGCTGCAGCATAGACAGACTGGCAAGAGGTCCAATTAAGAGCACACTCAAGAGGGAAAAAAAAAAAAAAATCTCAGCAGACTTCTTATTTCTCTCCTTTCTCAGCCAAGGATTTTAACCCTTTAGTGGGCCGGTCAAACTGTCATGATCTCAATGGCAAGAGAACATAGCATCAGCATATACAGGAACTAGCTCTTGGAAGATGGGAACTGAGCTGACCATGAACTAAACCTACCGCACAACTAGCAGTGGCCGGGTAGCATGCCTACGTTGATTCTAGATGCCCAGCACCAGCCGGAGGACTAAATAAAGCTAGCAGAGGAAAATATTAGTCCTAGCTCACCTCTAGAGAAATACCCCGAAAGGAGACAGAGGCCCCCCACATGTATTGGCGGTGAGTTAAGATGAAACAACAAACGTAGTATGAAAATAGGTTTAGCAAATTTGAGGTCCACTTACTACATAGCAGAAGACAGAAAGGACACTTTCATGGTCAGCTGAAAACCCTATCAAAACACCATCCAGGAATTACTTTAAAACTCTGGCATTAACTCATAATACCAGAGTGGCAATTCCTGTTCACAAGAGCTTTCCAGACACAGTAACAAAACTACAGCTGTGAACTGGAACAAAAATGCAAAAACAATCATGGACAAGAGTCCAACTTATCTAGTAGTTGTCTAGGAGCAGGAACAAGCACAGAGAGGCTTCTGATAACATTGTTGACCGGCAAGCAACTAACAGAGCAGCAAGGTTATATAGCGACTCCCACATCTTGATGGGAACAGGTGAACAGAGAAGATGAGGACACCAGTTCAATTCCACCAGTAGCCACCGGGGGAGCCCAGAATCCAAATTCACAACACCGAGGGTCCACACCATCCAAATCGGAGGCCGAGGGGCCCCGCCCACCACATCGGAGGCCGGGGGTCCACGCCCTCCAAATCGGAGGCCGAGGGGCCCCGCCCACCACATCGGAGGCCGAGGGTCCACACCATCCAAGTCGGAGGCCGAGGGGCCCCGCCCACCAAAGCGGAGGCCGAGGGGCCCGGCCCCGCCCACCAAAGCGGAGGCCGAGGGGCCCCGACCACCACATCGGAGGCCGAGGGGCCCCGCCCACCAAATCGGAGGCCGAGGGGCCCCGCCCACCAAATCGGAGGCCGAGAGTCCCCGCCCACCAAATCGGAGGCCGAGGGGCCCCGCCAACCAAATCGGAGGCCGAGGGGCCCCGCCCACCAAATCGGAGGCCGAGCGGCCCCGCCCACCAAAGCGGAGGCCGAGGGGCCCGGCCCCGCCCACCAAAGCGGAGGCCGAGGGGCCCCGCCCACCAAATCGAAGGCCGAGCGGCCCCGCCCACCAAAGCGGAGGCCGAGGGGCCCGGCCCCGCCCACCACATCAGAGGCCGAGGGGCCCCGCCCACCACATCGGAGGCCGAGGGGCCCCGCCCACCAAATCGGAGGCCGAGTGGCCCCGCCCACCAAATCGGAGGCCGAGGGTCCCCGCCCACCAAATCGGAGGCCGAGGAGCCCCGCCCACCAAAAGTAAGTGCGGCCCCGGGTGCAAAAGTAAGTGCGCCCCCGGGTGCAAAAGTAAGTGCGCCCCCGCGTGAAAAAGTAAGTGCGCCCCCGGGTGCAAAAGTAAGTGCGCCCCCGGGTGCAAAAGTAAGTGCGCCCCCGGGTGCAAAAGTAAGTGCGCCTCCGGGTGCAAAAGTAAGTGCGCCCCCGGCCCCGGGTGCAAAAGTAAGCGCGCCCCCCAGTCCCGTGTGTGAAAAGTGCTGCTGTAAAGCTGGTAGCGCTGTTCAAGCACCATGTATTTCCTTCAGGAAATGCCCATCTAATATATAATTGCCTAGAATACTACTTCCTGCAATTTGTGCCAACTTCCGTGGCTTTGTCCGGAGCTAATGTCCGGAGATAATGTCCGGAGCTAATGTCCGGAGATAATGTCCGGAGCTAATGTCCGGAGATAAGTGACGTCACCAGTGTCCTACACCCAGGCAGAGCACAGGGGCACCAGGCAGCATATGGGGCCCCAGGCAGAGCACAGGGGCCCCAGGCAGCCTATGGGGCACCAGGCAGAGCACAGGGGCCCCAGGCAGGATATGGGGCCCCAGGCAGAGCACAGGGGCCCCAGGCAGCATATGGGGCCCCAGGCAGAGCACAGTGGCCCCAGGCAGAGCACAGGGGCCCCAGGCAGAGCACAGGGGCCCCAGGCAGCATATGGGGCCCCAGGCAGAGCACAGGGGCCTCAGGCAGAGCACAGGGGCCCCAGGCAGCATATGGGGCCCCAGGCAGAGCACTGGAGCCCCAGGCAGAGCACAGGGGCCCCAGGCAGAGCACAGGGGCCCCAGGCATAACACGGGGCCCCAGGCAGAGCACAGGGGCCCCAGGCAGAGCACAGGGGCCCCAGGCAGCATATGGGGCCCCAGGCAGAGCACAGTGGCCCCAGGCAGAGCACAGGGGCCCCAGGCAGCATATGGGGCCCCAGGCAGAGCACAGTGGTCCCAGGCAGAGCACAGGGGCCCCAGGCAGCTTATGGGGCCCCAGGTAGAGCACAGTGGCCCCAGGCAGAACATGGGGCCCCAGGCAGAGCACAGTGGCCCCAGGCAGAGCACAGGGGCCCCAGGCAGAACATGGGGCCCCAGGCAGAGCACAGGGGACCCAGGCAGCATATGGGGCCCCAGGCAGAGCACAGGGGCCCCAGGCAGCATATGGGGCCCCAGGCAGAGCACAGGGGCCCCAGGCAGAGCACAGGGGCCCCAGGCAGAGCACAGTGGTCCCAGGCAGAGCACAGGGGCCCCAGGCAGCCTATGGGGCCCCAGGCAGAGCACAGTGGCCCCAGGCAGAACATGGGGCCCCAGGCAGAGCACAGGGGCCCCAGGCAGCATATGGGGCCCCAGGCAGAGCACAGTGGTCCCAGGTAGAGCACAGGGGCCCCAGTCAGCCTATGGGGCCCCAGGCAGAGCACAGGGGCCCCAGGCAGCATATGGGGCCCCAGGCAGAGCACAGGGGCCCCAGGCAGCATATGGGGCCCCAGGCAGAGCATAGTGGCCCCAGGCAGAGCACAGGGGCCCCAGGCAGAACATGGGGCCCCAGGCAGAGCACAGGGGCCCCAGGCAGAGCACAGCGATATTTTGGACCACTGTGCGGTGTTTCAGACCCCCTGTGTGATGTCTGGGGCCCTGTTCTTAAGTATATTAAAGATTAAAGTAACGTATATTAAAGTATATTATAGATCAAATTTGACACGTTTATGAGCACCATTGAGTGATATACTCAAGAGTGACATAATTTTTCAACATTTTATGGTTTCAAACTGTAAACACTCAGAGTTTTTTTTACTTCAACCAGAAAACCTTAATGGTTCATAAAAAACTTGACTGTTCAGGATATGATAAAAGTCATAGTATTCTGAATCTTTAACTTATAAAGATACCTTTACATGGGGTGATTATTGGTTCCAGAGAGGCTTTCGGCCGATAATCGTACACATGGCTGGTGACAGGACAATACAATATAAACGTTCAAAGGTAAACACTGATAACATTAAAATCTAATATATAATTGCCTAGAATACTTCTTCCGGCAATTTGTGCCAACTTCCGTGGCTTTGTCCGGAGATAATGTCCGGAGATAAGTGACGTCACCAGCGTCCTACACCCGCTCAGGGTGGACAAAGATATATGCCTTCGTGGTGCGCGGCACTTTTCTGATTGGTTGCCGCCTTGTTGTGATTTTGCTTTTTGCTCCCTCTAGTGGTTACTAGTTTTTTGACTCTGGTTTTTCTGTCATTCCTTTTATCCGCACCTGAGGTCGTTAGTTAAGGGTGTAGCTATATAAGCTCCCTGGACCTTCAGTTCTGTGCCTGGCAACGTAGTTATCAGAGCTAGTCTGCTGTGCTCTTGTCTACTGATCCTGGTTCCAGAAAATATCAGCTAAGTCTGCTTTTTGCTTTTGCTATTTGTTTTGGTTTTTGCATTTTTGTCCAGCTTGTTCCTAATCTGCATCCTGACCTTTGCTGGAAGCTCTAGGGGGCTGGTGTTCTCCCCCCGGACCGTTAGACGGTTCGGGGGTTCTTGAATTTCCAGTGTGGATTTTAATAGGGTTTTCGTTGACCATATAAGTTCCCTTTCCTTATTCTGCTATTAGTTAGCGGGCCTCTCTGTGCTAAATCTGATTCATTTCTGTGTTTGTCATTTCCTCTTACCTCACCGTTATTATTTGTGGGGGGCTTCTATCCAGCTTTGGGGTCCATTTCTCTGGAGGCAAGAAAGGTCTTTGTTTTCCTCTACTAGGGGTAGCTAGATTCTCCGGCTGGAGCGTGTCATCTAGAATCATCGTAGGAATGATCCCCGGCTACTTCTAGTGTTGGCGTGAGGAGTAGTTATATGGTCAACCCAGTTACCACTGCCCTATGAGCTGGTTTTTTGTATTCCTCAGACTTCCACATTCCTCTGAGACCCTCGCCATTGGGGTCATAACAGTTTGCCAGGACCGTATTAAATGTTTAGTGCATTGCAAAAGAGGGATTATAAGAAAGAAGATTCTGAGTTTTTTTTTTTCTCTTTCTTCTTCCCCTTTACCTCAGAGTGGCTATGCTTGCTGCAGACATGAATGTCCAGACCTTGATTACAAGTGTGGACCAGCTGGCTACTCGTGTGCAGGGCATACAAGACTATGTTATCAGAAATCCTAGGTCTGAACCTAAAATACCGATTCCTGAACTGTTTTCCGGAGACAGATTTAAGTTTAGGAATTTCGTGAATAATTGTAAATTGTTTTTGTCCCTGAGACCCTGTTCATCTGGAGACTCTGCTCAGCAAGTAAAAATTGTTATTTCGTTCTTACGGGGCGACCCTCAGGATTGGGCTTTTTCGCTGGCGCCAGGAGATCCGGCATTGGCTGATATTGATGCGTTTTTTCTGGCGCTCGGTTTGCTTTATGAGGAACCCAATCTTGAGATTCAGGCAGAAAAGGCCTTGCTGGCTATGTCTCAGGGGCAGGACGAGGCTGAAGTGTATTGCCAAAAATTTCGGAAGTGGTCCGTGCTGACACATTGGAACGAGTGTGCACTGGCCGCTAATTTCAGAAATGGCCTTTCTGAAGCCATTAAAAATGTTATGGTGGGATTTCCCATTCCCACAGGTCTGAATGATACTATGGCACTGGCTATTCAAATTGACCGGCGGTTGCGGGAGCGCAAAACCGCAAATTCCCTCATGGTGTTGTCTGAACAGACACCTAACTCGGTGCAATGTGATAGAAAAACCGCAAATTCCCTCATGGTGTTGTCTGAACAGACACCTGATTTAATGCAATGTGATAGAATCCTGACTAGAAATGAGCGGAAAATTCATAGACGCCGGAATGGCTTGTGCTACTACTGTGGTGACTCTACACATGTTATCTCAGCATGCTCTAAACGTATAGCTAAGGTTGTTAGTCCTGTCACCGTTGGTAATTTGCAACCTAAATTTATTCTGTCTGTAACTCTGATTTGCTCACTGTCATCTTATCCTGTCATGGCGTTTGTAGATTCAGGTGCTGCCCTGAGTCTTATGGATCTCTCATTTGCTAAGCGCTGTGGTTTTACTCTTGAACCATTGGAAAATCCTATTCCTCTTAGGGGTATTGATGCTACGCCATTGGCAGCAAATAAACCGCAGTATTGGACACAGGTTACCATGTGCATGACTCCTGAACACCGCGAGGTGATGCGTTTCCTGGTTTTGCATAAAATGCATGATTTGGTTGTTTTGGGGCTGCCATGGTTACAGACCCATAATCCAGTCCTGGACTGGAAGGCTATGTCAGTCTCAAGTTGGGGCTGTCGTGGTATTCATGGGGATTCCCTGCCTGTGTCTATTGCTTCTTCTACGCCTTCGGAAGTTCCGGAGTATTTGTCTGATTATCAGGATGTCTTCAGTGAGTCTGAATCCAGTGCATT
Organism: Ranitomeya variabilis; assembly: GCF_051348905.1. NCBI lineage: Eukaryota > Metazoa > Chordata > Amphibia > Anura > Dendrobatidae > Ranitomeya > Ranitomeya variabilis. Next base: position 695,255,677 of record NC_135235.1, on the reverse strand, counting down.
GCCTCCTCATAGGGACTGTGACTGTGCTATAGATTTGATACCAGGCAGTAAATTTCCTAAGGGAAGACTGTTTAATCTGTCGGTACCTGAGCATACCGCTATGCGTTCATATATCAAGGAGTCTCTGGAGAAAGGACATATTCGTCCGTCTTCTTCCCCTCTTGGTGCGGGATTCTTTTTTGTGGCAAAAAAGGACGGATCTTTGAGACCCTGTATTGATTATCGGCTTTTAAATAAGATCACTGTCAAATTTCAGTATCCTTTACCGCTGTTGTCTGACTTGTTTGCCCGGATTAAAGGTGCCAAGTGGTTCACCAAGATAGACCTTCGTGGTGCGTACAACCTTGTGCACATTAAACAAGGTGATGAATGGAAAACCGCATTCAATACGCCCGAAGGTCATTTTGAGTACTTGGTGATGCCTTTTGGGCTCTCCAATGCGCCTTCAGTTTTTCAGTCCTTTATGCATGACATATTCCGGAAGTATCTGGATAAATTTTTGATTGTTTATCTGGATGATATTTTGGTTTTTTCTGATAATTGGGATTCGCATGTGGAGCAGGTCAGGTTGGTCTTTAAAATTTTGCGTGAAAATTCTTTGTTTGTCAAGGGCTCAAAATGTCTCTTTGGTGTACAGAAGGTTCCCTTTTTGGGGTTCATTTTTTCCCCTTCTGCTGTGGAGATGGACCCAGTCAAGGTCCGAGCTATTCTTGATTGGACTCAGCCCTCGTCGGTTAAGAGTCTTCAGAAGTTCTTGGGCTTCGCTAACTTCTACCGTCGTTTTATCGCTAATTTTTCTAGCATTGTGAAACCTTTGACGGATATGACCAAGAAGGGCTCCGATGTAGCTAACTGGGCTCCTGCTGCCGTGGAGGCTTTCCAGGAGTTGAAACGCCGGTTTACTTCGGCGCCTGTTTTGTGCCAGCCTGATGTCTCGCTTCCCTTTCAGGTTGAGGTGGATGCTTCAGAGATTGGAGCAGGGGCCGTTTTGTCGCAGAGAGGCCCTGGTTGCTCTGTTATGAAACCTTGTGCCTTTTTCTCTAGGAAGTTTTCGCCTGCTGAGCGAAATTATGATGTGGGCAATCGGGAGTTGTTGGCCATGAAATGGGCATTTGAGGAGTGGCGTCATTGGCTCGAGGGTGCTAAGCATCGTGTTGTGGTCCTGACTGATCACAAAAATCTGATGTATCTCGAGTCTGCTAAACGCCTTAATCCGAGACAGGCCCGCTGGTCATTGTTTTTCTCCCGCTTTGATTTTGTTGTCTCGTATTTACCAGGTTCAAAGAATGTGAAGGCCGATGCTCTTTCTAGGAGCTTTGTGCCTGATGCTCCTGGAGTCGCTGATCCTGTTGGTATTCTTAAAGATGGAGTTATCTTGTCTGCTATTTCTCCGGATCTGCGACGTGTGTTGCAGAGATTTCAGGCTGATAGGCCTGAGTCTTGTCCATCTGACAGACTGTTTGTCCCGGATAAGTGGACCAGCAGAGTCATTTCCGAGGTTCATTCCTCGGTGTTGGCAGGTCACCCGGGAATTTTTGGCACCAGAGATCTGGTGGCCAGGTCCTTTTGGTGGCCTTCCTTGTCAAGGGATGTGCGGTCATTTGTGCAGTCCTGTGGGATTTGTGCTCGAGCTAAGCCTTGCTGTTCTCGTGCCAGCGGTTTGCTCTTGCCCTTGCCTGTCCCGAAGAGACCTTGGACACATATCTCCATGGATTTCATTTCTGATCTTCCGCTATCTCAGGGCATGTCCGTTATCTGGGTGATATGTGATCGCTTCTCCAAGATGGTCCATTTGGTTCCTTTGCCTAAGCTGCCTTCCTCTTCCGATCTGGTTCCTGTGTTTTTCCAGAACGTGGTTCGTTTGCACGGCATCCCTGAGAATATTGTGTCAGACAGAGGATCCCAGTTCGTTTCCAGGTTCTGGCGATCCTTTTGTGGTAGGATGGGCATTGATTTGTCGTTTTCGTCTGCTTTCCATCCTCAGACTAATGGACAGACGGAGCGAACCAATCAGACTTTGGAGGCTTATTTGAGGTGTTTTGTCTCTGCTGATCAGGACGATTGGGTGACATTCTTACCGTTGGCTGAGTTTGCCCTTAATAATCGGGCTAGTTCCGCCACCTTGGTTTCGCCTTTTTTCTGCAACTCTGGTTTCCATCCTCGCTTTTCTTCGGGTCATGTGGAACCTTCTGACTGTCCTGGGGTGGATTCTGTGGTGGATAGGTTGCAGCGGATCTGGAATCATGTGGTGGACAACTTGAAATTGTCACAGGAGAAGGCTCAGCGCTTTGCCAACCGCCGCCGCGGTGTAGGTCCCCGACTACGCGTTGGGGATTTGGTATGGCTTTCTTCCCGCTTTGTTCCTATGAAGGTCTCCTCTCCCAAGTTTAAACCTCGTTTTATTGGGCCTTACAGGATATTGGAAATCCTTAATCCTGTGTCTTTTCGTCTGGATCTTCCTGTGTCATTTGCTATTCACAATGTATTTCATAGGTCCTTGTTGCGGCGGTACATTGTGCCTGTAGTTCCTTCTGCTGAGCCTCCTGCTCCGGTGTTGGTTGAGGGCGAGTTGGAGTACGTGGTGGAGAAGATCTTGGATTCTCGCCTCTCCAGGCGGAGGCTTCAGTACTTGGTCAAGTGGAAGGGCTATGGTCAGGAGGATAATTCCTGGGTGGTCGCCTCTGATGTTCATGCGGCCGATTTAGTTCGTGCCTTTCATGCCGCTCATCCTGATCGCCCTGGTGGTCGTGGTGAGGGTTCGGTGACCCCTCACTAAGGGGGGGGTACTGTTGTGATTTTGCTTTTTGCTCCCTCTAGTGGTTACTAGTTTTTTGACTCTGGTTTTTCTGTCATTCCTTTTATCCGCACCTGAGGTCGTTAGTTAAGGGTGTAGCTATATAAGCTCCCTGGACCTTCAGTTCTGTGCCTGGCAACGTAGTTATCAGAGCTAGTCTGCTGTGCTCTTGTCTACTGATCCTGGTTCCAGAAAATATCAGCTAAGTCTGCTTTTTGCTTTTGCTATTTGTTTTGGTTTTTGCATTTTTGTCCAGCTTGTTCCTAATCTGCATCCTGACCTTTGCTGGAAGCTCTAGGGGGCTGGTGTTCTCCCCCCGGACCGTTAGACGGTTCGGGGGTTCTTGAATTTCCAGTGTGGATTTTAATAGGGTTTTCGTTGACCATATAAGTTCCCTTTCCTTATTCTGCTATTAGTTAGCGGGCCTCTCTGTGCTAAATCTGATTCATTTCTGTGTTTGTCATTTCCTCTTACCTCACCGTTATTATTTGTGGGGGGCTTCTATCCAGCTTTGGGGTCCATTTCTCTGGAGGCAAGAAAGGTCTTTGTTTTCCTCTACTAGGGGTAGCTAGATTCTCCGGCTGGAGCGTGTCATCTAGAATCATCGTAGGAATGATCCCCGGCTACTTCTAGTGTTGGCGTGAGGAGTAGTTATATGGTCAACCCAGTTACCACTGCCCTATGAGCTGGTTTTTTGTATTCCTCAGACTTCCACATTCCTCTGAGACCCTCGCCATTGGGGTCATAACACCGCCTGCCGCGAGCGACCAATCAGAAATGTGCCGTACTGTCAAGAATTGTCAAGAGCTGGTGAGTGCAGCCATTTTTTGTTCTTTCTTACTATTATTTATTAATTGTATTATTCTTACATTTGAATAAATAAAGTATATATGGATTCTAGACTCCCGATTCTTTAGAATCGGGCTGCCATCTAGTAATTTATATTTGGAATGGTGGGTTGCATAATAACCAATTACAGTATATATTAATGGTGGGTGAATGTCTGTATTCAGATGGGTAGTGTAGAAGAAAGGAAAAAAGTGGGGAATGTGCTCTGAAAGCGGTGCTCTAGATAACTGTGTTATTTTATGCAGAGACGAGTCCTGGCTGAAAGAAGTGATGGCGGTCTGCGCTGGATTAAAAAGAAACGCAAAGATGAAGGACTTCAGCTAGAGACATCACTGGTGAGTCAGTATGTTACCTGTACACTGACACCATACGCTATCTACTGTATACAGAGCTCCTGTGTATAATGTCACTGGTGATCACTATATTATCTGTACACTAAACACTATATATAGAGCTCCTGTGTATAATGTCACTAGTGATCACTGTATTACATGTACACTGACACTATATGTAGAGCTCCTGTGTATAATGTCACTGGTGATCCCTGTATTACCTGTACACTGACACTATATATAGAGCTCCTGTGTATAATGGCATCGGTGACCACTGTATTACCTGTACACAGACACTGCATACTAAGTACAGATCTCCTATGTATAATAGCACTTATGGTGATAGTATTTTTTTTTATTAATGATCAGTATTGTACTATTCAGTCACAATGTGGTGGTAATATGTTGTCCGGCCATGGTGTGGCGGTATTTGTTCCTTGTATGTGCTATTATTTGGTCACTATTTGGTGGAAATATGTGGTCTGGTCATGGTGTGGTGAAAATTTGTTCCTTGTACGTGCTATTATTCGGTCACCGTGTGGTGGTAATATGTGGTCTGGTCATGTTGTGTTGGTATTTGTTCCTTGTATGTAGTTGGTCACCATGTGGTGGTAATATGTGGTCTGCACATGGTGTGGCAGTATTTATTCCTTGTAGATAGTATTATAGGTCACTATGTGGTGATAATGTGGTGTCTGGTCATGGTGTTGTGTTATTTGTCCCTTGTATGTGGAATTATTGGTCATTTGAAAAATTGAAAAATAAATACAAATATACCTAAATTGTATTGCATATTTTAACAAATGTTTAATAAGTTAGAGTAGAGTAGGGCCCGGCCAAATGAGTCTACCTTGTCATCGTGGCAGATTAAAAAAACCTTTTGGCCAAAACAAAATCTGCTGGCTATGTGTGTGATCTGGTGATGGGAACTGTTAATGTGTGATTGGTGAGAAGTGTAGTTTTTCCAAGAGTCAGCGGTGGTGCTGTAGACAGTTCGAGGGTTGGAGGCGGGGCTCGAGTGGAGCCTGGGCGGAGTCTTAAGGGGGCCCCGAAAATGTTGCCAGAATGGGGCCCCGAAATTTCTAGTGGCAGCCCTGCTCACATGGTTCCACTTCGTACACCTCATACACACACGGCTCAGCTACATCCACACTGTAAACTAGTGATGTGACGTTCATGAACGAGCCGACTCAAAGAGCCGACTCTTCACTGTGAACGATATGAGCCGGCACCTATCAGTGAGCCGCTTGTTATCTAGTGCCTCTCTGCTCTCCTCCCTTCCCTCAGCCTGGTGGTGGAGGGGGAGGCGAGGAGCCAGGAGAGACTGTGTGCTGGAGGGGGAGAGAGGAAAGCTGTTGCTGAAAGTACTCAAATCCAAAAATAAGTCTAGAATTGCCATGAAAAACACACAACAAGACTCAAACCACAATGTTCAATAATATTAAGTGCAGTAATGTTTATTAATAATTACAAAATAACAATAATAATTTTTACCAGCAAAAAAACCTCCAAATGTAAATGGAGCGGATATAGCCACATAACATCAATAAAAAAAACCTATCTGAGGAATCAATAGCAAAAAATGCCCATACAAAAGGAGCTGTCTTCTAATGAGCTGCAACCTGTCAGAAAATGTGACAGTGGTGCACAGAGCTCAATGAACATCGGTGGTGGAATAAACAGAGCTTTAATTAGTTAATTACTGCCACACAGCATGTATATTAGCAACTACCTCTATCAGATTGTACCGATAAAGATTACAATTAGGCTACGTTCACATTTGCGGTCAGCGCCGCAGCGTCGGGCGCCGCAGCGTCGGGCGCCGCAGCGTCGCCGCATGCGTCATGCGCCCCTATATTTAACATGGGGGCGCATGGACATGCGTTGTGCTGCGTTTTGCGCCGCATGGCCGCAAGCGTTGGACGCAAGAAACGCTTCAAGTTGCATTTTTTTTGCGTCCAACTTTCGGCCAAAAAGGACGCATGCGGCGCAAAACGCAGCGTTTTAGCGTGCGTTTTGCCGCGTTTTTTGTTTGCGTTGTGCGCTGCGGCGCCGACGCTGCAGCGCACAACGCAAATGTGAACGTAGCCTTACAGAGTGGACAGGGCAAGCTAAGGAGAAACTCACATGAGGTATGATGTCCGTGTCTCCGTTCCTATACCCCGTTGCACATTTTTTGCATTTGTTTGATGTTCTTATAATGAAAAATAATATAAACAATGTTAATCTGTTAACTAGAAGGTTTTGTGTCATTATTTTGGTGAGATTACTGAAGAGCCGATTCCCAAAAAAAACCCTGAAGTCCCATCACTTCACTACTGTAAATCCCTCCTGACCCCACACATAAACTTCCCCTCATCCAGCACCATGACAACCAGCACAGCAGAGTCCTGCATACACTGAGGCCCCTGATCATGTGACCCCTGACTCCTCCCCTCCTGTGACCTCATCACAGGTCCTGTGCACACAGAGCAGCTGCATGTGGAGGTTGGTGCTGGAGGCTCCATTATTCTCTATGTGGAGTGCGGCTCTGCGGGTGGAGGTCGGTGCTGGAGGCTCCATTATTCTCTATGTGGAGTGCGGCTCTGCGGGTGGAGGTAAGTGGTGGAGGCTCCATTATTCTGTATGTGGAGTGTGGCTCTGCGGGTGGAGGTCGGTGCTGGAGGCTCCATTATTCTCTATGTGGAGTGCGGCTCTGCAGGTGGAGGTCGGTGCTGGAGGCTCCATTATTCTCTATGTGGAGTGCGGCTCTGCAGGTGGAGGTCGGTGCTGGAGGCTCCATTATTCTCTATGTGGAGTGTGGCTCTGCGGGTGGAGGTCGGTGCTGGAGGCTCCATTATTCTCTATGTGGAGTGCGGCTCTGCGGGTGGAGGTCGGTGCTGGAGGCTCCATTATTCTCTATGTGGAGTGCGGCTCTGCGGGTGGAGGTCGGTGCTGGAGGCTCCATTATTCTCTATGTGGAGTGCGGCTCTGCGGGTGGAGGTCGGTGCTGGAGGCTCCATTATTCTCTATGTGGAGTGCGGCTCTGCGGGTGGAGGTCGGTGCTGGAGGCCCCATTATTCTCTATGTGGAGGTCGGTGCTGGAGGCTCCATTATTCTCTATGTGGAGTGCGGCTCTGCGGGTGGAGGTCGGTGCTGGAGGCTCCATTATTCTCTATGTGGAGTGCGGCTCTGCGGGTGGAGGTCGGTGTTGGAGGCTCCATTATTCTCTATGTGGAGTGCGGCTCTGCAGGTGGAGGTCGGTGCTGGAGGCTCCATTATTCTCTATGTGGAGTGTGGCTCTGCGGGTGGAGGTCGGTGCTGGAGGCTCCATTATTCTCTATGTGGAGTGCGGCTCTGCGGGTGGAGGTCGGTGCTGGAGGCTCCATTATTCTCTATGTGGAGTGCGGCTCTGCGGGTGGAGGTCGGTGCTGGAGGCTCCATTATTCTCTATGTGGAGTGCGGCTCTGCGGGTGGAGGTCGGTGCTGGAGGCTCCATTATTCTCTATGTGGAGTGCGGCTCTGCGGGTGGAGGTCGGTGCTGGAGGCCCCATTATTCTCTATGTGGAGGTCGGTGCTGGAGGCTCCATTATTCTCTATGTGGAGTGCGGCTCTGCGGGTGGAGGTCGGTGCTGGAGGCTCCATTATTCTCTATGTGGAGTGCGGCTCTGCGGGTGGAGGTCGGTGTTGGAGGCCCCATTATTCTCTATGTGGAGTGCGGCTCTGCGGGTGGAGGTCGGTGCTGGAGGCTCCATTATTCTCTGTGGAGTGCGGCTCTGCGGGTGGAGGTCGGTGCTGGAGGCTCCATTATTCTCTCTGTGGAGTGTGGCTCTGCGGGTGGAGGTCGGTGCTGGAGGCTCCATTATTCTCTATGTGGAGTGCGGCTCTGCGGGTGGAGGTCGGTGCTGGAGGCTCCATTATTCTCTATGTGGAGTGCGGCTCTGCGGGTGGAGGTCGGTGCTGGAGGCTCCATTATTCTCTATGTGGAGTGCGGCTCTGCGGGTGGAGGTCGGTGCTGGAGGCTCCATTATTCTCTATGTGGAGTGCGGCTCTGCATGTGGAGGTTGGTGCTGGAGGCTCCATTATTCTCTATGTGGAGTGCGGCTCTGCAGGTGGAGGTCGGTGCTGGAGGCTCCATTATTCTCTATGTGGAGTGTGGCTCTGCGGGTGGAGGTCGGTGCTGGAGGCTCCATTATTCTCTATGTGGAGTGCGGCTCTGCGGGTGGAGGTCGGTGCTGGAGGCTCCATTATTCTCTATGTGGAGTGCGGCTCTGCGGGTGGAGGTCGGTGCTGGAGGCTCCATTATTCTCTATGTGGAGTGCGGCTCTGCGGGTGGAGGTCGGTGCTGGAGGCTCCATTATTCTCTATGTGGAGTGCGGCTCTGCGGGTGGAGGTCGGTGCTGGAGGCCCCATTATTCTCTATGTGGAGGTCGGTGCTGGAGGCTCCATTATTCTCTATGTGGAGTGCGGCTCTGCGGGTGGAGGTCGGTGCTGGAGGCTCCATTATTCTCTATGTGGAGTGCGGCTCTGCGGGTGGAGGTCGGTGTTGGAGGCCCCATTATTCTCTATGTGGAGTGCGGCTCTGCGGGTGGAGGTCGGTGCTGGAGGCTCCATTATTCTCTGTGGAGTGCGGCTCTGCGGGTGGAGGTCGGTGCTGGAGGCTCCATTATTCTCTCTGTGGAGTGTGGCTCTGCGGGTGGAGGTCGGTGCTGGAGGCTCCATTATTCTCTATGTGGAGTGCGGCTCTGCGGGTGGAGGTCGGTGCTGGAGGCTCCATTATTCTCTATGTGGAGTGCGGCTCTGCGGGTGGAGGTCGGTGCTGGAGGCTCCATTATTCTCTATGTGGAGTGCGGCTCTGCATGTGGAGGTCGGTGCTGGAGGCTCCATTATTCTCTCTGTGGAGTGCGGCTCTGCGGGTGGAGGTCGGTGCTGGAGGCTCCATTATTCTCTATGTGGAGTGCGGCTCTGCGGGTGGAGGTCGGTGCTGGAGGCTCCATTATTCTCTATGTGGAGTGCGGCTCTGCGGGTGGAGGTCGGTGCTGGAGGCTCCATTATTCTCTATGTGGAGTGTGGCTCTGCGAGTGGAGGTCGGTGCTGGAGGCTCCATTATTCTCTATGTGGAGTGTGGCTCTGTGGGTGGAGGTCGGTGATGGAGGCTCCATTATTCTCTATGTGGAGTGCGGCTCTGCGGGTGGAGGTCGGTGCTGGAGGCTCCATTATTCTCTATGTGGAGTGCGGCTCTGCGGGTGGAGGTCGGTGCTGGAGGCCCCATTATTCTCTATGTGGAGGTCGGTGCTGGAGGCTCCATTATTCTCTATATGGAGGTCGGTGCTGGAGGCTCCATTATTCTCTATGTGGAGTGCGGCTCTGCGGGTGGAGGTCGGTGTTGGAGGCCCCATTATTCTCTATGTGCAGTGCGGCTCTGCGGGTGGAGGTCGGTGCTGGAGGCTCCAATATTCTCTATGTGGAGTGCGGCTCTGCGGGTGGAGGTCGGTGCTGGAGGCTCCATTATTCTCTATGTGGAGTGTGGCTCTGCGGGTGGAGGTCGGTGCTGGAGGCTCCATTATTCTCTATGTGGAGTGCGGCTATGCGGGTGGAGGTCGGTGCTGGAGGCCCCATTATTCTCTATGTGGAGTGCGGCTCTGCGGGTGGAGGTCGGGGCTGGAGGCTCCATTATTCTCTATGTGGAGTGTGGCTCTGCGAGTGGAGGTCGGTGCTGGAGGCTCCATTATTCTCTATGTGGAGTGTGGCTCTGTGGGTGGAGGTCGGTGCTGGAGGCTCCATTATTCTCTATGTGGAGTGCGGCTCTGCAGGTGGAGGTCGGTGCTGGAGGCTCCATTATTCTCGATGTGGAGGTCGGTGCTGGAGGATCCATTATTCTCTATGTGGAGGTCGGTGCTGGAGGCCCCATTATTCTCTATGTGGAGTGCGGCTCTGCAGGTGGAGGTCGGTGCTGGAGGCTCCATTATTCTCGATGTGGAGGTCGGTGCTGGAGGCTCCATTATTCTCTATGTGGAGGGCGGCTCTGCGAGTGGAGGTTGGTGCTGGAGGCTCCATTATTCTCTATGTGGAGTGCGGCTCTGCGGGTGGAGGTCGGTGCTGGAGGCTCCATTATTCTCTATGTGGAGTGCGGC